>NC_081364.1:31661644-32861644 GCF_030684315.1 Stegostoma tigrinum | reverse complement strand
CACACCTCATTTAGAGGGAGAGATTGAGAAGGTGAGTTGTTCATGGTAACCTCAGCCAGTGAGGAACTGAACTCACGCTGTTGTCCTCACTCTGTGCCATAAACTGGCTGTCCATCCAAATGATCTAACTATCCTGCTACAGTAACCAACAAAGCAAAGTCGAACACTTGCCTACATTCACAAACTTGTGCTTTGCAATGTGGAAGTGATTTTTGCTCACGTTAGTGGAGGTGGGGAGAATGTGACAATCATTTCCCAAAGTGCAGATCTGGAACTTTTGGTCCCGTTATGTAAACCAGTTGGTCGGGTTAAAGCTAATTTCCTGCTTGGCACAGTATTTAAACAAAAGAAAATCATATTCACTAAGTCTGGCAGATTTATGTTGGATCATCCAAAAACTGTGCAGGACCCATACAATGTAAAACCTCCCAATGGTACCAATGTAAAATAACTACTGCGATACCTGAAGATGGCACAGAGTTGCAAGTTGGAATGCTGTGAGGTATGGAGAAAGTGTGAATAAATGGGAAAACATTCAACTTTGGAAAGAGCTGACTGAAGGTGACCTCGGAGGTATATAAGATAGTAAACAAAACACAGAAGGATCAAGCATTTAATGCAAATTGAACAGTGAAAACTGAACTAAGATAAAATGATAAGATGATAAAATTGCAAACTTCATAAAAGTCTATCTTTGCAGAAAGCGTGGCCGATAATATAGAGTGGTCTTCCAGTTGGTGGTACTAAATACCTTGCAACCACTTGAGAATTAAAATGTGGGGATAAACAGCAGGGTTTTTCTAGATGGTTGGTGCAACTAACCATCTTGGATGTTTCCATCACTGAACAAAAAATTTAATAACTAAATGGTACTCTTTGAAGTGATGGGCGTCAAGGTGAATTAGAAAATTTAGGCACATTATTTTCAGTTACTGGGAAATGACAACGTGAAACAGATTAAAAGCAGGAAGAGTAGAATTAAAAAGCTGGCAATGATGATGAAGCATAATGCCTATTTAGTAAGGATTTAACATTTTATCTAATAGGATGAAAAACAGGGGCTGCTTTTTGAGGTAGAACCTAGATTAGAAGTGTTAACCATGACCCTAATGTAAAGTCCAGATCAGATTCTAGTCAAGGTTGGAATGGATGAATCTTCTGCTGCCCCTTTTCCATATTTTCTAGATGTTCTTTGAGGATCAATTCATGGAGATTCCAGGGTACTTTGGAAATTTGCCCATTAATTTCTTCACATGCCCAGTAAAATTCGTGCTAGCTGAAAGCTAACAGCACCTAAATCCATAGGCCAAATAAAGGCCTGAAATGCTCATGAAATTGATAAACGAGCCCAGATCAAAATGGCAATCTATCCCATTAGGAGCAGAAGAAAATATGATTACCTTATTTCTTCAGCCCCTCTCAAATCTGAGTTCCTTTATTGAAATAGCTGGATTCCACTCCCTGGTTCTCTTGGCTTTCTGACTTTTGATTGTGCATTTTCTAACACTTAAATCCTGACCTGAAGTTGTTCTACTTTATCTTATTAAGAAAATGCAATATATAATTCTGGCAGGAAAGAATAAGATAAATTGTTATAGGAAAACATATTGCAAAGAAGTGTTGGAGCAAGTCATTTTTATCTCCATCTGCATGGCAAAAAAACCTCCGTATAGGGTGGACTACAATGGAAGTGAGTGAATTCCGGTCTGCATCAATGGCCACGGGAAGTCAAATTTCCTGGAGTTAGTGTCTGGGTCATTGCTCACAGAATCTGGTAGGGCTATTCCTAATGGAGGAAGAACTGAGTTGCTAAGAGAAGACATAGAAATGTGGCCTCTTCAGCCTGAAAAAAGTGATTGGGAATAGAAGAGAAAAGATTAAACCAGAGGAGTGTAACAAGCTAAGCCATAATTGTCGGACAAGAGGACATAAGGATAATTCAGTAAAAGGCAAGTTCAGGACTGACATCAGGAAGACATTATTTACACAAGCCATGCTTATTACTTGGAACTGTCTTCTGATTTAGGCTAGTGGATATGAAACATCTGGAATCATTCAAAAGGCAGAGGGATGCTCTGATGGTATAACCACAGATTTGTGTGGAAGGATCAATTAAATGATTCAAATGGCCAATTTCAGCTGTACTAGATATATTTTATGAATATTGTATCCCCATTATCCTCAATGGGAATTACAAATTGTGACTAAACAGATGTGCTGAAAACCTTTTAAAATGATTATGGCTGGGCTTCTCTTTCATCACAGTTTAGGTTTCTCCACTCGTAGTAATGCATTTTGTTAAGAACCAAATCGATGCTTCTTACAGTTTGGTTTTACTAATTGTAATGCTAACATGTGAGGCTACTAAACATCTTCACTGGCCAACCTCTTATTGCTCACAGTTAATGCTTCTTTTGCCTTTCTCCCTGATTTCACTGAACAACTTCCATAAACGTTCTACTTCTCCTGGATCCATTTCTTCCCAACAACTGTCTCCAAACCCTAACACTGTCTAATGTACACTTCAAGCACACTCCCAACTGTCAACAGGTCAATTTTGCCTCAACTTAACTTTAGACTCTCTCAAATCATCTGTTCCTTATAATCAAATAGAACATAGCATTATTAATCTAGGCTGTGTCCAATGAAACTACATTTCCTCTGCAATTATTTGCATTTCCATTTTGACTGGCATTCCAGACCCAACTGCATCAACATAATAAAGTGTGAAGCTGGATGAACACAGCAGGCCAAGCAGCATCTCAGGAGCTTTTGTGCTCCTGAGGTGCTGCTTGGCCTGCTGTGTTCATCCAGCTTCACACTTTATTATCTTGGATTCTCCAGCATCTGCAGTTCCCATTATCTCCAACTGCATCAACATTCTCTTTTGCTAGTCTTTGGGCCACTGTGTTTGCTGAGGACCAACTCCTCGAAGCTCTTTCTGATCCTGCTTGGAATTTCTGTGTAGTTCTCTGTTGTTAGATGAACAATTACCATCGCTTTGCATTTCCCTTTAGGCCTGTCAGGTCTTGCCATCCATAACCTTAATGTTTTAGAAAACGTACTGCCTGAACTTACTGCAGTTCCTTTCAGTAGTTTCAAACAAGACTATACGGAACATTATACTGTAAGAAGGAATATATGTTGAACCATTTACCTATCTGATTTTCTGTAACCAGTGGAAAGTTGGGAACTGGATGTCACAGGGTTCAACCTCAGTTATCATATTATATTTGTTCTTGTTTGATGCTTGATCTTGCTGAATTCTTCCAATAATTTATTCTGAAAAAGATCAGGCAATTCAAATATTAGTCATTTTTAACAATAGGTAAAATGTGAACACTTTAATGGTAAAGTGTATTCCGGGCAGCTTGCATTTGACAACGGATGGCAATTGAAATCCCATTTTATCGAGTTCTCACAGAAATATAAGTGTTTTTAACTGTACAGTCGCCTCCTCTGGAACAAAGGTGCCTTCTTGCTTCAAATGTTAGAGGTAAGGTGCATTTATCTGGATGTATATATTGGCTAGTGTTTGATGCAAAGGTAAAGGAACAAACAATCTGATCAAGATGAAACTGGCTGAGGCCAACTCTCATTTATTCTTTCTGTACACGATCATATAAATTAATGAAATTTTCCTGGGACATTGTTCACTGAAACTTGCAATATTTCATCCAGTTACAATTAACCAATACCAATACCAACACCAATACCAAACCAGGATTTGTGTTCAGCAACAAGGGCCCCTTTGTAATGTTAGATAAGTAGAATTCAAAAATCTGTGGAAGAATCCGAGCATTTTTGAAAATGTTGATTCCTTTCCTCCAAAAAATTAGTTAAATATTAAAACAGTCTTTAAACAAATCAATGATAATGTTTTGATGTAAGAAGTAGAGAAAATTTATTGAAAAAAGACATTTCAAAAACAAAATTCTAGTATGCAAAGATGTAAGAAAAATAAATCTTGAAATTGGAATTCTAAATAAATGCATTGATCATGAACATTGACAGAATAACAGGCATGGACTTCAATCAGCTTCTAATGTACACAGTGCTTACGAAAAAATAACCTATGCAAGGTTTGGCACTCTGCTTTTCTTTTTGGGTACTGCCAGGTAAAATTTCATTTGTGTTTAGCATCCTATGAATGGGCTCAATATAACTAAATGAAAAAAGGTATTGCATTTCAGTTTTATTTTGTAGCAAATCAGATATGACCTTCAAATTTCTCAGCTCAGTTAATGGTCTCCAACCATGAAAATCTTTCCAATCAGTAATTTTGCTTTTTAATTCTGCTGAGCATTTTATAAGCCTACTGCGGGCATAATGTAAAGGTTGAGAGTTGCTCGTTCAGTTTAGCTGCTACATTGTTCGATTTGGAGTTGCTTAGCAAACTTGATGCCAGCTCACTACCTGGTAAAGTGTTGTGACCTACCTAATGGTACTGTGGCCAACTTTTCTTTCCATTCAACAGTGAAGATCTCCAGCTCCAACGTGAATGGCTAACAAGAGCCAGACACAAGTTAAAACACAAGGCCTCGAAGGGACTGATGGCTGACAATCATTTGGAGGTTTGGATTGGGAAGACTGAAGAATTTTGTGGGTGATGCATGAGACAGTTGTAAAGGGGCTCAGTGTTCTTCATTTTGTTATCATGCCATGAATTCCTCAGCCAGTTATTGAAGTAGGAAACCAGAAACCAATCTAGACTCATTTCTCGATTTATACCAATGCTCAAAATACACAGAGTAAGTGGGCAAATTTACTCCCATAATTATCTGGGAAAATTCAATCACAGAAGTGACCCTAACGGTCACCCTAATTGGTAGAATAACCATAATGGACAGGAGTTGCTCTATCAGCTGGTTCTTACTCACATTTGCTGCCGATAGGTTCACCATCAGCCTAATTAGCAGTAAACATGTGACAGAAACAGTTGTGATGAGAAGATCAGTGAACAGGGTGAGTAAGAAAAGAAAGGAGGAAAAATAAATGGACGAGGTAGCAGGGGAAACATTTGTCAGGAATGGCAAAGCTTGCTGAGAGGGATGGGAGGCCAAGGCCAGGAGTGCACTGAGGCCAGAGGGTACTAAGGTTTTGGTGGTGTTTTGTTGGTGATACCAAAGTTAGGAAGCCATCTGTCAGCAGCTCATCTTCTGGGTCTGGGTCAGAGAAAGACTACCTTCTGCCAATATCAGAGGTGCCAAATCCTGGAAACAACCTGTTGACTGTTCCTTCTGCTAAGTTTTTGGGAGCTTGGGATATCATATCTGTAGGGGTTGATAGAAAGAAGCTTGCATGGTGAGGGGGACACGAAAGAGGCTGAAAAGAAGTAACATAAGAGAAGAGACTGCAATGTGTGTAGGCAGAGAGGATCAGGCTAAACAGATGAGGGGAAGGTTACAAGTGGAATTGTTAGGGGAGAAGGAAGCCTACAAGCGTGTCTGTGAGTGAGATTTGAGGGCAGGGGGAGGGAGACTACAAAAGAGGGAAAACAGTTTTAAGCCAATTGATGAAGGATTGCCCTGTTAACTCGGTGCAAGTAAAACCTGAATTCACTTAGGTAATGAATTCCTTGCAAATGAATTTTGTATCTCTAGCTTAAGGCTGCATATATTCAGGAGTTACACAGGAAAACATGTCATGAATGTAATTGTAATGAATACTGTGTCAATTTTTAAACTTGTGTATGAATGGAGAACAGAGATAAAGTGAAAAGAAATATAGTAACTACCTGGTTAAGATCTTCCAACTTTGTGCATATGTGATCATAACACAATAGTTGTAAATTCTCTAGTCTGTGAAGGGTCCGTTTAGGGTGATGGCTTTTTGTGTAGAAGTATGTGTCAGTTATTTTGGTCAGGGGTGGGGTGGGGAGCTCCGTTGCTGACTGACGCCTTGTGTCTTCTGCCAACTGAATGTTTCTGAGAAATTAAGGTTTCCCTTGTGTTTTGTGGCTTTACATTTAATGGGAGGTTGATCATTATTGAAGGTGTTGATGTATTCTTCCAATTTGATTCTGTGTGCTCAAATACTACTTATGTCAACCCAAATATGGAAGGTATTGTTAATATGTGACCTCATCACCTAATAACTAAGATAGTGAGAATGAAAAAGTAGACGGTTAGAACCAAAAGGCAGGTGCTGAAAATCAAATTAAATTGAAATTAATCTAGTTATACCTACGTATTAGCGATATGCGATTATATAAATTAGTGTGTGAGATATAGCATGATTATCTTAAAATTCCCTTAATAAATTTTGTTCAGCTTTAAACAGGTGTTAGCTTGAAGGGAGAGAAGTGAAGAGTGTCAGGGTAACGTTGTTGTGTAGCAAAGAACTTTTCTGCTGTATATTTCAGAAATGTTTAAAATTTAGGTGGTTTCAATTAAAGCAGGATATTGACACTAAAGAAAGAAAATTTCTGTGACAGCCTCCATTTTAAATGATGGCCATGTATATCTGAATATGGCTACAGAAATACCATGAATCAATCCTGAAAAGATTAGGGACAAATATTAATCCATGAGCATCATGCAAAGAATTCCCAGTATTAATAATTAATCAAGGAAAGTCCAGCTTGACTTCTGATACTCTGATGGTACATAGTGTTTAATAAATAATTTAGTTTGAGGAAAAGCTGAAACATGGAATCCAGAGGAGAATGAAAAATGTGTTGTTTCAAGAAAATTAAGTTTGTATGGAGAAGTTTTAATTGGAGATAAAAACATTGAACGTAGGCTCAAGGAAACATAAGCTTGTGGTAATATATGTGGCTCATTGCTGCATATTGTGATTTCTTTTTTCCCTGTAGCCAAAACAACAAATTCCTGTTATTTCACGTTTATACAGTAAAAAGTTTAAAATGGTCTTCCTGTTAATGAAGTTAACATTGTCTTTTCCTAAAAATTCTGATTATAAAATAAATGCAAGTTCATGTAATACCTGTGCATTATGTAACAAAATTAACCTGTGAATTATTAAATACATTTTTGCCATTATTACAGACTGAAGCCCATGTGAAAGCTGAGTCACCCGGGAGTTAGTAATATGTCAATGGTATGCAGATGTACTTGACCAACATTGTGCTTTTGATAACCCCCTAAAAGAAGGCGCTTAACCTACCAGCAGTTCGTAAGATCCATGAAAACTGGGCCTGTGATGTTAATTAGTGGAGTCAATAGTGAGAGGATATATTTCTCTTCTCTCTTTGACTATTTTTCTGTATTGTGAAAAAGCTGTTTAAATGTAAAACGTGCACTGACCTCAAGTTTTATTTCAAAATATTGGAGCTGAATCTTTATTTTTAATTAGGGTGCCTTTAAATACCTGAAGCTGTTGAGAAAATGTTTGCAAGGTGTTACTTTAAAGAAACTGCAAAATAAATTTGTTTCTTCCAGAGAAATATTCCAAGAAAGGTGTATATATAGTAAAGGAACAGCCTGTACACTTGCAGCATGTGACACAAAGATAGGTGGAGGGACGGGTAGTGTTGAGGAAGCAGGGAGGCTGCAGATCAACTTGGACAGTCTAGCCAAGTAGGCAGAGAAGTGGCAGGTGAAATATAATATGGGAATGTTTGAGGGGGAAGCTGTCAGAGGGCAGAGAAGCAGCAGCAGAATGAGTACAAACCTATCGGAGCTCGGCGATTGCGGCCTATTCAGTGGGAAGCTATCAGAGGGTGGAGGAGCAGCGCAGAGCGAGTATAAACCTACCAGAGCTTGGGGCACATTGTAGCTGTGATAGAAAAACTGGAGCAATGTCACAGGGTGGCTGTGACCTTATTGGTTAGTAGGAAATCTGCACTAAACTTGGAAAAAGAACACAGCAAAGAAGTATCGATAAATTTAATCAACTCGATAAAGTAATTAACTAAGTAGAAATGGGTGATGCGTTGGAGCTGTATGATGTGGGAGCTGGCTGATCCCATTGCAAATGGCAGTGACCACATATGCAGTAAGTGTTGGTTGCTTGAGGAACTTCAGCTCAGATTTGATGAGCTAGAATCTGAGCTTCAAACACTGCGGCATGTCCGGGAGGGGCAGAAGTACCTGGACGCTGTGTTTCAGGAGGTGCCCACACTTGGTAGATTAAGTACTTCAAACTTGATCAGTGGCCAGGGACAGCAGGGTGTGATTGCAAGTGAGGCAGGTAGGGAAATCCTGAATTCAAAAACTGAGGAGCCTCAACTCTTTACCTTGTACAATAGGTATGAAGTACTTGCTCCCTGTGTGGATGAGGAAAAGAGTTGCAGGGAGGATGGGCCAACAGACCACTGCACCATGGCATGGGAGGCCATTTGAGAGGGGTAAGCAAAAAGACAAGTGGTGGTTGTAGGGGATTCTATAATCAGGGGAAAAGATAGTATCCTTTGTAAGCAGGATTTAGAGTCCTGCATAATATATTGCCTGCCCGGTGCCAGGGAAAAGGATATCTCTGACCAGCTTGAAAGGATATTGGAGAAGGAGGGGTAGGATCAAGTTGTTGCGGACAACATTGGCAAGACTAGGAACGAGGACCTATTCAGGAATTATCAGGAGCTATAAATCAAATTAATGAACAGGCCCTGAAGCATTATAATATCTGGATTACTGCCGGAGCCATATGCAAATTGGCATAGGGACACAAGAATAAGTGAAGTTAAAATGTAGCTAAAAGAGTGGTCCGGGAAAGCGGAGTTTCTTCTCATGGGGCACTGGCATCAGTATTGGAACAGGAGGGATCTGTACCGTTAGGTGAATCGAGCTGGGACCAAAGTTCTATTAAAAAGGGTAAATAGGCTGGTCAACAGGACTTTAAACTAGAAAGTGGGGGGGAAGGGAAGGGGAAAACTTCCCCCGGTGGGGAACAACGCAGCAGGTTAACATCTGTAGGGGTGGATTCAACTGCATGGAAAAATATGAAAAAAAAATGGCAGGAAAGGAGAACTTGTGAGGTTATTAAAGTCTCCAGCACAGACACAAACAGGACAGAGTGTTTGGAAATGGTTAGGAGTTAAACTTCAAGCACACTGGATAAACGAATGACAATGAGAAGAGGGATGATCAATATAGGACTGAAGGTGTTATATCTGAATGTACGCAGAATAAGCAATAAGGTAAATGAGCTTGTGGCGCAGATCAAAATTGGCGGATCTGACTTATGGGCATCATAGAAACGTGGCTACAAGGGGATCAGAATTGGGAGCTGAATATCCAAGGATATACATCCTATCAAAAAGATAGGGAAGTGGGCAGAAGGTGTGGGGTTGTCTTATTAGTAAGAAATAAATTAAATCAATAGTAAGAAACTAAGCAGGATCAGATGGTGTAGAATCTGTGTGGGTAGAGTTGAAGAACCACAAAGGTAAAAAAAACATAGTTGGAGTTATGCACAGGCCTCCAAACAGTAATCAGGAACTGGGACACAAGATACACCAGCAGATAGAAAAGGTGTGTAAGAAGGGCAAAGTTACCGTGATCATGGGGATTTCAATATGCAGGTGAACTGGGAGAATGCGGTTGTTAGTGGATCGCAAGAAAGGGAATTTGTGGAATGTCTACGAGATGGCTTATTGGAGCGGCTTATTGTGGAACCCACAAGGGAACTGGCAGTACTAGATTTAGTTTTGTGCAATATAGCAGACTTTATAAGGGAGCTTAAGGTGAAGGAACCCTTAGGGGGAAGTGATCATATATGATTGAGTTTACTCTGCAATTCAAGAGGAAGAAGATAGAATCAGAAGTAACGATATTACCGTTGAATAAAGGCAACTACAGAGCCATGAAGGAGGAGTTGGGCAGAGGAGCCTAGCAGGAAAGACAGTGAAACAGCAATGGCAAGAGTTTCAAGGAGTAATTCAGGAGAGACAGCAAAAATTCATCCCCAGGGAAAAGAAGCATGGTACAGGGACAATGAGGCGACCATGGCTGACTAGGGAAGTCGGGGAAGACTAGGAAATCAAAAGAGAGGTCATTGAGTATATTTAAGATGCAGATAGATTCTTGATTATCGAGGGGATCAAGGGTTATGGGGAGAAAGTGGGAGAATGGGGTGGAGAAATTATCAGCCATGATTGAATGGCGGAGCAGACTCGATGTGCTGAATGGCCTAATTTCTGCTCTTATGTCTTGTTGTCTTATGGTCTTATTATGCACTTTTGTTGAAAGAATAGGAGTGTGGACTATTTTTAAATGGGGAAAGGGACTTGGGAGTTCTAGTTCAGGATTAACATGTAGGCAGGTAATTTCAATCTTTACATTCCTTTCAAGAGCGCTGGAATATAAGAGCAGAGATGTACTGCTGAGGCTGTATAAGGCTCTGGTTAGACTGCATTTGGAACATTGTGAGCAATTTTGGGTCCTATTTCCAAGAAAAGATGTGCTGGCACTGGAGGGGGTTCCACAGGAGGCTTATGAAAATAATCACAGAGATGACGGGTTTTTTGTATGAGGAATGGCTCAGACTTCTGCGTCTGTATTTGATGGAGCTTAGACAGATAAAGGGGGGGATCTGATTGAAACTTGCAGAATACTGACATGCCAGATAGACTGGGCACGGAGAGACTAGGACCTGAGGGCACTGCATCCGATGAAGGGACAGACCTTTAGAATTGAGATGAGGAGGAACTTCTTTAGCGAGGTGTTGATTAATCTGTGGAACTCATTGCACAGAAAGCTGTGGAGGCAAAGTCATTGACTGTATTTAAGTCAGAGATAGATAGGTTCTTGATTATTAAGGAGATCAAGGGATACGGGGTGAAAGCAGGAAAATGGGTTTGAGAAATATATCAGCCATGATCAAATGGCAGAGCAGACTAAAATGGGCTGAATGGCCTAATTCTGCTGTTATATCTTATGGTGTATAGAAACTCGAGACTAAACCCATTAACTCTGCCAGTGCTGTGAGATTAACTTGCACTATAGTAGCTTATGAGCTAATCAGTTTGTTAGACATTTTTAGATTCATAAATTTTCTGAGATAAACTGTGGTTGTTTTTGATGACTATACTCTTCCACTGTTAATGCCTTGATTTTAAAAATGGGAAAACTATTGATCCCAGTTTATCAGGTCATACAGCGTGTTGGAGATATTCAAGATGGGAGAGTTTGAATGTTATTACCTTAATTACCTCTGCACAGTTTCCTGTAAACATGCACACCCTTCAAAAGCCCTTAAAGATATCAGCAAAGTTTTTAAGTAGAAGACCATGATCGAGTGCAACATATTAACAAATTTTGTACTCCTAATAATCAATTTTGTTTTGTAACATCATTATAATATTAAAGCCTTCACTTCACAGTTCAAATTTGTGACGAGTGTTTGTATGTTAAAATAATAAAATCAAGTATTGAATCATACGTTATACATCCCCTGCTGGAGACAGAACTGCTAACGTTTCAAGTATGATATGGCTTGAAATGTTAACTGTGTTTCTCTGTTTCATAAAATTAGTTTTGACAATCTCTATCGCTTTCTACTTTTCTGATGTCTTCATCACACATCTGCCATCCTTTGTCATCAATTGTCTGAAATGGACAAACTTTACTACTTGTTCCACTGTGCCTAACCATCTGTTAATTCCACGTTTACACGATGTGAGCCACCCTGAGCTGATATCCCTGGGCTACTGCACTCAAGGAAGAAGAGGGTGAAAGGTGAGGTGCAGCTAGGGGAGTGTTGAAGGGTAAGGAGCATTGTCAGAGGTAGAGGAAACTGCAAGATCCTGCTCTTCAACAATCTTTTCATTCATCTCGTAACCTCCGGGCTTTGGAGGGGGAAAAAATTGTGCTCCTGTTAATATTGGTATTCATGTGCCATCTTAATCAGTTATCTTGTTAATCTGGTAGCTGAATAAAAGAGTGAAAAATATTTAGAAAAAGTGCTAAATAGTGAAAGATATTGTTTAGAGTTTTATGCCTATCTGCCTCGAAGAAGCATGTTTGCAGGTGAGATAGCATAAAATCGCGTGGAATACTGGGGGTGAAGTTTAGCCTGTTTTATATCCATTTCTGCTATTTCAACAATGGTTCCGGTTGACAACTGTGGTGTAAACTAGGGTTTTTGTGAATTATGGAGGTCCCTGGTTGGTCAACCATTCACTGCTGTAGTCTGTAGAAGGCTGAGCTCAGCTAATCTGCTGTTGGATCTCTTTGTCAATGGTGGCCTTTTGAGACAAGTAGCTGCCAATGCATAGGAATTGTTTGACACATTATAGAGTTTGAAGTATGTAGAAGGTAGATTATTTGGCTGACGAGGTCCAGATTGATGTGTTAGAGCTATTTTGGCAATATTGAAAAACATGGTGAGTTTCTGAAATGCAGCACTGAAGAGGTTGAGATTGATGCAGAAGGGCCAACAGTACTGAAATCATTCACAAAATGTGTGTCATGTATGTCTATGTGGTCAGATTAGTTTTGTCAACTGACATGATAGAATTTTCTATCTGGTTAGTATTTAATGTTCACACCGGAGAGAAATTGATTATTGATGAGGGCATAGCCACTGTCAGATAGTCCCCATACTATTTACCAACAATCTCACAACTTTGTTTGCCACCAGTTCAGATTTCAAAAGTGTAATTTTTAGATCTCCTATTTAAGATGATTGGAATCACATCATCATGAAGGAGTTAGGATGTGATGAACCTTCTTAGGACATCCAGTCTATGCAGCACAATCCACAATACCTTCCGATTAACTGGCTCTAATGCTTTGGTCAGGCCAATGAATGCAGTGAAGAGATCCTGGTAGTTTTCTTGACTTTCTCTTGGATTTGTCTGACATACGAGACCATGTCAGAAATTTCTCTCGTAGGTCTAAATACACTCTATCTTTGGCAGAACTTCCTCCACCATTAGAAGTAGATGATTCAACATCGTGGGCCGAAGGGCCTGTTCTGTGCTGTACTGTTCTATGTTCTATGTTCTAAGATTTTCCCTGGGAAAGACTAAATGTCTGATGCTCCTCCATTCACGAATACTCAAAGATTCCATGCCTACAGTATCCTAACAGCGACTGCTCCCCCACCCACACACCCACTACCATCAAATGTGTATGTAAAGAACATCGAGTGGCAAGAAGTTCTGGTACAAGCTGTACCAAGTTAATCAGCACAAAATTCTAACACCGTATCTGATCCTTTAATTGGTCCACTTGGCAAAGGGAAGCTCCCTTTTCCTTTTACTTTGATGTAACTTTTGTGGAATTTTATTAAAAATCTGTTTGCAAGTTTAGCTACAGCTACCTCTCTCTGTTTTCTCACCCATTGTTTGATTTAACAATTTATTTTTTAATTTTAAAAGGTGTATTTATCAATTCAATGTGTATTTATCTCTTTTTTTGTGGATGATGAAGAACTGGCTAGATAGATTTTCTTGAGTTAGACAAATCTTTGTTAGTTTTATTACTTCTAAACCCGATAGGTATAAATATTATTGATGTAGAAGTGTGGCATGAACTCAGCAACCCATGTGCAAATGTACACGTCAATCAAACATACACATTCACAAATTACTGAGTCAAGGAGGTTTACTTTAGCCAAATGAAAGGTCAGTTGATAAAAAGAAAAAATGATCATATTGGATGGTAGAGCAGGCTCTATGGGCTAAATGGGCTATTCCTGCTCCTGTGTCCCTATCAGCCTTGAGGTAGGAATGACTAATTTTGAGTGTGATAAAGACAGCAACGAACGGTAGTCTGGTTACACATGTGGTGCAGTTACTGGGCAATGAGGGATAGACTATCCTGGCCTTGCCCAAGTTCTATGAAATAACTAAAAAAAAGGGAAACTCTCACAACTGATCAACTTACACCAGTTACAAGAAATCATCTCTTCTTTTACAAACATGTTTTTGATGCATGGGGCTGCAAAATATCATCAATAAAGCTTGATGCCTAGGTTCCTGCATGTTAAAGGAAAGTAGAAAGCTTCCTGCTGCACTCAGCTTACTTTGGGTCTCCCACAAATCTGCAGCATTGTGCGCTTATATCTCAGTGAGACAACGCTTTGTTAAAACTAAAACGAATAAAATTGATCTGCCAAGCCAGGTTCCAGGCTGGGATCTGATCTATCCGGTAACAACATGATCTGGGATTATAACACCTAGCAATAACTTACTCACTGATGCTCAGTCAGAGTTCGGCCATGGCCACTCAGCCCTGACCTGATTACACATTTGGTTCAACCATGGGACAAACAGAGTTAAATTCCAGATACAGGGTAAGAGTGACTACCCTTAACATCGAAGATGCACTTGATCAAGTGTGGCATCAAGAGGAACTAGCAAAACCGATATTGATGAAAATGGGGGGGAAATGCTCTGGCTGGAGTCATGTCTAGCACAAAGGGAGATGGTTGTGGTTGTTGGAAGTCAATCATCTCAGCTCCAGGATATCTCTGCAGGAGTTCCTCAGGGTTAGTGTACCAGGCACAACCATCTTCAGCTGCTTCCTGAATGACCTTCCATCTATCAGAGGGTCAGATGTGAGGTCATTCATCTGTGACTGCTCTGATATTCATGCAGTCCATGTCTAGATGCAGCAAACATGAAAAATACTTAGGTTTGGGCTGGCTCATGGCAAGCAACATTTGAGCCACACAAGTGCCATGAAATGACCATCTCCAACAAGAAAAGACCAAACCATTTCCTCGTCACATTCATTGGCATTGCCAGCACTGAATCCTCCCATTTCCTGAGGTTTACAATTGACTAGAAACTGAATGTGAACATCTATATAAATATTGTGGCTGAGAGTGCAGGTCAGAAACTAGGAATCCTGAAGCAAGTAACTCAACACCTGACTCCCCAAAGTCTGACCACCATCTACAAGACACGACCCAGGAGTATGATGAAATATTTCCAGCCAAGCTACTGATAATCCTGTCTCGGACATATATCGCCATTCCTTCAGTGTCACTGGCTCAAAACCCTCGAACTCCCTGACTGCACTGTGGGCTAACCTACAGCACATGGACTATAGTGATTTAAGAAGCCAGCTCAACAACACCTTCTCAAGGGCAGCCAGGTGATGGGTAATAAGTGCTGTCCCAACCAGCAAGTCCACAACCCCTGAATAGAATTAAAGAAACATGAAACTGCTGCTATAAATTTACAGCTTCAGTGAACAAGAATATGAATAATGGACGTCATGCCCAGCGTAAAAAAAAAATTGCAGACTATAGCATAGTATCAGACTGTGTCCTAGAAGTAGATCTCCTATTCGTGATGCACTGTTTTCCTTGAATATTATTGGCTGCTTTATGAAAGCTGTTCTTATTTTTGGCCTGTTGTTGTACTATTTCCTAAGTGGGGGCTTTAACTTAGCAGAAGTTTGACATAAAATTGGCCTAAGTGAATCTAAAATAGTTACAGCAGTGGTTTAGTTATGTCAATGGACTGATAAGGCAGGGACCTGGACTATCAATTCAAGAGTTGAATTCAGTTTGAAATGTATCTGGAAACAACATCATATGATCAGTAATAGTGATCATGAAGTTGCTGGATTATCACAGAAGTGGAATTGATTTGCTAATATCATAAAAGGAAGGAAACATATCTCTCTAACCATTCTAGCCTATCTGTGACTTCAGTCCCAAATCATTGTGGATGAATCTTAAATTTTCTCTGATGTGGCGTAATAAGCCACTCGGTTAAATCAAAGGACCAAAAAGTCTAATAAAAATAACCACATGGACTTCAGCTGATTGAGAAGAAGACCCACCACCACCACGTTCAGCGCTAAAACATCAGCTTGCCAGCATTGCCCACATCCTTAGTGATTTTCTTTTCAAAGAAATTGGAAATTGGCTTGCTGAAAGAAGACAGAGGGTGGTAGTTGATGGGAAATGTTCATCCTGGAGACCAGTTACTAGTGGTGTACTGCAAGGGTCAGTGTTGGGTCCAATGCTGTTTGTCATTTTTATAAATGACCTGGATGAGGGCGTAGAAGAATGGGTTAGTAAATTTGCAGACGACACTAAGGTCGGTGGAGTTGTGGATAGTGACGAAAGATGCTGTAGGTTGCAGAGAGACATAGATAAGCTGCAGATCTGGGCTGAGAGGTGGCAAATGGAATTTAATGCAGACAAGTGTGAGGTGATGCACTTTGGTAGGAGTAACCGGAAGCAAAGTACTGGGCTAATGGTAAGAATCTTAGCAGTGTAGATGAGCAGAGAGATCTTGGTGTCCATGTACACAGATCCTTGAAAGTTGCCACCCAGGTTGACAGGGCTGTTAAGAAGGCATACAGTGTTTTAGCTTTTAATAGAGGGATCGAGTTCCGGAACCAAGAGGTTATGCCGCAGCTGTACAAAACTCTGGTGCGGCCACACTTGGAGTATTGTGTACAGTTCTGGTCACCGCATTATAAGAAGATGTGGAAGCTTTGGAAAGGGTGCAGAGGAGATTTACTAGGATGTTGCCTGGTATGGAGGGAAGGTCTTACGAGGAAAGGCTGAGGGACTTGAGGCTGTTTTCATTAGAGAGAAGGAGGTTGAGAGGTGACTTAATTGAAACATATAAAATAATCAGAGGGTTAGATAGGGTGGATAGGGAGAGCCTTTTTCCTAGGATGGTGACGGCGAGCATGAGGGGGTATAGATTTAAATTGAGGGGTGAAAGATATAGGACGGATGTCAGAGGTAGTTTCTTCACTCAGAGTAGTAAGGGAATGGAACGCTTTGCCTGCAACGGTAGTAGATTCGCCAACTTGAGGTACATTTAAGTCGTCTTTAAGTCGTAGGTTAGATGGGCTTGAGATCGGTATGACAGGTCGGCACAACATCGAGGGCCAAAGGCCCTGTACTGTGCTGTAATGTTCTAGGTTCTAAATTAACAATAGCCTTAAATAATAGCATTAAGCAGAGGTTCACCTGCACATCTGCCAATGTGGTATACTGCATCCACTGTACCCGGTGCGGCTTCCTCTACATTGGGGAAACCAAGCGGAGGCTTGGGGACCGCTTTGCAGAACACCTCCGCTCAGTTCGCAACAAACAACTGCACCTCCCAGTCGCAAACCATTTCCACTCCCCCTCCCATTCTCTTGATGACATGTCCATCATGGGCCTCCTGCACTGCCACAATGATGCCACCCGAAGGTTGCAGGAACAGCAACTCATATTCCGCCTGGGAACCCTGCAGCCATATGGTATCAATGTGGACTTCACCAGTTTCAAAATCTCCCCTTCCCCTACTGCATCCCTAAACCAGCCCAGTTCATCCCCTCCCCCCACTGCACCACACAACCAGCCCAGCTCTTCCCCCCCACCCACTACATCCCAAAACCAGTCCAACCTGTCTCTGCCTCCCTAACCGGGTCTTCCTCTCACCCATCCCTTCCTCCCACCCCAAGCCGCACCCCCAGCTACCTACTAACCTCATCCCACCTCCTTGACCTGTCCGTCTTCCCTGGACTGACCTATCCCCTCCCTACCTCCCCACCTACACCCTCTCCACCTATCTTCTTTACTCTCCATCTTCGGTCCGCCTCCCCCTCTCTCCCTATTTATTCCAGAACCCTCCCCCCATCCCCCTCTCTGATGAAGGGTCTAGGCCCGAAACGTCAGCTTTTGTGCTCCTGAGATGCTGCTTGGCCTGCTGTGTTCATCCAGCCTCACATTTTATTATCTTGGAATCTCCAGCATCTGCAGTTCCCATTAGCTATGATTATTGTGTTTGTTTTAATAAAATGGAATCAAAATGAGTCTGTTTTGTGGAATTTTTGTTGGCTGAAACGACATCATCAACAGTAAAGTTTAATATGAAGGTGTTTTAATGTTGATGGGCAAAGCAGTGATGTGCTTCTGAGAATTTATAAAGCTCCAGTTAGGCCCCATTTAGAAAACTGCGTCCAATTTTGGGCCCCACACCTCAGGAAGGATATACTGGCCCTGGAGCTTGTCCAGCGGAGATTCACATGGATGATCCCTGGAATGGTAGGCTTAACGTATGATAAACGGCTAAGGATCCTGGAATTGGAATCATTAGAGTTTAGAAGGTTGAGGGGAGATCTAATAGAAACTTACAAGATAATGTATGGCCTAGAAACGGTGGACGCTGGGAAGTTGTTTCCATTAGGCGGCGAGACTAAGACATGTGGGCACAGCCTTAGAATTAGAGGGGGTAAATTTAAAACAGAAATGAGGAGACATTTCTTCAGCCAGAGAGTGGTGGGCTTGTGGAATTCATTGCCATGGAGTGCAGTGGAGGCTGGGACGTTAGATGCCTTCAAGGCAGAGATTGATAAATTCTTAATCTCACAAGGAATCAAGGGCTACAGGGAGAGTGCAGGGAAGTGGAGTTGAAATGCCCATCAGCCATGATTTAAATGGCGGAGTGGACTCGATGGGCCGAATGGCCTTACTTACACTCCTATGTCCTATGGTCTTATGGTCTTATGGCTCCCCTTCCGCATCTAGCCACACCTAAGTTTGTGTTTACAACTGAGAAAGCATTAGCTTTTAAGAATGAGTGAGTTAATCAAAGATAGCTAGCAGAGATCTGTTAAAGTAATATCATATTTAACAAACATTACTATTAGTCTCTGAAATAATGACCAGATAGTTTGGAAAGGAAACCTGTGGCACACTTGATATTTTAGAAGATGTCTTGGAGATGAGTCACAAACATTCAGGCTCATGGGATTATACAAAATGTAGTAAGAATACAAAGAAACTTGGTTGATTGGGTAAGAATAGATGAGGGTTAGTGTGATTTTTCTCAAATTGGAGAAGAGCAAAACCGATGTAAGGTTCCTAACTTGTGTTGGTGAATATGGTAGATGATTTGAAGTTTGGCATCAGAGATGTAATGCTGAGAGGTGTTGATAATGCAAAATTACAAGGCATGGATGCAGATAAGGAACAACAGGAAATATTTCTGGAGAACATAATTTAGGGAAATGGTCAGACAAGTGAATTTAATTTGGTAAAAGTCAAGGTGGTTTATCTAAAAAAAATTAGAAAACTCATTGGAAATAAATTGTTTGGTTTAACTGAATAGAGACCTTAGAGTTCAAATATATGCATGTAATTTTTTTTAAAAAGGAGTATTTGTATTTTGAGTTTTACACATAGAAATAGGAAAACAAATCTGAACTACTAACAAATGGTCCAAAGCAGTATTAGGGAAGGAACAATTAAAGCATTTTATTTGTGAGCGTCACATTGTAATTAATTACTTTAAAGACAGAACATGAAACAAGACTCCCTCCAATGGTTAAGTGTAACAATGAGGATAGATTCGATAATCTGATACTATTTCTACTGGAATAAGAAAGGTTGAGAATGGATTTACTTGAGGTTTTTTCATGGGTTGACATCACAATAGATTTATAAGGGCCCTTTCCTAAAGGGAAGAATGTCCACCAAGTTGAAAAAAGGAAGCAAGCTTCCCGAATCCCAACTTTCTTTTAATCTCCATTACTAAAGCAGGATTTGTTTTGCTAATGTAGCAGGAACTAGGACCCTGTGGGAGTTCTTCCCATGTTTACAAAGAGAATGATTTGAAGCATATGTCTTCTCTGCTGGGTGCCACCTACGCTGAAGATTATAAGGTGTGATTTTATATTACAGACCTCTACACATCAATAACTGCCTTGCCAGCATGTGCACACATGTAGACCAAAATAAAACTAATCATTCAAGTTTAGTTTGGTGGGGGGGAGGGAAATCACTTTAAAAACAGTTGTCCTCATTTGTTGATCCAGTTTAGGTTTAAATTTTAGAATCTGGAGCTTATCAAAGATATTTCCTTTGAGCTGCAGTATTTGAAAAAAATCTGGAAGATTCGGTACAGAGCTAAGCACAAGTATTCTTTTACTTCAATTTTGGATTCCCAGTTCTATTGAATTCTGCATATCTATATGTAGTCAGTCAGGTTTCCAGCCTTTGTTGTGTACTGGAAATGTTTTCACAAAATAAAATAGACCAGACTTTGCCGTCACAGGCAATCCAAGTCCCTGCAGTTAGAGTTGCCAATGCATCCTTCAACTGAAATTATTTCTTTCAAATAAATTGCTGAGAATCTGAGCTAGGGGTTTAGCAAGGAAAACTCGGCCTCTGGATTAAGGGGTATAATATTGAGATGATTAGATGATTGAAGAAACTACTGGGAGGGCGAGGGAAAAGACTATTTCCTCTTGTGAAGAGATCTACAGAAAGAAGATGTCACTCTAAATGGCCAAGACAGATTTTTAAAGTCATGCCAGGTGGCACTGTTTCACACAAAGGGTAGTGAAAATTGGGAACTGTATGTGCTAAGAAGATTATAAATTTGGGAGATGATCTGAAAATTTCAACACTACAACTGACAGATTTTTTTGGGCAAGAATCTTAAGACTTCTGAAACAAAGGCAGATAAGATACAAACCTAACTGAATGATAGCACAGGTTTGGGGGGCTGAATGATCTACTCCTGTTCCTGCCCTCCAACCCCACCACACCCGGCACCTTCCCCTGCAACCGCAGGAAATGCTACACTTGCCCCCACACCACCTCCCTCACCCCTATCCCAGGCCCCAAGATGACATTCCACATTAAGCAGAGGTTCACCTGCACATCTGCCAATGTGGTATACTGTATCCACTGTACCCGGTGTGGATTCCTCTACATTGGGGAAACCAAGCGGAGGCTTGGGGACCACTTTGCAGAACACCTCCACTCGGTTCGCAACAAACAACTACACCTCCCAGTCGCAAACCATTTCCACTCCCCCTCCCATTCTCTAGATGACATGTCCATCATGGGCCTCCTGCACTGCCACAATGATGCCACCCGAAGGTTGCAGGAACAGCAACTCATATTCCGCCTGGGAACCCTGCAGCCATATGGTATCAATGTGGACTTCACCAGTTTCAAAATCTCCCCTTCCCCTACTGCATCCCGAAACCAGCCCAGTTCGTCCCCTCCCCCCACTGCACCACACAACCAGCCCAGCTCTTCCCCCCCCACCCACTACATCCCAAAACCAGTCCAACCTGTCTCTGCCTCCCTAACCGGTTCTTCCTCTCACCCATCCCTTCCTCCCACCCCAAGCCGCACCCCCATCTACCTACTAATCTCATCCCACCTCCTTGACCTGTCCGTCTTCCCTGGACTGACCTATCCCCTCCCTACCTCCCCACCTATACTCTCTCCACCTATCTTCTTTACTCTCCATCTTCGGTCCGCCTCCCCCTCTCTCCCTATTTATTCCAGTTCCCTCTCCCCAACCCCCTCTCTGATGAAGGGTCTAGGCCCGAAACGTCAGCTTTTGTGCTCCTGAGATGCTGCTTGGCCTGCTGTGTTCATCCAGCCTCACATTTTATTATCTTCAAACTTCTTTTTGTTTTGTTTTTATTGATTGATGTGGGTGTTAATACTGAAGTGGGATTACCCACACACGTAACAAAATGAAACTGATTTACCTGTTTATCAATGGATTTTTAAAATTGTTGACACTATTACTGTTAGGTTTCAGTTCATTGTTTCATCCATGGGAATATATGCCGGTCTGACAGGCTAAACAGTCGTTATTATAACAGTTGAAATGGTAAAACATTCATATTGAAGTTTCTGGGGATTCCAGACTTGTATAGAAGTATTGTCTATGTTTGAATATTATGAATTCATGTAGTTCATTTGTTAATGTATTTTGTTCTGCTATGTCTTCATATGACCTTGAATCAGGATGGTGAATGCCTCTCACACAAAGGATTAACACATAATGTATTTCCTATTCAGCTGTAGTGATTTTGACTGGCAGCATGTCTGACAACTGTGACAAAGGACAGAGTCAGTGACTCATTGTAGTGATTTGACGGGCAGCTCTGTAGATATAAGTCTCCAACAGCAGGTTTAGCTGTAGATGCCTAATACTAACTAATCACCCACGGAGATTCTGACTAGTTTGACGCAATGTTAGCAATTTTCTACATAAAAAGCAAATTATTTTTCTTTCTCATTTCTTCAGTTTCCCAAAGTTAACAACATCCTATTGTTGGGCTGGTGGGTAAATGACCAGGAGTTGTTCTGTATTAATGCTATTGTCAGCTAAATACTCTGGGAATGATTTTGATGCACAAGGTAAAATTAGGCCCTAGGTAAGAGATATTAATCTCCTCCACATACATTTAGCCGTTTTTTTTGTTGTTGTGCCTTTTTATCAGTGCTCTTGATCAGGCTTTCAAACATGGAGGGAGAGGACTTTAGTTTGTGTGCGTGTGTTGGAAAGTGAAGAAAAAGATGGAAAGAAAAGGTTGTGTAGTTTTCACTTTTTTATTTGGACCTGGCAAGAATCTTTATTCCACATTTGCCAAGAGTTGTGTCTGTTTGAAGTGAAAGTCTCAGGGATTCTTGCTAATATTTTGGGAACTGCAAATGTAGCAGTTGCTTGATAAAAATGCAGAATTCATGCAGTTGCTTGAGTTATTCATGATTGAATACGTTGAAGTTTGTGTAAATATGGAATTCTAATCATATAATTAATTGTTCAAAAAATGCAGTGGTTTGGGAAGTTTAATTTTAATCGATCATCTTTATTTTTGTAAATGCCTTCGATCTAATTTGTAACACATCTGGTCAGAAAATTCAAACTTTTTTGTGGGAGATGGGAACTTGTATCTACTGGAGTTGGAACTGCCGATGATTTGATTTGAAACATTAAAATCCTGAATGTTTCTATCCTGACAACCAATGAGGATGTTTCCTTTAATGGGGAAATCTAGAACTAGTAACCACTATTTTAAAAAAAACAGGCATTGCCCATTTAACACAGAATTGGCAAAATGTATC
The DNA here is from genome assembly GCF_030684315.1 of Stegostoma tigrinum. Lineage (NCBI taxonomy): Eukaryota > Metazoa > Chordata > Chondrichthyes > Orectolobiformes > Stegostomatidae > Stegostoma > Stegostoma tigrinum. The sequence continues at coordinate 32,838,889 of NC_081364.1, read as the reverse complement.
ACCAAATTTCTGAGGGTTGTGAGTCTTGTAAACTCTCTCTCCCTGAAAAGGCGGTGGAAGCAGAGGTAGATAGATTTTTGTTTGACAGTGATGCAAGTGTATTGGGGTAGACAGAAATGTGGATTGGAGGTTACTGCAAGATCAGCCATGATCTTATTGAATGGTGGAACAGGCTTAAGGACCTAAATAGCCTACTTCTACTCCTGATTCTCATGAGATTGTGGGTAATGTCACTGGACTAATGATCCATAGGCAAAGGCTCGTCTACATACTGAACATACCTGCTAGTGTGTTTGTGTTGCACTACTGCCATATTAAATAAGTTAGATTCAAAACAGCAAAAATGAGCTTTCATGAGGCACAGTGGATCATCAGGCACAGGAGAATATTATTCAATCTCAATTTGTAACCTCATGGCCCAGCATATCCCCTACTCTGTTGTTAATGTCAACTCTGACATCCTCTTATTAGGCATGCTCTGCTGCTCCCTTCATTGAATCAATGTGGTGAAGCCAAGACAGAGGACTACTTGTGTACCAAACAGTGAAAGTAGCAAATGATAGACAGAGCTAAGCAATTCCGCAACCCTCTGACCAGATGAAAGTTCTGCCATTCTGACACATCCAGTTTTGAATGGTGGTGGACAACAAAAAGTACCAGAAGAAAGAGGTTTCTCCGATATTTCCATCCCCAGTGATAGAGAGCCTCGTGCAAACGACAAGGCTGGAATATTTACATCGTCATCAGCCCCAAAAGCAAAGTGGATAATCCATCTCAAGATCTTTCTGCATCGCAGATGCTAATCTTCAGCCAGAGATAATGGGAACTGCAGATGCTGGAGAATCCAAGATAACAAAGTGTGGGGCTGGATGAACACAGCAGGCCAAGCAGCATCTCAGGAGCACAAAAGCTGACATTTCGAGCCTAGACCCTTCATCAGAGAGAAGGGTCTAGGCCCGAAACATCAGCTTTTGTGCTCCTGAGATGCTGCTAGGCCTGCTGCGTTCTTCCAGCTTCACACTTTGTTATTTCCAATCTTGAGCCAGTTGAATTCTTTCCACATGATATCAAGAAATGGTAGAAAACACTGGATGATGCAAAGGCTATGGATGCGATAGTATCTCAGCAATAGTACTACAGTGTCATGTTGTAGAACTAACGCCCAAACAATCTAATAGATTAAAGCTTTCATACTGCTATCTGTTCCACAAAGGGCAGGACATATCTAGCCAGGCTAATTATCGTCCAACTAGCAAAGTAGTGGAAGATGTTGTTTACAGTGGTATCAAGCAGCATCAATTCAGCAAGGACGTATTCACTGATGCTCAGTTTGCCACTGTCAAACATGGACATAAGAGCTGAACTGGGGTAAAATGATTTGAGAGTTGAAACGTGAGTTGCCCATGAAATCAAAGTGGCGTTAGACTGAGAGTGATGACCAGGAATGCTGGCCAAATCGAAGTAAGTAGGAATCAGGGAAGGTCTCCAATACTTGGAGTTGTACCTAGCACAAAGGAAGATGATTGTTGTAAATCAATAATCCCGGTACTAGAACATAACTTCAGGAGCTCTTCAGTCTAATATCCTAAGTCCATCGGTCTTCATCTGCATCTTCCATGACCTTCCCTCCATTATATGTTCAGTACTGTGAATGTTTGCTGATGATTGCGCAGTAATCAATACGTTTGCATATACTCTGATACTGAAGCAATCTGTGTCCATAAGCAATAAGATATGGCCAATATCCAAGCTTGTGCTGAAAAATGGCAAATGATGTTGTGTCACACACATACCTGGCAATGACCATCTCCAAAAAGGGAGATTCTAATCTTTTCTTTTGACATTCATTGGTATTACCATTGCTGAATTCCTAACTATCAACATCCTGGGGATTACTATTGACCAGAAACAGAAAACGACCAGTCACACAAATACCATGACTTTAAGAACAGATCAGAAAGTGAGAATTATGAGGCAAATAACTCACCACTTGACACTCAATGTGCATCTAATGTCTACAAGGCACAAGCTAAGAGTGTAATGGAATATTCTGTATGTTTCTGGGTGGGAGAGGTTTCTAAAGTAACTTTATAATATTCAAGATAAAGCAGTCCACTTAATTGGCAGCTGAGCCATCACCTTCAACATTCATTCTTTCTACCATTTGCATACTGTGTGCTTTATGCAGAATGTATTGCAGCAATTAACCAGCAGTACCTTCCAATCTTGTGGAGAAGGATAAGAGCTGCAGATGTATGGGAACGTCATCGCCAAGTTCCGTTCCAAACCATACAATAAGCCAACTTGCAAAATTATTGACTTCTCTTCCCTGCCACTGGGTCAAAATCCTGCTTCTCCCTTCCTAACAGCATCGAGTGTGTCTAGATCAAATGGATTGCAATGGCTCAAGGTGATGGGCCACCCTTTAAACATAATTAAGAATTGTCAACAAATCTACTTGCCAGCTTAACTACATGTAAGACATACTCATACCTCAGTATATCCCACTTCATTCACAAAAAGCTTATTAATCCACTGCCAACTTTGAATTTCATTTTCTTCTTTCTTTAATAATGCTTGTCAGTATTATCCTTCGACTGGAATAGCTGAAAATGGAATCGTGAAGTGTGTTTTTTTGTAGAATAAGATTGACTTTAGCATCACAAAGATTTGTGTATTCAGTATTTCAGTCTTTGAAAGATATTTGAAACAATTCCTCAGATACTTGAATAAATAGAATCAATTCCTGTTCTTATGAAAGTCCATAAGGCAGACATTTCTTTCATAAACCATTCAGATTATTTGAAGAACAAATTGTTACATTTTCATAACCTCTGCTGTCAATTTAGAGAAATTGCTATTCCATAAAATTAACAATAGCAAGTAAAAAGGGTAGATTATTTAAAATGTTGAAGAACTTTACCATTGAGTGATTGATTCGTTGTGAAACAAGTCTCTGCTCAGCTGGCTGGGCAAGTATTTCTACATAATGTATGCTGCCTGAAAATGCATTATTTAAGGAACCTTCTGATAATTTCATTTGTTATGTATTTTATTCACTCTTTCTCCCTTTGTGTCCTTTTAATGCTGTTCATTCCTTGTATTATTTGTGTGTTTAGATGGACGCAGAATCTATCATGATTTCAGGCACTTGTAGAAAGCTTTGTTTATGAGAAAGTTTATGTAGAGTTGCATTGAAATCCTAGAGTCCATACCTAACAAATTTGATTTGAAGTTTTTAAGCAGGTGACCAGGTGTGCAGATGAGGTTAGTTCTTTTAATGAAGTTTATGTGCATTTCGGAAAAACCTTTGGCAAGTTCCCACATGAGACTGATAAAGAAGGTAAGAGCACCTGGGATCCAGTGGATTTGGCAAGTTGGATCTAAAACTGGCTTACTGGTAGAGACAGAAGGTAGGTCAGTGGCAAATGGAAGTTAATCCGAAAAGTGAGAGATGATGCACTTTGGAAGAAGTAAGACAAAGGAGTATTCCATGAATGGCAGGACAGTAGGAACAGAGGGATCTTGGAGTGCTTGTCCACAGATCCCTGAAAGAAGCAGAACAGGTTAATAGGTAGTTACAAAGGTATAGGGGACCTTTGTCTTCATTAGTTGTGGAATAGATTATAAGTGTAGAGATGTTGCATTGGAGCTGTACAAAACTTTGGTCAGGCCACTGTTGGAGTACTGTGTGTGGTTCTGGTCACTGCGCTATAGGAAGATTAGGGTTCAGAGGAGATTCACCAGGATGTTGCATGGGCTGGAGCATTTCAGCCACGAAGAGAGGCTGGATAAGCTTGGATCTTTGGAGCAGCGAAGAATGAGGGGAACCCGATTGGGGTGTATATACCTGGGTGATGTGTATTAATATCATGACGGGCAAGAACAAGGTGGTCAGAAAGCAACGGTCATCCTTAGTTGAAGAGTTAATAAAAGGGGCATAATTTGAAATGTGCCACTGGCTTTTATGTGTGTAATGTGACCACTGATTTCAGTCGCTTTATAGTATTTCATAACAGGAGCTGCCATATCTGAGAAAATCCACCGATGGGTTTTGGAACTCTAAAAATGGATTTTGAAGGTGTAACTTGGCTCTGACAAAGATTGGATCAGTGATAATGGGAACTGCAGATGCTGGAGAATCCAAGATAATAAAGTATGAAGCTGGATGAACACAGCAGGCCAAGCAGCATCTCAGGAGCACAAAATCCTCTGATGAAGGGTCTAGGCCCGAAACGTCAGCTTTTGTGCTCTTGAGATGCTGCTTGGCCTGCTGTGTTCATCCAGCTTCACACTTTGTTATCTCTGACAAAGATTGGAGTTGCCTTCTGCTTCAAATTTCCATGTTGCTTACATTGATTGTTTCCATCTGTAATATCTATCAAGGAGCAATATGTTTGGGACTCAAATTATAAGTAGCTTTACTTTTCCTTCCTGTTTCTCTCTCTTTCTCTCCCCAGAATGCATTGGCCAGTACAGGGGTGAGAATTCATTAGTATTGGAGATTTCCATTTCTTATTCAAGTGGGTTTTCTTAATGGTCAAAGTTGGTGAATGTTGTGGGTCTATTTAATCACATAATCAGGGCATCACAGGCAATTCTGACCATACTGTCATGCATAGTTCCCTGAAAAAGCCATTAGTAATGACATGGGAGGCCTGGCGCTATGGATAGTAGAGCAACCTTTTTGTGATCAACAAGTAGCATAGACTGGATTATCTTTGCTCTGCAGGGTGTTTTGGGAGTAATGAGTGGTTGTTTCAGAATAGAGTGAAGTTCAGTGGCATGATCCAGCTACATCTGCTGTTGGGTGGCTGAACCAGCGACGTTCAAGTCAGCATCCCTTGGACGTGAGAGTGAAGGCCGGAGGCTTCTCAAGAAGAACGACCAGGACAGAAACAAGTAACAGACCTGATTTATACCCATTCATTCACTTACAAAGAGTTAAAATTGGGTCTAAAATATTTACTTTTACTGGGAACAAGGACATCAAAGGTCCAGGAGACAGATTGACTGATTGTTACGGAAGGAATATTCAATTAATTAGATTAAAAGACCGTAAACATGGACAAGGTGGTAAAATGAAACTACAGTCACAAGAAATTTGCAGGCAAATGCCTCGGCTGGACAAAAATGAAAGTATGGACAAAAAAAAATGGAAAGGCATTAATCAGTAGAGGTTTTTTCTGTGATCAAGATCGTATCATAATTTATATGAGATCGTTTCATCCAGAGAATGAAAGTATTATAGAAACTGATATAATCCAGTAGATCCAGAGAGATTGAGTTTCTCTTGTATAAATCTGTAAATTTGATACAGTGGCATCAATCCAATGTCAGATTTTGGATTTCAAACAAGTGGTATATGGATGTTGGTTACTTTTGAGAAGGAGTTAAGAAAGCAACAAACAACCAAGGTCAGAGCATTCTTTTGGAATTGTGACCAAATTCAGTATATGTTTGAGAACAAATATGTGCATGCACCCCGGGTGTTAATGGAAGATGCTTTTGAAAACGCTGTGGGGTTTATGAAAGTCAGTAAACAGTGAAAAGCATTATCTTGCTTTTGGTTTAGAATGGTCAAAGATTGAATTTAGTTGAGCTTGGGGCCTTTTGAGACTTTAAAAGGCCTCAAGCTAGGGCTTGAGACCTTTTAAGTCAGTTTTAGAGGAGACTAAACTGGTGTCAAAAAGAACACAGCAGGCCAAGCAGCATCTCAGGAGCACAAAAGCTGACATTTCGGGCCTAGATCCTTCATCAGAGAGCCTCTCTGATGAAGGGTCTAGGCCTGAAACGTCAGCTTTTGTGCTTCTGAGATGCTGCTTGGCCTGCTGTGTTCATCCAGCTTCACACTTTGTTATCTTGGATTCTCCAGCATTTGCAGTTCCCATCATCTCTGGTGTCAAAAAGTACCATTTCTGTCCTAAAAAGGAGTTTAGGACCATTCAGGGAAAGCTCAGGTACCTTGGAGTGAAGATTTATCTTGTAAAACATACAGACCTGGAATATTTGGTTAGAAATTGGCTGATTAATAGAAAGACCTTGAAAATCTCAGCTTTCTGTGTTGAGTATTCATATAAGAAGGCGTAACAATTCACGGAATGGAACTGGGGAGGTGCAGTTAAGACTACCCTAAAGATTTCATATAGAGGGATATATCAGGATACAGTTCACCATGAAGCAATGATGTTGGGAAATAGCTGAGACTTTGTTTTTCTATGTGTTTTTGGGTTTTTCAAAGTGTGTGCTACATTGAAACAGCTTAGTTTGTTTTATTTTATTGTTTTTCTTCGATGTAATTAACTTCTGCTTTTATTGTTAAAGAAAGTCCTTCCTGGTCTAGAAATTGGAAGGGAAGTCAGACACTGTAATGTGACTAAATTACAAGGAAGCTTTTGAACTTAGAAAAATCAAGTGATATATGTTTTTAGGTACAAGAAGCTGTGAGGGGAATACTTTGAGACAGAATGGCACCAAGCCATTGAGCTAAGGAAAGTCTGTCTGACAACCGCCTTCCAAATAAGCTGCAGTTTGGTGCAAAGCTGCAAGTGGAAAGGCAGCCAGAGATCTCCAGAGCCTGGGAGCTGAAAACGTTTGCTTACTTCGGTTTGTTTGAGTGAACAAGGAAACCAAGAAAGCTTAAAAGAAGGAATTCAACCAACACAACACCTGTGTCCCACTGATTTAACTATCAAAGTGAGAAGTGATTGTCACTTCACACACAGCAGTGAATCATCATTGCTGAAATGTCAAAGAGTTGCAAGAGACAGTTTAACCCACCCTTGATCTTGGAATTTTATTTTTCCAGTATATTTCTTTTCATCCATGATCTCAGTGTCAAAGCACCTGGCTTTTGTCTGTCTTAAACAAGAATGAGTGTATGTGCATTTTGGGTGTTTTAAAGTGATAAAATTTAAGTTGCATAAGTAGTACATTTGGAATCCTTTCTTCTCTCTGTTCCATTTGTTAGTGTTAAATAGATTGCAATTTATAGTTATTTCCTGTTAATTGGTGTGAATTGCTTTTGTCCTAAATAGCAGTCATTCAGACAAATGATGATTGCATAATGTTCAGCACCATTCGTAATTCCTAAAATGCTGAAGCGGTCCATGTTTAAATGCAACAAGATCTGGACAACATCCAGGAAAATAACATTTGTACCACACAAATGTCAGGCAATGACCATCTCCAATAAGAGACAAAATAACCACTACCCCTTGACTTTCAATGATGTTACCACACAATGAATTGCCCCACTAACAACATCTTGGGAGTGACCATTAACCAGAAACTCAATTGGACTTGCCACATAAACAGAATGCATAGGGTCAGAGGATAGCAATTTTTTGGTAAGTAACTCACCTCCTGATTCCTCAAAGCCTATCTACTATCGACAATGCACAGGCGCCTGAATGAATGCAGCTCTGACAACGCTCGAGGCTTGACACCATTCTGGACAAAGCAGCCAACTTGATTGGCACCACATCTACAAACATCCATTCCCTCTCCCACCAACGCTCAGTGTATATTATCCATAAGATGAACTGCAGAAATTTGCTAAAAATCCTCAGACAGCACCTTCCAAACCCACAAACACTTCCATTTAGAAGGACAAGGGCAGCAGATAAATAGGATTACCACCATCTGCAAGTTCCCCTCCTAATTATTCATCATCCTGACTTGAAAATATATCGCCATTCTTTCGCCATCGCTGGGTCAAAATCCTGCAATTCTTTCCCTAAGGGCATTGTGTATCTACCTATGGATTGTAATGGTTCCACCATCTCAATGGTAACTAGAGATGGGCAATTAAAGCTGGCCGACTGTCACAAGTGAACTTGAGACAAATTAGCCATCTTGGTAGTTAGTAGGGATCTTATACGTTTTGTGACAGCTTGGGGAACAGTTGAGCGCAATTATTGTTGTACACTTCGTGGTTAACTCATCACAATATACATGACCTGTCAAGACATAATGGGGACTGCAGATGCTGGAGAATCCAAGATAATAAAGTGTGAAGCTGGATGACCACAGCAGGCCAAGCAGCATTTCAGAAGCACAAAAGCTGACGTTTTGGGCCTCGACGCTTCATCAGACAACTGTAACTTCAATGCATTATGGTTTTACTCTGTACTGCCCCGAAAGATGTCTTGTAAATGTGGGTTGTAATCTTGCCCTGATCCTAGGTTGAGATTCTTTGGAGGATGTTGTTGACAATGGTTAAGTAAAATTAAGAAGACAAGCATTTTTTGTGCAGATGTTACAGTCCTACTGAAAGTGTGCCGTAATAAATTTATGCATTTCATTGATTAACTCTAATTAATTCTAACATTTTTGATTATATTGCTGAACGTATCACTGGAGTTGATGTAAGTAGGATAATTGTAGATAATTCATTGAACTTTATTCCAAACAGACTAAAGAATTGTAAATATTTAATGGTTTTCCTTTTCTTTTACACATGGTTTAAATGGGTTTGAACTGAGAAAAATGTGTATTTGCCAATTGTTTTCTGTCCAGTTCCAAATGTGACTAGAATTGTAAACTAGAAAAATTTCAGGCAAGATTTTCAGAATACTGAGTTATATTCCCTCTCACCAGCAGGGGACAGAGCAAGCCAAAAGAATGTCTGGCTCACTGGCATATGTTGGGCCGAAGGGCCTGTTTCCACACTGTAGGAAATCTAATCTAATCTAAAAACTTATTCAATACTCTTTTTCTCTTTCTGGCTTCTAATTTAAAATGATTTTAGCCTTCAAACTCTTCCCTAACATTCTGAAATCCTCTTCCAAGATCCCTCTGCTTCGCCACTTCTGAAGTCTAACCAAGTCTTGCATCTCTCAAAGGGGATATAATTTCAAATTTGAACTGTGAGGTAATGTGCCTTTAGGAAGAATGTTTTTCCAAAAATATACTAACTTCATTTCTCCAAGCATAGCTTCAGTCATCTGCCCTAAATCATCTGCAAGTTATTATTTCAGGTCCAACCCTGCTCTAAAAAAACTGGGATATTTGTTAGATTGAAGCTGGCAACTAAGAGCTTATTTTTGTTGTCATTGTCAGTCAACGAAAGTAGTCCAAGGACAAAAGTTCCTTCAATCTAATTTTAGAAAGTCTTGGCATCTCTTTGTGAACTCGTGTATATAAAGAAACTATTTGAATAAACATTCTTTCTAATTGCACTTATTGTTAGCAGGGAACTTATTTGGGCAATCTGTGTAAATGTAGAGATCACACCAGCTATTCAGTACTTGGAGTATTAAGATATTTAAACACTCATAGAGCATCACAGCATGGGAAGATGTATTTTGGCCCATTGTGTCTACACCGGTCATCAAACACTAATCTACTCTAATATCATTTCTCAGCACTTAGCCAATAGACTTGTTTGTAATGGCATTTCAAATGTTCATCAAAATGTTGTAATGGTTCCTGCTTCTACAATGCTTTAAGGTGGTGAATTCCAGATACCCACCACCCTCTGGATGAAATAAAATCCCGTTAAGTCTCCTCTTAACCTCCTCAAATCTGAAGCCCCTGCTAAACGTCCCTTCTCCAAAGGGGAAAAGTTTATTCCTATCAATCCTATCCATGCCCGAGTTATTTTGAAGATCTCAATTATGTCCACCTTCTGCTTTCTCTGCTCCCAGGAAAATAACTCCAGCTTGTCTAGTCTCTCTTCATTACTGAAATGCTTCAGCCAGGTAATGGTGTGGCAAATCTCCTCTGCAGCCCATCCAGTGTTATCTAATCTTTCCTATTGTATGGTGACCAGAACCTAAATATAGTGTTCTAACTGAGGCCTATTTAATGTTATTAACATCGTAAGCGCCCTGCTCTTGTATCAAATGTTTTGATTTAATAAAAGCTAGAAACCCATATGGCTTCTTAACCACGCTATCAACCTGTCCTGTTGGTTTCAAGAGTCAGCCTATGTGCCAACAAGACACCTCTGAATCTTCAGTGCCACCAAGGCTCCTAGCATTCATCATGTATCCGTTGCTTTGTTAGACCTGTCAAAATGGATCACTTCACAATTTTCAGGATTAAATTTCATTTGCCACTGTTCTGTCCATCATAACAGCCTGTTTATCTTCCTGCAGTCTAAAACTTTTCTTCTCACTAATTACCAAACCACCAATTTTTGTGATTTTGTTATTTAGATTAAGCATCCTATATTTGTGTCTATGTTAGTAATGTACACTCCACATAACAAAGAACCTCGCACCAATGCTAATGGACATAGGGCATTCAGTTGCCCTCTACATCTTACCACGAAGCCAATTTTGTCAAATAGCTCTGGATCTCTTTTGAAACATCTACCATGTGACACCTTATCAAAACTCTTACTGAAGTCAATGTAAACTACATCAATGTAATACCCTCAAGTACCATAACTAGTCACCTCCTCAAAAATATTTAATTTGTTAGACGTGATCTCCCCCTGACAAAGCCATGCTGACCATCCTTGATTAATCCTTGCCTCTACAAATGAAGGCAAATTCTTTTCCTCAGAATTTTTTCATGTTGGTCCTTACCACTGATGTTAGGCTCACTGGCCTATAGTTCCCTGGTTTATCCCTACAAGACTTCTTGAATAATGGTACTTCATTAGCTGTCATCCACCCTTCTGGCATCTCTCCTGTGTCTGACAGAATTTGAAAATTAAAGTCAAAACCCCTGTAATCTCCTCCCTTGCTTCCTATAGCATGCCGAATGCATCTCATTTAGACCTGAGGATTTCTTCAATTGTAAGTCTGCTGGTTCCTTCTCCCTCTTGATGTTGATTTGTTCAAGATTATCAGTCACATACCCGGATTTATATACCTACATTGTTCCTTTTGATAGAGAAGACAGATACAAAGTAGTCATTTAAAACCTCACCTAAGTCTTCCAGCTCCATACACAAATTGCCACTTGGATCTTAATGTACCCCATTCTTTCACTGGTTATTTTCTTGTGTCTAATATATTTATATATTTATAAAATGCCTTTGGTTTATCTTTTATTCTACCTGCATCTATGTTTGACACTTAGTTGAATGAAAAGTTACAACAAAGTCCTGTATTCGAAATTGAAAAGGGCATCAGATGAGATACATGCAAGGATAGTGAAGGAAGTGAGAGTGGAAATTCCTTAGACTCCTAGATGCTACTAGAGGACAAGAAAATTGCAGACATTATAACCTTGTTCAAGAAACAGTGTAACAGTAAGTCCAACAGTTATAGACTTTAACTTCAGCAGCAGGGAAATTTCTTGAAACAATGACTCAGAAAAGTCAGCATGGCTTTCTCAGGGAAAACCATGTTTAACTAACTCTGTGGAAGTTTTTCAAGAGATAACAGAGGGTTGATGAGGACACTGTTATTAACGTATTGTTCAACAGATTTTGCGTATAATGCCATGGAATAAAAGGGATAATAATAATGTGAATACAAAATGGGGTAAGTGATAGGGAAGAGAGAGTAATGGGGAAGAGAGAGGTTTTAGAACATAGAACATAGAACATAGAACAGTACAGCACAGGAACATCTGCTTCTTCCACCTCTCCTGGCAGCATATTCCAGGCAACTGCCACTCTCTGTGTAAAAAGACTTGCTGCATGCATCTTCATTTAAATTCCCCCCTCCCCCTTTAAATATGTGGCCCCTAGGGTTTTACACTACTACCCAGGGGAAAACGTATGGACTAGCATCCAAGATTTCTCTGTACATCAGTGCTCTTAAAGGCCCTGCCATTTTACAGTATATTTTCCTCTTGCATTTGACCCCTCAAAAACCATCATCTCACACTTGTCAGATTAAACTCCATCTGCCATTTCTTGAACCAACTTTCCAATTGATCTATATCCTGCTTTGACAATCTTTCTCACTTATGCTCTCTGATGAAGGGTCTAGGCCCGAAATGTCAGCTTTTGTGCTCCTGAGATGCTGCTTGGCCTGCTGTGTTCATCCAGCTCCACACTTTGTTATCCTTACTCATAACTTGATTGGAGATAATGGGAACTGCAGATGCTGGAGAATTCCAAGATAATAAAATGTGAGGCTGGATGAACACAGCAGGCCAAGCAGCATCACAGGAGCACAAAAGCTGACGTTTCGGGCCTAGACCCTTCTTCAGAGAGGGGGATGGGGAGAGGGAACTGGAATAAATAGGGAGAGAGGGGGAGGCGGACCGAAGATGGAGAGAAAAGAAGATAGGTGGAGAGAGTGTAGGTCAAGGAGGTGGGATGAGGTTAGTAGGTAGCTGGGGGTGCGGCTTGGGGTGGGAGGAAGGGATGGGTGAGAGGAAGAACCGGTTAGGGAGGCAGAGACAGGTTGGACTGGTTTTGGGATGCAGTGGGTGGGGGGGAAGAGCTGGGCTGGTTGTGTGGTGCAGTGGGGGGAGGGGATGAACTGGGCTGGTTTAGGGATGCAGTAGGGGAAGGGGAGATTTTGAAACTGGTGAAGTCCACATTGATATGGCTGCAGGGTTCCCAGGCGGAATATGAGTTGCTGTTCCTGCAACCTTCGGGTGGCATCATTGTGGCAGTGCAGGAGGCCCATGATGGACATGTCATCAAGAGAATGGGAGGGGGAGTGGAAATGGTTTGCGACTGGGAGGTGCAGTTGTTTGTTGCGAACTGAGCGGAGGTGTTCTGCAAAGCGGTCCCCAAGCCTCCGCTTGGTTTCCCCAATGTAGAGGAAACCAGCCCAGTTTGTCCCCTCCCCCCACCGCACCAGACAACCAGCCCAGCTCTTCCCCCCCCACCCACTGCATCCCAAAACCAGTCCAACCTGTCTCTGCCTCCCTAACCGGTTCTTCCTCTCACCCATCCCTTCCTCCCACCCCAAGCCGCACCCCCAGCTACCTACTAACCTCATCCCACCTCCTTGACCTGTCCGTCTTCCCTGGACTGACCTATCCCCTCCCTACCTCCCCACCTACACTCTCTCCACCTATCTTCTTTACTCTCCATCTTCGGTCCGCCTCCCCCTCTCTCCCTATTTATTCCAGTTCCCTCTCCCCATCCCCCTCTCTGATGAAGGGTCTAGGCCCGAAACGTCAGCTTTTGTGCTCCTGAGATGCTGCTTGGCCTGCTGTGTTCATCCAGCCTCACATTTTATTATCATAACTTGATTGAGTTGTTTGAAGAAGTAACAAAGTGGATTGATGAAGGAAGAGCAGTGGATGTGATCTGTATGGACTTCAATAAGGCATTCAACAAGATTCTGCATAGTAGACTGGTTCGCAAGGTTAGATCACATGAAATAGAGGTAAATCTAGCCATTTGGATACAAACCTGGCTTGAAGGTAGGAGACAGATGGTGGTGGTGAAGGATTGGTTAACAGACTGGAGGCCTGCGACTAGCAATGTTCCACAAGGATTGGTGCTAGGCCCATTGCTTTTTTTCATTTATATAAATGATTTGGATGTGAACATGTGAGGTATAGTTAGTAAGTTTGCAGATGACACTGAGATTGGTGGTATATTGGACAGCCCGAGAAGGTTACTTCAGGGTACAAAGGGATCTTGATCAGATGGGCTGAAGAGTAGTAGATGCTGTTTGATTTAAATGAATGTAAGGTGCTATATTTTGGAAAGGCAAATCTTGGCAGGACTTATACACTTATGTAAGGTCCTAGGGAGTGTTGCTGAGCAAAGTGACTTTGGAGTGCAAGTTCATTGTTCCTTGAAAGCGGTGTCGCAGGAAGTCTGGATAGTGAAGACGACGTTTGGTACACTTGCTTTTATTGGTCAGTGTATTGAGTATAGGAGATGGGAGGTGACGTTGTGGCTGTACAGGACATTTTTGGAATACTGTGTTCAATTCTGATCTCCCTCCAATAGGAAGGAAGTTGTGAAACTTGAAAGGGTTCAGAGATGATTTATGAGTTTGTTACGAGGGTTGAAGGGTTTTAGTTATAGAGAGAGGCTGAATAGACTGGGACTATTTTCCCTGGAGCGTTGGAGGCTGAGGGGTGATTTTATGGAGGTTTATAAAATCATGAAGGGCATGGATAGTGTGAGGAGCCAAGGTCTTTTCCTCAGGGGAGTCCAAAATGAGAGGGCATCGGTAAAAGGTGAGAGGGGAAAGATTTAAAAGGGACCTGAAGGGCGACTTTTGCAAGCAGAGGGTGATGTGTGTATGGAATGAACTACCAGTGGAAGTAACGCAGGTCCCAAACACTCCACAGAAAGGAACACCAGCCTATTCAGCCTCTCCCTACAGCTCAAACCTCTCAACCCTGGCAACATCCTTGTAAATCTTCTCTGAACAATTACAACAGTTAAAACACATCAGGATGAATATATTAATAGAAAGAGTTTAGAGGAATGTGGGCTAAATGCTGGCAATTGGGACTAGATTAATTTCGGTTATCTGCTCAGCATGGACGAATTGGACCGAAAGGTAAATTTCCATGTGCTACAACTCAATGACTCTATAACTATCTTGAAATTTATGGAATTATAACTGCTGTTCCCAAAATGCTCCTCCACTGAAACTTCAATCACCTGACCAGCCTCATTTCTCAATATAATGTCTGGTATGGCCCCTTCCCTAGTTCCCTATCAATATATTGTTTCAAGATGCACATAACAAATTCTGCCCCATCTAAGCCCCTGGCACTGAGGGAGTCCCATCAATATTTGGAAAATTAAAATCATACAATGAAACAACCCTTTTTTTATATCTGCTTCTATATCTCCCTATCTAACTATTGGGAAGCCTTTAGTATAACTCTCTATGAAAATGATTGCAGCTTTCTTATTACAAGTTCGAGGGTTTGTTGTGGTGATTACCACAGCTTGGTATTGAGAGCTTTAGTTTTCCTAACATATGTTAATGATCTAGTAGTGTGCAGGGGACAATTTCAAAGTTTGCAGATGACACAAAACTTGAAGCCATTGTAAACTGTCAGGTTGTGTGAGAGTAACTCAGTGTAGAACTTCAAAACAAAATTAACAACTTGATGGAGTGAATGAGCAGTTAGGTGCCAGACGAAGTTGAATGTAAAAAAAGTGAGAGATGATGCATCTGTTTAGAACAAGAAGAGACAATGCAAAATAAAGACTAAACTAAAACAAAGAATTGCATATGCTGAAGATCTGAAACAAGCAGAAACAGAAATTGCTGGAGAAACTCAGTGGGTCTGACAGCATCTGTGGTAAGAAAACTGAGTTAACATTTTGAATCCAGTGATCCTTCTTCAGAATTGAGCCACAGGACTCAATGTTAACTTTATTTTTTCTCCACAGATGCTGACAGAACTTCTCCAGTGAAAAAAATGGTGCTGTTTCTGAAGGATGTGTATGAGGCCTATCTAGTCCATTATACAAATTCAGCATAATGCCCCAGGTCATGTGTGATATGGTCCTATTAACAGAGCCTAGGATTCTGTATGCTTTATTAACTACTCTCTCCACCTGCCTTGCTGCCTTTTTAATGACTTAACATAGAATATAAAACACAGAGCTGTATGGTGCAGGGACAGGCCCTTGGCCCACGATGTTGTGCCAAAAATGATACCAAATAAAACTAACCCCTTCTGCCTGCCCTTGGCCCATATCTCTCCATTCCTTGCAGATTCATGTACTTATCTAAAAGTCCTTTAAATGCCCTTAGCACATCTACCTCCTCTACCATCCCTGGCAGTGTGTCCCACGCTCACACCACTCTCTGAGTAAAAAACTTGCCCCTTACATCTCACTTGAACTATCCCCCTCTAACCTTAAATGCAAGACCCTAGTTCTGAACATTTTGACTCTGGGGACAAAAGATTCTGACCATCAACCTTATTTATGCATCTCATTATTTTATAAACATCTATCAAGTCTCCCCTCAGCCTCTACCGCTCCAAAGAAAACAACCCGAGTCTTTCTAACCTCTCTCCTTATAGTTCATACCCTCTCATCCAAGCAACATCCTGGTAAACCTCTTCTGCATCCTCTCCAAACTTGCAGATTCTTCCTGTAATCATATCGACCCGATTTGTGCATATATACGAACAGGTTTCTGAGCTCTTGCATTCCTTTTACAGGAGTGCCATTTTGTTTTATGCAGTCTGTCACTTTTTCTATCGAAATGCATCACCTTTCACTTCAGTGCATTGAGTTTTACTTCCCCACTTCACCAACCTGTCTAAGTCCTTTTGGATTTCTACGTTGTCCCTGTCACAGTTTACAATGCTTTCAAGTTCATATCATCTGCAAATTTTGATGTCCACCAAGTTTTGATCATTAATGTCTGTCAGAAAAAATAAGGTTCTCAGTACCTACCCCAGGGGAACTCCACTATAAACCTTCCTCCAGCTTGAAAACAATCTGTTCACCGTTACATACTCTTTCCTATCGCTCACAGCCGACACTGCTATTGTCCATTTTATTCGATGTCCTCCAACTTCAATTCCCCCTCAGGTGACTGCCTGTGTGGAGATCGCACACTCTTTCTATGTCCATGGGGGTTTCCTCCGGGTGCTCCGATTTCCAAAGATGTGCAGGCTAGGTGGATTAACCATGCTAAATTGTGCGTAGTGTCCAGGGACATGCAGTCGCGTTGGATTAGCCATGGGAAATGCAGGGTTACAGGGATAGGATGGGGGGCTGGGGCTGGGGAGGATGTTCTTCAGAATGTCAGTGTGGACTCAATTGGCTGAATTGGGCCACACAATAGGGATTCTATGATTCTGTGGTTTTGCTGACTGATCTGTTGTGCAGCATTCTATCAAGTGCCTTTTAGAACTCTATCTATACTACATTAACAATATGACCCTCTTAACACTCTCCCTTCCTCGTTCAAAAAACTCTAGCAACTTAGTGAAACACTGTTTTCATTTAAACCCAAGCTGAGTTTCTTTTAATTAACACACTTCTGTCCAAGTGACTATTAATTCTGTTCCAAATTATTGTTTTGGAAGTTTGTTTTTGGATCGGAAATTGGCGTGCTGAAAGAAGACAGAGGGTGGTAGTTGATGGGAAATGTTCATCCTGGAGACTAGTTACTAGTGGTGTACCACAAGGGTCGGTGTTGGGTCCACTGCTGTTTGTCATTTTTATAAATGACCTGGATGAGGGCGTAGAAGGATGGGTTAGTAAATTTGCAGACAACACTAAGGTCGGTGGAATTGTGGATAGTGACGAAGGATGCTATAGGTTGCAGAGAGACATAGATATGCATATCTGGGCTGAGAGGTGGCAAATGGAGTTTAATGCAGACAAGTGTGAGGTGATGCATTTTGGTGGGAGTAACCAGAAGGCAAAGTACTGGGTTAATGGTAAGATTCTTAGTAGTGTAGATGAGCAGAGAGATCTCGGTGTCCATGTACACAGACCCTTGAAAGTTGCTACCCAGGTTGACGGGGCTGTTAAGAAGACATACAGTGTTTTAGCTTTTATTAATAGAGGGATCGAGTTGCGGAACCAAGAGGTTATGCCACAGCTGTACAAAACTCTGGTGCGGCCACACTTGGAGTATTGTGTACAGTTCTGGTCACTGCATTATAAGAAGGATGTGGAAGCTTTGGAAAGGGTGCAGAGGAGATTTAATAGGATGTTGCCTGGTATGGAGGGAAGGTCTTACGAAGAAAGGCTGAGGGACTTGAGGCTGTTTTCATTAGAGAGAAGAAGGTTGAGAGGTGACTTAATTGAAACATATAAAATAGTCAGTGGGTTAGATAGGGTGGATAGGGAGAGCCTTTTTCCTAGGATGGTGACGGCGAGCACGAGGGGGCATAGCTTTAAATTGAGGGGTGAAAGATATAGGACAGATGTCAGAGGTAGTTTCTTTACTCAGAGAGTAGTAAGGGAATGGAACGCTTTGCCTGCAACGGTAGTAGATTCGCCAACTTGAGGTACGTTTAAGTCGTCATTGGATAAGCATATGGACGTACATGGAATAGTGTAGGTTAGATGGGCTTGAGATCGGTATGACAGGTTGGCACAACATCGAGGGCCGAAGGGCCTGTACTGTGCTGTAATGTTCTATGTTAAGTTTCCTCACCACTAAAGTAATTTCTGGGATTACCTGTGCAACCCTTTTGAACAAGGGCGTAATTAACATTCCTAACACACATGTCAGGAAATTATAATTTCTACAAAGGGAAGTCGAACCAACTCCTCTTGACATTCACTACCTCCATTAAAAGTTTTTATTATCAGGATTATCGTCTCAATAGATATGCCTTGTGTCAGTGCTACCTGTGTAACTGTTGGCAGCATAAGATATTGATCAAAGCAAAATGACATTACCATCACTGAATCCCTCATTATCAACTTATTGGGGTTACCACTGATCAGAAACTGAACCAGATCATATAAATACAGTGGCTACAATAGCACATCAGAGGCTAGGAATTCTGTGGAGAGTAACTCACCAGCAGACTCTCCAAGGCTTGTCCACCATCGAGAAAGGCACAAGTAAGGAGTGAGAGGGGATACTCCCCACATCTCTAAATTAGAGGAGCTCCAACGTCACTCAAGAAAGTTTGACACCATCCAGGACAAAGCAGCTTGCTTAATTGTCACTAATCCACTAACTTAAACATTTACACCCTCCATCATTAATGCCAGTTGGCAGCAATGTGTATCGTTTGGAAGAAACTGCACAACTCATCCAGCCTCTTCGAACAAGATGAGGTGGACTTGAGAGATGAACTAGTGGCAGAGTAGATAATTAATGAGGGAAATTTGGTAAGATATAGCAAGAGAACTCACTAAGCCTACATGATAAGCCCAACAAAAACACTCAACATTACTTAGCCATAGCCACAAAAAAGAAAGATTCAGTCTAGAGATTCTAATTAAAGTGAATGCTTAAAAGGGTAAGTAATCTCTATTTCATCAGTTCGGCTGTAATTAAATTGATGGCCCATTGTATCATAGAATGACATGACCTTCCATAGAAGAAGGCTATTCTGTCCAAAGTATCTGTGATGGCTTTATATAGAGCTGGCTAATGAATTCCTTTCTCTTGTTCTTTCCCCATTGATATTTACTTGTTTCCATTTTCAGTCACTGATCTGAGCAGAATGCAGCAATGTATTCTATATATAGGGATGCCTTGAGCAGTTTAATTGGCTCTTGGTGGTCCTTTTGCATGCTTTTCTTTTTAGGTTTCTCCGCACTGTTTGCCAATCTGCTTCATTGGTTGCTGCCTTCTACTTTATCCAAAATACCTCCTCTCATCGACAAGCCTTGCTGTCTTTCTGATTGTCGTTGGCCTTGTTTGCCTTCTTGGAGGGTGGCACCTTAATATTCTTTTGGGAATCGCTGCTTGCGATGCCAAATTTAGTCATTTTCCCATAGGTGTTGGGCATCATGCTTTGGGCAGGCATTGTACAGTTGACTTGTCAGCCCAATGAGATTGCAGTACTTGGTCCCCTTGCAGTCCTTTATGAAGTACACCTTTTGCCTTCAGTTTCCCACCAAGTGACCTGATTTTTCGTGGGCTGAAAACTTCTGAAGCTGCACCAGATACATTAAGTAGCCTCAGCTTCCTCTGATGGTAGGTGGATGAGATATCCAGTGACTGCAGTTTTTTGCTTTTATTCAAAGTATCTTCCGCTGAGGGATTCCTGCAGGCAAAAGATATCTACAGTGCGGAATGCATAGCAGTTGAACAGCACTCTCTTCACAAATTAGGCCCAGGAGACAGGCATATCTTCCTTTGACTCTTCACAGTCACCCTGACTGTACTACAGACTCCCAGCCTGGACCTCGGGAGCTTCCAATGGCCACAGCTGAAGGTTGCTGAGGTTCTGCCTATCCGTAGTGTTGCAAAGGATGGACTAAGCCTTGTTTTCATGGAACTCTCCAAGTCATTAGACCATTTTATAATCACCTGTCATTCATGGAAAAATTTGCAATTGAAAGAATTGATCTCAAGTCCATCAGGAAGTGGTCAGCACAGAATGTTCTTAGGACGGTGTGGGAAATGGAGAGGGTGGATCCTATCGAGAAATTCCCTGAGCGGACAAAAAGGCACCTGGCAGGATGCCTCCTCACCAGAACTTTCCAACAGGCACCAAGGCGTAGCTTAGCAGGTGGTGAGAAGGGCATTGTCCATCAAATCTTTCATGCATACCTGGTCTCCACTGCACGATGCCCTTGAAGCAGTGGGGCTCGTGAAGGAACAGTCACACATCTCCTTCTGGAAAGTGCTTTTGCAAAGAAGGTCTAGAGACAAATGCAGTAGTTTTTGTTGAGGTTCGGCCTGAGCAGATCCATGATGCAGGACTCTGAGCTCTGTGGGCTATTTCCTGGGATGCACACAGAGACAAACATCAACTCTGGCTGGAAGATCATCAACTCGGTGAAAGACACACTCTGCTCTGCCCAAAACTTCTTGGTTTTCCCTGTAAAAAAAAACCTTGACCTCCACTAAGCCTTGCTGACTATGTGCTGAGCAATATACCGTAGCCTGGGACAGCTGCCACAAAGGTGCAGTGGGGAGAGACCACCATCTCAGATTTTTATTTTGCCAAAGTATAATGAGGGTCCCTTGAGTTATCAGAACCTCAGGTTGTCCCAAAATGAATGTAAATCATTTCTTGTATAAGGAGAAAATATCTTTGTTTTGCAGCTGCAGCAAACTTCTGAAGAATGTCAAATTCCAACATGTTCTTTGTTTTTCCTCTGCAAAGATTGCACGGAACTTCTCAGGACCTTTTTATATGTACTTAAAAAGATTTTTATGAATTAAGTATATTTTTGAACTAAAATGAAAACTCAGGTTAACCGTCTTCACTCCAGTTCCCGATCCAGCATTGATTTGAAATCCGGAGATGAACCTGAATACCTGTAACTTTTGATGGAACATAGAACAGTACAGCACAGCACAGGCCCTTCGGCCCATGATGTTGTGGCAAACTTTTACCCTAATCCTAAGGTCTATCTAACCTCCACCCCTACCTTATATTATCATCCATATGCCTATCTAATAGCCACTTAAATGCCCCTAATGAAGCCGATGGCCGAATATATCAGTTCCTTCCTGGCTCACGTTGTCTCCACACACCTGCCGCTGAAAATGAGAATGGCTGCTGCACGAGGTAAATTTTTATACTGGAGAAAAAAAAACAACCTTACCTTCCTATCGACACTCTGGCTCGCACTGCTGCTGCTGAAAACAAGAGGCTTCTTCAAATCTTCTATTTGACAAGTGATAGCAGTGTAGGGCATCTACTTCTGCCTTACATTGCTCTTCCACATTCAAATTTTCCCATTTTTAGGTGAGAAATTTGCTAAAAGTACAAACTAAAATGTCACAGTGACAGTGTATCTGGGACCCGAGAGCAGTTTCAGGGCCAAAGAGATATCTTCTCCTTTATCAATCTTCTATCTGCCTCCCCCACTCCCCCTATTTATTTCAGAACCCCCTTCTCCTCCCCCATTTCTGAAGAAGGGTCTAGCCCGAAACGTCAGCTTTCCTGCTCCTCTGATGCTGCTTGACCTGCTGTGTTCATCCAGCTCTACACCTTGTTATCTGAGATTCTCCAGCATCTGCAGTTCCTACTATCTCTGAAACAATTTTAACCCCACTGTGAAGCCTCTGCTAAGAATGCCTACCATGAAGAAGTTACCCTCCTCCCTCTGGAAAGATCTCAGTGGATCTACCTCCCACTGCAACTCTCTCCTAATCTCTTCAGCCCTGAAATTGCTGGACCACGTCCTGAAGCAAACCAGGTACTACAGCCACATTATCTTTCTTAGTACCTGCCTCCTCCCTGGACTGACCTATCCCCTCCCTAATTCCCCACCTACGCTCACCTTTACTGGCTCCACCCCCATATTTTTGACCTGTCTGTATCCTCTCCACCTATCTTCTCCTTTATCCATTGTTCTATCCACCTCCCCTTCTCTCCCTATTTATTTCAGAAACCCTGCACCCCCTCCTTCATTTCTGAAGAAGGGTCTAGCCCGAAACATCAGCTTTCTTGCTCCACCGATGCTGCTTTGCCTGCTGTGTTCATCCAGCTCTACGCCTTGTTACCTCAGTCATTTGGAGATGATGGATCCATCTTTTTTATTGATGTGCACCATTAAGTATACATGCATCTCAAAATAAATGTTTTGAATTAGTTGTAACTTTTTCTACATACATTAGGGCATTCCGCTAATGAAGGGTCAGCTGTTTGTTTTTCATGTTTTTTTTAAGCTATTATTACATTTTAATGGTTCAACCAAGAAATTCTTCTTGATGGCCAATGATGCCATCATTGTAACGAGGAGCAGTGACTCCATCATTTCAGTATTATCTATAATTGCCCTGTCTTTTCAAGAAATTGGATTGGATTATCCAAGGAGTGGCAATTTCATGCCAATTCCCACTCTGGCTGTTCTTTTCTTACCAAAGAAGGGAATTCTGCATTGATAAAAAGAGATTCTTCCCAAGGCTTCCTCTGAAATGCAGCTGTACTTCCATTCTGACTATTCTTTCAAAGCATAGAATTGTCAGGCAAAGGCAAAACTTGTTCTCTCTTCTCAGCAGTCAGCTTCCATTATCTGTAATTTAAAGGTTTTGGCCAGCACTTTGACAGCTGCTGTGAAACCATAATCTAAGCATGATGTTAGGCTCCTGGCAGGGTATGGTGCAAAATGGGTGAGGAAGGGAATAGAGTGCCAGGTAAGTAGAGCACCAACTAGACAGGGGGCAGGGCACCAGAGTATAGAATGCTAAATCAGTAGGGAGTAGAATGCCAGGTAAATCAGGTGATAGCTGGGTAAGGTACCTGTTGGGTAGGATGTAGGGTGCCAGGTGAAATGGGTGCCAACTGGATGGAAGGAAGGATGCTGGGGGCAAATGGATAGTAGGATGACAGGTAAGTGGACTTACAGCTAGTTAGGGTCCTAGGTGGGTAGGATGCCAAATGGTTAGGGGTAGGGTGCAAGTTGACAAAGGGGCCAGGTAGGTGATGTAATGTTTAGGGTGTACATCAGGGTGGAAAGCAGCAATCAGGTCTGGTGGGATAGCAGGATGTGTGGGTGTCTAGTCTGGAGAATGTTGGAGCGTGTCCATTAGTGAAGGAAGGTAGGTCAGGTGTTCACTGGGAGTATATCCATAGAAGGGATGTCAGGTGCAGAATTGGGAAAGGTGGTGTTGGGTCTAGCAGCAGAGGAAGGCAAATTGGATGTAGAGCAGGAAAATGGAGATTCTGTCTTGCTCCTAGTAGAGGGTGTCTCACATCCTGGAAGAGAAGATTATAGGGTTATGGGGGAATGGGTCTAGGTGGGATGCCGAGAGTGTCAGTGTAGACTTGTTGGGCCGAAGGGCTTGTTTCCACACTGTACGGATTCTATAATTCTATCAGAAGATGTTTTCGTGTGGTAGAATCCAGAATTAGGGCTTCGTGAGGGGTCACCCATTTAAAACTGAGACAGGGAAAAGATTCTCAGTGTCACGTGTCTTTGGAAGTGTCTTTCTTGAAAGGTGGTAGATACAGAGTCTTTGAATATTTTAATGCAGAAGTAGATACATTCTCGGTGAGCAAGTGGTGAATATCATCAAGAGTCGGAGAGAATGTGGATTTGAGTTTACAATCAGATTAGTCATGATCTTTTTAAATGGTGGAGCAAGCTTGCAGGGCCAAATGGCTAATCCTGCTCCTGGTTCATATGGAAAACCAAGTGCAATACCAACAATGGCCACTGCTTTCCTGGTGGTGCTATCAGGACAGTAAATAGAAAGAACCCCTGAGAAGGGAGTGGCTGTTCTTCTTAAGAGAATTACATTCAAGGAATTATTATTGATTAATACATTAAAATATCAGTAAATAAAGGAATTTATTAATGTTCATTTTACTGGAAGCAGCTAGTGCCATTTCTGCTAATTATCAATAGATTAAGTCTGAAAAGAGCTACATTCTTAATGAGGCAGCAGCAGGTTAACCTGACAGAAAGGGGGTTTTGTGTCCGTTAGTTTTAAGGATAATAGATTAATCTATCTTTGTATAACACACAGCATGTTCATGAAACAAAGGATCAGCTTACTTCAGTCGGTGATGACTTGGAATGTGGTAATATGGGCCGGGTATTGAAGATCCAGTAACCTGAATAAACACAGTTTCCAAGATATTCTATTATTTTTAAAAAGCTGTAAATTATTGCAACTTTTTTACATGTTACCAGAATAGTCCTCTATGGTCAGGAATTCCATACGGTGGAAATGAATGGGACAGATCAGTTGTTTCCAAATTGATGTTGAGAACTTGTAGCCTTGCAAACTGGATTGTGGGTGTAATTTAGGCTGAATGTCTGTCAGTGAATCCACCACACTTCTGTATCAGTAAAATCTTCCTTAATTTCCTGTTTTTTCAGTATCACCTTGATTAAATTGTAATGATCTCTCCACCTTAAGTAGTTTGTACATTTTTGAATTACTTACTACACACGCCCTCTCACACACGCACCCTCTCACACACGCACACAATCTGTCAAAGACCTGCACACACATTCTCTCTCTCTCTCTCTCTCTCTCTGTCTCTCTTCCTTTCTCTCTTTGTGCCACACACATACATCAATAAATCTATGGGCTGATTCATTTTGTCCAACATGTTTATTTATTTGCAGATACATTCTATTATGTTCAAAAAACACACAATTTGTAGTCCCTGTCAGTCAGGGTGGAATCTTGTAAATGACAGCTTTCAGAGCAAAACCAGCCTGATTCCAGGTTAAAACTCTGAGACAGATTCTGAACAAGGCCTCACACCCACAATTCAGTATCTGACCTGAGATATCACCTTTTGTATACTCCTATTGCTCTGTCTGATTGTGACGACAGTACAGCACTGACACTGACTTTGGAAACACCTCATACACCGTCTAACACTCTTGGTTACTTGCAGAGACATCATCCGATAGTCCACTTACACCAGTTGTATGATCTTTAGATCTCTCTGCCCTTGATCTTTCGGTCTATAAACTTTGTGTTTGTGTGCCCTACTCTCTCATTGCACCCAATGAAAGCTTGTGTGATTCCAAATAAACCTGTTGGACTATAACTTAGTGTCATGTGATGTCTGACTTTGAACCGCAGTGCAGTATTTGAGGGAGTTCTGCATTTGAGGTGCCCCTTTTTGGTTGAAACGTTAAACTAAGGCTCTGAAGGATTCCACATTGCTTCTCAAAATGGCTGAGGGGAGATCTCTCCTGGCCACTCTTTTTCAGTCAATAGCACTTAAAAGGATGATCTCATTATTTATTTCATTGCTACTGTGAAACTTAGCACAGACTTTATGACTGACGTTGTGGGTTTATCTTGGCTGTAGACATGTCGATTTTACTATCTGTCATAGAATACGCAATGCCAATTCTACACAACAGCAATAGCTTAAAAATTACATCTTCTCTGTCTTGCCAGATTTACTTTGTTTCATGGTGAATGTTATCTGATAAAACTGAAACACTATACATATTCCCAGAAATCATATTTTTAAAATAATCAATAACTCATCATTCAACCTAGCAGGTACTTGAGACCAATTTTCTAATCATCTTAACCTTCATGTCTGTGTACACCCATACATCAGTAGGCCTCCATTAATGGTCTGTTAGTTCCAAGATTCTTCGGACGGGTGAGAGAAAGTATGTGGCAAAGGATGTGTTCAATATGAGGCTAAGAAAAATAATAAGATACAAATTGTTTCGTGATGTGACTGATGGAATGACTGGAGCCCATCACCACTAAGGGGTTTGACACTTTACATAAATTTGATGAAAATTAATTCAAGTGGAGGGAGGGGGTGGGGATAGGGGAGGGGAAGGGGGTTGGGAGTCATTTTCTCTAAAGAACGGAAACACTCTACAGAAAGTAGGTCACTCAATTTTTGTTAAGAATGATTTTGTTTAGAGTGAGGGTGATAAATGTGTTATAGTCAGAAATTAGTTTTATAACTTGATTTGTTAGAATTTCCATACTGTAACATGCAGGCTTTTCTGATTATAAATTGGTCATCCTCAATTTCCTCATGTTATTTTAGAAATGATAGTAAGTTTGCCCCAGATCAGTTTATTAGTCAGACATTATTCATTTTTTGCACTGAATTTTACCTTTGACTTTAATACTATTGCCTAGAAGAAATCTTGCTCCTGTTATGTGATTGACTTTGTAAATGCAGAATCCCACATATTGGTAATGAAAATAAATGTGTGCCCACTTAGTAGGAAGAGTGAAAGAAGTATACTGTGCATTGGCATGTTTAGATAAGACTCATTTCAACTTTCTTTTAATGGTTCTGACCGGCTGCAGTGTACAGTAATCCAGTGACATAATTGAGTTCTGAAGAAGAGTCATTTTGGATTCAAGACATTAACTATTCCTCCCTCCACAGACACTGCTGGAGAAGTGTGACAGCATCTTAGATACCATCTTGATATTGCTTGAGCAATCATAGACCTCTCAATTATGCGTTACCAGGACATTTCCTCAGATACCATTTATTAATATTCAGTCACATTATGTAAAAGTTAATCACACCCATAGCAGAATGTTACAGAAACAAATTCATTTTGATGAACAAATGTTTTCATGAGCTGATATAGAGTTTTTAATTGCATCTTGACAAAACTATATATATTTCCCTCCACACCCTTATCTGCCTTCTGGTGGGACCGCTGTCTCTGTGACTCCCTTGTCCACACCACACTCCCCACTAGCCCCACCACGCCTAGCACTTTTCCCTGCAACCGCAGGAGGTACTACACCTGCCCCTACTCCTCCCTTCTGACCCCCATCCTAGGCCACAAAAAAACTTTCCACATCAAACAGATGTTCACCAGCACATCCGCTAATGTGGTCTATTATATCTGCTGTTCCCGATGTGGTCTCCTCTGCATCGGTGAGACCAGGTGAGGTTCAGAGACCGCTTTGTGGAGCACTTACACTTGGTTCGCAACAAATGACAATACCTCCCAGTCACGAACCACTTCACCTTCGGCTACCACTCCTTGGATGACAACATGTCCATCCTGGGCCTCCTCCACTGTCACCAATGATGCCACCTGGAAACTGGAGGAACAGCACCTCATATTCCGCCTTGGAAGCCTACAACCCAATAGTGTCACTGGTCAATCCCCACCACTACTTGCCTGCTATCACCACTACACCTCCCTCTATTTATTTTCAGGGTCCCCTTCCCCTCCCCATTTCTGAAGAAGGGTCCCGATCCAAAACGTCAGCTTACCTGCTCCTCTGCTGCCTCGCCTGCTGTGTTCCTGCAACTCCACTGTGTTATATAAACATTTATTGTTATCTTTACTTCAGTAACTACCTTTCTTATATATACAGTCAATGCTCAACACAGTTTCCTAAATTACAATCTTTAAACATCCTGTTTGAATGCAACATAATAAGCATCATAACCTGGAACATGTTTGATTGCTGTGGGACGTCAACAGAAAACGTTTAAGAATTTTTTTCTAAAATTAGCCACTTTTTCTCTTTTGTTATTGCTTTTCTCCCCACTCCCCAATTCTTAATTGTAGTTAACATTATCTATTAAGGAGGGTGATCTGCAAGCTTGCTCAATCTAAATGAAATAAGCATTGAACACAGCAGGCCAAGCAGCATCTCAGGAGCACAAAAGCTGACGTTTCGGGCCTAGACCCTTAGGGTCTAGGCCCGAAACGTCAGCTTTTGTGCTCCTGAGATGCTGCTTGGCCTGCTGTGTTCATCCAGCCTCACATTTTATTATCTTGGAATCTCCAGCATCTGCAGTTCCCATTATCTCTGAAATAAGCATTGATGGTTTGATGTACAGTAATAATGCTTTGTAGTGTAATTAATTTCAGAAGCCTTGATTCTCCACTATGTAGATCAGTCAGCGTTGTTATGGTATCAGAGCAGCTTGTAATGATGTCGAGAGCGTGGTGGGCAGAAGCTTTGGAGATGTAATCAATATACTGTGGGGGTTGAAGGCTGTTAAAAGCACAATGAGAGTGCAGGAAACACTTTATTCAATTCAAATTCCCCATTTAGTGTGGGTGATTCTAGAACACTGTATGGTACTGCCTTACAAGCAACATATTGATGATACATTATTAGTCATCCACCTTAAAATCACCTACTGCTGCCTTAAGAATAGGAGCGATGACCATATATGGTCTGTCAAATTCCTTTGCTTGCCACAAGTAATCATTTTATTATTCATGTTATTTTTTAATAGGATTGTTCTGGTTCTGACATTGAGCTGCTGCCTACACGAAGCAGGAAAGAAAGGGTCTTCATTGCATGCACTTCTTTGTATACATGTCTACTTGTAATGGGCATTAGCAATAAAGCAGAATTGTCAATGGCTGTGCTAAATCTCTGGCACAAAAATGAGATGACTTATTACATTGAAAATTATATCTTTAGAGCTTTAAGTTCCCAAAAGTCTACTTGAAGGAAAAAAAATGAATTGTTTGGACAGCCAAGTGACTATCGTACAGTTTACAACATGCCATGTCTGAATGATAAGTTCCTCTCAGATATGATCAGCATTGCACAATGCTTTAATTTGGGGTAATCTGTCTTAATGCCAACAAATTTACTGTTTCTTTAAATCTATTAATTTTTGATTATGGTCCAAGAATATTAGGCAATGTATAATCTCATTTTACGAGGTTGTAGACCTGCTCATTGAGCCGGTGTGTATGGTTGCAAACGTTTCATCATCCTGCTAGGTCACATCGTCAGTGCACCTCTGGTGAAGCGTTGGTGTTCTGTCCGGCTTGTTATTTACATGCTTCAGTTTGTTGGTGTGTTTGGTACCACTTCTGGTTCTGTTTCTCAGTGATTTGTACACAGGGTCTAATTCAATGCATTTGTTGATGGATTTCAGGTTAGAGTACCAGGCCTCCGGGTATTCTAACTGGAAGTCCATCAACAAACACGTTGAACTGGACCCAACATACAATCCACTGAAAAACAGAACCAGAAGTAGTGCCAACCACCCCAGCAAACTGAGGCATATAAATAATAAACGGGACAGAACACCAACGCTTCACCAAAGGCACACTGACGATGTGACCTTGCAGGTGATGAAACATTAGCAACCAGACACACCCACTCGACGAGCAAGTCATCCTCAATCCGAGCTACAAATCTTCTTGAAAACTTTAATCTAGTCTTACATTGGTTTGAGAAAAGAAAATCCCATTGAACATTTACTTCAGGAGGACAAAAGAAAGGGAATTTTTAAAAGGTAATAAAATTAAAATCCTTGCTTTTTTGAATATTTTGAACTTTTTATTCAACTTTTCAACCCCAGTATAATTTTTCACTCTTTTGATTGCCTCAAGAATTTGCATCTTCATTTGTCTATTTGTGTTGTAAAGAATGTTTGTAAAGTATAAGGAAACCAAGGATTGATTGCAATTCATCAATCGCCATGCTATCCTGAGTTAGCCATCAAGGAGTCAGATATGAAGATTTGAGCTTTTTTGAGTGTATTTAAATAGCACATTTTTCATACTGGCTATTCTAGTAAGCTGCAGTAATGTTGGCTTCAGGAAATAAATGAAGGATTTTTTTCTTATGAAAAGCAAAACAGACAACTTGGGAATTTGTCTGTAAACAAGTATTGTACTGGAGATGTTTATGTAACTGGTAAGTTGTCTCTGGGTTGGCTCGTGGTGAGCGATATAAATAAAAGCTTGATTCCTTGTGTAAAATGTGGCACAGAGTAGAGAAAAGAGACTTAAAAAATTTGCTCGTATATTATTCAGGGCTTACAACTACATATTTGCAAGCAACCATTTATACCCAGAACTTCCATTCTGAAAGTGTATGTAGGTAGTTCTTAATAAGTGTTGACATTGACTGGGACCATAAGTAATAAGACAACAGCAATTTCAACAGCATGTACATCTAGACAGAAGATTTTTAATGTATATGTGGAGTTTTACAAGTTCTGCATTTAGCAGTGAAGATGGTAATCATAAATGGATGAATAGAAGACAATCAGAGATAATGGGAACTGCAGATGCTGGAGAATCCAAGATAACAAAGTGTGAAGCTCGATGAACACAGCAGGCCAAGCAGCATCTCAGGAGCACAAAAGCTGACGTTTCGGGCCGAGACAGTTCATCAGAGAGGGGGATGGGGAGAGGGTTTTGGAATAAATAGGGCGAGAGGGGGAGGCGGTCCGAAGATGGAGAGAAAAGAAGATAGGTGGAGAGGAGAGTATAAGTGGGGAGGTAGGGAGGGGATAGGTCAGTCCATGGAAGACGGACAGGTCAAGGAGGCGGGATGAGGTAGGAAATGGAGGTGCGGTTTGACGTGAGAGGAAGGGATGGGTGAGAGGAAGAACAGGTTAGGGAGGCAGAGACAGGCTGGGCTGGTTTTGGGATGCAGTGGGGGGAGGGGATGAGCTGGGCTGGTTTTGGGATGCGGTGGGGGAAGGGGAGATTTTGAAGCTGGTGAAGTCCACATTGATACCATTGGGCTGCAGGGTTCCCAAGCGGAATATGAGTTGCTGTTCCTGCAACCTTTGGGTGGCATCATTTTGGCACTGCAGGAGGCCCATGATGGACATGTCGTCTGCGGAATAGGAGGGGGAGTTAAAATGGTTTGCAACTGGGAGGTGCAGTTGTTTATTGCAAACCGAGCGGAGGTGTTCTGCAAAGTGGTCCCCAAGCCTCCGCTTGGTTTCCCCAATGTAGACGAAGCCACACCGGGCACAATGGATACAGTATACCACATTGGCAGATGTGCAGGTGAACCTCTGCTTAATATGGAAAGTCATCTTGGGGCCTGGGATGGGGGTGAGGGAGGTGGTGTGGGGGCAAGTGTATCACTTCCTGCGGTTGCAGGGGAAGGTGTCGGGTGTGGTGGGCTTGGAGGGGAGTGTGGAGCGGACAAGGCAGTCACGGAGAGAGTGGTCTCTCCAGAAGGCAGACAAGGGTGGGGATGGAAAAATATCTTGGATGATGGGGTCGGATTGTAGATGGCAGAAGTGTCGGAGGATGATGCGTTGTATCCGGAGGTTGGTAGGGTGGTGTGTGAGAACGAGGGGGATCCTCTTTGGGCAGTTGTGGTGGGGGGGCGGGGTGTGAGGGATGTGTTCCATCCCCACCCTTGTCTGCCTTCCGTAGAGACCACTCTCTCCGTGACTCCCTTGTCTGCTCCACACTCCCCTCCAAGCCCACCAGACCCGGCACCTTCCCCTGCAACCGCAGGAAATGCTACACTTGCCCCCACACCTCCTCCCTCACCCCCATCCCAGGCCCCAAGATAACTTTCCATATTAAGCAGAGGTTCACCTGCACATCTGCCAATGTGGTATACTGTATCCATTGTACCCGGTGTGGCTTCGTCTACATTGGGGAAACCAAGCGGAGGCTTGGGGACCGCTTTGCAGAACACCTCTGCTCGGTTCGCAATAAACAATTGCACCTCCCAGTCGCAAACCATTTTAACTCCCCCTCCCATTCTTTAGATGACATGTCCATCATGGGTCTCCTGCAGTGCCACAATGATGCCACCCAAAGGTTGCAGGAACAGCAACTCATATTCCGCTTGGGAACCCTGCAGCCCAATGGTATCAGTGCAGACTTCACCAGCTTCAAAATCTCCCCTTCCCCCACTGCATCCCAAAACCAGCCCAGCCTGTCTCTGCCTCCCTAACCTGTTCTTCCTCTCACCCATCCCTTCCTCCCACCTCAAGCCGCACCTCCATTTCCTACCTACTAACCTCATCCCACCTCCTTGACCTGTCCGTATTCCCTGGACTGACCTATCCCCTCCCTACCTCCCCACCTATACTCTTCTCTCCACCTATTTTCTCCTCTATCCATCTTCAGTCCGCCTCCCCCTCTCTCCCTATTTATTCCCGTACCCTCTCCCCATCCCCCTCTCTGATGAAGGGTCTAGGCCCGAAACGTCAGCTTTTGTGCTCCTGAGATGCTGCTTGGCCTGCTGTGCTCATCCAGCCTCACATTTTATTATCTTGGATTCTCCAGCATCTGCAGTTCCCATTATCTCTGATTACATTTAAATAAACTCTTCTTGAAATGTGAAAATAGGGTAACAGAACTCAGTTTGCAAGCAGTAACATCTGACAAATTACAATTATATCAACATTCAGCTAAATGCTCACTGTGTTTTTAGTTCAGTGTTAAATGTTGGCGTATGATTTTTTTCCCCCCTCAATTCAATATCATGGCTCTGAATTGTGATATGGTGAGCCCTAACTTATTGGGAACAAGCAGTCACCAAAGGTCTGACATTAGAGTAAATTATTCAATGTTCAAATACTTCTGAACAATTAAAATCCTGATTATATTAAAAATACTTCCTGTTCAGTCATTTTTCACATTTTAAGTGGACAAAAGGTCATGTCTGCACAAATTAGCAAACGTTCTGAAAGAATCCCAGCAAACAACATCGACAAGCTGCAAATTTTTAAAAGTGTCAACTTAAAGAAAGCCAGGAAAGTAATTAATTCATCTGCTCACATTTAAAATACAGTGGAGATTTATAATCCATCAGCCCTATTTGCATAATCCATTTAGGCTTTTGGGCAAGTCAGGAGGAAGAAGCCATGAGACTATAAACCAAATTAACAGTTGATGGAGCTAAAATGAGACAAACACAGGGGACAAAATCTTTTCATTCAGAATCTTGAATGGCATGAACCATGTCAAGAAATTTTGAAAAATCTGGTGATATGTCAAGCGAAGACTGTGTTTCAAAATTGAGAATAAAATGTCCCATTTTCCAACCAAGTGTGGAATGGCAGACTGAGATTGTTGCTAATGAGCAGCAAGAAATCTATTAGAGATAATGGGAACTGCAGATGCTGGAGATTCCAAGATAATAAAATGTGAGGCTGGATGAACACAGCAGGCCAAGCAGCATCTCAGGAGCACAAAAGCTGACGTTTCGGGCCTAGACCCTTCATCAGAGAGGGGGATGGGGGGAGGGAACTGGAATAAATAGGGAGAGAGGGGGAGGCGGACCGAAGATGGAGAGTAAAGAAGATAGGTGGAGAGGGTGTAGGTGGGGAGGTAGGGAGGGGATAGGTCAGTCCAGGGAAGACGGACAGGTCAAGGAGGTGGGATGAGGTTAGTAGGTAGCTGGGGGTGCGGCTTGGGGTGGGAGGAAGGGATGGGTGAGAGGAAGAACCGGTTAGGGAGGCAGAGACAGGTTGGACTGGTTTTGGGATGCAGTGGGTGGGGGGGAAGAACTGGGCTGGTTGTGTGGTGCAGTGGGGGGAGGGGACGAACTGGGCTGGTTTAGGGATGCAGTAGGGGAAGGGGAGATTTTGAAACTGGTGAAGTCCACATTGATACCATATGGCTGCAGGGTTCCCAGGCGGAATATGAGTTGCTGTTCCTGCAACCTTCGGGTGGCATCATTGTGGCAGTGCAGGAGGCCCATGATGGACATGTCATCAAGAGAATGGGAGGGGGAGTGGAAATGGTTTGCGACTGGGAGGTGCAAAATTGCTTTGCAGAACACCTCCGCTCAGTTCGCACGCTTTGCAGAACACCTCCGCTCAGTTCGCAACAACGCCACAACCGCCCCAAGAGGATCCCCCTCGTTCTCACACACCACCCTACCAACCTCCGGATACAACGCATTATCCTCCGACACTTCCGCCATTTACAATCCGACCCCACCACCCAAGACATTTTTCCATCCCCTCCCCTGTCTGCTTTCTGGAGAGACCACTCTCTCCGTGACTCCCTTGTTCGCTCCACACTGCCCTCCAACCCCACCACATCCGGCACCTTCCCCTGCAACCGCAGGAAATGCTACACTTGTCCCCACACCTCCTCCCTCACCCCCATCCCAGGCCCCAAGATGACATTCCACATTAAGCAGAGGTTCACCTGCACATCTGCCAATGTGGTATACTGCATCCACTGTACCCGGTGCGGCTTCCTCTACATTGGGGAAACCAAGCGGAGGCTTGGGGACCGCTTTGCAGAACACCTCCGCTCAGTTCGCAACAAACAACTGCACCTCCCAGTCGCAAACCATTTCCACTCCCCCTCCCATTCTCTTGATGACATGTCCATCATGGGCCTCCTGCACTGCCACAATGATGCCACCCGAAGGTTGCAGGAACAGCAACTCATATTCCGCCTGGGAACCCTGCAGCCATATGGTATCAATGTGGACTTCACCAGTTTCAAAATCTCCCCTTCCCCTACTGCATCCCTAAACCAGCCCAGTTCGTCCCCTCCCCCCACTGCACCACACAACCAGCCCAGTTCTTCCCCCCCACCCACTGCATCCCAAAACCAGTCCAACCTGTCTCTGCCTCCCTAACCGGTTCTTCCTCTCACCCATCCCTTCCTCCCACCCCAAGCCGCACCCCCAGCTACCTACTAACCTCATCCCACCTCCTTGACCTGTCCGTCTTCCCTGGACTGACCTATCCCCTCCCTACCTCCCCACCTACACCCTCTCCACCTATCTTCTTTACTCTCCATCTTCGGTCCGCCTCCCCCTCTCTCCCTATTTATTCCAGTTCCCTCCCCCCATCCCCCTCTCTGATGAAGGGTCTAGGCCCGAAACGTCAGCTTTTGTGCTCCTGAGATGCTGCTTGGCCTGCTGTGTTCATCCAGCCTCACATTTTATTATCAAGAAATCTATTAGCATTGGTTCTCAATCATTAGGTGCTTCATTATTATTTAGTCTTGCTATTAATATGCAGTTCCTCTTCCTACTGCCTGGTGAATAGTAACTAGATACTGAGAATTTCTGATATGAAGGCCAGAGCAGTAAACTGGCAAATCTGCCTCTAGACCTCCAGCTTGGACCCCCAAATGAGTATCTCAGAGACAATCCATAGGCAGCAGCTGCATGCACTCCACATCCATGGACCTTAACTTCCAACACATACCTGTCGTATTGCATCATCATGGCATGTATTTGGTGTGGTTCTGCTTGGCCTGCTGTGTTCATCCAGCTCCACACTTTGTTATCTTGGATTCTCCAGCACCTGCAGTTCCCATTATCTCTGATCACAATTTTAACCTCACTGCGAAGCCTCTTCCAGGATGCCTAACCTGAAGAAGTTACCCTCCTCCCTCCAACTTCAGGGGATCTCTCTCCCACTGCAACTCTCTTGTACTCCACCTATCTTCTCCTCTATCCATCTTCAGTCTGCCTCCCCCTCTCTCCCTATTTATTTCAGAATCGTCTCCCCATCCCCCTCTCTGATGAAGGGTCTAGGCCCGAAACGTCAGCTTTTGTGCTCCTAAGATGCTGCTTGGCCTGCTGTGTTCATCCAGCTCCACACTTTGTTATCTTGGATTCTCCAGCATCTGCAGTTCCTATTATTTCTGTTCTTTCCTCCTGATATTTGTCTTCACAGATAAAGTGACATGCAGGCAGACTGCATGTAGTTCTGTATTTCAGCATTGCACTTTTAATGCAGCAGCACCTACCTGTGCTATGTGGCTGCCAACCTTGGGTGCAGGGATGGACATCCAGTTCATGGATCAGGCTACATCTCAGGGCTGCTCACACACTCTCTTAACGTTTACTTTCTGCCTTCCTCAGTGCTGATAGCATCCTTGCCTTCTCTTTCCTTGTCTTTTGGCACAGACACAAAGTCACACAGCTTGTCGTGTTTGTCAGCTGTTATCAGTCAAGATTGTCGACAGCTGTTGTACAGCACTATGCTACTTCAGTCTCTGACTTGCACTATGTGCCAGTAGACTACACAGTCAACATACTGTATGTGCTTCAAACAGATGGCCATGTCTCAAAGTCTAAACGGAGTAGTCAGGGTGACATGGCACAGTAAATTGAAGACAGTCTCTGATATTTGTCTGAGGGTTTTGACACAGTCAGTCAACAGCACCCAGTCACTGCCAGGATCCTCACTTTGGGGATATGGAGCTGATTGGCTGACATCCCATCACCTATCTTGCCCCTTTCTGCCCTATTATAGGCTGCTTTCTCTTGGAATGAGACATGGAGAGGGATGGAGTGAGATGAATAGCTGTTGGTGCTGGTGAGGTGTACAGAATGAGTGAGTAGGCAGCATAGAGGCCGTGCAGGTTTCGTGGTATGGAGTTTGGACTGGGTGAGTGTGAATGAGGGGAGATGATGTGAGAGTGGTAGAACATGAGCCTTTGTGGGATGTGGGTGTGGAAGCAAAGATAAGAGAATGAGAATAAGGTAGCAGAGAGAAGATGGTGACTCTTACTGTGACAGATCAGAAAAGATCATTGCTGGCCTTTCCTCTGGATGTTTGAGACTGGATGGGTCACACTGACTCGAGTAGTGACCTTGGACCAGGCTGGCATGGTCTGGTGTCATGGCCTCCTCTGCAAGTTCTGGGGGAAAGACGAAGGTCCGCCTCTTCACCATTTCATCTTCCATCAGATGGTAAGAATAATTAAGAACATAGACAGGGTACCAGTCAACCAGGCTGCTTTGTCTTAGATGCTTTCATGCTTTATCAGTGTAGGAATTGCAGTCAAAGTAGTAACTGGGTCGTATTTCATCACACTTCCTATATGAAACTTGTTGAAAGTAGAAAGGCTTTTAGGAGACAGGAGGTGAATCACAAGCCCACAGAATTCCCAGCCTCTGTCCTGTTTTGCAGCTACACTATTTAAATGGCTAATCCATTGAGCTTAGTGTCAATGATGAGAGAATCCATAAAAGAATTGGCATTGAACATCAAGGGGAAGTGGTTGAATTCTCACTTGTGGACAAATGGTTTTGTCTGGCACTTTTGAGTCCCCATTGTTACTCATCAAGTCACAGTCCAAGCCTGCATGTTATCCAGGTCGTGCTATATCTGAGTGTAGACTAGGCCTGGCCTTAACAACACCAGTCCAACTTTGGCACCTCCGCGTCACGAGTCTAGAATACAGCAGGTGTAGTTTAAAGTTATCATGTAATGTTCCAAAGATGATAAGAAATAATGGTAAAAGTTAAGTTATATTTATTCTGCCATGGAGTGCCAATATCACTGGAAAGGCCAACATTTGTTTCCCACACCTAACTGATCTGGAAATGCAGCAACATAAACAGAAATTGCTAGAAAATCTCAGCAGGTCTGGCACCAGGTTTGATTTCCAGAGAAATCAGAGTTAACATTTCGTGTCTAGTGACCCTTTGTCAGAAGTCATGCAGATGTAGGGATTGTTTGTAGATTTTAAGACTGATGTTTGGAAACAATTCTGATATTAACTTTTTTTTATCATTTTTGCTTCCCAGGCCTACCTTACAGCAAGGTAGCACCTCCTCCCTGCTATCTGCAGTCAGTGGCTGGAATTTCAAGGGAGTAAGTATATCATGAACTCAGCTAAACTTAGATATGACATGGATTCCACATAATTACACATCATTACCATGTCTTTCAAATACTCCAGTGAATTAATTTGAATATATTGGCTATTGTTCGAACAAATTATTCAATATTTTTCACAAAGCAAGATCTAAAAATGAAGTACACCATGAGTTAATCTGGCTTTGGGGATGCTGACTGAAGGGGCGATATGTTGCTTAGGTCATTACCTTTCAAATAGCATTTCAGAATCCTTCATCACCTCCTGAATCAGCGACACTGTGAATGGGCAGTTAATGTTGGATGTACAGTTGCAGATAAAACAGTATTCCCATTGTATTACATTGACCAACATTAATAAGATCCAAATTTTTCTCTCTCTGCAGAATGCTCTGATATGAACCATCTAGCCACAAAGTCAACAATTAAGTTTAAGGCCATGCTTATTTGTCTGCCTTTAATTCTGGATCTTAACTGGTCATTGATGGGCCAATTTGGAATTTACCCAGCAATGATACAATTGTGCTGAGAACAATAATTTTATTTTCCAAACTTCCAGGCTACATCAAATCAGCAGAAATACAACTTGACTGCCTGGGCATCATGGGTCAAATAGCCAAGGATCATGGAGTTGTATGTGATCCATGGGCAGAACTTTTGGCACCACTAATCTCAAGTTTTGGAATGAGGCTTGATCCCACAGGCTTCTGACTTAGATTTGGGCACTGCTTAAAGAAGCTGACACATAAAATCAGACATGTTTTACAGAATCCAAGTGTAGCTGCCAAAACATTTTTGTGTTAACTATCTCCATTCATGGATAATATTTGCATAGATTCAGGATAAGAAAGACATGATGAAACATGTCTGTGATTTATCTCAAGGTTGGATGGTCTATCAATCAAATGTTTAGTTTCCAAAGTGGAAAATTACCAATGTCCTGTGAGGGTCACTGCTTTCAACAAAAAAGGATAGAAAATTGGGAATGCTGCCCATTCAAACTAGATATTCTAACTAGATGTTAAACTACACAAATAGTTGACATACATATGATCTTGTTAAGTACAACTCAGGAAAGTTTTTCTTCAGCAGCAACTAAACTAATATTGGATTTAGAGTGTGATGTCTATACGTCACAGATAAATATATTATAAAAGCTTGATCTTGCATTATTCTCCAGCTTTTCATGGTAATGCCAAGTAATTATTTAAATATCATAGGTAAGAACTTCATTGCCTCACTACTGGTCAGATTCAATAGTAGCTTCTTCCTGTACTCTGCTGCATTCATATTTGCTGTGAGATTTATTTAATAGGCATGTTAATGATTTTACTTGAATCTAGTCTACAACAATAGATCCTAGACACTAGTAGCCTTTAAAACTGAAAATGGACTGAAAT
Source organism: Stegostoma tigrinum (assembly GCF_030684315.1). Lineage (NCBI taxonomy): Eukaryota > Metazoa > Chordata > Chondrichthyes > Orectolobiformes > Stegostomatidae > Stegostoma > Stegostoma tigrinum. The sequence goes on along the minus strand of NC_081364.1, from coordinate 32,800,268 downwards.
AATGTGACAAGTTTGTACTTTTGGTGCAATTCTGCCACAACCTGCAAAAAGAAGCATATTGCGATTGCTGCATTCTGATCTGTCCATGCCCACGTTTGTTAATATCATACCGTAACGGTGTTTACATGTGACAAAACAACTCTGTAAATGATTCTTCACATTGGGGTTAGTCTAGAAGCAGAGTCAGTTTGTCAATATAAAATTGTTGCTGAGTTTGAATCCAGTTGAGGGCTGCATGATATCCATGTGAGAGCGATTGGTGCCAAAACCAATGCAACAGCCAAGAAATGTAGATGCTCCAGGCACCACATGAAAGGGTCTTTGTCTATTCCTGTCACCGCATTGGTGCCCATGAAAATTCTGAACTACTGCCAGTGGGATTCTAAGACAGCAGCTGTTTTCGTGCATCTTTAAATGGAGCGCGTGCTACATGTTGTGCAAATAACACGATAGAAGGGGAATTATATTTTATTTCTACCCTTTGAAAAAGGCACAAGTTAATTTTAATTCAAATTTGCAGACAAGTTATGAAAAGGAGAGCTACATTCTTCAGGAAACTCTCACATTGCAAGTGTGAATGACATTTGAAGATGCCTCGGTATTTTTTATATGAGATCTTTGTTTGCTCTGTAATTAAGTACTTAATAAAGAAATCAAGACTAGTAAGTGGTCCACTACAGAACTATGTTTGTTTTCTAGAAAGCTTCTGGCATTAAGCTGATCCATTTCTACTTTTTACCTTTTATAAGTCCCTTATACATGAGCAAAATCCTTCAAATCTTCATTTTCAATGTCAAACTTCACCAACTGTTTCTGCTCAACATAACCTTTCATGTCAATGGCACGTTCTTTAAACCACATTTCATGTTGCACCTGTGGAGTCAATGCACTGCAGCCCTTGCTGTAAAGCTGTATGAGGAAATATTAGACTTGAAGGCCAGGAAATGAAAATGAAAATGTTCACCCTACCTTTACTGAAAAAGACATTATACCTAAAGGAAACAATGGTAACCATTTTAACCTGATGTGTGGTTGGCATACAGACCATATCTTTTTGACTTATTTGTGGTTCAGTTAGCATTGTGGTTAGGATCCATATATTCCCCATGGATTGGTTTTCTCTCTCTTCTTTTTACTCATTACATAGGTACTGTTAGTTTCTCTCAATGTGCAAAGTTTGATACTTACTGCTTTTGCCTAGCTAATTTGTCAACCAATCAGATATCATTCGCAGAGATAATGGGAACTGCAGATGCTGGAGAATTCCAAGATAATAAAATGTGAGGCTGGTTGAACACAGCAGGCCAAGCAGCATCTCAGGAGCACAAAAGCTGACGTTTCGGGCCTAGACCCTTCATCAGAGATATCATTCGCAGACTGGTGTAGAAGGACCCTTACCTGATGTATTAACCTATTTGTTTCCTGCATAAATCCTGTCTACGCAACTGGATATTCCAACATAGATTTTTAATTTGAAGAAACATCTATAAACGAACAAAATTCTTCTTACCCACATTGTAAATTCCAAGCCAACCTTCACCTATTCTCCATATCCAGCTGTAGCTTTTAATGAACTCTCATACGATGCAGGGTTCTTTTGCGGAATATCATCTACCATAGCTGAGCATTTTATTTCCTTATTTCAAATCATTCTTGTCTTAAGAAATGCAGTGAAGTATCAGTCATACAAGAGGTCAAATTTTTCAACTAATCTACAACATCTCTCTACTCATCTGCATCCGGCCCTGGCATTATAATGTGCTGTGTGAAAGCTGAGGTGGTTTGTAAGTGGTTGGTTTTTTATGCTTTGCTGATTTTATGAATCTTTTTGACATTTGAGGTTGCGTGACCAAAATGTTTGATCATGTGAGGGGAGAATTGTTTATGATGACTAATGCAGTGATCTTTGATTGACAAATCTGAAAAAAGGACTATCCAAAAGGCGTGAAAGGGTACAAATAAGTTGAAAACTGTATATGGGGTCCAAATTTATGACTGCAAGCAAATGCTGCACTTGTTGAGCCCATTAGTACTGCTATTTCTTATTGCTGGGGCTAAACAGCTCCCTGTAAAGTCCTACCTCAAGACTGAGCTGTAGAAAGAAGCTTGCAGGCCTTATAGTCATTTTGTGGGATGCAGACAAATCCCAATTTCACTTATTTCTTCTTGGAACTGACTTGATCTCCAGTGACTCTTCAATGCTACTTCTAACTCTCTCTTTTTTGGGTGTTCTTTCAATTGGATGGGGAATAGGATAATTTAAAGAACATTAAGACAGGAGGCCAGCCCTAACCCCTACTTTTGTTACTTTCATCTCTCTGTTGGGTCTTCAGATTGGCCCCACCCTCAGTAAGTCTTAAGAAATTTTGCAGCAATATTAGAGGACAGATGCTTCGGAAAACAAGCCCCCCTCCTTATTTCCTCCTTCTGTTTGAGAAAAATTTTCAGATCTTTAGGAATTCACATTATTTTTGTGTCTGGATTTTATGAAGTTTAAAATATTTTTGGATGAAGCGTTAATAGATACTCTGGTTTCATCTCATTTAATCAAACCATTAATTATTGATTCCAGCAGACGTGATCAAATAAGTGCTTCCTGGATATAATTGCTGTTGACTCATTATATTACAAAGCTTATTAATGCAAAAGCATTTCAATTCAATACTAAATATTGCTGAGTACAGTCAGACAAGCAGCACAGAGTTGTTATAAGTTGGCAAAGTAAAAAACAATTTCAAGAAAGTAAGAAAATGTGTTCAATGTTCTAAATATCTATTTGACATGGTTACAAAGCTGTGTAACTGCTCTTTATCCTGAGCCATCAGATTATCTGGACACCACAACCAGTTGAATTAGAATTAGATTTCATTGCCACATGTACTCAAGAAAAGGAATACGAGTACAGTGAAAAATGGACAATGTCACCATTCTCTGGCTCCATCTTGGTCACAAAACCAGAATCTCACAAAAAGAAGCAAAAATAAAAGAAAATCAAAATGTAAGACAAATCCCGATCTCAAAGTCTAAGCCCTTTTCCATAAAGGTGTTTGATACCACTGATGTGGGTAACCGGGCCTAGCCACAGCCTAAAGCCTCAGTCAGTCTGTAAGTCTTGCATTGGCTGCTGGGAGGAGCCATGCTTTTCCTGCCGCCACCACCTCTGATCGCTGGAGGAGGTTTTAGCATTGCTGCTGCCACTGCCAGCCCCGAACGTCAGGAGGATGTCCTTGTTCCCGCTTCCAGTCACTGGGAGGAGCCACACCTGCTGTTACCTCAGACTGCCGGGAAGCTGCCATCATTCTGCGCACAGCCCTCTCTCGCTGCTGTTCCAATTAACCCACTGCAAAATGCTTTAAAGAAAATACATTTTGAAAATAAAAGAGCAGAAGTTAAAAGTAAACAAAAGAAAGAAAGCAAACAGGAGCAGACAAGCCCAGCCTTAAGAGCCCTGCTACTCAGCTGCCATTTTTACCTCAACTCTTCGTGTACTTCAAACTTAATCAGTTGAGTTGTATTCAAACATTCCTCATACTGCTTAACGATGATACATCTTTAAGATAGGTAGATAAGCTCTGATTTTAACTTAGAGCAGAAATCAACCAGAAGAAGGCTGAAGTCAGTGGCAAACTGTTCTGACCCTAGCACTGTAATGCGTGAATTATTATTAATCCTGATCCTTGCCCACATGTCTTAAGGTGCTTGCCCAAAATCTGAGTAGTGACAACTGACCAATGGGCAGAAGCAGAGTACCATGCAGGAATCTACCTTCAGAATCTGAAGATGCACCCCCTGGAACCCATGCACTGAGGATCTTTGGGAGAAACCCTAATGATTTACAAAGAGTGGTGAGTGGGGCAATAATCTAAGTCTGCAGGCACTTAAACTCTTCTTATGAAGATTATAAGAGTACTCTTATTCCTCTGGCTTTACGAGGAACTTAATAAATAGTTTGCTAGCGAGTTTTGAGAAGATTTGTAGCTCAGGTTGAGGTTCTGGATGTGAGTTTGCTCGCTGAGCTGGAAGGTTAGTTTTCAGAAGTTTCGTCACCATTCTAGGTAACATCATCAGTGAGCCTCCGACGAAGCACAGGTGTTACGTCCCGCTTTCTATTTATCTGGTTAGGTTTCCTTGGGTTGGTGATGTCATTTCCTGTTCTTTTTCTCAGGGGATGGTAGATTGGCTCCAAATCAATGTGTTTGTTGATGGAGTTCCGGTTGGAATGCCATGCCTCTAGGAATTCTCGTGCGTGTCTCTGTTTGGCTTGTCCTAGGATGGATGTGTTGTCCCAATCAAAGTGGTGTCCTTCCTTATCTGTATGTAAGGATACGAGTGATAGTGGGTCATGTCGTTTTGTGGCTAGTTGATGTTCATTAACATCATGAACATCAACTAGCCACAAAACGACATGACCCACTATCACTCGTATCCTTACATACAGGTAAGGAAGGACACCACTTTGATTGGGACAACACATCCATCCTAGGACAAGCCAAACAGAGACACGCACGAGAATTCCTAGAGGCATGGCATTCCAACCGGAACTCCATCAACAAACACATTGAATTGGATCCAATCTACCATCCCCTGAGAAAAAGAACAGGAAATGATATCACCAACCCAAGGAAACCTAACCAGATAAATAGAAAGCGGGACATAACACCAGCGCTTCGTCGGAGGCTCACTGATGATGTTAACTAGAATGGTGACGAAATGTCTGAAAACTAACATTCCAGCTCAGCGAGCAAACTCACATCCAAAATAGTTTGCTGTTTAGGCCCCATCTGGCAACAACTCCTCATGCACCGAACTGTGCAAGTCAGAAAAGTCACAGTCCCAGTTGAGTCACTGGTTAAAGTGGTAACCAAGCTCCCAGTGCCTTTGAAAGAAGGACCCATAATTTTCAGGAAGGTAATCCTATTTGCCTACTTGGAAGAGCAGGCAAAATGGAAGACTGTAGGTTTGCTGCAATTTGTCTGTTCATCAGTCTCCCAAATGTGTTTAAAAGCTCAATAGACTTATTTTTTTCCTGAATAGGACAGCATTGAAATGCCTCCATAATGTTAATTTTACACCTATTAATATGTACCATGCAAAACTCATTTTATGTATGATTTTGTGTAAAACATGGAAGGCTTATTTAAAGCTATTAATGACTCACATTTACAAACAAGATTATTCTCATAGTGAAACAGAAATATCAATCAAATTCACTTTTATTTTGCTGAAATTGATTGAACATCTTTTAAATCTAAATTTTATGTGGAATTACTACCAAACTCTCTTTCAGATTTCTTATGGACTTCGGTTTAAATCTATCCAGTTCCAAGTTTGCTGTCTGTTTCTTTCTTTTACAGTTGACTTAGCAGCAGAGATGCTTGGTGTTGCCAAACAGTTATTGTGAGTTTTCTGGTTGAAATGTTAACTTAAAAAAACCCAGAAAGAATAAAGAAGTGTGTCTCCTTTTCCTTCCATCTTAATTCTTGCTTCCCATGATTGCCATAGAAAACAAAACAAAATCTTGCTCCACTGACTATAAACAGAAATGATAGCTTGATGGGTCTGGACAAGAACTTGTTGAACCTTAATGGAACAAAAGAAGGTGCTTAGGAATTAAGACCAGCAGGAAACCCGGTAATGTTTTGGTGTCAGACTGAATGGCATGATGTAGATTAATACATGAAACCACTCCAATTTAGTATTTTCGACAGAAATAAATGCCAATGTTCCATCTAGCTTGTACTTCGATAAATTGTTGTCCGTTACTGAGTAAATGAGAGTCTGACTAACTCTAACAGCTACAAGATTAATTAAGCTAAGCCTCCATCCTACATTTTCACCATCTTATTAATGTTACAAATGCAGTATTCTGATGGGAAAATATCCTTCTTTTTTGCTATATTATTGATAAAAGGATCTAATCGATATGCACATTTACATCCAGGTGCCACATTTAACACTGCACTATAGTCAAATGCTTGGCAACAATGTACTGATTCACCAGCTACATGGAGAACTGTAACAAATATGCTCGATAAAGTTCCAGAACTTAGAGTCCAAAAGTGTAATTATTTCAAACTCTGGCAACCAGATGAAATAACACAGCAGTAGCAGGTGTCTCTGAATAAGATCCAAATATTTTACATTGATTTAGTGTGAATTAGATTGAGAAAAATTAACCTGAATTAGTGCCAAAGAAAGTTACAAGAAGGGTTGGGAGAGAACTGAAACTCTTGCCCTTTCTGACAAAAGTGATTTCTTTTTTCAACAAAGATTGTGTGTATTTCAAAGCCCAACTATTTTATATGGCAAATTTAAATTAAAAATAACAGCAAGCTTTTATGGTTTTAAATATAGACCAATATCTATCATTCCTAAAGCCTAAGCATTACGCCACTCACGCAGACACGTACACAGTCACATGGAGACATATACACACTCACATGAACATACAGTCGCGCGGGCACACATGCGCACATGCAGACTCATGGACGTGTGGGGTCACATATTCACGTGAACATTCAGATACAGTACGGTTCAAGGGACCAGAAAACTTCTGCAAGTTATAAACAAAAGAATAGGTACTGGCTAATGTATTTGGCTTGTCTGAGGAAAAGCCCTCTTTCTGGTTGACTTGAAGGTGGTATTTTCACTCCAAAACTGTAGTTCATATGGTTTTGACAGCTCGATTGCAGCATTCCATTGAAGCAATGAATGTTCAGCGGTTAATGATGTTAGAGACTTGTGGTATCCTTACCAGGAGGTCAGCTTTCACTTCAGGGGACTTCACTTCGAAGTTAAGAGACAATGAGGACTGCAGATGCTGGAAGCCAGAATAGTTAGGTGTGAGGCTGGAAAAGCGCAGCAGATCAGACAGCATCCAAGGAGCAGGTAAGTCAATGTTTTCAGCTAAAACCCTTTGTCAGGACTAAGGAGGGGGTGCGGAGCCCAGATATAAATAGAGGGAGGGGGTTGGGGTGGGGAGAAGGGTAGGAGAAATGGTGATAGGTAGGAAAATCAAAAGAACTGCGGATGCTGTAAATCAGGAAAAAAAAAGTTACTGGGAAAGCCCAGCAAACCTGGCAGCATCTGTGAAGGAAGAAACAGACTTAACATTTTGGGTCTGATGACCCTTCCTCAGAACGGTGTACGCAGGTTATTGTGATTGGTCTGTGGGAAGGCTGGAGGGGATAGTTGTTTGAAACGATGGACCACCCCATCGTTGAGGCTGAACAGTCAGTCCTCAGCAAAGGACTCAGTTTCATTTCCCTGCGCCCACGCATCAACAATTCCACACATGCCATGATGTCGAGCTCTTTTTCTGCTGCCTCCCCTCTGCACATATTTCTTTGGAAAGGAATCCAACCCACCCCCTAATGACTCCTTCTCCCACCTCCAGCAAACTCCCATCATCCTGGACAAACCTTCCTGGCCTTGTACCCTCCCTCAACCTCTTCATCTCAAACTGCCACTGCGACGTCGATCAATTGGATCTCTCCACCCGTCTAGCTTATTCCAGCCTCTCCCCATCAGAACACGCAGCTCTCGGCTCCCTTCAGTCCAACCCTAACCTCACCGGTAAACCGACCAACAATGGGTGGGGCGTGGTGGCAGTATGCCAACTGACACCAACTTGCTGACCCCTCCTCCTACTGTCCCCTCAATCAAAGACCCCACCTCTGATCACGAAGCTATCATCTCCCAGACCAGCAACAACCTCATTACTTTGGGAGATCTCCCGTCCACAACCTCCAACCTGATAGTTCCCAAACCCCTCACTGCCCATTTCTATCTTCTACCCAAGATCCATAAACCTGACTTCCCCGGTCAACCCATGGCCTTTGCCTGCTCCTGCCCCAGCCAAGCTCCTCCTCTTACTTTGATTCCATTCATTGCCTTTTGCTCGAGGAACTCCCTACCTACATCTATGGCACAACCAAGCTCTCCACCTTTTCCAAAACTTTCAATACCCTTGCCCCCAACACCTCATCATTTCCAGTCCCTGTACTCCTGTGTCCCCCACTCGGAGGGCTTAAAAGCGCTCCACTTCTCCCCCTCCCATTGTCCAACCAGTCCCCCTCCACTGACACTCTCATTCATTAGGCTGAACAATTCTCAGAAGTTTCTCCTTTGATTCCTCCCATTTCCTACCAAAGCAGTGGCTATGGGCACACACATTGGCCTGAGCTCTCTGTAGGATTTGTGGAAGTTTCGCAACTACACTGGCACTATCCCTCACTTCCTCCCCTGCTGTATTGATGACTGCATTGTTGTAGCTTCATACTCTTGTGAGGAACTCGAGCAGTCCATCAACTTTGCCAACTCCTTCTACCTTGCCCTCATTCAGCTGGACTATTTCTGACACCTCTCTGTCCTTCCTGGACCTCTTCATCTTCACCTCCATCTCCGGAAACTGACTCAACACTGACATCCAATTCAAACCCTCTGACTCCCATCTCAACTACCACTTCTTCTGACCCATCTTTCCTGCTAAAATGTATCCCATGCTCCCAATTCCTCCACCTCCGCTGCATCTGCTCCCAGGGTGAGGCGTCCACTCCAGGATATCCCGGATATCCTCCTACTTTAGGGACCATCCTCTATAATTAAGGATGCCCTCAACCACATCTCCTCTATTTCCTGCACTTCTAACCTCAAAACCCCTCCCCACAAAAGAAATAATGGGAAGAGCCCCCTTAGTCCTCACGTACCATGCCATCAACCTCCAAATCCAATGCAACACCCTCTGACATTTCCACCACCTACAATCAGACCCTGCCATCAAAAAAAAATTCCGTTCCCAACACTGTCTGCTTTCCATTGGAACCATTCATTCTGCGACTTCCTTGTCACACTCCCCACCAACCCTTCCACCAGACCTGGTACCTTGGACTGCAACTGCAAGAGGTGCAACATCTGCCCCCACACTTCCCTCTCACCTCCATCCCAGGCCCAAAAAACAATCCTTCCAGTTCCAGCAGAGATTCACTGCTCTTCATCCAACCATGTCAGTTGCATCCATTGCTCCTGGTGTGGTTTCCTCTATGTTGAGGAGACCAAATGCAGACTCTGGAATTGGTTCGTGGAGCATCTGTGCTCTGCACGCAATCAGCATGACATTCTGGTTGCCATTCATTTTAGTTCCTTCTCCCACTCCACAGATGATAATCACAATCATAATAACCCCTTACCTACATCCACCTATCACCTTCTTTCCTATCGTTCCCCAGCACCACGTCGCTCCCTCTACTTATTTCTGGGCACCCGTCATCCTCCTCAGTCCAGAAAAAGGGTTTCAACCAGAAACATTGACTTACCCACTCCTTGGATGCTGTCTGACCAACTTTGCTTAATCATTAGTCTGGAAGAGGTTCAAAGTTGTGGCAGTGTTAAAGTATAGAAAAGGCATTGCTTTGGTCTGTAGTTGATATTCTGAAGTACAGATCTTCACAGAATTGCTGTATCTGTCTGGTTCCTTGGATAATAAAGGATTTTGGTATCAAAGACCAATGTCAATTACATGACCGATTGCTATTGTCCACCTAGAATGCTTTAAGCCTAAAACCCATTGCCATCCAATGGAGATAGATGATGGCCATTCACAGCTACTTATCGCAAACTAGATTTGTGCAGTTCTTTTTTGCTAAAGCCTGGAAGCCTGCTTATTCTGTGTTTGGAACAAATCAGAAACAACGGCTGATGTCAAAACCCCAAAAGGCCTGCATCTGTTATGCCCATTCAAGGATTGAGGTCCTGGCAAGAGTAGTTCAGTTCAGAACATTTTGAAAGCATGAAGTAGTCTGTGTTGAATTTTCAGAATCTTGGTTAACTTGTTAGTATCAGTAGACAGTTCTAGAGCTTCCATACAAACTCAGTTCATGTTTTAAGTAATGAATAGGACATGCCTTCAATGGGACTGAGCATTCAAGAGAGAAAAATAAAGTAACAGGTGAAAACGAAACAATTAATACACAACTCGAGGCCAATGTGAATTCAGAGGGTGATAATGTTGGTGAGGCCTTTGCAAAGTCTAAACAGAGGTGCAGACTGATGTTCAGTAGCTTTCTAAAAGACAGTTCTGAAGAAAAAAAGTACAGCTACATCTTTTTGTGGGCAGGTGAGGACAAGTCACTTTGTTTACTACTTGGGAGATAGGTGAAGATATGAGAAAAAACAGTTTTGAGAAAAAGTAGTCTGCAACTCCGATCAAAGTCGGATCATCAACCCTGCTGATAAGTATGAGGCAAGAATTAAGTGAGACTGCTGACCACTTCTTACCAAAAGTGAGAAATGCAACCAGTGAAAGTAATTCAGATCTTCTGGAGTTTTGCATATCATCAAGTTTAAATGATTTGATTGAAAAGGCCAGATTCACAGTATCACAGGCTATCAACACTACCAGAGCACAAGTAGAAATGAAAACAATGACAACACAAATGGCCAACCTTCAGTTAAGTCAAGAGAAAAGCAGCAGGTTGATGCAGTGAAAGAGCATCAAAGAAATGCATACCGACAGAGACAAGATGCATTAGTAATGTGGATGCTACACGACTTCACAGTCAGAAGAAAATAATATGCAGAGGCGGGGAAAAGCCCAATTACTGGGGGGACAAAAAACAAATGCACAGAACAAAGAAATAAAATGGTAGACAAGTTACCAGAGACTCTGCAACTCAGAGAATGAAAATGAAAAGAAATCTAAACGCTCATATCCAGGAAGATCACAATGAGTTTGAAAACGTTGTAGATATGGAAACTTTAAAGTTTTTGAGAAGATTTATACTTCAGGTTCTGGATGAGGTTGTAGGCTTGCTTGCCAAGCGACTGTGTTTGATTCCAGGCATTTCGTCACCCTGCTAGGTATCAGTGCACCTCCGGTGAAGTATTGGTGTTCTGTCCCACTTGCTATTTATATGCCTTGATTTGCTGGGGTGGTTGGCATTACTTGCGGTTCTGTTTTTCGGTGGTTTGTATAACGGGTCCAGTTCAATGTGTTTGTTTATAGAGTTCCAGTTGGAATGCCAGGCCTCCAGGAATTCCCTGTCATGCCTCTGTTTGGTTTATGCTATTATCAATGTGCTATCCCAATGGAGCTTGCGTCCTTTATCCTATGTATTGAAATCAGTGAGAATTGGTCATGTCCCTTGGTTGACTAGCTGTTGTTCGTGTAACCTTATTGTCAGTTTTCTTCCTATTTGGCCTATATAATGTTTCTCAGAGTCCTAGCATGGTATTTTGTATATTACGGTAGTTTTTTGGTTGTAGGTATGGGATTGTTTACCTTTGTCAGTAGCTGTTGCAGGGTGATTGGTTTGTGGGCTACCCTGATACCTAATGGTCTGAGTGGTCTTGTGGTCACCTTTGATATGTCTCTAATATACAGTAGGATGATTAGTGTGTCTGACCGTGTTGTGTCGTCTTGTTGTGGTCTGTCGCGAAGGTAACAGCAGATTGTGCTTTTTGGTACCTGTTCCTTTTAAAAATTCCGCATAAGTGCACTTATTCTGCTTTGCACATTTCCGGGTTGCTGCACCGTGTTGTGGCTCATTTGAATAGTGAACTGATACGGCTCCGTTTAGGGTTGTTGAGGTGGTTGCTGGAATAATTAAATGTCTGGCCTGTATGTGTGGTCTTTCTGAATGCACTAGTCTGGAGTTCCCTGTTGTCCTTGAGTTCAACCATTATGTCTTGGAAGAGTAGTCAGTTATTGTTCTCCTCTTCTTTTGTGAATGCTATTACTGATAAACGTAAAGGATCCCATACCCACAACCAATAAAACTAATGAAATATACAAAATACCATTGCCAGGACTGTGAGAAACATTATATAGGCCAAAGGAGGACACAAATTCAACTGGGACAACACATCCATAATAGCTCAAGCCAAACAGAGACATGTCTGGCATTCCAACTGGAACTCCATCAATAAACACATTGAACTGGACCCAATATACAAACACTGAAAAACAGAACCGGAAGTAATGCCAACCACCCCAGAAAACTGAGGCTTATAAATAGCAAGCGGGACAGACTACCAACAATTCACAGCAGGCAGACTGATGATGTTGCCTAGCAGGGTGACGAAACGTCTGCAATCAATACACTGGCTCGTCAAGCAAGTCTCCAACTTTAGATATGGAAACTATGAACTGCATAAAATATCTGAGTGCAACAGTTCTCAGAAAACTTTTGGTGATGTTGAGTTTGTGAATACTAAATCCCAGGGACATTAATATCATACCATGGCTTGGAGTCTGTTACCTGGTACAAGATGGTTGCAGCAAAATAGAAATGTTTACATTCTAGCCACTCAGCTTGTGTTTCAGGGTATGACCCCTTGCCCTACTGAACATCTTTCTTTCTAAATGACATGTTAAGGGAAAGTTGTGTCTTCCTTTCTTAAGGTATTTTGTTAGGGAAGTATCAAGAAGGACTAGAACATAGAACAAAGAACAGTACAGCACAGTACAGGCCCTTTGGCCCACGATATTGTGCCGACCTATTATCCTACTAAGATCAATCTACCCTGCATATCCCACATTTTACTATCCTCCATGTGCCTATCCAAGAGTTGCTTAACAGTCTCTAAAGTATCTAACTCCACTATCACTGCTGGTAGCGCATTCCACACATCCACCACACTCTGTGTAAGGAACCTACCTCTGACATCTCCCCACACCTTCTTCCAATCACCTTAAAATTATGCCCCTCATAATTGTCATTTCGACCCTGGGAACAAGTCTCTGACTATCCACTCTATTGTTGCCTCTCATCATTTTGTACCCCTCTATCAAGTCACCACTCATCTTTCTTTGCTTCAATGAGAAAAGCCCTGGCTCCCTCAACCTTTCCTCATAAGACCTGCCCTCTAGTCCAGGCAGCGTCCTGGTGAATCTCCTCTGCACCCTCTCTAAAGCTTCCACATCTTTCCTATAATGAGGTGACCAGAACTGAACCAAGTATTCCATGTGTGGTCCAACCATAGTTTTACAGACTCCGCCTTACCATGGAAAATTCTTCAGAATCCATCTCATGCATCACCATCAAGGATGGACACCTCAATACCTCACTCTGCTGAAAACCCACAGATAACTTCACAATGCTACACGTCTCCAGCTTCCACGGTCCATCTGTCTGTTTGCCTCAGTTCTCATTTGCAGGAGTTGGAGCCTGAGCTGGATTGGTCCGTGACTGTGGGAAAAGTACTGCAATTGCCCTCTGCAAGGTGCCTGACCAGTAGAGTCTCTCATGCTTAGAGTTTGCATCAGGCTTATTTAGAAAAGTTTACAGGCTGATAATCAACCTGTCTGGCCATTAAAGAAGCCATCCTCTGTAGACAAGGTCTGCACATATGCAAGATTTGCTGAGCTGAGGAGGAATGCGACAGACCTATAAAGATTTTGATGGCTGCCCTCAAAGAATGAGATACGATGATCAACTCTTAGATCGCCAGTTCCGACGTGCCACAGTGGAATAACTACATTGACCTCCTCAGAAGACAGGCGCAGGATATGACCCATAGCGTACCCTACATTGTCCAGTACGTCCCCAGAGTGGAGAGACAACACCATGTTTTTCACAGCCTTCACAATGTTATCGATGACAATGAGCATCTCACCAAGATCATCCCTATGCCTCCACTTCTCACCTTCAAACAACTGCCAAATCTTAAACAAACTATCATTCACAACAAACTGTCCAGTCTTCAGGATAACACCGACCATAACACCATGCACAGCAACTTCTGCAAGAAATGTCAGGTCATCAGTATGGATACTGCCACCCACCCCATACATGGCGGATACTCACGTGACTCAGCCAATATTTTCTAACTCATACACTGCAGGCAAGGATGCCACGAGGCATGGTATAATGGCGGACCATGCAGAAGCTACAACAACGGATGAATGGACACCATGTAACAAAGGAATGCTCCTTCCCAGACAGTAAATGCTTCGGCAGCCAAGGATAATCAGCTTCCGATCTTTTGGTAGGTGTCCTCCAAGGCAGCCTTCAATATACACCATTTGAATGTTTATATCTTTTTGCCTTTGATGTATCTGCCCATAAATTCTGGGTACTGTGTGCCCCTCTCTCACTTCACCTGATGAAGATGACAGTCTGAAAGCTTGTGATTTCAAATAAGCCTGTTGGACTATAACCTGGTGTTGTGTGACTTTTGACTTTGTCCACCCTAGTCCAACACCAGTACCTCCTCATCTTTCTACCATTGTGACAAGCTTCTCCTGCAGGATACTTAAAAGCATTGGGAAGTTTAACAATGATACTCTCTCATGGCACAGCACAGCTGATGAAAGAGATCCTGTGGGATCACCCTGAGGGGCTTCTAAAATTCTGTGTGCAAAAATGAAATAGTAGGGAAAATGGAATAAAGGAATATGGGCTAGAGTAGGAAGAATTAATCAGAATGGAAGAAGGAAAATTGGAGTATAAAGACTAGCACACATATATTCAGCAGAATGTTTTGTTTCTGTGCAGTGGATTCTTAAAAGGATTTCCATTTATAAAGCAGTTTGAAAGTAATTAGATCGAGTTCGAGCCCCCTTAACCAGAGTGTTAATCAGATAATCAACTAGTTTTAATTTTTCAGCCCTTAATGTATTTGTTTATATTCATGATTTCAAAGAAAGGGAAGAACGTGTAGTTGATATTCGTTCATACCTCAACTCACTGAGCTGCAGTCTAATCTCGCCGCACTCCTTATACATTCCACCAGTTCACGTACCCGAGAATAGCCAGTGTAAGATAATTCAGGTAATGTTGGTAGTGATAATACTGTGTAGTCCAGAGTCCTGGCTCCTTGGGCTTAACTAATTGCATGAAATTTCAGAACGTTTTGCTCAACTCATTTTTTTTACTTCCTGAGGCACAACTGCCCCTACATGACAATTGTACATTGAGCTTCTGAATCCATCTAAATGTAAACGAGGACAAGTAAGGTGATCCCTCTGCACATCTCCTGATATCTGTAAAGGACTGATGAAAGCAGATTGGTGCCTTCTTATGAGTTGCAACCCAAATTGTCCCATTTTTCATGCTATCTATCCTGCCTATCATGCTTTAAACTAATTTTGCCAATTGCCTCTCCATTTCCCTGACCCTTTCCACTGTTGCCCCTGGGGACTCTGTCAGTGGGTAATCTGCTATTTTCCCTTCACTTTGAAACAAGACAGTTGCTTCTCCTGAGTTAGTTGTCTGTGATTGCATCAACATGATGACCCAAACAAAAATATAGCTGTGAGGAGTGTTAACAGCGTCCACTGCTTTTCTCACAGAAGTTATCAAATCACTGTAACTCTGACTCTGCCCTCCGCTCAGCTGCTGCTAAACCACCCACCCATGTCTTCATTACCTGTAGGCTTGACTTTTCCAATGCACTCCTGATTGGAATCTCACATTCTACCCTTCAAAAACTTGATCACCCAAACTCTTTGCACGTGTCCTAACTCATTCCACGTTCCATTCACCCATCATCACTGTGCTCCCTTCCCTATTTTGGCTACTAGTTAAGTAATGTCTAAAATTTTAAAAATCTCATCTCTGTTTTTAAAAGGATATACAGCTATCCCCACAACGTCCTCCAGCACTGCAACCAGACAGATTGCTCTGTGCTAAAGATAGAAGGTTAAGTTTGTTTAAAATTGTTGGGAGTAGCCCAAGGACTGGGGCTCTGCATGCTTCATATTAACATATTATGTAGAATATACTCTGGGCAGTTCCCACTTTCAACGGAATCAGTTATTCTAGTTCCATGTTATACCCAAAATTGTGCACACTTTCAAGTTTTTATCCTCCACCCATGTATTTCTGCTCAGACGTGTTTGCATTTCTCCCAATGCAGAACGTACCATATAACCACGCAATTGCACAACACTTTCAGAATATACTTTCTTTTTGAAATGATCGTAATATGTTAAGGAGCTTTAACTTGTCTGAAAATAGGTTGAGCAGCAGAGATTTTAAATCGTCATCAATCCTGAAGTAATTTGATTTTGTTATTGGCAAAGAATTTTAAAACATTATTTTCTTGTTTGATTGAGGTATGGTAGTCAGTGACTTTGTACATTAAAAATATGCTTATACAAATCTTTTGAAATGTCCGTTTAGTCTTCCTGCTTCCAACTAACTTCTAGTTTACATTTTGGCAGCTCCTAAAAGGCCTGCAATTGAGCACAGAGTTTGGAGACTCCTAATGGGTTTAGGTGTGGGCATGTATGGGTGGGCCCTGCTTGATATAGGCAATACTTTTTAAAGGAGCGCAAAAGAAATTTCTGAAACCTAATTTTGGCTGAACACAACTTGTGCTTAAATTAATCAGTTTTTGCTATGATTCTCTGGCTATTGCTCGGAAAAAAAATAGCGCAATTGAGCAGAAGTTACAGGATACGGTATTTAAATATTTGCTCTTGATGGAAACTATTGATGCACGTTTTGATTATGAATATTTTCTGAATTACTTTCCCATTATATTCTTTTCATATAGAACACTGAAAATGCTGAGGGACAGAATGGGAACATATTTTCCCAGAAAAACATGTCTCACAAGTTACTTTAAATGTATAGTTTGGATCATTATACCGTATTTAAATTGATGCATGAAGAAACATAATGTTAAATGTTTGAACACTGAGGAACATAGCTTGTACTCTGAATATTGAAAATTGTTGTTGCAGCCAGAAAGCACAATTAGATCATCTTAATTTGATTTGGCATTCAACTGAATGATATACGAAGACAATAAGCATGAGATCACACACACACTTTCTGCCTAATTGGGAAAAAAAAAGTCCTGATTCTGAGCAGGTGCCAAATACATCAGTGCAGGAAGGAAACTCAGGCTAAAGAAAGAGAGAGAACAGTATACGTTACAAGGATGTGTCATTTATAGATGCACTGCAGGAAGTCTTATGGTGCTATAGTAGCGTCACCAGACCAGAGGCGCTGGGTTTGAGCCCCGCCTGTTGGTCCTAGCCGGTGAATTTGTTTCATGGCCAGACAGGTTGATTATCCGCCTGTAAACTTTTCTAAATAAGCCTGATGCAAACTGTAAGCATGAGAGACTCTACTGGTCAGGCACCTTGCAGAGGGCAATTGCAGTACTTTTCCCACAGTCACGGAAGAATCCAGCTCAGGCTCCAACTCCAGGGAACGAGAACTGGGACAAACAGACAGATGGACTGCAACATTATTACCATAGTATTCCTAAATTTTCAAAAAGAAAATTTTTTAAGCATAATTCCATAGAATTACATAGGAGTTGGCAGATGGAGTTTAACCCTGAAAAGAGTGAGGTGATTCGTTTTGGAAGGACAAACTTGAAAGCTGAATACAGGGTTAACGGAAAGATTCTTTGCAGTGTGAAGGAGTAGAGGAATCTTGGGATTCATGTCCACAGTTCCCTGAAAGCTGCCTCCCAGGTGGACAGAGTTGTTAAGAAGGCGTACAGTGTGTTAGCTTCCATTAATAGAGGGATTGAGTTCAAGAGCCATGAATTTATGCTCCAGCTCTCCAAAAGCCTGGTTCGGCCACAGCTGGAGTATTGTGTCCAGTTCTGGTCACCACATTACAGGAAAGATGTGAAAGTGTTGGAAAAGGTGCAGAGGAAATTTACCAGGATATTGCCTGGGATGGAGGGAAGGTCTTACGAGGAAAGGTTGAGAGAGCGAAGGCTTTTCTCTGCAGAACAACGAAGGATGAGAGGTGACTTGATAGAGATATACAGAATGATCAGAGGTATAGATAGTGGACAGCCAGAGACTTTTTCCTAGAGTGGAGGTAGCTATTTCAAGGGAGCATAGTTTTAAAGTAAGTGGAGGGAGATACAGGGGAGACGTCAGAGGTAGGTTCTTTACTCCGAGACTGGGAGGGGTGTGGAATGCATTGCTGGAGCGGGTAGTGGAGTTGGCCTCATTAGGGCATTTAAGCGGCTATTAAATAGGCATATGGATGATAGTATAAGGTAGGGGTGGAGGTCAGGTAGATTTTAGGATTAGGGTAAAGGTTCGACACAAAATCATGGGCCGAAGGCCCTGTACTGTGCTGTACTGTTCTATGTTTCTATGAATTACAGCACAGAAAAAGCCACTTTGTCCAGCAAGAGGTTTTGCTTTACTCAAACGTCCTCCAGTCCTTCCACCTCTAGATTTATCAGCGTAACCACTTATTTTCTTCCTTTTCACATGCTTACCTAGCTTCTGCTTATATGTGTGTATATTCAGCTGAACTAGTTCCTGTTGTAGTGACTTCCACATTCTCACAATCCTTCATGTTGATTAGATTATACACAAAATATGAATGAAAACAAACAGACTCAACAAAGGCAATACTGTGGTCTATGACGAACAAAACTAAAGGAACTTGACTGGGGCCAAAATACTGGAAACTAACACAATCTTACACACTATGCAGAACTCCAAGTCCTCTCATTACAAACCACAGCCAAGGAAAATACTCATTCTAGTAGTGTGCTTCCACATTCAGAACTTGAATATGAAACAAGAAGACTTGGACCGTGTTGAATGAGGGTACAACCCATGTGGAACACATGCTCATTGAAGCAAGTGGTAGACCCACACAAAACTGATCTAGTGGCATCTTTAGTATATTTCAGGCAAATTTTAGGTGCTATTTGCTAAAGCAAGGAAGCAGTCCCGTGTATTTACGATGTTCATTAATGGCTAACTATGACAGTACTAGCAGTCCTAATCAAATCCCAAACTGAAAATATAGTAAATCAACAAAGCAGTGCCAAAAATCACATGCAATAAATTTCATATTCTCAGTAACATAGCTCCTGTTTTTGAGGTGCATGTAATTATAATTCTGATCTGTCAACATCATTATTATTGCTATTTGTTGTTATTTTACTATAGGGTTAAAACATTGCTAGTAAGGTCAACATTTGTTTCTCACCCTTAATTTGCCTTCTCTTAGGACGGTTATTGCGGGGGTGGGGTCTGAGGGATGTGTTGCCTGCCTCTTTGCAGGTTACGTGAAACAGTCCGTCTTCCGCACCTACACTGGCCCCAAACCCCACCTCTTCCTCTGTTACATTGATGACTGCATCGGTGCCGCCTCTTGCTCCCAAGAGGAGCTTGAACAGTTCATCCACTTCACCAACACCTTCCACCCCAACCTCAAGTTCACCTGGGCCATTTCCAACGCATGCCTCACCTTCCTGGACCTCTCTGTCTCCATCTCAGGCAACCAGTTAGAAACTGATGTCCATTTCAAGCCCACCGACTCCCACAGCTACCTAGGATACACCTCCTCCAACCGAACCTCCTGCAAAAATTCCATGCCCTATTCCCAATTCCTTCGCCTCCACCGCATCTGCTCCCAGGATGAGGCATTCCACTCCCGCACATCCCAGATGTCCATGTTCTTCAAAGACCGCAACTTCCCCCCCGCGGTGGTCGAAAAGGCCCTGAACCGCGTCTCCCGCATTTCCCACAACACATCCCTCTCTCGCTGCCCCCGCAATAACCGTCCTAAGAGAATCCCCCTCGTCCTCACATACCACCCCACCAACCTCCGGATACTTCGCATCATCCTCCAACACTACCACCATCTACAATCCAACCCCACCACCAAAGACATTTTCTATCTCCACCCTTGTCTGCCTTCCGGAGAGACCACTCTCTCCGTGACTCCCTTGTCTGCTCCATACTCGCCTCCAATCCCACCACACCCGGCACCTTCCCCTGCAACCACAGGAAGTGCTACTCTCGCCCCCACACCACCTCTCTCACTCCCATCCCAGGCCCCAGGATGACTTTCCATATTAAGCAGATGTTCACCTGCACATCTGCCAATGTAGTATACTGTATCCACTGTACCCTTTGTGGCTTCGTCTACATTGGGGAAACCAAGCGGAGGCTTGGGGACCACTTTACAGAACACCTCCGCTCAGTTCGCAACAAACAACTGCACCTCCCAGTCGCGAACCATTTCAACTCCCCCTCCCATTCCTTAGACGACATGTCCATTGATTGGCCTCCTGCAGTGCCACAATGGTGCCACCCGAATGTTGCAGGAACAGCAACTCTTATTCCGCTTGGGAACCCTGGAGCCCAATGTGGTATCAATGTGGACTTTACAAGCTTCAAAATCTCCCCTCCCCCCACTGCATCCCAAAGCCAGCCCAGCTCGTCCCGGCCTCCCTAACCTGTTCTTCCTCTCCCCTATCCCTCCTCTCACCTCAAGCTACACCTCCTATTTCCCATCCACTAACCTCATCCCGCCTCCTTGACCTGTCCGTCCTCCCCGGACTGACCTGTCCCCTCCGCACCTTCCCACCTATACTGTCCTCTCCACCTATCTTCTCCTCTATCCATCTTCGGTCCACCTCCCCCTCTCTCCCTATTTATTTCAGAACCCTCTCCCCATCCCCGTCTCTGATGAAGGGTCTAGGCCCAAAACATCAGCTTTTGTGCTCCTGAGATGCTGCTTGGCCTGCTGTGTTCATCCAGCTTCACACTTTGTTATCATGGATTCTCCAGCATCTGCAGTTCCCATTATCTCTTCATATCTCTCTGTTTATATATTGCAAAATTGTTCAGTGGTACTTTTTAAATTGATTAGATAATTAACAAACTGTTAAAGGAAAATGAAATCTTAAGATATAGAAACAGAAGTAGGCCAGTCAGCCCATTGAATCTGCTCCACCATTCAACGAGATCATAGCTGATTTGATAATCCTCAGCTCCACTTTCCTGTATTTTCCCTGTAACTTTTGAGTTCCTTACTGACTGAAAATCTGTCTATCTTAGTCTTGAATATACTTAGCCATTGAACCTTGACAACTCTCTACAGTAATGAATTCCACAGATTCACTACCATCTAAGAGAAGAAATTCCTCTTCATCTCTGTCCTCTATGTCAACCCTATTTTTTGAGATAATGTCCTCTGGTTCCAAATTCTCCCACAAGGAGAAACAAGGTATCCGCAACACTGTCAAGTCCCCGAAGAATCTTGTACGGTTCAATAAGATTACCTCTTATTCATTTGAATTCCAATGAATACAGGTTCAACATACTAGACCTCTCCTCATAGGAACAGTCCCTCCGAAGCTGGTACCAGCTCTAGTGAACCTTGTCTGGGCTGCCTTCAATGTCAGTATATCTTTCCTTAGATGTGGTGCCCAAAACTGTTCACAGCATTGCATCTCCATTCACACTGATATGGAGATCCAACAGTTCAATTTGGACTACATCAGGATCCTAGGACAGGCCAAACAGAGACAAGCATTGGAATTCCTAGTGGCGTGGTGTCCACCAAGAAGACCATCAACAAACACATAGAATTAGACCCTATGTATACATCACTGCAAAGAAAAACTGGAAATGGGGTAATTGAATCCAACGGACCCCAGAGTTTAAATACCAGGCGGGAAAACACAACAGCACTTCATCGGAGGCTGCATTGATGATGTTACCCAGCAGGGTAATGAAATGTCTGCAGAACAACGAACCAGCTCAGTGAGCGAACCAACCACAGCACCCACAACCTGAGTTATGAATCTACTCAAGAACATTAGAGGTCATTAATATAAAATGTAAATAATTGTGACCCCAGCACTGATCTCTGGGACACTCCACTGCTTACTGGCTGCCATCCTGAAAATGATGTGGAGGTGCTGTTATTGAACTAGGATGGACAAAGTCAAAAATCACACGACACCAGGTTATCATCCAATGGGCTTATTTGAAATCACGAGCTTTCAGAGTGCAGCTCCTTTGTCAGCAGCCGTGAGAGAGAACACACAGACACAGAATTTATCGGCAGAGATCAAAGGATCGTACAACTGAAAATACCTCCTTGTCTCAAGTCTATCTTCTATTAGTTAGCCTATCCTTTATGCATGTTAATGAGCTTTTATCTAATTAAGTAGTTTAATCTGTGGTGCCTTATCAAATGATTTCTGAAAACACATGACATCCAGTGCTTCCCCTTAATCTATCCTGCTTAAAAGCTAGGAATACCTCTGGTGGGTGACTCTGACTTCATGCTGGATTATTCTATAGAGAGCCAGTATCGTCTCGATGGGCTGCATGGCCACCTTCTGTTCTGCGAATCAATGATTTACTTAAAATAAGTCTGGGTCATATATATTGATAATTTCTATATAAATCAGCTGCAAATGCATATTTTTCTACTTCTATCTAATTTGGGTTCAATTTAAATCCTGAATCTCAGAATTCTAAAAAATTACATTTTAATGCACTGCCTCACTGCATAGCCTACAAGTTGCCATTTTAGGAATGCATGCATAGTGACTGTGGTCCAAATCTCATCATCAAATACTTTTCTTTTAACATTTCTTCAAATTACTCAAAGATTTTGGTTTGTAAAAGTGGTTTTGGTCAGTAATTTACTGCATTTCATGTCAACATTAAAAACATCTTCATGGGGGAGGAGTACTGTACTCTGTAAAAAGGCTGTGGCGCAGATTTTCATAAAGAATTGATATCTCACAGGGTACTGCCAGGTTATAGATAATTATTTACTCCATTTCCTTTGCTAAAATTTGGCCCTTTCAAAGGTTTACTATGCAGTGTTGATAGGTAGTATTTCTGTTCTTAAAAGTTGTGGAAAATTGCTTCTGAAAAGTAATGATAAATAAATCTGCATTTTATTTGTCGAATTTTTTTTTCCCCACAAAAAACAAATCATACAATTTGATAAGCCTGGTCTGGCAAGGATTGTTTCTATTCTTTTTTGTAACATTTCCTGTTGTTTCGTATTTTTGGTTAGTAGCAGTTTCTTATTACAGTTATTTCTTTAAAGTTTGATAGACATGCCCAAACTGCTGACAGACATTTTGTCTCATTTGTTCATTTCTATATTTAAGGCATATTTTCTAAACAAAATATAATATTTTGGGGTCATTGCCTTTGCTTTGTGACCATCATGTTTCCAGCCTCCTCCTGTATGTGGTGCTTCCCCCGCCCAAGCAGTTATTCTTGTACTTTTGCCTAATTTGTAAACTTTGTTGCGTTGGATGTTTCCTGTCAACCTGTTTCCTCCAGGGTTCAAAAGCTTCACTTTGTACAAAACCGGGTATGAGGTCTTGTGGAAAAAGTGATAAATATCATGAGCTATATATGGTAGCTAATGCTGAAGGGGAAAAGGAGTTCCCTAGTACTGTGGCTTTGTTCCAAAATGACCACACTGTGATTAGCAAACAACTAGGTAAACTTTAAATTATCATCAAGGGTTAACTCTTGAAATACCAAAGCAACCTTTAACAGTAAAAGATGTCTAGAATATCAGGGATTGTCTCCATCAGAGAAATATAATTCTTGGTCATTTTTCAATGGAAGAAAGCTGATTGATAAGAACAATTAAATGCATTCAGCTTCAAATTAGATCATTCTTGTTCTTTCTGCATCCGTCTTTGACTGTGTATGTTGAAGAAACAAAATATTGAATGAAACAAGATTCCAGCACCACAAAGGATCTCCTGTCCCATCTCAGTAAGTTAGTGCTAGAATTCTTCTAAACTACTTTAGGAGTATTACCTCTCCAAGTGGATTTATTTTGCATTATTGACCAATTTGCCTTATCATTGTAATTAAGCTACTTGTTAATTTAACACGAGTGGAAAGTTCAAACAGATTGTTGAAGTTGTGCCTAGATTACCGGAAGGAGCACTGGATTAAAAGCAATTGACTAAAGTGGTTGATTCTTCCTGAGAGTAAAGTTAGGAATGATCAGTCTACATACATTTAATAATCTGTTTTTCCTCAATGCTGCTATTTTGTGCAATTAGAATGAAGTACGTTGTGAAAGTTGTGGAGGTTTTACTCGAATTTGGTGCACTGTCTTAACTTATCGTACCTAATCAGGCACCTTCAGTCAAGTTGGAATGTTATTGATTTCTGCATGCTGAGTGGAGTCAAAACTGATCAAAATGATCAACTTACCCTTCTTTCTTTTAATAATCTTGTCCTGAATTCCCCAAATATTACGATACATCAACAGCTTCTCAAGGGCTTTCTAAAGAAAATCAGCAAAAGGTTCCAAAGGTATCAGATTGGCCTATTTCAAAAATCATCTGCAATGCTTCTATGCCAATGGACAGAATCTTGTCGGGGTCTGATTGACGTGGGCTGTAGTGAGAATTGTGGCAGTATCATGTGAGAATTCCAAAGAGGCCTATCTCAATGTCAGGAGCAACTCGCTGTATCTTTTAACTAAGTGCCAGGTGTTATGAGGAGATTCTCACTAAGCAGAAGCAAGTTGTCTAGTGAGAGGGATTATTGATGTTAATGACCTTATTAGCTGCCCGTCTCTACTCATTCTACCACCTGCCACAAGAAAATTCAACATTGGGAATTCTCCCCCTGAGAATCAAGGCAGGTACCTGGCGACTTCACACATTGCTGGCTCCAAAGGACCTCTGTTGGACACCGGCCACCAACATCTCAGGGGACACTGCATTGGCTCCAGTCACACATACACATATTCACAGACATGGGCATCTGATGTTTGTCAACCCTTCAGGATTCTCATGGCACTTTGTGGATCCACTTGTAGGACACCTTAAAAACTATAGATTGGCACTGCAGGGCACAACAGCAACTCCATTTGATAGACTGCTGCAAGGACACTCTACGCACAGGCACAGAGACCCAGCTCAGAGACTGGACCAGGCTGTAGCGCAAGGCTATTTGTTTGTTTTCTTAGCACTCACTCACTTAGCACCTATCAGGGAGCTCACAGCATCCACGCCTTGTGTTGCAATGCCCATTAGTGCAGTCACACGACCAGGCAGCTTGCCTCGCTTGTCAGCTGTCTGCAGTCTAGTGGGTGGGCAGCTTGCTATGTGGAAGTGTGCTGCATCAATATTACCCCTGCTCCATGTGTCAGCATCTTACCCGACAAATACATTTCGTGTGCAGCAAGTAGGCAGCCATCTCTCAAAGTCTTTGGGGAGTAGTCCTCACTGAATGGAGGTACCTGTCAGTCACGGACAGGCTCATTTCGATGAAACCTGGGCAAATGTAAATTCTGTGGGGTTCATGAATGGGCTATCAGGAAGGAGATCTGGATGTTTGTGGCCTCACCAACACACAGAGATGGAAGCTAGAAGCCATTGCCCACATTGTGCTGGCTATGACCTTCAATCATTGCTGGAAATTGAATCTACACTATGTGAAAGAAAACGGCCATGACCATATTCAGAGTGGGTAGGGTAAGTGCATCAGTGAGTAAGGGGGTTAAAGCAGCAAGACCCACTGATGTGAAGCTCTTCAATGGGCAAGATCATTACATACACAGCCATACACTTTCCTCTGTACAGGACACAGACCTGTCGGGTCTGTAATCCCTGATGATCCACATGTTTCAGATGTGGGTGATCATTTCATTCAGCAACAACATTTTTGTACATTGCGGCCAAGGAAAGAATGGGGATGATTGACCAGTAGTGCCAGCAGAACCTATGACCCTACATATTCATTGTTCATCTTGTTGTCATGAACTGCAGAAGGCTCTAAGCACAGCCTCATGGTACATCCACAATAGGCATTGTGCTATCACACTTATATTCAGGGCTACACACAGAGACTCGAGCAAATGAATGTAGTGTAAGCCTAGTAAAATGTATTCAAATGTGATAGTTTACATACAATGCTGTCACCCATGCCACTAAGGTATCCTTGAGGTTTATCTTTCTTTCCCTCCCATTACATCTCAGTTTAGTGATAATGGGAACTGCAGATGCTGGAGAATCCAAGATAATGAAATGTGAGGCTGGATGAACCCAGCAGGCCCAGCAGCATCTCCAGGAGCACAAAAGCTGACGTTTCGGGCCTAGACCCAGGCCCGAAACATCAGCTTTTGTGCTCCTAAGATGCTGCTGGGCCTGCTGTGTTCATCCAGCCTCACATTTCAACATCTCAGTTTAGGCCCTGGTTCTGTCACTTGTATGGAGGGAATCTTTTCGCCTTGGAGGTTTGTTTATGTAAACGCAGCTTCAAATGTCAAGGGGTGGAAGAGGCAGGCTGGGTGGAGGTGGTGGGTCCTGTGAGGAGAATTCTGAAGGGACAATATGTGATTCCTCCTCTGGCTGAGTCCCACCTTGCACTGCCCTGTCACCTTGTGAGGGAGAGGTACCTGGGGTTCTCCATGCCCTGGTCATTATGCGTTCAGTCCTGAGGAATAATGTCTTGGACATTGGAGTGCAGGTGACTGCATCTCTCAAGCAGACTCTGAGGGTGTCAGACCTGGCTCTCCATGGCAGTCAGCATCCTGTTCAGCTGGGTTGCTACAGGTAACTACATTTCTGCAGTCGTTGGGTAATATAGGCTTTCGCATCCCTCATACCTGCCTACTGCACCCAATCCTTCCTGTGCATCTGGACATGTCCCTGATTTTTGTCACCACAGGATTCTCTCCTGCCCTGGGGTTGAGCAGGTGCCTGGACTCCAGCACTTCTCAAAGTGCCACTGGCCTGGGTCATTTCTTCCTCAGCCTGCCACAGTAAGCTGCTCACCAACTTGCCCTCCCAGGCTTTCTAAACCTGATGTTTGCACCAAAGTGTCAGTAGCTGAGTTGCTGGAGGAGTGAAAGAAACAGCCTTACTGATACTTCCCCAGTGACCTTGGTACCCTCATCCTCCGAAGGTGGTCAGGTAGTTTCTGATGGAGCTGGCCATTTCTTTGCCATAGCCCTGGACATCTGATTAGGGGTTAATGTAGGTGTTGTAGAATGAAGAGTTGAACCTACTGTACTGGGGAGACATGAATGTTTTGGCATTTTCATAGGAGCAATCCCAGTCTTCTCCTGCGAGGGGCCTCCTTGTAGGGGCCTAATATTAGGCACCTCTCCACTTGTCCGAGACCTTTTTGCCCTATTTGAAAGCTGTCTTCTTCAGGTGTGAGAGAAAGGAGGGATTGAATAAGGTCAAAGTAGGTGGCATGACTGTTAATGCTGGGGAGGCATCCTGGATGAGTGAGGAGGGAGTGCCAAGGGCTCGCAGGATTAGTGATGTGGGTGGTTTGTTGGGAGGGGTGGGCTTTGAGAATGAGTGAGTAAGATGTAGGCAATAGTGAGAGTGTACATAGCTGTTCATAACTGCTTCTAAATGTGAATAAAACTTCTGACATTGTGCATGCACAAATCAAAGATCACAAGGAAGAGATAATAAATGCCAGAAACAGCAAAAATAAAATTAAATGTATCAATTAAAAGTGAACCTTGATAGGAGGTTAGTGCAGTAGCAAAGATAGGATAAGTTTGAGGTTACAGAGAGAAGAATGTGGCACTTGTCCTGGCATAGCGGAGAAGGCCATTGACCACCTTGTGGCACTGCCGGTCATTTCAAGGA
This sequence comes from Stegostoma tigrinum, assembly GCF_030684315.1. Taxonomy (NCBI): domain Eukaryota; kingdom Metazoa; phylum Chordata; class Chondrichthyes; order Orectolobiformes; family Stegostomatidae; genus Stegostoma; species Stegostoma tigrinum. Next base: position 32,772,917 of record NC_081364.1, on the reverse strand, counting down.
ACCATGAAGACCATTCTGATCCAAGTGGAGACTTTAGATCAGGCTACCAGGCTCTGGTGATGTGGCTTGCTCTTCCTGTCCTCCCAGTAGAGGATTTCCCTCTTCTGCACCATCTCATTCACTAGGGCCTCAGGGTCCCTAGCAGAGTATCATGGCATCATTTCACCTTTCCCCTGATACCTCCTGGCAGTCTGTCACCAAACAGGGCAACTTAGGAATGACAGCGCTTATTCGGGTGAACAGTAACCTCTTAAAGATGGTGCAGGTGCCAGGGATTCTGGCCTTTCTGCAGTTAGCAAGTGAGTGGCAGGCTCATGCAGATAGAATTGGGTGTGGAGGTCACTATTGAGATAAGGTAGTTAATTAAGTTTAATAAGATACAGTGAGTAATCTTGGTAGGCTTCACAATGAGAAGCCTTCCAAAATGACTCAATGAAATTGACACTTGGCCCAAAAAGGTAAGAGTCGGTCCAACATATCCGATATCTACTTTCAGCACGTAAATTGAGAATCATGCCTTACAGATTATCTGCATTCTATTTTGCATATGATTTATTTGATTGCCACACATATTATTATCTTTCAACCATTCTTCCAAGTACCTAACACGATGATTATGCTGATTTTATTCAATACAGATAATTTTCTGTTTGACCAGATTGCATCAACTAGGGTAACTGCAGTTTCGATTTGAAGGAAGTTCAATGGCTGAGTGAATATCGAGTGCTATAATTATAATGAGCTCATAACTCTACGTAACTGCTTCTAAATGCATTATCTTCTGACATTGTGCATGCACAAAACAGGAAGATTATCATTAAGAGGAAATACATGCCAGGAAACAACCGAACTGAAAACAAATACATAAATTGAAAGTGAGCTGTCACTGAGAGCTGGAACTGACCTGCCATCTTAAAGATACCAAATTTGGAGCAAAAAGACAGCAAGTGACCAGTAAGCACCAATGGTGGCGGCTAGCCAATCCCTAGATCAACACCATAATAGTGCCAAAGTATCAAAAGAGGAAACACTGCTATTAATCTGCAGCTACAGGCATTCCAGCCTGAATCCATTCATAGAAGCACTGAAGTGTACAAAAATAGGAGCAGGAGCAGGTGTAGGCCATTCAGTCAAATGAGCCTGCTCCACCATTCAGTATATTTATAGCTGATTGTTTGACTCAGTATCCTGTTATAGATTTCACCCTTCTATCCCTTTAGCCCTAAGAATTATATCTAATTCCTTGAGAACATTCAAAGTCTTGGCCTCAACCTGTTTCTGTGGCAGACAATTTCACAGGCTCACCCACTCTGGGTGAAGAAATTTCGCCTCATCTCAGTGCTAAATGGTCTACCCTGTATCCTTACTCAATGACCCCTAGTTTTTCAAGTGTCCTGCTTGGTTAACATGATAACTGTTATGTCACAGAAAATTGGATGATGACATTTTCAGCCACCATGTGATTTTTGAAGAAAGAAGTAGGCTCAAATTCCTTTGACGAGCCATTTCACCAAAGCAAAATATTATTAAGAAGGACAAAAGAACAGATTAATTCCATTATCTTTCCTGTTGATTTTATCTCCTAACATCTCTTCTAAAGACATTGATGGCTTTTTGGGCATGACTGCTTAAGTAATTGTTTCCTCAGTGTCCAATTGAAGTGGCCAGCCCTTTGGTCATGCCTCAATAAAGAACGATCATCAGCCATGAAGTTCTGTACCTGTAGTACATAACCCTGTCTTCTGTCCGCTTGTACTTAAGGAAGGTTGTTGTGGTAGCACTGTGATAGTGACCCTACCTCTGATCCAGAAGGTCTGCGTTCAATTCCGATCTGTTCCATCAGGGTGCCGTAACATCTTTTGAACAAGTTGATTAAAAACATTGGCACCAATGCTCATGCATTTAAAAAAAACTCTTTTTTTCAGATGTCATTTTCTCTAAATCATTCCCAGGCTAGTCTCTTCAGTTGATATCATAGAGTCATACAGCATGGAAAGAGACCCTTCAGCCTAGCCGGTCAACACCAATCATGTTCCTAAACTAAACTTGTCCCACCAGCCTGTGCTTGGCCCATACCCCTCTAAACCTTTCCTATTCATGAACTTACCCAAATGTCTTTTAAAAGTTGTAACCGTATCCATGTTCACCACTTCCTGTGATAAGCAAACCACTCTCTCTGTAAAAAAGTTGCCCCTCATGTCAATTTTAAATCTTTCTCTTTTCACCCTAAAAAATATGGCTACTAAGTTTGGAATTGTCCCACCCTAGGGAAAAGACCCTTGTCATTCATCTTAGTTATGCCCCTCATGATCTTATAAACCTCTATAAAGGTCACTCCTTAATTTTCTATGCTCCAATGATAGAAGCCCAAGTCCTTCCAGACTATTTTTATATCTTAAATCCTCCAAACCTAGCAACATTCTGAATCCTCTCCAGTTTATCATATCCTTCCTATAATAGGGCAATCAGAATTGCATACAACACTCCAGAAGTGGCACCACCAGTGTCCTGCACAACCTCAACATGATATTCCAACTCCTCTCCTCAGAGGTTTGAGTATTGAAGGCAAGCATGCCAAATGCCGCCTTAACCACACTGTCTACCTATGACCCAGATTTCAAATTTTCTACCTGAATGCACAGGTCTCTCTGTTCTACAACACATTATTAATTGTATAAGTCCTGTCTTTGTTTATTTTACCAAAATGCAAAATCTCACATTTATCCAAATTAAACTCCATCTGCCACTCCTCAGCCCATTGGCCCAACTGATCAAGATCCCTTTATAATTTTAAACAACCTTCTTTTACTGTCCACTATACTGCCAATTTTGGTGTCATCTGCAAACTTACTATCCATGCCTCCTATATTCTCATTTAATCATTTCTAGAAGAAAAACAAAAGTGGACCAAGTACCAATCCCTATGGAACACTGCTGGTCATAGGCCTCCAGTCCAAAAAACAATCCTCCATCACCACGCTCTGTTTCCTGCCATAAAGCCAATTTTGTATCCAATTGGCAAGCTCACCCTGAATCCCATGTGTTCTAACTTTACTAATTAGTCTGCTATGCAGAACCTTATCAAAGCATTTAGTGAAGCCCAAGTAAACAACATCTACCACTCTGTCCTCATCAATCATTTTAGCTACTTTGTTAAAAAAACTCAATCAAGTTTGTGAGACATGATTTTCCTTGCCCAAAACCATCCTGATTATCCCTCATCACTCTTTGCCTCTCCAAACGCATTTAAATCCTATCTTTCAGAATCACCAACAAGTTACCCACCACTAATATCAGACTCGTAGATCTGTAGTTTCCAGGCTTCTCCATTCAGCCTTTCTTAAGCAGTGCACAACATTAGGCATCATCCAGTCCTCCAGTACTTCACCAGTGTTTATAGATGACACAAATATTTCTGCTAGGGGCCCTGCAATTTACTCCATAACTGCCCACACTGTCCTCGGATATACTTGATCAGCTCATGGACATTTATCCACCATTTATTTTCTAAGATCTTCAGCATTACATCTTCTGTAATGTGAACTGTTTTAAAAAATATCTACTTACTTCCAAATTCTGTAGCCTCCATTTCTTTGTCTGCGACAAAAATTAATGTGAGGTATTAATTTAATATGTCTCCCATCTCCTGAAGTTCAACACACAGACAACCTCGTTGATCTTTAAGTGCTCCCTATAGTTGCTCCCTTGCTCTTAATGTATTTGCAAAAACTTTTTGGATTATGTTTGACTACCTCATATCTCCTCCTTGTCTTCCTGATTTTCTTCTTAAGAATCCTCCGAAATGCTTTTATTCTCTTCAAGAAATTCGGTTGAATGCAATTGTCTATATCTAATAAATGATTTTTTTAAAAATTCTTTGCTAGAACTTCAATACATTTATTCGTCAATTGTTCCCAATCTTGTCAGCCTTACCTTTTACTCTAACAGGAACATAATGCGTCTGAAGTCTCGTTATCACACTTTTGAAGGCATTCCACTTGTTAGTTGTCCCTTTACCTCTGAACAGTTTCCTGCAATCAACTTTTGAAAGTTCTTGTTTCATATCCTTAAAAGTTGCCTTATTCCAATTAAAAACTTTAACTTTTGCAGAAGGCTAATACTTTTCCATAACTATTTTAAAATTAATAGTATTATGATCACGTATCCCAAAGAGCTTCCCTACCAACACCTCAGTCACTTGCCCTTCCTTATTCCCCAAGAGAAGATCAAGTTTTGCTCTTTCTCTAGTAGGTGTGAAAATTACTGGACCGAGAAAGAATGCAGAAGCAGCTTTTCATCTTGAAATCCATGTTTTGACATAATTAGTAGCCACTCTAATTGTAAATGAGCACAACATATGCTGGTAGGTTATTAAGTTGTGACAAGTGTTTATTGGAAACTGGAGGCCGGAAGGGTTACTGCTCCAAACTACAAACTGGATGCCAGCCCCTATAATATGTTATTAATTTTTCATAGAAATATAACTTCTACTTTTTTCTTCTTGATTTCTCTTCCAAGTTTTGGAAGGAACTTTTTAAAAATTAAGACAATTTTCGGGCAGTTTCTAAAACTGATTTAAGGAAATAGAAAAGGGAGAGTCACCTGCATCTCTTGTTTTCTTGAAAAAATTTGCATTGTGTTGTATTGAAAGGACACTTCAGCAAAAATAATTTCCATGTCCTGACAAGAAAGATAAACCATTTGCATCAAAATGATTTAATGTGTAAATAACAGCATGGAAGTCTTCAGATACAATTTTAATTTGCATTATTTTTAAGTGAACAAGTAAAAATACTTACCAGATAGAAGATGATTCACAGACTTATTAACACAGTCTCTCTTCTGCTAATATCCAAAACAGTTACTTAATGGCCTAGATTATGCACTTGAAATAATCATAACACTGCCAGCATCACTATCATTACAACAATTAAAACTGATAGCAATTTCTGACATCCTCACATGCACAATTAAACATCGAAAACCAAAAGATTCTATCAGCAATGCCTAATTCCTCTGTAATGCATGATGTTGAAAGTCCCACAGATATTATTGATATTGTTTAAATCTTCAAAAAAAGTTATTCCATGTTGAATGAGGTGGAACTGAGTTTTAATATGCTAGGTCATAACAAATCTCAAACAAACTCTCTGGTCCTGAAAACTGTTTTCTTACGTCCAGTTTCTCCAGCATGATAAAAGTCCACGTGCTTTCAATACTTGTGTAAAAGATAAACTTTAAGACAATTTGACTTCTGTCTTAATCCCTTGTGTGTATCCTAATTTTTGTTCTGATCCCTGGAACATGATAAAGTGAATTTTGCAGATGATTTGATGCCCATAACAATTCTTCACAATGATTGGCTGCATAGTTACCACACAGCATCATTGTTGCTGAACACTGGAAATCCCTTTGCAGATTCAAATTGGTTGCAACGAAAGTATAACTCATGTCACAACTTTCTTCGAGGCCAATGATGAATACCATCATTTTGCCCAGCTTGTAAAATCCAAGCCATTGTACTACAAAATGTCATTATTTGTTTCTTATTTATTGAGTAAAACATATTATAGTTGGTAGTACCATGCTGTCTGGACTCCATCTCTAACAACGGATACAAATAAACTGTTTGCAAGACATTAATTCTTTTGACTAACAGAGAATATAAAACAGTCAAGCACAGGAACAGGCCCTTTGGCCCGCCATGTCTGTGCCAACCATGATGCAATTCTAAACTGATCCCATCTGCCTGTACATGGTCCATATCCCTCTATTCCCTGCCTGCTCATGTCTAACTAAATACCTATCATATCTCTTTCTACCATCTCCCCTGGCAGCACATTCCAGGCAACCGTCACCCTCTGTGTAAAAATCTTGCCTCTCACATCTCCTTTAAACTTTCCTTTCTCACATTAAACCTATGCCCCCTTGTATTTGACATTTCCATCCCAAGAAAAAGACTCCAACCATCCACCTTATCCATCTATCCATAAAATATATACCTCATCATATTCCTCCTCAGCTTGCTTTACTCAAATGAAAACAGCCCAAGTTCGAACGACCTCTCATTATAGCTAATACATTCCAATCCAGCCAACATCCTGATAAACATCTTTTGCATCCCCTCTAAAGCTCTACATCCTTCCTATAGTGTGGTGACCATACAGTACACAATATGAATTGCCAACATCGTAGCACACAAACCCAGCCACACTACGACAAACACTCATAAGGACCAAAGACCCCATACCCATAACATGCAGGACCAACGTAGTTTACAAAATACCTGGCAATGACCGCAACAAACAGAACATTGGCCAGACTGGAAGGAAACTAGCCATCAGGATACACGAACACCAGCTAACAGCAAAAAGACACGACAAACTTTCCCTCATCCCAGTACACTTGGATACTGGAGGCCATCAATTTTGTTGGGGCAACATGCCAACCACAGACATGCACAGGAATTCCTAGAGGCCTTGTTTTCAATCCATAATGCAATCAACAAACATGTGGAAGTAGACACCATAAATAAACTCATACAAAAAAAGAACTGGAGATGACACAAGCCAACTTAACAGACCAGATCATATAAATTCCAAGCAGAGTAGAACAACGTCACTTCATCGGAGGACGTACTGATGACATTACCTAGTATGGTGACGCAACGCCTGTACGATAACCAGCCAGCTCGGTGAGCAAGCCAACACCTTCATTCACAACCCAAGCTACAAATCTTCGCAAGAACTTTAAATAGTTTTAACTGTTGGGAGTCTCAGAGACACAGAACTGAACCAAATCGATCTTTCTACCTCTGTATTCACAACATAATAAATTTAAAGCCTCCATAGACTCTCAAATTGTCCCCAGTGGTTCCTAACTTAGACTTTTTTGAATAGCCAATGTCAGGCATTTCAAATAATCAATCCTTAACACTGTAGCTTAAACAAAGATTAGGCAATTTACTAACAAAGTGGTAACTTCAGCAGAGCAAAATTAAACAACAAAAAATCTAATTGATGTCTATGTTGAAACCCAATATCCTTTGTTTATAGCCCCATTCACACAAAAAAACAGACAAACAAACACAGTTGAAGGATAAATGTAAGAAAATAACAAAATTGGCCAGATTACTGAAATGGTTTTGACAACGCGTTGTTCCACAGTTGATCTGGTTGTTCATTGGTTGATTTTCAGAAGATGTCAATCAGGGCCACTTTTCAATTTGCTCAGAGAAGTCAGTAATAATATAGCGTTGTTTTTAATCTTTGAACTTTCAAAAACTGATAACAGGAAGTTAAGCAGGAGACTTCAAATCTTTATGCTGTAGTATCAACAACCAAAACTTCACCTGCCAAAACTCCTTCTCATAGAAAACACAGCCCAAAACCCAATTCAAAACTTTGGTCTTCCCCTGTTAGACTGTTTGTCTTTCCAAAAGGCCTCAGGTACCATTCAACATTTTCTAGAGTGTGAGGTCTCTCCCAAACTTGCTGGAACCAACTCCCAGTTAGTGATCTTGTCAGTGGCCAACATCTTCTATCTGTTAAACATACTGCTCTCTACTGGTGTCAAAGCATCTGTAGATCGTTTTGATCCAGAACCAACCTGCAATTAACTTGCAGTTCTGGCCTCACAAACAAACAGCAACTTGTCTGTCCTTCTTTTCATTTTTTTTTTAACTCAAGCTGCTGCTTGAGTCAAAAGATCAACTTCAGCTCACAGTTCTCTGTGATAGGAAGGACTCTATTAAAAGTCATCTCAGTCCCAAGTCATCACACAGGAGTTCCTTGGGATAGATACTTTCTAATCAACCTGCTCAGAGATGCCATTGCACACCACCTAAGCAAATGGAATTTAAACCTGGGCCTCATAACACAGAGGTGGACACACTACCACAGTTAGTTAGGGTGCATATTTTAATCGACATGTTCAGACATACAACAACACCTGGAGCAGGTGGCCCTTGACCTGGAATCTTCCGTCTTAGGGTAGGTACACCACTCCTGTACCACAAGAACCCAAAAAGCAACCTGATCAGATGCTCTGGGCAATGCAGGACTTGAACCCATGTCTTTAAGGATTAGAGATAGGAACATTGCCACTGCACGATAAGAGTCCCTGCTTAAACCTACATTAGATATTTTCATAATCAACCTCTTCAGAGATGTTATTGCTCATCACCCAAGCAGGTGGGACTTGAACTAGAGCCTTCCAACTCAGAGGTGGGGACACCACAACAGCTCCCTTGGGTAGTATCTGAAGTCCAGCCATTTTCAGCTGTTTCGTCAATGACCTTCTCTCCATCCTAAAATCAGATGTTCACTGATGATTGTGCAATGTTCAGCACCATTTATGACTCCTCATTCTTTGGAGCAGTACATGTCCATATGTAGTAAGACCTGGGCAACCAGGTTTTAGCTGATAAGTGCAAGTAACTGTCCCCCACTGGTGACATCCTGGGACTTATCAATGACCAGTAATTGAACTGGAGTAGCCATGTAAATGCTGTGGTTACAAGAGCAGCTCAGAGGCTGGGAGTTCTGAGACAAATAACTCACCAGTCCTAACTTCCAAAACTCCGCCCACAACCCAGAAAGCAGAAGTCAGAGTTGTAATGGAATATTTTCTACTTGCACAGTCTCTATCATCTCCATTTAACCTGTTACTAATATAGAAAAACCAACTCTCGTTCAATGCAAAAGCCTCTTTTGATTAGACCAGTAAATAATTTCCCTTTACCACACTAGACACATAAAAGGCCTGTAGTTTCCAAAACCTAAAGAGGATGATCATCCAGCCATCAAGCCTCATCGTGAACAGTAATGGATACCACATAGTGAGCTCACATGTCTACAAAACCGTAGCCAGACAGAATTGGAAAATGGTGATCAGAGCATCTTCTGTTTCTTGTTAATATCCATGAACACAATTCACTTCAGTCTGGCAATTATTCTACTTACAAAAATGCTAATTCGTGACATATTTGCTCTCTCAACTGTTTATCCCATCCATTATTTCACATTCATCCTCCCTTACTACATTTCTAACACATTCCCCATTTTGTAAAGATGAAATATGTAGAATCCGCTTACACACTCTGGTTATCTTTTGATCTCTAATGGACCCTTTTTCTTCCTTAGTCATCCTCATATTTAGTATGTATTTATAAAATAACAATGGATTTTCCTTGATTTTACTTACCAGTATTCTTCTTGCTGTCTCTTTGCTTTCTTAGTTTATTTTAAATTATACTGCAGTATTTCTCAAAGCTTTTTATGATATTGAACTTGCCATCTAATAAAAGCTTCCTGCTTATGCCTATACTAACCCTGTATGTTCCTAGACAAAGGTAATAAATAGACGATTTCTCTGCTGCATTTCCCTAACAAATGTTGCTTTCAAGCATAATATCTCATGGATATTACAAATCTGTATATTTTTCATGTTTGTGGTCAGTATATCTCCAATTCATATTTAAACTGTTTTTCTATATGATTGAATTGCTGTCATATAAGCTGAAATAGTGAAGCATGAAAGCATTTATTTTTGCAATCTGTTTTCTAAAAAGGATGTTTTTACTCTGACGCTTGTTATCATTTGGATTTTGGGAGACCACTATCCATGAGAGAGTTCTCAGCATTTATACTGCTAAATTCTGCGGCTTTGTTCCAATGGAAGAATTGTACACTCAGACAAACTGATTCTGTCGTTCAGTATCAGGGATAAAGTATACAGCAGGAAGTTGATTCAAGGTCAGCAGTTTCTCCAAATCCCATTTAATCAAATGTCACTGGAAAATCACCTTAAGATTGGAAAAGGCTTAGAGCTGAAGATTACAATTTTCACAAACCACTTAGAACTCTATGTATTATCATCGTGATAGATATTATAGTCATAAATCCAATAAAGAATGTGAAACCTGTTATTGTGTGGAATGGCTGAGATGAATAGCACAAATGCACTTAGGGGAGGCTAAATAAATACATGACAGTTAAATGGTGTGGCTGAGAATAGATTTATCTTGAACTTAAACAACAGCTCAGAGGATTTGAGCAAATGGCCAGTTTCAGTGCAGTAAATTGTAAATAATTGTTAAATGTAATTATTATGCATTTATATTTACATTAGAAGCTGGACAATTAACTTCCATTTCATCTTTTTTTGATTTTTTGAAGAGACTTCACTTGATATTCCTGTGACTTCTGCACTAATAGTTACAACTTTTGTATTGTATACCTTTCAGAAAGTCACTGGGTTATTCAAAGTCTAATATATATTTATAAACCAATAAAGCAAACTTTGAGGTTTATTATACAAATAAAACAAAATGTTAAATATAAATAGTATAAAACATAATTTTGACTCTCAAACATTAATCTTAGAATTCTGATTACTTCTCAAATATAGATCTGCACCTTTCCATTTTGTTAGAATTCCCATCATAATCTTTAATGCATGGACAGTTACAAGCAAAAATTGCAGGAAATAGATAACAGCAAAGACAGAATCTGTGGAGAGACAGTGAGTTAATTAGCAGAATCTTACAGGTGCTGGACCAATCTGGACTACAGTAAGAAATATGACAGAAGTATATGAGAGAAGATAAGCAAGGCTTAAATGACATTGGGAACTATCAATTACATCTTTTACCTATTTCCAAGGCATCAAGGCGAATATCTTGCTTGGGAACAGGGTGTTGCTAGTTTAAAGGATCATTGCTTGCTAGTAACTTTATACTTTTAGTTTTATTCATTCATAGGGTGGCATCACAGGCTGGTCCAGCATTTATTGCCCATTCCGTGATGTCCTTGAAAAGGAAGTAGTGCACTGCCTTCTTGAACCACTGTAGTCTATTTGTTGTGGGTAGATCCTAAATGCCCTTAGACAGGGAGTTTCAGGATTTTGACCCAGAGACGCTGTAAGAACAGCAAGTGTGACTGCCCCTTGTTCGTCAAGATGAAAGCTGTCATGTCGTCTAAGGAGCTTTGGTGAATTTCTGCCTCTTGCAGATAGTACACGCTGCTGTTACTGAGTGTCAGTGGTGGAGGGATTGTGTGTTTGTGGATGTGGTGCCATTCAAAAGGGCTGCTTTGTCTTTGATGATGACAAATTTTGAATGTTGTTGAATTTGCCCTTGTCCAGGCAAGTGGGGAGTGTTCCGTCACACTCCTAATTTGTGCCTTGTAGATGGTGGACAGGTTTTGAGGAGTCAGGCAATGAATTACTTGCTGCAATATTCCTTCCCTCTGACCTGCTCTTGTAGCCACAGTATTTATATGGCTAGTCCACCTCAGTTTCTGGTCAATGGTAACCTCCATGATGTTGACATTGAAGGTAATGTCGTTGAATATTGAAACACAGTAGTTAGATTCTATCTTGTTGGATACAGTCATTACCAGGCACTTGCATGGTATGAATGTTAATTTCTAAGTTTTATCCCAAGCCTGGATATTTTTCAGGCATGGACTGTTTCAGTATCAGAGGACCCACAAATGGTGCTGAACATTGCCATTTCTGACCTTGTGATGGAGGGAAGTCATTGATGAAGCACCTGGAGATGGTTAGACCTAGGACACCACCCTGAGGAACTCCTGTAGAGATGTCCTGAAGCTGAGATGACTGCCTTCCAACAACCACGACCACCATCCTTTATATCAGGTATGACTCCAACCCCAGGTTTCAATTGACTCCAGTTTGTCTTCGGCTCCTTGATGTCACACTCAATCAAAAGTGGCCTGATATCAAGGGCTGCCACTCTCACCACACCTCCGGAATCCAGCTATTTTCTTCAAACATGGACGTTTTTGAAGCAAAGCGATAATGAGATCAAGAGCTGAGTGGTCCTGAAAGAACTCAAACTGGTCATCAGCAGGTTATTGCTGACAAAGTGCTGCTTTGTAGCTCTGTTGATGACACCTTCCATCACTTTACAGATGATCAAGAGTAGACTGATGCGACAGTAATTGGCCCAGTTGGATTTGTTTTTTTTTAAGTACAGGACATATGTAGGTAATTTTCTTCTTTGTCAGGTAGATCTCAGTGTTATAACTGTACTGGAAAAGCTTGGCCATGGGTGCAGCCCAATTCTGGAACAGAGGACTATTGCTGGAATGTTTTCAGGCACCATTGCCTTTTCACTATCCACTGTCTCTATTTGTTTCTTGATATCATATGGAGTGATTATAATCGGCTGAAAACTAGCATCTGCAATACTCGGGACCACTGGAGGAGGCCAAGATAGATCATCCACTCAGTACTTCTGGCTGAAAATTGTTGTGAATGCTTCAGCCTTATCTTTTGCACTGATGTGCTGGGCCCTTCCAACATTGAGGACAGGGATATTTGTGGAGCCTGTTTCTGCAGTGAGTTGTTTAATTGTTCATCACCATTCATGACTGGACATCTTGCATCATTAATAGGCAGCTTTCTATCATACCACCCAATGCAAGCAAACTAGTCAACGATAATTCTCAACATGAAAGTCAGAGAGTGTACCTGGCAACCTCACAGCATTTGTCCCAAAGGATCTTCGCAATGGACACCATGCTGTAACATCTCAGAGTAGGCTCCATGGGCACCGGCCACTCACACCCCATGTCTACTGGGCATTGGCATCCAAAGTGCTGGACTGTAAGCACATGTCTCCGATCCACTTAGGACTCCAGTGCTGCAAATTAAGAAGTTGGGCGGGGCTGAGGGGTGCATGGTGTAACTGCAACTATTGTTATAAAGCATCTGCTAGGGCTCTGTGTGCTCAGGGACATGCACCCAACTCATGGATTGGACCAATCTGCATCTCTAGGCTGATTGCTTGCTCTCTTAGTGTTGATTCACTCTGAGCTTACCTGGACACGAGCAGCATCCTTGCCTTGCATCGTTTTGTGAGAGATACCTGGTTCACAGTATTCTAAAGAAGTGACACACTGGACTCGAAACGTAAACTCTGTTTCTACCTCCACAAATGCTATCATATCCGCTGAGCTTCTGCAGCACTTTCTGTTTTCAATTCAGTGTCGCTGTTTTGTCTTATTGACATAAAGACAGGAAGCATGTCATCATTGTCAGCAGTTTTTGGTTTTCATGGGCAACAGACTTCAGTCAGATTTTCCTGACACAGCAGTCAAAGACAACTTCCAACACCAGGCCAGGGGCTTGGACATGGTCAGTCAGCCAATCAGACATCAGAATCAGGATCCTGTCCTCAAAACTGGAGAGAAATCAAATGTCAGGCAGCACGCTGCAGAGCTCTGCACTTTCTGCTGTATTGTGGGAGGACAGGGAGAGAGGTCATAAGGGAGAGGAAAGTGGAAGGCAGCTGTTCCCTATGGGACAGTGTTTGAAGTGAGTGAGTACCCTCTTAAGACGGTGTGCAGGGTTAATGCTGTCAGAGTTGGGTGAGAGTGATTGAGAAAAGTTGTCACAGGCAGTAGTGTGAGTGGTAGAGTATGACCCTTGGTAGCAGGTGGATCTAGTAGTAGAGATGGAGTGAGTGGGAGGTATTAGAGAGAAGATAGTGGCATTTACATTGGCAGAGTGGAGAATGTCAATGACCCTCATCCACAGATGGATGAGACTACAATGATTTGAATGGCAACCTCGGACCAGGATGGCGTGGTCTGGTGTCATGACCTCGTCTGCTGGTCCTGGGGGGCCAGCATTCTGTCATTGCACCATCTCTGTCCACAGTGCAGGGCACCAATTTTTGCTTGCCTGCCACATCCTGGGCAAACATTAGGAAGTGTGCAGGGAAGTTCCAGACTGACATTTCTTGTCTGGGTGCAAAACAGACTTTTAAAAATGGCACTGATGCCAGAGATGCTGGTTCATTCCAGGATATCCGAGCAGTGGCAAATTGTTCCAGGAAAACAATAAAGTAGGGCTAGGATTGGGTGGGGCTGCCTTAGGATGGACTCAGTAGTTAATGAGGTGAGTTTGGGAAGTTGTGATGAGAAAACTTAGTAAATCTCGTGCGGACTGGCTCTATGTGAAATTTGACACCCACAAAATGTAAAATCTGACTCAATGTTTCAGATCTGTAATCTTTGGCCAGAAGCAGTTTCAATTTCCAGCATCCGCAATACTTTTCTTTTGCAATTGTACGATTAGTCTAATTGTCCATGCACCAATAGTTGTGTTGTGAATTATAACAAAGAAGGTGAAAAATGGCATTGGGGATGACCATTTAGATTCCAGCAATGAAAAGGAAAAGCGAAATAGACAGCTTTGATATTTTTGAGTGTCATAGCCTAGTATTTGGATAAGAATTTTTGCTTTATAGACTGTTTATAAAACAGCAAAATCGGGTTGATTGGTTTCGGCATTTGTCAGTGCTGAAAGGTATTGCAAAAGACTGGAGAAATAGATGACTCAAAAGAAATCTGTACATGGCATGAACAGCCACAGTGAGAGCAACCAGGGGTAGATGGAGCCATTGTATTTGGAAGAGGGTTTCAACAAGGACATCTTGAGTCCTGTCCACTGTCTGTGTAGAAAAAAAAATGATCTAAGAAACATTTGCAGACATAGAATCCGGTATTAAGATTAGGGGTCCAGTGTGAGGGGGTATGTGGATGTACAAATCAAATCACAAATCATGCCCTTCATATTTAAAGTGTTTTATCTGATGTAACACATAGAATTAATGGAAAAATAACTGTTTACTGACTACGTTTGGAATGTGGCTTAGGAGAAGAATGAAGTGATTTGATTTCATTTATGTTTGTCACATGTACCTAGGTACAATGGAAAGTTTGTTTTGCATGCAGTACAGGCAGATTGTACCATACAATGTGCATAAGAGTATTAGAACAGAGAAAGGAATACAATATTACAGCTACAGAGAAGGTGCACAAAGAGTGAGACCAACATTAAAGTTAAAATTTGAGTGGTCCATTCAGAAGTCTAATAACAGTTCAGAAGAAGCTGTTCTTAAATCTGTTGGTACGTGTGTTTGAGCTTTTGTATCATCAGCCTGATGGAAGAGGTTGGAAGAGATTGTAACTTAGAGGTGGGAGGAATCTTTGATTATGTTGGCTGTCTTTCTGGGGCAGCAAGAAGTATAAATGGAGTCAATGGATGGCAGGTTGGCTTGAGTGATAGACTCGGCTAAGTTCACGACTCTCTGTGGCTTCTGACAGCCCTAGGCAGAGCAGTTGCCATTGCAAGCTGTGATGCATCAAGATAAAATGCTTTCTATGGTGCACCAATAAATATTGGTAAGAGTTTTATGGGCTGAAGTTCCTTAGCCTCCTGAGGAAGTAGAGGCATTGTTCTGCTGAAGTGATGTGGAGAATGAATGAGAAAAGACATTTGCTAAACATAATTGGGAACAGGCAGAGCCTGAACAGGCAAGGCATGCCTTTAAAGGCAACTGACTTGTAAAAGATGTTATGGTGAAAGATTTCAAGGAAGAGAAGAAAAGCAGAGATTAATGCTGGACAGGTTGAAAGTTGAAGGAGGTTGGTGGCAAATGTAAAGATTGGCACTGGATAGTGAGGCACAGAAAGACAATTACAAGCAAAGGATCTTTCTTTGGTCAGAGAAGACCTGATGACAAGACTAATTTTATAAAATGGTTAAGCTTGACAGCTAAAGACTATAGCATGTATGGACAGAGCTATATTGTCCTTCAGGTCAGAGCTTACAAAGGATTAACCTTTGCTGAATATTTGTATCTTTTCTGGTTTCTTGCTTAACAAATTGAGAGGTGGCAGCCATTATTCCACATTCAAATTGTACTATGTCTTATTTTATGATATATTGTCAATCTTTGATGGGTTGACCAATAGTTGAAACATATTGAAATGCTCTTTTGGAATACATGGACAGAGTTTTGTCTTTTGTAAATCATGCCTTCCAATTCAAACCACTGCAGATTTATAAAGTAAATATGGTCCAAATATTTATCACTCTAAAGTTTCTCAGTAGCTTCTAGTACTGAATAGGCACTTCCGAGAAGCTTTACAATCTATAAGATAATGGAAGGAAATTCAGGGACAATGAGATTGGTGCAGTTCCAAACCTATTGCCACAAAATAAAGGTCCACACCCTGTATGTAAACCAGGATATTGGGAATAACAATGGACATAGCAAAAGGATCCTTACTACGATAAAAGCGATTGGAAGGCAAGCGATAAAACTGAAGTTAAAAACAGATGGAAATACACAGGAGGTCAGAGAGTATTTGTAAAGGTAAAGGAACAAATATTGTATCTTGATTATGTCTCCTTCATCAGATAATTGACTGCATTAAAGGTTGACTGAATTAGACTAAGATTTCCAGAATGAGTTTTGCTGTCGTTTTTTTACATGAAGTAATATGAAGTTTTGATTCTCCCTCTGCATAGTTCCAAACCTCCAGCCACAATTGAATAATCTGTTCTATATTAGAGTGGTTACTCCAAATGCCAGAATGGCCAATGAAAATGGCTTTGCCACCTGTATAGATGGGGCCTATGATGTCAGCTGACTGGGATAGGCACCAGGTTTTGTCTGTGTGAGTGCTGTTGATGTCATTGCATTGTTATGTACAATGATGTCATTGCCAGCACGTGTGCAGGCTGCCACACTTTAGTTTCACGATAACTTTTAAAAATGACAACTAAAGTTGCGTCGGTAAATGGTCAAATTAGTTTAGTTATTTTGGATCCACTTTATTGCAGTATCAGCTTAAGCGCTGTCACATTACTGGAGAAAAAAAGAATACAAGAGATAGCAAGGTGTAGAGCTAGATGAATGCAGCAGGCTAAGCAGCATCAGAGGAGCAGGAAGGCTGACGTTTCGGGCCAATGTCAGCTTTCCTGCTCCTCTGATGCTGCTTGGCCTGCTGTGTTCATCCGGCTCTACACCTTGTTTTCTCGGATCCCCAGCATCTGCAGTTCCTACTATCTCCAAAAAAAGAGTACATACAGCTTACAGTAACATTACACACGTGCCTGACAGAGAAATTCAAAGTGCATTGCTCAAAGCTATTCAATCACTGGGTAGCGACATCACATTGTGAAGCTGCGTTCCTGCCCATGAGCATTTGCCACTTCACCTGGTGGTGACGATCACAATAAATGCTGGCAAAGAATACTCAGGATAAGGGAGGATGGTGGAAGGGCACATGAATTCAGCTTGTCAGCACTTCACCATTGGCTTCTAGTCTGCAGGGATTGTATATTAATCTCAAGACATCAACACTAATCAACTACAGTGAGCAATCCTGAAGAAAATCAGTGAAGCATTAAAAAATTAACACTTTCATTTTCTTCATTTCTGTTTATGAGTAATAACAATATTGGAGATGGGGAAAACAAAGTCTGTCTCTCTGATACTTGTGAATCATCCAATTAGGTAGTGAATTTGTTTTCCACTTGATGGGAAAGATTATTTGGAAGTTAAGAGGCCTTGAGATAAAGTATCCAGGAATATATTCAACCCAAGTTGGAAACATTAACCACAAGTGTGGTGGAAGTAACTGGAGGGCAAATGTTGAAGCAGGCTGCTCCAGCATCTCTTATCATTAATGACTGACATATTTTGGTGAAGATTTGATTAAGTATCATGTGGCTTGCTCTATTTGGGATTGATCCCAGAATATTTTAGTCTTGGTTCCAAGATGGACTTATTAGTTATCCAGCTGTATAGATTTAAGAAAATTGTTGGAAACATTTGGGAACTATCATTTGCCCTTAGAAATTTGATGCAAGCATTTTCTGAACTGAAAAAAATATATGGCTGGATTTTTCCCTCCCAGGGTGGAAAACTGAAAGGGAACAGTTTCCACATTGTCAACCTGACCCTGAAGATGCAGGAATTAGTCACTCTGTAGGATTTTCACAAAGGTGTCCCCCTAATTGATGTAGAGGCAGGTTCACTATAGGGGTGCCCTCTCAGCTATCTGGAGCATTGAACCTTGTCCTGTCACCATTTCCCCACCTCTGGGTGTCTGAAGCGTCTCCAGTTAGTCCAGGAAACTGGGGGCTAATTGGAAAGTTCTAACTGGCCTTTTTATGTAGGCTTAACAAGGCCTGTAATGAGCTTTAAGAGCTACCTGCTGTGTGACAGCGTGCAATAATGCTGACCTCGTTTGTTTTGTGGTGTTGCAGGGTCTGTGCATCATGTATATATTGGGTGTGGGCATTTGCACTCCCTTTGCATTCATCTTCAGAATCTTCTCTTGTGTTTTTGGTTGCACTTCATCCCCAAGCTCCTGATCTTTGGGGACCCAGTGTGGAGGGACGGTAGCAGGTCATTGGATCTCCTTGTGTGTCTATTCCTGGGCCAGGCCAGGCTGGCCATTAATAGGCCCAGGCAAGGGCCCATGGAGAGGGCCTTTATGGCCGACTACCTGCCCCTCTTGCTTGGCTATGTGTGGGTCCTGGTGTCCCTGGAAAAGGAACACGCAGTATGCACTGGTGCTCTCAATGCCTTTCGGGAGAGGTGGGCATTGTGGGGTTTGGAGTGCTTTATTTCTCCTTCATACTGTTTTGGTTTGATCCCTACCCTTCCCCTCATTTTTTCATTCACATAGGGATTGTCCCCAGAGGGGGTCTGCTTGCTACTGGTTCTTTGGTCACATGGATGTTTTTCCCTGGTGGTGGACTATCAATTAAGTTATTTACCTACCTGTTGTTTTTATGGTGTCTTGCACCTACACACACACAAAATAACATATAAACAGGAGATTTATAGCGTCCTCATTTCAGGGGACTAACTCTGAGCTAGCTGGCTGCAACCAGTATACTAGAAAAAAAAATGCTGGCCTTTTTTCTGGTCAAGATGGTGGCGGAGTAGTGTGCTCCAACCAGAGTTCCTCCGCTCCTTCTCTTTATTTCCCGTTTCCTTCCCTTTCTCCCTTTTTAGTATTCTCCCTGAAGCAGAGTGGGCTGGAGGCCAGAGCAAAGGTGGGACAGCCAGCAGCCTGGAGGCTTGAGCAGAGTGGGGACAGTTGTTGGGCCAGGGACCGGTGCGGGCAGTCAGCAGCTGACGAGCCCGGTCAGACCACGTGTGGAAACTCCCTGTGCCTATCTACTGCAGGGCTTTTATAGAAAGACTGTAATGTTGATCTTTTTAAATATATTTCTCATTTTTCTAACTTATACTATGAATAACTGTAAGGTAATGTAACACTTTTTCTCCTTTATTTCTGTATTTTGCATCTAAGATTTGTACCTAGGTACTTTATACATAGGATAATACCATGGGGGGCAACCTTATAAACTTTTCGCTGTACTTCCATACTTGAGTACACGTGACAATAAAGGATATCCTAATTCTGACCCCGCATGCTGAAAATAGCCAATATTGGCATACCATCCGAAACAGGATTTTCAGGTCCTATCTAGCTCTGTTCCTTCTCTTGGTGGGAGATGAAAATCCTCATTAAAGATTTTGACTAACCCTCTTTTATTCAAAAGGGTTTACAACATAATCGGCTAATTTGAGCTTTGAAGACATCTTAGGTTTCAGACATGGAAAAAAATATATATTTTGTAAGAAAATTCAATTCCAGTAGGATTTTAGCATACAGATTTCTATTGTGCATTTGAAGTTCCATATTCAAATACTTACAAACAATGCAAACTTGAGTGCGTTCCTGAAAATGCTGCAGCCTGACCAGAAACTAGAACCACAAGAACACATTTTATGTTAGTTGTTGTATCATTATGAAACATCCACTGAACTGGAGAACAATATACAAACATCCAACATCACCTTCTCAGACCAAGTTGACTCACTTGTCAATTGCTGAGCAAGACGGTTTCAAATGTATGATCTATCAAAAGTAATTGAACTACTGGTAATTTAGGACCCTCTGTTTTCAGAGGAAATGATGCACTGACTGGAGATATGCAGTCCATAAACAATTCTATAATCTTGGAAAGTAAATCTGTATAGTTTCTTGGCAACATAGAAACATTGCTTGTTGAGAAAAGTAAGTGGAATAAATGTTTATTGCATTGCTATTTTACTTTTAAAAGAAAGACCTATGTTCAAACAATTCCAACACAAATTAACTTTGCTCCTGCTTCAACTTCCTTTCGATTGTCAAGAATCAGAACTTAGGGGATTTCAAGTTCGCTATGTTTCATACAGGCCTGCCCAGCCCAACAATAGAAAGGATACAGCAACTTTAAGGAAGGATATTCAATATATTCTCGACAGCAACAGCATTTACGCAATTAAAGTGCACCTGGCAGACCACTAAAATTGCATTACTGGCTTCTGCAGTCCATCTGCACTCTGTGTAGACACAGATAACCATAGATGTGAAAGGCTTCTGTCTCACTTCCTGTTGTTCTGGCTGTCTTCGGAGGAGTGCAGCTAAGGGAAAGCTGAGGGTAATTTTGGCTGAGAGTAAGCTCCAAGCATCACTTCAAAGTTTTAGAGAATTTTCAGGTTTCTTTCGCTGGTGAAAACACTTGTAAGTGCCTCATGGTGTGGTGTTGCTTCTTTGTGCATCAGGTAAGTAATGCAGAAGGGTTTTGCGTCCATTTCCATTGGGTTACTGCAAATGTCATCAGTTAAGAAATTGAATCTGCAAATAGAATGATGATAGACAATTTGTATTATATGAGGTACATCTTGAATTTTAAAAAAAGATTTTCTAATATATTTCATAGAAATCCTATACTTATTATGGTGATACAGGCTTTGATAAATTAAAATATACATTCACCAGCTCTCTGGATTTTCAAAACCTGCATTGCATTTTAATGTTAGAAGCATAGACAAGGTTTGTGCAGCTGGCTGTTTATATTTTCTAAGTGAAGTGATCTGCAGGCTGGATGATGCTGTCAAAGTGTACCGTGTACAACTTTAATAATGAACATAATTTGGCAAATAATTGTCATAAATGAGTGAAATGTTTAGATACTTTAAAATAAGCTACTGCTTCAATAGTACATAAAGCAGTGGTTTAGATTGGTTGGTTGAAAACAGGAACTCATTTTTTTGCAGCTCCTTCTGTGGTTTGACTGTTTGAGAAGACTCAGCTTTCAGTATCACCTTATCTTACAACTGAATGTTTGTGGTCAGTTGATAGTTTCTAGCAGGTCTTCTTTGACATGTAGTAGTTCTTTAAAACTTTGTAGACCCATCCAATTCTACATCTTTTCCATAAGCTGAAGGCTGTATCAAGACAGTAGTAAAATCCATAATTAATCTTCTTCTTCACATCAATATTGCTCTAAAACATGCAACAGCAGCAAGTATGTGTAAAATGAGATAAGTGTTGATTAAGACTGATTGATTGAGACCCAATCATACCTGGTGTTACAATCAGTATTAGAACCTTTATTTGTTGTCAGAAGCTTTAATTGTGCTGAAGTCACAAGGATCTGAATAGGCCTATAGGTTTCAATAGATGTGAAATTGGAAAAACTCAGCAGGTCAGATGGCAACTGAGGAGCAGGAAAGTTAACATTTCAGGCCAAAATCCTTTGTCAGAACAGGGGAGGGGGAGGCGAGCCCAGAAGTAAATAGAGGGACTTTTTTTTTCTTTATTCATTCACAGGATGAGGGGTGGATGACTAGGCAGCATATATTGCCCATCCCTAACTTCTCAGAGGGAAGTTAAAAGTCAACCACATTGCTGTGGGTCTGGAATCATGTGTAGGCCAGACCAGGTAATTCCCATTTTAATTCTCCCTCCCACTTGCCTGGCGACATGTCCATCCTTGCCCTTCTCCACTGTCAGAATGAGGTCAAACGTAAACTGGAGGAACTACGCCTGATATTTCACCTTGGAGCTTACAGCCCAATCACCTTAATATTGACTTCACCAGCTTCAAAATACCTCCACCCCCAGTCTTATCCCATGTTCAGCAGCACACCCCCCCTCCGGCTCCCTGATATGAACTAACCTATCCATACTGTGAAGCTGGATGAACACAGCAGGCCAAGCAGCATCTTAGGAGCACAAAAGCTGATGTTTCGGGCCTAGATCCTTCATCAGAAAAAAGCTTTTGTGCTCCTAAGATGCTGCTTGGCCTGCTGTGTTCATCCAGATCCACATTTCGTTATCTCGGACTCTCCAGCATCTGCAGTTCCCATTATCTCTAACCTGTCCATCTTCCTTCTCAGCCATCTGCTCCACCCTTCCCACTGGCCAATCACAATAACCCCATACCTGCAGACACCCATCATTGTCCCAACTACCCTTACCCCAAACCCACCCCCCTCCCTCAATTTACTTCTGGGCTCTCCTCCCCAGGCTTGACAAAGGGTTTTGGCCCAAAATGTTGACTTTGCTGCTCCTCAGATGCTGTCTGACCTGCTGTGCTTTTCCAGGTTTACATCTATTGACTGTGGCTTCTAGCATCTGCAGTCTTTACTGTCTCCAAGACCTGTCAGTTTATTTGTTTAACATCAATAAAAGCTCAATTGCTGCCCTACAATATGGTCCCTCCAGCTCTGAGATGAGTATTTTGCACTGTTGTTTTGTACGAATACCCAAATCCATGTGATAGGAAGTCAACTTGCATCCCAGCTCCAAAGACAAGAACAAAACACTGCAGATTTTGGAGGTGGGAAATAAAAACTGCAAATGCCCACACTACTCAGCAGACCAGACAGCATCTGTGAAAAGAGAGAGTTTTTGCCTGACGATACGTCATTGACCTGAGATAAACTTGTCTTCTGTCTCCATGGATACTGCCTGACCTCTAGAATTATAGGCACAGAAGTTACTAAAAATTTGCACAGCATCAGTCCTTTCGGTCTGGTGTGAAATCAATTTGCAGCACAAAATGGTCAGAAAATTTAGGCCTAAAAGACCATGGGAACTGTGCATATTTTCACGATTCAGTTGAGTTTCTTTGACCTTTTGCCATTGCTGCCTACTTCTAGCAGCCTGCACAACTACCCTCTGTCTTCTATCACCAAGCCATGAGGGACCTTGTCAAACATTTTTGTAAAGTTCATGTAGACAATATCTGCTGCCCTATCCTGATCAATCGTCTTCCTCATAAAAACCAGTCACATTTGTCCCTAACAGGTCCATTCCTTTCGAAATGTGAGTGATTCCTGTGCCCTGAAAATATTCTCCAGTAATTTCCGGTCTACAGATATGAGGCTCACCCGTCTATAATTTTTTTAAATTATCCCTGTTGCCCTTCTTAAACAAAGGAACAATTCTAGCTATTCTCCAGTTTTCTGGGATCTTCTCTGTAACTAATGAGGATACAAGGATCTCTGTCAAGTCTCCAGAACTTTCCTCCCTTGCCTCTCTCAGTATCCTGATATAGAACCCATCAACTTTAGAGACTTACCTACCTTATTGTTTTTCAAGACACCCAACACCGCCTTCTTCTTAATATTGGCATTCCCAAGAATATCAGCACACTCCTCGATAATCTTACCCTTATCCATGACCTTCTTTTCAGTGAATACCAGTACAAAATACTCATTAAGGACCTTACCCACTTCTGTTGGTTCAATGCTTAAATTCTCTCCTTTGCTCTTCAGTTGGAGCTAACCTTTCCCTATCTAGCCTCTCACTCACAATGGCCCCATTAGCCCTCCTAACTCCTTGTTTAAATTTTTTAGGCTTTATTTACGTTCCTCAATGTCTTGTCTGATTTCATTTTCCTAAACCTTACATATGTTTCCCTTCTTTTGACTAATCTTTCAATACCTCTCATCATCCAAGGTTCTCAAATCTTGCCATCCTATCTTTCTTCCTCACAGGAGTATACTGGTCTTGAACTTTGTTCAACTGGCCTTTGAGAGACTTCCTCATGTCAAATGTATATTTATCCTCAAACAGCTGTCCCCGTCTAATTTCTCCATTCCCTGCTTAATATTATTGTAATGAGCTTCCCCCAGTTTAGCAGACCAGTCTTATCTTAGACCATAACCATCTTAGAACTTAAGGAATTATGATCACTGTTTCCAAGATCCCCCCCACGCCCCCGCTGAAACTTCAACCACCTGGTCAGCCTCACTCCTCGATACAACATCAAATATGGCCCCTTTCCCAATTGGACTAATTACACATTGTTTCACAAAATCCTCCTGGATGCACCTAACAAATTCTGTCCCATCTAAGCATGGGAGGTGGTACAGGCCGCACTTAGCACAGCGAGTTGCTGACTCAGCTTTGTAATCAGGAAGCCCACCCAACCATGGAAACCTCCAAGTTCCTTACTTCCTGGCATTCCCTGTCAAATCTCTCAGCACTGAGCCTCCACATGCTCCCGCATGCCTGTTTGAATTATGACTTCATCTGCCGACTTTATCGCCTGAGCCCCAGCTTAGTCATACCAACCCCATCATGTGGCACTGCTCCCCTGTAAGGGCCAGCATGGTTGTGACCTTCGATGACATCCCCACACCCCTCCCACCCCAAGTATAAATCATGTCCTCTAATGCACTATCATCCCCCATCCTTGTACATTTAGTTTGCCCCCACCAAACTTTGCAATTATTTTCCTCTCTGCATCCTAGCATTCTGTGTACAATCCCCAGAATGGACTTTTCTCAACTTCCTGACCACAGCTACGGTCACTGATAACCTTTCTTGACTGTGGTCCAAATCCATCATTGACTTAGACAGGCAGTCCTCACTGATGACTAACCAAACCCCTGACTAGTGTCTCTGTAGTACCCTGAATGATTTGCCGTGACTTGCTCGAATGGATGCACTTAAACTGCAGGACTAACCATGGCCCACACTCCAATCTGTAGTGATACATTGCTTCGTGACACTGGCTGTGCCAAGCAGTTGACTAGCCATATTTAAATTCGTGAACTGGTATTATGCAGTGACCAGGCCATAATGTGCCAGAACCCCTTAAATAAAGGCTGTCTCCCTCGGCCTGATCGAGGACTTTGAAACGTGATCATTGGCAAATGCATGTGCAGTGTGTTTGCTGCATATGCTACTAACACATGGTACAGATATCAAATTGATGTGACACGGTGCCTTACAGCAACATGCCCAACATTCTGACTCAAGACTGCTGGCAACCAAAACAAGCTGCCTGGTCATGTGTCTGTGCTAAACAGCAAAGCAAGACAGATGTGTCAGCCTTTAAGCTCTGGCTGAGGGAGCAAAGCACGTAAAGACATAGCAGAGATGCTGTGAACATCCAAATAGGTGCAAAGAGAGTGAACACTAAGAAAGCAAGTGAGTAGCCCTGATATGCAGCCTGGTTGAATCCATGAGTTGGGTGCCTGTCTCTGTGTACAAAGGGTCCTGGCAATAGCAGTACAATGGAAGGTTGCAGTGTGCGTGTTGAAGTGAAGAGTTATATTGTGAGTTGCAGATGTGCCATGATAGTGTGGTGAACCTGGTACATGTCCAATACCAATATCTGTGTACGGGTGTTACAGGCTGTCACTGCCCTTGCAGCGTGTCCTGGGAATTTAGGACTACTGTTCAAAGATGCAGGCTCGGAGGAGGAAGCAACAAACTGAACTTGCCAGGTCCCCATTCAAATGTTTGTGGATGAATATGAAACTGCATATCCATGAAGTGAGATTAGTTAATAGTGACAGAAAAATGCATTTCAGCTCACTTGTAAGATTTTTGCCTTGCTTTTCAAAACTTGGTTTGAGAATCTGAATCTGTTTTCACAATGTTGTCACTCTCATTTTTCTGCTCTTGCCGTATTTTCCTGACTGACTCTACCATTGCTCACACCTTTCAGGTGTTGGGTAAGCACAATGGCTTGGTGGATAGCACTGTTGTCTCACCATGCCATGGACCTTGGTTTGATTCCACCCTGGTTCGACAGTCTATGTGGAGTTTGTACATTCTCCCCATGTCTGTGTGAGTTCTTGCCCACAGTCCAAAGATGTGCATGTTATGTGGATTGACCATACTGAATTGTCTGTAGTGTCCACGGATGTGCAGCCTAGGTGAATTAGCAGGGTTACCTGGACAGCATAGCAGGCTAGATTTGAGTGGGATGACCTTTGGAAGTTTGGTGCAAAACAGCCTCTTTCCTCACTGTAATGATTCTATGATTCAATATCTTTAGATTCCGGATGTGAGTTTGCTCGCTGAGCTGGAAGGTTCGTTTTCAGACGTTTCGTTACCATTCTAGGTAACATCATCAGTGAGCCTCCGACGAAGCGCTGGTGTTATGTCCCGCTTTCTATTTATCTGGTTAGGTTTCCTTGGGTAAATAGAAAGCGGGACATAACACCAGCGCTTCATCAGAGGCTCACTGATGATGTTACCTAGAATGGTGATGAAACGTCTGAAAACGAACCTTCCAGCTCAACGAGCAAACTCACATCCAGAACCTCAACCTGAGCTACAAATCTTCCAAAACTCGCTATCTTTAGATTCCACCCAGTAGGTTGAAGGGCCTCTTTCTGTGCTGTAACTTTCTCAACAGTTCTGTTGTCCAAATGTAATCAGTGATACATAGTTTTTTACATGCAGCAATCATTACTCAAATATATTACATTTTCTTGCAGTGTTTACCTGTTCTGATCGAACATGTTTGTTCATTAAAGTATATGCATAGTTCCCCTTTTGAGCCCGATTTCTTGGTATAGAATCTCGGTTCTCTGAAATTCTGTGAATATAGTATTATCCTGTTTCTAACTAACTGGTTGACATAAAGCACATTCTACAAATCCTACCACTTAATAGTTCAAAAGGCAACTATTTCCCATACTTGAGACACTAAATTTGGTTTCAAACTGGAAGTAAAATGTCCTGCTCTGAATGCCATATAATATAGTAAATTCAGTAGAAACAGAAATGAGGATTATTCAATTCTATAAATGGGAATACATCGAAGAAATACAAGAGGAAGACAGGATTTATGATATCAAAAACTGAAAGGACAAAAGCAATTGTAATGGAGAGAGAACCACAAACAAATTCAGTGTCACTGGGCTATGAAAATAACATTTACCAGTGTATTTAATGTTGCTGTAATCATTTTCACTGAATTTAATGGGGAACAAAGAGATGGCAAATCAATTGAATACATCCCTTGGTTCTGTTTTCATGAAGGGAGGCACAAATAATCTCCCAAAATTCTTGGGGAATACATGGTCTAGTGAGAGGAGGGACTGAAGGAAATCAGTGTTCTAACAAAATGGTGTTTGGGAAATTGATAGGATTAAAAGCCAAAAAATGTCTAGGGCCTGATGCCAGAGTACTTAAGAAAATGACCCAAGAAATAGTGGTCATCTTTCAAGATTCTGTGGCCTCTAGAATTGTTCCTATGAATTAGACAGTACCTATTGTAACCCCATTATCTAAAAAAAAGGAGTAGAGAGAAATTGTGGAATTATAGACTGGTTAGCCTGACATCTGTAGTGAGGAAAATGTTAGAGTCATTATAAAAGATTTAATAGCAGTGCATTTGGTAAATAGCGACAGGACAGACAGTCAACATGGATTTACAAAAGGGAAATCATGCTTGACAAATGTACTGAAACGTTTTGTGGAATTAATGAGCAGAGTTGATTAGAGGGAGCCAGTGGATGTGGTTTACTTGGATTTTTAGAAGGCTCATGATAAGGTCCTGCACAAGGAATTAGCATGCAAATTTAAAGTTCATGTGACTGGGATTGAGTGTACTGACATGGAGAGAGAACTGATTGGCAGATGGAAGAGTAAGAATAAACAGTTTCTTTTCCAAATGACAGGCAGTGATTAGTGGGGTAATGCAGGGATCAACGCTTATATAATTCGTATATAAAATATTCACAATGTATATCAGTGATTTAGATGAGGGAACTACATCTCCAAATTGGGAGACGGCCACAGCTGGAGTGTGCAATTTTGGTCACGGCATTACAAAAAGGATATGATTGCACTGTAGAGGGTGCAGAGGAGATCCACCAGGATGTTGCCTGCGATGGAGCACTTTAACTATGAAGAGGGTCTGGATAAGCTGGGGTGGTTGTCTTCGGGGCAGTGTGGGCTCTGATTGAAGATTAGTTGGGCATGGACGGGGTGGATGGAAATCAGCTGTTCCTCTTAGTCAACGGGTTAATAATAAAGAGACACTCTTTTAAGGTGAAATTCAAGAGCTTTAGAGAGGATTTGAGGAAAGCCTTTTTCACCCAGGATTGATAAGGGTGTGGAATGCACTGTCTGGAAGGGTAAATGTTGGGAAACCTCACACCTCTTAAAAGTAATTGGATGAGCACTAATGTAGATTTGGTATAGTTTTGGCAGTACAGACTTGAAGATCCAAATGATATGTCTATAATTCTGTACTGTGTGATTTGATGATCCTATGATTGAACAAAGTTGGGACAGAGGGTTAACAGTGAAGAGGATGAAGAAATGCTTCAGTGTGATTTGGATAAGTTGAAATAAGTTAGAAAATGCTTGACAGATAAGGTATAATTTGAACAAATGTGAAGTTGGGAACAAAAACAGGAAGGAAAGCTATTATCTGAATGGCAATACATTGGGAACGGGGGAGGTGCAATGAGACCTGTGTATCCTTGTACTGCAGTGACTAAAAGTAAGCACTGAAAGAACTGCATTACTGATAGCAAGAACTGCCAATTCTGGAGTCAGAGATAGCACAGTGTGAAGCTGGAGGAACACAGCAGGCCAGGCAGCATCAGAGGAGTAGGAAAGTTGACGTTTTGGGTCAGGATCCTTCTTCAGAAAAAATCAGAGTTAACGTTTCAAATCCATGGCCCTTCCTCATAATTCTGAGGAAGAGTCACTTGACCTGAAACGTTAACTCTGATTTTTCTTCACAGATGCTGCCAAACCTGCTAAGCTTTACCAGCAATTTCCATTTTTGTCACTAAATGTAAGCCAGCGGGTGGTGAAAAAGGTAAGCTGACCTTTATAGGAAGAGGATTTAAGTACAGGAAACCTACATGGAATACTGTGTGCAGTTTTGGTCTCCTTACCTGAGGAAGAATCTTTTGCTTACAGAGGATTTGCAAGGCAGGACTGACGTATGAAGAGAGACTGGATCAGTTCGGACAATATTTACTGGAGCTTCAAAGAATGAAGGTAGATTCTCAGAGAAACCTGTAAAATTCTAAAAGGCCTAGACATGGTAAATGGAGGAAGGATGTTCCTGATGACTGGGGTGGTCAGCACTGGGGTCAGAGTTTAGGCATTTCGGGTAAGCCATTTAGGACTGAGATGAAGAGAAATTTCTTCACCAGAGGGTGCTGAGCACGTGGAATTCTCTGCCATGTCTTGGAAAGTGGTTGAGGCCAAAACTTTGAGTATTTCTGATACAAATTAGTTATAATTCTTCGAACTAAAGAGATCAATGGGAAAAAAACAGGAATGGGGTAATGAGTTGGATCATCAGCCATGATCATATTAAATGGTGAAGCAGGTTGAAGGGTTGAATGGCCTACTCTTCCTATTCCCTATATTTCTACGTTTCAAATTATTCCCTCCTCACTATTTAAGCCTGTATATAACTGAAGCTTGTTCAGTCATTGACATAAATTTGGTTTTTGTCCAGCTGGAAACATTGATCATGAAGACAAGTAATGGAAATATTCTCTGTAAAAGATTGCCATGTATACATAAAATATTGTCCTGGAAGCCAGAAAGACTTGAAAGAGATTTTCAGTTTCATCTAAAGCAGTACACATCCACAGTGAGATTGTTTAAAAAGGCTGCTTTGTGCTTGGATTTATTTCTTTGGTATGTCTAGGAATCTGGAAGAACTCTGATACAGTATATGAGACATTCCAGGGAAAACGTTTTTAAATGTTTATTTTGGGCAATTTCAGCTCTGGCAATATTTGTAAAGCGATCAACCATTCCCATTTCACATTTTATCTGCCTATATTCAACTGTTGGTCCATTGGATATGTGATAGGAAGTTTCAGTATATTGTGTGCAAATTAGCATGGGTCTCCATGTGCTCAAGATTTAGTATCTAAGCCAACACTTGTGAAAATAGCTTTTGAGTTTTATGGTCAGTACGAAAGAAATGACTTTTTGTTGGCTTTGGAATGGAGATATGCTCTCATCTGATGTCCAAATGGCACACACTGTGAGGATCCCTGACATCTATGAGTAGACCTGGAAAGAGTAAGGCTCTTCCACTTATCAGATTGAAGAATTCACGCTGGAGTAAGTGCAATCTAAGTGAGCAAATATCAGTTACGTTTCTTGTACAGAAAGTGATACAAGATTGGGGAGAAAAGATTGGGACTAAGAAAGGTAAAAGAGACAGATGAAAAAAATTTGTTTCTATATAAACCTCTAACACAGGAGTGAGGCCTCAGTACTCAATATATTAAAATGTCCTGATTAGTAATATTAGTTGGTGGTAATTATTGCTTATTACAGCATTAAAGGTGTCTTGCTTATTGCACTAGCCCGACACTTTTTACCATATTTAGTAGGTAAAGACAATAACTTCACACCATTCCATTGTGTTTATTGGTTATTCTAACTGCAAGCACTGCTTTAGTACAGCCTATGGATTACATAGCAAATATGGCACATTAAAAAGTCTGTTTTTACCTAAGTAATCCATACCAGTATTTAATCCCCACACAGGCTAACTCCCACATATTTACTTCTAACTCGTATCCTTGTCTCATTTTTCTTTAAATGGATCTACCCTAATGGCTTCAACCATTCCCTGTGCGGATGAGTTCCATATTCTTCCCACTCTTTGGCTAAAGAAGTATCTTCTGAATTTCCTGTTGGATTTCTGAGTTGACTAACTTATATCAATGGATTCTGGTTATGATCTTCCCCACAAGAAAACATATTCAGGTTCTGCTCCCTCTCCAATGCATCTATGTCCCTTTTGAAATATGATGGACAGAACTATATGTAATACTCACGATTGCAATAAGGATCAATATAGGTTTATGTTAGCTTTCCACTTTTCAATTCTATTCCTGTAGAAATAAAACCTAGTGCCAACTCTTAATGATTGATGTATACTCTGAAACCCCTTTGTTCCTCTACACCACCTAGACTCACAGTTTCCAAGAAGTGATATCTCTTCCTTCATTCCAAAATCTGCTACCTTCCATTTACCTGTGTTGAACTTGCTGTCAATTGTTTGCCTGTTTTGCAAGTTAAATGATGCCCTCCTGCAATATGTTGAGTTCTCCTCAGTACTTTTATACTTTTCCATTTAGTGCAACTGTTGAGGTGTAGAACAATGAACCCGTAGAACTTTGCACTTACAATCACTCTTAATAACTAGTCCTTATTTCCTCTCTCTACTTTTCCTCTTGAAGCCAACTAGTAATCCATTCTGCCACTCATCCCTTGACTTCACATTCTTTAACTTTAATCATAAGTCTATTAGGGGACCTTAGCAAATGCTTTTTGAGAAACCTGATAAATTACATCAATTGCATTATCTATTCTCTTGGTTATCTCATCAAAACAATTCAAGAAGGCCGGTCTAGCAAAATATTCCCTTTTGAAATTCCCACTGACTATTCATCATTAAATTTCTTACTTCTAGGTGTTTTTCTGTGTTCTTCTTTCACAAGGAATCAACATTATTTTTCCTACCACTGATGTTAAACTGATTGGCCATGGACATATTCAGTCTCCTTGCTCAATTATAGGAATCACGTTAACTATTGTCCAAAGATAGTAAGAACATGGAATCAGAGACAACATAGTGTGGAGCTGTAGGAACACAGCAGGCCAGGCAACATTAGAGTATAAGAGATAGTAGGAACTGCAGATGCTGGAGAATCTGAGATAGCAAGGTGTAGAGCTGGATGAACACAGCAGGCCAAGCAGCGTCGGAGGAGCAGGAAGGCTGATGTTTCAGGCCACTTCTGTAGAAGGGTCTAGGCCCAAAATGTCAGCCTTCCAGCTTCTCTGATGCTGCTTAGCCTGCTGTGTTCATCCAGCTCTATACTTTTTTATCTTAACATTAGAGTATAAACGGGCCATTTCTGAAGAAGGGTTTGAACCTAAAACATCAACTTTCCTATTCCTCTGATGCTCCCTGGTCTGTTGTGTTCCTCCAGCTCCACACTGTGTTATCTTCTAACTATCTTCCAGACCTTTGGTACTCTGGGACAGCAGGATATTGCTGACATCAACTTTCCCGTTCCTTATTATTGCTGAATACTGATAACCTCACTGTTACTCCCAATGCAAAATCCAGGAGAATAACTTGAACTGACAATTTAAACATACAGAAGGGCAGCATGATGGCTCAGTGATTAGCACTGCAGCCTCACAGCGCCAGGGACCCGGGATCGATTTCAGCCTCGGGCGACTGTCTGTGTGGAGTTTGCACATTCTCCCTGTATCTGCCTGGGTTTCCTCCGGGTGCTCCGGTTTCTTCCCACAATACAAAGATGTGCAGGCTAGGTGGATCGGCCATACTAAATTGCCTGTAGTGCTCAGGGGTGTGTGGGTTATAGGGGGATGAACCTGGGTGGGATGCTTCAAGAGGCGGTGTGGACTTGTTGGGCCAAAGGGCCTGTTTCCACACTGTAGGGAATCTAATCTAATCTATTATGCTTTGTGTTTAAATATTACTATCTCAAAAATGAATTCTCTTCTAACATGCACATCTCCAACAGATTACTGCACCCACCTTTCTCATGCCTCCTTGCTAATATGAGAACTGCAATGCAACATTGTGATTTTATTTTGGTTTGACTTGAGTTGGAAGGGGAAGTTTAATTAAATTCTCCTTTTTAAATTCTTGGATTTGTAGCCTCTTCTGTATAATCATATAGGGCTGGGAGTCAGCACCCACCTTTTAATAAAACCAGATTCTGTCATCAATGTATTGACAGCTTGTTATCATCACAGGCATCAGCTTATGGTTTGTGTTCAGAATCAGGAATGAGACACTCTGCATAAATGCAGTCCCACATCATTCATGACTCTGACTGCTAATTAATATTGATCAAATTTTCTTTTATCAGCAAAAAATCACAAGTATTGAGAAGCTGGGAAAAATTCTTTGAATCACAGATTTCTCTGATCTTGCCTAACGGCACTTCTTCCCTATGGTGTTAGATCCCAAGCAAACATGCAATGAATCTTTGTGATCAGAGATAATGGGAACTGCAGATGCTGGAGAATCCAAGATAACAAGGTGTGGAGCTGGATGAACACAGCAGGCCAAACAGCATCTTAGGAGCACAAAAGCTGGCGTTTTGGGCCTAGACCCTCCATCAGAAAAGGGGGATGGGGAGAGTGTTCTGAAATAAATAGGGAGAGGGGGGAGGCGGACCGAAGATGGATAGAGGAGAAGATAGGTGGAGAGGACAGTATAGGTGGGAAGGTGGGGAGAGGTAGGTCAGTCCGTGGAGGATGGACTGGTCAAGAGGGCGGGATGAGGTCATTAGGTAGGAAATGCAGGTGCGGCTTGAGGTTGGAGGAGGGGATAGGTGAGAGGAAGAACAGGTTAGGTAGGTGGGGACGAGCTGGGTTGGTTTTGGATTGAGTGGGGGGAGGGGAGATTTTGAAGCTGGTGAAATCCACATTGATACCATTTGGCTGCAGGGTTCCCAAGCGAAATATGAGTTGCTGTTTCTGCAACCTTCGGGTGGCATCATTACGGCACTGCAGGAGGCCCAGGATGTACATGTCGTCTAAGGAATGGGAGGGGGAGTTAAAATGGTTCGCGACTGGGAGGTGCAGTTGTTTATTGTGAACCAAGCGTAGGTGTTCTGCAAAGCGGTCCCCAAGCCTCCGCTTGGTTTCCCCAATGTAGAGGAAGCCACAACAGGAACGGCAGATGCAGTATATCACATTGGCGGATGTGCAGTTGAACATCTGCTTGATGTGGAAAGTCATCTTGGGGCCTGGGATGGGGGTGAGGGAGGAGGTGTGGGGGCAAGTGTAGCACTTCCTGCGGTTGCAGGGGAAGGTGCCGGGTGTGGTGGAGATGGAGGGGAGTGTGGCGCAGACAAGGGAGTCGCGGAGAGAGTGGTCTCTCCGGAAGGCAGACAAGGATGGGGATGGAAAAATGTCTTTGGTGGTGGAGTCGGATTGTAGATGGCGGAAGTGTTGGAGGATTATCACATCTAGCAGATTTTCAACTGCACATTTCAACTGTTACCTTTCCTAGCTAAATATTTTAGTAAGTATGTTGAAACCCCCAAAGGCTCCAAAGGATTGAGGACCTTTTCAGAGGGTTGGGTGATGCCCCGTCAGAAGTTTGAGCTTCAGTAAATTCTACATGGCCAATGCAGCGGGACTTTCAAGGAGTCCCAGAGCACATCTGTCAGGGTATGTCTGTCCTCTAATAAAACCCGAAAGAACTGTGGATGCTGTAAATCAGGAACACAAACCGAAGCTCCTGGAAAGTTCTGCGGGTCTGGCAGCACCTGTGAACAAAATATCAGAGTTAATGTTTCAGGTCCGGTGACCCTTCCTCAGAAAAAGTTGTTTCTGTCTGTCCTCTAACTATCAGGAGACCAGAAGATCTGGAACAAACTCTCTGTTGCAAAGATTCTACAAATTATTTGGCTAATGTACTGAAATCTAAAGTAATTATGGCGCCTCATGCATTTGATGTAGAGTGTGTTCTGGGCAGAGAGATATAGGGTGTGTTCAGGGTAGAAGAACCCTTCACCTTTAACTTTGTGATGTTGCAGTTTCAACAAACTGTTGTTCCTTTGGAATAGTTGTGGTGGGAGGCCATGCCACTTTATGAAGAACATGGTTCTCACAAGGAACTCCATTTCACTGATTTAATCATGAATCTAAAAGTCAGTAAGGCATAAAGGAAATAGTAACATGGTTTGACATGATCATGCATTGGAGACAATTATGAACATTTTATCTAATCAATTGGTAAGGAAGACAGGGATTTTACTAATGAGGAAAATATGTAAAATATGATTTTAGTTGTTGAACCCAAATTACTAATGTACATTAATTCCAAAGATGATGCATTCCAACCCGTCAAATTCAGAGCCATAGCAACTGACCAATTGTTAATTATGGAAGTTATATGACCTCAGAATCAAATTTGCAAAATGAGAGAAATAAACACAAGTGTGGTGTTTTTGTAGTGCAACTGGATTACATATTCCAATAACAATTCACAGAAGGTCTTTATCATACACTTAATTAACATTGTGACCTTTTACCTGTGCGTCTTAGGTTCAAATTCAGCTCAGACTAATGGACTATGTTGTACGACCACAATGAAGTATGTTTGAGCAGTCTCAAAATATTCTAATTGGGTACAGGGCATAGAGCTATAGAATGGAGAGCAAAGAAAGAGGCCATTTTGCCAGCATGATTCTGCTGGCTTTTTGAAACAGCTATCCAATTAACGCCATACTCCAGCTCTTAGCCCCTTACCCAGAAATATTTTATTCCTTCAAGTATTTACCCAATTTCTTTCCGCCATCACATTTTGCTGCATTCTAAAGCCAGCTCTGAGTGAACAGAACTTCTGACAGTCTTGTTTTAATCTGTCAGCCAAGGCTCCCTGATTGGCTCAGATTAACAGACTCAAACAGGGAGCTCATATTCTATGAGATCCACCTGGCTGACCTCATTGCAATCACAATAATCTTTTACCAGTTATCTTAAAGCCTTTTCCTTTATGTATCTACCTGCCATGGGAAACTACATATTAATTCTATTAAACATAAGCAAGTTTTTGAATGTCTGTTTCAAATCTCACTTTAGTACTCTAATTTCTTCATTCTCTCCATGCACCTGGAGTCCTTTGTACCATTCCATGCAAATCTCTTTCACACTCATTCATACAATCTGGTCGTAGAATCTGTAACTAATGTCATCTGGGATCTAATTAGTGTTTTATTAATGTTAAAGTGAAATTATTGGTTTTGTGCATTACCATCATCCTCCCCCTTGGTTACTTTATTCAAAGAATGTGATCAAGTTAATTACAAATAATTTGCCTTAAGAAATCACACTGGCTTTCATTATTAACCCAGATTTTCTGACTGTCTTAATTGAACAGTGCTTTATGCCATCACAGTAGTATTTGAATTCATCCAGACTCTGGTACCAACTCCATATGAAACAGCAGTTGAAAGTTTGGGAGATAGTAGGAACTGCAGATGCTGGAGAATCTGAGATAAAGAGGTGTAGAGTTGGATGAACACAACAGGCCAAGCAGCATCAGAAGAGCAGGAAAGCTGATGTTTCAGGCCTAGACCCTTCTTCAGAAAGAAAAAACTTTCTGAAGAAGCATCCAGACCTGAAATGTCAGCTTTCCTGCTCCTCTGATGCTGCTTGGCCGCTGTGTTCATCCAGCTCTACACCTTGTTATCTCAGTTGAATGTTTGGAATAGATTGCCAACAGTTTCTACGCTTACTTCCCTTAGTAATCCAGAAAACAATCCATTCCGACCTGGTGACTTCTACTTTAGGACTCCCAATCTCAAATAGCTTCTCTTTGTCTATTTTTATCCGAGTAAGTTTCTTTACGATCTCCTTTCTACATCTCTCCTTTTGGGACAAAACAAGCAAGATATTCATTAAGTAGCTCATATACCTCCATAAGGAGATCTCCTTGCCTGCCATTGACCCATTCTTCTATATTTTTATCACATCATTGTTTATAAAATGATTTAGAATCTCCTCATAAATAACTTATAGTAATTCCACCTCGCTACCTTTCACAGGTCTCTTTTGTACTTACAAAAACAAAGTTGCTGAAAAAGCTCAACAAGTCTGGCAGCATCTGTGAAGGGAAAAAAAAGTTAATATTTCAGGTTTGGTGACACTTCCTCAGAACTGGACCCAAAACGTTAATTGTTTTTTTTCCTTCACAGATTCTGCCAGACCTGCAGAGCTTTTCAGGCAACTTTGTTTTTGTTCCTGATTTATAGCATCCGCAGTTCTTTCGGTTTCTCTTTTGTACTTATTGTGTTCAGTTTGGTTCTTGACAAAATTATAAACCCACCTTTTATCATACAAAGGAAGTTAAAAATGCAGAGGCAGCCAGAATTGGAGAAACCGAGTCCTTGGAGGACTTTTGGGGTTGATGAAATTACAGAACTAGAGAAGCAGG
Organism: Stegostoma tigrinum; assembly: GCF_030684315.1. Lineage (NCBI taxonomy): Eukaryota > Metazoa > Chordata > Chondrichthyes > Orectolobiformes > Stegostomatidae > Stegostoma > Stegostoma tigrinum. The sequence goes on along the minus strand of NC_081364.1, from coordinate 32,735,999 downwards.
AGATCATGGAATTATCAAAATGAAAGGACGAAAGTTTTAAAATCTAAGTGTTAACTAGTGTGGGTTAGAAAGCACCGCGATGATAACTGTCTGAGTCTTGGTGTAGGTTAGACTATTTGCAAGAAAGGATGGGTTCATGTTTATGAAGTATAACAGTTGAGAAGCTGACTGGAAGAACATAACAATCATGGAGTTCTGGGCCATGAAGTAGCAAAGCACTACTGAATGTTTCAGCAGTGCTGAACAGGATGAAGCTGGTTGGTGTTATCGACCTGGAAGCAGATGGCATTTATGATGGAGAAAACATATGGTCAGTAGCTCAGTTCAGGGCCCAAGAGGACTCTAGGCTTACAAAAATTCTGTGACTCACGAGCAGTGAAGATAACATGAAAGACTATGGGGTGTTATCATCTAGCAAGGTCTGAAGGGATGACTGCCACAAAATAGAACTGGGGAAGATTTAATGGATCTGAAATTGAGTTTGCTCACTGAGCTGCAAGGGTAGTTTTCAGATGTTTCGTCACCATTCTAGGTAACATCATCAGTGAGCCTCCGGTGAAGCGCTGGTATTATGCCCCGCTTTCTATTTATCGGTTTAGGTTTCCTTGGGTTAGTGATGTCATTTCCTGGGTTGGTGATGTCATTTCCTGTTCTTTTTCTCAGAGGATGGTAGATGGGCTCCAAATCAATATGTTTGTTGATGGCCTTCCGGTTGGAATGCCATGCTTCTAGGAATTCTCGTGCATGTCTCTGCTGGGTTGTCCTAGGATGGATGTGTTGTCCCAATCAAAGTGGTGTCCTTCCTCATCTGTATGTAAGGATTCTAGTGATAGTGGATCATGTCTTTTTTAATGGATATATGTTAAGGTTTAATTGGGTGAGAATATATACATATATATTAATATGGGGAGAAAATAATCAATGTTGTTGAAATTTATAATATGTGAACCATAATTCAGAATCTGATTCAAGAATTATATGATTGGCCAACCAGCATTTCAACCTAAAAGTAAGTAAAATTCAGCTGATGGATAAGCAAATTGCCGAAAAGAGTAAAATGGTAATAAAAATTGCAAGAACAATGGAAAAAGAATGCAATAAATTTATCGAAGACATTAATGATAGATGCGAGATATGTAAGAAATATTCAAGGACATTGTCACAGCATAGTAAATCCACGCTGAGCAAGAGATTTCAACAAGGTTGTGGTTATGGATTTAAAAGTGTGGAATACAGAAAAAAAAACTGTCATTTTACGTTTGCAGATTTGATAACCATATTTTGTCAGTGAAGAAAGGTAAGAAAATAGTTATGGATAAAGTAAAAGTGGATGGGGACTGGACTTGGATCAATGGCCAAGTTTCACACTGATAATTGTAGGAGTTTGCCAGTGATGATTTTGGAGACTTTTGTATGAATATTAATACAATAGTTAAGAATGCAGGACCAGAAAGCCATTTTAACAATACGGTGCGTATGTAATACATCAAACTTTGGCAGATCAGCCAAACACTAAGTGATTGGCTGCATTAGCATGAGCCTGTCACTACTAAGTAGCTGGAGCAGATATTTGAGGATCTCATCCAGATTGGTTAGTTTTTGGCAGAAATCCTAAAGTTCCACCATGAATAAATTATCATCCCTCAGCTCGAGAAGAAATTATGATTAACTCCACTTTTTTCAGAACATTTAAAGCCATTGCACGAAGCCAGAAAGGCTTTCATTAAAGCTGACGTCTTGGAAATAATTTAATGAGCCTTGGAACGTTAGGTAAGGTCATTGTAAATTAGTTTCAAACAGGAAGACAGCTTATTATAAATGAGGAGGGCATAAAGAGTAAGGAAGCCTGGGAAGGTTTATTGGTAGAGACAGAAAAGTAATAATTTTGTGGATTACCAATTTGCAGTTTCTATAAGTGTTTTTGAAAGCAGAAAGAACCAGGCACTTCTCCTAACCATATGTTACATAGTGTTGAGGATCAGATCATCACAATGGAGAGTTTGTCTGATAATGGACAGGAGGTTCTGATGATCAAAATGAGGTCATTAATCCCAAAGAACTACAACCAAAAGTGGGTATCGGTGTCAAATGTTTACCAGGTTCATCAACAAAGAAATGCAACCATTATAAGTAGAGCAGGGAAGGCCCTGGAAAAATATAACAACTGGTTGAATGTACAAGATGAGGAGCAGGAGGTCACATCCACAAATTGGGAACATGAAGTAGAAAAACGGTAATGACTAAAAATTTAGTATACCCTGAGGCATAGGCTCTGAGAGAGAACAATAGAGATCGCAAATTATGGAACAAAATCCTTTTAATGGAAGTAGAACATCAAATATTGACAGTCCAGAAAAACATAGCAGGCAAAACAGAAGGTATAGCTCAATACGGTCAAGGAATATAGTACATATTAAGAAAGCCACCATGTGATCAAGAACTCTTAATAGCTATGAAAAAAAATTAGCAGATGAGTTAATAAATGCTGCTAAAGAGCAAAAATTAAAAAGCTGGAGAGAATTGGGGCTGTACATAGAAGAGTCAGACAGAGGACAAGGAGGCCTATCACAGAGGTGGATAAGCACAGAAAACTCTCTTCTGATGGGACTTGTAAGGCTTAAACAAGGTTACTAGCATGAGGTATTGAAAAAGAATTGCGGAACCAAGATATTAATAGATTTGCCTTCAGTAGGAAAAGCACTGTTGAAGAATTTCTTGGCCAAGTTGGCAAGATGCTTGGGAATGTTCGACCAATAGAAGTTAAAATTTCATCTCTGCTGTGAGATCAGTTCATAAGTGTTTCTTCACCTGTACAAGAGAAACCAAGTACAATGGGTACATTCTAGAATTGAAACAACCGTGTATATGGCCGAAATGGTTCCTCAGAGTTTGGTACTTCTCAGTAAGGCCCATTTAACTAAAAGAGAAAATGCTGGAGAAACTCAGCAGGTCTGGCAGCATTTGTTGAAAGAGAAACAACATTAACATTTCAAATCAGGAATAAACTCTTCTACAGATCTGGACAACTGGAGTTCTGTAGAAGAGTCATATTTAACAAGGAACACTGACTTTGTTTCTCTTATCACAGATACTGCCAGACCTGCTGAGTTTCTCCAGTAATTGTCTTTTCATTTCACATTTCCAGCATCTGCAGTGCAGATATGTTTCTCTTAAGATGGATGCAATGTAACAAGATAGCAACAATGCAAAGAGAAAACTACTTTGCAATGTTTGTAAAGTTATATGTGCTGGCCATGTAAAAGAATTTCACTGGGTATGGTATATGTATTATATAAACTCATCTCTGGACACCCTTAACATCCTTAACAATTTCCGTTTTAATGTACATACAATTTTAGGTATTTTTGAGCTTGTAACCAAACAGCTTTTTGATATTGGTGATAATGGGGACTGCAGATGCTGAAGAATCCAAGATAACACAGTGTGGAGCTGGATGAACACATCAGGCCAAGCAGCATCTCAGGAGCACAAAAGCTGACGTTTTGGGCCTAGACCCTTCATCAGAGAAGGGGATGGGGAGAAGGTTCTGGAATAAATAGGGAGAGAGGGGGAGGCGGACCGAAGATAGAGAGAAAAGAAGATAGATGGAGAGGAGAGTATAGGTGGGGAGGTAGGGAGGGGATAGGTCAGTCCGGGGAAGACGGACAGGTCAAGGAGGCGGGATGAGGTAGTAGGTACGAAATCGAGGTGCGGGATTTGTTGGGAGGAAGGGATGGGTGAGAGAAAGAACAGGTTAGGGAAGCGGAGACTGGCTGGGCTGGTTTTGGGATGCAGTGGGGGGAGGGGACGAACTGGGCTGGAAAACTAGCCCAGCTCGTCCCCTCCCGCCACTGCATCCCGAAACCAGTCCAGCCTGTCTCCGCTTCCCTAACCTGTTCTTCCTCTCACCCATCCCTTCCTCCCACCTCAAGCCACACCTCCATTTCCTACCTACTAACCTCATCCCGCCTCCTGGACCTGTCCGTCTTCCCCGGACTGACCTATCCCCTCCCTACCTCCCCACCTATACTCTACTCTCCACCTATCTTCTTTTCTCTCCATCTTCGGTCCGCCTCCCTCTCTCTCCCTATTTATTCCAGTTCCCTCTCCCCATCCCGCTCTCTGATGAAGGGTCTAGGCCCGAAACATCAGCTTTTGTGCTCCTAAGATGCTGTTTGGCCTGCTGTGTTCATCCAGCTTTACACTTTGTTAGCTTTTTGATATTTCCTGCAGAAAAATGTAGTTGAAAATGGAGCAGAAATGATAAATTTTTAATAATGTGTTAATCTCCAGTGAGTAAAAGCATTACCAAGTTTATTGGTACAATTGGTTATTAATTGTATTTTATTAACCTCCATATAAGTTCCCTGCTCGCTACATTTACTATTAAAACGATTGAGGAAAAGCGATTCTGTTGAATTGCAATGTGACTGGTTTTCAGTGTTCAGAGACATTTGAAAGTTCATTATGTTGTTCAATCTTCAGCAAGTAAAATTACTTGCAAAATGGAGGTCATCATTGATCTTTTCTGTAAACTTTTAGAAATGTGTTCCGGTAATTGTAAATGGAGATTACAATATAAGCTGTATGAACACTTCTGTCAGAAATATTTTGTTTACTTAAGGAATGATAGGGACTGTTCCAGCCTCGCTGTCTCACTATGTTACATTGCGACTGGTGCTGCTTTTCTACCTTAGAATTAATGGAATCTGGTTGCAATTGTTTCTATTTCAAGCTAGATATACCACTACTGCTTTATCTATCTGAAATGGCTGAGAGTTGTCAGTTAAGACTAGATTCTGTTCACATGTTGTGTAGAGATTGTTATCAATCATTTCCCATACATGAAATGTTATCAGTAAATTGTCTGTTTAATTCTGGAATATAGTTGTCATGTGACTGCTGTTTTGAATTTAGTCATTAACAAACTTTGACCCTGCTCACCTTATTCTGTTTTCATTTTTTCCATTTTTATTCCATTCTGTGGTCAAGACAATGGCCATCCGGTTTCTAGTCTTCTGCTGACTATCAAACAAGAGGTTGGAAATTGAATGACAATGTCATCGTGTAACTCATCTTGCAGTGCCACCATGTTCCTAGATAATAACATTTCTACTTAAATTATGCCATGACTGGATTCACTAGAAAAAATTTCTGAGTTGACTGTTAAGGATCTCAGAAACATGTTTTCTTGTACAAAGAAATAGTTTTCCAGTTTAGATAAAACATGACATGCAAAAGCAAGTAGTATCAGTTACTGAGAGAAATCTAGACCACAAGGTCACATGATTTTACAGGACTATATCAGATTTCAGTGGTGAATATTTAAACAACAAGACTTTCGGTAGAATTTTCCTCTCCCTGGTGTGGACTGTGTAATGGCAAGAACATTGGAGTCAAATTTGGACGGGTGCAGTGCCTGTCAACATTGATTGCATCTACATTGGTGAGGTCCAGTGAGGGATCATAATGGCAAGGGTGTCTTTGGAGGCAAGATGACACTGAAGAGTGGCAACTTGTGTTCCAGCAGCATGGCAAAGGTGAATCATGCATGGCCAACCACAGCCATAGCCCACGATGCACCTAACATGACGGACTGTAAAGTTGGACACTTTTTCTTTATTTCTTCATTTTTCAGCCTTTATATTCTATGTCTTGGTTTATTTTTCATTGTTTTGAGATGGTGCCAGAGTGATGATGTAATACAGTACTTTTCACTGTATGTTGTAGCATGATACACGTGACAATAAATAAACCAAATCAAATCAAAATTAAGAAAATGGAAGTGAGAAATATCAGACTCTTGAAATTAAGAAAACTTCCCAATTTTCTCTTTAAGTCTTAATCAATAACTTCAGAATCTCGCTATTGAGTGGCAACTACTTTTATTTCTTAATTAACGCCTAAGTCTCATTATTTATACACAATTTCCAATTCTACTCTCTTTCTCTGAGAAACTGGAAGGCATAAATTCCTGATGTTTAAGACAGGATGGGTAAGTGGTGGGTGCAAGTTTCTAAGTGCTTGTCCTGGCCACTATCAATTAACTTCTTAATACCAGCATCGCTGCATGTTCATGGCTTGAATCCTCCTAAGCCCTTCATCCATGCAAATCGGAATTGGAAAATCACCAGCCTCACCACATCTTCATGCCTGCTTTCAGACCAAGACTCACACTACTTCAGCTGTTCAACACTTTACATTGAAATTCAGGGTCACCAATGACATACATTCTTTCCCAAGACATTTTGTGCAGAGAGACACATGTCATGTGGCTACACAAGTTGCATCTTATGATGCTTAGAGTCCATTCACTTTGCACTAACTTGGAGGCTTCCAGCTTCTGTCTACTTTGATTACTAACTTCGCAAATACCCACTGACTTATGGGCTTCCAACCTCTTTGTGACTCAATTGCTTTCTTAGTGCACAGGATCTTTGGCACTCGTTTCAGACTGCTAGGTGCTGCAGCTTGCATTGCCTGTTAGTGCAGAGGGAGAGACAGGAATTGGGAGCACTGAAATGTCAATGGGATGGACATGTTGCTGTATGGCTTTGTGCTGTGTCAGTGTCATACCTACTGCACATGACAAAGCACACTGCACATGCTTCAAGCAAATGGTTGCCTATGAAAGTAAAAGGGGAGCAGCTCTTACTCAGTCAGGGGGTACTGCTGCAATCAGCCAAGGAGCTGACCTGATTCCAGTCTGGGAGTCATTCACGGTAAACTAAGCACTTGGCTATACCAGAGATTGAGTCAGTCCATGGGTTGGGTCATGGTAAGTCCTGTAGGTCAAGTGAAACCAATCTGGCCATTACATGTAGGTTAGCCAGGGTGTTGGCAGTGAGCTTGTTTACCCGGCAATAAGGAAAGCAAGTGTGATGGAAGTGATTTGAAGAGTAGTTAGTGGTAATGCCTGAGCTAGCGATGTGGTGAGATATCCCTAGTGGGTGAATAGGAAGTTCAGAAGTTTGGAATGGTAAGTAGCTTGGGAGGATGAGATGGGTGAGAGATGTTAAGTGAACATAATGTATGTAAACTGTGAGAGCTGTCATCCATGATCCTTGGTGTGGTGAGTTTGCATTGACTGGGTTGGAGTGAGTGGTCGCCCTGTGAACATGAAGTAGCAGAAAGATGGTGATGGCACTTACCCTTGCAGAGCACAGAAGATCATTGACCTCCTTCATGCACTGCTGGGCATCCTGCTTCACCTACAGGAAAACACTGATACAGTCTGTGATTTATGTCCAGACCATCTTGGTCGGGCAGCATTGCTTCCTGGGGCAGTCAGCTGGAAAAGGTACTACCTTCCTCTTCACTATTCCATCTACCAAAACTTATAGGGAATGAGCTTTCCTTTCCTCTGATCCATGTCCTGAAAGTAGAGGCTTGAGCACCATAGTGTGAGGGTCGTTCCTGGCTTTCAGTATCAGAAACGGTGTGTGGCCAGGCTTTGACCATGGTGTCAGCAGCATGAACACCATCTGGTCCCAGCAGTGGGCAGGACTGCCTTTCCAAGACTGAAAAAAGAAGCACTGGAAATCACAGAGGCTCAGGCAGCATCCATGGAGAGACAGCAGGCTAACAAATATAGATGACACTTCAACCATCCCCACAGATGCTGCCCAACCTGCCGTGATTTCCACCATTATTTTGTTTTCAGTACAGATTCCAACAATGAGTAATTTGCTTCTACTTCTACAGGAGCCTGGTTCCATATTAATGCAATCAAGAGTGAAAGATTGTGTAAGAAAGGTCTGTCTGAGCCATGATGGATGAAGCACCATGAATATCACTTGGCAAAACACTCTAACTGAAAATGGGAAAAATCCAACTCCTGTGCATGCTGCACTTATGTAGCTGAGAAACTAACAGACAGAAGGGAAAAATAAACACAACGGCTACAAAAAGTGGAAATTATGCTGCTGTTTGTTTTATTATAATACAGACATTTATATTGTTATCAGAGATAATGGGAACTGCAGATGCTGGAGAAAGCAAGATAACAAAGTGTGAAGCTGGATGAACATGGCAGGCCAAGCAGCATCTTAGGAGCACAAAAGTTGACGTTTTGGGCCGAGACCCTTCTTCAGAAGAGCATTATTTATATTGTTACATTATTATTATTTATATTGTTCATTATTATAATATCATTTATATTGTTACATTATTTTATCAGTAAGATAATAAATATATTAAGCTTGTGTAGAATTATATAGAATACACAAAACAGAAACATCCTGTTCACATTGTGCTAGTGATTATTTGTGTCGGAGTCTTCTGTTTCATCTCTTGCCATATCCTTTTGATACTTTGAGGACCATAACAGTGCACAACACTAAGAGTGACCTGGCCAAGATTCTAAAATAACAAGGTGCAGAACTGGATGAACACAGCAGGCCAAGCAGCATCAGAGGTGCAGGAAGGTTGACATTTCAGGTCTATAAGAAGGGTCTAGGCCCAAAATGTCAGCCTTCCTGCTCCTCTGATGCTGCGTGGCCTGCTGTGTTCACCAACCTCTACACCTTGTTATCTCATTATCTCCAGCATCTGCAGTTCCTACTATCTCTGGCCAAGCTTCTATATTGGTTTAACATAATTTTATTACTTTTGATTGAAATGCTTCTAGAAATAAACCCTGATACTTTGATATAAATTTTAAATACTTTCTTGATCTGCAATGTCATTGTTAATTGTTTGTGCACCAGTATTCCTCAAATATTTTTCTCTGACATCCCAATCGGTTTCTTATTTGTAAGATGTTTCCACTCGTCCTACGAAGGTGCATCATTTCACATTTATCTCTGTTAAAGTCCAATTGCCATTTACTGTCCAATTACAAGTCTGTGAGGTTGCTTGTGTTATCTGTTGTTCCCCAGTATTATCATGTTTAGTATCATTTGCAAATTTTGATATTGATTTACCTGTTCCTAAATCCAACTCATTAACACAAATTTTGAGTAACAGTAATGCAACACTGATCCTTGTAGAACATGACTTTGTACCTTGCTCCATTCTGAAAGATTATCCTTTACGTGGCAGTCTTTGCTTTTCATGTTACTTCAACCAATTTTCTATTGATTCCTTAAAACCTCAACCCTAACCTTTGCTGTTGTCATGGATTTGATTTATCATTGTCACATGTATCAAGGTGCAGTGAAAAGTATTGTTTTGCTTGCTAACCAGACAAAGCTTATCTTACATAAATACATCAGGGTAATAGAACAGAATGCAGAATGTAGAATACCATGGTAAGCTACAGAGAAAGATCAACTTAATAGATGAGACATCCATTCGTAAGTCTGAGAACAACAGAGAAGAAGCTGTTCTTAAATCTGTTGGTATGGCATTTTCAAACATTTCTGTCTTCTGCCCAGTAGAAGAGAGTATGCCAGGTGGGAAAGGTCTTTGATTATGTTGGCCGCTTTCCCAAAGCACTGGGAAGCAGGGTCCTTGTCAAAGGTTATTTAATAACCCAGATGCATGTTGGAGCTGCACTTGTACAGGCTAGTTGAGAGTATTTCATCAGGCTCCTGAATTGTATCTGGAAGTGGTGGACCAGCTTTGAGAAGTCATCTTGTGAATTAGCCCCTGGCCTGTTCTTTTAGCCACAGTATTTATTTGGATGGTTTCTGATAAATGCTAATTCCCAGGGTGTTGATGGTGGCAGATTCAGCAACAGTCATACCATTGAACCTCAGAAGGTAATGTTCTTGTTGGAGGTGATTACAACTTGCCACTTGTGTGTCATGAACATTTGTTTACTTCTTCTGTGCCCAGACCTAAACAGATAATTTTCAATTCCTGAGGATTTGCAAATGTTACTTGTGCAATTATCAGTGAATATCCACATTTCTGTCTTTATGATGGAGGGAAGTCATTGAATAAGCAGCTGCAGTTCATTGGGTCCAGGACATTGAAGAACTCCTATAGCAGTGACTTGGGCTGGGATGATTGAACTCCATCAACCACAAACACTTTTTTTAATGCCAAGTATGACTTCAAATAATGGAGCATTTTTCTCCTGATTCCCATTGACATCAGTTTTGCCATGTCTTGGTAAAATGCTGTCTTGATGTAAAGAGCAATCACTGTTACCTCAAATGTAGAATTTGCCTCCTTCATTCATGGTTAGAGCAAGGCTACAATGAGTCTGGAGCCAAGTGCCTCAAACAAAGCAATGATAAACAGGGTATTGCAAAGTAAATGCCACTGGATATCAATGATGTGTACCATCTAATGCATAAGAGGAGACTGATGCTGCATGAGTTGCCGGACTCAATTTGCCATGCATTTTATGGACATGATATTCCTTAGCAATTGTCCATATTGTCATGTTGTCGCCACTATTTAGCTATGCTGGAACTATAGCTTGGCTATCAGAGCTTCCAGTTCTGGAGCAAAAACCTGCAGTATTTTTGTTTGGATGTTGTCAGGATCCACAGTCTCTATTACTACTTTCAGTGCATTCAGTCATTTATTGATATTAAATTTTGTTATGATTAGGTGGTTAAGAAAAGAGTGACTGGCACACCTCTCTTCAGCCTCCTTTGATTGATGTTATGACAGTGATGGGAATGATGTGTCCTAAATCAAGCCCACTATTCTCAGAGTCATCACAATTGCAAAATATGACCATTTTCATCACTAGGATGGTTAATGCCTGACTATGAGCACTATTTATGATAAAAGAAACTCCAGGTTCCATAAATGAACAATACAACAAAAATGTGGCAGAAACAGGGGATTAATTAAAATAGAGGATTAATTACAAAAATGCTAACTTAAACTATACTTTCTTTAAATTCAAACACACTAATAGGATAAGCAAGAAGGTTGAGACAAGCAATTTTTTTTTCGGAGTATCGTGGGTGGAAAATATAGGCAAAAATTCTGTGGATCAAAATCCAAAACAGAAGAGAAAATAAGGTGACTTTCTCACCTTTCGATATTGTTTTTGGCAATGATAGCACACTGCTGTTTGCGGTGATCCTCAATTTGGTAGCCAGTTAATTGGATCTAGATCTTGGCTTGAATCACCAGTTTGTTATTTTTGGCTGCGTCTTTTAGGGTTTTTTTAGTCTTTTCTATTCACAGAGAGAGAGGGAGAGAAAGCAAGAGAGAGAAGGATTGTGATTTTTCTGAGGAAGAGTCATTTGACCTAAAACATCAGCTCTGATTTCTCTCCAGATCTGCTGAGCTTTTCCAACAATTTCGGTTTTTGTTTCTGATTTACGGCAGCTGCAGTTCTTTCGGTTTTTATTGTGACTTTTTATTGCTGGCATATGTTTTGGAGGTCTGAGTTCCAATTGCTCCACCTTATTTCTGTGATTGTCTGTACTTCAACCAATCCACAAGCTTTGATGGGCAGTACTTTTTTTCCCAAAGGCATCTGGGGCCATTCTGTCTCAAGAAAAGTACCAAGTCTGGGTTCAGTGAAACAGCACCACAGAGTTTCCATTTTCCTTTGAATTATTAAAAAAAATTGGCTTATTCTTTGCAACCAAGCAGTCCAAACTTCAACTTTCCAGTTTATAATTCAAATGAAATACATGTAGTTCTTTCAATTGATTGCAACAAAGTCGTTTTAGCACAAGGCTGTAACATTCTCTAATCAAAATGCAGATAGCTATTTTTACTGTAAGTATCACCTGCTAAACCAAAGAAAAATACTGTAACATTAAGTAAATGGCCTTTGTACGTCACTCGGACCCGTACGCTTTCACATATACGATGTTAAGGGAAATAGAACAATGTACTGTTTAGAATCTTTTAGACATCCTTTAACAAATGGCTTTAACCTCTGACCACAGTTGGTTTCAACAATTTTGGGTGTTAGAATTATCTTTTAAACTTCTTAGTTCTCTAAGGCTCATTTCCAACCAGTGCTGTCAAACCAGATACTTTGCTTCTTTAGAGAGCCACACATCTTAGCCAGTGTACAGTTATCCATGATAACAAAGTGTGGAGCTGGATGAACACAGCAAGCCAAGCAGCATCTCAGGAGCACAAAAGCTGATGTTTCGGGCCTAGACCCTTCATCAGAGAGGGGGATGGGGAGAGGGAACTGGAATAAATAGGGAGAGAGGGGGATGCGGACCGAAGATGGAGAGAAAAGAAGATAGGTAGAGAAGAGAGTATAGGTGAGGAGGTAGGGAGGGGATAGGTCAGTCCAGGGAAGATGGACATGAGGTGGTAGGTAGGAAATGGAGGTGCGGCTTGAGGTGGCAGGAAGGGATGGGTGAGAGGAAGAACAGGTTAGGGAAGCGGAGACACGCTGGGCTGGTTTTGGGATGCAGTGGGGGGAGGGGTCGAGCTGGGCTGGTTTTGGGATGCAGTGGGGGAAGGGGAGATTTTGAAGCTTGTGAAGTCCACATTGATACCATTGGGCTGCAGGGTTCCCAAGCGGAATGAGTTGCTGTTCTTGCAACCTTCGGGTGGCATCATTGTGGCACTGCAGAAGGCCCATGATGGACATGTCATCTAAAGAATGGGAGTGGGAGCAGAAATGGTTTGCGACTGGGAGGTGCAGTTGTTTGTTGCGAACCGAGCGGAGATGTTCTGCAAAGCGGTCCCCAAGCCTCCACTTGGTTTCCCCAATGTAAAGGAAGCCACACCGGGTACAATGGATACAATATACCACACTGGCACATGTGCAGGTGAACATCTGCTTGATATGGAAGGTCATCTTGGAGCCTGGGATGGGGTGAGGGTGGAGGTGTGGGGGCAAGTGTAGCACTTCCTGCGGTTGCAGGAGAAGGTGCCGGGTGTGGTGGGGTTGGAGGGGAGTGTGGAGCGGACAAGGGAGTCGCTACCTGTCCATCTTCCCTGAACTGACCTATCCCCTCCCTATCTCCTCACCTATACTCTCCTCTCTATCTATCTTCTTTTCTCTCTATCTTCGGTCCACCTGCCCCTCTCTCCCTATTTATTCCAGTTCCCGCTCCCTATCCCCCTCTCTGATGAAGGGTCTAGGCCCGAAACGTCAGCTTTTGTGCTCCTGAGATGCTGCTTGGCCTGCTGTGTTCATCCAGCTCCACACTTTGTTATCTTGGATTCTCCAGCATCTGCAGTTCCCATTATCACTGATACAGTTCTCCATGTTGGGTTCCACCATCTCTCCCCTGTCAAAAGAAAACTCTATGAAGTAGTAGCCCAACTGTACAGAGTATAAAATGTCAGTGGAAGTATGTTTCTTAGGCTGAATAATTTCAGGAAAGGTGCTATCTCCAATATATGAAGATTGTTACAGTAGTATAAATAGAATAGGATATCTATTCTATGGGATCTTTCTAACTGCTTTTTCTGACTTTCATTGCCCTCGGGAAAAATGGTAATTTCAGCTCAGACTGTCTTTGCTGTAATTCACATCAGCTTCATGAAACTTGGCCAATCCATTGTAGATCTCTGCAGCCATTTTAAGTCAGTGTTTTGGTCCCATTTTGAAACTGCTTCATAGGAGTCTGAGGTATTACATCTGCTAATGCAATTGAAGAACAGTAGTCCACATTGTGTATAATCATGACAATGAAGCGAATCAAACTGCTGAACACTGAAATAAAAACAAAATCTGCTGGAGAAACTCAGAAGGTCTGGCAGCTTCTGTGCAGCAAGAAACCGAATTAACATTTCAAGTTAAGCATGACTCTTCTTCAAAGAAGATTCATACGAAATTCAATACATTACTTTGTTTCTTTATCCATGGATGCTACCAGATCGCTTGAGTTTCTCCAGCCACTTTCTGTTTTTACTTCAGATTTCGAGCATCTGCAGTATTTTACTTCTATTTTGCTGAAGATTGATACCTGTGATTTTGGGGAAGACCAAACTGAATCATTAGATTAGATTCCCTACAGTGTGGAAACAGGCCCTTAAGCCCAACAAGTCCACACTGCCCCTTGGAGCATCCCACCCAGACCCATTCCCCCTATAACCCACACACCCCTGAACACTATGGGCAATTTAGCATTGCCAATCCACCTAGCCTGCGCATCTTTGGACTGTGGGAGGAAACTGGAGCACCCGGAGGAAACCCACGCAGACACAGGGAGAATGTGCAAACTCCGCACAGACAATTAACCAAGGCTGGAATCGAACCCGGGTCCCTGGTGCTGTGAAGCTGCAGTACTAACCATGGAGAGACCGTGCCGCCCCAACTGAGCCACAGTGCCGCCCCCCCCCCCACCCCACTGAGCCACTGTGCTGCCCCATCTACTTGATATTTTCAGCTGAAATGCTTCAGCTTAGTGTTTTGCATTGATTTGTTGCGCATCCTATTACTGAGTATGCCTTACTTATTATTAAACTGACTGATTTAAACTGGTTAATGCATCCATGAAAGGAGCAGACAAAGGAATTTAAATATGTTAAGTAGTTGTATAATCTGAATTGCAAGCTAATGTTTTCAAAGTTCATGCAAGAGACTTGAATAAGGAGTATATTTTTCATTGTGTGCAAAATGAATGAAAATCTTTTCTTAAACTGTCATCATTTTAAAAGATGGCTACATAATTTTTTTCTAAACTTTTACGCACTGAGGAAAATGTACACCAACATTGTTACATGCACTTTTCTTTAGAAATGTTCCAGAGTGCAGTAAATTCACTTATTGCAATCATTCCCCAGCTATCAATTACACATGAAATGTGGTCATTCATGGAAGGAAGTGTAATAGCCAAGTTTTTAAATGGTGCCATTGAACCAAGACGTTTGAGGTTTTTGGGCTTAAGCTCATTGATAGACCTGAGCAAATAATATTAGCTGACATGTTAGTGCTATTCAAGCAGTGAAGATGCAGTCTATAGGAAATCCTGTTGCCCTCTCTGTTGAGCACAAATTCTCTCAGTGCCCTGCCTGTCATTTATCTTCATGATTATTTGTTAGGACCTTGCTGTGCTCCCATAGGCTGCTGCATTTTCCTGTCTAAACACAGTGATCACACTTTAAAGATGCTTGATTAGTTGTGAAGTGCCTTTGGATATACTGAAGCCGTGAAAGGCACTATGTTGATTATAACTGGTTCTTCCTTTCCTTATTTGTCTTGTTTTACTAACCTGATTTCTTCTACTTTCATAGAAGAAACGGAAGCAGAGAAAAAGAGATGAAGATTCACTGAGTCTATGCAGCCTCGATGGGAGCGTAAGCAACACTTTATTTATTCTGTAGATTATGTAAACCTCTGATTTATATGCAACCAACCAAACAAAATGGTTAATTAACTTGCCTGTGGACTACGTGGTAGATGTTGTCGTAAAACTGAACAAAACACAGAAGATGATTCATTTGGCAGTGGTATTGTGAAGTATTTAATTATTTCCTTGTTTCAAAACATTATTTTGGACCTAGAAATGCCAATTAGTGGGAAAATGTTTGGGGGATTTGTTTGAACCGAAGAATTTTTGGAAGTGAATTGACTGGGTCATCTTTTTATCTTTGTGGGTTGCCCTGACAAGTGATACTTGTTTGTTTTCAGAAATTCTTCGTAGATTCTCAGTGGAGTTTTCTGGATTTTCTTTTCCCTTTTGAATCTTAAGTTATAATTTGTTGCTATTTTATTTCTATTAAAGCAACTAACATGTAATTCCACAAAAAATTTACAATGAGGCCTGTGTATGACAGGGAAGATATATTGACCTTGATTTTCCAATGGCAGCAGCATTTAATATCATTTTAAATCAGTTACTGACGGCATTATGATTGAAAAATGTGCCAGGTTACCTTTGGTAGCAAGTTTAAATTTGGAACGTAGGAGATCATGGAAACAAGTATATGCTTTATTACTCTAAGGTGTGTTCATTGTCATTGTCCTCTTCTTCATGTTTCTTTCTTTTGCCAAAGGTCGGATCCAATGTTATGCCATGCACTTCTACTGTTAGCAAGAGCATTTTAATAGGTTTCATTGTTTGCCATGGAATGGCACACAGTCCTGTCTCAATTTGTTTCAAAGTGATTGGCCACAAATCCATTTAAGAAATCCCTCTGTGTGTCATGGATCTTGCTGGTGTTCACCCGGAGAGCCATTATGATCTAGCCAGGATCATCTGACTCTTTCATCATTTTAAATCATGGATTTTGAAAGATAACATTCCCTATCTTCACCAGATGAAATCAATAATAGCCTCACTTAATTTAGTTCATGAGGCACATGAACTACCAGGGTATGCCCACTGGAATGTATTATGCATGGGTGTCGGCTTGTCAGTCGATGTCAATGAGCTTTATTCATGTTCAAAACTGAAGCATGCAGCTGACAAAGATTCGGAAGTATTAGTTCTGTCATTTATGCAATTTAAGATCATTAATGACGAGCAGAAAGCAAAGAGTATGTACAAATCAGTCTTTTTCAGCATGGCGATATGTAGCAAGTGTTCTGTCACAGGGATTAGTGCTAGCACCTCAATTGTTTATAACTTCTTAAAAGTAACTCAGATGAAGAGACAGAAGGTATTGATGCTAAAGTTACTGAGGACACAAGGCTGAGTTGTGAAAGGATGTAAGGAAGCTACAAAGAGATTTAGATATGTTATGTGAGTGGACAAAGGGGTGAGAAATGGAGTATAATGTGGGAAAATGTGAAATTATCTATTTTGGCACAAAAGCTGAATAAAATTAGTGTACTTAAAACATCAGTGATGAGTAAATTATTGGAATTAAAGAGTGACAATTCCCCAGGACCTAATGGTTTCCCTCCAAGAGTATTAAAGGAAGCAGGGGAGCAGATTGTAGACGCCCCAACGATAATCTTTCAGAGTTCCCTTGAAACAGGAGTTGCCTCTCTTGAACATGTCACTCCACGTTTTAAGAAGAACAAAAGAGAAAAACCAGGGAATTACAGACCTGTTAGGCTAATTTCTGTGGTGAGTAGATTGTTGGAGTCTGTAATCAATGTTGGGATAACTGAACACCTTGAAACTTCTCAGTTAATCAGAGAGAGCCAGCATGGATTCATGACAGGTAGGTCATGCCTGACAAACCTAATTGAATTGTTTCAAAAGTTGACTATAGTAGTGGATAAAGGAATGTTTGTGGATGTTGTTAAATTCCAGAAGGCATGTGATAAAATCCCACATGAGAAACTGTTAACTTGCATAGAAGCCCACATATTTGAGAGTAAATTACTGACATGGCTGGGAAATTGGTTGAGTGGCAGGCGATAGAAAGTAGGGATAATAGTTAGGTACTCAAATTGATAGGCTGTGACCAGTGGTGTCCTAGAAGGATTTGTGTTAGGGCATCAGTTATTCACATTATTTATTAATTACTTCAGTAATGGCATAGAAAGATGTATCCAAATTTGCTGATAACAAAAAGTTAAGTGGCATTGCAGATAGTGTAGACGATAGCATAAAATTACACAGGGATATTGATAGACTAGCTGAATGGAAAAAACTGTGGCAGCTGGAGTTCAGTGGAAACAAGTGTGAGGTTATTAGCTTAGACTTAAAATCAATAGATCAGGTGCTTTCTAGATGTAATGAAGTTAAATACAGCTGATGTCCAAAAAGACTAGGAGGTTCAGACACATAGATCTTTAAAATATCATGAACGGGTGCAGGATGTAGTAAAAAAATGCTAATGGTATGCAGTGTCTTTACTTCTACAGAGAGAAAGGATGCAGAAGTTATGTTGCAACTATACAAAACCACTGTTAAGACTCCACATGGAGTATTGTGAGCAACATGCCTTAGGAAGGACATATCAGCCTTGGAGAACAACATGTTTTACTAGAATGATCCCAGGATTTAAGGGATTATGAGAATAGAGTAGACAAATTAGTCCTATTTTCTCTAGAATTTAGAAGGGTGATCTGATCAAAGTCTTCAAGATATTAGGGGTCTATTTCCATGCTGTACAGCTCTATGAGTCTATATTAACAGGAAAAGACAGGAAGGATAAATACAAACTATTTCCACTGATTGGGGATCCTAGAACTAGGGGGCATGGCCTGAGAATTAGGGCCAGACCATTCAGGATATACATTAAGAGGCATTTCAATGCACAAAGGGTGATAGATAGACTGAAAACAAAAAGTGGTGGAAATCACAGCAGGTCAGGTGGCATCCATGAAGAGACAGCAAGCTAACATTGAGTCAAGATAACTCTTCAACAGAGATGACATGAAGGATGGAGGAGGCAGCATTTATGCAATAGTGGGATGGTAGGATGAAGTACTGGGGGAGAAAGAGTGCTGGTAGTGCAGATTATGTGATCAGAATATGAGAATGGCGGAACAATTTTGTGTCTAACTGCCAAACTGGAAACAAGAAATAGTCCCACTGGAGTTGGGGGAGAGGAGAGAGGACATGGTGACAGAGAATATAACAAACAATGGGAGTGGGTTCAGAATCTGAAGGTGTTGAACTCAATATTAACTCTTTTGGAACTCTTCAATAAATAGCAGGGATGCTAGATCAGTTTTTAATTCTTAATTTGAGATAGATTTTTGTTAAACAAAGATATCAAGGGATATGGGGCAAAGGCAGGTATGGTATAGGCCACAGATCAGCTTTGATCTTGTTGAATGGTGAAATAAGCCTGAGGGGCTGAATGGCCCACTACAGTTCCTATGTTTCTAAGTATAAAAGGAAACTATGGTGTATGATGTGTGATTTATATATATTTTAAGATCATTTATTTTATAGTTGGATTTGAGCTAAAAGCATGTGGGTTTTGTCTTTCTGAAGGAATTTAATGATTAACTTGTTGATAGTTCTGGGACTGGAAATTTGTTTACATTGGGGGAGTATTTTATGAGCAAAGCAAGTAAAGAGTAATGCATTAGACTTTCAGTTTAGAAGGTCAGAGATTGTCCTTTTGATTTGGGTAAATACCTGTATCTTGAAGAAGTGACTCAATAAAACAAATTTTACTTGGCACAAATGCAATATTTTTGCTGCAGTAGGTAGGAGAGGAGGGAGAATGAGACAATAAGGGAAATATATCTAGAACTATTAAAATAGATGGTAAAAGTTTCTACAGGAATTTAAAAAGGAAAAGAGTAAGTAAAGTGAGTGCCCTCAGATAATTAGTCTAGCAAGTTAATAGTGGAAATCAAGGAAATGGCAGATGAATTGAATAGATGCTTTGCATCTCTTCAGTGTAGAGGATAGAAATTATGTTTCAGAAATAATTTTGGAATCAGTAAGTGAAATGGAGGGAGGAACTTAAAGTAATTACAATCATCAAGAAAAGCTGACTGGTTCAAAGGTCCCATTGGCCTTTATCCTAGCATCTTAATAGCGGCAGCTGCTAACATTGCGGATGCATTGGTATCAATTTTCCAATATTCTTTAAATTCTGGAAAGATTCCATCTTGGAAACTAGCTAATTTAACTCCACTGTTTAAAACAGGAGGAAACCACAGACCAGTTAGCTTATCATCTTCCAGAGGGAAAATGGTGGAATCGATTATTAAGGAGGCCATGACAGAGCGCTTAGAAAATCTCAATGTAATCAGGCAGGGACAGCATTGTTTTGGAAAAGGGATATCATCATTGACTAATTCATTCGAGTTCTTTGAGGAAGGAACAAACAACCTGGATAAAGGTTGATCTATGGATCTGGTGTATTTGAATTTCCAGAAGCGCCTATCAAGGTGTGTCAAAAAAACTTTATTCCATTAAATAGGAGAATGTTGCAGGAAAAGAAATTGGCATAGATAGAGGATTGACTAGTTGAAAGGAAACAGATACTTGACATAAATGTGTCATTTTTAGTTTGGCAAGATGCAATGAGAGGACATTCTCAAATACTCACAATCTATATCAATGACCTGGATGAAGGGATTGAGTGTGCAGCCGCTGAGTTTACTGATGATACAAAAATAAATAGAAAAGTAAGTTGTGAAGAGTTCATGAGCAGTCTGCAAAGAGATATAGATGAGTTAAGTAAATGGACAAAGAATTAGCAGATGGTGTATAATATGGATAAATGTAAACTTGTCCACTTTTGGCAAGAGAAAGCATATTATTTAAATGGAACACAGTTGTAGAATTTTGGGATACAGGAGGATCTGGGTGAATCGTAAAAAGTTAAAAGGTAGGATGTACATAGCAAGTGATTAAGTCACATTCTGATTTCACAAAATTTTATTAGCAAATTGTTTGCGCAATTTCTAAGCTGCTCAATGCAAAACAAAACTGAATGATGAGTTTGCCATGCTGCATGGGTAAGATGAGACGTTGTCCAGTTGTACCACCAATATAACATTGCAAAACGTTTCCCTCATCAGTCATTGAAAAAAACCTCATGAAAATTTGTTTGATTGATCACGATTGGATTGCAGACAATTTTATGAGAGTTTGGGAACCGGCTTCACTTAATATCAATGGTAGCAATCAATCAGCAAAAGGAAACTTTCACCCATTAGTATGGGCTAGAATCATCTGTGGATCTCAAGACCAAAATAATTCCTTATTTTCCTAGACAATAATTTTATGACATTTAAAGTTATTTTCTGTGTAGCAGAATATCATTAGTATATACATAGTTATACTTCAACCAGAGTTTTAAGTTCGGTTAGCAGTGACTACTAATATTGTTGGGGGGTTGGGAATGTGTTTTGTTCATTTAGTTTCTTCATTCAGTTCTCAAAGTAGTCTGTACTCCAAAGTGGGTACCATCTCAGTTATATATCCCATTCAATGTGGCTACTGGAAGAAATGCTTGAGTTTAACAATGGCTCCCTGCGAAATGGAAACCTGAAATATGATTGCAAGCTTTTACCATGTTATTGAGCAGGCTGGCATAACTCTAATATTATGGGTGGTAATTATTTGACAGTGTACATTTCCAGAGTTCCCAAAGTGGTGAGTTTATGAAATAATTTGTATGTACATTAACATTTATACATTCATTTCTAAAAAGTCACAATGCAAACTATAGTTGTGATGATATTTAACACTTAGCTATGTATGAACATTTAGATTTCTATCGTGTTAAAAACCTTCATGGCTGAAACTAAACAGGGAAAATTTATCTTGGATGACAATATAAATGTGCCAATGTAGAATTTCCCAGTGGTTTGGGTGAAATGTTTCATCTTCCATTAAAGCAACAGACCACTGAGCTATGGGGGATTTTTAGATCTTCAATTTTATGTTACTTAACCAGTAACCACCTGCCCACCTCTCCTTACACCTTGTGAAATCTGCTCACAAGCCATAAAAATCCTTTTGATCTTTAGTGGCTATTATCTCTATACTCCTATCTGGTGCCATAACAAATATTTAATTAATTTATGTTGCTATTGTGCATGAATCCCATGAATGCTCATTTAGCATTTTCTCCAATTTGATGCAATTTAAGAATGTAATTTGCCTATGATTATTAATGGTCTGTAGAAATGATCATGTGTCAGTACAGTAGTTGCAAAAATTTCCTCACTCAATGTGAAAGCTGATCAGATAAACTATTCCTGTATAATATTTCAAATTAAGCATACTTTGAGGGAGGTCAGTTTCAATCAATAGCAAAGGTTAGGGAGAATCAACAGAGAGAGTATGTTAGGGACATACTCTTCAGTATTTCAGATTTTAAGCTCTCAAGTAATTTTATTATTTCAATTGCCTAAAATTTTAAAAGAGCAGTTTATAATATAATGAATGATAAGGAAATGAAGTCAATTGCAAGTAGTTAATGATGATGCTTCATTGGTTCTGATGGCTAACTTCTCAAAATATATCGATGAGCTGAAGCTATTCAAACATCTTTCTGTACAAATTTATTATCATTCCCTCCAACTGATGCCACCTTGTCTGGAAAGCAGGAAACCAGAAAAGCTGAAATGATATTATGTGTAAAATCCACCAAGAATAATTGCTGATTCAAAACAGCTTGAACGAATTGTACATTTAGTTGTTAAATGAGCATTAGGTAGAATCAAGGCATTGTGCAAAAGAAGGGACAGAGTGCATTTGTCTTTTCTTTCAAATATATATTTCACATTTATCAAGCTCCTTCTGTGTAATCCACTTTCACTTGAGATTTTGGTATTCCCTTTGGAAATTGTACTGGACAAAGTCAAGGGGTCCCAACACTACAGGTACACTTCTACAGTGACTTTGTGATCTTGGAGCACTTGCTTTAATGCCAGAGAAACATCCTGTAATCACTGATAATAAAATGTGAGGCTGGATGAACACAGCAGGCCAAGCAGCATCTCAGGAGCACAAAAGCTGACGTTTCGGGCCTAGACCCTTCATCAGAGAGGGGGATGGGGGGAGGGAACTGGAATAAATAGGGAGAGAGGGGGAGGCGGACCGAAGATGGAGAGTAAAGAAGATAGGTGGAGAGGGTGTAGGTGGGGAGGTAGGGAGGGGATAGGTCAGTCCAGGGAAGACGGACAGGTCAAAGAGGTGGGATGAGGTTAGTAGGTAGCTGGGGGTGCGGCTTGGGGTGGGAGGAAGGGATGGGTGAGAGGAAGAACCGGTTAGGGAGGAAGAGACAGGTTGGACTGGTTTTGGGATGCAGTGGGTGGGGGGGAAGAGCTGGGCTGGTTGTGTGGTGCAGTGGGGGGAGGGGATGAACTGGGCTGGTTTAGGGATGCAGTAGGGGAAGGGGAGATTTTGAAACTGGTGAAGTCCACATTGATACCATATGGCTGCAGGGTTTCCAGGCGGAATATGAGTTGCTGTTCCTGCAACCTTCGGGTGGCATCATTGTGGCACTGCAGGAGGCCCATGATGAACATGTCATCTAAAGAATGGGAGGGGGAGTGGAAATGGTTTGCGATTGGGAGGTGCAGTTGTTTGTTGCGAACTGAGCGGAGGTGTTCTGCAAAGCGGTCCCCAAGCCTCCGCTTGGTTTCCCCAATGTAGAGGAAGCCGCACCGGGTACAGTGGATGCAGTATACCACATTGGCAGATGTGCAGGTGAACCTCTGCTTAATGTGGAATGTCATCTTGGGGCCTGGGATGGGGGTGAGGGAGGAGGTGTGGGGACAAGTGTAGCATTTCCTGCGGTTGCAGGGGAAGGTGCCGGGTGTGGTGGGGTTGGAGGGCAGTGTGGAGCGAACAAGGGAGTCACGGAGAGAGTGGTCTCTCCGGAAAGCAGACAGGGGAGGGGATGGAAAAATGTCTTGGGTGGTGGGGTCGGAGTGTAAATGGCGGAAGTGTCGGAGGATAATGCGTTGTATCCGGAGGTTGGTAGGGTGGTGTGTGAGAACGAGGGGGATCCTCTTGGGGCGTGTGAGAACGAGGGGGATCCTCTCTCCTGTAATCACTCCTGTATTCTGGTATTTCTTGCTAGTGAAATACAGAACATGACCAGAGGACAGAGGGTCTGGTAAGCACAGTCCCAGCAGAACTATTAATGATGTGTAAAAAGGGTTGCATTTCTAGAACCTTGCCTTATGTTTGATCTGACTGTGTTCTTAGCTTACTTTCAGAATTTTCATAGTTTAGAATGGTCTGTAGGGTTTTGGTAGCAGGAAAAAGATGGTAAGACGAGTACTGAAATCTTTGTAGAACCCCCAGTATAAACAGACTAATTTTGGAGTTTTGACTTCCTTTTATTTATCCAGAAAGCCTTGATGTCAAGAACAGGATCAAAGCTACAATATTCCTGAACCTATAGCTGGTCTTTTATTTCCTCCTAATTTTCTGCATAACAGTACCTACACTCCATTCCATGAAATAAAAATAAGCAGAATCGGAAAATCTGACCGCAAAGAAAGAGAATATTTATCCTATCATGCCTATGTCAGCTATTTCAAACAGTTATCTGACTAATGTCATTGTATTGCTCTTTCCCAATAACTTCCAAAGTTTTGTCTTTATGTATTCATTCAACTTATTTTTGATACTATATTCAGTTTGTTTTTGCCATCGTTTCAGGAAGTGCTTTCCAAAACATTAGAACTCACTATACATCAACAAAAAATATCTTCATCTCCCTTGGTGATTTTTTTACCAGAGCACACATAGTGACAGAGTTTTAAATTTAATGGATCAAAAAGTTTCATTTTGTCAGTTCATTCACTGAATCTGTCATTACAATGGTCACAATAACCCTAATAAAATGAAACCATATTTGGGATTTTTTGTATTGTCACATTCGTGGGAATGGCATATTTAGTAATAAGTGAATTAACTAAAATCCAGCCAGATTGGTTTTCCGTTAGAACACATTAATTTCTGTATCTTCGATTCTGTTTTCCTTTTCTCCGTAAACTGCGGTGTGACTGTGGTCTAAGCAGTCGGCATGTGTTTGCCTCTCAGATTTTACCTCCACATGATTTTCTCAGGTACAACCACTATAAGCTGCATAACATCAGCCTGAGCATGAAAACCATCCTATGTTCTATTATTCCTCTTTTGAAAGAGCCATCATTTTTTTCAGTCACCTGTTGGAAAGACTTCTGCTTGAAGCAGCCAATCATATTCTCCCTCCATAACAGTTGAGCTGAAATGAGTAACTCATAGCAAGTGGGTGTTCAATCCTACACCAAGATCATGCATTGTTTTCTCTAGTGTATTTTGACCCTTCTTCAGCTAACTTTGCTTCTTTGACTATTTTAAAAAAGTAAAATATATTTTAAAATAAATTTTCCTAAATTACTTCATATGGTGGGTTTTCAGCTGAAGAATTGATTTGCCCAAATTAAAAGGCATGTGCCAAGGAGTGAAATTTTTAGTTGTAAGTCAGCTTAAACATGATGTTGTGTTGAAGAATAAGCAAGCTACAGACTGTGCATATTCAAAAGATAACCAAGGGAGGGTTCGCCCATCTTTTAATTCCAGATTATTTTCCAAGCGCTTCTGATGCAGCTGCTGTACGTTACTGCCTTATAACCTCTACAATCCCCATCACTACAAGTTTTACATGTGAAATGCCCTCCAGCATTTCCTCCAAGCAACAAGTGACTAGGTCCATTATAAAGATCATAAGACGTAGTAGCAGAAGTAGGCCATTCATCCCACCAAATCTGCTCTGCCATTCAATGAAATTATCCACATCTGCCCTGTCCAACCTCTGAGAATCTTCTTTGTCTCAATTAGGTCACCCTCTCATTCAGTACAGGCTCAACCTACTCAACCTCTCCTCCGTACTTGATACCAGCCTAGGGAACCATTTCAGGACTGCCACAAATGCTAGTACACCTTTGCTTAGATAACGAGTGCCGAAATGTTCACAGTGGGCAAAGCTGTAGTCTGTCTTGTATCTTGTACAGTTTTAGCAAAACCTCCCTACTTTTATACTCCATTCACTTAGAAATAACGGCAAACATTCCACATGCCTTCCCTACTTCCAGCTTAATAAGGATGTGAGAAAATTGTTATCCATGCGTGAGGACTCATAAATCTTTCTGTTCAATACCTTTCTGCAGTCTTTCTCCATTTACATCATATTCAGCTCCTCTATTTTTCCTGCCAAAATTTATAGCCTGACATTTTTCCACATTATATTCCATCTGCCAGGTCTTTACCCACTTTCCTGACCTGTTTATATCCCTCTGCATACTCTTTGGGCCAACCTCACCCTTTGCCTTCCTATATGTTTTTGTGTAATTCACAAACTTGGAGATAGTACATCCACTTTACTCATTCAAGTCATTAAATATGTACTGTAAATCACTGTGCCCCCAGCACCGATCCCTGTGATAATCCATTGGTTACATGTTTGCACCTTGAAAATACCTCCTCTTGTTCCAACTCTTTGCCTTCTATTAGTTAGTCAATCTTCTGACTGTGCTAGTATATTACCTATAACACTATTTTTTAAAAACAATTCATTTGTAGGTTGTGGGCATTGTTTGCTGGCCAGCATTTATTGCCCATTCCTTGTTGCCCTTGAGAAGATGAGCTGCCTTCTTGAGCTGCTATAGTTCACCTGCTGTAGGTTGACCCACAATACCATTGGGAAGAGAATTCCAGGAATTTAACCCATGAGCTCTTATCTTACTAAATAGACTAATATGTGGTACCTTATCAAATACCTTCTGAAAATCCAAACATTTTACACCCACTGCCTTCCCTTTATCTATATTGCTTTTAGCATTCAAAGAATTCCAGAAGATTTTGTCATGCATGATTTCCCCTTCATGAAGTCCCTGCTGTGTTTGATCGTGTTATATATTTCTAAATGCTTTGCTATTATATCCCTTATTGTCATGGAGTATGTTCAAGCACTTAAGAAATGAGGAGCAAAATGTATAGCGGGATAGGTTTTCAAGTGCACATGCGTAGGAATGAAGATGTACTATCTTCCAATGAGGTTGCCTTGAAGCACAAAGGGCACCCCTCCAAAAGCCACACTTCACTTTCTACTTGAACAGAAACAGAAAGGCTGCTCAGTCCAGCTTGACTGCCCACTTTTAATAAACTCAGTGTCATAGAGTCAGACAGCATAGAAACAGGTATTTTGGCCCACCATGTCTATGCCAATAATTATATTCACATAAATATCCTTAAGAAAATTGCTACATTTTTTGAATAATAGAATTGGATCTACCAGATCGTTGGCCCTCGCGTCCTTTTTAAATCATCTTCTTCTCATTTTAATATGTTTCTACCAGATATTCTTTCAGTGTAAGGACATGCAAAGGGAAATTTTAGAGAGGGCATGTAAAACAAGACTTAAAAGAGAATATATGAAGCATGGTTAGTAAGTTTGTAGATGGTATCAAAATTAATAGTATCATGAACAGTGAAGATGATTATCTAAGATTACAAAGAGATCTTGTTCAATAGGGTCAATGGGCTGAGGAGTGGCAGACAGAGTTTAAATTAGATAAATGCGAGGTATTGCATTTTAGTATAACAAACAAGATGGTAAAACAAACAAGGACAGGACTTTTATAATTAAAAGTAGGGCCTCAAGTAGTGTTGTAGAGCTGAGAGAAATTGGGGTTCAGAAACATAATTCTTTGAAGTTTGTGTCGCATGTAGACAGGGTGGCTAAGGAGCTGTTGGCCATGCTTAACTTCATTGCTCAGACCTTCGAGTATAGGAGTTGGAGCATCACGTTGAGTTAGTACAAACATTGATGAAGTGTTTTCTGGAGAACTATGTCCAGTTCTGATCGGCCTGTTATAGGAAGGATGTTATTAAGCTGGGGAGAATTCAGAAAAGATTTACCAGATTGTTGCTAGGAATGGAGGATTTGAGTCATAAGGAGAGGCTGGGTAAGCAGGGACTTTTTTCACTGGAGCATAGAAGGTTAAGAGGTGACCTTATAGAGATTTATAAAACCATGAGGGGTACAGATAAGGTGAATGGCAGGTGTCTTTTCCCTAGAGTGGGGGATTTCAAGGCTAGGGGACATGTTTTTAAAATGAGAAGAAGATGATTTAAAAAGGACGCGAGGGCCAACGATTTTACAGAGTGTAAGGAACTTCCAGAGAACTTCCATTTTAAAAGATAAGTGCAGGAACGAGAAGGGTTTGGAGGCTTAAGGACCTAGCACAAGCAGGTGAGACTAGTTTAGTTTAGGATTATGGTTGGCATGGACTAGTTGGACCAAAGGGTCTGCTTCAGTGCTGTGTGACTGTGTAAGTTTAATGGCTTTCTCACCATCTCTCCAACCAATCCTGATTTAGCCCTACAATATGAATTTGGCAGCCATACATCATTAAGGCCCATTTGAATTGGGTTGTTTTCCCTGGAGCAGAGGAGACTGACTGCTCTTAATCCGTAGCCTACGATGTCCTGGCATTTTAAGTGCTAGTCAGGATACTTACTAAATGTCGCGATAGTATCTGCCTCCATCACCATCTCAGGCAGTGCATTCCACATTTTTGCTACTTCCTGGGTGGAAATATTTTTTCCTAAACCACTTACTTCACATATCAAACTTATGCCATTTGGTCTTAAGACACATCTGCCATTGGGAAAAGTTTCTTACAATCTACCCTATCTATGTTTCTCATAATTCTGTGAACCTCAATCAGATTCCCCCCGCCGCTACCCCCAGCGTCCTCTGCTCCAAGGAAAACAGCCATCTTTCGTCAATTCAGCTATATCACAAAGATTGGAAACTACTTTCATTCAGTTGTGAGACTATGTGCACATTACATCATAATTATTGTGTCTATATATTTGTGCTCATTTATCGTGGATAAGATAAAAACAGTACAATTGAAATGGTAATTTAAGTATTCAGCAGCTGCCCATGGTGTAATATTGATCCAATGGATTGGCTGTCCATTATACAAAGCACCCCATTGATCCCCACCCCTCACCACCCTTATGTGATGAGGCACCTTCTGTTCTGGAGGTTGATTCTCATCCAGTTAGAAGCAACTGACAAATTACAAGTTTCATTAAAAGACAAAACAACAATGGTTTAACAATTTTGTACAAAAATATCCTTATGAAAATTGCGACATGTTTTACAGAAATAGAACTGGATTTTATTTAGCTGTACTGTCAGCAACAGACAGTTAAAGGAGAGATTATTTTGGTTTTAATTCAGTTTTTCAATAGCTAAGGCATAGAACGGGAAATCTCGTTACCTTGCAAAGTTATGAATTTTATGGTACAAGGAGTTTAAAAACAAATTTGAAGACTTGCAATTTGGTTCTGTAGTTTTGACTAAGAATCTAGTAGTGAATATCTTAAAACAGAGCTAATCATGCACAGTGAATGAAGCTGATGTTTTGTTGTGTCTTTCTCAGCTCAGTCTCAGTTTGTGATGACAGAAATCTTGCTTTTAGCACAATTGAACCATTGATGATAAAATCCAAATTCAAAACACTTATCAGTTTAGGATATATTCATATTTATAAGAGCATAGATTTAAACTTTAAATATGTGACTTCCAAGATGTTTCATGATGTGCCCTTTTCCACCCACAGAATCAAATAAATGACTGCTGTCCAGTTAAAAATTCATTTAAACTTGATGTTAAATTAAAGCCTCAACAGTATTTAATTATATTTGAAATGATTGCCTTAAGTAACTGTATTTCTAGAAAGAAATATCATTATTTAACTCTTCCAAGGCATTAATCTAGCTTTAGGTTTATGCATCTTGCCCTTTCCATAATGTTAACCATACTTTTACCAAGTCTTTTTTGCTCAAAAACAAAACTTGACAGCGTCAAGGCTAAAAATAAACTCACTGCAGCTTTACTAAGTATTACTAAAATTACAGACTACATTAAGTGTAAGCTACCAGCTCTGGAGCAGTATCTCAATGCACTGTATCGGGAAAGAGCAACATGCCATGCAAGCAAAAAGGAAAAACAGACAATACTTTTGATATAATATTTTGCACTCTGAGTTTGATCTTAATCCTTTATCTGCATTTATTTTGAATTTGTTAATGGTAATCCTTACCATCAGATCCATACTGGAAGGTTGTTAATCCTTATTGAATTGGCAGTTGGTCAATGGTGTAACCACTATTTATTTGATACAAGCATTTCCTTTTCTGGTCAGGAGATCTAAAATGATAAGTGCAGCAGGTTGTTTTCTCATTGAGACAACTGAGAATGCTCATTATAGGAACAAGATAATACTTATCATTTTTTTTAGTCTGGAAGATTATCTTAGCCTAAAGTCTATCCATAATAGTATGTTATCCTCTAACAGATAATCATGAGACCCTTCGAGGGAATTCCATTGCATTTTCAACATTGAGTAACAGGCTTTACATAACAGATCTCTAACTGTTTGAATGTATTGTGTAATGGTTCAGCTCACAACTCAATCAGTTGTGCCTTTGACAATTACTCAATAAAATTTCTTTTTGTAGATACTTTCAGATTGTTAGTTTCCATTACATCAGATTTGATTTGCTGATGTTTTGCAGCATTGATGTGCAAGAGAAATTGTGATAATTTGTGAAATAATAGCCTGTCAAGTCTCCGTCTCTTAAACTGAAATGAGCCAGTATCATATTTAAGATGCAGCTGAGTATTAGTTGTTCATGAAAGCATACTATCGCAGTAACAGAACAATAACAGCTTCAAGAGGTTTTACCATTAATACAGTGAGACCTTGTGTCTGTTTCAGGAGCAATTGAAATTATATTACATTTCAAGAGTCATCTTTGAGTGCAACAGTTATTTTAACTTTGACCTTTTAAATTCATTTGACTCTTGATTGATGTTTTGTGAATTTTTTTAAAAAATGTAGACTCAGACCAGAAATTTTGCATTTTTACTAACCCAATTTCAACGTGTAAAGGAGGCAAGAAATTATTTTGGAAGGTAAATGAAATTGAAACTCATTGGCCACTCATCCTAATATTTATCGCACTTAATTCCTTCATATTTTTATATGCAATCTCGCCACTGACTTACTAACATGTTATATTGAGGGCCAATGTTATAGTTGTTATATATTTCGTACTTTGTTTCTCCCTGCTTGCTGAAGGTAAGTTGGACAGTGAATTATAAGGTGCTAGCTGCAGTATTTTCACTAAGCTACAAGGCCAAACAGCCAATCCGAAATCTCTGTGCAGGTTGTGAAAGATCAACCCCTCTAAGCTCCTGTTTGGGTGTGTACAATAAAAAGTAATGCTGCTACATGAGTAAAAACTTGCTTTCATAAACCAGAAAACAATTAGTTGGTATTTTGGTTATCAGAATCAGCAAAGATGGGATGCAATGAGGAATTATGAGTCTGAAATTTGTGAAGAGTTCAAATATAATTTTCTGTAACTAAAAATGACACTTTGTAGCAATTTTAATTTCTTTCCCTCCACCACTATAGACTTTGACTCACTTGAAAAGTGAAGAGACCACCCAGAGATTTGACAACTGCCTCTCAGGAGTATGTGTGGTATTCCTATGGGTATATGTTTATATCTCATTATTATGGAGAATTGCATTAGAAAATGGAGCAATGGAAAGTCAGACAACATTGAGGACCTCACCAGATACTTTCCCTATGGAAACAATTGGCAAGTCCGATATTTGAGGATCTTAGTGAAATGATTTTCTAGTTTATTCTTGCAATCTGAAATGCTGGATATTTTATTTATTTTCCTAATTATTTCCCCCTAAAAATTTGTACTGAAGAATCTGTACCTTGGTACCTAAGATGGCGCCATAAGTGGTGACTTGTAAACTTTTCACCGTACTCATCTGAATACATGTGACAATAAAGCTAATTCGATTCAGTTCAAGATATGAACAGGAAAAATACTCCTCTCCTAAGAGGCATTAGAAGTAGGTCTGCCACTTACTGCCTGCATATCCGAAACTATGGTCATGTGTCATCTCTGCCTTAATTCTAAAAGTGACAACCAGGCTAAACTTAGGCAAAGACAAGACAGGCAAAGGAGACTCATGTCAGTCATCGTGGAATACAGTCATGCATTTATCAAGTGATGGATGGATTTTCCAGGAGAGTTGATGAAATTATCATCTTGGGCATCGCAGAAAGCCAAATAAGTCTTGTGGTCTTGTGGCTGTTGTCTTTACAAAGGTCCAGGTGGAATCAATTTTGCATTGTGCATTTCAACTGAAATCCCACTTAACGACCACAGCAGAAAGCATTTTTACTCCCTGAAACTAAAGACTGAGTGTGACACGTGGCAAAGCTTTCTACCTGCCACTTGCTCCAAATAAGATGAAAATCATGTCAATGGATGGCTTGTGAGAGGCATTGATATTACTACTCCAAGAACAATCAAACAGGAGCAAGAAGAAGAAGCACATACCCTGCCAAGGCCATCCTGTTCAGGACCATCATTTTCTTGAAAGGATGTTTTTGCTACCTGGAAAAATCATGGAGCTCTGGAGTATATTACACTTCATGTCCTGCATGTTTGTAGCCTATTCTACACTGCATAAATTTCCATTAAAATAATCGGAATGTGGATAATTGCTGGGACTTGATAAGTCAATTTTACATAAAAATGCATGGGTGAGAACATCAAAGACTTCTCAATGATGTTGCAATAGGCATCGATGCATCGCTAATCTCCAGAGTCTCTGCATCTATTAATTTAATTGCTCTGACAGCTTTTACTTCACCTTTAAATCAAGAACCAACTGAACCAAGAACCAAAATATCATAAAACATGACAAGACATCAATTCTGTTTCCTGTACATGAGCAAGGCAATCAAATAAGTTGCCGACAATGTTTTTCTTTTATATTTGACTCTAATCTTGCAGGAGAATAACTGTCAGCCTCATATATGCAGCTGTTCTGAAAAGTGAAAGGTCATCCCCAACTCTGCCTCAAATCTGTGATCCTACCGATAATAGATGCAATAGATCAACTGACGGTTGCTGTCAGATACAAACGATTTTGGTGTGTACTAACATGGAGTAAGATTCTAACTCAATCAGCAGACACCCAATTATACAGAGTTAAAATCAGGCCCATAGTCATCAGGAATGTAGAATGTGTTGTATTATTTCCCTGCTGCTACTGAACTTCAGTTGTACAGTTCATCTATGGAGGTCACAGCACACCATCGTAGTTGACAAGAAAATACTTTTTTCCCTATTGCTGTTTCTCTTTTTCCTTGCACTTTTCATTCCCCTGCCCCTTGCCCTCTGTACCTTTGATGAATCTCCAGGAAATAAAAAGAAAATGCTATGAAGTATATTGGGGAATGAAGTATGATTCTCATTCAGTCAGTAAAACACCACCATTTGGAAACAATTTTTCAGTTCCCAGTGAAGATTTAGCACTGCTAGCCGCACATTACACTGTTAGGTAGAGATTCTTAATAACTCAATTTTCACAGGTCAGTTTGCTGTTCTACAAGCACTTCTTCAATGTAAGTTGCCAAGACATCACAGACTGTCATGTCAATGCCACTGCAAAACACTCTTGATCTGATGTGACTTTGGCTTTTTCACTTATAGGGGATATTCTATTTTAAATGAGTTAAATTAATAACCATGGTAAAATGTATCTGGCTACTTCCATAGTCTTGTGAGTAAAAGCATTGGCCTATGTCATTGCAGAACAAAATGTGTCAAAATTCATCTATTATGCTAAGTGCCCAATCTCAACTGGGCTGGTAGTTTGAGCCTCAGGCTATCCTCAGCACCTTCAAATTAAGAATATAAAATTAGCCAGCGTTCATGCACTGAATTATAACCATAAACCCTTCTACATGTGACTACCTGCTGCAGGAAGCTTGTTACATGTGTGATGCCTATTATTTCTAGATTGATTCTCTACCAATTTCATACATTCTAAAAGTTTTGCATAGCAAAATAGCTACAGACAGGAACTTTATATAAGTGTTCCATATTGTTAAGATTGGTGCTGAGAATAATTTCTACTCCTTGATGTCCCTGTAACTTCTTTGCAATATTCCTGTTGAGAACAAGCAACATATATGGAAAGAGTGTTAAGAATAAACTTCTGTAATAAAACTATTTTTAGTAAAAGGAAATGATGTGACATTTGCTACCATAGTCCCATTGTTTATACATTTGCATTTTGATCTCCCTGCAGAAGTATTCACAGAATGCATCCTTTAACTTTTGACAACTGAACAACTCATTTCTGCAGCAATCTGGTCAGGCTGTTGCCCCGGGAGCCTTCTCTTCACAATAAAAAATGCTTTCTGGTCAGAAATTGGGTTTTTTTAAACTCATGCAAGCATTTTGACCAAGATAATAACAGCTATACCTCTAATTCTGTACAATTCATAATTGAAAGCATGTCCTTCTAAAGATGAGGAAGTCACATTGGGTGAGTGGAGTGAAGAAGAAATTCAAACTGCAAGTTTCCATCACTAAATAGGTAATTTTACCTGAGCACACTCGCAATCTCACAAGGGTAAATAAACTGTGATCAAAACTGGTACTTATTTCCCTAAGCTTGGCAGACTGCTAACGTTGTTTATTGACAGATTACTGATGAGAGAACAGGAAATTGGATGTCATTTGATTTCATGATGCCATGGGATTTTAACATACACAACTGTTTCTGCTATTAATTTCCATGGAAATTTATTGTATTAAAGTTGTTTTCATAGATGCTTGTAGATTTGTATTCCATGCTTTCAATAATACTGCAAATGTCATTCTGTGAGATGTCCACCTGTTTGCACAAGCCTAACCATCATATACTCCCCGCTTTGTTCAAAAAAATTTACACTACATTCTGGACAATATACACTAACTTTCTTTGAATCATGCAAACAGTTTGAATAATATAGAACACAAAACAATTTAGTCAATGTGTTATGAATGTACGCTGCACTGATCATTATCAGTGAAACTACTGAATGCTTTGCTCTCTTTCCTGTTTTGTTGTGTTTTGAGGTTGTTTAGTCTGTGAAAGGTATGCTGTTTACGTCTGTAGTCTTTTACGTCAGAATCTTTACTCACATCTAGATCTATAAGTACTTTGTGTCTTTTTACGAGGTTAGATCTCCTGCTCCCTTCCAAATCGCTCTACCTACTCCTGACTCAGTATCATTATTACATTATTTGTTAAGACCATTGCTCTACCTTTCTATTTTCATAATTCCTTCTGGAGTTCCTTCCCTTTTATTTATGTCTTGAAGACACTGGTTTGTACTGTACCACAGATACTCGCCGTCCTTCATGAGAAGCCAAGCAGTGAGCCTTAGCATTCTATTCAACCACAAGGAGTATTATAGTTGAAGCTAAAAGTTCAAATATCTGCATGAATACTTGCAACAGAGATCACCAGATTAAAGCTGAATAAAACAAGTCCCCACCTTACCACAGTTCTTGCACTGTGGCTTCCAGACATTTTTCAATAAGGTACACAGTTGAATATTAAAGTTAAATGTTGAAATTAATAGTAATTGTGGTACCCTTGAATAGTAAAATTAAAAACACTGGAAAGCTGGATCAGTGAATTATTCCATTGGTTTAGTAAGTGTTAATTTTCTGTCATAATCTTTCTTTATCCTTGAAAAGAAAATGCGTGGATCCTTTGCTATATAAAGTCAAAAATCTGGATATTAACTTAGAGTATTGGAGAGTTTGAGACAGTTACATGCCCTAAGATGGTGGTACTATGGGTGCAATAGAATTTTATAACAGTACATAAATTCAGCTGCAGCTTGCCTTCACTATTACAGTGCATATTGTGGAAAGACTGACTTTAAGGAGAAAGTTGCATCTGGAAGATAACATTAAAAATTAGACCTGGTTATAAAATAATTTCTCAGATGCTGAACAACAGGTTACACCTTACCCATGGAAACGAAATGAAGTTTATCATTGTGACAGCTTAATGAAAAATCATCTAGCTAATTTATTTGAGGAGTCTGAAGCGTCAAATATGCCATTTTCAATATAGAGATAACAAGGTTCAGAGCTGGATGAACACAGCGGGCCAAGCAGCATCAGAGGAGCAGGAAGGCTGACGGTTCGGGCCCAGACCCTTCTTCAGAAAAGAAGGGTCTGAAGAAGGGTCTAGGCCCAAAACATCAGCCTTCCTGCTCCTCTGATGCTGTTTGGCCTGCTGTGTTCATCCAGCTCTACATTTTGTTATCTCAGATTCTCCAGCATCTGCAGTTCCTACTATCTCTGCAATTTTCAAAAGTTTGGTTATATGCACAAGGGACGGAATGATTTCAGTCCAATTTACCTCACTACATTAACTGTTGATGATCATTGGGGAAAAAATTCACTTTTATTAATTTTAGTGAAATGGTGCACTTTTAATAAGAGTTTTGTTCTGTTGCAATGTCTTGTGAGATTAAACTTCTGAAACACTGAGGAAGCCAACTGTCTCAAACATTATGGTCTCTGACTGTTTACACTAAATCAGCCTCATCTTTGACTTTCAAAATGACTTCTCACAGGATCCTTCAGTACTTATGGAAGATGGGAGCCAATTTTAATTAATCCATCCATTAATTGTCTAGTTCTATTGTTAAAGTGCAAATCCAAGCCAGACTTATCCATTCTCTTCATTATTTTGTACCCGTCAGTAAGATCTCCTTCCAGGTACTTTTCTTACACACTGCAAAGCCCAAGTGTCTCTTGCGTTTATTCATAACTCAGGAGAATTTGCTATTCTGTATTCAGTTTTGAGTGCTTCAGTAACCATTCTGCCTTTTGTTGATTTAGATGGCACACAGTACTAAAGATGTAGCCTGACCAGAGCATAGTTTTATTGTGCTATCTCCTGACTTGTGTTCTATTACTTTGGCTATGAAACACAGTACTTTACTAGCTTTGTTGATTGCTGCGCTGCATTCATTGGACACATTGAGTATCAAACCTAGAGAGATCAGGAGGTCTTGTTTAAAGACCATATTCCTTTCTATACAGAATACTTCACTATGTATTAGTTTCATCTGCAGATCAGCATATTTATATACTTTGATTATTCCATTTTTTGTGCTGTCTTCTTTCATACTATTAGCTTACTATCATTAAACTTGATCAGTTTACTTTCTGAATCCACTTTGTATAAATTCGAAGTACAAGTGTCTCACTGAATGCAGTGAGGTTCAGCTAGGCATGAGGTAGGAACTGATTGTTGCAATGTTCTAGGCTTACATACCTCTATGTTGTACCGTGTCTGGTCTTTGCAAACACAACCTTGGCACAAGATGTTTTGTTGAAAATACTAAGCTGCATTATTCTATCATCTAAAAATGTTCAATTGCAAATGTTAAGTATGCCTTTCAGTGCCACTGTACCATTCCTCCCAACATTTGAGAGTATGTTAACATCTGAATCTGTGCTGAGAGTTTCCACAATGCAGT
This sequence comes from Stegostoma tigrinum, assembly GCF_030684315.1. Classification (NCBI taxonomy): domain Eukaryota; kingdom Metazoa; phylum Chordata; class Chondrichthyes; order Orectolobiformes; family Stegostomatidae; genus Stegostoma; species Stegostoma tigrinum. The sequence continues at coordinate 32,699,380 of NC_081364.1, read as the reverse complement.
CATCACATCATTTATGCAGACTATCACATCATCTTTAGGAAGGAGTATATGCATTTGCCACATTTCTTTCAATTCTCCTGCCAATTCATTATCCATTCACAAATTTTGTTCTGAGTTCCTGCCCGGCCTAATGTCAGTGAGGGTTAACACAAGCTCTTTCTGAGAACAGGACCTTTTAAAACAGACATGGTAAAGGTTAATTTTTTGTCTGGAAGAGTAGACTGTGATGGGCTTACCAGCTGATATAAATAAACAAGTGGTGTCGACTGATAGAAAGAATCTCACGGCTGGTTTATGCAATAATTTTTTTTAGGTTATGAAGAATAGCTGCATCCTGCACCAAATTTCAAGATAGAAAACATTTGGATCCTTCAGTGATGTTTTGTCTTACTTTCAATAGCTATTGAAATATGATTAAACTAACACAATGAAAATCCACTGAATGTTTATTTTGAAACTACGTTTACTACCCAGTTGGGAGTTTTTGTAGAACTGATCATTTAGGACACACTCAGAATTGAAATTACTAATATATTATTACTGTGCATAAATTATGTGGAATAAGATATATTTCTTCATTTTAGTAAACAAAGTCCTCTTTCTGAGTCCTTGCTTTTCCAGTAAAGTCTACAGACAGTTATTAAACCTTTCCTTGATGGATGCCAGATGATATTGCTGATAGTGTACTCAAAATATAGAAAATGAAACCTCATCTTGGGTAGATGTCTATGTAAAATGTAAAGATCTCACTCCCCTTTATTACCCCCATGTCTCACTCAAATTATGGGACTAATTCAATATTCAATCCTAGCTGAGATTCTAACCTTTATGTGTTCTGCAATAGAAATGTATGAATGGATTAGGCCATTGAGCAATTATTCCCTCCCACGTCCCCACCAGTGTCACTCATCAAAAAAATCGTTCTGTCATTCATATAGATCATTGTTGATTTGTTTACCATTTACCTGTCTTTGCTCCATATCTCTCAATAGCCTTAACAAACAAAAAAATTTAATCTGAACCTTGAAAATTTTAATGGAACCAACATGTACAGCTCTTTTTGGGAGAGAGTTTATGGATTTATGTTGCCTTTTGTATGGCTCATTTCAGTCTTAGCTTTAATTTTATATCTTGCATGTATTTGCCCACTTGAGGAACTAATTTCATTGTAGTAATCTATCAAATCCCTTTGTCAATTTTAACCTCTAATTGAGATTGTCCCTCTTCTCAGCTCAATAGTATTCCATCCAAATGTCAACTTACCATGCTTTAATCTTTCCTACCCAATTATGATGGGCTGTTCCACGTTCACTGTAATCTGTAGTTCTGCTTTACAATATAATGTACAAAAAGCGGAATCTGCTATCATATCTGAAGCACTGTTCCCTGCAAGGCTACAGACCAGATGCTGGAAAGTAAGATTAGATTATGTTGCTAATTTATTCAGCTGGGGCAGACATAATGGACTGAATGGCTTGTTTCTGTGCTTTAGGTTTTGTTTTGGGCAATGTTTCTGTGGTTCCTGCATAGAGATAATATGTTCGTGGGTATGAATGGTGACCGCGCTGAACCTTCTCAGCCAAGATTCAGGTGTTAATATACTTTCAAACTCTCTGATGAAAGCCATACAACGGCACTGAAAGGAACACTTAATGTTTCCAATTCAGCATTTTTAGATGACAAGCTGTAACCCTCCATCCCAGAATGCTTGGGATAAGGGTATTTCTAGAGTTTGGAATTTTATGGATTCTAGAAGTACATTAGAACGCCTAAACATAGGTGTATGAACTGATTGTAAATAGGTACCTCGCACATTAAAATATTCCAAAACTGTTGTTAGAACATGAAAAGTGCATGTTTCAAATTCATTCATCTGGAAATAAGTATGAATAAAATTGAACAGTTAAGCATCACATTCATATATAATTTTTTGAAGACATGTATCTCCCATACAATCATACTGTATGTGTGAAAAGACTTCCAGCTAGCTCATGTTCTTACTGTTAACACCAGTAGTGACTCTGTCTCTCTCTCTCACACACACACACACCAACCCTTCACCCACTATCCATTCATTCATACGTAATAATCATCCTCTGTTGGTGCTCTTGGAGCCATGGTATTTGTACAGTAGGCCCTGTTCAGTTTTTAGTCAATGGTATCTCCTGGATGTTGATAATGGGGGAGTGAATAGTGCCATTGGATGCCCACTTCCAAGTTCCCCTCCAAGCTATTCACCATCCTTACTTGGAAATATATCGCCGTTCTTTCACTGTCGTTGGGTCAAAATCCTGGAAGTCTCTCCCTAATAGCATTGTGGGTCAGCCTACAGCAGGAGAAATGCAGCGGTTCAAGAAAGCAGCTCACCACCATCTTTTCAAAGGCAAATACAGACGGGCAAGAAATGCTGGCCAGCCAGCGATGACCACATCCCACAAAAGGCATTTGAAAAAACTTGTGATCTGGTTACTTGTGCCTGTGATTCAGAATTCTCAACCTGGAAACTGAAAAAGCAGAAACACAGCCAGGTTTGAAGGCAACACTCAACTTTCCAACTCAACTGCATGACCTCCTGCTATTCGCACAATCTGGACTCATGGCCAAGTTCATTTGCTTGCCTCTACCTGCACACAAACATCCTGGGCCTTCTCCACTACAAGTATTTCCTAAGTTTAACCAGCATTTTAGGCCCTCTATCCACCCAATACTGTTTGGCAGCAGTGAAACAGAGTTGCATTGCCACAAATAGAGAGTATGAAATTTGGGGGCATGCTGAGCAGAATTCCAGACAATTGGCGTTTCCAGATTTTGGACTTCCAGACTAGAAAGGTGACAGTATTCAAGAAAAAGGCCCTGTATTTTGAATAGAATCAGTCTCCTAACCAGTATTTAGGCAAGAATGATAAATATGATGTCGCATGGACAAGTGAAGATCTAGAAAGTTGAAAAAATCAATTTCTAGCTCATGCTGAATTAGTTGAAATGACACAGAAAGTACTGGAGAAACTCAGTAAGTTTGGTAGCATCAATGGAAAGCGAAGCAAAGTTAATATTTTAAATGCAATATCACTCCTTGTTATAACTGAATTTATTGATTTCTACTAAGGAGATGTTGTGTTCTACAACTTTCCAGCTAGGGTTTCTGTTTCTGTAAAGTTCTTCATGCCATACCAGTGCTAGGCAATGGCTATCTCCAACAGGAGAGAATCTAACCACCTCTCTTGGCACCCAATAGCACTATTCACTCCGCCATTATCAACATCCAGGAGGTACCATTGACTAAAAACTGAACAGCACCTACTGTACAAATACACTGGCTCCAAGAGCAGATCAGAGGCTGGGACTTTCATATGAAGTAACTCACCTCCCTACTTCCAAATACCTTTCCATCACCTGCAAGGCACAAGACACAGGTTCGGTGGAATACTGTCTACTTGTCTGTATATGCACAGGAAACTTGATGACATCCTTGACAAAGTAGCCTGCTTAATTGGCACCCTGTCCACCACTTTCAATATTTACTTCCTCCACCACAGATGCTCATCGGGAGCATAGTGTACCACCTACAAAATGCCCTCCATGAACTCACCAAGTCTCCTTTAACATTACCTTCCAAATCCATGACCTCCACCACTTGGGACAAGCAGCAAATGTATGGGACCCCCACCAGCATGTTCCCCTCCAAGCCATACATCAACCTGACTTGGAAATAGTTCATCATCCCGTAAGCATCAATGAGTCAAGATCATTTTTTTAGTTCTGTATTTGTGGAGTTTGGACATCTTTGGTTAGGCAAACATTTATTGCCCATTCCCTAGTGTTTTGGAGAAGTTGGTAGTGACTGACTCATTGAGCTGCTGCAGTCTTGCTGGGGCGTAGGAACTTTGATAGTGCTGATAGGGGATTGCAGCATTTTCATCAAACTACTATGGAAAAGGGATTAAATGGCTTTCAGCAAGTGGCCATTTCTGCCTGACATTGTTTCTGGGAGCAGTTCTCCAAACTAACCTATACAAGGAATAATGTGAGAGAACATTGTCACTGTAAGATTCTCCTCATTGTGAGGGTAATTTCCAAGTTGGGTAAGTATTGCATTGTCAGTTGCTGTGAAGCTGTCTTTGATCATTAACTGTTCTGCCTGCGGCTGCTTCCAGACTGTAGTTAAGGTTCCAGACTGTAGTTAAGCTAGTCCCATTCGCCATCATTTGGCCCATAGCACTCTCAAACTTTCCTATTCATGTACCTGTCCAAATGTCCTTTAAATGTTGTAACTGTACCTGAATCTACAACTTCCTCTGGCAGTTCATCTCATCTATGCACCACCCTTTGTGAAAAAGTTGCCTTTCAGGACCCTTTTAAATCTTTCCCCCTCAGCTTAAGCCTTTAGTTTGTCAGAAGAGATTATGGGATGGGGAGCAAATAGATAGGTGAGCTGTGGTAATGTTGTCAACTTTGGTTGATTCAGCAATGGTGTCTCTGCCATGGCCAACACTGAGGTCTCCTTGAGGGATAGGACATGGAATTGGACCTGTATCCCATAATAAGTGCACTCCTCATTACCTCCTGCTGCATCCAGTTGTGCTTCACAAGAGAAAGGAAATTATGTCAGTGAGTGCCTTGTAATCTGTTTAGCTGATACGGTTCTCAGAGTTGAATAGCTGGCAGTGTGTACCAGTTATGAGATGTGGATGTGAGGCTTGCACCAATGCTAAGTGTGTGTGTGAGGTGAAGCCATGGAAATTAGATATGAGATCTGAATCGTAGAGATTACGGTAGGTGAGCAATAGGAATGTGCTGATTTGGCGAAAGCTAATGGTGCAGTTAGTAGGATTGGCATTTGAAGATACACTCACTGCCTTTGGCCACATACATAAGGTCATGGAACTTCTTATGGCACTGCACCCAACTCCTTAGGACTCATAGTATTAACTTCCACAGTACTGACCTCCATAGTTATCTGCTTCCTCATGCTTTCAGAGATAATTCAAATGTGCAGGTCGCACAAAGTTGGCACGATCTCTACATCACAATCAACAAACACTGGTTAGTCCCACTTCTCAATCCCCTGTCCAATTTCACAGTTATCTGACTTAGCTGCTTATGTGTCATTGACCACAGAGCGGTTTTTATTTGCATGGTGAATAATCACTTCAAGTCACAAAGACTAGGATGTGGCGAGAGTACAAAAAGCACTGTTGTCTGGGAAAAACTAGAGTACAGAACATTGTGTCTATTTGAGATAAAGAGTGGAAAAAGCATTGAACATCCTAGCCATAATGTACTGATTAAATTACACTAGGGGCTCACATGAACAGTGACGATAAGCAGCATGACATTCCATGTTCGGTCTCGGCTTCTTTTAAGACTTGATTATTCTTATTCAGAATGAAGGATAATGGCCATAAAATATCTTGTGTATTTCAGTTTTTTCTGCCTGAGGAGGAGAGGCAGATGTGTTCCTTTGCTTCTCAATTTACAAGACAGGTTGAACTGGGCTGCTAATGGCTTCAAACCAAGGAAGATTTCTTTCTGCTTTTATCATTCTGCAACACACTGGAATGGTTCCTTACTTTCTATTCCACTTTTGTGATGTGAGGCAAAAATAAGCTCTCTCAGTTAGTGTAAATATTATTTAAGACTTAGTGGAATATATTGTTATATTTTACTGTTTCGGCCATGAGATATCTAGGAGTGATGAGAATTGCTGCTGAACACATCACACAGGATGAATTGTCAGCGCTCTGCTTCCTAAAGCTTCTGCTTACTGTCATCAAGTCTTCTGGCTCAAGGCCTCTGTTATAATTGAAGCTTTTGTCTCCCATTGTGTAGCATTAATGTGATTGATGTCTTGTACAACAGTGAGCAACAATCATTTCACTTATCCTGTCAGTTTCTGGATACATGAATTTTCTATGGACTGTATGGTCAGTTTCTGGAACTATATTAGTACTGACACCACACTATTAACTGCCCTGGTTGCATGATCTTTTTCTCCTTGAGGTTCTGTATATACTTGCAATAAAGTTTATGTAAAGGCCAATAAGTACAATAGGTAGTGTATTTTTAAATGAATAATCTGTCTTCACCATAACTTTTTAATGCTTATATAGAGAGTCACACAGCTGTACAGCATGGAAACAGACCCTTTGGTCCAAGCAGTTCATGCCAACCAGATATCCTAAATTAATCCAGTCCCATTTGCCAGCATTTGCCCCATATCCCTCTTAAACCCTTCCTGTTCATGTATCCATCCAGATGCCTTTTAAATGTCGTAATTGTACCAGCCTCCACCACTTCCTCTGGCAGATAATTCCTTACACTCACCACCCTCTGCATGAGAAAGTTGCCATTAGGTACCTTTTAAATCTTACCCCTCTCACGTTAAAACTAAGGTGTTTTGAACTCCCCTACCCTGGGAGAAAGACATTGGCTATTCACCCTCTCTATGCCCCTTAAGTCATCCCTCAGCTTCCAACAGTGTAGGAAAAATAGCCCCAGCCTATTCAGCCTCCTCCTATAGCTCAAATCCCTCCCACCCCCCCAAGCCTGGCCACGTCCTTGTAAATCTAATTGTGCAACAATCTGTTTACATGATTTATTCATCAAAGAAATGACCAAAGTTTTATGCCACCACAACTTTATGAAATTTGAAAATTGTCTTTAGCTCTTTTTCCAGTAGATAACTACAGCAGTTTGGAGCATTTTCAAGTTTTTAGTGAATGATGCATTCCTAATCCTGAAAATGTCCTTTTTAATAGTACAAGACTGTTTTGTTCACCCATTCTTTTAGCAATATTTTACTGTTTCTGGAAGGTATTTGGGGAAGCCATTTGTTCATTTTGTACCACTTCTTACGGCACTATACAGACTTGCCTTGATCTCCCAGGGCAGGCAGCACTGCAGATTGTTACTTGAATGGCTTGTATAGCTCTCCTAAATTATATCAATGGCAAGGGCCACATAGATCATGTAAGTAGCAGCCTGCTGTGATGTTTGTGTGGGACACTGAATTAAGTGTGTGTAAAACTACACCTGTATAAGACACTATGTAAATTAATTTCTCCCCCATTGACCCTTGCTGTAGTGAAAGTCCCTGGGCACTGAATGCCCTTCAATACCTTGCCCAAATGAGCATTCTTCATATTTGCATATTCGCAAAATGTATTGCAGTCAAAATGCCCACGTCTTACAATGTTAGTCAGCCTCCATGCATCCAGACCGCATCTAAATTCCACATTCCTGGCTACTGGAATATTCATGGGCATGTATGTTACGCTTAAGATAGCAAGTGCCATGCTGATTTAGCAGGCTCAGTGTAATCAATGTTAAAGTTGAAGGAAGCTGTCATCTGCTGCCGTTCACAATATTGTAAGCTCAACATACAAATATAAGACACCGAATCTGACCCTAAATTTATAAACTTCTGCCAGATAGGCAACAGGTACAAAAGGAAATCTCAGGTCATCAATTTATATTATCCCAAATTGAAGATGGAAGGTAGTATCACAACCACAGAGAATGGGAGCATGGCTGGTGTTCTACTATTGCTTTGACGTTGATGAGAAGTTTTTCAAACCTTAATGAAGCGATGTCTGCAAATCCGGAAACACAGAATTGGAACAAATGAGTCGTTGTTCTGTTTTAGAAATTTATGAAAACAGAAACTGCACTGTGTGTTCAAAATCACAAGAATTACAACCTTGCCTGTATGCCAAAAGAGATGTTCTTTCCATTTCTATCTTGGGACAGCTTCCATCCATAAAGAGATAACATTCCATCAATGTCTATTTCTGCATGTTTTCTAGGCTATGAAAATACACATTAAAATTCTCACAGGAAGTTCAGCACAAACTAAAATATTTACCTTATCAGACATCTCGATGTTCACACCAGGAAAAATTAATAGAGAAAGGAAAATAAAGGGTGGAGAACAGAAAAAGAAATTGATGGTTAGTGTGTGATTGCACTACAAAATATGATAAAATATTTTAATACTTTCACAAATAGATGCAGTACAAGTTCTTGAAGAAAGGAGCTTTTTTCCCCCCTTTTACCTGACTGTAACAGGGAGAGTGCTTGTTGCTGATAAGGATATGAAAATGTTTGCCTACATGGAATAATTAAGCAGTAGATTATCACAGTTTTCCTTGAAAACCTATGTACATTTTCTTAAGGCAAAAACATTTCAAATACTTGCACTCGTTTTCCTTCCAAGATTTACATATGCCAAAAACCAGTAGAAACTGAGTGGCAAGCAGTTAAAATCCTGTTGATATCCTGCCTGGGCTGAATCCTACCACTTCTGACTTTTACCAGCACTTCTGGGTAGGCAGCTATGGCATACTCAATAGTCATGGGAGTTTTTCTCTGATTATTCTGATCAGAGTTCAATGATGATATCAGGCCCTCTTTGTAAATTCGAATTCTGGCCTTACAGAAAGTTACTGTGACTTTCCATTAAAAGAACAGCAGTCAGAATAAGATCAGAGGAAGGCATTTGGGGGTCAGTTCTACATTTTCTTTGTTGGATTGGGAGGAGCAGGCAGAGGAAACTCTAAACCTCAGAACTTTCATACATTTAATAGTCCTTTGAGCTATGTGTTGGTGCACACCCAAACCACTTTACATCAAGTAACAGGATAACTGCAAGAAAATATATTAGCAGAAACCCACTACAGATGAAAATGCCTGAATACAACTGAAAATATGATTACTTCTGGCATGCACTGGTTAGCTTGTTTGCAAACAATTATTTTCGTGCTATTTTAGTGCAGCAATTAACTTTTTCAACAACTGGGTTAAAAAGACAACTGTTATCAATACAGTTGATATGGGTGAGTCTTCAATTAACTATTTGCTGAATGGATATGCAAGACTGAAACTTCCTTTATTTCTGGACTGTGTCATTTTTGACGAGTTTTGCAGAGGGCTTGTCTCCACGAGACCAAGCAAGTTTTCTTGCACTATCGTCCCAAATTTGCTTCACTAATGATGTGTCTTACCCCTATAATGCCCCTCTTGTTGATTTCCTGCCTGGCTTTCTCACTCGCAGTAGCTGGAAGAGCTTGACACTGCCAAAATATCCTGGAATGAACTGGCATTCCTGATACCTATGCCACCTTTAAAAAGCCATTGCATACCCGGACAAACACCGTCAGCCCAGAGCTGCCTCCGGTCTGGCAGAGAAGGGCAATGATGAGGTTGCCTCTTGGGTCAATGCGTTCTCCTATGTCTACCATATTGCCCAGTTGTGTAGAAAGAAGGTTAAAGATCTCCTCCACTCTGCCAGAATTAATGCCACCATCTTTTCCCTGCTATCTCACAGTCTATTTCTGGTTGAGGGTGGGAAAGGGCTGTCACCTCTCTGGAGAGCTTGGTGGAGAGTGGATGGTTAGATCCAAAGGCATGGGAAGGGAAGATCCAGAGCGGAGGAAGTACAGTCAGGGTGCAGGGAGGTTGGTGGGTCTGGCAATGGGGAAGGGAAGACTTTTATCGTGCAGCAGGTCCTGGGTATTGAGATGAGGGGGAAAGGCCTCAAGAGTAGAGAAAAACATTGGGTCTGGTGGCAGGGGAACAGCAGGTCCCAAGGAGTGGGTATGTTTGTTCAGAATCTGGGTGATTTGCAATTGGACGCACAAGGTAACTTGGAGTCAATTGTACAGTTACTCAGGAGTTAGACCAAATAAACAATAGTCAAACTTTTCCTGAATAAAATATTTATTTAACTTCAGTGGAACCCTCCAAATTCTCTGATTCAAATGAGTACTTTATGAAGGTTGTAAGTGTAGGCAAGTTGCCCATTGAAATTTTCAATTTCCTGGGCCATTTTTCCAGAGGCTGCTACTATGGGGATTTACAGAGATACCCCATGCACAACTGCCATTTACACTTCAGAAATGATGACAGTCATTGGAAAATCCAATTTAATCCTCCTTCGGAGTTATCCCATGTAAACCAGTTGACCTGGCATTTGCTTAGAATTTCAGCAAAAAACCATTGTGATAATTTTATTTGAATTATTCTATTGACCATTCTGTTTCAGTAAAAGCTAGGATGTGTGATCTAAAAGTCAGTGATAAACTGTGCTCAATGAAAGGCATATCCTTTACTCAATATAGTCCTTATGATTTTCAGAAAGACCAAGGAAAATCAGTTGCATTTAGCTTTTTCTGACATAAATGTTCTGTTGTGTGACAGAGGATTTCACCAGGTTCCATTAAACAAGTGCAGCTGAATTGATGCAAGACTAGAGTTGGGCTAAAGTTTTTCTGATGAAGGGTCTAGGTCCAAAACGTCAGCTTTTGTGCTCCTAAGATGCTGCTTGGCCTGCTGTTTTCATCCAGTTCTACACGTTGTATTCTAAGTCAGTGCAATGTCAGTAATGCCTCCCAGTGATGGAAAAATTCAATGTTTGCTCCTTTTCTTCTTAATACCCATGTTGAATACTCTAAAGTGAAGGGATGGAACATGTGCAGTAGTTTCCTCTGTTTGAATTGAATACCCTACAATCAACTTTTGTATTTTTAATCCAGTATGGAATTAGTCCTTTCATTTGCCCTCATTTTGAGAAATTTGCATTGTGGTTGATGGCACAAATTGTTTTTTAATAAGCAGTTAATGCAGTACCATGACACTGTGGTTTGAGAAGAGTAGTGGCAAGCGCAGATAGGTCTGAATTAATAGGCAGTATTTTTAGACCAAGATTCTCTAGAATTAGTTCAAGAGTTTATTTTTAGCTTGTGCAACATCCAGCTCAGTGAACTGCACAGTTTGGGGAACAGCTTAAAGTTATGTTGATAGCTCAGTGTCACATATGGGATGTGTGCTGTTTTCTCCTGTTTTTGGTTCCTTCCATGCAGCCTTTATTACAATCAGGTCAGTTGCTATTGCTCTGTAGCTCTTAAATCAAAGTCAAGTGGTCTTTTCTTGAAGCATATTAAACATTTGTGTGGACCTAAACTTCATTCATATTGCATCTGGAGCATCACTCCACATACAATGATTGGCAATGAGCAGAACATGTTCACAATAATACCTTGCATCTCACCATAAGCACAGTAAATGTCAGCAAATTCTGGTACTATACAGAATCACACCACAATCAATGCTAACAACCATCCAAGTGCTAGAACGAAACCTTGGGCAGCTCCTGCTCCGGCTTCCTTCATGCCGATGGCCAAACAGCCCTCACAACTTTACTCAATCCTCTTGGGTCCCAAATGTCACCCTCCTCACAAAATCACAAATTATTACAGTGCAGAGGGAGGCCATTTGATTCATTGTGTCTGTCAGCACTTGGCTGTCTGAATTAGCAATTCGCCCAGAGCTTTCTCTGGCTGTCTCTCTGTTATCTTGCACATCAGTTATTTTTCGATGACAGCGCGATTATCTTTTGAATGCTTCAATGAAACCCATTTCCACTGTTCTCTCAGGCAGTGCATTCCAGACCTTAATTATATCCGCTTATCATTTCAGTTGGACTTGGCCAGGAGCATGTTCTGAAAGATGGTACTGAGGCCTGAGAGTTACAGTGGCCTGGGGTTTACACCAATGACGAGGACTATTTCTGCCCACCACAGAATCCTCATGACCTATTCTAAAAGCCAGCCTTACATTTTCAAATGATAGTATTTTAAACTCAAGCATTTTACATGTTTTTGCATTCTTGCAGATCTAATTTGAATTTGTCTCACGCTACACTGATAGCCCGCAGGTTGGAAAAGAGCACTCATGACCTTGACTGAACTTATGATGGCTGCATTCATAGCAGAGATATATGAGATATTAGTTTTGAGAAAGCAGAACCAAACTGAATTTAACAACTAGTCCCCTGAATTGAACCATGACAAGCTTCTTGGTGTTTGCTCAATGCTGCTTAATTTGAATTAATTTAGATCAGAGACAAATATTCCACTTTTTTTAAAAAAACAAAGCTTGTGAAAGAAAGGATGAATGGAGCCTCCTGACTGATTTCTACATAGCTTCTTATAGTGATGGCAGATGGTGAATGAATACAGAAATGATAAAGTATCAGGGTGGACTGCAAAGCAGTTGACTCTCAATTATCCTCTGAAATGACCTCACAGTCACATCAAACTGCTAACAAAGTTGTAAAGGAACAAAACTGGACAAACCATCTTGCACTGATCTAAACATTGTAAATAAAAACAACCCTGTTGCTCCTGCAAAGTCTTTCTTATCAACATCTGAGATCTCAAGTCAAAATTCAGACAGCTGTCCCAAAGACCAATAAAAACATATGAAATAGGAACAGGAGTAGGCTACTTGCTCTTCAAGCCAGTTTCACCATTTCAATAAGATTGTAGCTGATCGTCCAACTCTATACCCTATTCCCTCTTAACCCTTTGATCTTTTTCAGCCTAAGAACTACATCTAACTCTTGAAAACATTCAATGTTTTGGCCTCAACTGCTATCTATGAACCCTAGAGACCCAACACTCTCTGGGTGAAGAAATTTCACCTCATCTAAGTCCTAAATTACCTATCCATATCCTTAAACTGTGACCTCTAGTTCTGGACTCCCTGGTGATCACGTCCTTCCCATGTTTAGCTGTCTTACCCTGTTAGAATTTTGTAGGTTTTAATGAGATTCTCCCGTCATTCTTCTAAACTCCAGTGAATACAGTCCTACTGCTCCAGTCTCTCTCCAGAAAAGCAACAATCTGACCTAGTCATACTCATGGAATTGTACCTTACAAACCAAGCAGCAGATAACACCGTCACCATCCATGGATATGTTTGGAACCACGAGCACAACAGGCCCAGTAAAGATATCACTGTGGTTAAAGACAGTTGGGAGGGGTTTGCAGAAGAAAACCTCCTGCCATTTACCACCTGCAGCCCTATTTAGCTGATGAATCAGAATTCCTCTATATTGAACACCTCTTGGAGAAACTAGGAAGGGCAGAAAAGGTGCAGAATGCATTCTGTGTGGCAACTTAAATAACTCAACACTGATAGTAGTTTGGTATCACCACTGCTGACCAAGTGGGTGAGGATATAACTGCTAGACTGGAGTCTGCAGCAGGTGGTAAAGTATTAAGACTAGCCATCCATGCAGACCAGACATTCCAATCTGACCTACTTCCATTTGCTAGCGTTTGGCCTGTATCCCTCCAAACCCTTACTATTCATATACCCATTCAGATGCCTTTTAAATGTTGTAATTATACCCACCTCCACCACTTCCTCTGGCAGCTCATTCTATACATACGCCACCCTCCGTGTGGAAATGTTACCCCTCAGGTCATTTTTAAATCTTTCCTTTCTCACCTTAAACCAATACCCTCTAGTTTTGGACGCACCCACTCTAGCAAAAAGACCTTGGCTATTCGCCTTATCCATGCCCCATGATTTAATAGATCTCGTATAAGCTTCACGTAAAAAGCAGCTTGTTTCCATAATTGATCATGTGACCAGGCTTCTCGGAAGATAAGTGACAGGAAAAATAGTCAACCAGCAGTTATTTATAGGGGTAAGTAGGTTCCAGGATGTGGTCTTGTGTTTAACTTAGAACAAGCTGACTGAGGGTAAGATTTCTTTCAAACAAGATATTAATTTGAAATTTTGAGAGAGCTGGATAAAAATCTTTTAAACAATTGGTTAAATGAAGGACTCTCCCTCTCCCAGACAACGTTTCTCCCTGGAATTCTTAATAGTAAGTTGGATTTCTGAGCTAACCAAGCACTGAAGAGTGAGAGAGAAAAAATTATGGTTCATTGACTAAAGACTACAAAGCTAAAGAATATTAGAACTAAAAGTTCTGACCCAAATTGGCTGTGCTGTGGATGCTGGTTACACTTGTGTTGAACCTGGAGTCTACAAACATGGAATGGTTGAAGGAGATTTGAAGTGACAATCCTACTGCTGCAAAGTATGCAGAAGGCAGAAGAAAACTCAACCCTTCCATAAATCTAAATCAGTACTTGGACCAAGTGGTTAATCTTCAAGTTCTGATCAATATCCGAATGAGTTTTGGAAGTGTAAGTCAAATGAGTGTACAAGGAAGTTTGAGTGTGGAAGTTTAGTTTTGAGTATAAGTAATTGTGTTAATATCGATAATTGACTATTTACAAATGAATGTAGTTATTAGTATCAATGTTCTTTGAATTTTGTATCATAAAAATCTTTTATTTTAAACAGTGAAACTTGTGTCATAGAAGTGTCACAGCACAGAAGGAGGCCATTCTGCACGATGTTCATTAAATGAGCATCACTGGCACTAGGTAATCTCCTGCTTTCTACCCATACCCTTCTACATTTTCATTCAAATAATCATTAAACACCTTCTTAATCGCCTCAATTGAATGTGCCCGCACCACACTTCCAGGTAGTCCAGTCCTTACAGTAACTACTCACTGAGTGAAAAGTTTTTCCTCAGTTCACCCTTGCTTCATTTGTCAATCACTTTAAACCTGTGCCCACTTGCTCTTGTTCCTTTTATGAGTGGGAATAGTTTATCCGAGTTTCTATTGAGTCAATCATCATTTTGAAAACCTGTATTCAATCATCTCTTATCCATTTTTCGTTCAAGGAGAACAGTCCCAACTTCTTCAATTTATCTTCATAACTGATGCTTCTCATCCCTGGAACTATTTTTGCATCCTCTCCAATGCGTATATATCCTTCCTATAATGTGATGATCAGACTGTGCACAGTTGAGGCCCAACAAGTGTCTTATACAAGTTTAATATCACTTTCCTGTTCTTGTACTGTTCACTCCTAAATTGTAGATAAACTCTTTGAGTAAATACCTGAGTGTTTTATCCAAAAAAAATGTTATTGGTGTCTACCAAGGTCACAACACACCTCACTTTGCCGTATGCGTCATTCCCTCTGAAATATAAGCAATAAACGGACCACTGAAGACAGATGCAGACAGGAGAAGTCATTACTATATAATTACTGTGTTATTAAGATGACAGTATTTAAAGGCCTCTTCAGGGTCTCTTCAAAAACATTAACCTGTAATATTTCAATTTTATTAAACATGTACAGATGAAGATTGCAAATACTCTCTCTAATTACATTAAACTTTTTGGTTAAGAATGATCATAAAGGTAATGTCTCAATCAAATTTAAAAGATCCAAAGATGATAGGAAAAGTGAACAGGAGCTTTGAAAAGATGTTCATCCATCTGAGGAAATTTGCCTTCAGAAAAGGCACAGCCCAGTTTTCAGTATTCAGTATTTGCAATATTGAGGAAAACGTTATTTACACTTGGTTTTAAATTCAATATTTTTGAAAACCATACATGATAAGGGTTTAATGGGGATACTACTGTTTTCATGCCATAGTTCCTCTTCCAGCTTTGGAATAGTCAGTCACTCCTCTGTAATAAAATGACTGATGTTGAACCATGAACTTTGCTGGTGGTTTAGCCAGACTGCAATGTTAGTGCAATGTTTATGCTCAATCCAACATCAGAAGCAAGTTTCACTGAAGTAGAAATTAAGCTGTAAATGGTAGGTAACAATTTAGACATGGAAAATGTTGGTAAGCTGAATTCTTAGAAGAACATTGTTGGTAATGAGTAAAATTTGGAAGCTTAACCAACCTTGAATGAATGCAAGTCCTTTCTCTGATTTTTTAACGAGCTATAAATAGAATTCCTTATAGAATTGAGGCATGGACACCTGTGAAAAAGAGTGATTACTAGTAATCAGCTAGCTCTACTTAAGTCTAGAAAACACTGAAGCACATAATGTAGAACTTATAAATGAATATATGTATAATATTGTGCCTGGCAGCAATGTGGAGCAGGCTCTGTTCTCTCAAGCCTTATGTGAAGACCTGAGATCAGTAACATTGGCTGAGAACAGACCTTCTCAGTGCAGTTGCTTGGCTGATTTGCACAGATACTTTTGAAGTCTTTTCAATATTGATATATATAGGAACAATTAAAGAGAACTACTACAGCTTCCGGAAAGCTCAATAAGAATAAAGCATTATATAACACCACGCTTACTGCACAATGTACTCATTGAATGTTATAATAAGCCTTTTGGTTGACTCTGAAAGACAGATTTCAAGACTTAAGAATAAGATCCACTACAAATAAAAAGATTTTCCAAATTTGCTTGCCAAAAATATCCTTCTAGTTTAAAGAGAATTAGTTAGCTGTGGCAGTTTCTTACACCGTTTTTTTAACACTAACCCTTTGTAAGTGTAAAAAAGTGCAAACAAATTAATTATTCAGGAGGAGAATGGTGCAGATTCAATAGCAGCCTTCAGAAGGGAATCGAGAAGAAAGTGGAGGAATACAGGGTAGGAATATAGGCAGTGGGATTAACTAAGCTTGGGTTTTCTTAAAGAACTTGCATGGACTTGATGAGCCTGATGTGACATCCTGCGCTATACTGTTTGGTGGTTCAACAACAGCTCAACTTTGTGTTAAAATAAACCCATCAGTCCTGCCATAATCTGTCATCTTCTGGACTCAATCTAAAGAGATTGAACACAATATTGTAACCTCTGTCTCCAACATGCTCTGAAGGTTTCTTCTGATTTTTTTTTGCTGATGGCTTGCTTATTTCGTTATCCCTTCATTTTGCATTTGGGTGGCTGCCGTGTAGCTATTCATGCCTCACCTGGTTAACACAGCCCTTGCTTCTTTCCTATGCCTGTTAGCATTCTCTTTGGATTTGGCATCATGAGATCTTTTGCTCATTAATCTCTGCTGTCCTCCACCATATCCTTGCCACTTTCAGTGGCTTAAAAACCATTGCATTTCTATCTTGCCTCTTCAAATAAAAGGTCATCAACCAGGAACCCTAACCAATATCCACAGATACTGCCTGACCGCCAGAGTATTTCCAGCACTCTTCTTTTTTCTCTGATTTCAAGCATCATTTTAATATTGCACTCAGGGATTGTTGGGGACTACTCTGCCTCTTTCTGGTGATCAAAATTTTTAAACGTTTGATAAAAAGTTCACACAGTTGTGTTGTTTGTTTTTACTTCACACACAAACCATTTTGCAGACATGATATAATCTATGTTTGAAATGTACAAAGAAACAATCAGATTTGTACAAATATTTGTGAGAGCAATATAATTTATTCACTGATCTCATTTCAGTCCTGTTGCTAAGTAAGTAAAGGTAGGGTACCCAGGAGGACAGGTGGCCAGTATTACAGAGGATAATACAGAGATGTCTGGAATGTATACTTGCTATCTAATATTTGCTAGATTATAGCATGTTCCAAGAATCATAAGAGGTATTAACATGGCTGTAAAAGTGTAAAAATGGGGTTGATGCTCTCATCACCTTGTTAACCCTGATAATTGGTCTGCTTTGGAGGTAAGGTACATGTTTGGTGACCAACATATCTGCTTGTTTAAAATAGAAGACTGAGGGTTTGCTTTTCTTGGGCTCACACTGACAAAGTTAGTGACACTGTGTCACTGACGCAGTTTACATTTGAACCGCCTCTTGCCTACCACTTCCCACCCAATTAAAGACTATAAAATTAAATTATTTCGTGAATTATCTCCAGAAGTTATTTAATGTGATTTTCTAATATTGGTGGCTAGCATAAAGAAAACAATAATTAAATATATTCTTTATTACTTTGCATACCTTGTTGCGCTGGTAAACATTGAAGAATTTTTTAAAATGCAGTATAATGTTTGAAAATTAACAAGTGGCCTTTTATTATTTACTTGATAAATTAACTCTGACAGCTTTGGCTATTCACTTTAAAGCAATAATTACGTGTATGACTTCTCTCTCATACAGCAATTGTTCTTTAGTCTATCTGAATGAATGCCACTACCAATCAGGCATCCAGGCTTGCAAAATTGGCTTTCCCTCTCATCACACAGAGAAGCAGAGAACTCGATATGGTGCTGGCTATTAGGGTGGATGGGAGAGAGAGAGTGCAAAATTATTTTCAAGACAAACTACAGATATTTTTCTTTGAAAATTGAACCGTCAAAACCAATTGCTGACTTATTAATGTTGTAAATCATTATGTGTTCTATAAGATTGTAAGAAGAGTCATGGCATGGCAGTGCATCAAATTGAAGACACAGCAGAAACTCTCACTGCAGACAATTGTATGTGCATTACTTGTTTTCCTCATTTGGTGAACAGCTTCACCCTCCCATTTTGAGTGAAGGATTGATTTGTAATTTTAGGGATTTATAGACTGTCACACCAATTCAAATTTTTACATGATAGCAACTCTGATAAAAGTGGTCATTTGTCCCCTTTCTCTTGCCCTCTAAAACTTAGCTTCTAACCTGAAATCAATAGAATATGAAATAGCATACCGTATTGCTGGTATATATAACTTGTTATAGTCTCTACAAATGATGGAATTAATATTACTCTGTAATAAATATGAAAATATCCTTGTCATACTGCATGCAAACATTTCAGGGCTTTCTTAATTTGATTTGATAAAAAAGAAACAGTCACTTAAAATATATCATTCTGGCAATGTTAGAATTGGAAGAAATGCAGTGAATCCAAATTAACACTGATATGGCATCAGAACACTAAGTTCCATTATGTTGGAATGACAGTTAATCTTCTCTTTCATGTTAGTTGAAGAATATCCCAATTCTTTATCTTGTACAGTATGATACAATTCTTACAATCAATCTATCAATCACGACAGTGATTCTCCGGGTAGTATCATGGTCCTGTTGCCTTTGGCAGCTGGGACATGTTCAGTGAACTATTAAAGGCTATTGCTTAACTGGCTTTGTCACACTGACATTAGGGCAGACATCAGGCAGCTCAGATGTCCCTTTGCAATAGTGACTCAAACAATCTGTAACCACTCATCATTACAAGGTTTATTGTTCCTTTATGAGGAGAAAAACGCTTCAGGGTATATTTTACCAGCCTATTGATTTTACAGAACTGGCTTTCAATTGTAGGAGGCAACATCATAGATTTTCCATGTAGTTTACAAATGTAGATTTCCCTTCTGATTATATAATGCTTTAAAAGTTAATAATGCAGTCATTAATGTATACTACTTTTGGTGCTAAAGCGAATACCCTTCAGACAAGTTCCTTGTATTAGTAACGAGGATATGAAATTGGTCGATAGTTATTTTAACGCTTCAGAAACAGTTTAGAATCATTTGCTTTTCCGTTCCTCCATCCGTTGTGATACATCTACTGCATTTGATTGCGGATTTGTATGTACACATGGAAAAGCAATCTATCTATTTTGTTAATGTGAGGGACTTATCACTTCAGAACTAAAATGAACGCAGCAAACTTGTAAATGTATTGAATCCTGTAGATATTAATCAATAATTTAGAAGTTTTCTACAGGAATGCAAACAATTAAAAGTTTGATTTTTTTCCTACAATTAAATATTTTTGATTTACTGTTTATCTTATGTCATATTTGACCTGGATTGAACTGGAATTAAAACAAATATAACGTATCCTTTATAAATGGAATGTAAACTTGTAGAATTGCAGGGACAAATATTTTGAATATTCTGCATTATAATTCAGTAGGTCACTCCAAACCAGTTGGGAGCAGTGTTTGAGAAAGTTGCAGATTTCAAAGTCAGGAACAAAAGTTTATAAGTAACATTTATAAAATGGATTATTCTGCTCACCTCTGATGACAACGTGATTTGTTATATAGATGAAAAATTGATATGTACAGGTGTGTTATATACACCTCTGTGACCATCACATCTTGAGGTGAGACTTCCAGCTGGACTTTCTGATCAGAGGTAGGAACATTACCCCACTGAAACAGTTCTGACTTGAATTAATTAGATGGGTTCCCTTAGTAAATTCAAATGGTGATTTTTATTAGTGGGAAAGGAAATGCAGTCAAAGAGAGAGCTGGTGATCCAAGGAAATTCAGGACAATTTAATAATTTTTATTTGAATCTTGATTCTGTCATCTGTGATAGGAGTTCTAAAATTTTGTTGAAGAGAAAATCGTGCAATTTAGTTTTGACCAAACTACTTAACTTTTGGACAAAATTAGGTTAATTTCATTTAAAAAAACCAAACCAAAAATATGATAAATCAGGCCTAATATGCTTTCAACAAACCTGAAAGATTTAGGCTTTTGGGAATTTGGAAACCAAGTGATCAAGTGGGTTGAATCTCACAAACTGCAGAATCTTGCAGACTGACATCTAGCGCCAAATAATCTTTTTGCTGGATGAAAGAAAATTGGGTGCTATGATCCCCGCTGATGTTATTACTGGGCAGGTCAGATCTCAGACTGAAATCTAGCTTGATAGATCATAGTTTGTTCTGTTTCATTTAATGAGTTTGTCTTTCACCGAAACACAAGCATGTGCTGCTGCAAATGTGAGTTTTAGCAAGAAAACAAAAGACAATTAAGCCAAAGAAATGAAAATAAAACAGTATGAAAATAGCATGGTAGCTCAGTGATTATGATCCTGGCTTCAATTCCAACCCTGTGCACTGTCTGTTTGGAGTTTGCACATTCTCCATGTATCTGCATGGACTTCCTCCGGGCACTCCAGTTTCCTCCCTCAGTCTAAATGATGTATGGGTTAAATGGATTGGCCATGTTAAATTGCCAATCGTATCCAGGGATGTCCAGGCCATGTGGATTAGCCATGGGAAATACAGGGATTCTGTAGGGCAGGTGATCTGGGTAAGATAGTCTTCGGAGGGTCGCTTTGGACTTGATACGCTGCATGATTTGCAAATTACAAACTCATCTATCGTAATACCATCACTTTTGCAGTACAGGCAGTGCCCAGGTTGCAAACGAGTTACGTTCAGAATCTGTTCCCAAGTTGATTCGTTCAAATGCAGAGACCAACACAGGATAATGGAAAGATGTAATTCATATTTTGGGTCCTTACAAACTAAAACCATGTATGGGATTGCATTTGTGAGGATGAGCAATTTTAAATCAGACATTCATACATTGACCATTTCTGAGGAAGGGTCCAGACCCGAAACATCTGCTTTCCTGCTCCTCTGATGCTGCCTGGCCTGCAATGTTCATCCAGCTCTACACCTTGTTATCTCACATTCATACAATAGGGCCCTCTGTCCTCAAACACCAGGGGTAATTCTTATTTGCTTGACTTCTGTTTCTTTCCATTTCCAGCATTGAACATTTGGTAGCCTTTTTCTTGATTAGTCACAGAACAGAACTTAAATTTTCTAAGTTTTAAATAATCTCTTAAGTTTTCTCCCCAAATACATCTGATCTGGAGCTTTCTACTAAATTGTTTAGATTGACCTATTTCCTAATGTTCTGAATTAATTCTTTACTCTTGGAGAAATTGTTTTCTCTGTCTTGACTTTGACCAGAAAATCTGCTAACCGAAACCAAAAGCTTTTCAAGCTATTGGTTTTTCCATAAGTAAAAACAAAATCAATTCCTGATCCTTCTAATTGAAAGCAAGCTAATTATGTTTGATGCTTATTCTGTTTACATATAAAACCCTTCCAATGCAAACAAATTCCTATGATCTTCCAAGGACACCTCCTCCATCATTCTATCTTTTTTTAAAAATTCCATAAATACTGACAAGTTAATCATTAAATCCCTTCATACACATAGGACAAACGCACATGCAACTGGTTCAAAATCCAAACTCCAAAAAAATGACATTTATACATCACATGAGAGGGAAAATATTGTGGGTTTTCAAAATGTTGAAGGATGGTGAGAGGATAAAGAATGATGTATTTTCTTTTCACTCAGTGTGATGGTCTGTTTAAGTGATTTGCCCGAGGACAAAATGTTGCTGTGAATGGCAGGTTCTCCTTCAAACTGGGAGGTCTTTTGTCCTTCAGATTGTACCCAGGATCTCTTATATCTACCTGAGTGGAAGAAGCTTTTATTTCATGTGTTGTACGAAATGTAACAGCCTCTGGACTGCCAGTCTGCAATGTTAGCCTTGACTATATGCATTGCTTCTGAAGTACAGCTGGAAGCCAAGATATCATGACTGAAGAGGCAAGAGTGCCTTCATGGTAATAGAACTAACAACTTAGTTACAAGAATTTGTTTTTTTTAAATTCAGTGCTTTGTCAAAAGGGGCTATTGAAACACAAGCCCTACTATAATTTGAGAGAATTGAATGAGTGTTTGGAAAAGAAGAATATGAAAACATGAGAGAAAAATAGAATTATATAAGTTTGAAATGAACAAAATTAATAGTGGGGGGTCACAAGGGCTCGGTGGTTAACACTGCTGCCTCACAGCACCAGGGACCCGGATTCAATTCCAGCTTAGATGACTGTGCTTAAGGGCTTGTGGGATGCTCTTCAGTGCATCAATGCAAACTAAATAGACCAACAGCTTCTATCTGTACTGTAAACTGCCATTGATATAAGTGTAATTGGCTAAACAGCTGCTTTTTTCTCACTGCAGTCAAGTTAGGGGAAGCAATTGTCTTAATGTTCCAGATCTTTTAATCCAGAGTCCCAGACTAATAATTCGGGGGCATAAATTTGAATCCAATCATGGTAAGTGGTGAAATTCAAACTCAATAAAAATCTTGAATTAAGAACTGATCTAATGGTGACCATATAAACATTGCTAAGATAATAAAATGTGAGGCTGGATGAACACAGCAGGCCAAGCAGCATCTCAGGAGCACAAAAGCTGACGTTTCGGGCCTAGACCCTTCATCAGAGAGGGGGATGGGGTGAGGGTTCTGGAATAAATAGGGAGAGAGGGGGAGGCGGACCAAAGATGGAGAGTAAAGAAGATAGGTGGAGAGAGTATAGGTGGGGAGGTAGGGAGGGGATAGGTCAGTCCAGGGAAGACGGACAGGTCAAGGAGGTGGGATGAGGTTAGTAGGTAGATGGGGGTGCGGCCTGGGGTGGGAGGAGGGGATGGGTGAGAGGAGAAACAGGTTGGGGAGGCAGAGACAGGTTGGACTGGTTTTGGGATGCAGTGGGTGGAGGGGAAGAGCTGGGCTGGTTGTGTGGTGCAGTGGTGGGAGGGGATGAACTGGGCTGGTTTAGGGATGCGGTGGGTGAAGGGGAGATTTTGAAACTGGTGAAGTCCACATTGATACCATTAGGCTGCAGGGTTTCCAGGCGGAATATGAGTTGCTGTTCCTGCAACCTTCGGGTGGCATCATTGTGGCACTGCAGGAGGCCCATGATGAACATGTCATCTAAAGAATGGGAGGGGGAGTGGAAATGGTTTGCGATTGGGAGGTGCAGTTGTTTGTTGCGAACTGAGCGGAGGTGTTCTGCAAAGCGGTCCCCAAGCCTCCGCTTGGTTTCCCCAATGTAGAGGAAGCCACACCGGGTACAGTGGATGCAGTATACCACATTGGCAGATGTGCAGGTGAACCTCTGCTTAATGTGGAATGTCATCTTGGGGCCTGGGATAGGGGTGAGGGAGGAGGTGTGGGGGCAAGTGTAGCATTTCCTGCGGTTGCAGGGGAAGGTGCTGGGTGTGGTGGGGTTGGAAGGCAGTGTGGAGCGAACAAGGGAGTCACAGAGAGAGTGGTCTCTCCGGAAAGCAGACAGGGGTGGGGATGGAAAAATGTGTTGGGTGGTGGGGTTGGATTGTAGATGGCGGAAGTGTCGGAGGATGATGCATTGTATCCGGAGGTTGGTGGGGTGGTGTGTGAGAACGAGGGGGATCCTCTTGGGGCGGTTGTGGCGGGGGCGGGGTGTGAGGGATGTGTTGCGGGAAATGCGGGAGACGCGGTCAAGGGCGTTCTCAATCACTGTGCGGGGAAAGTTGCGGTCCTTGAAGAACTTGGACATCTGGGATGTGCGGGAGTGGAATGTCTTATCGTGGGAGCAGATGCGGCGGAGGCGGAGGAATTGGAAATAGGGGATGGAATTTTTGCAGGAGGGTGGGTGGGAGGAGGTATATTCTAGGTAGCTGTGGGAGTCGGTGGGCTTGAAATGGACATCAGTTACAAGCTGGTTGCCTGAGATGGAGACTGAGAGGTCCAGGAAGGTGAGGGATGTGCTGGAGATGGCCCAGGTGAACTGAAGGTTGGGGTGGAAGGTGTTGGTGAAGTGGATGAACTGTTCGAGCTCCTCTGGGGAGCAAGAGGCGGCGCCGATACAGTCATCAATGTACCGGAGGAAGAAGTGGGGTTTGGGGCCTGTGTAGGTGCGGAAGAGGGACTGTTCCACGTAACCAACAAAGAGGCAGGCATAGCTGGGGCCCATGCGGGTGCCCATGGCCACCCCCTTAGTCTGTAGGAAGTGGGAGGAGTCAAAAGAGAAGTTGTTGAGGGTGAGGACGAGTTCGGCTACGCGGATGAGGGTGTCGGTGGAGGGGGACTGGTCGGGCCTGCGGGACAGGAAGAAGCGGAGGGCCTTGAGGCCATCTGCATGCGGAACGCAGGTGTATAGGGACTGTTCGTCCATGGTGAAGATGAGGTGTTGGGGGCCAGGGAATTGGAAGTCCTGGAGGAGGTGGAGGGTGTGGGTGGCGTCAGGACGTAGGTAGGGAGTTCCTGGACCAAAGGGGAGAAAATGGAGTCCAGATAGGTGGAGATGAGTTCGGTGGGGCAGGAGCAGGCTGAGACGATGGGTCGACCAGGGCAGGCAGGTTTGTGGATTTTGGGAAGGAGATAGAAACGGGCCGTGCGGGGTTGGGGAACAATGAGGTTGGAGGCTGTGGGTGGGAGGTCCCCTGAGGTGATGAGACATTTTATTATCTTGGATTCTCCAGCATCTGCAGATCCCACTATCTCTGATACTATATAAACATTGCTGATGGTCATCTCAACCCCCTCTGGTTTTCATGTGACTAGAGAAACACTCTGATGTTGTTGACTCTTAACTAGCCCCTGAAACAGCAGAGGAAGTCACTTGTTTCAAAGGAAATTTCGCATGAGCGTAGTGAACAAATCGCTTTTTATAGTGTACTGTTTGTATAAAACATCTGTAGTGTGAAATTAAAAAGGATTTGGGTGGAGTATAATGAGGTATGTCATTTAGTCACTTCTACATTATTCATTCAGGTTTTAAATCAGCCATGATAGAACTGATTTTGGAGATACATTGAGGAGTTAGAACAGAGCAAACATTGGACGATAGTGAATCAGCAGTCTGTGTTTAAACAACGCCTATGGGAAGAAAAAAAATCAGGTGATAAGTATCATGCAGGATAAATTGATACTCCCACTACCTCTTAGTCCTAGATCAGCAGTGTTTCTTACCACCATATATGACATGAACTGTGAAGCTTGGCCCATGAGTATTACTCTTGTCAATTGAAGACAGTGTATTTTATTTTCTCAGATAGTGGCTAAAGTAGCTCAAACATAGCAGATATGCTTTTGAGTTCAATTTCAACTTGGCAGAGAAAATGTTTATTCCTGTGATTAAAAATTCTGCTTTTGTTTATTATTGTTTGAAGTTTTTCTCACTGTACAGTGTGTTTTCATTCTTGTCTCTGCCAGTTTTTGGCTTTAGAAATTTTACATTGGCAGCATGTACTATTAGTGATAAGGAACAGGACTTCATGTAACTTCTTGGTACTTAGTGAAGAAATGTCTTTAAGGAGAGCTTTTAGTTGTAGAACTTTAAGTTTGTTATTAGTAAAGTGCAACATGCCACTGGTATTGCATCTTTAGACCATGGTACTGAGAATCGCGTGACATACCCTCCCCAAACCCAAATTCCATATTTTGGTCACACCAGAAAATTGTGATCATGATATTTAGTCATATCCCACCTTCCTTGCCACCTCATTCTATTCTTCATCCATTTGACTGTAACTTCTCTATACAGCCATAAGAAAATAAATTAGAGACTCCCTGATCTGTTTGTAACAGTATCACTTGGCTGGTAACTAAATGAAATATTCAGGGTCATTTAAAGGTTGTACTACAAACCAGCAATTCTTTTGCCTACTCCCATCTGATATGGCTCTGGGTTCCAAGTACTCAGGTTTTATGGCTTTCTCTGTAATGCACTGTCTTTTACTCTGACCTCATTCTCACTGGGAGAGGCTCTGCTAAGACTACTTACAGGCTATCCCTGCCTTATATTAGAAGTCAATAAAGCACTTGTTGAAAGATATAAAACAAGTGATAATTAATAGAGGTGGGAAAAATGAGGGAATTGAGGGATATTGGCCAGACAAGGATTTTTAGAAACATTGAATAACTGTGTTTTACAACATTAAAGTTAAAAAAGTGCATTGGATGTAATTTCTGAAAATTTATCTTACCAAAGTGTTTTTCATTTAAGGACTTTATTTTAATGATCAGCGCCATTAAATTTTTATTGCTAATACAGTTAGCTTGTTATACTCTGATTTTATTTTTGTTTAAATAGTGATTGGTGATTACATCATTATGGAATTGATGTGAAAGAAAAACCGGGAGCTAATTTAACACTAGAGATACAGTCATTGGTCAGGAATGATTCAGCAGGACATAACAGTTCAGCATTTTCACACTGCTAGGTTCTGTTGCCCTTCTGACTAATACCTCAGTGAAGTTATCAGCGTGCACTGTGGAAAACTACTGAAAACAAATATTGACTGGATGGGATTGAACAAAACGCTGATTTTAGTGTTCTTATAATTCTTTATTAGAACATGTGTTGTGGGTGAGACACATTTTGTTTTAATATGAGATTGCCAAATTCTTCTAAATTCTGAGCCAGATCTGTAACCTAATCACTAGTCTAATTCCTAAAAGCATGTCATGTACCGACAGCTTAAAGACCTGTGACAGTGCAAAAGATTAACTCTTCCCTCTGAATTTTTCCATTCTCCGGGGGATACCTGTCTCCTACTCATTGTCCTCCTCCAATAATAGTTGAGAAGAGTAGCTTAATTTGACCAAGTTTCAAATCTTACAGAGATGGAACAGTTTATTGGTCCCCCATTGTATTTAGCACCCTACCATATTTTTCCTTTAAATACTAGTCAGACATTTATTACTCTCATGTTCATTTATACTATGTTCCCACTGTAACTAGAGGGGAGCTTCTATGCATGTTCCTAATATTAAATTGGAAGTAGTGCAGAAAAGATTTCCAAGGATGTTATCGGGATTAGAGGGTTTGAGTTTTAAGGAGAAGTTGGATAAACTGGGACATTTTTCCCAGGGAGTTGAGAGTGACCTAATAGAAGTTGAAAGAGGTGCATAGATTAGGTGAAAAACAAAGGCCTTTTCCTAGGGTAGGGAAATTCAAAACTAGAGGGTATAGTTTTAAGGAGAGAGGAGAAAAGATTTAAAAGGGACCTGAGGGGCAACATTTTCATGCAAAAAGTGGTGCATATATGGAATGAACTGCCAGAGGAAGTGGTGGTTACAGGTACAGTTACAACATTTAAAAGCCATATGGGCAGGTATATGAATAGGAAAGGTGTAGAGGGATGTGGGCAAAATGCAGGCAAATGGAACTGGTTTAGTTTGGGAAACCTGGTTGGCACGGACAAGTTGGACTGAAGAGTCTGTTTTCATGCTGTATGACTCAAATCTATTGATGATTAATCAATATTATAAAGATCTGGGCCCTGAAAATCAGAAAGCTATCAACACAAGAAATTCTGTCTTGATGGTACATACCAGGAAGCTTTGTTACTGATCCTGGTGGGCTTTTTAGCATCAGGGGGATGGTTCCTAGTTTTTAACTCCTAGGTGGTATCCATAGCACTGAGTTGATCTGCAGCATCCACCATATTGGAAAAAAATTAAAAAGTCTTAATGATGCGCTCAGTGATTTGCTTGTGAAGTGGACCATGTTGAAAAGAGTATGTATAATATATATGTTTTAATTTTGCATTCACTTCAGCAGGTACAGGCTTTGATCCCAGCCATAGACTAAGTGCCTCTGAAAGCATGAGGCATGGAAAAACCAACATTAAGAGACTTAGCCCACTTCTCACTCCCTTACATTAATGGCCATACTTGGAGTAGGTGCACGGACCTATTTTCTTAAAGTCTAAAGGGGAACTCCATAGGAAGGCCAGAGCCCGATCATGCCAGAACTTGGGCAGGGTTTGGACAGTTCCAGAAATCTCGGATCCAAAGTTATCGCAGGAGGATGTTTCAGCAGCTGTGGATTTTTGGAGTTATCTAAATCAAGTTTAAACAGAAGTTAAGAATCTATTATTGGTTGTCATTTCTTGCGCCTCATGCTTGAAACTCTGAATTGTAATGATATGGAGTGACAATTGAATACCTACCCCGCACATAAAGATAGTTTATTCATTTTGTCTGACTTTTTTGTAAAATTTACAAAAATGTTAGTGTTGTACATACTACTGTAGTTAAAAGAAACTAGTTTAAGAGCTTCAATTAGTAACCATGGGAATATAAATTCCTAAGATGTCTGCCAGCCGTTGTTTAACAGCAATTTTTTTTATCCTGGAAAATATGACTTAGCTTTCAAGAAAGTTAGAATGTAAGCAGCTGAAATAATTGACTAACCTGATGTATAACTCAAGCTGATGTAAATTAGCTTTCCATAGAGAATAGCGTGAGATCTGCAGCTGATCGCAGCTGAGGTTTCACAAAGAAAAGGCCTGGAGGCCACTGACAGAGCTGGTAGCTCACTGCTTGCGATAGCAGCTTCATACCATCGGGTCTGCCAGAACACCAACACTCACAGGTCTTTGCTTCTCAGTGAGATAAAAGGAAAATTGGCACAAGTACCTACAGATTACTTTTCAAAGACATTTTACAAGCCCACCATCAGCCAGTTTCATGAACTAATGATGAATAAGTGTTGTTTGATCCGAAATGGAAAAACTCTGACATTTCACTTGAAGGGGTCAATGCTGGTTTTTTTTCCAAAATACATGTATTTAATAGTCTTTTAAGTCACTGATCTACCTTACCCTGAAACAGTAAAAGCAGCCAATGAAGTATGGGATATACTATATGATAAAATTGTTTTGTCTAAATTTAATTATACTGTGTCACTTTTAAAATTTGCTATCTTATTTATAGGTAATGGTGATGTGATCTTCCTTCTAAAACAGTAAGAATGTATCCAAATTTTACTTCAAAATTATCAGTCTCACTTCCATTCATTTACGAACATATCATTCATTTTCTCAATATCCTCTTCTAAAGATGAGAACTCACTCTGAACAGTAGTGTCAACAGACAACAGTTGCCCTCCAGTTCTCTCTCAGGTGACCAGTCCTTGTCTGTCAGCCTCGTCAGGAGCTGTTCTTTATGTTGTAGGTTGGAGGTTAGAGAAGTGACTCAAATGCATTGATTCCTGTTTTTATGTCTGAATAGTTCAACCAGTCAGCCTGTGCACAAGTTGCTAAATAGACCTTGTATTATGTACAAGCACAGATTGACTCTTAATAATGTACCCAGTACTCATGCAGAAAGTACTGGTATCATTGCCACAAGGGTCATTGTTATGCCACCGCAGAGAATTACAGAACCTGTATTCAAAATGATATGATGCCACAACCAAGGTTATGGTGTTGTTACTGGATAATACTTTCTGGGAAGACCAGCAATGGTAAAAAGACCCAGGCGCCTCATAACAACTGTGCTAAAACAAAAGGGCACATTTAAGTTTTGATGCCATTCAGTGCACAATTGGCAAGAACATTACAAAATGTGGCATTACCACCAAATTCAATGCTGTCTGTCTCTGAATGTCAGCACATGGTGTACCATTACAACACAAAGGCAGACAGCCAAATCAAAGCAGCCTCCCTATCGCTGTATTACTTAATGATCCTCAAAATTAACAAGTTATTAATAATACAGTAACTTTAGCAGGGCAAAGTTAAACAACTGGGTAATCTAATGAATGTCTATGATTGAGCCCAATCTTCTTTGATTCTAGACCCCACTGATACCAAGACAGAGAGGCAAACATAGAATAGTACCTCACAGTACAGGCCCTTCAGCCACGATGTTGTGCTGAACTTTTACCCTAAACCTAAGGTCTATCTAATTTCCACCGCTAACTTATACTATCATCCATATGCCTATCCATAAACTCTCTGCCAAGGGATAAATCAAAAGGAAAAATAAAAAAGAAATAAATGACCAGTTCACTTAAACAGTTTCCATGATCTGCAATATCACAGGCATGTGAGATTATATCTTCCTTGGTTTCTGAAGATATTGGTCAAAGTAAAGGTCTTCCAATAGACTCCAAGAAATATTCACTTAATACTTAGCACTGAGTTTCTATTCTTTAAACATTCAATATGTTGATAATGAATGGACCTCCAGAACACCATTAAATCTCCTTGGCCCCAGCTATTCATGATGTATATTAATAACATGGATGATGAAACCAAATGCAACATTTCCAATTTTACTGATGACACCAAACCGAGCAGGATTGTGAATTATGAGGAAACACAGGGAGAATTCAAGGTCATTTAAACAAGTTGAGTGTGTGGAAAACCAAATGGCAGATGCAGAACAAAGTGGCTAAGTGTGAAATTATATATTTTTGTTGTGAAAAATAGAAAGTAAGAAGTATTATTTAAATGTTGATATATTCAGAAACGTGGATTTACAATAGGATCTGCATCCCCTTGTACACTAGTCAATCAAAACAGGCAGGCAAATGCAGCAAGCAATTAAGAAGGCAAGTGGTATATTGGCTTTCATTGTGAGAAGATTTGAGTTCAGAAGTAGGAATGTCTTACTGTAATTATTCAGAAATTTGATGAGATCACACCTGGAATATTGCATGCAGTTTTGGTCTTCCTACCTCTCAAAGGATATACTTACGATAAAAGAGTGCAGTGGAAATTCACTGGGCTGCTTTTTTAAAATCATTTATGGGATGTGGGTGTTGCTGGCTGGTCAGCATTTCTTACCCATTCCTCGTTGAGAAGGTGGGATTAGCTGCCTTCTTGAACCTCTGAGGAGAGATTAGTTTTTCTGGGTATGTATCTACAACAGTTTAAAAGAATGAGAGGGGATCTGATTGAAACATGTAGCATTCTAATGGGGCTAAACAGACCACACATTTGGAGGATGTTTTCCTGGTTAGGGAGTCTAGACCAGGAACATTGTTTCAGGATAGAGAAGCGGACTATTTAGAACTGAGAAGAGGAAATATTTCTTCACTCAAAGGATAGTGAACCAGTTGAATATCTACCACAGAATGCACTGGAGGCTAAGTTACTGAATATATTCAAGAAAGAGACAGATCATTGTTTAGCTTTTAAAGACATCAAGAAGGTAGGGAGAAAGCAGGAATATTGGCATTGAGGTAAAGGATCAACCATGATCATATTGAATGGTGGAGCAAGCCTGATGGGTCGAATGGCCTAATTCAGCAACTCGTTTCTACGTTGTTCATTAGAACTGAAATAAATGAGAAATGTGAGGTTTTAAGCAAGTCAGTGGAAGGAGGGTAGATAAAGAACAAAGGGGAAAGTCTGTTTGTAAAATGGGTAATTGCTTTATGCATTCAGTTCACAAGTGTGACTCCGAGTCTACAGTTGTTATGTAGTTTTAATTCCTCTCTTTTAATCATATGCTGACTTCTCTGCCTTCAGTCCCCTGCAATGTTCCAATGAAGCTGAACATAATCTCTCGGAACAGCACCTTATCTTTCAAATCGGCATTTAATAGGCTACTCCCAGGATCAACTTTGAATTCAATTTCAGACTGTAACATCTGTCCTATTTTTGTTTTTCTTTCACACATTCCTGTTTAACTCTGAGATAGCAAGAACTTCAGATGCTGGAGTCAGAGTTGATAGAGTGTGGAGCTGGAGGAACACAGCAGTTCAGGCAGCATCAGAGAAGCAGGAAAGTTTTGGGCCTAGACCCTTTAACAGGTCCTGATGAAGGGTCTAGACCCAAAATGTAAACACTCCTACTCATCTGATGCTTCCTGACCTGCTGTGTTTCCCCTGCTCCACACTGTATCAACACTGTTTAACTTTTATTTTTTTTTGTTTCTGCTTTTGGACAACATCTGTTCATCATTCTACCATTGACACCTCCAATGGATCCATCTTTTGTTCCTTGAATATTCCATTATCATTCATTTTGGCTTTGCAATACCAACCCTTTTTTCATTTAATTATCTCCTGTCTTCCACCCTGTTATTGATTTTCCCCTTCATTCTTTTCTGTCTGTACTTTCATTAACTTAATATCGAGTCCAGGCCTGATGACAGGTAATCAACCTGCAATGTTAACTCCATCCCTTTCTCCCCAGATGCTTCATGGCCTGCTGAGTATTTCCAACATTTTCTGTTTTCATTTTGGTCACACTTAGCTTAGCTTTGATCATTAGACTGACACAATAAAATGTATTTGGACTTCAACTTTAATTCAGCTTGGCTCCAAAGTGGCGACATAGCTGATTTTAGAGCCAAATCTGGCACCTGTTTGGCTCTTGTTACATTTCTCTTTACCCATTGCAGCTGTTGACTTTAAATGTGGCACAGGATTAATACTGAAGCTTTGAAGTTACAACACTGTGTCAACTATGGCTCAAATGTCAACATGCTCACAGCTGAGTCATATGATTGTGGGTTGAAGTCCTACTCCAGGATTTGAGCTCAAAAATCAAGAGTGATGTTCCAGGGCAGTACTGAAGCTATGTTGTGGTGCTGAAGGTGCTTCCTTCTGGATGAAATATTAAACTAAGATACTGCCTACCCTAACGTTGTTACTCTAAAAGATCCCTTGGCACCATTCCATAGAGTACAAGGTCTGTCATCCCTGGTCAGCATTCATCCCTCAATCAGTATCACAAGATAGATTATCTGGTCAATGGGAATCTGCTGTGCACAAATTTGCAAATTGGTTACTGTGCTTCCTAAATTACAACAGTAGCAACATTTCAAAGCAAGTATATTGTTACAATAAAACGGTTTGAAATGTCATGTGTTTGTGGAAAGGCACTATCTAAATGGATGTCATTTTCTTCATTCAAGAGTATCTCTGTGCCTTATTCAAACTGTATGTGTATCATCACTGCACCACTGGGACTGGGATGATTTGGCAATGATCAGTCTATTAGCAGGAATACCGGATGTACTTGAATCCGAAGCATCCCACAGGCAGTACAGCAACTCACTGGAGCTTTCTTTACAATGCAGAGAAAATTATTCTGACATGGACGGACCCAGTTGTCCTGTGCACATGCCATTGAACATCAGAATGGCAATATTATTCATTAACTTATTTTGGAGTTCTTACAGTCCCCCATTCTACATTTAATTAATTCTTTCCTGAAAATAGTCATTTTAAACAGCTGCAGTCCATCTGAGATCTCAGTAAACTGGTATTAAGATGTGTTCTTGCAATGTTCATTCTCAGAGGACACATTCTTTCACATCAACATGATATTGGAATATCAATCTATGCAATTTACAAATGGATTAAAGTGCATTTGACCTGATTTCTTGTCTTTCTCCTTCTGTCACACACATGAAACATCACCTGCATTTCAATAGTTCCTTTAATACAAACCACTCCAGGCACCTTCCATGACATGAGAAGGAATACTTAAAGAAAATGCCTTTTGAAAGCCAGACATGATGTAGTAAAGTGTTTCCAAGTGAAAATTCCATATGTGGAACAGCATGGTCCCAATGCTCGAGTAGAGGATATAAAATAAACCATAAGAAATTGAAGTCAAGAGATTTGACTTCATTACATGGAAAGAACCGAAGACATTGATAAAAAGGATTGCATAGGTTTTCTGCCTGGAGTGTTTCTATGAAAACAAGGTGAACGTTTGATTTAATATAAAGTTCACCCTACTGAGATGAGGATAAATTTTTCCATTCAAAAGGGTTGAATACCTTTGGAATTCTCTACCCCAAAGAGTTGCAGATCCTCCAACACTGAACATATTTAAAGCTAAAATAGTCAGGATTTTAAGTCTCTCAGGGAATCAGGGAATATGGGGAGCAGGTGGGAGACTGGGATTGGAACTGAATATCAACCATGATAAATAGTATTGAATGGTGTACCAGGTCAATACATCACATTGTATTCTCCTGCTCCTGTTTCTTATGTTGTTAGAAGAGAAGCAGTGTCATGAAATAACCTTTTTAATTTTGGCAGCTCCTGTATTAGATCAGGTAGATCCAATTGTTGGCAATCCTGGGTATGATTGATGATTTGTTTTATTAAATTTATAAAAATATTGCTAATAATCATTAGTATTTTTATTTTTTCTAAGACAATCAATGAAACAAAATACTTGGGCATCTGAATCATATCCTTAGATATTCCGAGAACTGCGCTGCATTCTGTTTGTCAAAATAGCTTTGACTAAACTTATTCTCAACTTCACTCAAAATCTTTATTCAATTTTTCATATTATTCACAAAACGCCATGTGAGAGATGCTGCTTGAAAATGATTGTCATTAAGGCAGACTTTGTTAATGCCATAATGGTTACATTTGCTCAAACCAGAAATAGCCTGGGGTTGGAAAAAAGAACTTCTCTGTGTATGAAGGTCTAAATGAGATAATGTCACATTTATGACTTTATTTTTACCCCAAGATTATACCTTTTTTTTAAAAAGATTGAGTACATTTTCACTTATATAGTTCAAATGGCTTTTTCTTTAAAACTTTTTCATAAGATGTGGGCTTTGCTAACAGGAACAGCAATTATTTCCATTCCTAATTGTCCTTGAGAAAGTGGTGTTGAGCCGCTTTCTTGAACCTCTGCAGTTCGTTTGCTGCAGGTAGCCCCCCCCCCCCCCCCCCGCAAGAAAAAACGCTGAAAGGGAGCGAGTTCCAGGATTTTTGGCCATGCAACAGTGAAAAGTTGGCTAAGTCAGAATGGTGAGTATTTTCAAACAGTACTTGCAGACAATGGTGTTCCCATATGTTTGTAATGGAAATGTTTAAAATTAGTGAGTTCTGGATAATTAATTATCCTATGTATATCGTAAACAGTGAAGTTAGAAGATAATGGAAAATCCAAAAAGCATACTAATCCAATTTTTCATATGGAAAGGTAGAACTGAAGGAATTATATTTCAAATCTTTATTTAATCCTTAGAATCCTTATGGTAAATACTCTCTTCTTTATTTAGTTTGAACCATTTTAATGAACTTTTTTGAAAATTGAATCTATGTTCTTATTGTGGAGATATGAGAAAAAGGATTTTCTGCTAGCCTTTGGAGCTGATTGCTACATATAGTACCTCCTAATTGTGGGGGTGTACAGTAGACTATGCATCCATTTCCAAAAGTACTGTATCTTAACTTCCCAGTTTGCTAAAGAAAGTTTCTTAAAAAGAAGTGAAACCCAAGTTAAGTACACAAGGTATTAATATTTTTTCTATGTTCTTTAGCTGCAAAGATGGGTTAGCAGGTAAGAAATGTGACATGTAGACATTCACTTCTTCGTTAATTCCATTTCTGGTACTGATGTGGCCATTTAAAGGGAATGCAACTTTTTTTTAAACTTTTCACTCTATCACTGGTATGAAATACGTATTAACCAAGAACATTTCTGGCATTTTCTGGACTCAAAAACCAAGGCAATTTTCAGTTCTGAAAGTGACAGCCTCTGGTCCAACTGTCACAATGATTTCCTTACAGCCCCAGTGGAAAAGTGTAATATGCTCCTTCAACTGCTGGCAACAGGCAAAATAATAACTTCACTCCTGCAGCCCATGTTTGCAAAAGCTACACCAAATGTTTACTGTTGGATGTGATTCTGCAATTGAGCACCACTTCTAAACAATCATGAGTGCACTAAGAGTCACATCAACAACCAATTTAAGCTTATCAGTTGAGCTGGTAATGCGGCGCACTTAGGCTAACTTGACACAAGACCTGTTCTTTGCAAACAAAAGGAATACATGCAGGCTCTGTGCCTTTTTTGAATTACCTGGAAGCAAAGATCTGTTTTGCTGTCTCCGTGATAACATCTGAGCCAATCAGAATGAACTTGCAAACCAATAAGCGCCCCTTTTCTTCTTTACTATCAATTGTTGAAATTGATTGAAATATGCCATTCTTGGATTTGTTCTGATGAGAAGAGATGGTTCTTCTGTCATTTTTTCTCTCTTATGTGAGGATGTGCCAAGACTATGTTCAGTGTCTCTTCAACAAAGCCATGCACCTCAAAGTTATTCCCCCTATGAATGTGGCCCTTATTCCACACCTTATTAAAGGTTAGACAATGACTAAGATTTAGCAAGATAGTGATGCAGTTGAAAAATGTGAAAATCATTCACAATCATTTCCTCAGCTAGAGATCAGGTTCACATTGCTGTACATAACCTGCTTCATCTTGTCCGATTATTATTCTGAAATAGGTCTGAGCTCCAAATTTGTGCATCTGTTTTCTAATTTAAGAAGAAAGTATAATTTTTATTTGTTGGTCACCTATTTTTCACTTATAAAATGGGAAACTGAGGACTTTTGAATGAAGATCTTAAGAAGCCTTTGAAGACAGATTCAATTTTCAAGCAGGGGTGAGATTAAATATGCAACTTTCAGATTCATTTTCATGTACAAATGGAAAGGTTGTACACAATGCTCTCTAGCTCAATTCTACTAGGGGATCATGCCCTAGATCCAGTCATCCTTAAGGGGATTGCTGCAAGCTACTCGAGCTGAATAAATGAAACATTAGATTTTGCAAAACCAGCACGCTCCTTCTGGCCTCACAAGATTCCTTGGCCTGCTGCCAGCCTATCTACCATGTCAAAGTTGCCCTGAATCTGCCAAGTTGCAGCATAGCAGCCAATTGGCACCCACACATTACCATTCAGAATTTGAATGAGGCCTAAACTTGACAATGTTCACAGACACTTGACCATCGCTGTGGGCCGGTGGCAGACACACCTAACCCATTTTGTGTTTGTGTTTGTTTTTGGGATAGTTTGGAACACTTTGTCAATATAAATATTAAATTGAGCATGCTATTAGATGAGTTAGCAAAATACTTTAAGCTGATAGCCTGCACAAAACACCAGATTTTCATCAACTGCTACCATATGTTTGGACATAGAGATACAAAAGGTAATGCAGGTGATGTTGGAAGTGATCCATTCATTCAGGTACTATTGGAAAATTATTATTAGGCAATGCTTGTCTAAATGGGAGATTATCTTTTTCTGAGTTAACTCTTATAAGAGAGGAAAAATATTCACTGATAAATTAAGGATTTGCAGCAGCCTTATTCTTAGTTATTTTATCTTTGTTCTTGAAAAACGTCCTGCTGTAAAGCTAACGTATAGTTTTCTACTTTGATTGTTTTTTAATTACTATCTGGATAATCATCAAAATAGGAAGCTTCTGTCTCACCCTTTTGTACTTAATGAATGGCACAGGTGTGATTTTTAAAAGCTGGGCTAAGTTCAGACAAATATGAGACATAGCAAGGGATTTAAAAGGTAAAACTGAAAATCAAATCTAAAACATTTTATCTAAATCTTTTGTGATGACATTTCGAAGTCAAGCAGTTGACAGAAGGACTGATTTGAGCTTCTCCCCAGGGTTTCCACGGTGATGATTCTCACCAGAAACTGCCTTGAAGATCATTTGTTTCTTGGTAAATAGTTTCATTGAAAAATACAAACAAATATTGGTCAAGTACTGCACAAAACTTTCTGCACCAACTTTTGTATAATTATTTATAAATGAAAGAAATAGTGATTTCATTTTTAAGTGCTTTGTTTAAAATGATTTGACAACATTATAGGGAACAGATACCCTTTTCAAAGCCATTCAGAGTCTCAGATTTGGAAAGATTTGTAGTGTAGGCTGCTGTGTGTGGTGCACAGAAACACATTGTAGTCACGCGAAGAAAACGGGAATAAGAAACATTCAAAGGTTTCTGTGTCTGCCACAAATTGTACTTCAGCTGTTGAGAACGATGATTCCAATTAGCACTCATGCACTGTACTTACCACTGCTTGACAGAGCAAAATGAAAGCAATTTTTGCCTTGAGGGCTTTTTGGCATTGTGGAAGTGGCCCTTCTTCTGGGTCAGAAGGGTCCAGATTCTTCCTCAGAATGTGATGGCCATGGAGATAACACAATAATGTGCCCAAACAGGTTGACAAAAAAAGCGCTGTCTTACCAATTACCAACTGAATATTTCTCAATATTATTCCAGCTCTGTGATCCACAGTGTATTTCTACATTTTCAGGAAACTCATGCCAACCAGCAGCTTTATAATTCTATGCACTTTGTTGGCTTTAAAAAGGTTCCATCTTAAAATGTCTTTTCAATGAAATTATTTTGGACAATCAGATTGGCTGATATAGGTCATGTAAAAGTCCAGATTGGTGCAATATGGGGAGGCCTTTATGAGGCTGGGGTTGAGGCATTTTAAAAAAAAAGTGAGTATCTAACAGTGATACAACTGCTTGCAACTTAGTGTTATATTTTATCTTAAGATAAGTTTTGAGATTCATCTTTGCACCACCACATATATAGCAGTTATTCCACCCATTAACATCGTCCTTACTTCACCTTGTTTGCTACTGAAACACTCACTTGTGCCATTACTAACTCTAGGCTTGACGGTTCTAATGCACTCCTGCATGGTCCCCAAAATTCTGCCCTATGTAAGCTTTGAGGCGGCACAGTGTTTCAGTGGGGATAACTTATTCTGAAGCTGGTAACCTAACTTTCACTTTCAGTAGCTCTCACATGGAAAAAGTATTATTTAAGTATTATCTAAGTATTATTTAAATTGTCAGTCAGTTCCGCATGGATTTCTGCATGAACAGTACTCTTTTATATTTGGATGACAACCTGTTCTCAAATAGGAATGTTCATATTCATTGTTTGTTTGCCTCAAATGCAAATGTAACATTCTAGTCATAATACTGGTTGGAATGATAGGGAGTAATCTTCTGAGCAAATGTGAATTTTAGCAGAATTGAATAATAATAGATTAATCAAGTGCTGACATGAGAAATATTTTGTACAATCTTTAAGTGTGAGGCTGGAAAAGCACAGCAGGTCAGACAGCATCTGAGGAGCAGGTAAGTCAACTTTTTGGGCCAAAACCCTTCATCGGGACTTTTGTGCAGTGAATGGTTAGGATATGGAATGCATTATTTGAGTGTGTCATGGAAGCTGATTCAGTTGTGGCTTTCAAGTTGGAATTGGATAAGCACCTGAAGAAAGGAAACTTAAGGACTACTATGATAAAATGAGAGAGTGTGACTAGCTAAATTGTTCTTGTAAGGAACCAGCACAGACTGGATGGGCTGAGAGGCCTCTAAGTGCAGTATTCATTCTGTTATTGAATGGGTATTAGATCTATGATGGATGTGTGGTCTAGCAAAAAAAAACTACAAACTCACAAGCATGGTGGATTGTTCAAGTTGTCTGTGTGATTTTGTAAGTAATCAGACTTAAGAAATTCTTCAGGTAAATGAGTCATGGCCAGCAATAAGGCACAATGAGTATTCCTACTCATCAGAGTAACCAGCTTCTCATTCAAACACAGTGAATGACTGAGAAACTCAGCAGGTCTGGCAGCATCTGTGGAGAGAGAAATAGACTTAACCTTCTGTGTCCAGTATAAAAGTTCTTCAGAACTCTGAGAAGGAATTAATGTGAAGCGAGAAGTCACTTCTCAGTCGAACAATAGAATAAAATCTTCAAGAAAACTCAAAATATTTTCATTTATTTGTCTGTAATTACTCTGAGTTGGATTTCTTTAGAAATTATACAAATTTAAATCAATGATCAGTTATTCATAGTGCTGTTAATTCTAATCAGTACCAAATAGTTTGTGAATTACATTTAATATTTTTCATGCTCCTCAAAGATGAGAGGAATATTTCCATGGGAAGAATGGAAGGGAAATGTGTATATGTTTATTTTAAAAGTGTTGGTTTGCTGAGTTAGTTTGTTTCAAAAATTTTAATTTCAGTCTTTGGGAAAGTTAAGATCTGTGAATACTTGCAAAAATTGAAACAGCCGACACTATTGTCACTTTAGACAAAGAATTCATTTTAAGTGTTGTGAAAGAATTTGATATTTTTAAGTACTAATATAATAATTGTTTATTTCTGGGTCTTCCACTTTGGGAACCACTGGAGCACCAAAGGTTACAGGGTCACTATGATATTTTGAATGAAAAGAAAATAGCACCAAGTGAAATGTAAATTGCTTCTAAATCCACAGGAAAGGTACAAATTAGAGGGACAATAAAATTTCTGTCTGATTAATGATGTCAATTGTTGTGATTTGAATGGACTATATTTTCAAAAAACGATGTTCTAACACTATAAACTGTAAGAATCTTAATTATCATATATCACCTCATAGCAGCTTTACCTGAAATACTGTTCACATTTAAATGGAAGATCAGCAACTTCTGGATTAATTCTCTATTATTAACAATTGTTTGTTAGGATAATATCAGCTCTGCATTGCTGATTCCCGGGTCTGGAATGAGAAAGTGGGAGCCAACGACGCAACTTTTTTTCTATATTCTTGCATGGGATGAGGGTGTCATTGCATGGCCAGCATTAGTTGCTCAATCCTGATTGCCTTTACAGTCAACCAAATTGTGGGATTGTATTTGCATACAGGCCAGATTATGTAGGATAGCAAGTTTCATTTCCTAAAGGACATTATGAAACAGAAGGGTTTTTACAACAGCTGATGTTAATCTTTTGGTCATCATTAGAGAGATTAACTTTAAATTCCAGAATTTATTAATGGAATTCAAATTCGACCCATTGAAGTGCTGTGATTTTAACCCATTGAGCTTTAGCCTGGGCTTTTGGATTACTATTCCAGTGATATTACCACAATGCCAATGACTCCATCACATATCCCAGAGCTGGATCGGATATCAACAATATTTTTGTGAACATGTAAGCATGTTAAATGAAAGCCTTCAAACATAAAGCTATAACTTTGCACTTTTTAAAGTCTCCTGGTTAGTCAAAACATGCTGTTTTTAAAAACCACACAAATGTACACCAAGTGATCTGCTTCTGCAAATTAAAATTTTACTGATGGCTGAGTTTACTAAAGTTTAATAAACACTTACTGACACTTGTCTCAGCATCTTTTTACCAGTGCATTTCATTTATTAAGTTTATGAAAGGCCCTCAATCTGCAAAGGCACTTTTAAAATTAATTCTCTATTCCATTTATTTGTTGTCCTTACAATAGATTCAATTGTATCACTTGAACCGTTAAAAGAATAAAGACTAAATTTTGTTTAATATTTGCACTGAAGAAAGAGGCAGTTATTTTAAGACCCATAAAATTATCTAGTACATCTCATTCATAATGAATATGTGTAAAGAACTCATTATACATGTAATGATAGGGTCTTCAGGAGTGTTGCCGAACAAAGAGACCTTGGAGTGCAGGTTCATAGTTCCTTGAAAGTGAAGTTGCAGGTAGACAGAATATTGAAGGCATTTTGTATGCTTGCCTTTGTTGGTCAGTGAATGAGTACAGGAGTTTGGAGGTCAAATTGCAGCTGTACAGGACATTGCTTTAGGCCATTTTTGGAATTCTTCATGCAATTATGGTCTCCCTACTATAGGAAGGATGTTGTGAAACTTGAAAGGGTTCAGAAAAGATTTGCAAATGTTGCCAGGATTTCAGGGTTTGAGCTATAGGGAGAAACTATATGAGCTATAGGGAGAAACTATATGGGATGGGGCTATTTTCCCTGGAGGGTTGGAGGCTGAGGGGTGACGAGATAGAAGTTTATAAAATCATGAGGGACATTGATAGGGTGAATCGCCAAGGTCTTTTCCCTGGGGTGGGGGAGTCCAAAACTAGAGGGTACAAATTTAAGGTGAGAGAGAAAAGATTGAAAAGGGATCTAAGGGGCAACTTTTTCCCACAGAGGATGGTGCGTGGCAGAGGAAACAGACAATAGACAATAAGTGCTGGAGTAGGCCATTCAGCCCTTTGAGCCAGCACCACCATTCATTATGATCATGGCTGATCATCCACAATCAGTATCCTG
This sequence comes from Stegostoma tigrinum, assembly GCF_030684315.1. Taxonomy (NCBI): domain Eukaryota; kingdom Metazoa; phylum Chordata; class Chondrichthyes; order Orectolobiformes; family Stegostomatidae; genus Stegostoma; species Stegostoma tigrinum. The sequence goes on along the minus strand of NC_081364.1, from coordinate 32,657,521 downwards.
TTCCTGCCTTATCCCCATAACCCTTGATTCCACTGTCTTTAAGAGCTCTATCTATCTCTTTCTTGAAAGTATCCAGAGACTTGGCCTCTACTGCCTTCTGGGGCAGAGCGTTCCATATATCCACCACTCTCTGGCTGAAGAAGTTTTTCCTCAACTCTGTTCTAAATGGCCTACCCCTTATTTTTAAACTGTGTCCTCTGGTTCTGGACTCAACCATCAGCAGAAACATGCTTCCTGCCTCCAGAGTGTCCAATTCCTTAATAATCTTATGTGTCTCAGTCAGATCCCCTCTCATCCTTCTAAACTCAAGTGTATACAAGCCCAGTCGCTCCAATCTTTCAACATATGATAGTCCCACCATTCCGGGAATTGACCTTGTGAACCTATGCTGCACTCCCTCAATAGCCAGAATGTCCTTCCTCAAATTTGGAGACCAAAACTGCACACAATACTCCAGGCGTGGTCTCACCCGGCCCCTGTACAGCTGCAGAAGGACCTCTTTGCTCCTATACTCAATTCCTCTTGTTATGAAGGCTATTAGCTTTCTTCACTGCCTGCTGTACCTGCATACTTGCTTTCATTGACTGATGTACAAGAACACCTAGATCTCGTTGTACTTCCCCTTTACCTAACTTGACTCCATTGAGATAGTAATCTGCCTTCCTGTTCTTGCCACCAAAGTGTATAACCACACATTTATCCGCATTAAACTGCATCTGCCATGCATCCGTCCATTCACCTAGCCTGTCCAAGTCACCCTGTATTCTCATAACATCCTCCTCACATTTCACACTGCCACCCAGCTTTGTGTCATCAGCAAATTTGCTAATATTACTTTTAATGCCTTCAACAGCAAGAACAACAGTGATGCATCAGTGAGCTTTTTATGGGTTAGGACGGAAGTAGAGCTTTGAATAAGTTGCACTTGTGACTGTAGGAATTCCTCGGGGTGAATATATTTCTTTAAAATCAACCTGTTTGTACATGTTATGGACTTTGGAGCAGGTAGGATTTGTACCCAGACCTTCTGGTTCAGAGGTAGGGACTTCCTCAAGGCAGTATCCTAGGCCCATTTACCAGCTCCTTCATCAACAATGGTGTCTCCATCATAAGGTTGGAAGTGGAATGTTTGCCGATTGTGCAATCAAGGTTCATTGGCATTTGCAACTTCTCAAGATATCGTCCGTGTCCAAATGCAACAAAACAACATCAATATTTAGGCTGGGCTGAAAAAAATGGCAAGTAACATCCATACCACACAAATGCCAGACAATGAGTAACTTTCCCTGGAGGTAGTCATCTAACCAACATTCAGTGGTGTTACCATCACAGGCATCACCACCCACCTCCCCCATTGTCCACCCCAAATATCAACATCCGGGGGGGGGGGTTACCATCGATCAGAAACGGAATTTGACTAGCCAAATAAATACAATGGCTACAAAAGCAGATCACAGACTAGGAATACAGCATTGAATAACTCACCGTCTTACTCCCTAAATCCTCTCCATCGTCTACAAGGCACAAGTCAGGACAATGATGGAACACTTCCCACTTGCCTGGATGGGTGCAGCTCCAACCACACAAGAAACACAACACCACCTAGGTCAAAGCAACTCCCTTGTTTAGTACTACATTCACAGGCATCACTCTCTTCACCAACAACCCGTAATATCAGTTACTGTCTACAAGATGAACTACAGATATTCAAAGGTTTTTCGACAGCACCTTCAAATGCATGGACAGTTCCACCTTAAAGGAGAAGTGCAGCAAATATATGGGAACATCACCACCTGCAAGCTCCCCTCCAAGCCACTCACCATCCTGACTTGGAAATATATTGCTATTCCTTCACTGCTGCTGGGTCAAAATTCTGGAATTCCCTCCCTAATGGCATTGTGGGTCAACATACAGCAGGAGGACTGCAGCAGTTCAAGAAGGCAGCTCATCACCCCCTTTTCAAGGGCAACTGGGGAAAGGCAATAACTGCTAACTACACAGAAATGCCCACATCCCATGACTGAATTAAAATAATACTTTATGGAGGCATGGAGATCTGACAAGACAGCATTTAAATAGTTGACTTTGGAGACAACAAGGCCTTAGTTAAGTACTTCAGAAATAGATTGGCCCCCATAAGGGTAAAGATGAATACCAGGATTTGTGACTAATAGCTCAGCCTTGGTTGAATAGTATGCTAAGGTTGCAAATAGCCTGGTTAAAATGAAAACAATGACTGGAAGGGCCATGGAGTTGGTGGCATGGATGTGAAATCTCTAGATGGACCATAGATGATAATTAGAGTATAGTACCAATGTTTAACTGAACAAATTGTAACTCATTCAAGTTTAGATGTTGAACAAGCAGGCTAAACACATGGAGGCTCTGGAGGCAGTCAAGAGTTTTGTTGGGAAGGTGGAGCTTGCTATTCTTTGTTGTCCAGTGGAAATTGGCTTGATGTTTACAGAGATTCTAAAGGCAGCACATAAATGAACAAGAGTGAAATTAGAATAGATGTTTGAGGGACGCCACTGATGATGCCATTGGGATGGAAAGAGAAGCCATTGCCGATAATTGACTACAACCGGATAAGTCTGGATCTGTCACTTATGATCAGACCCGACCAGTAAAATGATATTTCCTTCCCTGTCCCCATCCCCGTCCGCTTTCCACAGGAACTGTTCACACCTCATATTCCACCTTGAGAGCTTACAACCCAATGGCCTGGAAATTGACTTCACCAACTTCAAAATCTGTTCTCCGCCAACCTGTCCATCTTCTGATTCACCTATCCTCTCCACCCTTCCCACTGACCAACCACAATAACCTCTTATCTGCATCCACCTATCTTTGCTTCGTCTTGCCTCACCCCCTTCCCTCTCTATATTTCTGGGTTCCCCTCCCTCTCCCTCGTCCTGGCAAAGGGTTTTGGCTGGAACTACTGACTTTCTTGCTCCTCAGTGATATTTGACCTGCTGAGCTTTTCCAGTTATACATTTATTGACTTTGATTCAGGACAATTTGGTGCTGTGTGAAAGACAGATATCTGATTCAGAGAGGGGGTCATGGGAACAGGGCACAGATTTGAGAGGTGATTGTACTGAAGGATAAGAAAAAAGTGGGATGGTGGTTGTCTTTGAGATCATGTTACTAATTTGGGTTTTTTTGTTAGTCTCTCCTCCCTCATATCCTCTGTCTGCTCATTCACCTGAACGACCTCCTACGTACTCTGAACCTTGTGAATGACTGCTGGGGCTCAAGGTTAAACTTGATTCAGCTCAGAACAAAGAATAGCAACAAAAGTTGTAGTAATTCCAGTCCAGTAACACAGATTTTACCTGCCGAGTCTGCTTGTAGTGCCCTCTTTGCTGTCCCTGTGGCTAACTGAACAGAGTTGCTGATTGAGCCTTTTAGAAACGTTGAGAACGGCAAAGTGAAGGCCAATGGCATAATGACGGACTGATGCTGGTTGAAGCCGACTGTTAAATATTCCAGCTCCTGGTTTTGAATTGGCCTCTGTTGAATTGAGACTGGGAGTAGGAAGGAAACAGAATTAACTGGAAGTCCTCGTCTGTTTGTGACTATTAATGGTGTGTCGTAGAGAGAGCACTGGGGACAACTCTGGAAGACGGCGCTTGGGAAGAAGAAAATGCGAGTACCTCTTTCATGTGAGGAAGAATGTAACAATCCCAGAAATGTCAATAAGTAACGAATAATGAACTTTGTTTTACCCAAAGTTCACCACAGCCTAAAATAATAAAACCAGGGAACCCCCACCCCCTTTTTTCCAGAACCGTGCAGATCAAATTTCAGCAAATTCTCAGGGGGCGAGAAATACAAAAAGCAGAATTTCGTTCACTTGGTCGGAAAGTATGCGTCTTTTGTATCGCCGAGGTGTTTGTGCGGTTCAGTGATTTGCTCCATTCCAGCGATCCGGTTCCGCAGTGAGTGGCCGCCTCCCCGGCTTGCCTGTGGGCGGGTTGATTGTGCTGACTGGCGTTTGCATTCTGATCCTGTTCTTGCTGCTGCAGCTGTAGCCTGCCTCCGCTCTGCTTTCCCCAGTCCTGGTAGCCATGCAGGCAGACACGCGCTGAGCATAGCGAAGTGTACAGATTGCGGCGCCCGGCAGCACTCTGGCTGCAAAGCATAACTTGACCCTTGAGTTTCACGCAACAGTCTCGTCAGCTGTGAACGCCAAGATATCTTCTTCACCTGCTACCATGGTGGCCAAGGATTACCCCTATTGTATTGCAGCTAAGAGGACAAACTGTGCCTTGGAAGTGCATAGTGTCAGCTCCAGTGCTAAAGAAACGGAGGTAATGTGTAGAAATGTGTTTTGTCTAGATGTGATAAATGTTGCTTTGTGCCGACTAGCTGAGATAATAAATCATGACTCTCGTTTGCAAGAAGCTGGACTGAGAAATGAATGTACTCGTTTGTGAATTTGTGGCTTCAAAAGCAAATTTCTTGATTTGAACTCCTCACTTGTAAATTTGGTTAACTCGATAAAATGTTGTGATTGTTTTTTAATGTTAATGTTGAATGTCATTCAAATCAGTTTGATGTTATATCCATACCGACAACCCTTTTAAACTGTCAAAATCTTTCTTCTTTTTAAGCATTTAGACCTCTCTACATTAACTAGCTGTAGTAAATTGACCGAGTTTCTCCGTCGCGTTATTAAGAATGAAAACTATGTAAAGTGTTCCTCCATGTCTTTGAAGTCTCCAATCCAGACAACAGCTGACGTGAAATCCTCTCTGATTTCCAAAGTCTGCCACTTCCATCCTGGCTGCCTCACTCAGCGGTTTGTACTTTGTTTATACAGTAATGTGCAACCCCTTTGAGGATTCGGCCTGGCAGCCAGTAGAGGGGGGAGGGAAAAGTGTCTAGCCCTCCTGGGCTCAGGAGAAGTGTAAGGATGTTATTGAGTGTATTTCTGTAGTGCAGTTTTCTAATGGATGTGTTCTCATTTTAATGCAAAAAGCCAAATAAAACTACACGCGCGCATAAATCCAGTTAAGAGACGGGGTTGGGAAACCCTCACGTCTGCTCACTTCGTGCTTGTTGAATTTTCACATCAAAAGGATTCCAAACACATTTATTGCAGACTTGTGCAGGACGCAGTTCTACTTTGGCTGTTTTATTCGTGAAATCGCCTCAGGTTGGTTCTTTGTACTTGGCACTTCAAATAGGGGTGTACCTGTTAGAGCGAAGCGTCCAAAAATTGGAATCTTCAGCCTTTGGTACTGATTCACTTGTCAGTTTCAGTCACAATCTCCGCCCTGATTTCTCAGTGAATTATGCTAAATTATATCAGGCTGTCAGTGAAATATGATTAAAGTAAGACAGTGAACAGATGAGTCTCGTGAATTACAAATGTTGGAAATAGGAGTTTGCCAACAAGTTGCTATTTTGTTCAGTTTTGGGAAGACCCTTGATTTAAATAAAAGCATATTTTTATGTTATACTAAATTGTATCATTCAGTTAGTTAAATTTTGACTTCAGGATACAGTTTGAAATTACTTCAACCTCTTTGCCTGAAGATCTCATGGACCTAAATTATGATTTTAAAAAAGAAAGTAGGAAGTCTCCTTCCAAAATCATTGCAGTTAAATTTTTCACTGCTTGCCTTTGAACTTCTTTCTGGCAACGTGTTTCTGTAACATTGATTTCTCTGCTTTTACATGGTTTCCCAAGTAGTGTTGTAGTTTAGGCATTTTTCATGACAGAATAATTCATCTGCTTACAGAACATCCACGTCATGTCAAAGTACTGTGGCACATTAAATGTGAAGCACTTTTTGAGATATTAATACTTGCTGCTTAAATGCAAGTCTGTTTTTAAATTGACTTTTGACTTCAGGTTGCTGTGAATCACTCAATATATTTTTATACTCTTATTACTGTTATAGAAAGTTTTGACAAGATAATGTCAAGCTTCATATGCGGTTTGCAAGCATACAGCCTCATTAAAGTAATCACTACACTCACTGCTGCTTTTGAGTGGGGGGAGGTGTTTCATAGGATCTAGAAGAACAAATATGACTAGGATGCCTTCTAGCTTCAGCATGCTGTAACAGCAGTAAAACTTCTGTATTAACAAAGTTCCAATCTGTGTGCATTCAAGTCTTCAAGAAGCCTCTTTGGCTTTAGTTATTTAAACTTGATCGGCCTCATCTTCTACCCTGTTTGAATAAGATGTCAGTGTTCAGCATAAGTTTAGCAGTAAACAAAAAAAAATGCATTTTTCTTAATATTAGAAATGTTGGCACATCAGCACTTGAAGTCTGGCATTTAGTGTGGAGAAAATGTAACTTACAATAAAAATTGAAAGAATTAAATCTGCAAATTAATTTAGATAAATCTACAGTTGAAATATCGTACAACTAATTTTGAGTGGAGTAATCTGCCCACCAGTGAAGTTTTTCTAATATACTTGATAAATCTTTTCCAAGATTAATTATTTTTCAGGTAATAAGAATGGAAACAAATAGTACAAACTAGAAGGGGATATCTTCCTCACTTCTGTTCCCTTGATTGGAAGTCTGAAATTAGTTGTGAATAAATAATAAGGCAATGATGACTAAGAATGCACGTTGATCTTATTAGTGTATTCTTCATGGCTCAGGTGCTGAGATCTGAGATTCTCAATAGACTAAAATTGCTGGGCTCGACAAGTGGAAATTCTAGTGATATTGCACTTGTACCAAAGTCCATTTAGCCTCAGGTACCGTAAGGCTCAGCATAACTCTTGCTGTTTTACGTATTCTGAGTTTTCTTCCATGCATCAGTAACCTCTGCCATTTTCTGGGGAGGTAGCTGCCTGGATTTTTAGAGAAAAATGCAGTCTTGAGTTCTATTTCTTTGTTTTAGTAATTGACTTTTCTTGTACTTCTGTGCAATTTCTACCATTTTGTTTATAAAATGTAATATTCCTCCCTTTACTCATTTTCTTGTGCTGACATACATTCTGGAAGCGCCAGAAATTTCCTTTCATTCTCCCTGGTTCAAGTCATAGGGATCAATTGTAAGGCCCAAAGGCAATCTCATGTGAAAAATATACTCACAAACCCAAACTGGGATATTAGGAATGGCTGGTGCTGGAGAATCCTAGACAACAAGATGTAGAGCTGGATGAACACAGAAGGCCGAGCAGGAAGGTTGACATTTTGGGCCTGATCCTTCATCTGAAATGGGGGAGGGGAAGGGGGTTCTGAAATAAATAGGGAGAGAGACGATAGAAGAGAAGATAGGTGGACGATAGAAGAGAAGATAGGTGGAGAGGAGACAAACAGGTCAAAGAGGCAGGGATGGAGCCAGTAAAGGTGAGTGTAGGTGGGGGAGGTAGGGAAGAGAGAGGTCAGCCCAGGGAGGGTGGACAGGTCAAAGGGGCGGGATGAAGTTAGTAGGTCGGAGATGGGTGTGGGGTTTGAGGTGGGAGGAGGGGATAGGTGGGAGGAAGGACAGGTTAGGGAGGTGGGGATGGGCTGGGTTGGTTTTGGGATGTGGTAGGGGGAGGGGAGATTTCGAAGTTTGTGAAATCCACATTGATACCATTGGGCTGCAGGGTTCCCAAGTGGAATATGAGGTGCTGTTCCTGCAACCTTCGAGTGGCATTGTTGTGGCACTGCAGGAGGCCTAGGATGGACATGTCGTCTGAGGCATGGGAGGGGGGAGTTGAAATGGTGGACCTGCAGCTGTTTATTGCGAATCGAGCATAGGTGTTCTGCCAAGCGGTCCCCAACCAAAAAAACCTTAGCTGCACCCCCCTCATCTCTTCCCTAATAACCTCACCCCGCCCCCTTGACCTGTCCGTCCTCCATCGACTGACCTATCTCCTCCCTACCTACACCCACCTTTACTAGCTCCATCCCCGCCTCTTTGACCTGCCTGTCACCTCTCCACCTATCTTCTCCTGTATCCATCTTCTATCTGCCACTCCCTCTCTCCCTATTTATTTCAGAACCCCCTTCCCCTCCCCCATTTCTGATGAAGGGTCTAGGCCCAAAATGTCAGCCTTCCTGCTCCAATGATGCTGCCTGGCTACTGTGTTCATCCAGCTCTACACCTTATCACCAACCTGAGAGTCAGCTTGTCAGCATTTCAGTTTTTTTCAGTAGGATTGGAACATGTTAATATGAACCATTCAGATTATTCAGCAGGCACAACACTTTCAAAGAATCAAGTCAAATAGGAGCAAAAATTATGTTTATACCCACTGTTACTTGGAAACAAATTTGAAATAGGAAAAGATGAGTTGATGGTTTTGGAGAACAGTTATAAATGTTTCATTAAATGTATGTCAGAAGAATTTGCAAATACATGAACTGCCAAACACATTTAAAATAGTTAACTTGTCTCATCTTTTGGCTATCTTATCACTACAGGCCTCCTTTCTTCAGGACTAATAGTAATTAAGGATATCTTTACATCCTGATAAAATTTTTCAGATTTGGATATAAAGTGTGGGGTTAAAGTGATGATGAGCTTTACTTAATGTGGACACATTAACATGAAATTTCCAGATTTAGGAAGTTTACTGTCTTCATGTGTGATTTTCACAACAAGCCCTTTTGTACATGTCATAACATTTGGCTATGTTCTGTAAATTAGCTGATTCAATTTATCTGCACCCAAGTAGGTGACATCCTTTTGTTACTGTGGAGTGGTTGAGGAAAGTGTCTGCAATGTTTACATTAAAGCACTTAATAATTCATAAGTCTTATAATCCAGAGAGCCAGGCAGTGATGGATAGTCTCATCTTTGCACACTTAAACTGACAGAGGTGCATAGTGCAAACATGCAGCTCCAAACTCAACAACCACAGTTTCATTCTGCTATATGTAACAGCAGAAGTGGATCCTCAGATAATAACCACGAACTGAACACAAACACCAATTACTCATTGGCAAATAAGAAGAATGGTATTTCATAATTAGATTGCCATCACCACACCCCAGAAGAATCAGGCTTAGACAGACAGCACAAAATCAAGCTCTGTGTGCCTGTTCACAGGCAGGACAATTTTGTTCAATGCACATCAGTTGAAAATAAAGTGACAGTTCAAATGTTATTTCAACAGGCTAAAAAGAGCTAGAAATTAATGTTGCGTTGGAAAACTTGATTAATTCATGTGGAATGTTTCTGCCCATTATGTTAATAGAAGGTACTGATCTATCAAATTATTTGTAATGTATCTGTTTAAGGGAAGTATTTTGTGGAGTCAGAGTTGTACAACACAGATACAGACCGTTTGGTCCAACTCGTTCATGCCGACCAGATATCCTAACTTAATCTAGTCCATCTGCCAGCATTTGGCCCATATCCCTCCAACCCCATCCCGTTCATGTACCCTTCCAGATGGCTTTTCAATGTTGTATTTGTCCCATCCTCCACCACTTCCTCTGGGAGCTCATTCCATACATGCACTACCCTCTGCATGAAAAGGTTGCCCTTCAGATACCTTTTAAATCTTTGCTGTTTCACCTTAAACCTATGCTCCATAGTTTCGGACTCCCCTACCCTGGGGAAAAGATCTTAGTTATTCACCCTATCCATTCCCTTCATGATTTCACGATCTGTGTAAGGTCAGCCCTCATCCTCCGATGCTCCGGGGAAAATAGCCCCAGCCAATTTAGCCTGTCTGAATAGCTCAAAATCTCCAACTCTGGCAACATCCTTGTAAATCTCTTTTGAGCCCTCCCCAGTTTAACAACTGCTTTCCTATAGTCTAGAGACCAGAATTGCATTAAGAATTTCAAAAGTGGCCTAACCAATGTTCAGGACAGCAGCAACTTGATCTTCCAACTCCCATTCTCAATGCGTTGACCAATAAAGACAAGTATACCAAATTCCGTCTTCACTGTCCTGTCTACCTGACACTCCACTTTCAAAGGAACAATGAACTTGCGCTCCAAGGTCTCTGTTTAGCAACACATTCCAGGACCCTGCGATGAAGTATATAAGTCCTGCCTGATTTGCCTTTCCACATTTATTAAATTCCACCTGCTACTCTTCGGCCCATCTGAGAACCTTATTCAATGTCCACTTTTGATGTCATCTGCAAACTTGCTGACTATACCTTGTTTATTAACATTAAAATCAATTATACAAAAGGCAGTGGATCCAGCACCAATCCTTGTGGCACACCACTGGTCACAAGCCTCCAGACCAAAAAGTAACCCTCCACCACCACCATCCTCTGTCTTCTACCTTCAAGTCAATTTTGTATCCAAATGGCTAACCCTTTCTAGATTCCGTGTAATCTAACCTTGCAAACCAGCTCACCATGCAGAACTTTGTCAAACACCTTGCTGAAGTTCATATCGACAATTTGCCTTCATCCAACCTTCTCTGTCACTTCTTCAAAAAAACTCAATAAAGTTAGAGACACGATTTCCCATGCACAAAGCCATGTTGACTATGCCTAATCAGTCCTTGCCTTTCCAAATTAGTGTAAATCCTATCTCTCAGAATTCTCTTCAACAGCTTACCCGCCACTGATGTAAGCCAGCCAATCTATAGTTTCCTGGATTTTCTTTACCACCTTTCTTAAATGATGTTTCCACATTAGCTAACTTCCACACTCACCCACGGCTACTGATGATACAGATGTCTCAAGGGGCACAGCAATCAGTTCCCTAGCTTCCCATGAAGTTCTGCAATAACCTGATCAGATCCTATGGATTTATCCACATTTATGCATTTTAAGACGTCCACCACCCCAACACCTCTGTTATAATACGAGCACTTTTCAAGATCTCTCTATCTGTTTCTCCAAGTTCTGTAGCTTCCATCTCGTTCTCCACAGTAAATACTGACACAAAATAATTCCACTCATAGATGGCCTTGTTGATCCTTAAGGGACCCTATTCTCTCCACAGTCACTCTTTTGTCCTTAATGTATTTGTAGAATCTCTTTGGATTCTCCTTAGTCCTATTTGCCAAAGCTGTGTGATGTCCCATTTTTGCCTTTCTGATTTCTCCCTTGAGTATGCTCCTACTGCCCTTATACTCCTCTGGACATTCACTTGATCCTAGCTGTCTATTCCTGACATAGACCTTTTTTTTTCTTGACTAGAGCCTCAATTTCTTCAGTCATCCAGCATTTCCTTCCAGCCTTGTCATTCACCTTAACAGAAAGTGTGTCTCTGGACTCTCACTGTCTCATTTTTGAAGGCATCCCACTTCCCAACTGTCTCTATCTGCGAATAGCCTCTCCCAATCAACTTTTGAAAGTTCTTGCCTAATATCATCAAAATTGACCTTAGTTCAAGTTAGTCCTGACCTAAAAGGTAAAACTCTATCTTTTTCATAACCGCTTTAAAATGAATGGAATTATGAAAACTGGCCTCAAAGTGCTCCCCAACTGACACTTCAGTTGCTTGCCCTACCATATTTCTTGAAAGAAGGTAGGGTTTTGCTCCCTCTCCATTATGTACATCCATACTAAATAAGAAAATTTTCTTGGACGCACTTGACAAATTCATCTCCACCCAAACCGTCAACACTATGGCCATCCCAGTCTATGTTTGGAAAGTTTAAATCCTCTACCCAACATTATAACCCTATTATTCTAACAGATACCTGAGATCTCCTTGTAAGCTTATCATCCCTTTCTTATTCCTCAGTTCCACCTATATAACTTTACTGGATGTACTCCCAGGAATAGCATCTCTATGTACAACCATAATGTTATTCTTAACTAAAAAAGCTTCTCCACCACCTTGTTTTGCAACCCACCAATCCCCACCCCCCCACCCCCCCCCCCCCCCCCCCTCCCCGCCAACCCCCTTTCTATCCTCCCTGTGGTTGAATGATGCCGGAAGATATACGAAGAATACTGAAACAAAAACTTTGAGCAAAAAACACCCCTCGTTCCTATAAGGAACTATATTTAATATCTTCAGTAATTTTTAAATTTGCCATTGCTGCTTACTGCATGTTTGTTTATCTGTTAGATGTATCTTTAACTTAAGTATGGCCTCCAGTGTCCCAACTACATTTACAGTGTGATCACTGGTCATGTTCAGCAGCTTATATTTGGGGCTGTTTTTGATTTGAATGTTTTTCTGGGACTATATCAGAATTTCTAAAGCTATTAGTCAGATTTTGCAAATTTATCAAGATGGCATTTTGTGCAGGGATATTCTGGTCTCTGTGGCTTTGTATCAGATTAAGTATTAACTAACAGTAAAGTATCCAGAGGAGTGTAAAAAAATTATATGTACATTTTGACTCCAGATAATAACCTATCTTGTCTACGTTTAGAACAACAATATTTTATCTTTCATTATGCTGCATTCTCAAATGTTGGATGGAATAAACAAATTTGTATTCTGTTAAGACCTTAGAACAATTTAATCCGTCCAGTGTTGTTTTGTTTAGAGCACTTTAGTACAGTTTAGTAAGCTATTAAGCACTAATCATTTCAAGGTAAGAAAGGTGCATGATCTGACATTGCGGTCGTTCTCTTGGGTGTGTTAAAATAAAACTATTCAGGTTCTGATGTAACACTTAAAAGAAATGCTAAAATTCACAGCACAAAGACTCCTCTGTCTCTAAGATAACTTAATACTAACCAGACATAAGGCTTCGGGAATATTTGAATCCAACTCCTCAATCCAGTTAGACTTGTAGCAGGAAACATTTGACATGCACTATACATAATGGGCCTCTAAGTAAATGCAGTCATTTTATAAAACAAGATCGTGTGTTATTGTCTTGAATGGTTGACTAACCAGTAATCTGAGCAGATGGGCAAATTTTAATATAGGAGTGCCTTACATATTGGAGAAAAAGGCTGATGTACCTCTTAAATTTCTGAAAATCTACTGTCTATGTATGCATGCAATTTAAATCATATTCCTGATGTGGGTATCAATAATAACTTTTTGGCTGGTTCTTGTTCTACAATTTAATAAAAGAAATTTGTTTCAATTAGGCTCAGGTTAATGGTTCCATCCAAAATATTACAACAAATTTTGTTACTGTGATAATGCAAAACTGTATTAATTGCCTAAAATATTTCAGTACCTTTCTGGTTACCATACACAAACTTTCTTTTAGTAGAATTTATTGATTTTAATTACCAATTCAATGACAGACTTGACAACAGCTGTAAATTAGGAGATAGTTTGGTCTTCACAGGTGTATCTCTAAAGAAAAACTGAATATGATTAGAAGTAAACAACATGAAAAGAGCACTATGATATCAGATTGAGTGAATCTCAATTTAAAAGATGTAATTCAATCTTCAAGAATATCTTGTGTGAAAGGAGGAAGTAATCCTTGTTCCTTTAAAGATTCATACTGGATAGTGAAGAGTATCTCTTTCAAAAAACAATAAAACAGACATGCTATATAATTACTTTAAGCACAAAGTACAGATTATTTCTCAAATTATTATATAGATGGCCGAAACAATCTGTTTCAGAACATGAGGATCCATTTGGATGACCGGCTGCTTTATTCAAAGCCTTTCATCTGCATAAGGTTCTACTATTGAATAAATTTATAGAACTCCCAATGCCCTTATCTTTTTCAAGATTATGTGTAAAATTTTGTAAAAGGCTTAAAATCTACGAAGGTAATTGAAATAAAGCTGTGATTTAAGTTTTAGTCAGCGATTCTATATATTACAGTGGATTTACTGAATAATTGACATTTCATATCAGTGTTTTATCATTTTTTCCAGATGTTGGATGATGTTCTTTACACAGATTCATAAACTGTCATGGTAATCTTTCTTGCCCATTGTATATCTGGTCTCGCTCACCAAATACTCTTTTTTTTTAAAATTTATTACACCATTTAATAAATATTACTTTTATTTATTTATTACACCAAATTTCTTTACTCAGAGCGTGGTAAGGGCGTGGAATGCCCTGCCTGCCAATGTGGTTAACTCAGCCTCATTAGGGGCACTTAAACAGTCCTTGGATAGCATATGGATAATGATGGGATAGTGTAGGAGGAGGGGCTTAGATTAGTTCACAGGTCGGCGTAACATTGAGGGCCGAAGGCCCTGTTCTGCGCTGTATTGTTCTATGTTCTATAAATACTTTTGTTCTTGCTGACCTGTATTGGCTATTGATCGTAAAACAATTGCAATGTACAACTTTCATCATTGTAACCAAATTCCTCATGGCCGCATGCCTCAAACTCTGTCCCAGCTGCCATACCATCCACCCCATACCTCCACCACTCCCTGCACTGTCTTCCTATGACCACCTGTATAACCTCGCACCCTGTCTGGTCTCCAATTGAAGATCGTGCATTTGGCCGCCTGGACCTTGTATGCTGGTATTCTTTCCATAAACCTCTCTCCAATTCTCCCCTCTTCTTTTAATAAACACCTTCATAAAACACGTCTCTCCAGGTGTCTCATTCTTTAATTTAGCATTTATTTTTCCTTAGACTTCTGGGAAATACCTTAATCTTTTATTTCATGCTACATTTATTGTATACTTGCAAGTTGTTGCATGTGTGTGGTGATTCTTTAAAACGGTAATATTCTGTGTGATGCTGTTCAGTAAATTACACAGAATTGAAATGATAATTAGGGTGATGTGTGTCTAATTGTTATGCCTTGCAGCTCTGAAACCTTCCATATTTCAATGCATACCTTTGTTATATCTGGTGCACTAGTATTTTTTCCCATCCTGTATGAGACTTGTTAATCCACCCTCACACTTCTGTGAAATCCAATACAACAGATCATCATTGTCTTTTAAAATTCATTGTTAAGGAGAAGAATAAAATAAACAGAACAATTGTCAAGCTTCAGCACTTCCCACCCCTACTGCTTTTCAACAAAAAATGTCCGGCCCTGATAGCCATATTGGTGCCAAGTTGATCATTTGTAGTCATCCTGTTCTTCCCTGTACTAATTGTGCATCACAACCTCCAACAGGACACTGTTACGAGCCATCATCTCCCAAATTTATTAAGGCCTCATCTACAAAAAGTGTAGAATATTATCCTTATTTCTGTTCACTGAATAATGCCACTTACAATAAAACAATTAACTCTCAGCTTTAAAAAAAATGGAACTCAAAATAGTTATTCATGCAACTTTGTTTCACAGAAAGTAACAGATTTCATATTTCCAATGTTTGTTTTAAAAAATGGCAATCAGGTAGAGAGTGATCATGGGGCTTAATTTCTTGGCAGTGTTCCATACTTTATTAGTTGCTACATTTTACATGTCTGTCAGCAAAGTGCTGAGGCAGACTGGTTGATTACAAGAACAT
The DNA here is from genome assembly GCF_030684315.1 of Stegostoma tigrinum. Classification (NCBI taxonomy): domain Eukaryota; kingdom Metazoa; phylum Chordata; class Chondrichthyes; order Orectolobiformes; family Stegostomatidae; genus Stegostoma; species Stegostoma tigrinum. The sequence continues at coordinate 32,642,264 of NC_081364.1, read as the reverse complement.
TGTGTGAACTGTTCCAGTCACCAATCTTGCTTCAATCTTCTGTGACCTAGGTCAAAGGATTACAGTTTTGGGGACAATGCTAATAGAACCAAATCAGAGAGAGAGGAATACAAGACAATTCATTCTGATTGTTCAGGATTGAGTCTTAAAATTCTGTTTTATCAGTTTGTACAGGTCTCTGATTCAATCCAATTTAAATGTGTTTTGAAGGATGAGGTAGTGCTAATAGAGAGAGATGTTTATGCCGTTTCGTGTATCAATTCCAGATATGTAAGCCAAGAAAAAAGAAAATGGGCATAGACCATACAGCATCGTAATTCTGCCCCATCATTCACTAAGGTCATGGCAGATCTGCCTTAACTCCATTTTTCCGCCCTATCCCCATCACTACCTTAGCACCCAAAAAAAAGTTTAAAATTTTCAAAATTGGTAAAGATAGTTTGGTCAAAACAACATATATTTAACTTTTTGGTCTCAGCCAATTTCCTCTTCCCTCAAAAAGATGTTGGATTTGCTTATTGAGCAGTCAGATATTTGTAAGCATGTTCTTAGGGACCTCAATGAACTTAAAATTGCAGACGTTTCTTAAAGATTAAAAGAGTCACAATATTGCAAATGCAAGAGTGTTCTAATCTTACATTTTCTCTATATGATGAAAGGATTAACTTTAAGAGTAAATTTAACTAAATAATGGAAAATTACTAGTGAATAAATAAAATAGAACAGTTCATCGATCTGTTTTAAATAATTTAATGCAAGTACAGGTGTTGCTGTCACAGCTTTTAGTGACGTTGACATTGTTGCCTTTGCCGTTAGGGGAGTTGCCTTTGGAGTTTAGGGAAGGCAATGGCCTAGTGGTATTATTGTTGGATTGTTAATCCAGAGACCAGATAAATTTCTGGGTACTGGGGTTCGAATCCTGCCATGGCAGGTGGTGGAATTTGAATTCAGTCAATATCTGGAATTAGGAGTCTAATGATGACCATGAATGCATTGCCTATTGTTGGAAAAACCCATCTGATTCACTAATGTCCTTTAGGGAAGGAAACTGCCACCCTTACCTGGTCTAGTCTACATGTGACTCCAGATCCACACCGGTGTGGTTGAATCTTAACTGCCCTCTGGGCAACTAGGGATGGGCAATAAATGCGGCCTCGCCAGCCACCCCCTTATCCTGTGAATCAATAACGGGAAAAAAAAGTTGCTCAGCAAGCCTCCATTGTCAAATATTCCTTTATGTACCAAAAATAGGACAAGAGCTAATCATTGCAGATCATTTTATCACTTAGTTTAGTCCTTAGATGTTCTTATTCCCATGTTCTTGGAGTCATAAATGAACAATGGGTTAGTGGTGGCATCTGAAGTTCTTGCTATCTCTGATGGGTTTGTGGTGCAGGGAGCAGTGGTATTGGGCCATCTTAAAGAACGTGCTGCCTATTGGCCAGAAATACCACTATACATCAAATTGATTCAAAAGAATTCAAATTTAATGAATTCCAAAATAAATGCATGAAATATTTATAGCTTTGACTTTGATTTGGAGTTGTTTGAATTTTGTCATTTAGAGTGGGACATGTCTGCAATGGGGAAGAAATCAATCTATTACTGGCACCTTATAAAGATCAACTAAATACAAAATAAGATCTCCTGTATACTCCCTCCAACAATGTCATTAACCCTGACCTCAAAGGAACACTTTGGAACTGTCATATTGGTGTAGTACATTTCAAACTCTCAACAACTTGAATGGATTGCCTGTCAAATGCCCATGTGCTTTAGTTACATGCAGCTTTCTGCCCAGTAGGGATAGGTTGATGTTGACTGAATTCGCTTTATGTGCGGTTGTTTCAGCTGAAACAGAGAGGAGTGCAGGGAAAACATGAATCTTATCTCTTTTGAACAAAATTTAAGTCAGATCTTGATGAATTGGGAATGTGCTAACCCACAGTCATGAAGTCTCTGCACCTTAAGCCATGATGTGGACTCTGCATGTAAGCTTTAATGTCATGCCAATTTGATTTGTTTTCTAAATGTAACATGAATTCCAAATTTTAAAGAACCATATTTACTGAATGAACATTAAGTATATCTGATTTGAAATCTGAAACAAGTTTAGAATTTAATTTTGTTGGTTGCTTGTAAACCAAGTTCATTATTTACAGGAACCAGGTCAAGTTTTCAATTCATGAATGGTGGTGGACCATTAAATAACTAATGGGAAGAGGAAGCTCCATGAAGCTTTCCGTCCTCAATAATGGCAGAGCTCTGTATTAGTGCAAAAGACAAGATTGAAGCCATTGCAGCCACTTTGAGCCAGAAATGCTCAGCGCCATGCTTTCAAAACTGTATCCCCTCCTCTTCAAAACAAAACACTCCAATTAACTTCCTTTAGAAACAACCCATAATTCCCCAGCTTCCCTTTCCTCTCCAAAGTTCTTAAATTTGTATTTTGACTACACATCCTCACACCCCAGTTCCTGTAAACACTCCATCCCATTTTCTCAGTTCCTCCGTCTCCGTCACATATGTTCAGATGAGGCCAACTTTTACAAGGGAGCCTCCGAAATGTCCACATTCTTCCTCAACCGAGGATTCGCGTGCTCCATTGTCGACAGGGCCCTCAATCGGGTCCGACCTATCTCCTGTGCTTCTGCCCTCACCCCTTCTCTTCCCCCTCCTGCAACGGCGATAGGGCTCCCCTTATCCTCTCCTACCATCCCACCAACATCTACATCCAGAAGATCATCAGACACCACTTCCGCCACCTCCAGCAAGATGCCACCACCAGTCACACATTCCTTTCCCCTCTCTTGTCCGCCTTCCGCAGGGACCATTCCCTCCAGGACACCCTGGTCCATACTTCCTTCACCCCCAACACCTCCCCACAGCCCTACGGCATTTTCCTCTGTAACTGGAAAAAGTGCAGCACTTGCCCATTTACCTCCTTTCCCGCCCCCCCCCTCACTATCCAAGGGCCCAAACATACCTTCCAGGTGGAGCAACACTTCACCTGCAAGAATCTAGTCTACTGCATTCGCTGTTCACAATGTGGTCTCCTCTACATTGGGGAAATGAAGCATAGACTTGGCGACCACTTTGCAAAACATCTATGTTCTGCTCGCAAAAAAGACCCTGAACTACCCCGCCCACGGTCGACGCCGACGGAACCCCGCCCACGGCCGACGGAACCCCGCCCACGGCCGACGGAACCCCGCCCACGGCCGACGGAACCCCGCCCACGGCCGACGACCTCATCGCTCCGCCCACAACCTCCACAGCCTGCAACCCCAGAGAAGACAGCCACACTGAGCCCTGCCGCATCTTCACCATCCCCCCAGACCTCCCACTGACTGAGGACGAACGGTCAGTCCTGAGCAAGGGGCTCACCTTTGTCCCCCTACAACCACACATCAACGAATACCAGTCACGTTTGGACATAGAGCAGTTTTTCCGCCGTCTTCGCCTCCATGCCTACTTCTTCAACCGGGAACCCAACCCTCCTTCCACTGACCCCTTCACCCGCTTCCAACACAAGTCCTCCTCCTGGACACCACCCCCAGGCCTCCTACCCTCCCTCGACCTCTTCATCTCCAACTGCCGTCGAGACATCAACCGCCTCAACCTCTCCACCCCTCTCACCCACTCCAACCTCTCCCCCGCAGAACGGGCAGCCCTCCGCTCCCTCCGCTCCAACCCCAACCTCACCATCAAACCCGCAGACAAGGGTGGCGCAGTGGTAGTATGGCGCACTGACCTCTACATCGCCGAGGCCAGACGCCAACTCTCCGACACCACCTCCTACCGCCTCCTCGATCATGACCCCACACCCGAGCACCAAACCATCATCTCCAACACCATTCATGACCTCATCACCTCAGGGGACCTCCCACCCACAGCCTCCAACCTCATTGTTCCCCAACCCCGCACGGCCCGTTTCTATCTCCTTCCCAAAATCCACAAACCTGCCTGCCCTGGTCGACCCAGCGTCTCAGCCTGCTCCTGCCCCACCGAACTCATCTCCACCTATCTGGACTCCATTTTCTCCCCTTTGGTCCAGGAACTCCCCACCTATGTCCATGACACCACCCACGCCCTCCACCTCCTCCAGGACTTCCAATTCCCTGGCCCCCAACACCTCATATTCACCATGGACATCCAGTCCCTGTACACCTGCATTCCGCATGGAGATGGCCTCAAGGCCCTCCGCTTCTTCCTGTCCCGCAGGCCCGACCAGGCCCCCTCCACCGACACTCTCATCCGCCTAGCTGAACTTGTCCTCACACTCAACAACTTCTCTTTTGACTCCTCCCACTTCCTACAGACTAAGTGGGTGGCCATGGGCACCCGCATGGGCCCCAGCTATGCCTGCCTCTTTGTAGGTTACGTGGAACAGTCCCTCTTCCGCACCTACACAGGCCCCAAACCCCACCTCTTCCTCCGGTACATTGATGACTGTATCGGCGCTGCCTCTTGCTCCCCAGAGGAGCTCGAACAGTTCATCCACTTCACCAACACCTTCCACCCCAACCATCAGTTCACCTGGGCCATCTCCAGCACATCCCTCACCTTCCTGGACCTCTCAGTCTCCATCTCAGGCAACCAGCTTGTAACTGATGTCCATTTCAAGCCCACCGACTCCCACAGCTACCTAGAATACACCTCCTCCCACCCACCCTCCTGCAAAAATTCCATCCCCTATTCCCAATTCCTCCGCCTCCGCCGCATCTGCTCCCACGATAAGACATTCCACTCCCGCACATCCCAGATGTCCAAGTTCTTTAAGGACCGCAACTTTCCCCCCACGGTGATTGAGAACGCCCTTGACCGCGTCTCCCGCATTTCCCGCGACACATCCCTCACACCCCGCCCCCGCCACAACCGCCCCAAGAGGATCTCCCTCGTTCTCGCACACCACCCTACCAACCTCCGGATACAATGCATTATCCTCCGACACTTCCGCCATTTACAATCCGACCCCACCACCCAAGACATTTTTCCATCCCCTCCCCTGTCTGCTTTTCGGAGAGACCACTCTCTCCGTGACTCCCTTGTTCGCTCCACACTGCCCTCCAACCCCACCACACCCGGCACCTTCCCCTGCAACCGCAGGAAATGCTACACTTGTCCCCACACCTCCTCCCTCACCCCCATCCCAGGCCCCAAGATGACATTCCACATTAAGCAGAGGTTCACCTGCACATCTGCCAATGTGGTATACTGCATCCACTGTACCCGGTGCGGCTTCCTCTACATTGGGGAAACCAAGCGGAGGCTTGGGGACCGCTTTGCAGAACACCTCCGCTCAGTTCGCAACAAACAACTGCACCTCCCAGTCGCAAACCATTTCCACTCCCCCTCCCATTCTCTTGATGACATGTCCATCATGGGCCTCCTGCACTGCCACAATGATGCCACCCGAAGGTTGCAGGAACAGCAACTCATATTCCGCCTGGGAACCCTGCAGCCATATGGTATCAATGTGGACTTCACCAGTTTCAAAATCTCCCCTTCCCCTACTGCATCCCTAAACCAGCCCAGTGCATCCCCTCCCCCCACTGCACCACACAACCAGCTCAGCTCTTCCCCCCCACCCACTGCATCCCAAAACCAGTCCAACCTGTCTCTTCCTCCCTAACCGGTTCTTCCTCTCACCCATCCCTTCCTCCCACCCCAAGCCGCACCCCCAGCTACCTACTAACCTCATCCCACCTCCTTGACCTGTCCGTCTTCCCTGGACTGACCTATCCCCTCCCTACCTCCCCACCTACACCCGCTCCACCTATCTTCTTTACTCTCCATCTTCGGTCCGCCTCCCCCTCTCTCCCTATTTATTCCAGTTCCCTCCCCCCATCCCCCTCTCTGATGAAGGGTCTAGGCCCGAAACGTCAGCTTTTGTGCTCCTGAGATGCTGCTTGGCCTGCTGTGTTCATCCAGCCTCACATTTTATTATCTTGGAATCTCCAGCATCTGCAGTTCCCATTATCCCTGAACTACCTGTTGCCTGCCACCTCAATGCCCCACCCTGCTCCCTGGCCAACATCTCTGTCTCCGGCTTACTGCAGTGTTCCAGTGAAGCCCAACGCATGCTAGAGGAACAACACCTCATTTTCCACTTGGGGACTTTACAATCTTCCGGACTCAATATTGAGTTCAATAATTTTTTGGCCTAAACTCTCCCATGTCCCAGCCACCCCTCCCCACACATCAGGCCTTGTTACCACATAGCTTGCCTCTTCATTCAGCCCTGTTGTTAGTCACTAGCAGTCCCCATTAACCACTATTCACCCTCCCAGCCTGATCATTAGCAACTACTTTGTCTGTTCAACTGTCTTTCTCTCTCTCTCTCTCTCTCTCTCTCTCTTTGGGCTTTATCCTATTGTTTACTCCCTACTCCACCCACCTCCCTACTTTCTGCATATAAACTGACGTTTTTCCAGCCTCCATCGGTTCTGAGGAAGGGTAACTGGACGCAAAATGTTAGCTGTGTTTTCTCCTCCACAGATACTGTGCAACCTGGTGAGCTTTTCCAGCAACTTTGTTTTTTTCTTGAATGTGTTGCCTCCTACTTGTCAGCAGATTTTGGATCCAGTTTGGCAACTTGCCCTTGATCCCATGGGTGCTTACCTTTTGGACAAACTTTCCATGTGAGACTTTGCCAAAGGTCCATGAAAAGCACATCAGCTGCACTACCTTCATCAGTATGTTTAGTCACCTTTTCAAAAACATGATCAGATTCAAGAACAGTTTTTTTTTCTCTGCTGTTATTAGACTTCTGAACAGACCTGTCAAATATTAATATTAATCTGTCTCTCTCTGCCTCTATACCTTCTCTGTGACTGTAACACTGTATTCACAGGTAGTAACACTCAGTTCTGCTACCCCGATCCTTTTTATATGTTAAGACCTGCCTGTATAGCATGCAGAACAACACTATTCATTGTATGTTGGTACATGTGACGACAATAAATCAGACTTAAGTTCAGACAGATAGGATCTCCCTCTAACAAATCCATGCTGACTATTCTTAGTCAATCTCTGCCTTTCAAGTATTGCTGTCCTTCTGAATTTTTTCTCATAATTTTACTCCCACTGTCAAACTGGTCTGTAATTATCTGGTGTATCCATGCTGCCTTCCTTGAACAAAGGAACCACTTTAGCTATCCACTAGTCATCAGGCACTTCACATGCGGCCAGTGAAATATTACATATTTTCAGTCTCTGTCCATCTGCTAAAGCCTCCATCCTTGGCCTTGTCATCTTGAGACTTACAACTCAATAGCCTCCCAGCATTTGAAAAATAATGTTAATTCAAAACTACTCCATAAGTTTGGTCACCTGTCAGTTGTTGGTTTACATCAGGTCCCAGGCAGTTGAGATGTCCAATTGGAAATTCACTCCCTAAACTCAACCCACTGTCTTTTTAAAAGGCTTTCCTCCATTTGATAAGCCTCTCTTTCTTACCAGTACCACCACCTTTCTTATTTTGCCTATATTTGTCTAGATACACTTCCATAAAATATCTTGGAACATTTTCTATCTGACAGAGTTTTAAATACAAATTGTTAAAGCAAGATTCCAAGAAATAGGTCACTCTATGCTACCTGCTGTAATCCCTCACGTTTTTGTACGTAAACCTAAATGGTGAAGTTCAGTTGACTGTGTAATGGTAGAGGGCCTGTGAGAAAATCCGCGTCTGACATTTGCACGTGACCACTTACAATGAGTCATTGGATAGCAATTAGAAATGGCAACACCAGCTTTTTATTAATATCTTACCCTCCCCCACTTCTGGCTGGTGTGTTTAAGTTATTTGTAGCATTTTAACTGCTGCTTTGGCTGAGATCAGTTAATCTGAGAACATCTGATCTGTTTGGCTATGCCTTCCTTCTGGCTTTTTAGGAGTATGTTTTGGGCTTTACTGTAAATATTTAGTTGTTACTTCTTTAAAAGTGTTGGAGGAAATTTGCTGACAGGCTTCTTAAGGATTTTTTCCTGCTGATATCACAGGTACCTCGTAGAATAACGTTGATGCTTGAGACCTTATTAATCAGATCACCTTAGAACAAGAGTCGATCATTCAAAACTGCATGGTGGTTCGCTATTAAATTAGATTGTGGCTGATCTGTTTTTAGATGTTCGTTTATCTGTCTTCTGTTTAATATTCTTTGATGCAATTGCCCAACAAAAATCTGATGCCATATGTTTGAAAATTGCAGTTGACCCAGATATCACATTATCTGGCTTTGAAACTTCTACTATGTTTTAACTTAAAAATGCTTGTTGATTTTATCCTAAATAGCCCAGATATAATTTTAAAGTTATAGTTTATTGTTCTGGATTTCTGATCACCAAAGTAAGCTCTGAGAAGGAAAAAAAAATAAAACATGTGAATGACACATACCAGTCTGACTTATCTTACATACTTCAAAATGAGAGCCAAGGATACTTTTTATACTATTCTTGCCTTCTGTCTACCTATCAAATTATTTTAATCACCATGGCTGGATGCCCTAAATCTTCTCAACACAAAGTAATTCATGGTTTTACACTTGAATTTAAAATAACTCCTGTAGTACTGCTGTAAGCTTAGCAGTTAACTGCCAGTCATCACTAACTGGTGCAATCACAGCAGCAGTACCACTACCAATCAGAGTCACTTGAAGTTGATCGCCATTCTCCTCTTTTGTAGTATAAATGTAATTTTCCCTTAGCATTACTTGCTAATTATCCTGAAAAGTGCAAGATAAAAAGTTCTGACAAAAAAAGTCTTGTTTTAAGTAAAAGGCTTGAAAATATTCCAAAGTAACTTGAATTGCATCGGAATGTTTACCAGCATTTAAACCAATTTCACGATTGAAATAATAATGTAGGAATAATAAGCCGCACAGGTCATTCAGTTGAGTTATGTGATCTTTAAGAACCAACTGTTGGTCTTGCTGTTCCTCAGTACATACCTTTCATTTGTGTTTGTGATTTCATTAAAATATAAAAGACTGACGGAAGAGATGGTAGAAGACTGCTTCTCCTCACACTGGAGTGTAGAGCTAAGGATCATCATCTCAGAATAAGGTTTATCGATTTAGGATTGAGAAGAAAATTTTGTCTTATAGTCTTTGGTATCTTTTGAAATTTTCTGCCCCAGAAGGCTGTGGATTCGAAGTTTTGGAGTCATACTGCATGGAAATAGCCCCTTTGGTCCAACCTGACCATTTTAAATTAGTCCTATCTGCCTGAGCTTGGCCCATATCCCTCCAAACCTTTCCTATTCATGAACTTATCCAAATGTCTTTTAAGCATTGTAATTGTACCTGCATCCAGCACTTCCTCTGGCAATTCAGTCCACACAAAAAAAGCATTATGTCAAAAAAGTTGGCCCTCGTGTCCTTTTAAGTCTTTCCCCTCGCACCTTTAAAAATGTGCCCCCTAGTTTTAAACTTCCCCACCCAAGAGAAAAGACCTTTGTCATTCACCTTACTGATGCCCGTCATAACTTTATTGAGGTTTATAAAATTATAATTAACTATACCGGAGGAAGAGGGAACTTTAGATTATTGAATAAGAATGAATCAACCAGTATGGTGAGTTCAGGAAGGTAGAGTGAAGGTCAAATGGAGGAGAAGGCTCGAAGGCCAAAATAGCCTACTTTTCCTCTGTTTATGCTTTTTTTAAAATATTTGTTACAAATTTGAACATGAGGCAGTAAAAGAACTCACCAATTTCTCTGCATGTCACTCATACATAACCTTTCAGAATTGCTGTGCATATTATCAGTTTTTTTTTTAACTTTTATAGTTACAAAACAATCCATTCTGGAGGGAATGGAAAATGATACAGTGGATCTTGACACATCGTGTCAGCTGATAGTGAAAATAACTCACTTAATCAAAACCTACTCAACAGTCAACACATTTGAAGTAGGGCTGTGTAATCAAGTACGATCATAGACCGGAAGACCGAATGACAAGGACGGAAGAGTAAAATCTTTCTGGAGGAGTTGAAAATTAACCAGAGGAACTGTATACGTTTTATTGTTTTCCCAATTCAAGATATAATACACATTTGTCAGTGAAGGCTAACTGGAAGTGTTGTAAGTTTGTAATTGAAGAATCTCAAATGATATCACAAACCTCAAGTGTTGGCTCAATTCTGTTGCAATTGTTACTGCACCCTACTGATTACATTACAGCTCTCAAATTAATGCCATATGAGGTTTTAAACCTGGTTATAACACTTCAAAGGAACCATATTTCAATGCATTTTTTTCTGGAGGAACAGTTATATATTTGATAATTGCTGGATGGAGTTTTCTTCAAGATTGTTTTGCTTAAACAAGACAAATGTCCACAGCAAAATGAGCCGATCAAGGTCTCCTAACAAAACGCAAATTAAAACAAAACTGGAGCTGAATTTTACCAACAATTCACTGAGTGTCAAATTTGAGAGTTTCATTGAAGCTTTCTCTGCAGCCTGCAAAGTCTATTCCTGGGCTGCAGCAGTGACTCCATCATGGGGAAACCAGATGAAACAGTATGATCTGTCACAAATTGCTTCAGAAACAGTCTTTCTACACTTGTGGGTTGAGGATTACGAGATCCCACGCAAGTCCACAGTAGCTCTGGCAGATTTTACAGTTCTGTGACGGTCTCCCTGGACATCCCAATCTGCAGTGACTGCTGTGATTTGCTGATCTGGAGCTAATAGCATCGACATTGATCAACTGTGGGCCCCCTGTACCAGAGCCACGTTATCCTTCAGCCATAACTTAGCAATGTGGAGACTTTTGGGTAGCTTTTGGATGTTGCTGCTAGCTGTGGGTTTGCTGGCATAGTTGTTCATTGCGCCATTCAGAACCTGGTTGCAGAATCAGACTTTTTTTTCCTTAATGTAAAGAATCACATTTTACCAAACTGGCCATTTTTTTTCCAATTGACTTGCCATTGCCCAGGTTTTACAGGGGTGAGAACATTCAGCCCATAAATTCATACTGAATAATCTACCTTGGACTCTTAGCCAAATTGCTTTTATAATAAAGACAGGGAAAGGATGCACATTTTGGAAAGTTATTCTTCTTTTCCTGAGTTTAAAGCACAACACAAGTGACATGCATCTCTTACTCTGATATGGTCAAATTATACTTAAACTGACCATCTCTCACCTCGTTTGAATGTAAGTTTGTAAATAAGTGGAATGTGCTGATCACTGACTTTGTGAGAAATGAGTCCGAACCATTTGCTTTGTCCAGGTTTGATTTTGTTTTGGATGATTGGTGTGAAAACCTGATTTATAAAAATATTAACAGCTTTGGATCCTGGGTAAAGAATAACATATGGGCAATTTAGAAGGCACTGCAGCTTAAGTAATTTTTTAAACTTACTGAAATTAAGTGATGATAACCAAGCCTCTCAGTCTTGAGTATTAAAACTCCTCCATTGCAGGTGCACAGAAATCTGAAAGCCTGACTGTTAGCTGCTGCTCAGTCAGCTAAGAGTGTAAGTTGTTAAGCAAGGTGTTTCTCCATAGGCAGACTATTCAGCAGCTTGAATAGAAGGTTTGATCAGAATATGAATGCAACTGCATTGACGTCAGAAGGCCTCAGAGTGCTGATATCAAGGAGAAGGTAATTGAGGACGAGGCTTTGAGAGATGCTGAAGCAACTGAGAGCCAGTAAAAGCAGGTGCATTGTGTAAGGTAACTGTTTTGACCAAAGGATATATGCCAGGATTTTCTGGTTTCTTTGTTAAAAACGACTCTGCTGATGAACACTTGTTAGTTAGATTATGGTGCCTTTTTGAAGTTCAAAGGTACAACTGTCACGCTTAAAAATGTAAGCAGCTTTTCACTAGCTTCTCCAGTATGATGGAAAGAGGAGTGTTTACTGATCCTGCAGACATCGTAAGACTGATACAGATGGTCCCGAGAGGGGTGACAGAAGAGATGCACGTTGTTGGAATGTTATAAAATCAGCTGCATTGTGCTGTGTTGATCGCTACCTAATTGAGGATGCTACAGCATGCTGACAAACGTGGGACTGCAATCAGAAAATGATTCTTCTAGAAGGACTGCTTGCATGCACTGAAATCCCAAAGCATCTGCAGAAATTTGCTTCACAGGTCTGAGGAGCAGAAGCAGGAATTTTCTGTGTGTTTTGATTCAGATACGGAGATGTTCATTGTGGGGTACTTTATGGAGGTTTTTGCAAGTAATTTCCTAGGAATTTGTCTACTGGACCCGTGTCTACTACAGTTTAGGGAATGGAGATTAAAAAATACAAGGTACATTTCCATTCAATTGGGAGAAATTAACCTCCTTGAATCGCATGCAGCTTTCCTCCATTTGCAGCTTGATGCATTTTTAAATAATGTCTGTTAAATTAGCATATTTATGTATATTTCTACAAGTGTGACATTTTTGCCTGATTAAAATATGAAATGCACAGCAGAGGTGTTTGTCTTCCAGATTGCTACTTATTGATTAGTGTAAATATACTCCAGGGACTTGGCACATAATTATGTGAATATGAATCTTCCAATGTAATATTATCATGTGCAAGGATAAAAGATGCAGTCTGTGACTAGTCATAAGAATCAATAAATATCTTGTCTGTTCAGCCACACCGGTGCAGGTAACATTGTGCTTGGTTTAGTCCAACAATTCATCAACTGGAACAAATGCAGTTTTATTTTAGCTTATTGTCACCACTTTTTTGTTTTGATTTTAGGAGCCCAGTAACAAACGGGTGAAACCACTTTCCAGAGTCACATCTTTAGCGAATCTCATTCCTCCAGTGAAAGCCACACCTCTGAAACGATTCAGCCAGACATTACAGGTAAGATAGCCAATTAGGTTCATTATCAATGCAGCATGATGAGTGAGATATTATAAAGCTGCACACCAAGTTCAGTTGTTTTGCACTTACCACATCTGAATGCACTAATCTAGCAAAGAATGACATTCGTTTTCTTTCCAAACCAACTGTTTTCGGATCTGGTTTAGAATATATATCCAATTTTTCATTTATCAACTATATTTGGGACAGGATTTGCATTTCATTTAGAAGGGCAAAGACTGAGTGGGGATAGTTAATATGGCTTTGTGTGTGGGAAATTATGTCTCACTAATTTGAGTTTTTTGCAGAGGTGACAAAGAAAGCAGAGCAATCAACATTGTCAATATGGACTTCAGTAGAACGTTTGACAAGGTTCTGCATGGTAGACTGGTTAGTTGGGTTAGGCCACATGGAATCCGGAGGAACTAGCCAACTGGACACAAGGTGGCTTGAAGGTGGGAGACACAGGACAGTGGTAGGGGGTTGCTTTTCATGCCTCCAGACTGAATGTGAATATAGGAAGTACGGTTAGTAAGTTTGCAGATGACACCAAAATAGATGACACCACTTGACAATGAAGAAGATTATCTCCGAGTACAACGTGACTTTGATCAGATGAGTCAGTAGGTCGAGAATGGTGGATGGAGTTTAATTAAGATGAATGGTGAGGTTTTGCATTTTGGTAAGGCAAACCAATATTCAGTTAACGGTAGGGCCCTGGGCAGTGTTGCTGAACGAGGAAATCTAGGAGTGCAGCAGCATAGTTCCCTGAAAGTGGAGTCACAGGTAGATGGCATGGTAAAGGAGGTGTTTGGTATGCTTGCCTTCATTGGTCAGTGCATTGAATATGGAAGTTGGGAGGTCATGTTGCAGCTGTACAGGACGTTGGTTAGGCCACTTTTAGAATACTGTGTATATTTCTGGTTGCCCTTCTGTAGGAAGAATGTTGTTAAACTTGAATGGGTGCAGAAAAGATTTAGAAGAATTTTGCTGGCACTGAAGGTCTGAGTTATAGTGAGAGGCTGAATAGGCTGGGGCTTTTTTCCCCCTGGAGTGTCAGAGTCTGAGGGGTGACCTTATAGAAGTTTATAAAATCATGAGGGGCATGGATAGGGTGAATAACCAAGGTCTTATACCTGGGATGGTAGAGTCCAAAACTAGAGGCATAAGTTTAAGGTGAGAGGGGAAAGATTTAAAAAGGGCCTGAGGAGTTACTTTTTCCATTGTGGTGTGTGTATGGAACAAACTGCCAGAGGAATTAGCGGAGATAGGTACAATTACAACAATTAAAATACATCCGGATGGATGAAGAGTTTAGTGGGATATGGACTAAATGCTGTCAGGTGGTCAGATTGGGATATCTGGTCTGCATGGTTAAGTTGGACCGAAGGATCTCTTTCCATGCTGTATGACCCAATGATTCTGTACCTTTTTAGAAAATATGCCAGATCCCAGCTGATTAGGTAAAAATACAAATGAATAATTTTGAGTTGACACTCAAAGGAGCAAATTCCAGTGTCATTCTAAAAATGTTTTAATGTTAGAATGTAAAAAATACTTATTTTGGGTTCTCCCTTTTAAAGTAACTGAGGTTATTTAAGGCAATAAACCAAAAGAACTGCAGATGCTGGAATTATGAAACAATAACAGAAATCGAGGGAAATCTGAGGAGGTATGGCAACATCTGTGGAAAGAAATCAGAGCTAATGGTTTGGGACCAGTGACCCCTCCTTTAGGACTGATGGTAACTTGGAAAAGGTATCTTTTATACAGATGATGGGGTGGGGGGAATGGGGAGAGTAAATAATAGAACCCAAAGAGGTGGACAAAGGAGTAGACAAGGGAAGGAATCAAGACTATTTGCTGAACTATGTGGGACATTGAGGGGACCACTAAAATTGGTGGCACTGTGAGGAGGGGCACAAAATGTGCAAGGTTACCTTTGGTGACTTCTGTCCTGCTAAATATACACAAGTGAGGACTTGAACTGAGGAGAAAATGAGCTGCGACCTCCTCCCCCACACCACTTATTAAATTACTCTTGAACACTTGCTGTGTAGACTCTCAATTTAGTGAGGATTTCTGATTGCTGTGGAGTTGCTTGGCAGCATCAGTAGCAGGAAAAGAGGTTGGGTGGGGAGGAAACAGTTAGAAACCAATGTTGGAACTTTAATTTATGAAAACATTGGGCATTGTATTGTAACAAAATGTGGGTGTGAAATGTCAGCAGCAAATACTGGAAGTGCTCAGCAGTTGAAGTAATATCAGCTGAGACAAAATATCTGTTTCATTTCACTGCATTTTGGCAGAAGCATTACGGTTGTTTTCAAGTTACAATTAGATTGGATGGTCTGTTGTTGCTCAGAAACGGACATTATGTTGAGTGTAGCCATATACAAAATGCTGAACTACATCACACTACTGCTAATATATGTTTGAATTTTTTATTATACTAAAGGAAATCCAGTAATTAAAATATCTTTGCTTTGTAAGTCTTAAAGCTAGTCTTCCAATCATTACACAGTTAACAAATAATACTTGAAAATGCAAATCATAATACCAATCCCTGGCTCCCCGTACCAATTTTCCCTGAAGATGTCAATTCTTGGAGTTTGTACGGAATCAACATAAACTGTATTTTCAGTACTCTGTAACTCTTTCATGGAGCAGTCGATTTCTATTCGTATTTGCAACATCTCAGCATTCTTTAACAATGGTGCTAGGTCATTCACTTCCTTCCCAGATCTGTCTTACACTTCTTGGAAATTTAATTTAAAATGCTTTCAAACCATAGAAATAGAAATTTTCATTGTATATTAACTGTGAAGGCGCTTCACATGATGCAATTAGATGGGATTGCGAATTGTTAGTGTTAGCTATTGACATTGTTCACTGTACAGCAGGATCATCGACTTTCATGGAATTGTAACCTAGTTTGAGTCAGCGATTTCAAATGAGCAAGAAAATATAGCTGCAATGCATAGACCACATTAACCCTTGCTGGTTTGTCTCCAGGTGCAGAAGTGCAGCCAGGAAGTGATAAAGAATCTGTCCCATTGGTTGGAAGCAGAATAAGGGTCTGTTGTGTTTCTTTCTCTGCTGTGCTGCACATGTTGGAATAGTAATAGGCCTGGCCTGGAGACGTGGGGGAAGGGAGGTTACTAATTTACTTCGGTCAGTGTTTGATCCAGAAGGTAGGGAAGTAGCGTGACTGCACTGAGATTCTTGCATTCCCTGGGGGTGATAAATCTCTTCCCAGAATTTGTGTGTGAAAAGTTTCTGATATTTCTGAGAAAGAGCTGCATTAGTTCCAGTGTGCTGAGCGTGAAAGCAATTTATGCTTTGGCTAGACTTAAGCTGTGCCTAGCACTCTGTCTACTGCTACAAGTATATTTGTACAGCTGCTGTGAGACTTTATTACTTGCAGCACTTAACCTGCAGAAACGTAAAGACTGTTGTCAATTGCAAATATTTCTGATTTCCCTTGGAGGGTCAAACTCAGAAGTAATAGGAATAAACTACACTATTATTCACCAATTTTGTGGAAAAATAAAGCTAAAAGGCCGTGGAAATTGTAGACTAGATTTCAATTTCAGATCCTGCTTACTGTAATAAAAAGTGGAAGTGATGGCAGTTACTGAGCCTGTATTTCCTCTTATCAATAAATTGCGATAAAATACAGTGAGAGAGAATCAGTTCGTATCTCGGTCTGTACTCGCACCAAGTTTCAAAAGTATGTATTCTGCAGTTTAGCTCCTGTCTTTAATAGCTTGCATATGACAGGGTAGCAGAAGTCTGACTAATACTAAGAAGTCTTTCCAAGTTTCCACTGATTACAGTTTAACTTCATGCCTTTATTGCTGGTAAACATAAAACTGTGTCTAACTAAACGTCCTTTCAAATAATAATCTTGAGGCAGTTTAGTCGAGGTGAATGTGCTTGTCAATGGATTTAAGATGCTGCTCCTCACACAATAACAATGACATATTGCTAGTCACGTGCAAGGCATAACCCTAAAATGAGTAAAACTAAGCTACAGTGCTGACAACTAGTGCTGCTCTTTTAGAACCTCCTAGTGGGTTGGTCATTAAGGTCAATGAGAGAAGCACAGGAGTAAAGCTGACTGGAACCTTGTTCCATATGGTGTTTTGCAAGGAATGGAATGGAGGGTAAAAAGTGTTCAGTTAGTAGTGTTAACAAAAGTTTATTATAAAACCTGAATGTAATTACTTAGAAAATCATAATAGGAGATGAAAAGAAAGTATGTTTGACCTTTTATCATCTATTGATGAACGTACAATTTATTCACAAGAAATTATTGGAATTTTATTTTGTTTATTCTCAACACTTAAATTTAATCTCATTGAAGCACGTCAGTGAGTCAGAGTTATGTCACGTTATTGTGAGCTTTATGAAGACTTTCTGAGATAGGCAAATTGTCCTGCAGAGTTTTGATTTAACATTGTTCATTCAGCACCATTCATTCACAGTCTCCTGAGACTGCATTTACAGCACAGCCTGTCACCAACTGGGGCTTCTTGCATTTGTTGGCCCAAAGGGAGTCAGCTTCTAACTCTGAATTTATATTGTCGCTTCTTAGAAATAAGAAGAAAGAAAAGTTGAGTTGCGGTTTCAGAATAAATGCAACTTAAGTATTTGTGGTTTCAAATATACATAGCGTCTTACAAAGTCAAGGTTTAACATGAATGGAAGACAACCATGGCCAAAGGTTTTAACTTATACATGCAGCCAAGGTTCTACATTACTTGAGTATCTGCATTTGCTTTGTATTGTGTTGAAAAGCAGTTTTACCACATTTTTACATATTAAACAACTACAGCTGAACAAAACCTGTCTTAACATTTCTAACCGACTGCCAGAATCACCATCCATACCACAGGGCCAGTCATTATTGCAATACATTGTAAAGTAGGTCTGTTTCATTCACCTGCCAAGTTTGTGAATAAAGGTACGCTTTAAATTGAAACTGTCAAATTGCAACTCTTCTGGAGGGTTGCATTTTGTAAAATAGTTTTCCATTACAGTGACATTTCCATCGAGTCATTCAGTTACACTCATCCCACTTTAGTTGTTAGTATTTCAGTGTTTTAGTGGTACTAGTCTGTAGCCAATTCTTTTCTCCTTCTTTGTTTCAGCGTTCCATTAGCTTTCGAAGTGATAGCCGACCTGAAATTTTTACCCCAAGACCCTCTTCTAGACATGGGCCCCCTGCTATTGCAAAGCGTCGAGATAGTAAACTCTGGAGTGAAACGTTTGATGTTCGTGTCAATCAAATGCTCACAGCTAAGGAAATCAAAAGACAAGAGGTAAAAGTGCAAACGCCTTTATGCTTTCACCAATAAAATAATGCACCAGTTTTAATCAATGACAGGTTTCTTTTCTAGTTGTGACTAAACCTGGCTTGGAAATGTGGTTTTCTTACCCCAACCATTCACAAGTTTTTCTTTGTAGATTAGAATGAGAATGTATGCAACTTGAACTGCAGCTTTTTCTTGTTGCAGAGATAAACTGAAAAGATAATCTTAAATTGTTCTCCTGACAGTTAAGAAATCTGACATTTGTTTTGCTTAACTGCTCAGTTGTAAATGTGATACGTTATTTGGTGATAAAGTTGACATTTAAAATAACTAAATTCTATTGCAAAGTCTGATGAATGTAATTGGTTTGAAAATTGCAAGATTCAAGTCTTTTGTTATCATGAGCAACAACAATTCCCTAATAACAGTATTATGGCTGTTCCAGGAACTATTATGTATAACTTAAATAACAACCATTTGTGCATAGTTGGAAATAGCTGTTTTTATAGCAACCTTTGAGTAAAAGGAACACTCCAACTTATAATAATGTTGTCATATTCTTTTGCACGTGAGAAACTCAACATAGGAACAAGAGTAGTGTGGTGTGGAGCTGGAAGAACACAGCAGGTAAGGCAGCATCAGAGGAGCAGGAAAGCTGACATTTCGGATCCAGACCCGAAATGTCAGCTTTCCTGCTCCTTTGATGCTGCCTGGCCTGCTGTGTCCCTTCAGTTCCATACTGTGTTATCTCTGACTCAGCAAAGTAGTTCTTATTATCTCTCTATAGGAACAAGAGTAGGCCACTTTGTTCTTTTGAGCCTGTTCTGCCTTTCAGTAAGATCATGGCTAACCTGAGTATATCCTCAATGCTAATTTCCTCCATATGCCCAATAATCCTTCGTCCCCTTGGTGATCAAGACTGTGATCTACGAATCTACCTTTAATATATTTAAAGACTGTGTGTGTCCACTGCCTTTTGAGGAAGGGGATTCCAAAGACACTCAGCCCCCTGAGAGGGAAAAATGTTTCCTCATCCATATTTTAAATGGGTGATCTCTTATTTTGAATCAGCGACTCCTCATTCTAATTTGCTCACACGGAAACATCCTTTTCACATCCACCGGGTCAAGACCCCTCAGGATCTTTTATGTTTCAATTAAGTCACGTCCAATTCTTATAAACTCCAGGAGATACAGGCCAAGTCTGTCTAGCTTTTCATGTCAAGGCCATCCACTCATTCCAGGTATTAGTCTAGTAAATCATCTCTGAGCTGCTTCCAATGCATTAACATCCTTTCATACTTAAGGTAACCAGTACTGTACACAATACTCCAGATGCAGTCTCTCTAGTGTCATTGTCTAATTAAAGCATAACCTCACTACTCTTGCTTTGAATTACCCTTGCAATAAACATAAGTCTATTAACTTTTCTTGTTACTTGCTGTACCTGCAATCCAGCCACAAGGATACCTAGGTTTCTCTGCATCTCAGAGCTCTGCAATGTCTGAGCATTTAGACAATATGCTTTTCTAATCTTTCTGCCATAATGCACAGTCTGTCACTTTCCCACATTCTACTCCATTTGCCAGATCTTTGCCCACTCACTTTACCTATCCATAATCCCTGTGTGGCTCCTTATGTCCACTTCAAACCCACTTTCCTAACTGTCTTTGTCTCATCAAATCCCAGGCCTTAGTCTCTTCATCCATATCTTTGATAAAAATTGTAAAGAGTTGACTGCCCAGCACCAACCCCTGTGACACACCACTTTTAACATCTTGCCAGCCTGAAAAAGACCTATTTGTGCCTACTCTCTGCTTTGTATTAGCTAGCTGACCTTCTATCCATGCCCTACCATTACACCATGAGCTTTTATTTTCCGCACCTTATTAAATGCCTTCTGGAAATCTGAGTACAATATGTACACTGTTTTCCCTTTTCCAGAACACATTATTTACTCAAAGAACTCCAATAATTTTGTCAAAGGGAAATCATATCTAGCTATTTCAAATATTCTATATAATTTAACACTTCACTTTCCAGTGTGCATAACACTTAATCCATCCACTTTCTCAAGTTTGTTGCTGTAATAATATCACTAGATGTACAAAAGAAAGGAATAATCTGTAACAACAAAGTAACTGTTAGTTATTGCCCTTAATGGAACTATTGGCAAGTGATTGCAAAAATATAGAAGGAAACTAAACACACAACCCATTAGGACTAATCATTTTACTTTCTTGCAGATTGGCTGAACCAATTCCAAGCTATCAATCTAATATCACCGTAATCACGTTATATATGTCACAAATGTCATTTCAACCAATTCTTCAATCAAATAATTTAGTTAATAAATCCTCATTTTGCAGACAATATTTGAACTTTCCCAGGGAGAACAGCTTTTAATTGAAGACTTGAAACTGGCAAAAAAGGTAATGCAAGCTTTATTTCAGTTGTCAAACAATACTTTCCACATGTTTTATTCTATAATATTAATAATCAATCATGTTTCAAAAAATTATTGGTTTTAGATGCACCTTTCATCTGTATTTTAATTTATCTTTTAATTAGGTTTCTACCACATGTTCATATTTTGGATTATTACCAAGGTCATTTTAGTCAAATAGAATAACTCAACGTATTTTAATTTGAAAAATGTGAGTTTGTTTTTGCAGTGTAAGCATTCTCCTGTAACTGTGCTGTTGAGAATACTGGCCCCAGGTGCAAGCAGCTCTTAAATCTCCCTGAATTAATCATGGGATTTTTGAATTCATTTTTGTTTTAAGCCGTTTTACCTATTAAAATAAATCCT
Organism: Stegostoma tigrinum; assembly: GCF_030684315.1. Taxonomy (NCBI): domain Eukaryota; kingdom Metazoa; phylum Chordata; class Chondrichthyes; order Orectolobiformes; family Stegostomatidae; genus Stegostoma; species Stegostoma tigrinum. Next base: position 32,621,309 of record NC_081364.1, on the reverse strand, counting down.
ATTGTTAAATTAATTTGATAAATATTGCTTACAAAATTGCAACTGTCAAAAGATATTAGATCTCAAGTGTGAGTCAGAAGCATTGCAATAAAGAAACAAGTTGGGTAAATGTTGAAACATGCTGTCTGCAAAATTCATTATGTAAACATTCAAAATGTAACATACAATGCTGGTTTCTCTCCATAGGCTTATCATGATCCAATGCTCAAACTCTCCATCATGACTGAGAAGGAGCTGAATCAGATATTTGGAACACTAGATTCCCTTATTCCTTTGCATGAAGGTATGGTTTCCTTTTAGATTAAATGGACACAAATGTAGAAAGAGCTTAGTGGTTCACATGGAACATTGTCATGTTTCTTTAATGTTGAAGTTCTTCCTCTTGGAGAAAGCATCTTTGCTATGACCTTGACATTTCCTGTTTATTTTTGGTCAGATCTTCTGAGTCGACTCCGAGAAGCCAGGAAACCAGATGGAACAACGGAGCATGTTGGCCACATCCTTGTAGGCTGGGTAAGGAAGTTTTTCAATCTTTTTATCTGCCTTTTACATTTCACTCGTTCCTATAATCTGTGCAATCAGTTGCCAGCATATACATTTGACAGATTTGTTAAGTGCAGATACTGTCCAGATGCTGTTTTGTAAATAAAAGGTCATCCCAACTGCTGTTAGCCAAATTCAAAGCAGTGAGATTTGTTACTGTATTGGCTGAGCTACATTCCAATTTCAACAACACAAGCATCCCATTGATATCATGCAAAAAGGGTTAAATTGACATGAAAGAATATAAATATATCCCACTTAAATATGCATGAAGTGGATTGATTTAATTGACGCTTTGCACATGTTATTATTTTATCACTTTGCCCTGAATGTGACCAGAAAGATTCAGCTAACCCCTATTATGTGTCTCTTAATGCTCCGCTGGGGCATTTTACATAAAAGCTTTTTGTTACTCAAGTTCTCTGGTGCTTGAAGACTATTAATGGTATAGAACTTAAACATTACTAAAAGATAAAAGGAGATAGGAATGTAAGAATTAGGAGCAGGAATAGGCCATTCGGCCCCTCAGGTCTGCCCTGCCGTTCTGTAAGATTGTGCTGATCTGCCCCAACCTTAACTCTTCTTTCATGCCAGCTCAGCATAACCTTCCACTCTTCAATATTTCAGAAATCTTATCTACCTCCTATTTAAGCATTTTGTGATCTAAGCTCCAGAACACATTGTGGTAGAGAATCCCAGACATTCACACCTTCCGAGATAAGAAATTCCTTCGGATCGGAACTTTAAAGGAGTGTCCCCTTGTCCTGTAACTGTCTCGAATATTTTCCTCTTGCACTCATCAGATGTAAAACATAAGAATCAGACTTGAAAGATGGGGTATCAACTTATACAGCACGTGAAGGGGATGATGACTGATTGAGCCATCATCCGTATGGAAATTCAGCAACAACATTTTAACTGTCACTCTTTGTTCTCAGACCAGGCAGGTGGAATCTGATCAGGATGTTTTCATGGGAATGCAGCAGAGACTGGCAGTCAACAGCATTTTTTTTTGTTTCAGTGAGGAGTCATGCATACTATAGGGCCCTGTGTCTTAATGTATGTAGATTCTAGCATGGCCAAATGGATCACACTTCAAATGCGACCGATGATCTTGAATTAGCTTTCAGTGTAATTATTAGCACAGTCTGAATTATTTACTAAATGATGTCCATTAACAGAGATGTGTGTAAGGATGGACATGTTGATCTGAACCTTGTAGGCACGAGCAGGTTCAGCGAATGGTCAATAGGACGTATAATCCGATACTATCTGCCAGTTGTTTATAAGTATAACCTACATATCTGATATCACATTAGCACTGAATCACATATCTCATTATTGATCTGTGTGGAAGGCAAAATGTCTTTTAGTTTGATGGCAGCATCCTGTTAGTAGAGAAAACCACTCAGTAGGTTTAGTGCGAAGTGGTAATCTGAGACCGTTAGCTCCACCTGTTGTTCATTTTCTCTTCTGAGATGTATTCCCCTTCCAGGGGAATCGGTGATTTAGACGTGGCGCTGCTCAAGGCCAAAAGTGGTGGACGTAGGCCCTTTCATGAATTTTTGCAACACACAGTTAGTGATGATTTGATTAGGGTAGATATTATCACACAGGATATTTTTGATACAGTGTCAATCTTGCACAGAGCACACATGGCAAGAGCTGTATTGATAAGTTTGCCACTAAGATCAATCTTGTAGTTTATGGAAGAGATGGCTTCACAAAACACACATTAACCAATGAACGTCGGCTTTCAATAGTTAGTACTAGAGAAATTTCTCAACTAATAAAATAATGAAAGGGAGCTCATTTCAGTGGTAAATTAATATCTTAGTCACACATAGCAATGCTGTTGCGTAGTTACGAATATGGAATAGGATTGGGCTATTTAGTCCCTTGAGTTTGTTCAGCCATTCATCAGGATCATGGCTGAACTCTGTTTGTAATTCCATATACTTGTCTTTAACACTGTAACATATATGAGCAGAAGTAGGCCATTCAGCCCATTAAGTCTGTTTTTAACAGTCAATGAGGTCATGGCTGATTTGATAACCCTCAACATTTCACTCCTGCCTTTTTCCTAAAGCCCTTGATTCCCTTAATGATCAAGAATCTACCTCTGCCTTGAATATACTTAACAACCCAACCTCAACAGCTCCCTGCAATAAAGGTTTCCACAGTTTCACAACCCAAGGAGAGAGAGAAATCCTCCTCTTCTCTGTCTTAAATTGGTAATTCATTATTCTGGGATGATGCCCTGATACCGTTAACCTTTTGATAAATGGAAACAACTTTTTTGCATTTACCGTGGCAACTGACCTAAGTGTCTTTATATTTCAATGTGGTCACCTTTCATTCTTCTAAACTTGAATGAGTATAGGCCCAGAGTATTCAAGTGCTCCTCTCAAGACAGTCTCTCCCTACCCAGAAACTGCCGATGAATCTTCCCTGGACTGCCACCAATTAGAGTAGTTCTTTCCTTAGGTAAGTAGACTAAAACTGTCCACAGTATTTCAGCTATGCTCTGATAGTCCCTTTTACGGTTTTAACAAGGTCCTCCTATTTCCTTTGAAATAAAGGATAACATTCCATTTGCCTTCCCTGTTATCACTTAACCTGTCTGTATCCCACTGCAGACTCTGTCATCCTTAGCACTTGCTTTCCCAGTAATTTTCTTGTTATCCGCAGTTATGACTCTAGCACAATCATCTCATCTAAGTCATAAATGTTATTAAATTACAAATTGTGACTCCATCAGTGATCCCTGTGGCACTCCACTAGTTACAGGTTACCATCCTGAAAATGACGCCCTTTATCTGGGATCTGGGTGTTCAGGTCCTTTCTACCTTGAAGGTGGCAATGCAAGTCAATAGAGCGGTCAAGAAGGCATACAGCATGCTTTCATTCATCAGACAGGGTATTGAGTACAAGAGTTGGCAGGTCATGTTACAGTTGCATAGGACTTTGGTTTGACCACATTTTGAGTACTGTGTACAGTTCTGGTTGCCACATTACCAAAGGGAAGTGGATGGTTTGGAGAGGATGCGGAGGAGGTTCACCAGGATGTTGCCTGGTATGGAGGATGCTGGCTATGAAGAGAGGTTGAGTAGATTACGATTATTTACGTTAGAAAGATGGAGGTTGAGGTGGGACCTGAGTGAGGTCTACAAAATCACATGAGGTATAGACAGGGTGGATAGCCGGAAGCTTTTTCCCCAGAGTGGGGGACTGAATTACTAGGGGTCACGATTTCAAGGTGAGACGGGAAAAGTTTAAGGAAGATAGTTATGTGAAGTTCTTTATGCAGAGGGTGGTGGATGCCTGGAGCGCATTGCCAGCAGAGGTGGTAGAGGCGGGCACATCATTTAAGATGTATCTTGACAGATACACGAATGGGCAGGGAGCAGGGGGCTACAGATCCTTGGAAAATAGGCAACAGGTTTAGAGAAAGGATCTGGATTGGTGCAGGCTTGGAGGGTTAAAGGGCCTGTTCCTGTGCTGTAATTTTCTTTGTTCTTTTTTGTTTGTGTTTATCCGATCTCTCTGTCCTCTAATAGTCAGCCAGCCCTCCCTCCAACAGCATGGGCTGTTATCTTATTAAATTGCATGTCAATTTTGTAACACATCCCTTAAATCCTTTTGACTGTTAGACAACCAATTTTAGTTTTAAAATGATAATTAACCACACGTGGCAGCAGTGTGTACCATCAACCAAATGAACAACAACTTATGAAGGACCCCTCGATAATACCTTCCAAAACTCATGGCTTCCATAACCTAGAAGGATGAGGGCAGCAGACACATGAGAAGAACACCCCTCCTAATCACATGCCGTCCTGAGTAGTCATATCCTTATTGTCACAGAGTTAGTCCCTACCTATCAACTGTGGGTATATCTACACACGCCTCCTTCCAGTGAGAGTATAGTGGTTTAAGAAGTCAGCTCACCACCACCACCTCAATAGTTATTAGGGATTAACCATAAGACCATAAGACATACGAGTGGAAGTAAGGCCATTTGGCCCATCGAGTCCACTCTGCCATTTAATCATGGCTGATGGGCATTTCAACTCCACTACCCTGCACTCTCCCCGTAGCCCTTGATTCCTTGTGAGATCAAAAATTTATCAGTCTCCGCCTTGACGACATTTAACGTCCCGGCCTCCAATGCGCTCCGTGGCAATGAATTCCACTGGCCCACCACACTCTGGCTGAAGAAATGTCTCCTCATTTCCATTCTAAATTTACTCCCTCTAATTCTAAGGCTGTGCCTGCGGGTCCTAGTCTCCCCACATAACGGAAACAACTTTCCAGTGTCCACCCTTTCTAAGCCATACATTATCTTGTAAGTTTCTATTAGATCTCCTGTCAACCTTCTAAACTCTAATGAATACAATCCCAGGATCCTCAGCCATTCAGTGTACATTAAACCTACCATTCCAGGGATCACCTGTGTGAATCTCTGCTGGACACGCTCCAGCGCCAGTATTTCCTTCCTGAGGTGTGGGGCCCAAAATTGGACACAGTATTCTAAACGGGGCCTAACTAGAGCTTTATAAAGTCTCAGAAGCACATTGCTGCTTTTATATTCCAAACCTCTTGAGATAAATGACATTACATTCGCTTTCTTAATCACGGACTCTACCTGCAAGTTAACCTTTAGAGAATCCTGCACCAACACTTCCAGATCCCTTTGTACTTCTGATTAACAATAATAGCTAGCCAGCAATGCCCATGTCCAGTGAGAGTTCCAAATTTCACCCTGTCCCCCGTGTGTAGAATTGTTTTCTGATTTTAATTTAGAGAAGTTTGGCTATAAAGGTTAGGCTTTCCCGATAGACTATACTGTCCAGTAAGTTGCAATAGTTTATTTCTCCCTCCTCCCCTTGTTCTGCTAGTGTGTTGGAGATGTTGCCATTTTATAAAACGATTTCAGAGTTGCCAGATTGATTCACATTGCATTGTAAATAAAGTACTACAGAAATAAGAATGAATAAAGTTAGAGGTGACCCATCTTACTTCTAGACTTTGGATTCATCACGTCTAACCCATGTGCAGCAGTTGTTAACAAACCCAGTTGAAAGTGGAACTATACAGGCAAAACAATTGAACAATGATCAGAAATGGTTGTGATCAAATTATGCAGTTGTACCAGTGAAGAAACAAAGGGAATACTTGAGCTGGAAGTTGTTTAGAGAGGAACCAGAAGGACAAAACGTTGTAAGAATTATTTGACGACTAACAAAGCAAAACACTTGGATGCGCACAGGTTCAAGAAACTCAACAACATTGAGGACAAAGCAATCTGCTTAACTGGCAACATGTCCATAGGAATGCAGCAGAGTTTGGCTGTACAAATTCCTTAATACGTAGTTTGCTTCATCTTTGGCAGAAGGGGTCATGGAGATAGCCAATGCCATGACCAATCAAAATCTACTTGTCTGGTCTGAGAATTAAGATTGACAGTTAACTTCTTACTCTCTTTCCATGCCAATTATAGCCCATCCAATTAACACCCCCTTCTTATTTGGTATAAAATGGATTTGTTGTTTGCACCCGACTTCTAATTGAATGCAAGATGAAAATCTTCAACTTCTAGTTTCCTTCTATCAACAGCTGAGGAAATATTTTTAAAAATCAAGAGTACTGTAAATTTACGTTGTAAGGATTGAAGGGACCAGAAAAGGGTAAATTCAGGAAATGTTTTTCAACACCGTGAAATACAATAGTATTTTGCAACAGGTAAATAGGAAAATATCTTTTCATATTATGTATGATGAATAGAATTATGATCCGACCAACAATAAACATACATCGGTATATAATGAGTTTGAACAGTTCTTCAAATGGTACCCAGGATTTCATTTTTCAAGGATGCTTAAAACTGAGGTTGGAGGTGCACTAAGATGACAGATGTTTTTACTAGTCATCCAGTGAGGATTTGTGGCATACAAATACAGTAAAAGACAATAAAATGTGAGGCTGGATGAACACAGCAGGCCAAGCAGCATCTCAGGAGCACAAAAGCTGATGTTTCGGGCCTAGACCCTTCATCAGAGAGGGGGATGGGGAGAGGGAACTGGAATAAATAGGGAGAGAGGGGGAGGCGGACCGAAGATGGAGAGTAAAGAAGATAGGTGGAGAGAGTGTAGGTGGGGAGGTAGGGAGGGGATAGGTCAGTCCAGGGAAGACGGACAGGTCAAGGAGGTGGGATGAGGTTAGTAGGTAGTTGGGGGTGCGGCTTGGGGTGGGAGGAAGGGATGGGTGAGAGGAAGAACCGGTTAGGGAGGCAGAGACAGGTTGGACTGGTTTTGGGATGCAGTGGGTGGGGGGGAAGAGCTGGGCTGGTTGTGTGGTGCAGTGGGGGGAGGGGATGAACTGGGCTGGTTTAGGGATGCAGTAGGGGAAGGGGAGATTTTGAAACTGGTGAAGTCCACATTGATACCATATGGCTGCAGGGTTCCCAGGCGGAATATGAGTTGCTGTTCCTGCAACCTTCGGGTGGCATCATTGTGGCAGTGCAGGAGGCCCATGATGGACATGTCATCAAGAGAATGGGAGGGGGAGTGGAAATGGTTTGCGACTGGGAGGTGCAGTTGTTTGTTGCGAACTGAGCGGAGGTGTTCTGCAAAGCGGTCCCCAAGCCTCCGCTTGGTTTCCCCAATGTAGAGGTAGCCGCACCGGGTACAGTGGATGCAGTATACCACATTGGCAGATGTGCAGGTGAACCTCTGCTTAATGTGGAATGTCATCTTGGGGCCTGGGATGGGGGTGAGGGAGGAGGTGTGGGGACAAGTGTAGCATTTCCTGCGGTTGCAGGGGAAGGTGCCGGGTGTGGTGGGGTTGGAGGGCAGTGTGGAGCGAACAAGGGAGTCACGGAGAGAGTGGTCTCTCCGGAAAGCAGACAGGGGAGGGGATGGAAAAATGTCTTGGGTGGTGGGGTCGGATTGTAAATGGCGGAAGTGTCGGAGGATAATGCGTTGTATCCGGAGGTTGGCAGGGTGGTGTGTGAGAACGAGGGGGATCCTCTTGGGGCGGTTGTGGCGGGGGCGGGGTGTGAGGGATGTGTCGCGGGAAATGCGGGAGACGCGGTCAAGGGCGTTCTCGATCACCGTGGGGGGAAAGTTGCGGTCCTTAAAGAACTTGGACATCTGGGATGTGCGGGAGTGGAATGTCTTATCGTGGGAGCAGATGCGGCGGAGGCGGAGGAATTGGGAATAGGGGATGGAATTTTTGCAGGAGGGTGGGTGGGAGGAGGTGTATTCTAGGTAGCTGTGGGAGTCGGTGGGCTTGAAATGGACATCAGTTTCAAGCTGGTTGCCTGAGATGGAGACTGAGAGGTCCAGGAAGGTGAGGGATGTGCTGGAGATGGCCCAGGTGAACTGAAGGTTGGGGTGGAAGGTGTTGGTGAAGTGGATGAACTATTCGAGCTCCTCTGGGGAGCAAGAGGCGGCGCCGATACAGTCATCAATGTACCGGAGGAAGAGGTGGGGTTTGGGGTCTGTGTAGGTGCAGAAGAGGGACTGTTCCACGTAACCTACAAAGAGGCAGGCATAGCTGGGGCCCATGCGGGTGCCCATGGCCACCCCCTTAGTCTGTAGGAAGTGGGAAGTGGGAATCCAGTCTTCTGCCATCTGCAGAAATATAAATGATCTTTAAGATTACACTCCCGTGGAGAAACTGGTACTATTTCCCGTCTCTCTGCATTCAAATATTTTACTACTAGAGCATTTCTGTTTGTATGTTTACAATCATTTGTCTTGCTGCTGAAGATCTGTAAAATAAACAGCACTTGGGTTCACACATATGTACTGCACAGCATGATTAAACCAAAACGTGGAAGAGTAGAGAGCTTGGAGGTCACAAGTCCTTTTTATGATGACTTACTTATTTTAAAAGTGCTTGTTGTTTTCATTGAGTTTAATGTGAATTAAATTTACTTGATTTATGTGCATCTGTTTGGCTGATCTTTGAATAAGTTGCTGATTCTGAGAAACTGTGGTGATGGATCATTATGAATGAGGAAACCAAAAGACTTGACACAATGCTAACAATTAGCACCAGTTTTAAAAGAAATGAAACCCAAATCTTAAAATTGACAGTAAACTAAATAAAACTATCCAATATTGACTGAAAACAAGCTTGAGGATGCAAGTCAAGAGCGAAGTACTTGAAATGCTGGAACTCTTAAAATAAGCATAGAAAATGCTGAAAATATTCAACAGATCTGGAAGTATTTTTTTAAAAAAGCAACAGTGTCATTGGTAGGATTGCCAACTCTCTGGAACTGGTCTAGAGTCTGTAGGAATTGAAGATAAAGTTCAAGGCCATTGCTATGTGTAACTCTCGAGGGGGTGGGGGGGGGCATCATAAGGATCATTAAAAATCATAAGGGTGGCAGGTAGATCAATAGTTAGTACTGATGCCTCACAGCATTGGGGATGCGGGTTAGATTCCACCCTTGGGCGAGTGTATGTGTGAAGTTTGCACATTTTCCCTGCATCTGCGTGGATTTCCTCTGGATGCATCAGTTTCCTCTCATGGTCCAGAGGTGTACAGTTAGGTGGATTGCCCATTGGTTAAATTTCTTGTAGTGTTCAGAAGTGTGCAGGCTAAGTAAATTAGCCATGGTAAATACAAGCTTTCAGAGACAGGGTGGGGGCCGAGTATGAGTGGGATGCTCTTTGGAGAGTCTGTGCAGACTTGACGGGCTGAATAGCTTCTTTCTGTACTGCATGGATTCTATGATTTTACATGAAAGAGGTATAAAAGTATTGAAATGGGGGGTAAAGACTGTTTGGCTGACAGTGAAGCATCACCTGATTGGATAATGAACCTTTTTGCTTTCCGTTTGGCATAGGAAGGCAGCGTGTCACACTGGATGTGTAGCTGACTAATGGCTTGAGCATGGGGATTTGGTGATACCTCCTGGAACGAATTAAAGCACATTTGGTAACCCTAGTCAGTTGGCTCAATTCTCCTTTGTTTTAAGAACTAAATTGAGGTCCCAAGCCCAGACTTGGGGGCTCAATGAGCGGCAGGTGTCTTTGAATTCTCAGCAGTCCCACTCAGAGACCTGGTCATTCTAAATGCAGGCAAGAGAACCTGTCTTATTTACATTATAGAACATATTTCATAGTTATATTAGATAACAAGGTGTGAAGCTGGATGAACGCAGTGGGCTGAGCAGCAGGAAAGCCTGACTTTTCGGGTCGGGACTCTTCTTCAGAAAAAGGGTCTGAAGAATTGTCCCGACCCGAAACGTCAAGCTTTCCTGCTCCTCTGATGCTGCTTGGCCCTCTGTGTTCATCCAGCTTCACACAGTGTTATCCTCAGATTCTCCAGCATCGGCAGTTCCTACTATCTCATAGTTATATTAGTTTATTTTTGTACATGCGTGGGATGTAGGTGTCGCTGACTGGATGAGCATTTACTGTCCATTCTTAGTTGCCCTTGAGAAGATAGTGGTGAGCTGCCATGTTTGGTGTAGTAGACCCACAGTGCTGTTAGGGAGGGAATTTCCAGGATTGTGACCCAGCAAAACTGAAAAAGCGGCAATATAGTTCTAAGTCAGGGTGGTGAGTGGCTTGGAGGTGATATTGCAGACGGTTGTGTTTTTGTGTATCTTCTACTCTTTTTGTTCTAGATGGTAGTGGTCAATAAAAATATTTCCAGTATTCTTCTTGCTTTGTAGTCAAGAGTAGCTCATTAATTCTGCAGTGCAGCATTCTTGTAGAAGCTGTGTGCAATGTAGTTTTGTATCTATTGACAGTTTATACTGATGAATGCATTTTGATATATTTTACTATGTATTGTATGAATTGCACAACCTGTACAGTCTTGTCTTTAAAATTGAATGGATGCATCATACTTAAAAAAGTGTGAGAACCCTAGTAGAAGGAACTTAGAATCCAGCCTCACATGTGAAAGGCCTCAGGTATAAAGAAAGATATAATAGTAATTTTAAAAATCTCTTTTAAATTGTGCATAATTAAGTTTTTGTCAACTTGCAATCTCTGAAACACAACTATAGACTTCTTTAACACATAATTGGCAGATTATTTTGTGGTGACCAAACTGAACTGATATCCAGGTCTAATTTTTTAATAATTTTCAAATCAATAATGGGACCAATTTTGATACTGTTGAAATGATAAAATGATCATGGTAGCTTTTAAAGCAATTCAGCCTGACTTGCCTCTAATTTCACCCCATGTCAGCCACTACTTGGTTGTTAACAAAGTTTTCTCTGAATCAAGAGGTCCCACTCTTGGACTTGAATGCAAAGATCAAAGCTAACACTCCAGTGGAGTATTGAGGAAGTTCGCATCGTCAGAGATGTTGCCTTTTTGAAAGAGATGCTAAACCAAAGCACCACCTGTTGCTTGAGTAAATGTAAAATATTTCATGGTACTATTCAGAAGCCTCCCTGTGGTGTCCTAGACAATGTTTACCCATCAATCAACTTCACTAAAAGTAGATTATTTTAACATTATCGAATTGCTGTTTGTGGGGTCTCGCTGAGTGCAAATTAGCTGTCAACTTTCCTTCATTACATCTCTGAGCAAACGAGTCTGTATTACAGCCTGCGAGTTCAGATGCTGATTCAATACAGTTCTTTTTCTATACCCACGAAGTGCTCTGATGGGTTTTTTTTGATGAGCATTGAACTGGGCAGTCGTTGGACCTATGCACTGAAACACATTCAATTGTGCTTAAAACAGACCTTAACGATGGAAAATAATGAAAGACTTTTGTGCAACTTTGCACATCTATGGGATCATCCTACATGATGACAGTGGCTGCACTGCAAAGGTGCTTTGGGATGTTGCCACAGGCGTCAAGGGTTATGGGGGGAAAAAAGGCAGGAAAGGAGAGTTGAAAATGACCAAATGGGCTGCAATCTTGTTAATTTGCAGAACTGACCCAATTGGCTGAATGGCTCATATGTAATTGTCTTTATGTCTCGTTGTTGTGAAAAGCAGTACTTAATTGCAAGTCTTTTTCAAGTATTTTGCTGAATTCAAACTCAGAACAGATTTGCAAACGAAGTGATTAAAACTAGAAAATTATGCAAATCCCCCACAAGTCAGTTTGTTTCTTAAAGATAAAGCAAAGGTGCTCACAGGAATTGTTAGCACCCATCTTTTTATTTAATATAATTTTGAACTACTGTGTATTTTTAACATTTATTATTTGCTTTTACTAAGAGCTCCAGTGTTTGTAGTTTTTCATATGTTACTGAACCAGTGAAATTGCAGTGTGGCCAAATAGTGATTCTGAAGCACACCTATCTGTCTTGTGTTTTAAATGTATCTCTTTTCTCTTCCTAGCTGCCTTGCTTAAACTCGTACGATAGCTACTGTAGCAACCAAGTAGCAGCTAAGGCCCTTCTAGATCACAAGAAACAAGATCATCGAGTCCATGATTTTCTACAACGCTGTTTAGAATCACCTTTTAGTCGCAAGCTGGACCTCTGGAATTTTCTGGATATTCCACGTAGTCGACTGGTGAAGTACCCTCTACTCTTGAAAGAAATTCTCAGGCATACTCAGAATGATGACCCAGATAAGCAGCACTTGGAAGAAGCGGTATGTAGCGATATACAATAAATGTTACCATTGTGCTGTCCTTTTGCACGGTTCAGCTATAAATAAATGCTTTACAAAGTTCCTTGCAGCTGAATCGGTTACATTCAGGTTTCAAAAATTATGAGCATTAATCTTTCTTGTACTCCCTTGTCAGGTTTTCAGTGGGATTCTGTGCAGAATAAAAAACCTGATAGTGAATGGTATCTCCAGGTGCTTGTGGAGCTGGAGCATTTATCTCCTGTTCTGATAATTACCGTGGAAATTGCAGAAGTAACCTTGCTGTAGGCATTGATTTTCTCATCTGCAACTAGGTTTTTTTTCCAGCCATTAACGTAGCTGGGGATGTTGAATCTGAGTTATCAAACAGAAAATATTTGCAAATCTCCCATCTCCCAACAGTAGATCCTTTTGGTTTTACATTTGATGTCACGCCTAGAATTCCTTTTGCTGAGTCTTAGATTAGATGCCTCCATCTCTTATGCTAAATTGATTTCTTCCTTGTGGTGGAGAACTGGTTGGCAAGCAAACATATAAAAATAAATAAATGAATTGCCTTTGTTTCCTAACGTAGATATTAGGTGAAAAATGATGTGTACATAGTGATTTGACCCCTTCCTTTTCTCCCTTTCCATTACAGTTTGATTAAAGCCAGGGAACAGGCCAGTGAGATTGACATAGTTGTTGGGCAAGTTGTTGGAGGGACAGGATTTACATGTATGTGGAAAGGCAAGGACTGATCAGGGATAGTCAACATACTTTTGTGCGTGGGAAATCATGTCGCAGGAACTTGATTCAGTTTAATGAAGACAAAAGAGGATAGGTGAGGGCAGAGAAGTGGACGTGGTCTAAATGGACTTCAGCAAGGTGTTCAGCAAGATTCTCTGTAGACTGGTTAGCAAAGTTAGATCACATGGAATAGAGGGAGAGGTAGAACAGAACCGAACCGAACCGACCCCCTACAGCGTGGAAACAGGTCCTTTGGCCGAACAAGTCCACGCCGAACTCCGGAACATCCCACCCAGACCTATCCCCACATAACCCACCTAATCTACAACCCCCATAACTTTTTGGGCAAAGTAGCACAGCCAGTCCCCCTAACCTGCACATCTTTGGACTGTGGGAGGAAACCGGAGCACCTGGAGGCAACCCACACAGGCACTCAGTGTGCAAACTCCACACAGACAGATACTTGAGGCTGGAATTGAACCCAGGTCCCTGGTGCTGTGAGGCAGCACTGTGCCACCATGCTGCCCCTATTTGCATACAGAACTGGCTCAAAAGTAGAAGACAGAGGGTGGTGGTGGAGGATTGTTTTTCAGACCCAGAGGCCTGTGACCAACGGTGCACCACAAGGACCGGTGTTGGGTCCACTGCTTTTCTCCATTTATATAAATGATTTGGATGTGAACATCGGAGGTACGGTTGGTAAGTTTGCAGATAATACCAAAATTGGAGGTGTAGTGTACAGTGAAGAAGGTTTCCTTGAGATCTTGATCAGATGGGTCAATGGGCTGAGGGGTGACAGATGGAGTTTGGTCCAGTTAAATGTGAGGTGCTGCGTTTTGGAAAGGCGAATCAGGACAGGACTTGCGCACTTCACAGAAAGGTCCTGGGAAGTGTTGCTGAACAAAGAGACCTTGGAGTGCAGGTTCATAACTCCTTGAAAGTGGTGTTGCCAGAAGACAGGACAGTGAGGAAGGCATTTGATATGCTTGTCTTTGTTGGTCAGTGCGTTGAGTATCCGAATTGGGAGGCCATCTTGTGGCTGTACAAGACATTGGTTAGGCCATTTTTGGAATACTGTGTGCAATTCTGGTCTCCCCTGCTTTGGGAAGGATGTTGTGAAACTTGAAAGGGTTTAGAAAAGATTTACAAGGATGTTGCCTGCGTTGGAGGGTTTGAGCTTTAGGGAGAGGCAGACTAGGCTGGTGCTATTCTCCCTGGAGCGTCGGAGGCTGAGGGATGACCTTACAGAAGTTTATAAAATAATGAGGGGCATGAATAGGGTAAATGGGCAAGGTCTTTTCCCTGGCATGGGGGAGCCTAGAACTAGAGAGCATAGGTTTAAGGCAAGAGGGGAAAAATTTAAAAGGGACCTAAGGGGCAACTTTTTCACACAGAGGGTGGTGTGTATACTGAATGATCTGCCAGAGGAAGTGGAGGAGGCTGGTACAGTTACAACAATTAAAGGGTATCTGAATGAGTATATGAACAGGAAGGGTTTCGAGGGGATATGGGCCAAGTGCTGGCAAATAAGACTAGATTTATTTAGGATATCTAGTCGGCATGGACGAGTTGGACCAAAGAATCTGTTTCTGTGCTGTGTATCTCTATGGCTCTAAATCTAAATTGAATTACAGATTATGGTGCTACTATCTTTTAGCACCTATTATGACATTTTTAGTGTTCATTCATGCCAAAGTTATGCTTGACTTTAAGCTTTGCAAGTAGTTCTAGTGATTTTTCAAAACAGAAATGCAAAACACATCTTTAATTAAACTTTGTAAGAAATATTATTTCCAACAGCTTCACTTTTTATGTTTTTCAGCATGTCTGTGATTTAAGCATTGTATATACAAAACTGCATTTACTCTCAAATTTGAATAGAAACGCCACTCTTAGTATAAGGCTAAGGACCCTAATGCCTAGATTCAAGGGGGAAGTGTGGAGTAGCAGAAATGTACAGCAAAGCTTTAGGCATGTCTTTCATTAAATTGCTAGTTGAACAAGTGCAGTGATTGGACTATTGCAGCTGTTGTCTCTGTGTGATAATCTGACCTTCAGGAAAATCAAATTACAGCGTTAAGATTTAGAGACATGGTGACACATGCAACCATTCCCATAATACAGAAAGCTTAAAATGTGTTTTACTGTCTGCATAGTCACTCCATATACTTGCACTCATTTAAACTTTTTATATGCAGTTTTTCTATTTCATGGAGAAGAAAATTTGCAGCTGAATATTGGGGAGGCTGAAGGAAAAATGTAGAACTTTTGGTAGTTTTTAAACTTATCATCACACATAAAGTTAAGGCCAGATAAATGTAAAAGTTCATGCAACATCTCTTGAGGAAAGGAGACCAATATTAACGTGATGGAATTACTGGAATTCCCAGTCCGTAACATGTCAAGATTCAGATTTCAGGTTCAACTGACATTGCATTTATTCATCAACTCTTTTGACTTCCCAGAACTTTCTCTTGTGCTGCAATGGAATACCACTACTTCCTTAATTTCATTCATTTAATGATGGAATCTGTAGACATGAATTTGTGAGAACCATTTCCCATTTTTACTTTTCTTTTAAACGCCAGATTAACATTGTTCAAGGGATTGTAGCTGAAATCAACAAGAAGACAGGGGAATCAGAATGTCAGTATTATAAGGAAAGACTAGTCTTTCTTGAGGAGAGTCAAAAGGACCCTTTGATTGAAAATTCTAAAGTGCTCTGCTGTCATGGAGACTTGAAGAACAACAGAGGAGCAGTAAGTAATCTGATTTCTTATTACAATAATTCCTATTCTGCGCGCTCCTTGAAATAGTCCTCTGATTGGTGGTTAACTTAAAATCTTACTATTCATTAGTGATCTTAATCTCTGATGATCAAAACTATCGTGCAAAAAGTTGCAACAAGAGGAATCAGGTTCGATAGAAAATAAAATATTCTGAAGAGGGAAGCAAATGGTTTCACCACTTAGAATTTAAGCAACCTTATCAATGTAGAATTGGATTAACAATGTTGTATAATAATAGAGAATCCAAAGATTTACATTCATTTCTTTCATTTAACTGTTTTCAATAAAATATATTATAATGTAAAAAAAACTGAAAATTTGTCAAACACTTTAGTTCCGGAACAGATGTGGTTAGGGCTTTGAAGGTAACATTGTATGGGGAAGGTGGCTTCAGTGACATAGATTGATGATCCGTTCTGTTGTGTCAGTTAAGGAAGAGATGAAAGGTTCAGAGTCCGTCTGTCCTTTCAAGCTGTCTCCCTTTAATGTTCTAGCTTTAGACCAGACCACACTGTTTGATGCTTCTTCCTTCCTCACATCACACAAATCAGTCCTCTCTAGTTTGACCTTTAGGGATTGAGGTTAATATTAAATTTAACAGGACAATTGCTCTTTAAATTTTTTTTCCCCAGAGATTGTCAGGACTCTGATTTTTGATGAAGTGTCAATAAAAGTATTGATATTTAGTAGTGCAAAATGTACATCTCATTAAGATAAATAAAAATTTAGTATTGGACTGTTTCCTGTTGCACAAATTGCAGAGCAAAATTTCCATTCAATAAATCCCAAAGAGAGGACTTTATGAAGATTTTAGCAAGGTCTGTTTCCCCACTGGCAAAATTAATTCCATTTGAAAAATAGACACATCATTATCTGTGCACAGTATAATGATTTATTATATTAAATTTATGTATTTAAGTTTGTGCACCACACACACATGGGCTCTTCCTAGCAGATTAAAATATTGAAGCAGCTATAATAGTTACTTGTTATTAGAACCTTGAATAAGGGAGCAGGTTGAAGTGATGATATAACCATATAATTCATGTATTATGAATGATTCTTGGTCATTTTTAATTTGTTTATTTCTAAATATATTAACAGTATTATATTTTAGCAACCTGGTTTAGAGATAAGCACCAGTTGGAGCTTTAAAAGTAGATTCAGGATGGATTTTACTTCTTTTTGCAGAAGCTCCATGTTTTCCTGTTTCAAGAGGTGCTTGTAATTACCAGAGCGGTGACATGCAGTGAGCAGCTGTGCTACCAGCTGTATAGGCAGCCCATCCCTGTCGGGGATCTGGTGTTGGATGACCTGCAAGATGGGGAGGTTCGGTTAGGGGGGTCTATTAGAGGTGCCTTCGGTAATAACGAGAGAAGTAAGTACAAAGCTTTAATTACCTTTTGCTGTCCTTGTGTACTTATTTATGCATTTCAATGAGTAATTTATATATCAAACAGACATTGCAGTCTTTCACAATTAATACTTCCACTAAACAGTGCTAGTTAAATTAAGAAACATGGGCTTGAATTTTGCAAGTAGGATTGAAGTCACTGGCTCACCGCAGATCTCGAAGACAGCTGCTATGGAAGATCTAGCTATTACCCATGGTGTGCATGTTGTCTTTGCCAGCATCGGTTTGTTTCTGGCAGAAAGTCCAGGTTGGCTAAAGGCATTCAGCAAGAATGCTGTCAGGAAGCAGGAGAAGCAGCCAATCACAGCAAAGTATTCTCCAAGATAAGAAACCAGGAAGTTTAAAAATAGTCAATCTCTTAGCTTTTAGTTTTAAATTTTATAGAGAGGTGATAAGTGACAGGATCATGCACGTAGAATTAGGTAGAAAGACAAGCTATAAAAAGCAAACTTTAAAAAATAAGTTGGACACTGTATAACTATGAAATAGTTATTTATAGGCCAAAGAAACTACTTAGCACTAATTATGAAGTTGATGCACCATTTGAACCCGTTACACTTCATTCAGCAAAGCACAACTTTTGGCTTTGACAGCAAGACTGTAAGCATAAGTTCTCTGCAATTCATGGATTTCGAGTTGAATTGTATTCTGTGGGGTTATAAACTGGAGCAGAGTAGAACTGCCCAATAGGAAATTTTATATTTCCACATTTATTTACACGTGTAGATTCCAGAGGTAGCTGCCAATCTCAGGAGAACAATGATTACTATGATGTTCTGATCCCAGGCAAGACTGCCAAACTCATGTTACAACCTGGTTAGGGATCAGTAATTATTTGTTTAACAATAAGCAAACCTTTTAATCCTAGGTACTTCGAGAATAAAGAAAAGACTTTGCATTTTTAAGGAAACAAAATAAACTTTACTATACAAGATGAGAAACGTAGGACAGTATGTTCCAGGATTAACATGAAGTAAACATGATTTAACAGATTGTGGTCAAATATACCACAGAGCATATGAAGTAACAAGTAGCTCAAGACAGATTCCCCACATTTTGCACGAGACATGGGTCATAAAATCCCGTTAAATTCTGCATCCTTCATAAAGTATGTCACATCTTCACTTTCAATGACCAAGCTTCCTCAGAAGCACTTCCACTCTAAATTACCTGAAAGACCTGCATTGCACGAATGGTTCAAACGCCCTTCCTGGGATGGCAGTTCCCCTGGATTTTCATACACTTTAGCACCACTTATGGTATGTTCCAACTCTTTCGTAGACAACTAACTTCACTAAGCTGGCACTTTCCCTAGATTTATCTTAACTCAATCTCCCATTACACTGAGGTATTAGCGTTGCTTGTAGGCTTCCTTGAACTCTCATCTGAACCAAACGTTTCCTGGGATTTCAATGAGCCTCCAGCTCTTCAGGACTTACGGCAACATTTTAACTGCAGGATTACAGGCTTGCTTCGAAGGAGTTCAAAAGTGGACTGAGGGGGGCCAGGAGGGGGCATGAAAAAGGCTTGGCAGGAAGGATTAGGGAGAACCCGAAGGCATTTTACTCATACGTGAGGAATAAGAGAATGATCAGGGAGAAGGTAGGGTCGATCAGGGATAGCGTAGGGAACTTGTGTGTGGAACCTGAGCAGATAGGGGAAGCCCTAAATGAGTTTTTTGTTTCAGTTTTCACGAAGGAAAGGGACCTTGTTGTGAATGAGAACTTTGAGGAGCAGGAAAACAGGCTAGAACAGATCGAGATTGAGGAAGTTGATGTGCTGGAAATTTTATTGAACATTAAGATTGATAAGTCCCCAGGGGCAGACCAGATTTATCCTAGGTTGCTCCGGGAAGCGAGAAAGGAGGTTGCTAAGCCGCTGGCGAAGATCTTTGCTTCCTCACTCTCCACGGGAGTCGTACTGGAAGATTGGAGGGAGGCAAATGTTGTTCCTCTTTTCAAGAAAGGGAATAGGGAAATCCCTGGAAATTATAGATCAGTCAGTCTTACGTCTGTGGTCAGCAAGGTTTTGGAAAGAATTCTGAGGGATAGGATTTATGACTAATCACGCTCTGCTTTTTCCAAATAAAGGGAGTCAGCATGGCTTTGTGAGGGGAAAGTCATGCCTCACAAATCTTAGAGTTCTTTGAGGAGGTGATGAGACAGGTTGACGAGGGTCGAGCAATGGATGTGGTGTACATGGACTTCAGCAAGGTATTTGATAAGGTTCCCCATGGCAGGCTCATTCATAAAGTCAGGAGATATGGGATACAGGGTGATTTGGCTGTCTGGATTCAGAATTGGTTGGCTGACAGGAGGCAGAGAGTGGTTGTAGATGGTAAGTATTCTGCCTGGAGGTCAGTGCTGAGTGGTGTCCCGCAGGGCTCTGTTCTTGGGCCTCTGCTCTTTGTAGTTTTTATAAATGACTTGGATGAGGAGGTTGAGGGGTGGGTTAGTATGTTTGCTGATGACACAAAGGTTGGAGGTGCCGTTGATAGGATTGAGTGCTATTGCAGGCTTCACCGAGTCATTGATAGTATGCAGAGCTGGGCTGAGAAATGGCAGATGGAGTTCAACCTGGATAAATGCGAGGTGATGCATTTTGGAAGGTCGAACTTAAATGCTGAATATAGGATTAAAGGCAGGATTCTCAGTAGTGTGGAGGCACAGCGGGATCTTGGTGTTCAAGTGCATAGCTTCCTCAAAGTTGCCACCCAGTTGGATAAGGTTGTTAAGAAAGCATATGGTGTTTTGGCTTTCAATAACAGGGGATCGGGTTTAAGAGCCGTGAGGTTATGCTGCAGCTCTACAAATCCCTGGTGAGACCACATTTGGAATATTGTGTCCAGTTCTGGTTGCCCTATTATAGGAAAGATGTGGAGACTTTGGAGAGGGTGCAAAGGAGGTTTACCAGGATGCTGCCTGAACTGGAGGGCTTGTCTTACGAGGAGAGGTTGACTGAGCTCAGACTTTTCTCTCTGGAGAGAAGGAGGAAGAGACGTGACCTGATCGAGGTGTATAAGGTAATAAGAGGCATGGATAGAGTCGATAACCAGAGACTTTTCCCCAGAGTAGGATTGACTGCCATGAGGGGTCATAGTTTTAAGGTGTTAGGAGGCAGGTATAGAGGAGATGTCAGAGGGAGGTTCTTCACCCAGAGAGTTGTGAGCACATGGAATAGTTTACCAGCGGTAGTCGTGGAAGCAGAGTCATTAGTGACATTTAAGCGACTGCTGGACATGCACATGGACAGCAGTGAATTGAGGGGAATGTAGGTTAGATTATGTTATTTTTGGATTAGGATTAATCCATGGCACAACATTGTGGGCTGAAGGGCCTGTACTGTGCTGTACTTTTCTATGTTCTAACTACCTGCAGCCACCTTCTGTAACTGATCTCAACTCATCCTTGAAGCACTGATCGCAGATCCTTGAACTGTCCTGGTTAACCAGTAAAACTCAGCAAGAGGCTCCCATCCTTTCTAGTGATGTGATCAAATGTGGCAAATCTTGAAACATCCTGATCCCTGAATGTTAAAATTTCAACAGGTTGCTAGTTTCCATAGCATACATCAAGTGAGGAAAAATAAATTGATTTTATCACATTGACAAAACATAGGCTGTAATTTAGGAACAACTTATGTTTGAAAATTTTATTTGTGGTCAAAACCGGTGTAAGAAAATTGGCCGTTTCGATAAGGACGGTGACTATTGTAAAATTTGACTTTCCTAATGAGTCAGCTCATCAGGAGAGGAAAAGGAATTGTTTATGAAGGAATAGCATGAGGTCTGAATGTATTTGACCAAAACGCAGTACAAAATGTATATCATATCTTAGTTTATTGGAAAATGATACTGTAATGTTACTTATTCAATAGTGAAGGTTAAGTACAAAACTATTTAGTTAGAGTTTTAATAAATTGTAAGTGGCAAAGGTTAACATAGGACTGGGGTTTCTAGCTCATGTACAACCCTTATGTCAGACTCGAAAAATATGCTCTTTGTTTACATGCATTTTGACAATGTCAATAAATACTCTTGTCAAACTTGTTTATCTCCCTTAAAAATTCATTTAAAGAATACAAAAGCACATCCCCAGTGAGAATAACATTTTTAAAATAAACCTTTAAAATTTAGAGCCAAACATCAGGAGAATGGCTTTCCCTCCTTATGGACCTGAAAATCTGATGATAATCACCTCCACTCCCCACCCCATTAAAACTGGTCTGTCCCCAGATTACACTTGTCTGAATGCAAAAGCAATGATAAACGTAAGAAAGTAGACTTTCGCTTTTACTGAATATTTTGTTTTCTAAAACATCATTTTTGTTTCTTTCTTAGCAAAAAATTTCTTCAGAGTCAGCTTTGTAGATCCTTCTGAAGGGCAGTCCCACTCACTCCAGGCAAATGATGCCTTCAATAAACAGCAGTGGTTGAACTGCATCAGACAGGCCAAAGAAGCTGTGCAGCATTCTTTAGGTGAAAAAGGAATGCTAGGCTGTGGAAGGCACATGCATCTGACTCCAAATGGGATCAGGATGTCCCATGAAGAACCAAAGCTTGAAAGAATGGACCAATCAGACAATGAATCTGACTGTAGTATGGATACCAGCGAGATTAGTGGCGACTATGAACAGATGGAAGAAACAGACTGTTGTGTAAATCAAAAAAGAATAGAGACAGATGTTTGATATCACCAATACATTGCATAGAAGTCCACGGCATTTTACCTGTACAGTATTTGCATTCCATAAGGAGCGTTTTGGAAAAGCACTTTTATTCCATGCAATGGTGTCCTTGGTCTCTTTGTGTATACTTGACGAATACTGCCAAGCGTGTCTGTAAGCTGGAATTTGTCGTCTTTGCTGTTTCTGGTTTGATGTGTTCTCTCTGACATCATATTCATGGATGAAATATTTGATTAACATCTGCATAATCTTTCTGGACCTACTCAACTGCTGTTAGCGTTTGGGCCAATTCCATATGGATTGATGTACATGGAACCAGCAAGTTAGCAGTTTAGGTGATTATACAGAACCATTAGGCAACAATTTACAGGATTGGAGCAAAACTGAACAAAATACTTAACGTTTATAGAAATCAACTAAAAACATCATATTTTTCACTCTATGGACTCAAGGTCAATGGTTATTATAATTTAATGGAATTTGTTTCAGGTAATTTCTTCAGCAGGAAGCTACCTAGTAATCACTCTACACTGACTGGATAGTTTCCATCACTTTCAATAACAGATGTACACATATGTTGCCTAATCTGTTGGTAATTTTACTGGATGGGTATAATGCAGATTATTTGTCTCATTTTCTTTTGTACATAGTGTGTGATAACATCTGTATAGTGTATGAGGAATCAGAATGATAAGCAGTAAGAAAAAATGGTCAAACCAAAGCATATGCCTTTATTTTGAAAAAAAGTAACATGTTTAATTTTATCTAGTTGAATTTTTTTCGGTATTTATAGTTTTTACAAAAGTTGCAAAACTTCTATTTCTCCACTCGATGTATTTTAAATGCTTCATTTCAAAGAAAATGAATTCTGCAGGTATCTGTCCATGGGCGAGAGAAATAGATGAAAAATAGTTCTTGAAAAAATGGTTATTGCAATGTTTAAGTCTATGTAATGTAATTACATATATAACCAACAGGAGGAACTTAATTCTGGAAGTAATACTATTCATTTGAAAAGCTCCTATCTCAGAAATAGCAAGAAGTTAGAAAATGGCAGTTGAAGGAATAAAATCAGACACAGAAATTTTGCAAAAGGAGTGGTTTCTCAGTTTTATTCTAATCCAGATCTATACACGCACAAATGTTAATTAAAAAAAGTCCAAATTTAGTGTGCATTGAAGGAAAGTTAAACCCTAATGACAATTTGAATATGAACATTGTGATGAGACATTGAAGAATGTTACTGGTATGCAGCAGATAAGAGTTGCAATCAAACAAATGTAGATTTTCATAATGTGGGAGGCTTTGAATTTTCATGAATTCACGAATAAATTATGCAATAAATGAGATCAGGTTTTTTTTGCAATTCATTTAAATTGGACCGTCAAAAGTGGATTCTATTTAAGGATGGTAAGAAATGTCACTCAAGGTCAAATGTTATTCAATATGAGCAAATTATCTCAATGATGCTTCAAGCACAGCAAATAATAATAATGTGCCTCTTGTGTTTTATGTTACATTAGTCCAGCTAAGGAATGGATGATGTCAATTCATTTTTCGTCTAGCTCCAAGTGAATGGTGTTGGGTCCCTGCAGACTAGAAAACATCATTGGTAACATTCATGGTGATGTGTAAACTTGGACTTACTTGATGCTGGCAGGGTTCAGCTTGTTAATATGACCAAGTACATATGAGCATGCGTACCTATAGGTCCTCAAAACTGCTCTACCATTCAATAATGCCATGGCTGATCTGATTATTCCACATTCCCATCTCCCCTGCTGATAAGTACTTTTCTCCTTGGCTTATCAACAGTTCATTATAAATTTCTTCTCCATGTAGAGTCATACATTCATCCAGCACTAAAACAGACCCTTCAGTCCAACTCATCCATACTGATCAAGTTTCCCAAACTAAACCAGTCCCACTTGCCTGTGTTTGTCCAATATCCCTCTAAATCTTTCCTATTCATATACCTGTCCAAACATCTTATAGATGTTATAACTGTACCTGCATCTACAACTTTCTCTGGCAGTTCATTCCATATATGTATAAAAATGTTTTCCCTCAGGTCCATTTTAAATTGTTCTGTTCTCACTTTAAAAATATGTTTCCTAATTTTGAATTCCCCCACCCTAAGAAAAAGACCTTTTACTATTCACCTTACCTCGATCCCTCATGACCTTATAAACCACTATAAAGGTCATCCCTCAACATCTATGGTCCAGGGAAGGAAGTCCCAGCTTTACAATTCAAACTCTCCAGTCCCTGCAACACCTTGCTAAATCTCTTCTGAACCCTCTCCAATTTTAATATCCTCCTTCCTACGGCAGGGTGACCAGAACTGTACACAGTACCCCAAATGTGGTCTCACCAACATCCTTGTACAACCTCAACATTACATCCCAACTCCTTTACTCAAAGGTCTGAGTAATGAAAGCAAGTATAAATGCCTTCTTAACCACCCTGTCTACCTGTGATGCAACTTTGAAAAAACAATGAACCTGAACCTGTAGGTCTGTTTGAGAACACTGCCCAAGGCCCTACCATTAAATGTATAAGTCCTGCCCTTACTTGTTTTACCAAAATGCAATACCTTGCATTTATCCAAATTAAACTCTAACTGCCACTCCTCAGCCCATTGGCTCTGTTGTTCAAGATTGCTTTGTATTCTTAGGTAACCACCTTCACTATTGACTGTACCACCAGTTTCGGTGTTATCTGCAAATTTATTAATCATACTTCTAAATTCTCATCCAAACCGTTCTTATTAATGACAAACAACATTGGACCTAGCACTGATCCCTGCGAAACACCACTGGTCGCAGGCCTCTAGTCTGAAAAACAACCCTATGTCTCATACCATCAAACCAATTTTAAACCCAATTGGCAAGCTTTCCTTGAATCTCTCAGATGCTCAGTGTGTTTGGAACTCCTCCTCAACAGTGGAAGACAGTCTTTGAATACTTTTAAGAGGTAGACATTCTGACTTTCCACAATAACCTCTGTGATACCTTATCAAGTGCCTTCTAGACATTTAAGTGCAATACATCCATTGGACTTTCATTTATCACAGCACATTACTTCCTTGAAAAACTGTATAAAAGCACACAACAAATCATTTAGGTGTGGGATATGTGCTCTGTATAGGTAACTTGAACTGCAGGTTAAAATATGCCTATTTTTCGATGGGGAAGTTGAGGATAATGCAATGGAGAAGAACTCAGCAATTTGGAGCCAACCTGGTGCCATCTCATCCTGATTACTATTTTAATATAGGTATTAGTCTGTTTAATTGGTAATGTCCTTGTTAAAATAACAAAGAAAATATGAACTAATGCATTAAAATTAAATTAATATTTGCAAGTAAAATCCTAAACTTCAATCTCAAAATTAATAAGTAATAATTAGGACTTTTTTGCCACACATTCCATTATGATAACTAATAAAATCTTCCAATTATGCTTTGAAGATAGTTTGCAATATTGTTTGTTTGGATTGTTTTTCATCAAATGCTTTTTGAGCCCTAAGATTACATTTTAAAAATGTAATTGTTTATGCATAGCACACCTCACATTTATAAAAACTGTCATCAAGATGTAGGTGTGACTTCCAGCTATGGTTTAGTTTCTTGCAATTATTTCATGGAATTGAAAGTGTATCCAATGAACCAACTGCAGGACATCATTGAGACTGTCATTTCCATGTTGGTTGCACAGAAGATCTGAATGCACAAATACCAATTTCCAGTTCTTGGCCCACAACCTTGGAGGCTATGGCTAAATTTAAACACTGCTAAATGTTATAAGAGTTTCTGACTCAACCATTCTTTCCAGCACTGAAATCCAGACTCCCAACACCTTCTGGGTAAAAAAACATTTTCCTCAACTCTACTGTACTTAGCCTTTTAACTCCTATCTTAATTCTATGCCCTCTTGTTATTGACCCCTTTACTAAAGAAAAAGTGCAGTGCTATCTGTACTCCTCATAACAGCTCTAGCAGCTGTCCAAAAAATACAACCTCAGCCTATCCAAACCCTCCAGCCTCGGCAGCATCCTGGTAAATCTTACCTGCACCCCTCTAGTGTACTTACATCCTTCCTATAATGTGATCAGAACTGCATGCAGTGTTCAGTTATGGTTAACCAATATTTTGAACAGTTCCTGCATGATGACATAATGCTCTTTTATTCTATTACTCAGCTAATAAAGGCAAGCATCCCATATGCCACCTTAATCACCTTATTTACCTGCCTTGCTAACCTCAGTAATCTGTGGATTTATACACCAAAGTCCCTCTGAAATTCAGTATTTTCCAGGTTCCTGCTGTTCATTAGGTAACCTTTTGCCTTGTTGGCCTTTGCTTAGTGCATTATCTCTCTTTCCTTTGTGACTTCCATTTGCAGCCAGGTAGCTCAGTGATTAGCACCGCTGCCTCATAGTGCCAGGGACCCAGGTTCACTTCCACCCTCAGGTGACTGTGCGGAGTTTGCACATTCTACCCCTGTCTGCGTGGGTTTCATCCCACAGTCCAAAGATGTATAGGTTAGGTGGATTGGCCATGCTAAATGGCTCATAGTGCCTTGGGATAAGCAGGCCAGGTGGATTAGTCATGGGAAATACAGGATTATGGGGATGGGTCTGGGTGGGATGCTCTTCAGGTGGTCAGTGTGGACTCAATGAGCTGAATGGCCTGCTCCTATACTGTAGGGATTCTGTGATCTGGCACTGATCCATCCAATGACATTCGTTGACATCCCCCTGTAGTTTACAGTTCCCCTCCTCACTATTCACTGTCCTAATAATATTTGTGTCATCCCTGAACTTCTTGATTATATCCCCTGCATTTCAGTCCAAATCATTACTGAATCCTAAAAACAACAAGGACTCTGCTCCAAGTCCCAAAAATCCCAGCTGGAAACAGGCTTTCAGTCGAAGAAACATCCATCACCCTCTGCCTCCAGCCTGCATGCACTTTGCCCAATAACCTGGGATCTCTATTTTACTGACCAGTCTACTATGAGGGTCCTTATCACTGAAGTCCATGTAAACAATATCAAATTCGTTTTGGTCAACAACACCTTGATTACCTCTTCAAAAAATTCAAACAAATTTCTGAATACAACCTTCCCTGAACAAATCCATTCAGATATATTCCATCCCTCAATTCTTTTTATTAACCTCCCACTTTTGAAGTTAGACTGGCTGGCCTGAATTTCCTAGCCTGTCCTCCTTTTAAATAATGTAAATGGCATGAGCATCTAGGATGTCCTAAGTGTAAATGTGTAAATTCACAGGCCTGAGGTCCCCACACATTCCTTAACAGAATAATGTGTGGACTGTTTGCTTTTATTTTACCTTACGCTTACTTGAGTAAAATCTTAGGCTTGTTTATGTTAGATGTTCAACATGGACCCCTGAACTCTATTAAACAAAGACATTTATTTTTGAAGCTCTAAAATATTTATCTGTGTGAAGTGTTTAAGCTTTACTTACAATCTTAGCATAAATCATTATCCAGCCACAAGAGAAAAATACCCACCAATTACCCATGTGCTCACTTGTGGCATCACATTTTGATTTTGCTGAAGTAGCGCCACCTCTTGTCTGTATCTGGGATCCCTCTGCTCTCATTCCTGAGTCCCACACAGCTCCACCACTAGTCTCAGAGATAATGGGAACTGCAGATGCTGGAGATTCCAAGATAATAAAATGTGGGGCTGGATGAACACAGCAGGCCAAGCAGCATCTCAGGAGCACAAAAGCTGACGTTTCGGGCCTAGACCCTTCATCAGAGAGGGGGATGGGGGGGAGGGAACTGGAATAAATAGGGAGAGAGGGGGAGGCGGACCGAAGATGGAGAGTAAAGAAGATAGGTGGAGAGGGTGTAGGTGGGGAGGTAGGGAGGGGATAGGTCAGTCCAGGGAAGACGGACAGGTCAAGGAGGTGGGATGAGGTTAGTAGGTAGCTGGGGGTGCGGCTTGGGGTGGGAGGAAGGGATGGGTGAGAGGAAGAACCGGTTAGGGAGGCAGAGACAGGTTGGACTGGTTTTGGATGCAGTGGGTGGGGGGGGAAGAGCTGGGCTGGTTGTCTGGTGCAGTGGGGGGAGGGGATGAACTGGGCTGGTTTAGGGATGCAGTGGGGGAAGGGGAGATTTTGAAACTGGTGAAGTCCACATTGATACCATATGGCTGCAGGGTTCCCAGGCGGAATATGAGTTGCTGTTCCTGCAACCTTCGGGTGGCATCATTGTGGCAGTGCAGGAGGCCCATGATGGACATGTCATCAAGAGAATGGGAGGGGGAGTGGAAATGGTTTGCGACTGGGAGGTGCAGTTGTTGGTTACGAACTGAGCGGAGGTGTTCTGCAAAGCGGTCCCCAAGCCTCCGCTTGGTTTCCCCAATGTAGAGGAGGCCGCACCGGGTACAGTGGATGCAGTATACCACATTGGCAGATGTGCAGGTGAACCTCTGCTTAATGTGGAATGTCATCTTGGGGCCTGGGACGGGGGTGAGGGAGGAGGTGTGGGGACAAGTGTAGCATTTCCTGCGGTTGCAGGGGAAGGTGCCGGGTATGGTGGGGTTGGAGGGCAGTGTGGAGCGAACAAGGGAGTCACGGAGAGAGTGGTCTCTCCGGAAAGCAGACAGGGGAGGGGATGGAAAAATGTCTTGGGTGGTGGGGTCGGATTGTAAATGGCGGAAGTGTCGGAGGATAATGCGTTGTATCCGGAGGTTGGTAGGGTGGTGTGTGAGAACGAGGGGGATCCTCTTGGGGCGGTTGTGGCGGGGGCGGGGTGTGAGGGATGTGTCGCGGGAGATGCGGTAAAGGGCGTTCTCAATCACCGTGGGGGGAAAGTTGCGGTCCTTAAAGAACTTGGACATCTGGGATGTGCGGGAGTGGAATGTCTTATCGTGGGAGCAGATGCGGCGGAGGCGGAGGAATTGGGAATAGGGGATGGAATTTTTGCAGGAGGGTGGGTGGGAGGAGGTGTATTCTAGGTAGCTGTGGGAGTCGGTGGGCTTGAAATGGACATCAGTTACAAGCTGGTTGCCTGAGATGGAGACTGAGAGGTCCAGGAAGGTGAGGGATGTGCTGGAGATGGCCCAGGTGAACTGAAGGTTGGGGTGGAAAGTGTTGGTGAAGTGGATGAACTGTTCGAGCTCCTCTGGGGAGCAAGAGGCGGCGCCGATACAGTCATCAATGTACCGGAGGAAGAGGTGGGGTTTGGGGCCTGTGTAGGTGCGGAAGATGGACTGTTCCACGTAACCTACAAAGAGGCAGGCATAGCTGGGGCCCATGCGGGTGCCCATGGCCACCCCCTTAGTCTGTAGGAAGTGGGAGGAGTCAAAAGAGAAGTTGTTGAGTGTGAGGACGAGTTCCGCTAGGCGGATGAGAGTGTCGGTGGAGGGGGCCTGGTCGGGCCTGCGGGACAGGAAGAAGCGGAGGGCCTTGAGGCCATCTCCATGCGGAATGCAGGTGTACAGGGACTGGACGTCCATGGTGAATATGAGGTGTTGGGGGCCAGGGAATTGGAAGTCCTGGAGGAGGTGGAGGGCGTGGGTGGTGTCACGGACATAGGTGGGGAGTTCCTGGACCAAAGGGGAGAAAATGGAGTCCAGATAGGTGGAGATGAGTTCGGTGGGGCAGGAGCAGGCTGAGACGATGGGTCGACCGGGGCAGGCAGGTTTGTGGATTTTGGGAAGGAGATAGAAACGGGCCGTGCGGGGTTGGGGAACAATGAGGTTGGAGGCTGTGGGTGGGAGGTCCCCTGAGGTGATGAGGTCATGAATGGTGTTGGAGATGATGGTTTGGTGCTCGGGTGTGGGGTCATGATCGAGGAGGTGGTGTCGGAAAGTTGGCGTCTGGCCTCGGCGATGTAGAGGTCAGTACGCCATACTACCACTGCGCCACCCTTGTCTGCGGGTTTGATGGTGAGGTTGGGGTTGGAGCGGAGGGAGCGGAGGGCTGCCCGTTCTGCGGGGGAGAGGTTGGAGTGGGTGAGAGGGGTGGAGAGGTTGAGGCGGTTGATGTCTCGACGGCAGTTGGAGATGAAGAGGTCGAGGGAGGGTAGGAGGCCTGGGGGTGGTGTCCAAGAGGAGGACTTGTGTTGGAAGCGGGTGAAGGGGTCAGTGGAAGGAGGGTTGGGTTCCCGGTTGAAGAAGTAGGCATGCAGGCGAAGACGGCGGAAAAGCTGCTCTATGTCCGACCGTGACTGGTATTGGTTGTAGGGGGACAAAGGTGAGCCCCTTGCTCAGGACTGACCGTTCGTCCTCAGTCAGTGGGAGGTCTGGGGGGATGGTGAAGATGCGGCAGGGCTCAGGGTGGCTGTCTCCTCTGGGGTTGCAGGCTGTGGAGGTTGTGGGCGGAGTGATGATGCCGTCGGCCATGGGCGGGGTTCCGTCGGCCGTGGGCGGGGTTCCGTCGGCCGTGGGCGGGGTTCCGTCGGCGTCGACCGTGGGCGGGGTTCCGTCAGCGGTGGGAGGATCGGGGTGGGCGGCAGCAGCTGAGGTGAGGGTGGTGTGTGGGCTGTAGTACCTGGACGTGGAGGTGGTGACTGCAGCAGCGGTTCCGGAAGTTCTGTGGCCGGCGGAGGCAGATGTGACGTCATCGGTGGGGTCTCCGGCCGTGTCCTCATGGGGTCTCCGGCCGTGTCCTCATGGTCAATGGCGGCGGGTGCATGGTGGGGGAGGGGCAGGGACAGAGTCGGGATTTGGGAGGCGCAGGAATCCTCTTGTGGGAGGCAGCGGCCCGTGAGTTGGTTGTACTTACGATTTTTGGTGTCCAGTAAAGCTGAGTGGAACTGGGTGTTCAGTCTGTGGATCCTGCGGAGGATAAAAAACAGCAGGGGTCCTTTGCAGGTCTGGGAGAGGGAGGCTCTGAGCTGGGGCAGGCTGGATTGCAGTGCCTGGAGGTGCCGGCGCATGGCTGCAAGTGTCTGTTTCAGGACTCGCAGGGAGAACCGCTTCTGAAGGGTCTGAATGTTCTGGGTGTAGAGGTGGTCACGGTTGGGGCCAAATTGGGAAGGCTGAAATGTGGACTGTAGTCCCTTGGGGATGATCTGGTTCCGTAGGCAGGTGCTGAGAAAGGTGATGTGGCTGTGGTACCTGGTTTGCTTCAGGACATGGTCGAGCAGTTTCAAGGCCGAAGAGATTACAAGAGAGTTGCAATGGGAGAGAGATTCCCTGAGGTTGGTCCGGAGGGAGGAGGGTAACTTCTTCAGGTTAGGCATCCCTGGAAGAGGCTTCGCAGTGAGGTTAAAATAGTATCAGAGATAATGGGAACTGCAGATGCTGGAGATTCCAAGATAATAAAATGTGGGGCTGGATGAACACAGCAGGCCAAGCAGCATCTCAGGAGCACAAAAGCTGACGTTTCGGGCCTAGACCCTTCTCACGGGCCGATGCCTCCCACAAGAGGATTCCTGCGCCTCCCAAATCCCGACTCTGTCCCTGCCCCTCCCCCACCATGCACCCGCCGCCATTGACCATGAGGACACGGCCGGAGACCCCACCGATGACGTCACATCTGCCTCCGCCGGCCACAGAACTTCCGGAACCGCTGCTGCAGTCACCACCTCCACGTCCAGGTACTACAGCCCACACACCACCCTCACCTCAGCTGCTGCCGCCCACCCCGATCCTCCCACCGCTGACGGAACCCCGCCCACGGTCGACGCTGACGGAACCCCGCCCACGGCCGACGGAACCCCGCCCACGGCCGACGCCGACGGAACCCCGCCCACGGCCGACGACCTCATCGCTCCGCCCACAACCTCCACAGCCTGCAACCCCAGAGAAGACAGCCACACTGAGCCCTGCCGCATCTTCACCATCCCCCCAGACCTCCCACTGACTGAGGACGAACGGTCAGTCCTGAGCAAGGGGCTCACCTTTGTCCCCCTACAACCACACATCAACCAATACCAGTCACGATCGGACATAGAGCAGTTTTTCCGCCGTCTTCGCCTGCATGCCTACTTCTTCAACCGGGAACCCAACCCTCCTTCCACTGACCCCTTCACCCGCTTCCAACACAAGTCCTCCTCTTGGACACCACCCCCAGGCCTCCTACCCTCCCTCGACCTCTTCATCTCCAACTGCCGTCGAGACATCAACCGCCTCAACCTCTCCACCCCTCTCACCCACTCCAACCTCTCCCCCGCAGAACGGGCAGCCCTCCGCTCCCTCCGCTCCAACCCCAACCTCACCATCAAACCCGCAGACAAGGGTGGCGCAGTGGTAGTATGGCGTACTGACCTCTACATCGCCGAGGCCAGACGCCAACTTTCCGACACCACCTCCTCGATCATGACCCCACACCCGAGCACCAAACCATCATCTCCAACACCATTCATGACCTCATCACCTCAGGGGACCTCCCACCCACAGCCTCCAACCTCATTGTTCCCCAACCCCGCACAGCCCGTTTCTATCTCCTTCCCAAAATCCACAAACCTGCCTGCCCCGGTCGACCCATCGTCTCAGCCTGCTCCTGCCCCACCGAACTCATCTCCACCTATCTGGACTCCATTTTCTCCCCTTTGGTCCAGGAACTCCCCACCTATGTCCGTGACACCACCCACGCCCTCCACCTCCTCCAGGACTTCCAATTCCCTGGCCCCCAACACCTCATATTCACCATGGACGTCCAGTCCCTGTACACCTGCATTCCGCATGGAGATGGCCTCAAGGCCCTCCGCTTCTTCCTGTCCCGCAGGCCCGACCAGGCCCCCTCCACCGACACTCATCCGCCTAGCGGAACTCGTCCTCACACTCAACAACTTCTCTTTTGACTCCTCCCACTTCCTACAGACTAAGGGGGTGGCCATGGGCACCCACATGGGCCCCAGCTATGCCTGCCTCTTTGTAGGTTACGTGGAACAGTCCATCTTCCGCACCTACACAGGCCCCAAACCCCACCTCTTCCTCCGGTACATTGATGACTGTATCGGCGCCGCCTCTTGCTCCCCAGAGGAGCTCGAACAGTTCATCCACTTCACCAACACCTTCCACCCCAACCTTCAGTTCACCTGGGCCATCTCCAGCACATCCCTCACCTTCCTGGACCTCTCAGTCTCCATCTCAGGCAACCAGCTTGTAACTGATGCCCATTTCAAGCCCACCGACTCCCACAGCTACCTAGAATACACCTCCTCCCACCCACCCTCCTGCAAAAATTCCATCCCCTATTCCCAATTCCTCCGCCTCCGCCGCATCTGCTCCCACGATAAGACATTCCACTCCCGCACATCCCAGATGTCCAAGTTCTTTAAGGACCGCAACTTCCCCCCCACGGTGATTGAGAACGCCCTTTACCGCGTCTCCCGCATCTCCCGCGACACATCCCTCACACCCCGCCCCCGCCACAACCGCCCCAAGAGGATCCCCCTCGTTCTCACACACCACCCTACCAACCTCCGGATACAACGCATTATCCTCCGACACTTCCGCCATTTACAATCCGACCCCACCACCCAAGACATTTTTCCATCCCCTCCCCTGTCTGCTTTCCGGAGAGACCACTCTCTCCGTGACTCCCTTGTTCGCTCCACACTGCCCTCCAACCCCACCATACCCGGCACCTTCCCCTGCAACCGCAGGAAATGCTACACTTGTCCCCACACCTCCTCCCTCACCCCCGTCCCAGGCCCCAAGATGACATTCCACATTAAGCAGAGGTTCACCTGCACATCTGCCAATGTGGTATACTGCATCCACTGTACCCGGTGCGGCTTCCTCTACATTGGGGAAACCAAGCGGAGGCTTGGGGACCGCTTTGCAGAACACCTCCGCTCAGTTCGTAACCAACAACTGCACCTCCCAGTCGCAAACCATTTCCACTCCCCCTCCCATTCTCTTGATGACATGTCCATCATGGGCCTCCTGCACTGCCACAATGATGCCACCCGAAGGTTGCAGGAACAGCAACTCATATTCCGCCTGGGAACCCTGCAGCCATATGGTATCAATGTGGACTTCACCAGTTTCAAAATCTCCCCTTCCCCCACTGCATCCCTAAACCAGCCCAGTTCATCCCCTCCCCCCACTGCACCACACAACCAGCCCAGCTCTTCCCCCCCCACCCACTGCATCCCAAAACCAGTCCAACCTGTCTCTGCCTCCCTAACCGGTTCTTCCTCTCACCCATCCCTTCCTCCCACCCCAAGCCGCACCCCCAGCTACCTACTAACCTCATCCCACCTCCTTGACCTGTCCGTCTTCCCTGGACTGACCTATCCCCTCCCTACCTCCCCACCTACACCCTCTCCACCTATCTTCTTTACTCTCCATCTTCGGTCCGCCTCCCCCTCTCTCCCTATTTATTCCAGTTCCCTCCCCCCATCCCCCTCTCTGATGAAGGGTCTAGGCCCGAAACGTCAGCTTTTGTGCTCCTGAGATGCTGCTTGGCCTGCTGTGTTCATCCAGCCCCACATTTTATTATCCACCACTAGTCTGTCTGCATCTAGGATGTCTCTGCTCTCACTGTTCCTTTTAAACTCACAGTTCCAATTCTTGGTGTCCCACACCTAACTCCACCACTGGTCTGTGTCTGGGACCTCTCTGCCTTTTACTGGCACCTCTCTGATGTTGACTGCTTGAGTTGGGGTTCTAACCTCACTCCCCCCCCCCCTCCCTGAGAGAGAATCATGTAATGTCAAGTTTGTTTTCATGGTTTCATCTTTGTCCAATGACCAAAGTCAACAGACTCTCTAGGATAAGTTAATAAAAACTAAAAGAACTGCAGATGCTGTAAATCAGAAATAAAAACAGAAATTGATGGAAAACCTCACAGGTCTGGCAGCATCTGTGAAGAGAAATCAAGAGTTAACCTTCTGGGTCTGGTGACCCCTGGTGACCATTACTCAGAACTGAATCTCTTCACAGATGCTGCCAGATGTGCTGAACCTTTCCAGCAACTTCTGTTTTTTGTATCTAGATACATTGATTTTGTTTGTGTTGTGAACAGTCAGGCCCACAGTCAGTCAGTCACAAATAAGTTACTGCTAACCACAAAGTTTAAGATTAGTTTTGTGTGACCAATGATTTCCTTGCTTTTGCAAGTGAAGTCACAAATAACCTAAAATCAGAGCTTTGGTTTCTTGGATCTTAACAGGAAGATGTCTAGTGTAACTGCAAAGAGCAAACTGGTGAATTGGAAATTGAAACCTTTTCTGATTTATGAAGAGTTGCTTCAAAGATAGATTATGATGCCTTTGTAATTATGAGACAAATAAGTCAATTAGGGAGTTGTAATTTAAAAAAAAAGGTTTCCATTGACATAGTACTTTCATGATCACTGGATGGCTCAAAGCACTCTGCAGTCAGTGAAGCACTTTCAGGGTCACTGGTATAATGTAGAAAGTTACCATAAGCAAAATTCACAAAAGTCATCCATATTATTTAATCAGTAAAAGTCAATTTAAATCAGTATAAAACGTGGTTCTGTGGGTATTTGCAGTGGCTGTCAGGTTGAATGCTCAACAAAACCTATGTATCTGTAGCAGAAATCCATTGAACTATCATCTGAACCAAAGGGCTGTAGTAAGGGCCAATTTACATAGTCATACAGCACGGAAACAGTCCCTGCCGACCATAATCCCAAACTAAACTAATCCAACATGCCTGTGTTTGGCTCTTATCCCTACAAACCTTTCCTTTTCATGTGCTTATTCAAATATCTTTTAAACATTATATCTGCATCCATCATTTTCTCTGGCATTTCATTCCACACATGAATCACCCTTAATGTGAAAAAGTTGCCTCTCTCTTTTTTTACGTCTTTTCCCTCTCACTTTAAAAATGTGCCCTGAGTTTTCAACACCACACCCTCAGGAAAATACTTCTGTCGTTCAACTTACAAAGCCTGGTATGATTTTATAAAACTCAATAAGGTCACCCCTCAACCTCCTACACTTCAGTGAAGACAGTCACAGCCTTTCCAGTCTATTTTTATGTCTCAAACCCTTCATTCCTGGCAACATCCTGGTAAATATTTTCTGAACCCTCTTCAGCTTAATAATATCCTTCCTATAGCAGCGCGATCAGAACTGGATACAGTACTCAAGGAGAGGCTTCACCAATGTCTGTACAACCTCAACAGGACATCCCAACTCCTACACTCAAAGGTCTGAACAATGAAGGCAAGCACACTAACTGCTTTCTGAACCATCCTGTCTATATGATGCCCCTCACCCTGTGAACAAGTAACAAAAAAGACCCAAACTCCTGTATCACTCTCTTTCTCCAGAGGCCATTGGGAGTTGTGCTGCAGTTAAATGTGCAACAGTAATATAAATGCTGGAGATAATAGAGATGATTCTAGGCTATTTGTCCAAATGGTTCTCCTTTGTGGTTTGGTACTTTGCGTACCCACATACAATATACAGACTAAGTTGTGAGGCAGGAGAAAGCAGCTGCAGGGGGACTACACTGAGCTAACTTCACATTAAGTATGTCTCTTTGACAAACATGGAGACCCTAATTATGCAAGTTGTGATTAAGAAACCTGATCTGCATCATTAGACATAGAAGCCTATAATAATAAGTGATTGGCATGATGCAACCTATTATGCTGATGGCAGCTGTATGCCATGAAGTTGGTGAGGAAACTCAGATTTGCAATGATAATTAATGGAAGAGGTTGCCTAAATGCCAAGAATGAGAACATGTGCTCTTACATCCAACGTTTGATGCTATCATGACAGAATTGCAAACAGAATGATTAGGTACACCAGCTGCCATAGCTTTACACCACAATTAATGGAAACAACATTCAAATGGAATAAATATGTCCCAAGTACTATTAGTAATGGACTGCACACCTTAATTCATTGATGGACCGTAGAGGGATGGATCTATTCATGGAGGTTGAAGTTAATTTTATAAGTAAATACATTAATTGTAGGCCACGAAATGTTTATATATCCTGAAAGGCAGCACTGACAAATCACATAAAATCCAGCTGGAAATTTTGGACATATCGCTGTTTCATAGCCTTGGATTTACCAACTTACATCTATAATCTTTGAATTTCAGCAAGTAGATGTGTCCACACAGGGAGAGAGTGTATGCTTCATATAAGATAAACAGAACTTAGATTTCTCAGTGACATGTTTTGTTGGCTCTTAAAATTTATGTTTCCTGTCGTTTCAGAACCTAACTAATGTGAAAAACCTATTTTGTGTCATTCTCAGATTGAACACCTAATATTTTCACATTTCTAAAATGCCCCAGTCCCGTCTCTTTAACTTTCTGCCCTTAATCACCTGTCCTTTATTTTCTTTCCATTATCTTTCTCACTGTCCTTCTTTCCCCACACTGTTCCATTTACCTTCCCTTCCTTCTTTCACTTGCTTCCACTATCTGTATCATCTCTCCTAGTCTCTTTCCTTCACTGTCTCTACTTTTTCACATCTACTGCTTTTTGGATGCAGGAACCTTACACAGTGCATTTACTCAGCGGACAATAATGGTCAGAATTTGTACTAAAACTTAACAAATGCAAATTTCCCTTAATTTTTTAATTAGTTTTCAAGACCATCATTAATGCTTATTAATGTTCACCATTAATAGGTACTAAAGAACTCACACCCCTCAAATATTCAAAAAATGCATAGTTGGCCTTTTTGTTAATATCAATATTTGCAGTGAGAATTATTTGATATTGAAAGGTTTGGTAATCCTTTATTAATTCAGTTTATGCTCAGAATTGAAATCCTTCGTGCTTTAGAAGTGCAGCTACAACATCCATACAGTCAATCAGTTCTGTTCATTTTTTTATTCTGTTTGCAAGCAGCCCTCCCAAGTTCCTTGATTTATAAAGATATAACTATGTTTGTCTGTAAGCATCACTCTGATTGCCATTCCTATTATTGTCTTTGGCCTGGTTCCATTTTAACTGTTTCCCAAATGCCACACTTACATTTCAGTATTAAATTACTAACAGTTTTCAAATCTGTTACAATTTCACAGTACATACATCAAGTTAGTTACTGAGTAATTAATATGGCTAAGTATGACTAAGAACTTTTCAAAGAACCAGAACAATGTTACACAGAAGACACATTTTATCTACCAAAATGAACAATATTGGAGAAATCTTTGAGTAGTCAATTACATTATTGTGATGGAAAAAAGGAAACTTTCAGATAGTTAAGTTAAAGAAAACAAACCCACCAACGTACAATGGAATACATGACAGGGCGTGAAGGAATTGAAGAAGGAAATTGCTTGTGCATAGTAACTATAGGTATACCGTCGACAAAATGTTCTACAAGAACTCATCCAGCTTCAAAAATTGTGATCACTACCACCTCAAAGGACAAAGGCACCACAAACTGCACAATCCCCTGCAAGTCACACACCATCCTATTGTGGAACTCTTTCGTTATTCCTTCACTGTCCCAATGCCACAACCCTGGAACTCCATTCCTAACAGCACTGTGGTTGTAGTGACACCACATGGGCAGCATTAGTTCAAAAAGGCAGATCCCAGCCAGCAACACCCACACTCCATGAAGAATTTTAAAAACTAGTTTGGAAATTATAAATTGGATGTGTGTTGAAGGAGAGAGTGATCAAGCTAATAACTAAGTAGGTAATTAAAGGCCAAATAAAACATCTGCGTTGAGGAAACTTCAGAGTCTTTAATTAAGAATAAAATTAGTAAGCAACTTGATTACAAGAAAGTAATCATAAGTAGCCAACATAAATTCCAGCAAGGATAATTATACTTGACAAATTTCATCGACTCCTCACTAACATATAGGGTGTATGGATTTAGTGCCCAATGACTGCAAGAAAATCTTTGGAAAGGAAAACATACATGTTGGTTTTTCAAACACAAAAACAGGCCCCTTGGCATCACCAGTTCATGACAACATGTGGGGAAGGAGGTGGGGGTGCTGGGGAACCAGTAAAAATATCAGTAATACTTGGAAATGGGTGTACTGGAACATCATTTTGAAGTATGCAAAATGAATTAGGCCAGTACCTTGATTTGTGAGTTATTTTAGTTTTTCCTCTATGTATGTTCCTCTCATCTTTCCTCATCCAAATCAATCACTTAAACCTTCTACTTCCATCTCCCTTGTAAGCTTGTCTAGCTTTCTTATATTGCATTCGTACCTCATGCTTCAATCATTGGTTGGCATAACGAGTTTGACACTCGTCACTTCCTAGATAAAGAAATTTTTTCCAAATTCTCCATTGGATTTGTTGGTAACTGTTTTGTATTGATGCCCTACAGCTAAGTTTTACCCTACAAGTGAAATTATTTGCTCTCTACCAAAGACTTTCATAATTAAAAGATTTCTATCATGTCATTCCTCAGTCCCATTGACAAAGAAGCTTAAGAAGCGTTAAGTTAGGAACAGGGTAATTCAAATTTTAATTAAGTATGCACAAGCATACTGTGGCCCAGAAGCAATAAAGTAGGGACCTAGATGCAGAGCTCTGGGGAAAGCTGAGATATGACAATGTTAAAGGCAGGGCCTGGGTCTGTCCTTCTTGAATAGTTACAGGCCTATGAGTGTTTAGTCTGATTCAGCCCTGTAAGCTTGTTGTTTTAATACCACACTGGTGAGCAATTGTCGTCAGTGCTTTGACTTAAAACTGATCCTGATAGCAAAAAAGTAAAATAAAATTGTGCTTCTTGAGTATTAACATATATTGCTGGCTGATACAATGTCAAAATGTGATTTGCACTGAAAACTGTTTTTAACCTGGGATGGAGTGGCAAGAGAGAAGCTGAAACCTGTCTGTAGTGAGTGAATGAGGGGCAGGTTGATTTGGTGTAATGGATGACACCAATATTGTTGGCAAATGGCCTAAGGTTGCAGAGAAGAATGTAAATGTAACTTTGCAGCAGGTCACATTGACTCAGGAATACGTTCTGCAAGGTTAGGCCTCAATTAATAAAATTTAGATGCATTATTGCAAAGATTGGTGAAGGTTTATGCATAAGATAAAATATTTTGGTAATTGTTATATTTATCAAAACACCAAAAGAACTGTGGGTGCCATAAATCTGAAACAAAAACAAATTGCTGGATAATGTCAGCAGGTCTGACTGTATCTGGAAAAACTCAGCTAATGTTTCGAGTCCAGTGACCCTAGCTCGCAACAGGTCATTGTTAATTGTTACATTTGTGTTTGCTTGTTACGTTATATATTGTTATCTTTATTCATATAATATAGATTGTCAGCTCAGAAACAATGTATTCAGCCCAACAGTGCATAAATAGTCACACTGAATTGGGAGTGGCAAGTAATTAGACATGCATAGTTGACCAGAGTTGGCAGTTATTCTTTGCCCTTGACAAAGAGCTTTAGAAAATTTGAGTTCTGCATTTTAAAGGAAGGTTCTGGCAAGGCTTCAAACTTACACCCACACATTGTGGATGGTATACTCAAATGTGCTGCAGCTGATGTCTCAGTCTGATAGCCTGTCATTTGTTTGTGTCTATTGTTCTTGAATGGGTTTGAGTCCAAAGATGAAACTCAAAACTCCATAAATGTACATTGAATAACTCAAGTGTTTGGAAACTCTGGAACAGCCTTGAAGAAATTATTTTTGACAGAGGACCTTTCATCATTCACAGTTTCTAGCATTTATTCGAAACTAATTCCAGAGGTGATTGAGTGGAAGCCATACATGTTCACCAGCGACCAATAACTACAGGTAGTTAGTATATTCGGGAGAGAACAGAAGGCAGGAAGACACCTTCCACCCCAATCTTCAGTTCACCTGGACCATCTCCAACACATCCCTCACCTTCCTGGGTCTTTCTGTCTCCATCTCAGGCAACCACCTACAAACTGATGTCCATTTCAAGCCCACCAACTCCCACAGTTACCTGGAATACACCTCCTCCCACCCACCTTCCTGCAAAATTCCATCCTCTATTCCCAATTCCTTCACCTCCGCCGCATCTGCTCCCAGAATGAGGCATTCCACTTCCGCACATCTCAGATGTTCTCGTTCTTCAAGGACCACAACTTCCCCACTGCAGTGGTCATCCTCATCCTTGTCTCCCACATTTCCCGCACCTTATCCCTCACATCCCACCCCCGCAATAACCACCAAAAGAGAATCCCCCTCGTCCTCACATACCACCCCACCAACCTCTGGATACAATGCGTCATCCTCTGACACTTCCGCCATCTATAATCCGACCTCACCACCAAAGACATTTTTCCAACCCCACCCTTGTCTGCCTTCTGGAGAGACCACTCTCTCCGCGACTCTCTTGTCCACTCCACGCTCACCTCCAACCTCACCACACCTGGCACTTTCACCTGCAACCGCAGGAAGTGCTACACCTGCTCCCTCACCCCCATCTCAGGCCCCAAGAAGACTTTCCACATCAAACAGATGTTCATCTGCACATCCATCAATTTGGTATACTGCATACGCTGTATACTGTGTGGCTTCCTCTAGATTGGGGAAACCAAGCGGAGGCTTGGGGACCACTTTGCAGAACACCTACGCTCGGTTCGCAGTAAACAACTGCACCTCCCAGTCGCGAACCATTTCAACTCCCTCTGCCATTCCTTAGACGACATGTCCATCCTGGGCCTCCTGCAGTGCCATAATGATGCCACTTGTAGGTTGCAGGAACAGCAACTCATATTCGGCTTGGGAACCCTGCAGCCCAATGGTATCAATGTGGATTTCACCAGCTTCAAAATCTTCCCTCCCCCCATTGCATCCCAAAACAAGCCCAGCTCGTCCCCGCCTGCCTAACCTGTTCTTCCTCTCACCTCTTCCCTC
The DNA here is from genome assembly GCF_030684315.1 of Stegostoma tigrinum. Taxonomy (NCBI): domain Eukaryota; kingdom Metazoa; phylum Chordata; class Chondrichthyes; order Orectolobiformes; family Stegostomatidae; genus Stegostoma; species Stegostoma tigrinum. The sequence continues at coordinate 32,579,784 of NC_081364.1, read as the reverse complement.
CCCCCACTTCAAGCCGCACCTCCATTTCCTACCTACTAACTTCATCCTGCCCCCTTGATCTGTCCATCCTCCCTACATCCCCACCCATACTCTCCTCTCCACCTATCTTCTCCTCTGCCTCCCCCTCCCTTTTCAGAATCTTCTCCCCATCCCCCCTTTCCGATGAAGGGCCTAGGCCCGAAACATCAGCTTTTGTGCTCCTGAGATGCTGCTTGGCCTGCTGTGTTCATCCAGCCCCACACTTTGTTGTCTTGGATTCTCCAGCATCTGCAGTTCCCATTATCTCTGATCACAATTTTAACATCAGGAGATTAGCCTTGAGTATGGAGCAACTCCATTGATTCCAACAACTTAGAAGTAATTAGGCACAAGAATAGGCCATTTGAGTCCTCAAACATGTTCTGAAGTTCAGTTAGATCATGGCTGATCTGCATTTTTATTTCATCCACTCACTGGTTACCCAATGTTTGATCTGCAAGTGCATCTTTCATCATATGATGCTTCTAACTATAATCGGCCAGAGCAACACTCACCCCATAATAACAATGAAGTACAAAGATAGATTAAAATAAGCAAATGTAGAAGGATTGAAGTAGAATTCTAATTTATTGGTAGTTTACATCATTTTTTTTGTTATAATTTTGATCTTGATGTATTGATCTGATAATCAGAAGGCAGCCATAGGGTTCACAACAGTGCTAAGGAGTTCGATGTTGTGACGATGGGTCAGGAGAGATATCAAGGGATCTAACAATGTCTCCTCTATCAGCAAATAGCCAAATCTTGCAGACATGTCTGGTTTAGCCCCCAGGAATGCACAGGACATGTTCCACTCCTCAGGAGTGGACTAATGGGACTGAACACTTCCATGTATACCAGCCTGAGTTTGAGCTCCACCATGCTTTGATGGTTACAGTTGAAGAACTATTCCCCAGTTATCCATAACAGAAATCAAAAGAACAGTGGATGCTGTATATCAGGAACAAAAACAAAGTTGCTGGAAAAGCTTAGCAGGTCTGGCAGCATCTGTGAAGAAAATATCAGAGTTAACATTTCAGGTCCAGCAACACTTCCTCACTGGAAGCTGCCGGACCTGAAGCGTTATTTTCCAGCAACTTTGCATTTGTCCCTAGTTATCCATGTTGCAGATAAAGACACTTTCGAGCTGAGTGTTGCAAACAAGTGAATCACGCAACGAGACAACAAAAGACTCTCTCAGCCTGAATGCTAGAATTCAGTTATGGTTAAAATTCATCAGAACAACAGAATTCTCACCAAGCTGTAAAATTAAGGATCAAGAAGCTGACAGTTCACTTATCAATGTCAAGACTACCAAGACTGCAATGTTCCACTATCCACTCTTGGCAAACACTTCAGAAACTGAACAGTGTTTTTGTTTTAATTTTTATCTTTTTGGACTAACATCGTATTTCTAAGTTGTGTGTTCATCTGTTGCATTACTATTTTTTCCTCATGTATAGTAATTAATAAACTCACGTTTAGTTAATTCAAGAAATCCTGGTTAAACTGACTTCTTTTAAAACATTACTTCATCCAGGAGCAAGGTATTGACAAAGAACAAAGAACTAACAAAATTACAGCACAGGAACAGGCCCTTCGGCCTTCCAGCCCACCAAGCCTGCGCCGATCCAGATCCTCTATCTAAACATGTCACCTATTTTCCAAGATCTGTATCCCTCTGCGCCCTGCCCATTCAAGTATCTGTCTAGATACATCTTAAATGATCCTATCGTGCCCGCTTCTACTACCTCCACTGGCAACGCGTTCCAGGCACCCACCACCCACTGCGTGAAGAACTTTCCACACATATCTCCCTGAAACTTTTCTCCTCTCCCCTTGAAATCGTGATCTCTGGTAATGCAGTCCCCCACTCTGGGAAAAACCTTCTTGCTAATCACCCTGTCTATACCCCTCATGATTTTGTAGATCTCAGTCAGGTTCAACCTCAACCTCTGTCTTTCTAATGTGAATAATCCTAATCTATTCAACCTCTCTTCAAAGCTAGGGCTGTCCATACCAGGCAACATCCTGGTGAACCTACTCTGCACCGTCTCCAAACCATCCACATCCTTTTGGTAATGTGGCAACCAGAACTTCAAGCAGTATTCCAAATGTGGTCAAACCAAAGTCCTATACAACAGTAACATGACCTGCCAACTCTTGTACTCGATATACTGTCCGATGAATGAAAGCATGCTGTATGCCTTCTTGAACAGTCTGTCCACCTGTGTTGCCACCTTCAGGGTACAATGGACCTGAACACCCAGATCTCTGTGCATCAATTTTCCCAGGGCTTTTCCATTTACCACATAGTTCGCTCTTGAATTGGATCTTCCAAAATGCAACACCTCGCATTAGCCTGGCTTGAACTCCATCTGCCATATTTCCGCCCAACTCTCCAATCTATCTATATGCTGCTGCATTCTCCGACAGTCCCCTTCACTATCTGCTACTCTACCAATCTTAGTGTCATCTGCTAATCAGACCATCTGTACTTTCCTCCAGATCATTTATGTATATCACAAACAACAGTGGTTCCAACATGGATCCCTGTGGAACACCAGTGGTCACAGGTCTCCATTTTGAGAAACTCCCTGCACTCTAATCAACCTCTCTTTAAAAGCCTCCCACATATCAAATGTGGATTTACCCACAAACAGCTGCTCCCAATTCACATTCCCCAGCTCCTGCCGAATTTTGTTATAGTTAGCCTACCTCCAATTCAGCACTCTTCCTTTAGGAGCACTCTCATCTTTGTCCACTAGTATTCTAAAACTTACAGAATTGTGATCACTATTCCCAAAGTAATCCCCTACTGAAACATCAACTACCTGGCCGGGCTCATTCCCCAACACCAGGTCCAGTGTGGCCCCTTCCTGAGTTGGACTATTTGTATATTGCTGTAGAAAACACTCCTGGATGCTTCCTACAAATTCTGCTCCATCTAAACCCCTAACACTAAGTGAATCCCGGTTAGTGCTGGGAAAATTAAAATCTCCCATCACCACCACGTTGTTGCTGTTACATCTTTCCTTAATCTGTCTATATATTTGTGTCTCTATTTCATGCTCACTGTTGGGAGGCCTGTAGTACAGCCCCAAAATTGTTACCGCATCCTTCCTATTTCTGAACTCTGCCCATATTGCCTCAATGCTCGAGTCCTCCATAGTGCCCACCTTTGGCACAGCAGTGATATCCTCTTTGCCCAGTAATGCAACTCCTCCACCCTTTTTACGTCCCTCTCTATCCCACTGAAGCATCAATAACCTGGGATATTTAGTTACCAATCTTCCCCTCCCCTCAACCAAGTCTCAGTAATAGCAATAACATCATATTCCCAGTTACTAATCCAAGTCCTAAGTTCATCTACCTTACCTACTACACTTCTTGCATTAAAACAAATGCACCTCAGGCCACCTGTTCCTTTGCATTCATCATCTGTTCTCTGCTTACTCTTCCCCTTAGTCACACTGACTTCATTACCTAGTTCATTACAGGCTTTAGTTACTACCTCCGTACTGTCCACTAGCCTCCTCATTTGGCTCCCATCCCCCTGCCACAATTGTTTAACTCTCCCCAACAGCGTTAGCAAAAGCAGCCCCAGGACATTGGCTCCAGTCCTGCCCAGGTGTAGACCGTCCAATTTGTAATAGTCCCAACTCCCCCAGAACCGATCCCAATGTCTGTAAATCTGAACCCATCCCTCCTGCACCATCTCTCAAGCCACTCATTTATCCTGCCTATTCTTTCATTTCTACTCTGAGTAGCACACGGCATTGATAGCAATCTTAAGATTACTACCTCTGAGGTCCTATTCTTAACTTGGCTCCTAACTCCCTAAATTCTGCTTGTAGGAACTCATCCCTCTTTTTTACCTATATCTTCGGTGCCTATATGCACCACAACAGGCGGCATACGCTCCCCCCTCAGAATGTCCCGCAGTCGATCTGAGACATCCCTAACACGTGCACCTGAGAGGCAACGTACCATTCAGGAGTCTCGTTTTCGATCATAGAACCACCTATCTACTCCCCTTACAAACAAATCTCCTATGACTCTCGCCCTTCCACTCTTTTTCCCGCAGTTCTGTACAGCAGAGTCAGCCACGGTGCCAAGAACCTGGCTACTGCTGCCTTCCCCTGGCGAGCCATCTCCCCAACAGTATCCAAGACGTATACCTGTTTTGGAGGGAGATGTCTGCAGGGGACACCCGGGTCTGTGATCTCCTGTCTTAAGTTTAACTTAGTCCTACCATAATATCAAATTCTACCGAAATGAAATGAAAAAAAATACCAATCACTCTATTTACCAGCACACGATAAAAAAAAAGAAAAATACTTACCTTATCAACACACCAGAGTCTTTCTTTTTTGGTCAGAGGAGAAGGACGGGTGGGAGAAACTACACGTGTAGTGTCTCGGGTTTAGCCACTGCCCAAATATATCAGTTCACTCACCTTCCCAGAGCACAATTCGGCTGCTCCTAATGAGCTTTGCTGCCGAAATGAAGAATATGTATTGCTGTCCTAAATCCTGGGGATGGCCTGACATCTGGATAGTAAAGTGTCTGCTGTTTATTTAAAGCAATACGCTTTCTTGTTCATCCATTCAAATGCACAATCTGATCCTGCATCTGATTGTGTTCCGGTGAAGAGTTTGGGATGTTTTACTATGTTGAAGGTTGGTTTTAAATACAAGAAGTTGTTGCCGTACAGAATAAACACATGTGTTTGTGGAGATTACAGTTGTTGAGGCCAGTATGTAGTAATTTTGCACTAATGTATTGAAGCTAATGGATGTTTTTAGCATGGTGTCGGGTAAAGACAAACAAGTTGGTTGTGTTGGGTTTAAAGAAAAAAATGTCGCACTTACGTAGTGCATTTTAAGATCTTTAAAGTGATTTTTAAAGTAAAGCCAAATAAATCATTTTCTGCCACAGTTGTAATAAATATGATGGCAAATTTATGCACAGCAAGCTCGTATGGAAATATGACAATGGACTGGTAATTATAATTTTTAAAGTGTTGAGAGATGACTATTGGCCAAGACGTTTTGTAAAATATACAAATAGTTGCAGATCCATGAAGGACTCGAAGATTGGTTAGTCTTTACAAGGCAACCACATTTTATTGAAAATGAATGTCATATTATGTAATTATAATAATATGTAAGTATTTTTCATTCGCAAACCATGTTTTGTAACATGCTATTTCCATACGTGATTACATAATTTATGATTATGTCTTCAAGATCCTCATCAATTTAATTAGCTTCCAGTTGTTTGCAACTGACAGTTCAACACTATGCTTCAGATCATTACATAAATTACAATCTTGCTGACAGTGAGTTATTTAGTGTTGAATTATAATGCATCAAATTAGTTAACAGACAAAGGTATGCTATGTACAAAACAAACAGTCACTGCTAAGTAATGAAATGGAAATGTGGGTCAGATTTGCTATTATGTCATACTGTATTGAATGCTGGCATATATATAAGATATATGTACAATGCACTTAAGGCTGCTCTCTGTTGGATAATCCTCAAGTAGGCTGAAGGTCATGTAGTCTGCAGAGAACACATGTGTTACTAAATGTAGCTTGATTGCCATAAACATGCAAAGTGAAAGTCGGCTTCACAAAACAACTCAAATATTACGAAATATGTTTGGACATTTCAATAAGCGTTTGACTTTTTCAGGCAGTGACAACATTTGAAACTAATGTCTTTTCAGGGTGGGCCACATTTTTAAAAACATCTGCCATTTTTCTCCTCAAGATTGTGCATGTTATTCTACTGACCTTAGGCAAATGTATTGTGTGCAAAATTAATAGTCATGGTGCCATGGAGTCCTATAGCACTGCTTTTCTGCAGCATGACGAGTTCCTGCAATGTGTATAGCATTCTATCATGAAAGTAAAAATCAACATTTTCCCAGAGGTTGCTCTCTTACTGAAGAGAAACAACTTATGCTGAGTTTAATCTGAGAATAGCACACCTCAGGTGTGGTTGAAGAGGCAGGGATTTCATGGTTACCTCAGCCGATATCAGAATTTAACCTGAGATAACAAGGTGTAGTGGTGGATGAACACAGCAGGCCAAGCAGCATCAGAGGAGCAAGAAAGCTGACATTTCGGGCCCAGGCCCTTCTTAAGACCCTTTCTGAAGAAGGGTCTAGGTCTGAACATCAGCTTTCCTGCTCCTTTGATGCTGCCTGGCCTGCTGTGTGCATCCAGCTCTACACCTTGTTATCTCAGATTCTCCAGCATGTGCAGATCCTACTTTCTCAGAATTTAACCTATTGTGTTGACGTTGCTCTGCATTCTATCTAGCTATCCAAGCTAATGAATCGTTATTATTCTATCAGGGAAAGAGTGTAGGCTGGGAAAGCCCAACTGGCTGGTGTGATACCCGGGTACCGAAATGGGTGTCTGTTGATCCAAGTGGTGAATTTATGAATTACTCAACAAAAACAAGAATCAAGCTGCAAGATGGGCAGTGGACTCATGTTCCTTAAAGGGCAAGGCACTTGAGCTGCAGGTAAAATAATAATTCTAAGAAGTTTTCCTTTTGCAAGCAGTGTTTTTCATTTCATAGAAGACATTGTGGCTTTGAGAGCTGCTCCATTTTTTGAGGTATTTTCAGTGTTGCAGCTGATTTCCTCAAAGTCTGAGTAGTAATTACTGTTTTATAAGCTGTTGCATTTTTTTGGAACTTCGGAGAGAAAAGATAAAAAAAATGGCACTTTAAAAAGGAGGAAGACAAACAAAGTCACTGACTACGTGGGAAGTGAATCAAATGGAGAAATAAACCTGCGCTGGTATGGGGAAGAAAGATTCACTTCTTTTTGAGAAGATTTATAGCTCAGGTTGTGAATAAGATTGTAGACTTGCTCACTGAGTGGCTGTCTTTGGTTGCAGGTGTTTCATCAGCCTGCTAGGTAACATGGGTGGTTGTTGGTTTGTGGGGATACCCCGATACTTAGGGGTCTGAGTAGTCTTGTGGTAATCTCTCATATGTCCCTGATGTACAGTAGGGTGACTAGTGTGTCTGGCTGTGTTGTGTCTTTTTGTTGTGGTCTGTCGTGGAGATAACAGTGGATTGTGCTTTTTTGGGTATCCATTCCTTTTAAAAACTCCGTTTAAGTGCTCCTGTTCTGCTTTGTGCAATTCTGGACCACTGAAGTATGTTGTGGCCTATTTGAATAATGGCCCCATGCAGATCCATTTATGGGTGTTGGGGTGGTTGCTGGAGTAATTAAGTATCTGGTCCACATGTATGGTCTTTCTGTATATGTTAGTCGGGGTTCTCCGTTGTTCTTACATTCTACCATTATGTCTAGGAAGAGTAGTCCATTATTGTTCTCTTCTTCTTTTGTGAATTTTATCCCGCTGAAGATGTTATTAATGTGTTGGTGGGTTTATTCTAGTCTTGTGCATTTGATAATCACAAAGGTGTCATCTACATAGCAGACCCAGAGCGTGGGTTGGATAATGGGGAGCACCGTTTGTTCTAACCTTTGCATATCACTCCTGCAATCAGTCCTGATATTGGGGATCCCATTGGTGCCCTGTTGATTTGTTTGAATATACAGTCGTTGAAGGTGAATCGCATATGAGGCACTGATCCAACAGTTGCAGGGTGGTGCCCTTGTTGATGTTGTTGGTATCACAGTGTGCCTGCCTTCCTGATTTGTCCAGCAGTACGGCAATCGCCTCTTTGGCTAGGTCAATGTTAATGAATATCAATGGTGCTGTTACATCAAAGGACATCATTATCTCATCCTCTTCTGTTCAGGTGTCCTTGATGATGTTGAAGAACTCTTGGGAGGAGTGGATGGAATGTGTAGTATTGTCAACTCAGTAGTTCAGTTTCTGTCGAAGTTCTTTGGCTAAACAAATTAACTCAGCCAAACAGAGACATTCCAGAGGTTGTCTGGAGGCCTGGCAATCCAATGGGAACTCCATCAACAAACACATTGAACTGGGCCCGATATACAACCCACTGAAAAACAGAACCAGAAGTAATGCCAACCACTCCTGCAAACTGAGGCATACAAATAACAAGCGGGACAGAACAGCAACGCTTCACTGGAGGCACACTGATGACGTTACCTAGGAGGGTGACGAAACATCTGTAACCAAATACATTGGCTTGGCGAGCAAGTCGACTTCTTCAAAGATTCACATTTCTGGATTATTGGAGGAGCTGGATTCACATTTTTGGATCACTGGAATCTCTTCTGGGGTAGAAGTGACTGGAATAAGAAGGACAGATTGTACTTGAGTTGGAAGGGGAGTAATATAATTGTGGGGCAATTTCCTGGAGGTGTGTGTGTGTGTGTGTGTGTGTGTGCGTGCGCGCGCACGCGCGCATTGGGATCCAGGGAGTTAATGAGGAAAGAGATCAGTCTGAGACTGGTGCAGTTGAGAAAATGGGCAAAACCAACAGTCAGGGCAGGCAGGAACAAAACAGAGAATGAGGTAGGACTAATAAATTAAATTTGGGGAAGAACGTCCAGGAAAGTTATTTGGATGGAACTGAGAAATTAAATAGGAAAGGTCACCTCATTGGCTGTGTACTATAGACCCTCCAATAGTCATTGGGAAATTGAGAATAAAATTTTCAAGAAAATCTCAGTTATCTGTAAGAATAATAGTTTGGTAATGGTAGGGAATTTTAACTTTCCAGATATAGACTGTGTTAAAGAAAGGAATTTGTTAAGCATGTACAGAAAAAAATTTCTGATTCAGCATGTGGACATACCTACCACAGAAAGGCAACAAACTTGACCTGCTCTTGGGAAATAAGGCAGGGCAGATGACTGAGTTGTCAGTTGGGGAGCACTTTGGGGCTAGTAAGCATAATTAGCTTTAAAATAATGATAGAAAAGGATTGATGGGATCCAGAAGTTAAAGTTTTAAATTGGAGGAAAACCAATTTTGATGGTATAAGGCAAGAACTTTCAAAAGTTGATTGGGGGCAGATGTTCACACTCAAAGGGCCTGCTGGAAAATGGGAAGCCTTCAAATACAAGATAATGAGAGTCCAGAGACAGTAGGTGTCTGTTAGAGTAAAGGGCAAGGCTGGTAGGTGTAGGGATTGCTGGAATAATAGAGAAATTGAGATTTTGGTCAAGAAAAACAAGGAAACATTCGTCAGATACAGACAGCAGAAATCCAGTGAATCCCTAGAAGAGTATAAAGGCAGCAGGAGTATCAGGAGGGCAAAAATGGAACATGACGTAGCTTTGGCAAATAAGGTTAAGGAGATTCCAAAGCGATTCTACAAATACATTAAGGACAAAAGTGTAACTAGAGAGAGAATAGGGCCCTTAAAGTTCAGCAAGACTACATGTGTGTGGACCGTCAGGAGATGGGGGAGATACTAAATGAGTATTTTGCATTAGTATTTACTGTGGAGAAGGATATGGAACATAGAAATCATGGGGAAATAAACAGTGACATCTTGAAAAATGTCCGTATTATAGAGAATGAGGTGCTGGATGTCTTAAAATGTATAGAGGTGGATATATCCCTGGGACATGATTAGGTGTACCTGAGAACTCTGTGGAAAGCTAGGAAAGTGATTGATGGGGCACGTGCTGAGATATTTGTATCATCAATAACTAAATGTGACAGGGGAAGATTGGAAGTTGGCTAAAGTGGTATCAATATTTGAGAAAGGTAGTAAGGAAAAATTAGGGAACTATAGACCAGTGAACCTGACATCAGTGGTGGGCAAGTTGTTGGAGGGAATCTTGAGGGATAGGATTTACATGTATTTGGAAAGCCAATGACTGATTAAGGATAGTCAACATGGCTTTGTGCATGGGAAATCATGATTCACTATCTTAAATGAGTTTTTTGAAGAAGTAACAAAGAGGATTAATGAGGGCAGAGTGCTGGACGTCGCCGATATAGACTTCAGTAAAGCATTCGATAAGGCTCCTCATGGTAGACTGGTTAGCAAGGTTAGCTCACATGGCAGACAGGAAGAAGTAGCTATTTGGGTACAGAGCTGGCTTGAATGTGGAAGAGAGAGGGTGGTGATGGAGGGTTGCTTTTCAGACTGGAAGCCTATGACCAGCAGTGTGCCACAAGGATCTAGTGTGGGTCTACTGCTTTTCATAACGTATAAACGATTTGGATGTGAATATAGGTGGTATGGTTAGTAAATTTGCAGATGCCACCAAATTCAGAGGTGTAGTACAGAGAAGAAGGTTACCTCAGAGTACAACGGGATCTTGAGCAGATGGGCCAATGAGCCAAGGAGTGGCAGATGGAGTTTAATTTCAATAAATGTGACGTGCTGTATTTTGGAAAGGCAAATTGGGGCAGTGCATATACACTTAAAGGTATAGTCCTGGGCGTGTTGCTGAACAAAGAAACCTTGGAGTGCAGGTTTATAGTTCCTTAAAGTGGAGTCACAGGTAGAATAGTGAAAAAGGTGTTTGGTATGCTTGCCTTTTATAGTCAGTGGATTGAGTGCAGGAGGTGGGATGTCATGTTGCGGCTGTACAGAACATTGGTTAGGGCCACTATTGGAACACTGCATGCAATTCTGGTCTCCCTACAACAGGGAGGATTGTTGCGAAACTTGAAAGGGTTCAGAAAAGATTTACAAAGATATTTCTTGGGTGGAGGGTTTGAGCTATAGGGAGAGGCTAAATAGGTTGGGACTATTTTCCCTAGAGGTTTGGAGGCTGAGGGGTGACCTTATAGAGGTTTATAAAATTATTAGGAGCACGGATAGGGTAGATAGACAAGGTCTTTTCCTTGGAGTGGGGGAATCCAAAACTAGAGGGCATATGTTTAAGGTGAGAAGGGAAAGATTTAAAAGGGATCAAAGGGGCAACTTTTTCATGCAGAGGGTGGTGCATGTGTGGAGCAAGCTGCTAGAGGAGGTGGTGGAGGCTGGTACAATTACAACATTTAAAAGGCATCTAGATGGGCATATGAATAGGAAGTGTTTAGAAGGATATGGGCCAAATGCTGGCAAACAGTAGATCTGGTTGGCATGGATGATTTGGACTGAATGATCTGTTTCCATGCTGTACATCTCTATGACTCCATGCCATTAGTGAACCACCAGAAATTGAAGGACTGTTTCAGGATTTTAATGCAATTTAAAAATTCAAATTCCACAATCTGCAATTGTGGAATTTAATCCAACCCTTTAGCACATTACCTGGGTGTCTAGATTACTAATACAGCAATAATACAATAATGCCATTGCCTGAACTTTCCAACACGAAAATTACCATGAGATGGTATTCTGTTTCTCATAAAATTCCATAGTGTCACAGTGCCCTCTGCTGGGTCTTTGAGAGAATGTGTTTATTTTTAATTTCAATTGACAAGGACCAGAAAAGTCTCACTACAAGACCATTTGTGAGAGTTTCAAAAATATTTTCTTTCTGTCTAAGACTGTTTGTAAACTACTAGTCCATCTCATGCAATAGCTCCCCTTCCCGTCCCTGTATCATGATTGCCAGCATCCCTTAAGATCTATCCTTGCCTTCTCTGCTCTCATTTGACTAGCTGCCACTCCTCTGTGTTATCAGTCCTCGTCACAGGGTCAACTTGCATGTGTATGCAGATCATAGCAATTTCCAGGCCCTTCTTCTACTTTATTAAACTTCTCTGTAGAGTCAGACTGCCTGTTGCATTGACTCAGCTGTACAGAAGGGTGGGAAAAAGAGTGGAAGGGCTATAGTCATAGGGAATTCAATTGTAAGGGGAGAAGATAAGTGTTTCTGTGGTCGAAATGAGACTTCCGAATGGTATGTTACTTCCCAGGTGCACATGTCAGGGATGTCTCAGATCAGCTGCAGGACATTCTGAAGGCGGAGGGTGAACAGCCAGCCATTGTGGTGCATTTAGGCACCAATGACATAGGTAAAAATGGGGATGAGGTCCTACAAGCAAAATTTAGGAAGTTAGGAGCCAAGTTAAGAATAGGACCTCAGAGGTAGTAATCTCAGGATTGCTACCAATGCCGCGTGCTAGTCAGAGTAGAAATGAAAGAATAGACAGGATAAATGAGTGGCTTGAGGAGGGAGGGATTCAGAATTTTGGTATATTTGCAGCATCCTTTAACACTGGTGAGGTCCCGGAGGACTGGAGAATTGCTAATGTCCCCTTGTTTAAGAAGGGTAGCAAGGATAATCCAGGTAATTACAGACCAGCCAGCCTGACGTCAATGGTGGGGAAGCTGCAGGAGAAGATACTGAGGGATAGGATCTATTTACATTTGGAAGAAAATGGGCTCATTAGTGGTCGGCAGCATGGTTTTGTGCAGAGAAGGTCATGTCTTACCAACTTGATGGAATTCTTTGAGGAAGTGACAAAGTTGATAGATGAGGGAAGGGCTGTGGATGTCAGATACATGGACTTCAGTAAGGTGTTTAATCTGGTTCCCCATGGTAGGCTGACAGAGAAAGTGAAGTCACATTGGGCCCAGGGTGTACTAGCTAGATGGATAGAGAACTGGCTGGCCAACAGGAGACAGAGAGTTGTAGTGGAAGTTGTAGTGTGACCAGTGGTGTTCCACAGGGATCTGTGTTGGGACCACTATTTTTTGTGATATTCATAAATGATCTGGAGGAAGGTATAGATGGTCTAATTAGATTCCCTACAGTGTGGAAATAGGCCCTTTGGCCCAACAAGTCCACACCACCCCTTGAAGCAACCCACCCAGACCCACCTATAACCCACACACCCCTGAACACTATGGGCAATTTAGCATGGCCGATCCACCTAGCCTGCACATCTTTGGACTGTGGGAGGAAACCAGAGCACCTGGAGGAAAGCCACGCAGACACGGGGAGAATGTGCAAACACAACACAGACATTTGCCCAAGGCTGGAATCGAACCCGGGTCCCTGGCGCTGTGAGACTGCAGTGCTAACCACTGAGCCACTGTGCCACAATTAGCAAGTTTGCAGATGACACTAAGATTAGTAGAGTAGCAGATAGTGAACGGGACTGTCAGAGAATGCAGCAGAATATAGACAGATTGGAGAGTTGGGCAGAAATAAGGCAGATGGAGTTCAATCCAGGCTAATGCGAGGTGATGCATTTTGGAAGATCCAATTCAAGAGTGAGCTATGTGGTAAATGGAAAATCCTTGGGGAAAATTGATGCACAGAGTGCTCTGGGTGTTCAGGTCCATTGTACCCTGAAGGTGGCAACGCAGGTTGATAGAGTGGTCAAGAAAGCATACAGCATGCTTTCATTCATCAGACGGGGTATTAAGTACAAGAGTTGGCAGGTTATGTTACAGTTGTATAGGACTTTGCTTCAACCACATTTGGAATACTGCATATGTTCTGGTTGCCACATTACCAAAAGGATGTGGATGGTTTGGAGACAGTGCAGAGGAGGTTCACCAGGATGTTGCCTGATATGGACAGCCCTAGCTATGAAGAGAGGTTGAATAGATTAGGATTACTTACATTAGAAAGACGGGGGTTGAGGGGGCTTGAATGCGGTCTACAAAATCATGAGAGGTATGGACAGGGTGGATAGCAAGAAGCTTTTTCCCAGAGTGGGGGACTGCATTACTGGGGGTCACAATTTCAAGGTAAGAGGGAGAAGTTTTGATATGCATGGAAAGTTTTTTATGCAGAGGGTCGTGGGTGCCTGGAACGCATTGCCAGCAGGGGTGGTAGAGTTGGGCATGATAGCGTCATTTAAGATGTATGTAGACAGATACGTGAATGAGGATGGAGCAGACCCCTTGGTCTTGGAAAATAGGCAACCGGTTTAGATAGAGGATTTCGATGAGCGTAGGCGTGGAGGGCTGAAGGGCCTATTCCTATGCTGTAATTTTCTTTGTTCTTTGACTGAGCTATATAAATTAAAATAGTCATTGTCTTTGCATAGAAATATATTGCATAAAAAGGATAGAAACTGATCGTACTAAGGGACCCTCCTCACTTCAACCACCTTTCAACATGGATTTCTATTTCTTTTTGTCCTTCACATTTCATTTGAAAATATCCAAACTATTTGCTTCAGTCATTTCCTGTGGTACAGTGAATGCTCTAATAATCAGACTGTGACACAGATAAATTTTCCATCTTTGTCCTTTTCAACCTGTCTGCATCGTTTGATGTAGTTGACTATAGTATCTACCTCCAGCTTTTTTCACAATCATCCACAATTAAATGGGATGCTCTCAAATGGTATTATTCCTAGCTACTGCTGTCCCTTGGACTAGGCGTCAATTGATGTGATGGACAAGGAGACACACAAGCTAGAGTCTGGTCCGACTTCATCTTTATTAATACTTAAAGCACTTAAAGCATAGATGTAGCTCATCAACTCTTAACCACTTTGTATTCATCTCGCTACTCTGGGTGGCTACTCACTTCACTGTAAACATTATGACTTGAACTTTAATACTACCAACATGTGAGGAACTCGCCAGGTTCAGTCCAACAAGGTGTAGTCTTCTCTAACTTCTGAACTCAGGGTCTTCCTTGCGTGATAGTGGATCTTAAGTTGTCTCTTCTAATGCCTCCGATTTGAAAAAAATCTTTTCTTCCAACTATCCAGAATGTTCAATGACTTATCATTTGATCAGAACCATCATGACTCTGACTTTCCAAAGGACAAGTGAACAGGAGACATTTGCTTCCACGATTCATTTTATTGGTCTTATTTTGCCCCTTTTTGCAACCACAAAGGTCAAGTAACCTTTGGCACCAGCCATCTGCCCAGTCAGCAGTCTGGTTTCACTTCTTCCTTTGACAGCAAGCTGATCGGTTTTTATATAAAGTTAGCAAAATTGACTATAGACTTCAACTCTGTTAGTCCCCAGTGTCGTACTACCTAAGTGCATGTAGATTGTCAAATGGAATGGCTTTTCTTGCAGTTACTGTACTGTTGCCTCTGGTGTTCCCCAAGGATCCCCCACCCAATTTTCATGCTCATTGAGAAGAAGATTTGGAAGCACAACACAATTTTTCACATTTAAGTTACCGATACCCAGCTCAACCTTACTCTGTCCTATATGTATCTTGCTTTTAAGAAACTTCACCTTTAAGAATTCCATGTGCTGAATACATAAAATTTTGCAATTCTGCCTACCAGTTAGTTTGGCATTAGGTGTGCAAGTTGCATGCACAAAAATAGCAAAGCGTGGAGCTGGATGAACACAGCAGGCCAAGCAGCATCTAAGGAGCACACAGAAATGCCTGCTGCAATGTCTGTTTTACAAGCAATAATGTGGTGTAACTGTTTCAAATGAGCTATTCCACGGTGTTAATCAATCCCAGATATGTCTGATTATCATTAACTTGACACAACAAGCAGTGGTGGCCATCGTTGTTTAAAGCTTTGAAACAATGTGAGGAATCCACAGAAAGTTGCAGGGAAACAGCATTGAAAACTCTGCACAACAGTGTATATAATTCTTATGGAAAATGCCTCTAAGAAAGCAGCAAACATACAACTCCTGGTTAAAAACAAATTGTTTAAACTGAAAGTAGCAGCCAGCACAGATTAATAGCTATAGAGCTAGATCGGACCTTTAAGAAACGTGCTCTAAAAGCTGAGAAACCCAGTCAGACCAGAGAAAATTACGGTAAAAGTCAGTATGAACTCGAGACAATTATACTGGGCAGAGGGGGGCAAAATCAACTCAGAAATTAACAGGATGTGATTGTATTTTGGGCTTTAACAGTAAGCACCAAAGAGAAAAAGAAAAAAGAATAACTGCAGTGTAATCCAGGGTTTAAGAAAATGAAAAAAACTGTAAAACTGCATTCAACATCAAAATGAGCACCACTGCGCTCACATCTTGTGGCCAAGTCAGCCAGGAAGAAAAACTTAAAAAATAGTGTCATAATTTTAAAATTCTCAAAAACAGCAACATTAGAATAAAAGAAAAAATCATAAGTCAAATAGAGAAGAAGATTGATAACCAGGGAAATGACTACAAGGCTTAGAATATACTTATCAAAATTGAAATTTTTTTAAAATTAGAAAACCCCACAAAATGCCATTTTGACACCAGAAAAAAGTAGAAATTACCACGTAAAAAAGACAAAATACCTTGAATGCACCATATTATTATAGGTAAAAGATGAATTAAAATTAGATTTCCGTGCTGTTTTAAGAAAACTGAGAAGATTTTAAACCTTTGAAAAATTTTAAATAGATTCATGAGCTTTACTATTACACAAAAAAGAAATGTAAGGTTTTAAACAAGCAAACAACAGCAATGAAAAATCTATGTACCATTTTGATCGCAAGTAAGAGAAGATCAACAGCATGTAGTCAAAACGTCCACAACATTCCCTATTTTAAATTGGCACACCACAGACTTCCTAGTAGAATTTAAAATGTTTAAACAGCATTCAGAGCTATGGCTTCTAGATACAGAAAAGCAAGCCATTAATATATGCTAATCTATTGGAAACAAAAGACTATACACGCTTAATGTGTCAGGATTAACAGCCAAAGAGCTGAAAGATCCACAAATGATTTGGATTACAAATAAAACTAACTCTAAATCAGATTATACTTTCATATCTCATTAAGTAGAATTCATGTCATTTTGACAGAGGCCTACATAATCTATTGACTACTTTCTAGGCAGGCACAAAGGAAAAGGCCCATTATGTGGTTTGAATGGAAACATAGGAAACATAAGTTTTGGGTCGATGATCATATGTAGACCCATGGAAGATTTTCAGAACGAAGCCAAAGACTTATATCATCAAAGAACTCCTAAAATATGGAAGTAAATATATCGTGATCTGTACAGGTCAACAAACCTTATAGGTCCTAAGCACAAGCTTGACAGTTGACGCAGTAGAACACCTGAACATAGCAATTCATGTGAAAGGTGTAACTTTCGGCCGAATTCCAGTATACAATCAATTTTATGATATAAGTGGCAGAAAAGGCCATTGGCAGAGACAGTGCACTACAGCAAAGGCTGATCAACCTTAAATCTGTGCAAACACCTCAACAGAATGCACACAAGTAGTACCTTCAAGCTATAATAGAGGTTATCTGGTATCCTACCAAATAGCGTTCATTTTATAAGCTTTGTAAACCTGGGGTCACCCAAAATTCTCTTGTCCGTGTCTTATCATGTCAGATCTACACTGGCTCCCAGTCAAGTAATCTCTTGATTTAAAAATTCCAATCACTGTTTTCAAATCACTCCATGGTCTTGCCTTTCCCTCTACCTTTAATCTTCAACCCCTCCGAAACATCTGTGCTCATCTAATTCTAGACTCTTGCCTGATTTCAATCATTTCACCATTTGTGGATTCAATTGCTGAGATGCTAAGCTCTCCCTACAACTCCCTGCTTTTCTATTTTACTTTTCTTCTTTATAGTATTCCTTAACACTAACATCTTTAACCAAACTTTCGGTCATTTGATCTAGTTTCTCCTTGATATCATACTTCATTTGATAGAAGTACCTCAGAATCTTTTATTATATTAAATATGCTCAATGAATTTTACAAAAAGCACAGAGACCTGAAGAAGAGTTACACTGAGCTTGAAATGATCATTCTGTTTCTCCCACCACAGATGCTGACAGACCTGCTGAGTTTCTGCAGTATTCTTTAGTTTTCTCAGATTTTCAGCATCCACAGTTTTTTGCTTCTATGTGAATTCAAGTTATTACTGAATTAGAGGAGTTCTTCAATCTTTTAGTATTCACAAGGGGATGGGTTGGATTTTGACCAGGACGTCATAGGGTTTGAAAGGCTTGCCAGGAGAATAGTTCCTTCAGTGATGAAGGTGACAGTTTTAAAGTACTGCAAGATTTGAACTGAACTTTAATGGTGTCAAGGATTCAGGGTGATTCATTTATATCTTAGAATCCTTAGGTAATCAAGGTTTTATTTCAAGAAGCTATATAGAAATCAATCATATTACAGAAAATTAATTAGTACTGTAATTAACGGTCGGTGTAGGTATTACCTACATTTTAAATGGACAGGGTAGCACATGCAGATAAACTCAGATGATGTCAGGTTATCTAAATAGTCCACATTAATGACCAGTTTACACATAGCTTAGAAACGTGTCTTGCTGGTGTTGGTCTCCGAGAAATCCCCTCATTCTTGTAGCTATCTTTTTGGCAGAGTATCCTGATATACAGTCCTTTTTAAGCTTGTGGGCTTTGCTTGTAGGGTCTAATGGTGACCCACTGCCACAAACCATCATAGCTGTTTATGCATTGATCATTAGCACTTAACTGAAACTCATTGATCTGTTTGATCAATGGATTTAAAATGGACCTCTGCTTATGATTTACACACTTTTAAAATTAAAATCATTCAAGCTGCTGTCTCTTGAATTTTACCTGAATAATTACAATGGGACAACAACTAAAGACAAATATCAGTTAAATTAATAATATAATTATATGTAAGTAAATTAATACACCCCATGAACAGTTTCATGGTGTCGGAATCATTTTGGTGACCTAACCACATGACATGAGGGCAACAAAAATAGAATTAAGGAGGGAGAAGATTAAATATGAGGATAAGCTAGCCAGTAAAATAAATGAAGACTATAAGAGTTTCTATAGATAAGTAAAGGGCAAAAGAGAATCAAAAGCGGTCACTGGACCACTGGAAAATGACTGTGGAGAGATAGTAGTGGGGAACAAGGAAATGGCTGAGGAATTGAGTAATTACTTTGCATCTGTCTTCACGGTGGAAGTCACGAGTAGTCTCCCAAAAATTCAAGAGAGGCAGGGGGCACAGCTGTGTATGGTGACCATCACCAAGGAAAAGGTGCTAGTAAAACTGATTGGCCTGAAGGTAGATAAATCACCTGGACCAGGAGGACTATACCCCAGAGTTCCAAACGAGAAAGCTGAAGAGAGAGTAGAAGCGCTATTGGTAATCTTTCAGGAATTGCTCGAGTCAGGGAGGGT
Organism: Stegostoma tigrinum; assembly: GCF_030684315.1. Taxonomy (NCBI): domain Eukaryota; kingdom Metazoa; phylum Chordata; class Chondrichthyes; order Orectolobiformes; family Stegostomatidae; genus Stegostoma; species Stegostoma tigrinum. The sequence continues at coordinate 32,560,840 of NC_081364.1, read as the reverse complement.
CCCAGGGGACTGGAAAATCTCTAATATGACACCCCTGTTAAAAAGGGAGTAAGGCAAAAGATGGAAAATTAAAGGCCATTTAGCCTCATCTCAGATTTTGGAGTCCATTGTAAAGAATGAGATTCCTGAATATTTGGAATTATATAGTAAAGTAGGGCAAAGTCAGCATGATTTCATCAAGGGGAAGTCATGTCTGACAAATCTGCTAGAATTCTTTGAGGAAGTACTGAGCAGGGTAGACCAAGAAGAGCCCATGGAGCTTATCTACCCGGTCTTCAAGAAGGCCTTACTCACACTGCTGAGTAAGATAACGGCGACGTGGGAATGTGTGAGGTCATGCACTTCGGTAAGAAGAATAAAAGCATGGACTATTTTCTAAATGGGGAGAAAATTTAGAAGTCTGAAGTGCAAAGAGACTTGGGATTCTCTCAAGGAAAACTTGCAGGTTGACACTGTAGTCAGGAAGGCAAATGCAATCTTCACATTTATTTTGAGAGAACTTGAATACAAAAGCAAGGATATACTCCTGAGACTTGATAAGTCTCTGGTCAGGTCACATTTAGAGTATTATGTGCAGTTTTGGGCCCCATGTCTCAGGAAGGATGTACTGGCCCTGGAGCGGGTTCAGAGGATGTCTATGAGAATGGTCCCAGGAACAGAAATCTTAACATCTGAGGAACGTGTGAGAACTCTGGGACTATACTCATTGGAGTTTAGAAGGATGAGGGGGAATCTAATTGAAACTTACAGAATACAGAATGGCCTGGGCAGAGTGGGCATTGGGAAGATGTTTCCATTGGTAGGACCTGAGGGCACAGCGGTAGAGTAAAGGGAAGAACTTTTAGAATGAAGATAAGGAGAAACCTCTTCAGCCAGAGAGTGGTGAATCTATGGAATTCACTGCCACAGGAGGCTGTGGTGGCTAGGCTGTTGAGTACATTTAAGACTGAGATAGATAGGTTCTTGATTATCAAGGGGATCAAGGGATCCATGGAAAAAGTAGGAGAATGGGGCTGAGGAACTTATCAGCCATGATCGAATGGTAGAGCAGACTCGTTGGGCCAAATGGCCTAATTTCTACTCCTATGTCTTATGGACATAGGTAGCTGAATTAGGCCATTTAGTCCCTCAAGTTTGCTCTACCATTCAATGAGGTTATGGCTGATCTGGTCGCATTTCGCATTCCATTTTTCCATTTAACCCTATTAACCTTTGATTTCCCCACCTAACAAGAATCTGTTCACCTCTGACTCAAAAATATTCAACGATCTCACTTCCACTGCCTTCTGAGATCAATTCCTGAAGGATGTAGTTGCAGCAGATGATGGAGCAAACAAGAGAGAAAAACATACTTGACCTCATCCTCAGCAATCAGACTGTTGCAGGTGCATCTGTACACAACAGTATCAGTACGAGTGACCACTGCATTGTCCTTGTGAAGATGAAGTCCCATCTTCACTTTGAGGATATGCTCCATCATACTGTGCTAAATGGGACAGATCTGAATAGATCTCGCAACTCAAGACTGGGCATCCATGAGGCACTGTGAGACATCAGCAGAAGAAACACAATCAGCAACCGCATGCCTTACCATTACCAGCAAAGTAGGGGATCAACTTTGGTTCAATGAAAAGTGCTGAAAGGCATGCCAGGACGAACACCAGGTATACCTAAAAATAAAACATCTACCTAGTAAAGCTACAACACAGGGCTAATTGAGTGCAAAACAGCATATGCAGCAATTTACAATCAGGGCTAAGTGATTTCACAACAAATGGACACATCACGACATGAATAGCGGTGGACAATTAAACAACTGACTGCATGTGTACTCTTCACAAATATCCACATCGTCAATGATGGGGCACCCAGCACATCAGTGTGAAAGATAAGACAGAAGCATTGGTAACAATCCAATTGCCCAGTTATAACCTCCTGAATGATCAATTCTAACACCTTTCCCATTTCAGACGTTAAGCTAAGTGGCCTATTGATTTTGTTTACCTCCCTTCTTGAATAGAGGGTTACATGGAAGCAGTCTTGTATTTAACAAATTTTGGAAAATTAATACCAATGCACCTTCTATCTCGTAAGCCACATTGTTTTAAGATTCTAGGATGAACTCCATCAGGACTTAGAGACTGATCAATCCATAGCTCAGGATCACTTCCCTAGCAATTATAATATCACCAATTACCTCTCTTCTTCACCCTGCTGAATTATAGGCATTAGTGAGATATTTTTATCCATCTTCTAAAGTAAGTAGAAGCAAAACATTTATTCATAACATCCATCACTTCCTTGTTATCTAATATTAACTTCTTACTCTTACTGTCTAGAGTGCCAACATTCACTTTACTCACTTTTCTTTTTTGGATACGTAAAGAAACTCTTGCTAACTGTTTTTACATATCTAGCTAGCTTCCTCTCTAATTTATTTGTCTAATTAAACGTTTAGTTCTTCTTTGTACTCTCTGCATTCTGACCAGCCACCTGGCCTGCCAAACATCTTGGCACAATTATATGCATTTTTTTAAAGTTTGATGGGTTCATTAACATTTTCAATTAACCTCAGATGGTGGGTTCTCTTTTTAGAACTTTTCTTTATAGTGGGAATGTACTTACTCTGAATAGTCTGAAATACCCCTTTGAATGTGCGCTACTGCTTCTCTACTGATCTATCTCCGAGCCTAACATCCCAGCTTACTTCAGCTGGCTCTACTTTCATGCCCACATAGTTGCTTTTTATTTATGTTGAGAATACCAACCTTCAACCCACTTTCTCCCTTTGAAACTGGATATAAAATTCATGTGATACCTGCTGCTGCCTAGAGCTGCCTTTACTCTTAAGTTATTAATCTATCCTGTCACACTACATCATACCAAGTCTAGTACATCCTGCTCTTTGGTTTGTTCCAGAACATGCTGTTGTAAGAATCTAACTCAAATGCAATCTATGCTTATACTATTCATCAAGGCTACTATTTCCAATCTGATATTTCTGTTTTAGACATACATTAAAATCACCCATCATAATTCTCACCATTCTGTCACAAGCAACCCAGATGTGGTTATTGTTCGGGGCTTGTATGCAGAAAAGTGGAGTAATCGTTTCAAATAAATTAGTCATGACCTTCCTGAATGGTGCAAAAGGCTCAATGAGGCAAAGACCTATTCCTGTTCCTACTTCTGATTTTTAAATTCATTCTTGAGACATGAGTGTCACTGGCTAGCCAGCATTAATTGCCCATCCCTAATTGCCCTTGAAAAGATGGTGGTGAGCATGCCTTCTAGAACTGCTGTAGTCTATGTGCTGTGGGTAGACCCACAGGTCCGTAGGCAGAGAATTCCAGGATTTTGACCCAGCAACAGTGAAGGAATGGTGACATATTGCCAAGGCAGTATGGCGAGTGGCTTGGAAGGTTACTTGCAGTGGTGGTGCTCCCATATATCTACTGTCCTGTCCTTATAGATGTAAGTGGTCATGGGTTTGGAAGGTGCTGTCTAAGAGTCTTTGGTGAATTTGTGTGATGAAATTTGTAGATAGTACATTCAGCTGTTATGGTGGTAGCAGGAGAGGATGCTTGTGAATGTGGTGCCAGTCTAGCAGGCTGCTTTGTTGTGGATGGTGTCTAGCTTCTTGAGTCTAGTTGGACCGGCACCCATCCTGGCAAGTGGGAAGTATTCCATCACACTCCTTACTCGTGCCTTAAAAATGCTGGACAAGCTTTGGAGAGTCGGGAGGTGAGTTACTCTTCACAGCATTCCAACTCTCCATCCTGCTCTTGTAGCTACTGCATTTATGTGATGAGTCCAGTTCAGTTTTTGGTCACTGCTAAGCCCAGGTTTGATAGTGAGGAATTCAGTGTTAGTAACACCACTGAATGTCAAGGAGTGGTGGTTAGATTGTCTCTTATTGGAGATAGTCATTGCTTGACATTTGTGTGTCTTCAACATCACTTGCTACTTCTCAGTCCAAGCCTGGATACTGTCTAGATCTTATTGCATTTGAACATGGACTGTTTGAGTGCTTCAGGAGTCATGAACGGCACTGAACATTGTACAATCATTGGCCACAATCCCCATTTCTAGCCTTGTGATGGAGGAAAGGTCATTGGCGAAGCAGCTGAAGATGTTTGGGTGTGGGACACTACCTTGATCTTAACAGTTCCTTCTATGATTGGTGTCAGTTTTTATTTGATAAAGCTTCAGTGAAGCATCTTTGGATATTTTATTTCATTGAATACTGTATATAAAGTGTGAAAATGGTTCCTCTGTTCAATTCTAGTGTCTTAATGCTGATAGTAGAGCCTTCAGCCACAGTGGAATCACTGTAATCCTTCCTGAGGCCCCCAAGAATGGAGGATTCTTTCTGAGAACAGGTTATACAGTTCTTGATAATGATGAGTTTAAATATTCACCTAAGTAAAACACTTATGGGCTGTACAACCACATGATTTTGCCAAATAGATGTACAGCTTCCAGAGATCTTGCAGATCAATCTTTTAAAATGCATTTTACAGCATAGATTGCTGGATCGTTGAATGCTTTGCAAACTAATATTGCTGAAGCAGAGAGCATCGCATTTTCATCAGCAAATGAGGAGAGAACAAAATCTCCCTGGTTACCAAAAAAAGCTCAGACTCATTACATGTTGCAGCAAATAGCCTGCTTAAGTCACCAAATCTCATTTGGGTTGCCTGCTTGATTCAACAGCTTTCCTTCAATTAAACACCTCAGTCTAACAATTCTCTTCTTATTTCTCAATCTGTTGCTTCTGCTCTCGATGCTTTCCTTATTGAAATTTGCTCACTCCTGACCAAATCATCATCCTTCATGATTTCAACTTGTACATTACCCTTTGTAGAATCTTGGTTCTGAGCACATTCATGTCGCCTTGGATGGCTGTCACGCACCTTTTGTAGGATCCTAATCTTGACAATTCCGTACACACATTTTAATTGTGTACACTGGCCAATTCACTTGCAGTTTTACAAGCTACTCTTGAGTTTCAAAAAAAGAGTACTTTGGGTACAAATCAGTAAATTGATATGCACTGGTTTTCCAAACCTTTCCCTATAAACAATTAACGCTCTCAAATTTAACACTGCAGTGCATTGATTTTGCCCTATTTGCCTACATTCAAGGACTAAAATTTTGGCAAGGTGAATCATGTGTTTAGCTAGACATTTGGATGTGGGAAATGTGAAGAAGAAATAATGTGATCGATGCTCAATTTACACATGTATCCTGGAATGGCATATCAATAAATTGCAGATCATTGTCCTTAATGGTCTCACCATGGACACCGTAAAAATAAAAAATCAAATTTAGGAAGTGTGTGACGGTTGTTGCTGACATATGGATGAATGGTAGGGTTCTTGGTAAAGTCGAAAATGGCAATATATAACTTCCAAGGCCATGAAAAAGGTCAGATATGAATTTGGACAAAGGGTGGGCAAGGATATGCAGAAAAGATGGTTCTTTATGCTGCCTTGATATATGCTCCTGACATGCCTTACAGTTCATAACAAGGACTTCGATGTCACTGCTGATACATGGCTGACACACTGGCTGTCTTGCCATCCTTCTCACCTGATCTATGCCCATGTGTGAGTGATGAAGCTGTTCAAGTATATCAGGTCACAAAGATTCTGATATTATTACCTGCCTTCCTTTAAAAACTATCCCTAGGGAAATCCTAGTTCATCCCAAAAAGGTGATGTCCTGTTTTCCTGGCTTCCTAAATGAATCATGATATCCTTGGCATGTTTTTCCATAGTTTCTGTAGTACTGAATCTTCTGCTGTTTCTTCCAGTAGCTGCCAGCATTTGCATTGTCCCAGGTGAATGTTAAGAACATCTTGTCAGTGAAATCAACATCCTGGTCCAAAGGTATATTTCTCCAGACTGTGTAGCTTGCTAAGTGCATTGATATGATCATCAGGTTACCTGGCTTGTACCTAATCACACAGTCATAACCTTGAATCTTCACTGGTCTAGAACAATGGACTTTACCAAATCATCTTAAATGGTTCTTGTCAGTCTCTATAACAATTGTTTTGGCCAATTCACTATAGTTCTTGAATATATAGACATAAAAATGTATAACCCTAAAAACTAAAGCTAATGTTCTCACCACAACATTTGAGTAGTCAGACCACACTCTGGACAGAACTTTTGAAGCAAATGTAACAAAAACAAAGAATGCTGGAAATCACAGTGGTTCAGGCAGCACCCATGGAGAGTGATAATGGGAACTGCAGATGTTGGAGAATCCAAGATAATAAAGTGTGGAGCTGGATGAACACAGCAGGCCCAGCACCATCTCAAGAGCACAAAAGCTGACGTTTTGGGCCTAGACCCTTCATCAGAGAGGGGGATGGGGTGAGGGTTCTGGAATAAATAGGGAGAGGGGGAGGCGGATCGAAGATGGAGAGAAAAGAAGATAGGTGGAGAGGAGAGTATAGGTGGGGAGGTAGGGAGGGGATAGGTCAGTACAGGTCAAGGAGGTGGGATGAGGTTAGTAGGTAGGAAATGGAGGTACGGCTTGGGGTGGGAGGAAGGGATGGGTGAGAGGAAGAACAGGTTAGAGAGGCAGAGAAAGGCTGGGCTGGTTTTGGGATGCAGTGGGGGGAGGCGACAAACTGGGCTGGTTTTGGGATGCGGTGGGGGAAGGGGAGATTTTGAAGCTGGTGAAGTCGCGCCCAAGGAGAGACAGCAAGCTAACATTTTGAGTCTAGATGGTTCTTCACCAGAGCTGACGTGAAGTTTGGACGGGGTGCAATGCTGGGGGAGAAAGGGTTTGATAGTGCAGGTTATGTGATCAGAATGCGAGAATGGCAGAATAATGGTTTTCTAACTGCCAGACTGGAAAGAACAGACAGTCCCATTGGTGTGGGGGAATGGGGGGAGGGGTGGGGGAGAGAAGGAGGATAATATGGTGACAGAGAATGTAACAAGTAAAGCTAAAAGAAAGAGAAAAAATGTTTGTGGGTTTACAATTTGAAGGTGTTGAACGCAATATTAAGTCCAGGAGGTTGTAAAGTGCCTAGCCTGAATATGAGATGTTGTTCCTCTAGTTTGCACTGTCATTTGCTGGAGCGTTGCAACATGCCAAAGCCAGACAAGTGGGCATGCAAGCTGGATGCCTGTCATAGGGATGTTAGTTTGCTTTCACTCCATGGACAATGTGTGACCTGCTGTGCTTTCCAGAATTCTTTGTTTTCAGTACCGATTCCAGTATCTGCAGTAATTCGCTCCTAATTTGAAGCAAGTGTAATTGGTTTGTTTGTTTGTAGTATTGCATGGTTCCAGACCTTTCTCTGAGGCATCCATCGCCAGAGTAAATGTCTTCTTTGGGTTGATAAATGCAGATTGTGGTCTTGCTCTTGCTTTGTTCATCTTACCATAGCAGATACTTGCAGCATGGGTTAGTACCTGGGACTTCGATGTTGTGGCCATTTCGGAGACGTGGATAGAGCAGGGACAGGAATGGTTGTTGCAGGTTCCGGGATTTAGATGTTTCAGTAAGAACAGAGAAGATGGTAAAAGGGGCGGAGATGTGGCATTGTTAGTCAAGGACAGTATTACAGTTACAGAAAGGATGTCTGGGGACTCGTCAACTGAAGTAGTATGGGCTGAGGTTAGAAACAGGAAAGCAGAGGTCACCGTGTTGGGAGTTTTCTATAGGCCTCCGAATAGTTCCAGAGATGTAGAGGAAAGGATAGCAAAGATGATTTTCGATAGGAGTGAGAGCGACAGGGTAGTTGTCATGGGGGACTTCAACTTTCCAAATATTGACTGGGAACACTATAGTTCGAGTACTATAGATGGGTCAGTTTTTGTCCAGTGTGTGCAGGAGGGATTCCTGACACAGTATGTAGATAGGCTAACAAGGGGCGAAGCCACATTAGATTTGGTACTGGGTAATAAGCCTAGCCAGGTGTTAGATTTGGAATTAGGTGAGCACTTTGGTGTTAGCAATCACAATTCTGTTATGTTTACTTTAGTGATGGAAAGGGATAGGTGTATGCCACTGAGTTAGAGCTGGGGGAAAGGCAATTACGATGAGATTAGGCAAGATTTAGGGAGCATAGGATGGGGAAGGAAACTGCAGGGGATGGGCACATTAGAAATGTGGAGCTTCTCAAGGAAAAGCTCGTGTGTGTCCTGGATACGTATGTACCTGTCAGGCAGGGAGGAAGCCGTAGAGCGCGGGAGCCATGATTTACGAAGGAGGTGGAATCTCTGGTCAAGAGGAAGAAGAAGGCTTATGTTAGGATGAGATGTGAAGGCTCAGTTAGAGCACGAGGTAGCCAGGAAAGACCTAAAGAGAGAGCTCAGAAGAGCCAGGAGAAGACATGAGAAGTTGTTGGCGGATAGGATCAGGGTAAACCCTAAGGCTTTCTATCGGTATTTAAGGAGTAAAAGAATGACTAAAGTAAGATTAGGCCCAATCAAGGATAGTAGTGGTAAGTTGTGTGTGGAGTCAGATGAGAAAGGGGAAGCGCTAAATGAATATTTTTCAATAGTATTCACTCTAGAAAACGACAATGTTGTCGAGAAGAATACTGAGATACAGGCTACTAGACTAGATGGAATTGAGGTTCACAAGGAAGAGGTATTAGAAATCCTTCAGAGGGTGAAGATAGATAAGTCCCCTGGGCCGGATGGGATTTATCCTCGGATCGTCTGGGAAGCCAGGGAGGAGATTGCCGAGCCTTTGGCATTGATCTTTAACTCGTCGTTGTCTACAGGAGTAGTGCCAGATGACTAGAGGATAGCAAATGTGGTTCCCCTGGTCAAGAAGGGGAGTAGAGACAACCCTGGTAATTATAGACCAGTGAGCCTTACCTCAGTTGTTGGTAAAGTGATGGAAAAGGTTATAAGGGATAGGATTTATAAACATCAAGAAAAGAATAAATTGATTAAGGATAGCCAGCACGGTTTTGTGAAGGAAAGGTCGTGCCTCACAAACCTTATTGAGTTCTTTGAGAAGGTGACCAAACAGGTAGATGAGAGTAAACCCGTTGATGTGGTGTATATATGGATTTCAGCAAGGCGTTCGATAAGGTTCCCCACAATAGGCTATTGTACAAAATGCGGAGGAATGGAATTGTGGGAGATATAGCAGTTTGGATTGGAAATTGGCTTGCTGAAAGAAGACAGAGGGTGGTAGTTGATGGGAAATGTTCATCCTGGAGACTAGTTACTAGTGGTGTACCGCAAGGGTCGGTGTTGGGTCCAATGCTGTTTGTCATTTTTATAAATGACCTGGATGAGGGCGTAGATGGATGGGTTAGTAAATTTGCAGACGACACTAAGGTCGGTGGAGTTGTGGATAGTGACAAAGGATGCTATAGGTTGCAGAGAGACATAGATAAGCTGCAGAGCTGGGCTGAGAGGTGGCAAATGGAGTTTAATGCAGACAAATGAGAGGTGATGCACTTCGGTAGGAGTAACCAGAAGGCAAAGTACAGGGCTAATGGTAAGATTCTTAGTAGTGTAGATGAGCAGAGAGATCTTGGTGTCCATGTACACAGATCCTTAAAAGTCGCCATCCAGGTTGACAGGGCTGTTAAGAAGGCATACAGTGTTTTAGCTTTTATTAATAGAGGGATCGAGTTCCAGAACCTAGAGGTTATGATGAAGCTGTACAAAACTCTGGTGCGGCCGCACTTGGAGTATTGTGTACAGTTCTGGTCACCGCATTATAAGAAGGAATTGGAAGCTTTGGAAAGGGTGCAGAGGAGATTTACTAGGATGTTGCCTGGTATGGAGGGAAGGTCTTACGAAGAAAGGCTGAGGGACTTGAGGCTGTTTTCATTAGGGAGAAGAAGGTTGAGAGGTGACTTAATTGAAACATATAAAATAATCAGAGGGTTAGATAGGGTGGATAGGGAGAGCCTTTTTCCTAGGATGGTGACAGCGAGCACGAGGGGGCATAGCTTTAAATTGAGGGGTGAAAGATATAGGACAGATGTCAGAGGTAGTTTCTTTACTCAGAGAGTAGTAAGGGAATGGAACGCTTTGCCTGCAACGGTAGTAGATTCGCCAACTTTAGGTACATTTACGTCGTCATTGGATAAGCATATGGACGTACATGGAATAGTGTAGGTTAGATGGGCTTGAGATCGGTATGACAGGTCGGCACAACATCGAGGGCCGAAGGGCCTGTACTGTGCTGTAATGTTCTATGTAATATCATCAGCAATACAGATGCATCCTGATACAGAGAATGTAGAATGGTAGATGTTAATTTGACATAAATTCTGACTAATACACGGCCTGAAAGGGAGTTCTTGAAAACAACATTCAAATATGGTACAGAAATTTCATGGCATCTTGATCAAATGGGTCAATGGGCTCAAAAACAGCAGATGGAGTTCAGACTGGAGAAATGTGAGGTATTGCATTTTCATACAACAAACTTGGGTAGGGCTTAGACAATTAATAGTAGGACCTTGAGCAGTGTTGGAGAACAGAGGACCTAGGGGTGCAAGTATATAATTCTTTAAAGTTGCATCACATACAGACAGAGTGGTTAAAAAGGCATTTGGCATGCTTGTTTTCATTGCTCACTCCTTTGAGTATAGGAGTTGGGACATTATGTTGAGGTTGTAAACTGGTGAAGCCTCTTTTGGAATACTGTGTTTCCATTCTGGTTGCCCAGTTATAGGAAGGATATTATCAATCTGAAGTGGGCTCAGAAGAGATTTATCAGGATGTTGTCAGGTATGACGGTTTGAGTTATAAGGAAAGGTTGGAAAGGGCTTTTTTTCACTGGATGATAAGAGATTAAGAGGTGACCTGAAAGAATTTTACAAAATAACGGTAAGTATAGAGAGTGGTTTGTGTGCAGAATGAACTTCTTGATGAAGTGGTGATGTATTTACAATTACAACATTTAAAAGACATTTGGATGGACATATGAATAGTAAACATTTGGAGGGATACAGGCTAGGAGCAGGAAGGTGGGACCAGTTTAGTTTGGGATTATGTTCAGCATGGACTTGTTTCACTGCAGAGTCTGATTCCATGATCCATGACTCAATGACTTTTTTGGAAGATGTATTGACAGTGACAATGATAAGCAAACTTTGAGAAGAATGTTGCACCTGCAGATCTCAAATTTAGCTCTTCTAAAGTGTAAGCGCACTGTTTCAAAGCAGCATTTAGGTTTTGTGGATAAGGACATATTACAATCACATACCATGACACATAATTGAACTACATTAGTCCATATGCTCCTATCCTCTTTTAATTATTGGGTCCCAAGTGACTTAAGATACCTCTAGCTGAAAACGGAAATAAACAGAAAACGCAGATACCTTCTTGACACATTGTTTGTTAGTTTACTCTACATAAATTTGCCGCAGTACTTCCTACATTACAACATGGATTTTATCAAATCAACAGATGGGATTTTTCACAAGAAACTTCTTAGTGACTTACTGTGATTCCCTTCCATGATCTACATAATGTTTACTGGTAGATCCTGCTCATAAAGGTTGCTTCAGATTCTTGAGATGGAAGGTGGGTGGTTTCAACTGGTCATTTTGGAGAGGGAAGTGAATTCTAACACAAATGGTTTCAATCAGCTTCTGGGTTGTTAGCTGACAGATGTAAGAGGCACTGATGTTTGAGAGCACAGGAAGCTAAGGGAGAAGTGTTGAGCTACTATTGCAGTGGTACAACAACTTTGTAACATCTTCATTAAGGATGTGGTCCAGATTGCAATAGGATAGAGATCGCTTGGTGCAGTTTATTGCCATCAGCATAAATGAACTCCTTTGATGTGGTTGTTGGCAGATATTTATTTATATGTTGAAGAGAGTTGGGATCAGTACTGTCCACTGTTGTAGTCTATGAGCTAATTTTCTTCATGCAATTCTCTCTTGTCTTAGGTAAATGCTAAATCATCTGTCATAAAGGAATGGGTTCAACCCAGATGATAAGCACTCTGCACTGCAGTAGAAACAGGTCACTGTATCACATAATATGTAGGCAGCTGTGATGTTCAGCAGCACATTGCTGTCATCAGGTGCATTTGGTAGCCATTTTCAAAGTAGGTGTGAGTTTCAGAACGTGTTGTACCCCTGAAATCAGCTTGGTCAATATTAGGAATGCTATCTCCTGCTGGAGATATGCATTGCAGGATAAGTTCAAAGAATTTGAAGTGCATAGAAAGCAGTGGAATTGGTCAATAGGTGGTCACTGCATGAAGTTTTATCCAGGTTTTGGAAAGGAAATGATTCATGCCATTGATTCCACACAACTTTGGGAATGGGTTTCACCTGCTAATTTTTCTGCAGAACTGAGTCAGCAGGCATAAGCACAGGGACCAAGTTGTTTCAAGAATTTTGGTGTGATGTTGTCATATCCTGCTGCTGTGGTACATTTTTGTCCCCTTAATGTTTGGTCCAATTCTCTGATCTTGATCAGGATTGCCATGCTCAGCCTGTAGGTGGTGTTGTTTTTACAGTCCATTATATGTGAGTGTTTTGTTTTCTTTGCCAAAAGTATCCTCAATACATGGGATGGTTTGGGGTATCAGATTGGTAATTCAATACGGGTGATTTGGGGGCCATCAAAAGCAAAGAACTAGGTTCTACCACTTTCAATTGGAATTAATAAAATGCAGCCGTGCTGTTTTTTCCCCTTATCTGGTGCAATATGCAACATTGAGACAATTATTTAGGAGGTCAGTTATATCTCAGTCAACAGATGATTCACACTCCTACGTGCAGGAGCCATTCTAAAGAGCATTCACTATGGCATTGACCTGTTTTATTTCCAAAAATATTCTAGGCCTCCAATTACTTTAAGCTAACATGCTTCAAACTGTTCAACTTTTCTAATGAACCACATATTCACATACATATGACCATCTTGCTTTATTTCTCTTGCCTAATTTGAACAAATATGCAAGTAGCACATTCCCTCGCCCACCAAGAGTCCCTAACAAACAGATTAGGAATATATATTTCTGGTAGAATTAGAGTTCAAGGAAGACAAGATGGCAGTTGTCAAGTCTGTTCACGCCGGAAGACAGTGTTAAAACCAGATGATCTAATGTGTGGTTAATCACAACGCAAGCTAGTGAGTCAGCCTTGCAAAGACAAAGATCAGAAAATGTACAAGCTCTATTACCCAGATAACGAATGTCTGGTCATTGCAGCTGTAAGAATATACAGTAGGTTATTTTACTATATTTATAAAATCTTGGGGCTGAAATTTCCTGACTCTTGTTTGCAGTCTTGGAGATAGGAAGATTGGAAAACAGGAGTGAGATGTGTCAGAATGGCTCTCTGACACATTCCCACCAGTGGGGATCTTACAGAGGAGAGGGCTAGGAATCAATTTCACTGCCTCTATGTGGAGCTGGACAGCCATTAAATCTGTAAAGATCCAAGCATGGGCAAATATGCATTCATGCTGGAACTTTTGGAACCAAAAAATTGGCACCTCAATAAAAACATTCCCAATTATAGAAAATAAGTAAGTAATGTTGATAAATATCATGGGTTTGGACTTTAATATCATAAAGAAGGATAGCTAGCAAGCATTGAAACGAGTGATTGTTTCTCTCAAAGTTGTTTGTTTACAAATAGCAACACTGTAAATTATCATCATCATAGATGGTCTCTCACAAACGAGGATGACTCCCTTCCACTCTCAGGATGAAGTCCGTAGGTGGCTGTATAGACTGATGTGGTTTCCGCAGACTCTGCCACACTTCAGGCAGAAAGTGGTAGTGGGAAGGGGTGGGTGGGGTATTGGTGTGGCAATGTATTCATTACACTGTTTTTGCCTGGCTTCTGCTTTTTCTCAATGGCAAGTCTCAAGGTGCTCAAGACTTTCCCAATATCCACCTCCAATTTGGACTGTCTGGGTCAGTGATTCCCAGGTGTTGTTGGGAATGCTGCACTTCACCAGTGAGGCCTTGAGGGGGTCCCTGAAGCATTTCCTCTGTCCACCTGGGGCTCGTCTGCCGTTTCGGAGCTGGGAGTAGAACGCCTACTCACAGTCTCGCGTCAATAATGCAGACAACATGCCTAGTCCATCGCAGCCAATCAAAGATGGTCAGTGCCTTGATGATGGGGTGTTAACTTGGTCAAGAACAGTGGCATTACTGCATCTGTCTTCCCAGTGAATTCACAGTATCTTACACAGGCAGCATTAGTGGCACTGCTCCAGCACCTAGAGATGTCTGCTGTAGACAGTCCACATCTCAGAGCCAAATAGGAACACAGGAACCATCACAAGCTCTGTAAACCATGAGCTTGGTGTCAGATCTAATGTTGTCACCCTCCTACAGCTTTTTCCTCAGGCTGCACTAGCACATTTGACATGGTGCTGGATCTCTTCATCAATAACTGCTTTGGTTGAAAGGACATTCCTACACTATTGGACATGGCCAATGTTCTCTAAGACCTCTTCATGAACCTTGATGATTGGGGGCTCGCTCCACAATGCTGAGCCAGGTTGATGGAAGACCTTCGTCTTGCAGATGTTTAGGGTGAGACCCATGTTCACATATGTCTCCATAAAGGCATGGACAATGATATGGAGTTCATCCATTAGTGGGATAGCCATCTAACAATGACGAGTCAAAATATGGAAGGGAGCTAGAGAGCTTGGTGATGCGGTGCAACAGACATAATCTGTCTCTCAATGTTGGCAAAACTAAAGAACTCATCAGCAACTTCAAACAGAAGGGTGGAGAACACACCACCCCTCCCATCTACATCAACAGAACTGAGGTTGACAGGATCAACAGTATCAAGTTTCTCAGAGAAATGATAACTGACAACCTGTCATGGACTTCCCACATAAATGCAACAGTCAAGTTGGTATAACAGCGTCTCTCCTTCTTCAGCTGGCTTAAGAAATTTGGCATATTCATAAGGTCCCTGACCAACTTCTACAGATACACCATTGAAAGCATACTGTCTGGGTGCATAACCGTCTGGTATGGTAACTGCTCTGCTCAGGAGCGTAAGAAACTACAAAACGTTGCATGCGCAGCCCAGACCATCATGAAAGCCAACCTTTCATCCATGGACTCTATTTACACAGCTCGCTGCCACAGAAAGGCGGCCAACATTGTCAAAGACCCTTTGTACCCTGGTAATGACCACCTACAACCGCCTTCTGTCAGGCAGAAGTTACAGAAGTCTGAGCATACATACAAGCAAGTTCAGGAACAGCTTCTTTCCAGCTGTTTTCAGAGTGATGAATGGACTCTAGCCTCAAATAATGTAACCTGCAACGTAATCCAAATGCCAATAGGTCTTCTTGCTCTGTCCATCCTATGCTTGCTGTGATCTGCCTGTAACACTCATAAACAAAGCTTTACACCGTATTTTGGCACGTGACAATAAAATCAATCAATAAATTAAACCAAGGAGTATCAAAGAATCATTTGTCCAGTTTTGCATTCTCCATGAGGAAAATGGAATATTAACGACCATGTCCAACACTTTCGATTGGATTGTTGAGATCCCAAAATATCATTAAGCTTCTCCCCTGGATGCTGATGACCTGGCATCCTCCATTGTAGGGTTAAAAAAAAATCCAAATGATAAAAAGCAAGGAAACATAAACTATGTTCAGCAGTTATCTGCTGGTGCAGGGAACATTTGCATGAGACTATTCTAGTGTAACCTCAATGACTTTATATAGGGGCTCATTCTCAGGGTTCTGAGGAAGGGTCACCGCACCCAAAACGTTCACTGACTTTATTTCTTCACAGATTCTGCTAGACTTGTTGAGCTTTTCCAGCAACTTCTTGTTTAGTTCCGGATCTACAGCATCCGCGGTTTCATTCGGTTGTCATTTGGCTGTTGTCTGGGGAAGATTGTTTTGGTTTGGCGCCTACAAACGTCACGGAATTTGCTTGCTGCGTGAGCAGCTCATTTAGACGTTTCCAGATCACACATTTTCCCTTAAGTCCACGCGTGAAGCTCTTAAAAGAACTCCTCACTGCCACCACCTTTGGACAGCTTTTCAAATAATGACCTCGGTGCGCCAGCCACCCCTTTTATAGGGTGTGCTACCAATCGCCAGTTGATTGGCCGCAGTGCCGGCGTGGCCCCGCCCTCCTGTGCGCGAGGAGACGAGGCCGAGGGCGCATGGCGCAGGGAGATTAAAGAAGAGGCCGCGTTGTTGCTGTTGTTCACAGACACAAATATATATATTTATGTAGAGATATATATACTGTACACACACAGCCGCTTTCACATCGGGTACATTAAAAAAATGGCTTCTCATAGCGATACTGAGGAGAAACGAGCCCCGATTCTGAGAGAGGACGATCGGGAGAGGCACGCGAGCAGTGAGAGCGGTCTCAGAGTCGGCCGCAAGGCGAAGCCATCGTCTCTCCTCCGAACCGCCTCGAAATCCAAACAACAAAATGGCGAACAAGGGAGCGGGCCGCTGGCAGGAAACGGCGGCCCTGGGCTGCTCCGAGCCGACACAGCTCCTGCTCTTCAACCATTCGCTGCAGAAAGCGAGGAGCACGGAGTTCAGAAAACCGCTGAAGATCATGTCCGGAAGAGTTTTCAGATACCCAAGAAGAACAAAGAAAAGAAAGGTGCTTTAATGTCTTAACACGCAGCGCTGTTTGCTTCTTGATGTTGGCCAGCAATTCACGTGCTCATTGCTGGAAAGTGGCAGGGAACTTTTTCTGACAGGGAACGTTAGCAAAAATAATATAAATATCCAATCTTTGTTTCTGCCTCTAACTCTTAGGACAGGTAAGTGGACCATAAGGCCAGCATGTGGTCAATGGCCAGAAATGTGGAAATCGATACTTATTGTGGTTACCTACCAAACCTTCATTGTAGCTCCAAACGTATGGGGCTCTCGCTTTTATGCGAGGTCTTATGGAGAGACTGCTTGCTCACACTTCTTCATATTTCATCTTCATCCACGTTGATGCAGTGGAGATTCGGGGAATTATTGACCCTTTTCACTTGATTTTTATTTGAAGGAACATGCATTACTTTGTCGTTAATCCAACCATATGACTTGAGGTGCTTCGTCCTGGCTTTATGTAAAGTTTTGGGCAAGGTGGAACATGCCGGAAACGTGATTGTTTTGAATTGTCTTGAAATAGTTCTTTTTGGCGTGCCCTAAATGCCATTGGAATTGGCAAAGTTTGGATGAGATACTGCTCGTGGTTTCTTTTTTTAACTAAATGCACCTTTGAAATGCAACTAAATTTAGGGGTTAGCTACAGCTCTTAAAAGTTACCTTATTGCATACAGTTAGGAGGAGATGAAGTTCCTTGAAAATGCCTATGAGCTACCTTATTACCAGTGGTGTACAATTATTATACAATCACTGGACTCAAAGCTATAATAAAAATCTCTGTGCAGTTGACATAAGTTTCCTGAAGGAATTATGATTTCTTTCTGTTTCAATATTCTTGAAATCATTGAATAAATGAGGCCATTCAGTCCATTGTGCCAACACCACCCTTTCAAAAGAATTGTCCAGTTGCACTCTTACTATATTTTTTCCTCCCTCATTGCTCTACAAATGTTGCCTTTTCAAATATGTATTCGGTTCCTTTTGAAAGACACTGTTTAATCTGTTTCCACCATTGGTGTGTCCAAAAAAGTTCTCTCTGTCTCCATGATATTTTTACAATATGTAAAGTCCATTAGCTGTTACCTTTAGATTATGTTGTGATGTAGTAACTACTAGATGATGTTCTTGGACATCAAGAAAGCTTAGGAGCTTTTTTCTAATATGTATTTGGAGTAAAAAAAGTGGAGCTTTCTACTTGACCAATTGACAGTTAGCAGTATATATGCTACTGTTGGTATATGACAAAATTTGGAAATTTAGTAATCTTAATTCAGTTCTGCTGTCATCACCCGTCTTCCAAGGGAGGGAAAAATCCTTAACTCCACTTCCCTTGCGAATTATTGTCCCTACCCTCAATCTCTCTTTCCTCTAAGTTTACTCCATCTTCCTTGGAACTTCTTATGTGAATTCTTTCAGTCAGGCTACTAACTTGGTCCCAGTACCAAACCAGCTATGATCAGAATCATAACTGTGAGCAACGGTGTTAAACTTAGACACTACTATATTCAACCCCTCTGCAACACTTGTTATAATTGAGAACACCACTCTCTCTCACCACCTCCCCATTATCATCCAGCTGGTTGAGACTGCTGTCACCAGGTTCCACTTTGAAAGATCTACTCATAGCCAGAGGCTCACTTTGGATTGCCTCTATTCCTGCCCTTGCACGCTGTCTCTGGTAGCTGCATAGGCTGTCCTTGCTTTCCTCCTAGTTCTGGTTTGCGGTACATCACCACCATCTCTCTCAACGCCCCCATTTTTGCTAATTTATCTTTTCAAAATCCCGTACTTAGGGTGGCATAGTGGCTCAATGGTTAGCACTGCTGCCTCCCAGCACCAGGGACCTGGGATCGATTCCAGCCTCTCTATTGTCTGTTTGGAGTTTGCACATTCTCCCTGTGTCAGTGTGGGTTTCCTCTGGGTGCTCTGGTTTCCTCCCACAGTCCAAAGATGAGCAGATTAGATGAATTGGCCATGCTAAATTGCCCATAGGGATGTGTAAATTACGTGGGTTATAAGGCAATGAGTCTGGGTGGGATGTTCTGAGGTTCGGTGTCGATTTGTTGGGCCGAAATGCCTGTTTCTACACTGTAGGGATTCTGAAGGATGAGTAGAAATTTCTTAAAGTTAATGGTTAGTTATCAACTCCAGCTTCTCCCTAGCAACAGTCTTGAGATTACACCAGAGATAATGGGAACTGCAGATGCTGGAGAATCTAAGATAACAAAGTGTGAAGCTGGATGAACACAGCAGGCGAAGCATCATCTTAGGAGCACAAAAGCTGATGTTTCGGGCCTAGACCCTCCATCAGAGAGCTCTCTGATGGAGGGCCTAGGCCCGAAATGCCAGCTTTTGTGCTCCTA
The DNA here is from genome assembly GCF_030684315.1 of Stegostoma tigrinum. NCBI lineage: Eukaryota > Metazoa > Chordata > Chondrichthyes > Orectolobiformes > Stegostomatidae > Stegostoma > Stegostoma tigrinum. The sequence goes on along the minus strand of NC_081364.1, from coordinate 32,541,876 downwards.
AGATGCTGCTTGGCCTGCTGTGTTCATCCAGCTTCACACTTTGTTATCTTGAAATTACGCCAGTCTGTTTGCCATCAAGACCACATATCTCCACTTCCTTAGTTGCCTAACATAACTGCAGAATCTTAAATTCCTGACTTAGCTACTACCAGATTTGACTATTCCAGCATATTCCTGACGTATCTCTACATTCTAATCTCTGATTATGTGATCGTGCAATCTTTCATGTTGTCCAAATCTCTAATCCTCTTGTCTCTTAGAGATTTATTACTGGCTGACCTACGTTTTGTCACGTGGTGCAGTGTCTTGAATTTACAATTTCATTCTTGTTTCAACTGCTTTCATGACTTTACCTTCCTTCTTTCTAATCTCGACCAGTCCTGACAACCCTCTGACACATCTGCACTTTAAATTCTGGCTTATTTGCATCCCAGACTTTGAGTACATCATGATTGTCGGTCATGGTTCCAGTTGCCTAGCCTTCATGTTTGTTCTATACCTCAATATAAATTTCCTGTCTTAGGATACTCTTTAAAACTTGTCTTTGACCAAACATTTTCCCATCTTACTTCATCATGCTCTGTGGCTTTGTGTCAGTAATCCTGTGAAGCACCTTGGGCCTTGTCTTTACTTAAAAACACCATTATAGACATATTATTCATTTTGCAAAATCTGAAAGCAAATCTGCATTTTGAGATGAATTATCATTAACTAATTACTGGGCAGGTTGTATTTTAGTCAAGAAATAATGAATGTTCCTATTTTTCCGAATACACACTCAAATTCCATGAGATCCAATTGGATTCGTTTAGTGATTTATTGCTTACAATACGCTGCAGAAAGAAACAATGTGAAAATATTGGTCAGACTTAAACTTCTACACTGCCTTCCGAGTCTTCAGTTTTCAGAGGCACTGTAATGAATCAGATTTTGCACAACTAACTTTGAATTCAAGCTTGCTTTGTGTATTGCAGTTGAGATAAAAAAGATAGGCAAGTTCATTGTACCTGTTGTTATTTGATTTTTGGTTTTAGGAACACAATTTGTGGAGAGGAAGAGATGCATGCCATGATTTGTGAATTGTCATAAGTAGGTGGCCATTATTCTTGTAAAATTGAGACCTCAGTGTCAAAAACAAAAATGCTTGAGTTGCACTGTAATTGTACGTGAATCTCATTGGACATTTAGGGCTGATATTTTATAAGGGCATTGAAAATGATGGAATTCCTCTGTTTTGGTACATGAGATCTTGGAAAGTCTAGAAAGGACACAACTGAAATGTCAGTCTCATTTCTGCATGCAGTAAGTCAGTTCCAGGGGGCTTTCTTTAAAAAAAACACCCTCTTTCTTTCTCCCAATCCAGTCTTCCTTTCCTGCTTTCTAAATCTTCCCTGTTTGCCCTATTTTGTTCTATCATTTGGTTTGTTTGTGTTGTTTATGTTAATTGGTTAAGGAGATGGTCAAGTTAACCCAATGCTCATGAGTACCCAGATACGCTATTGACATTACCCTGCTGCTATCAATTTGTACCCGTTGCATTTTGTGGTAGAAAAACAACACTATCTGATGGGTCACTGAATAAATATTAAATTAAATTAATTGTGCTTTGTATGAGGTGTTCCACTGTGCAACTTCTGGGCTATTGAAATTAAATCTTTGATTTGATTATCTTTGGTGTTCAAGGATGCATGTCAGCTGGGATAACTAACATTATGTAAACAAATTTAGTTTCTACAGGTTATAGTTGTTTGCTGATTGCAGTGGAAAAAGATCATATATTGACGCCAGCTGCTTGCAACCTGCATAAGCTTAAAAGGCTGATGTTGTTTATTTTTTAAAAATGAAGTGCTAGAGAAACTCCAAGTCTGGCCGCAGCTGTGGAGAGAGAAAAAGTTTCAAGTCCATTGTGACTATTCTTTGGAAATGAAAGGAGTTGGAAAATTATGGATTTTATGGGTGACAGAGGAGTCTGTAGGACAGAGTGAATATGTCCCAGGGCAAAGGACAAAATGATAATGTGGTAATGGAGAAATAGATATGTAAAATAGGTGAAAATGCTAGCTATGAAAAGGAGAAAATAGGCCTGTTCTGCCCACAGCAAAATGAACAAGATATGACACCAAAACACAGCTGGGAGAGATGCAGTGGTATGTGGGATGTAAGACAAAAATGGAGTACAAGCATCATACTCTGACATTGTGGAACTCAACATTTGAGTCCCAGAGGCTGTGATGTGCCTCACTGGAAAGTGAGGTGGCGTTCTTCCAGCTTGCATTGAACTTTGGAAAACCTCACCAGACCAAGAAACCGAAAGAACTATGAATGCTAGAAAGCTCAAACGAAAAAAGAAATTGCCTGAAAATTTTGGCAGGTCTAGAAGCATCAATGGAGAGGAATTGAAGTTAATGTTGCGGGTCCAGTGACCCCTCTTCAAAAGATCCTCAGTGGGGGATTAACATGTAACAGAATTGCATGTTCTTGAAGAGTAGGCAGCTCAGTCCTGTAAGGTGGAAATTATGGAACCTTGCAGCATACCCTGAACCAATTTTTGAATTTAACTTTGAGGTTATAATTTGTGTTGCTTATGTGCTGGATAATTTGCGTATTTCTAATAAATATTGCGTATGAACTTGCGGAGTTTTCATAAAAAATGTGAAAGTATCTAGGAGGTAGCTTTTCAAAATACTCAGGAATTTGGAATATGATTAATTTGTTGTTACCTAACTTTTAATCAGTGACTGATTTAGCATTAACATTAGCTTCACTATGCATGGCTTATGCATTAACTTCATATTTTAAAAAAAGTCCTGCCAACATTTTTAAAACTATCATGCTTTGCCTGTTCATAGTGTGTTTCTTCAAGGTGGCCTTGTACTGAAATGTTCAAAAAACACTTGCGTGTATACCAGACCTGTAAGACGTGAGCAGGGCATGATGGACTTGTATGTTGATCAGTATTGCCCACTATCAGTTTGTTTTTTGTCAGATACTCAAGCATCTTTTTGATATTTTCTTATAATCTAGTTGTACAGTTCTCAAGTTGTCTAACATTAGGTAAGTAAAATTGAAGACCAATGAAGGCCTGAAAGCATCATCTTAATGTTGATATTATTTAGATGTGCTTTTCATTCTAAATAGAAATGATAGGCGGAAAGTTAAAAAGCTGATTTAATTCCTTCTAGTGGCCAGAATCTGTGTTCACATCATGAAGGCTCATGTGTCAAAATTTCTCTTTAATTCTATCAGTTGACAAAAGTGGAAAAGACTTGAGCAGGTTTGTATTGAGTTGTAGATTCACACAGCATTGAAACACTCCCTTCAGCTCGCCATGTCTGTGCTGACCAATAAGCATCAAACTATAATAATTCCATTTATCTGCACTTTGTCCGTAGCCTACCGTGTCCATTTTAGGCGCTCATCCAGATACTTCTTAAATATTGCAAGAGTACCTACCTCCATCTCCTCCTCAGGCAGCATGTTCCATATTTCTACCAACCTCTGGTGAAAATAACCTTTCCTCAGATCTGTTCTAAACCACTTACTGTTAACCTTAAATATATGCCCTCTGGTCTTTGACATGTCTGCTATGGGGAAAATATTCTTGCTATTCTGTAGGTGGGAAGTATGTTGTGCAAGGTTTTGAACATTGTAATAAAAGGATGAGTATGAAAGAATCGCAAGCTTCTGAATAACACATTTCAGGGAGTATTCATTCAGACCGAGTGTGTCTTAACTTGAGGTCTGTTGTGTCACAGCAGTAATGAGCTTGTTTCACCTTCTAATTCCATTTCTTAAAGCTCTTTGGGAAGGGTCAATTGTATGATCAGTTGAGGAATACTTGGGAAAACTTCTTCTTTGATCAATGTCTGAATCAACATGTCCAGAGTACAAGAGGTGAAAACATAAAATGGGGAATTGCCCTCATGTAATGTGGCACCTGGAAATTTCTTAGTATTCGTCAGCACATGGGGGTGCTGGAACTAATTATTACTAATGGTGCACAAGTGCTGCGCCAATAGGAAGCGAGCTGAATTTTTAAAAAATTCTTTAATTCTACACATTTAGGCAGTGCTCCACCATGTCAGATAGCTGTCAGTGTTGTAGCTACGGGCATGCATGCACATGTAATGCTAGCTAGTCAGTATTAATGAAAATATCCAGTCTGGTCAGCTTAGTGATCATCTGCCATTTGTAATTGTGTAGATTTAGACATACCAATTTCTTTCCATAAGACAGTTCTTTAGCAACCTGAAGCAGAGTAATGCTTTCATAAAGTTGTAGAACAGATATACTGAGGACATCTTTTGCTTTGCATCCCTAAAGCTGTGTTATAGATGGATATATGAAATCAGCTAATAATCAGTTGCTTAAGTCTTTTATTTTGATGTAACTACAACAGATAGCACCCAAGAGTGTGAATATTTTAACCATTGGTTATTGTGAAAATTCGACAATCATTAACTTGTACGCTATACTCCAGCTGCGTCTGAAACAGTGATTTATACATGTTTAACATAACATCCTTTTGTAAAGAGATGCAGGAGCTCAAAAAGCATTCCACGTGCATTTTTAGCACCTCCTCTACTTATGCCACTACTTGCAAAGATTGGTGTATCCACACCTCCAGGTGTTTCCATTCCTGCATTCCTTCAAAAATTGCTGAATAATCTCTTAACATGAAAAAGCATGTAAGTATGTCATACTTAGCTGCATTCTTTTTCATTTGCAGTGTGCATTCTGTTCCAATTTGAAATTATGCCTTTTATACTCAATATAGTATGTACATGGACAGTAGTGATCCAAATTACAGATCTGGGCATCACTGTATACTTCTGATGAAGGGCCCAGGCCCGAAACGTCAGCTTTTGTGCTCCTGAGATGCTGCTTGGCCTGCTGTGTTCATCAAGCTCCACAGTTTGTCATACTGTATACTTCCCTCTAGCTTGACAAACCACTTTTCCCAATTCCTTACTCAATTTTGAACCCACAATACTGCTGCATCTTTTAACCCTGTGTTCTTCAGTTTTACTAATATTGTGCATTATCAAACTCCTTTTGAAAGTCCATATAGATATCAACCACACTACTTCCTTCAAAGTTGTTGTTACATTGATGTTTGTTAATCAATCAGCAAGATTTGAGTTCAGCAAATCCATATATGAAAATAGGTGGCAGTGCATGATGTGATGAAGACAGAGGGAATCTGCAAAGGGATGTAGATAGGTTGAGTGAGAGCAAAACTTGGCAGGCAGGGTTTTATGTATAAAAGTGTGATGGCATCAGTTTGGTAGGAAGAATCAGAAAGTGGATTATTATTTAAATAGTGGTGGACTTGGAAAAAATATGGCACAAGGGGATCTGGGTATTGCTGTGCATGATGCACAAAAATATTATCATACCAGTGGAACAACTAATTAAGGAAGCAAATTAAATTTTGATCTTTATTGCTGAAGGTTGGAGTTTAAAAATAGGGAAGTCTTGTTATACTTTACAGGATGTTTGCTGAGGTGACACCTGGAGTACTGTGTACAGTTTTTGTCTCTGTATTTAAGATAGGATAGGATACACAGGTATTGAAAACATTTCAAAAAAGATTCATTTGGCAGATTCCTGGAATGATGCGCTAAACAGGTTTGACCTTAATTTGTTAGCGTTTAGAAGAATGAGGGGTGATCTTATTGAAACATTAGAGATTCTCACTAGGCCTAACAGTGTAAATTTCAAGCTAGTAGGAACTGCCAGTGCTGGAGAATCTGAGATAACAAGGTGTAGAGCTGGATGAACACAGTAGGCCAAGCCGCGTCAGAGGAGCTGGAAAGCTGATGCTGCGGGTCGCGACCCTTCTTCAGAAATGCAGGAAGGGAAGGGGATTCTGAAACAAATAGGGAGGGGGGGAGGTGGATCGGAGATGGATGGAGAAGATAAGTGGAGAGGAGGCAGAAAGGTCGAAGTGGCCAAGTTGGAGCCAGGAAAGGTGAGTGTAAGTAGGGAGTAGGTTGGTCCAGGGAGGACAGACAGGTCAGGGAGGCGAAATGAGGTTAGTTGTAAGAGATGGGGGTGGGGCTTGAGGTGGGAGGAATGGTTAGGGCGGCAGGGACGAGCTGGGCTGGTTTTGGGATGCGGCTGGGGGAGGAGAGATTCTGAAGCTTGTGAAGTCCACATTGATACCCTTTGGGCTGCAGGGTTCCCAAGCGAAATAGGAGATGCTGTTCCTGTAGCTTTCGGGTGGCATCATTGTGGCAGAGCAGGAGGCTCAGGAGGGACATGTCATCCAAGGAGTGGGAGGGGGAGTTGAAATGGTTCACAACTGGGAGATGCAGTGGTTTGTTGCGAACCGAGCGTGGGTGTTCTGTCGAGCAGTCCCCAAGAGTCCGCTTGGTTTCCCTGATGTAGAGAAGGCCACAACGGGATCAACGGATACAGTATACCACATTAGCAGATGTGCAATTGAACATCTGTTTGATGTGGAAGGTCTTCTTGGGGCCTGGGATTGGGGTGGGGGGGGGGTTGTAGGGGCAAGTGTAGCACTTGCTTTGGTTGCAGGGAAAAGTGCCAGGTGAGGTGGGACTGGAGGGGAGTGTGGAGCAGACAAAGGAGTCACAGAGTGTGGAGTCAGAGTTTTTTTTCCACCATCTGCAATAACGCCAACACTTCTGCCATCTGGAGTAACCACAGCTACCAAAAATACACCTCCTCCCACCCACCTTCTTGCAAACAGGCCATCCCCTATTCCCAATTCCTCCACTTGCACCGCATCTGCCCCTCAGATGAGGTATTCGACTCCGGGACATCCCAGATGTCTTCGTTTTTCAAGGACTGCAGCTTCCCTCCACAGTGGTCGAATGCCCTCGACCATGTCTCTCGCATTTCCCACAACTCATCCGTCACGTTCCCTACCCGCAATAACAACCAAAATAGAATCCCCCTTGTCCTCACGTACCACCCCACCAAACCCCAAATCCAACGCATCATCCTCCGACACTTCTGCCATCTGCAATCTGACCCCATTACCAAAGACGTTATTCCCTCCCCACCCTTCTGCGTTCCGGAGGAACCACTCTCTCTGTGACTTCTTTTGTCCGCTCCACAGTCCCCTCCAGCCCACCACACCTGGCACTTTTTTCTCTGTAACCGAAGCAAGTACTACACCTGCCCCTACACCTCCCCCCTCTTTCCCCCATCCCAGGCCCCAAGAAGACCTTCAACATAAAACAGATGTCCACCTGCACATCTGTTAATGTGGTGTACTGTATCCGCTGTTCCCATTGCGGCCTCCTCTACATGAAGGAATCCAAGCAGAGGCTTGGGAACTGCCTTACAGAACACCCACACTCGGTTAGCAATAAACAACTGCACCTCCCAGACGTGAACCATTTCAACTCCCCCTTCCACTCCTTGGACGACATGTCCAACCTGGGCCTCTTGCATTGCCACAATGGTGCCACCCGAATGATGCAGGAACGGCATCTCATATTTCGCTTGGGAATCCTGCAGCCCAAGGGCATCATTGTGGACTTCACAAGCTTCAAAATCTGCCATCCCCGACCGCATCCCAAAACCAGCCCAGCTCGTCCCCACCTCCTAGCCATTGCTCCTACCTCAAGCCCCACCCCTATCTTCTACCCACTAATCTCATCCTGTCTCCTTGACTTGCCCATCCTCCCTGGATTGACCTGTCCCCTCCCTAACTCCCCACCTACATTCACCTTTACTGGCTCCAACCCTGCCTCTTTGAACTGCCTGTCTCCTCTCCACCTATCTTCTCACTCATCCATCTTCTATCCACCTCCCCCCCCCCCCCACCTATTTATTTCAGAATCCCCTCCCCCCCCCCCACCACCCCAATTCCGAAGAAGGGTCTCGACCCAAATTGTCAGCTTTCCTGCTCTTCTGATGCTGCTTGGCCTGCTGTGTTCATCCACCTCTACACCTTGTTATCTCAGGGTAAATTTTGAGATGTTTTCACTTGAGGAAGTCTCAAACTAGAGGACATAGTTACAAAATAAGGGAGCATTCATTTAAAACTGAACTGCGAAGGAATTCTGTTTCAGAGGGTAGGGAATGTTTGGAATTCTCTATCTCAGAGTTGAGGGGGCTTGATAACTGAAAGTGTATAAAGTAAAGGTAGGTAGCTCTCAACTCGCCCAGTATTTTAAAAATCTAATAGGAGCTGACCTGAAATAGGAGTTGAAGCCTGGGACTGGTTGGCCATGAGCTTAATAGTGGCTTTAAGTCCTTAAGAGTAGGACTGAATGTCCTGCTCCTGTTACTGTAGTTAGGGTTTATTTCGTTTCTTTTTCAGAAGTTAAAAGTTTAAGGCATAACAATGTTTAGAAAATATTTTCTGAGATTTTTGTTTCCCTGGCATTGGTTTCAAAAGCCCAGTAGGTCTTTCGTGTTCAAAAGTGTATGTTTTTTTCTTGTGGCAATGTGCATCTTTTGGATGGTATGGTTGAGTTTGGGAATTTGATTTTTGGTGAGCTTTGGATGTAAATTGCATTCTCTAGCACATTTTGCATCATTTAAGTGAATTTCTGATAATGCAATAATTTATGCATCGCCTTTTAGAAAAGCACATGCTTATCGATTATATTGCAATATACAGTAACAAAAAATGTTGCAAATTAGGGGAAACATAAAGTAACTGTGCTGCTTTTATATTAATGATATTTTTCTTTTCAGAGCTTTGTCAGCTAGTGCCAGTGGACTCCAGAGAATTTAAACAAGACATTTTGAAAATTCTCAATTCATCTTGCTTGGATACCTCATCCAGTGCTAACTTCACTTACGTGAAAGCTAGTATGATTCACAATGAACGATTAGAAAAAGAGGTTAGTATATTTGATCATTTTGACTGAACTTATGTTTTTTCTCTAAATTGTATCCACGTGGTTAATTTTATATTTAAATTCCAGTACATGGAAAAAAGGAAGGAGCTGAGAAGTGAGGGTCGAACTGAAAAGGAGTTGACAGAATCATATGCATTCTTGCTTCTGGACACTTCCCAGGTATGTATTACAACTTTATTTTGGGTGACATTTTAAAAAAAAGCCTTGTGTGCTGCTTTTACGTTCAAATTGTCATTTAACCACTTATCAACAGCTTAAATTTTGTGCAGCAGTCACCTCTGTCTGTGTGTTTACCTCCTAGTATGTTCATGAGTCACGTCAAAGCTAAATATCTCTAACTCAAATTTGCACTCAGTGAGCATTACTGTTGGAATGCTAAGGGTAGCTTTAACTTAAAATTTGAAAATGTTTCTTTATATTAATTTCCGCATTCATGCCAAGTCAATTTGTAAAAACTGTTGTTTTCATATTTTTCAAGCAGCTTGACAAAACTGAGTGCAAGTCTAAACATACCAATAACTAACTGCTGCAATATATTTACCACATTGAAGATTTTGAACTGCATGGGCTGAAGGGCCTGTGCTGTGCTGTACTGTTCTATGTCAATTACTATGCATTTAAGCATCTTTCACACTTGGTAGAGGTGAAGCCTAACTTGATTGGCTGTGAATAAACTAAATACCGAGCATATAAAAATGTCACAGCATTGCAGGCAAGAGGTTTACTCGTGTTTTGTATGAACTCCAGGTCAGTGATCTGGTACCAGTTTGTTCTCCTAGCAAATGTTGATATTCACTAATTCCCATAATGCGTTCAAACTCCCTGATGCTTGATGACATTAATCTGCCACTAAGCTGTTAGAAAGTATAAATTTGTCCCCCTAAAAGCTGATGTTATGTTCCTTTCTTCTGATGTCCTAGAAAATTTTAATTTGCTTGAATATCACTGGTTAATTCTTGTTTTGAATGTTCCCAAATCAACTTTCTTCCCCACGCACAATGCTGAGACCTTGCGGATCTCAATGTATTAACATCCAGTGTGACTACAGTTGTGATTTGCATTCCTCCTCTTCGGCTTTGACTTCACTTCATTTGGGTACTCCAACCCCTGATCTCCCTTCACAACCATGGTGCTGTTGTCTTATGGATTCACTGTTATTGCTGTTATAGGTTACCGGCAAGGTAATGTCAGTGTAGTTCTGTCATGTAGCTCTCTTATAACGCGACAGTTGCATTCCCGTGCGACCCCAGCTATAGAAAATCGCTATACCTGTATGGCAGAAAGTTTTCATTATCCAAACAGCGACCACTATTCATCAAATGCATTATTACAGAACTACCTGTAATGTGGCTGTATGAGTAGTCCACTGACCCAAGCCAATGCGCTAGTGGTATAGATTTGAATCTCAACAAGCCGGAAGTGAAATTTGAAATCCATGAATGAATCTGGAATTAAAAGTTAGTCTTATGGCAATCATGTTATTTGTCATAAAAGCCATCTGGTTTACGGAGAGAAAAGTCTGCTATTCTCGTTTGGTCTGACCTCGACCATAGCAATGGATCTAGCAGTGAGCCATTGAAACGGCTACAAAACAGGACAGACCACTGCAATCAATGATGGCAAATCCAGTTCTGGCTGCTGATCTAGCAGTACTTAGTGAATCAAGCTTGGGCTGAAGTTAGGAGCGATGTGCCAAAGATAAGCCAAGAAACATCTTGTAACCCAACCCTACTAATGCTTTAAATGGAATTATACCTTACAGTAATTTCTGTTTGTGTTTAAAATGGGATTTACTGCATTTTCAAATGTAATTCATTATGGGACAATGTCCCAGACACCTCCACGACCAGGTTTCCCTCTAATTTTCCCAGCTGTGCAGCCCTCAAGTACACGTGCAACAGCAATATTTGGAACTGGAATCAGTCCTCCTCCATGCTGAACGCTCATTGGAAAAGGAACACAGATGGGCAAGGGCACAGAATATACATCTGGTAGGAGTATTTTCATGTCTGTCACCAAGAGAGATGTAGTAGAACCACTACTGAGCAGGCTGGCCAATTCCTAAAGAACGTCGGTGCTAGACTAGTTCTGTGACAGGTGGTGAGGCAACCAACAAGAGGCAAACACCTACATATCCTCATCCTCACCAGTCTATCTGGACCATATGCATTTATGTCAGCATTAATCCTTGTGGAGATGAAGTACTGTCTTCATGTGGAAGATATCCTCTCTGATGTTGTGTGGCACAAACTTCAATCACAATCATATTCCCCAGTCTGCCATTCCAATGAAGCTGAGACAAACATTGGTTCAATTGAGAGTACTGAGTGCATTCCAGAAGAAGCATCAGTGTTACCTAAAAATGGGGTATCAGGTTGATGAAGGTACAACACAGGACTGCTTGCATGTCGAATAGTAGGAACAGCATGCGAACAATAGACAGTACTAAGCAAATCCTCAACCTTCTGATTTACCCATGCTCTACAGTCTTGCTGTGTCCAGTTGTGACAGGATAATTGATTGTTGGCGGGGATCAATCCTTGTCGGTGACACCAACATCACATGAAAATAAAGAATAAGGTGCTGTGGAGGTGTGCATTGAGTCTCAGATACTTGAATTTTGAATAAAAACAAGGGTGGTTCACTCCATTCATGCTGAATACTTCAGCTTTGAACAAATCTTTGGAATGACTTTAGGACCTCCATCGACCACACTGTGACTCACAACACTATCATATCTCCTGTTGACTTGTTTTGCTCCAAGGAAAACAGCCATTTTTCCAAACTAGCCCTATAGCTAAAATCACTCCTGCAAGTATTCCATTAAATTTTCTGTGCACACTCTGAGACCTTGACATGTTTAGAACAGAGCTGATCTGTGGGACGTTTACTGTGTTATCTACCTCCTATAACCTTTGACTCCCTTGTCCATCAAGAATCTTATCTAAGTTAGCTTTCAGTGTTCGACAGTCCTGTTTCACTGCTCCCTGAGGAAGAGAATTACACAAACTAACAATCCTGACTAGAAAAAAGAACTGCCCTTGTTTCTGTCTTAACTGGTTGACTCTATTTTAATTATTCCTCCTAGTTCTTGTTCCTTCATGATCCATCTCAGAATTTCGGAGGCAAGAGAGGAGATTGCTGGGGCTTTGACAGAGATCTTTGTGTTCTATTTAGTAACAGGTCAGGTCCCAGTAGACTGGAGTATAGCCAGCGTTGTTCCTTTGTTTAAGAAACGCACCAGGGATAATCTGGTAGCTAGTGAGCTTTACATCAGTGGTAGTGAAATTAATGGAGAAGATTCATAGGGACAGGATTTACTCGCATTTGGAAAATAATGGATTTATTAGTGGTAGTCAACATGGCTTTGAGTGACGGAGGTCTTGTCTGTTAAATTTGAGTTATTTTTTTTGTGTAAGTGACAGGGACGATTGATGGTAGAGCAATGTAGTGTGAGTGGGCTTCTATAAAGCATTTGATAAGGTCCTTCATGGTAAGCTGCTTCACAAGGTTAAGTCATATGGGATCTGCAGTGACTTGCTAAAGTGGATACAAAATTGGGTGGGTCATAGATGACTGAGGGTAGTTATGGAGGGTTGTTCTTCTGATTGGAGATTTATGACCAGTGGTGTTCTGCAAGGATTAATGCTTGGACCTCTGTTGTTTGTGATATAAATGATTTGGATGATGATCTAAGTCTGACAACACTAAACTGGTGAAGTTACTGATAGTGAGGAATTTGTGAGAGGATACAGGAAGCTAGAGATCAAAAGTAAAATTGAGCAGAGAAATGATAGATGGAGTTTGATCTATACAGGTGAGATGATAGGAGGTCAAATGCAAGAGGAAAGGGTGCAATAAATAGCAGGACCCTTAGGAGCATTGATATACAGAGGGATCTTGAGATGCTCCCGAAAAGTGACAACATAAGTAGATAAGATGATAAAGGAGGCAAATGGCATGCTTGCCTTCGTTGGTAGGGGCACTGAGTATTAGTTTGAATGAGTTTTGATCTCTTAGGAGGTTGCTTAGTGATTAACTAGTCAGTATTTCAGGAACCATGATGTTTTTGAAACCATTATGAGACACTAACTTTTCAGAGTCTTAATGGTAACTTGTTTTGTGAGTTGTCAGAGTAAGCATTGGAGAACATTTGCCTGCTTTAATATAGAAAGGTCAGGAATTGATTTACGTAGGAAAAACGTTCATTAAGTGAAAGGCTTTTGGTTTCATTTTGCAGAAATCCTTGCTGAAGTTGAGTGTATAAATCAGTTCTGCCTTTTAATCCCCTTTAGCATCTTGTATACCCCAATTAAATCTCTCATTCTTCTCAACTACAAAATTGACTTGATGGTAGGACACAGGCGATGGTGGTGGACGTTTTCTTTTGGACTGGAGGCCTGTGACCAACTAACTATTTTGAAGGACATGGGCCAAATGCAGGAAAATGGGACTTGTTTAGTTTGAGAAACTTGGTTGGCATGGATGGTTTGGATCAAAGGGTCTATTACTGTGCTACATGACTGTAACTCCAGAGAGTATAGGTTTATACTGCTGAATCTGCCTTCATAAGATACTCTCTTTATCTCTAGAATCAATCTAGTGAGCTTCCTCTCTACTAACTCAAATGTAGCTATGTCCCTTCAAAAGTAAAGAGACCAAATTTGTACAAAGCAATGCAGGTGTGATCTCTGTAATGCATCGCAAAGTTGTGTGGTACTTGCTTACCTTTTTTGTACTGTATTCCTTCATCAATAAATGCCAAAATTCCATTTAGCTGCTTTATTCCCTGCTGTTACCTACATGCTAGTTTTCTGTAATTCATGCACAAGGACACTCCTATTCCCCTGTACTGAAGCAGTCTAAAGTTTCCCTCCATTTAGATAATTTGCCTTTTCTATTCTGCTGAACAAAATTGATAACCTCACACTTAAAATCCACGTTCAACTTCTTCGTTGCCAGATTTTGACTGTTCGCCTCACCAATCCATATCCATTTGTAAACTTCTTATTTTTCCATTGCAACCTCATTTGCCATCTATTTTAGTGTTGCCTGAAATTTTGGCTTTAATACTTTCTATTCCTGTGTCCAGATTATTATTATAGGTTGTAAATAGTTCGTGTCTGAGGACAGAACCCTGTGGCACGCCACTGGTTACATCTTGCCAACCAGAGAAAAACTCACCAATCTTAACTTTCTGCTGGTTAGCCGATCCTCTAGCCAAGCTGATAAATTACCCCAATCAATATGATCTTCCCTTTGTTATTAACATTTTGTGCAGAATCTTATCGAATGCTTTCTAGAATTCCAGATACTATATCTAGAGAATCCCCATTATCCACCTTGGTTGTTACATGCTCGAAGAACTCCAGTACATTAGTCAAATATGCTGATTCCATTCGATTGTGTTTTGACTTTTCAAATGCTGTGTTATTATTTCTTTAATAATGTGTTCCAAAATTTCCTAATTGCACCTGTGAAATTAACTGATCTATAGTTTCCCACTCTCTGCCTTCATCCCTTTTTGAGTGAGGGCATTATGTTAACATTTTTCCAATCCATTGGAACCTTTTCCTGCATTCAGGGAATTTTGGAATATTATGTACAAATGGGTCCATTGTCTGTGCTCCCATTTTCTTTCCTACCCTAGGATGTAGGCTGTCAAGCCATGGGGACTTCTGTCTTCAATCACAATAGTTTGCTCATTTCGATAATAAGTCGCCCTTCTTCCCCCTTATGTGATGATTGTTTTCTCCCCCACCACCCCCAACTACTTTTTCTTCATTTTCGGAGTATATTTTAATTGGGAGCAAGTGAGTACCTCCTTAAACAACTGCCGCTGCTTATTAACTGTCCTACCTTTTTAATCTTTCTACACAACCTATGTAATTATCTTTGTTTAATGCCAGAACACTAGTGTCAGACTCCAGTTTCAAAAACATGGGATAAAAGACAGTAGCAAACATTGTGATTGCCAGTACTTTTAGCAAGCCAAAATTAGATCTAGTTTATTTCAGACTAATGAAGAGTAAGATGATCACGTTTGACTGGACAGCATCAAAGTACTTGACTCAGCAGATCTATCCCTTTTTAAGGCGATTTGTCATGCCCTTAGGTGATTTGAGTATTCTTTCAAGGTTAATGATTGCCCCAACATTGATCTGCTTGGCTTGTAGATATAATTTCTACTTGGAAAAATGATATCTTTTTTTCAGAACACATTTTTGTAGACATTTTCTCTTTTAACTGATAGTCATACAAAATATTCACATTAGTGTAATTTTAGTTCTGCTCTGTAGTGCAAACAGTAATTTCCTTTCAGTGTCACCAATATATTGGAACCCCTGGAGCTTGTTTGCTGTAGGAGATCACATGCGGCCGTATCTACTTAACAATATGATGGCGGCAATTGTATGTACAACCATAACATTTTAGTGTTTCAGGTCGGGAAAATTAATTTCAACATTATGTTGAGAATGCTTATAATGAAAACACTACAAAGTATATATTCCATCTTTTTAAAATTTTATCTGCATATTTATAAATGAATTGATGACTTCACGATAACTATTTTTTTCCCCACCAGATTCCCATTATTTGTGAGAGGGGATTGCCAGTGGGGCACTCAAAAGTAACAATTCTTGGAAATCCAACAATGGGTAAAAACAAAAATTTTGAAGCAGTAACTTGTATTTTAAAGGATGTATTGTGTTTTGAGTTCTTGCTGAAATTTATGAACATTTAATTTTTCTCATTAACCTAATGAAAATCTTTAAAAAACAATGACTGAGAATGTAATATTTGTTACCCGCCCCCTCCAAATCACAGGCGTTTATCTTTCAAAATATTGTGACATACTTCAGCCCAATCCTTTGGATAGTGGAAGGAAGGCTGAGATGATGATTTTCAAAATCATAAAGGTAATGTCTGACTTTGTCTTTTGAGCCAGCTTTGTCTCTTGTTTTCATTCTTCTCCCTTGTCTCCAACTTCATTATATCTCCTTTGTGATGAAATGTAATTGTTCTGCATACAAAATTAAAACAAACACAATAAGGAAAAAATATCCCAGTATTAAAACATTTGTTTTTGTCTTGGAATTATGTGTGTTATAATTTCTAATAATGGCGGCTGAGATTTCACCAGTTATGAGAGAAGGCATTGACTAGATGCTAATTGCACGTTATTTCTGGTGTGAAAAGGACTGATTGTCCCTCTTTGATCTGTTTGGAACAGTATTGCGAGAGGGCTGAGGGAAATAGTCCTTTTCAAGTTGTTCATTTGAAAATGGTGAACTGTTTCATGATATCTTAACATGTCTAATTTTTATTTGTTTAATTTTAATTCTTCAGGGAAGAGTAAAGGCTGTTTTCGATAACTCCACCAAGAATTTTACCCCTCCGACTCCAAAACATGATTGCCATGTGTTTAGAAACCTTAACCGGGTCACTTCACTATTCACTTACAGAGCATTTGATCTTACACAGGTACCTTTTCAAAATTTCATCCATCTGAAATTTGGCAATTGACTTGATTTATTTGTAATTTTCAAAAGGTAAGCTTAATTTTTTGTTGATGCCATATTCTAGAAATCAATACGTAAATTAACCATTTGCTTCATTAGGTTATTAATGTTGTACTTTAATTTTTCAGTTTTATCTTTATGAATTTGGAAATGAAGGCATACGACAGTATCCAAGACATGTTTGCCCATATGCTGTGGTATCCTTTGTTTACAAGGAAAAAATTCCCAAAATACCAAAGCCAGTTGTGTTCAGGTAAGAAAAGCATGTGTGGAATATACATTCTGTGAATCGAGATTGTTCTGCCTGCTCCAGACAAACTGTTGGAGGATATATTGGTCATGAGCTCTAAGTCAACAATGGCTACTGTGGAACTTGAACCTTTAACAGCTTTGAGGCCCTTTTAAAATGATGGGCACAGTTTAAATAAATGACGTTTGAGGCTTGATTCCTGCTCCAGAAGTACAGTGAAAAGACAAGTTTTGAAAATACTGCCATAGCTTTTCTCATATCCCACTGTTTTCATTGTGTACAGTCATTGCAATTTTCGAGCCTCAACATGGGGTTGCAGAAGGGAAAGGTTTGGGAAACATTAGAGTAGAGAGATGTACTGTATCAGTTTTTAATTGGAACTTTGTTATCTTCTTTACAAGCCCTGGTTTTATCTGTAAGGATGAATATTGCCTTAGATGAGTACAGATGCGGGCCTGAATTTTGGATTTCCCGGTGATTCATTATGTTGTTGGCTGATAATTTAACACCGAGAAATTGATCTATGAATTTGCAAATTATACCATGACCCTCTCTTGTTGAGTTGCTTCTAATTAACTTGCCAGTTCACCGCCTTTGCCTAAAGCTACACAATGGTGTATTTCAATTGAATAAAACTCTGGAATTTAAGGGCCTAACGGTGACCAACATCAATTATCTTCAGAACTATGGTATTTTTGGACTTCTTCAGGGAAGGAAACTGTTGTCCTTACCTATTATGATTACGTGTGACAGCAGACTCTTACAAGGTGGTTGACTCTTAAGTGTACTCTGAAATGGCCTAGCAAGTCATTAGTTGAATCAACCACTGTAAAGGAATGAAACTGGACAGGTTGCCTGGCATTGACTAACACACTAGAAACTATAAAGGCGTACATAGCCCTGTTGACCTGCAATGTCCTCCTTATTGGCATGTGAGGGTTAGTGCCAGAATTGAGAGAGCTGCTTTTCAGACTAGTCAAACAGTCTAGCATAGTTATAATATCAGAATCTTATTATACATAATGTCCCAAACAAAAGTATTAAAATCCCTGGATGTGCCCTGTCCCACTGGCAGGACAGGCCCAGCAGAGGTAGCAGCACTATGGTATAAGATCAGGGTGACTTGCATTAAGAGTTTTTAACATTTACGCATAAAGTGAAACGTGAAAAGGGAAACCTACAAAGTTTTCTGCTTACTAGCTGATGCCCCGACACACAAGGTACTTATGCACCTTGAACAGAGCTTGGAGGAAGTGCTGAGGGTTGTAATGGTGATTGTACCCTGGAGGGAGTCTTAAATGCCCACCACTAGTAGTGACTTGGAAACTCCACTGCTAATTGAGCTGGATGAGACCCAAAGGATGTAGCTGCTAGACCAGGTAGGCAGCAGGTGGTGAGAGAATGAACAAGAAGGAAAAGCGTGCTCTGTTTAATTCATGCTCTATTTAATTCTCATCCAGTTTGCTGCTGCAGCTGTCCATGATAGTATTGGTAAGAGTGACTGCTGCACAGTCCTTTGTGGAGATTAAGTCACATTTCAATCTAAGAATGCTCTTCGGTGTGTTATGTGGCACTGTCTGTATGCTAAATGGATGAAAATATTCATTTCATGCATAATTTTAGGTCAGCTAATAAAACTTCTTCGGTAAACGAATATTTCTTTCAAAGCCCATGATTCTATCTTGGCATAATTCCCTAATGAAGACTTACATTCCCCTGTGTTTTTCTGAGTCAGGTTGAGGCTTTCTAAATATTCTGAACATGGCTTTCTCTTCAAGCCAGATCAGCCATTCCATTTATGGGGAGACATTGGACGAGTGGTATTGTTGCCAGACAGTCAAATCTGTTGTTCTGGGGACCCAGATTCGAATCCTGCCATGGAAGATGGTGGAATTTGCATTTTTTTTTGAAAAGCCTGGATTTAAGAATTCAATGATGACCATAAAACAAACTTGTGTCGATTGTTGGGAAAATACCACGTGGTTCACTAATGTCTTTTTGGGAAGGAAATTTCCATCTTTATCTAGTCGGGCCTACACATGACTCTAGACCCATAGCAATGTGGTTGACTCTTAACAGCCCTCTGGGCAGTTAGAAATGGACAGTAGATGCAGGCCTAGCCAGTGACATCCACAACCCATGAACAAGTTTTTTAAAAGCACCAATCTATAGCATTCATGCAGGTGGAATACAGATAGATAGCAGAGCTATGATGAGGTAAACTCTTCTTTCCCCGCCCCCGTTACATACTTTGGTTTTGATCCTTTCTCATTTTTGAACCACTGAGGTGCCTCCTTGCCAAGAAGAAACTTGATTAAGTATAACTCGAGGAGTGATTGTTCTCTTTTGTTTCCTTTGTGTTTTTATGGTGCCAAATTAAGATAGTGTTCAGCCGACCTGCATATGTATTTGGAAGTTTTGAGATTTGGTGAAAATTGATCTTTAATGAAATGTGATTTAATATTCTTTTCAGGCTTCATGAAGGCTTTTCTTGATGAAATGATTGTCTTTTGTATATTTTTACTATCCTGGTTTCTCCACACGGTAGTGATATAGGCTTAAAATCCAATTTTGGTGCCATAAGGTTTGGTCCCCTCTAGGTAGAACAGGGTGCTGCTTTTGGCCTCGTCAGCTTTGCATCAGCAAGGTGTAACTCTGAGATTTAATTTTAACATCCACAGGATGAGGCTATCATTGACTAGGTCAGCATTTATTGCCCAGCAGACTGTTTAAGAATCAACCACATTGCTGAGAGTTTCCTTCCCTAAATGACATTCGTGAACCAGATACCAATCAGCAATGGATTTGTGGTTATCGTTAAACTCTTATTTCCAAGTTAACTTTGAATTCAAGTTCTGCTGTAGTGGGATTTGAACCCCGGTCCCCAGAACCTGGATCTCTGGATTAACAGTCCGATAATATCTCTAGGCCATCCATCACCTTCGCAAATTGATATTAATATCCTACAGCTTTTGCTGCATGGGAAGATGAGGCTGAACTATAACTTCTGTTCCACTTTTTCCAGAGCATTGGAGTGGTCTGACATGCCTATCAGATGTAATGGCCACTTGGGTGAGATAAAAAGGGGTGATTTGGGAACCCAGGATCTTGCACGCTGGGGAGCCTGTGCTTTTGAAAAGCATGGGAGCAAAGTCCTGAGTAGCTAGGCAGAAATTTTTATATTTCATAAAAGAACAATGGCAGAAAATAATTAATATTGTCTGAACCAAGTCACAGCTGTGTTGAGTTTCTTCAAATATGGTTTGATCTGCAAAGATCCCCAGATAGGCTGTATCAAGGATGTTATTTTTGGGACAAAATTGCTTATGTATGGTAATACACTATTTCTTCTGCTTTTGCAGCATAGATGACACCCAATCAGGTATGTTCATTCTCATTTTCATGTTTGAATTGGTAGATATCATATAGCAATGTGTACTTTGTTTTTCCATCATTTGGCTACAATCAAGGTGGAATTCCATCTTTTGAGGTGGGGACAGTAATGAGGACATGGACTGCAAACTCTCGAATACTTGTCATTGTTCAGTAGAAACTGAACACCCAGAAAGCATTTTATTGTTATTGCATTTAATGCTGTGCTAGACGCACCAGTCTTGATATGCAAGTCTTAATGGCTGGATAGTAATACTGTAAGAACATTAACCTGAGGTCAAGAAGACTTGATTTTCAAAACAGTAGTGAATCTCGTATATTTACTTATTAGCTTTTGACTGAGGCTTGCGTTGAGCTGCTGGCAAAAAGTACACATTATTGCGACTGCAGAATAGTTTTGGTGAATTTTACTAGCATTTGAAAATTACACATACATTAGTGGCAAAGTAAATACCAATTATTCAGTTCTAAGATCTATGCTTAAAGTAACCAACCCAGTGATCAAACTTGGTGTTGCTTTGCCTGACCTTTCCAGCTGGGCTGCTTCGAATCCTTTACATTGCCTGGAATAGGTTCAGCGAAAAATATGTTAGCTATTGTTCATTTTTAAACAGTCTGTTAACTAGTATTATGTGCATTTTAAAATATTTTAGATCTCCAACATTTGTGTAGTGTGTTTCTGTGGTTATCCCTCATCTGCCTGCAAATTTATGAAATGGGAGGAGGAGCAGTACTTGCCACTTTTGAATCAGCTCCACTAGTCAAAAAGATGACTGATCTGATTTTAAACATAACTCCACATTTCTGCATACCTCCAGCGTGCTTATTAAGAATTTATCTATCTCTTGCCTTGAAATATTCAAGGATTTTACCTGCACTGCTTTTTGAGGAATGTTGCAAAGACTCACCACTCTTGGAGAGAAATATTTCTCTTCATCTGTCTTAAATTATGACCTCTTATTTTTAAACAGTGACTTCTTATTCTAGATTCTCCCACCGAGCGAAAATATCCTTTCCATATTCTCCTTGTCAAGTCCCTTCAGGACTTTGCATATTTCAATCAAGTTGCCTCTCAGTTTTCTAAACTCCACTAAATACATGTCTGCCCTGATCAATCTTTCTTCATAAAACAGCCCATTCATTCCAGCATTCTCTGAACTGCCTCCAGTATATTTTTATCCTTCATAAAATAGGAAACCACTATACAGTACTCCAATTTGGTTTTATCAACGCTTTGTATAACTGAAGTATAACATCCCCACTTGCAATGAATGATGTTATTCTGTTTCTTGCTATACCAGAATATTCAACTTCTGTGATTCGTGCACTTGGACACCCAGATCCTTGTGCACCTCAGAGCTCTTCCATCTCTCAGCTTTGAATTAGGTATATACCTCAGGGCAAGAGCTATAGCTGGGGGAAAGGCAATTATGAGGTGATTAGGCAAGATTTAGGATGCATAGGATGGGGAAGAAAATTGCAGGTGCTGGGCACAGTTGAAATGTGGACCTTGGTCAGGGAACAGGTACTGCGTGTCCTTGATAAGTATGTACCTGTCAGGCAGGGAGGAAGTGTTCGAGTGAGGGAACCGTGGTTTTCTAAAGAAGTTGAATCTCTTGTCAAGAGGAAGAAGGAGGCTTATGTAAAGATGAGGCGTGAAGGCTCAGGGTGCTTGAGAGTTACAAGTTAGCCAGGAAGGACCTAAAGAGAGAGCTAAGAAGAGCCAGGAGGGGCCGTGAGAAATCTTTGGCAGGTAGGATCAAGGAAAACACCAAAGCTTTCTATAGGTATGTCAGGAATAAAACAATGAGTAGAATAAGATTAGGGCCAGTCAAGGACAGTAGTGAGAAGTTGTGCATGGAGTCCGAAGAGATAGGAGAGATGCTAAATGAATATTTTTCGATTGTAGTCACACATGAAAAAGACAATGTTGTCGAGGAGAATACAGAGATACAGGCTATAGACTAGATGGGATTGAGGTTCATGAGGAGGAGGTGTTAGAAATTCTGGAAAGTGTGAAAATAGATAAGTCCCCTGGGCCGGATGAGATTTATCCTAGGATTCCCTGGGAAGCTAGGGAGGAGATTGCACAGCCTTTGGCTTTGATCTTTATGTCGTCATTGTCTACAGGAATAGTGCCAGAAGACTGGAGGATAGCAAATGTCCCCTTCTTCTAGAAGGGGAATAGAGTCAACCCTGGTAATTATATACCAGTGAGCCTTACTTCAGTTGTGGGTAAAGTGTTGGAAAGGATTATAAGAGATTGGATTTATAATCCTCTAGAAAGGAATAATTTGATTAGGGATAGTCCACACGGTTTTGTGAAGGCTAGGTCATGCCTCACAAACCTTATTGAGTCCTTTGAGAAGGTGACCAAGCAGGTGGATGAGCGTAAAGCGGTTGCTGTGAAGTATATGGATTTCAGTAAAGTGTTTGATAAGGTTCTTCATGGTAGGCCATTGCAGAAAATTACGGAGGCATAGGATTGAGGGTGATTTAGTGGTTTGGATTAGAAATTGGCTAGTTGTAAGAAGAGAGAGGGTAGTGGTTGATGGGAAAATGTTCATCCTGGAGTTACTAGTGATGTACTGCAAGGATCTGTTTTGAGGCCACTGCTGTTTGTCATTTTTATACATGACCTGGATGAGGGCGTAGAGGATGGTTTAGTAAATTTGCAGATGACACTAAAGTCAGT
The DNA here is from genome assembly GCF_030684315.1 of Stegostoma tigrinum. Taxonomy (NCBI): domain Eukaryota; kingdom Metazoa; phylum Chordata; class Chondrichthyes; order Orectolobiformes; family Stegostomatidae; genus Stegostoma; species Stegostoma tigrinum. The sequence continues at coordinate 32,519,166 of NC_081364.1, read as the reverse complement.
GAAGTTGTGGATCTTGTGGAAGGATGTTGCAGATTACAGAGGGACATAGATAAGCTGCAGAGCTGGGCTGAGAGGTGGCAAATGAAGTTTAATGTGGAAAAGTGTGAGATGATTCACGTTGGAAGAAGTAACAGGAATACAGAGTACTGGGCTAATGGTAAGATTCTTGGTAGCGTGGATGAGCAGGGAGATCTTGGTGTCCATGTGCATAGTTCCCTGAAAGTTGTTAAGAAGGTGTACGTGGTGTTAGATTTTATCAGTAGCGGGATTGAGTTTCGGAGCCATGAGGTCATGTAACTGTACAAAACTCTGGTGCGGCTGCACATGGAGTATTGCGTGCATTTCTGGCCTCTGCATTACAGGAAGGATGTGGAAGCATTGAAAAGGGTACAGAGGAGATTTTCCAGGAGGTTGCCTGGTATGGCTGGAAGGTCTTATGAGGAAAGGCTGAGGGACTTAAGGCTGTTTTTGTTAGAGAGAAGAAGGTTAAGAGGTGACTTAATAGAGACACTCAAGATGATCAGAGGATTAGATGGGTGGACATTGAGAGCCTTTTTCCTTGGATGGTGCTGGCTAGCATGAGGGGACATAGCTTTAAATTGAGGGGTGATAGATATAGGACACATGTCAGAGATGCTCTCCTTACTTAGAGAGTAGTAAGGGCATGGAATGCCCTGCCTGCAACAGTAGTAGACTCGCCAGCTTTAAGGGCATTTAAATGGTCATTGGATAAACATATGGACGATAATGGAATGTTATAGGTTAGATGAGCTTCAGATTGGTTTCACAGGTTGGCGCAACATCGAGGGCCGAAGGGCCTATGCTGTGCTGTTATGTTCTATGACCCTGACTCTGCCAAATGGACAGTTTAACCATTTCCCATATTATGCTCCATCAGCCATATCTTTGCCCTCTCACTTAACCTACCTATGTACTTCTGTAGCTTCTTTGTAACCTCTTCACAACTTGCTTTCCTACCTTTTTCATCAGCAAATTTAGCAACTATATTTTTCCCTTCAGATCATTATAACTTGTAAAGCTTTTATAAATTGGAAGAAGTTGAGGCACTAGCACTGATCCCTGTACCAACCGGACCTATTATGTATGCACTGTTTCCTGCTCTGCATATATTATCTCCTGTATAATGAGCTTTTATTTTCTGCAATAACCTTTTGGTGTGGTGCCTTATCAAATTGTCTTGTGAAATCTAAGTACAGAGCGTCACCTGGTTCCCCTTTATCCATCGTACATGTTACTCCTTCAAAGAACTTCGGTAAATTGTTTAAACATGATTTTTCTGTCACAAAACTGTATTGACTACCCAATTACCTTTAACCTATCAAAAGTGCCTTTTAAATGATGTATTTAATAATAACTTTGTACATTTTTCCCCAAGACACGTTAGCCTATAGTTTTCTGTTTTCTTTCCCCTTTTTTGAAGATAGTAGTACTGTCAGCTGCATTCCAATTTAATGGATTATTCCCCAAATCTAGAGAATTTTAAGAAATTAAGAGCAGTGTATCAACTTCCTTTATTATCAACTTCTTTTAAGATCATAGGATGAATGCCATCAGCACTTGGGGAATTGTTGACCCACAGTTTCCGTAATTTGCAGTTTTTGCAAATTCCTTCCTCCCTTTCAATTCCTGATTTGACATGTATTTTGTGGATTTTATTTGCATCCTGTGGTGAGCTTTCAAGTGTTTCATTTCACAGACAACCCTGTGCTTTTGTGCCTTGATCTTTTTAGACTCCTTTTCATCTCTTGGCATTGTATCTGTACATTTTACTTGGTCTCCTCGGTTAATAATAGCTCACCATGTGTTAGTTTAACTTAGTTTTTTTTTGACTGACCTTCTGAAAATCAAGAGTTCTGCCTGTTTAGGAAAGCCTTACACCATCTGGAAGGGACAACTTATGAACAAGGGGAGATTTCTATGCTTTGGCATTTTACGGTCAGCTACTCAACCGTTTCTGCCATTCAAACTGTAAGTAGCATTATTTTACGTATTTTAATTTTATTTGCTCAATGGAGAAATTTGATAATTAACTGGAAGTGACTGTGTAGCATTCTGGTCAAGAATATTGTATTGCTACTCTAAGTTAGTGTTTTTTTGGAAATTCTGGCTTTATAACCACAATAGAGCCAGAGAATGACAACTTTGTACACTCTTCACTGTATTCCTATACTTGAGTGCAAATGACAATAAAATATAATTCTAATTCTAAAAGAGAAATTATGTAGCAATGACGTGCAAACATTCTGTAATGGGTGAAGAACTGGCTAATATCCAAGATCTAAGTAGGATTTTGGTAGTTGTGAAATGTTGCCTTTTAAAGGAATTATAAATTTAAAATCTGTCAAAAATTTGAAATATGTTTTGAGGACATCCTGTAGTGTGCTGTTTGTAATCATGGTGAGAAATCAATTAGAGTTAAACAACTTACTAATTCTATTCGAAATAGGTAATTAAATCATTTAGGTGACTTTTTTCTGTAAATATAAAAAATCCACCATTATGCTATGGACAAAGAGGCAAAAATTAATGGGAGAAACCCTAAATACTTCAATACAAAGCATGCCATACTTTCATTGCAATTGCAATATTGGTTAACTGAAGCAAAAGTAACTGCTAAACAATGGGTTACTGCAATCAGTCACAGATTGATGCAACACTGACCAGTAAGTGTTCTTGTGAAGATTAACTATTGATCTTAACCCACTACTTGTTCAAGCAGTGCATTCCAGATTGTAACAACTCACTTTGACAATATTTCCACATGTTACCTTGACTTAAATTACAGTCTCTGGAAATGAGACCTATGGTTCTAATTTTTTTTGCCACTGGAAACAGTTTGTTTTCATTTACCATTACTCTTATTGCAGCCATTTATGATTTTGAACATGCCTATTTAAATTTAATATTATTTTTTTCATAAGAGAACAAAACTTAGCCTTTCCAATGTCATTATTTAATCGGAATCCCTCATTCCTTGTACCATTCTAACAAATCTCTTCATCCGTTCAAAGGCCTTGACACCATTCCTACAGTGTGTTCAGAGGGGAATACATAATTCCAGTAAAGGTCTCAAAAGAGTTTAGGCAGGTTGAGCTTAATTTTGCTTTTTGTGGTGCAGTTGGCGTAGTGATATTGTTACCGGACTGGTAATCCAGAAACCTAGATAATATTCTTTGGACTAGTGATAATGGGAACTGCAGATGCTGGAGAATCCAAGATAATAAAATGTGAGGCTGGATGAACACAACAGGTTGCTGTACTCATATTCCGCTTGGGAACCCTGCAGCCCAATGGTATCAATGTGGACTTTACCAGCTTCAAAATCTCACCTTCCCCCACCGCATCCCAAAACCAGCCCAGTTGGTCCCCTCCCCCCACTGCACCACACAACCAGCCCAGCTTTTCCCCTCCACCCACTACATCCCAAAACCAGTCCAACCTGTCTCTGCCTCCCTAACCTGTTCTTCCTCTCACCCATCCCTTCCTCCCACCCCAAGCCGCACCTCCATCTCCTACCTACTAACCTCATCCCACCTCCTTGACCTGTCCGTCTTCCCTGGACTGACCTATCCCCTCCCTACCTCCCCACCTATACTCTCCTCTCCACCTATCTTTTTTTCTCTCCATCTTCAGTTCGCCTCCCCCTCTCTCCCTATTTATTCCAGAACCCTCACCCCATTCCCCTCTCTGATGAAGGGTCTAGGCCCGAAACGTCAGCTTTTGTGCTCCTGAGATGCTGCTTGGCCTGCTGTGTTCATCAAGCCTCACATTTTATTATCTAATATTCTTTGGAGCAGGGTTTGAATCCCACCATGGCAGAAGGCAAAATTTGAATTCTGTTTAAAAAAAAATCTAGGAAAATGTGCCTAAAGATGATGACCATTGTTGATTGTCGTAAAAACTCATATGTTTCAGTAATACTCTTTAGGAAAGGCTACCCTTCCCTTGAGTCCAGACCCTTACAAGGTGGTTGATTTTCAATCACCTTCTGAAATAACTGGCATGCCATTCAGTTGTATCAGCTGCTAGAAAGGAAGAAGGAATGAAACCAGCAGTGGCTTGTAAGCACCAACTGAGCTGGTTAATTCCTAAAGAACATGGCTGCTAAACTTGATCTGCAGCAGGTGGTGACAGAATCATTAAAGAGGGGAAAAATATAGTTAACCCCATTCTCCCCAGTCTGTCTGGTCACATGCATCTGTGGCAATGAAAATATTGATAACAGTAACCACCCTGCAGACCTTGTGCAGATACTGCTCTGTCTTCACGTTGAGAATACTCTCTGTTGTGTGGTACTATCACCATGCTAAATGACTACAAACAGATCTGGCAGTTCGAGTCTGGGCACCTGTGAGATGCTGTGGGCCATCAGCTGTAGGTGAATCGTACTCCCAACAATTTTCTACCTCATTGCCTGGCATATTCTCCACTGTACATTTTCCATCAAGTTAGGGATCATTTTCTGGTTCAGTGCAGGAGGGCATGTAAGGAGCAGTACTTTGTTTACCTAAAGATGAGGCGTTAACCTAGTGAAGCTACAAAGTACGACTACCGATCTGTCAGACAACATAAGCAACAAGAGCTACATTATTGTCAACAAATGGACCTGAATTTTAGCTCTGTAGTCCTGTCACATCTAGTCGTCAATGGTAGTGGACAATTAAACACTTCAAAGAGGAGGATCCTCCACAAACTTCCTCATCCTTGATAACAATGGAGCCCATTGCATTAGAGCAAAGAAAAAATAAAGCTAAAGCATTTGCAACAATTTTTAGTTAGAGTTTCTGTTTTGGGATCTAACTTGTCCACCTTCAGAGATCCCCAGCCTCTCAATGGCGAGTTTTCAACCTGTTAGTTTCGCTCCACGTGTTATCAAGAAGTAGTGCAAGGCTCTGGATATTGCAAAGGCCGTGAGTCTTGATGAAATTGCAGCAGTGCTTCTGAGGAATTGGTGCTCCAGAACTTGCCACAACCCTAATCAAAATATTCAGTACAACTACAGAATGCTCAGGTATGTCCTTAAGGCATAAGAACAAATATAACTCAACCAATTGCCACACCATCAGTCCAGTGGTGGACATTGTCATCAACAGTGCTATCAAGCACAACTTGCTTAGTAATAGCTTTCTTACTGATGCTCAGTTGGGGTTTTGTCAGGGCCACTTGACTCCGAACCACAATCTTGATTCAAACATGACCAAAAGAGCTGAATTGTAGAAATGAGGTGAGAGTGACTGCCCTTGTCACCAAGACGACACCTTACAGAATGTTACACAGCTCCAGCAAAACTAGAATCGGTTAAATGTAAGACAGATAAATGTAAATGATAAGACAGACAGTAATCCCGACACTAGCCAGAAGGAGCGAACTCAACACCCTCAACACACAGGCCCTGGAAGGATTAAGGAAGGACAAGAACATGACAATACTACCAGCAGACAAAAGGCGCTCAACAGGGATACTGAATAAAAGGGACTACATCTCCAAGTCACAAGCACTGCTTGTCGACGAGAACACATATCGGCCAGTACAAACAGTTATCCTCTGCTGCTTCATCAATGCCTTTCTCCCTGTCATATGGTCAGAAATTGCAATGTTTGCTGATGACAGCATGATATTCACGAATTCTCAGATACTGAAACTGACCATTCCTAAATGCAACAAGACCTGGACAGTATCTCACCTTGAGCTGACAAGTAACAAGTGATATTGTGCTACACAAGTGCCAGGCAATGATTGTCTCCCAGCAACGATCCTGCCATCATCCCTTCATAGTCAATGGCATTCCCCATCACTAAATCCCTTTACTGTCAAGTTCCTGCAGGTGACCATTGAGCAGAAACTGAGGTGGATTAGCCATACAAGTAAAACCAAAAATTACTGGTCGCCAGGTCTGCCAGCATCTTGGACAGAAAAGAGAGTCAACCTTTCAAGTCCAGTGACCCGACCCCCCCCCAAACTTCCTTAGAACAATTTGCACAAGAACCATAGCTGCAAGAGCAGATCAGAGGCTAGGAATCCTGCAGCAAATAACTCACTTCCAGATTCCCCAAAGCCTGTTCACCATCTATAAAGTACAAGTCAGGAGTTTGATGGAATACTCCTCACTTACCAGTATGAGTGTACATGCACAATCACTTCTCTCTAGTAGGTCAAGTGTAATAGATATGTGATTACACCACCTGCAAGTTCCCTTCCAAGACATTCACTTTCCAGACTTGGAAATATATCACCATTCCTTCAGTGTGGCTGGGTCAAAATCTTGAAACTCTGCCCTTAATGCCACTGTGGGTTTATTTGGACAAATGGACTGCAGCAGCTTGAGAAGACAGTTCACTACCGCCTTTTTAAGGGCAACTGGAGATGGATAGTAAATGTTGGTACAGCCACTGACACCCACGTCTTGAGTGAATGTAGAAAAACAAATTAATAAAGCTAAGTTTTACACCTGAATTTTGTTTAATACTGTGCTGGTTATTTTCCACTCCATCTCTTCATTCTTCCTGTCCAAATGTTTCTTGCTTCTGTGTTCAATATAATCAACTGTGACAGCCTATTCCACTAGACCAACCTCCTAGACACTGTTAGTATTCTCTCATCATTTACCAAATTTGATTTTCATATCATCTGCAGACTTTGAAATTATTCCCTGTATACCAAAGTTCAGGGCATTAATATATTTCAAAATGAATTGTAGTCTTAGTAGTCGCCGAGGCCAGACGCCAACTCTCCGACACCACCTCCTACCGCCCCCTTGATCATGACCCCACACCCGAGCACCAAACCATCATCTCCAACACCATTCATGACCTCATCACCTCAGGGGACCTCCCACCCACAGCCTCCAACCTCATTGTTCCCCAACCCCGCACGGCCCGTTTCTATCTCCTTCCCAAAATCCACAAACCTGCCTGCCCTGGTCGACCCATCGTCTCAGCCTGCTCCTGCCCCACCGAACTCATCTCTACCTATCTGGACTCCATTTTCTCCCCTTTGGTCCAGGAACTCCCCACCTACGTCCGTGACACCACCCACGCCCTCCACCTCCTCCAGGACTTCCAATTCCCTGGCCCCCAACACCTCATCTTCACCATGGACGTCCAGTCCCTATACACCTGCATCCCGCATGCAGATGGCCTCAAGGCCCTCCGCTTCTTCCTGTCCCGTAGGCCCAACCAGTCCCCCTCCACCGACACCCTCATCCGCCTAGCTGAACTCATCCTCACCCTCAACAACTTCTCTTTTGACTCCTCCCACTTCTTACAGACTAAGGGGGTGGCCGTGGGCACCCGCATGGGCCCCAGCTATGCCTGCCTCTTTGTAGGTTACGTGGAACAGTCCCTCTTCTGCACGTACACAGGCCCCAAACCCCACCTCTTCCTCCGTTACATTGATGACTGTATCGGCGCCGCCTCTTGCTCCCCAGAGGAGCTTGAACAGTTCATCTACTTCACCAACACCTTCCACCCCAACCTCAAGTTCACCTGGGCCATCTCCAGCACATCCCTCACCTTCCTGGACCTCTCAGTCTCCATCTCAGGCAACCAGCTTGTAACTGATGCCCATTTCAAGCCCACCGACTCCCACAGCTACCTAGAATACACCTCCTCCCACCCACCCTCCTGCAAAAATTCCATCCCCTATTCCCAATTCCTCCGCCTCCGCCGCATCTGCTCCCACGATAAGACATTCCACTCCCGCACATCCCAGATGTCCAAGTTCTTCAAGGACCTCAACTTTCCCCCCACAGTGATCGAGAATGCCCTTGACCGCGTCTGCCGTATTTCCCGCAACACATCCCTCACACCCCGCCCCCATCACAACCGCCCAAAGAGGATCCCCTCATTCTCTCACCACCCTACCAACCTCCGGATACAACGCATCATCCTCCGACACTTCCGCCATTTACAATCCAACCCCACCACCCAAGACATTTTTCCATCCCCACCCCTGTCTGCTTTCCGGAGAGACCACTCTCTCCGTGACTCCCTTGTTCGCTCCACACTGCCTTCCAGCCCCACCACACCCGGCACCTTCCCCTGCAACCGCAGGAAATGCTACACTTGCCCCCACACCACCTCCCTCACCCCTATCCCAGGCCCCAAGATGACATTCCACATTAAGCAGAGGTTCACCTGCACATCTGCCAATGTGGTATACTGCATCCACTGTACCCGGTGTGGCTTCCTCTACATTGGGGAAACCAAGCGGAGGCTTGGAGACCGCTTTGCAGAACACCTCCGCTCAGTTCGCAACAAACAACTGCACCTCCCAGTCGCAAACCATTTCCACTCCCCCTCCCATTCTTTAGATGACATGTCCATCATGGGCCTCCTGCAGTGCCACAATGATGCCACCCGAAGGTTGCAGGAGCAGAAACTCATATTCCGCCTGGGAACCCTGCAGCCTAATGGTATCAATGTGGACTTCACCAGTTTCAAAATCTCCCCTTCCCCAACTGCATCCCTAAACCAGCCCAGTTCGTCCCCTCCCCCCACTGCACCACACAACCAGCCCAGCTCTTCCTCCCCCCCCCCCCACCCATTGCATCCCAAAACCAGTCCAACCTGTCTCTGCCTCCCTAACCGGTTCTTCCTCTCACCCATCCCTTCCTCCCACCCCAAGCCGCACCCCCATCTACCTACTAACCTCATCCCACCTCCTTGACCTGTCCATCTTCCCTGGACTGACCTATCCCCTCCCTACCTCCCCACCTATACACTCTCCACCTATCTTCTTTTCTCTCCATCTTTGGTCCGCCTCCCCCTCTCTCCCTATTTATTCCAGTTCCCTCTCCCCATCCCCCTCTCTGATGAAGGGTCTAGGCCCGAAACATCAGCTTTTGAGCTCCTGAGATGCTGCTTGGCCTGCTGTGTGCATCCAGCCTCACATTTTATTATCTTGTAGTCTTAGTATCCATCTTGGGTAACAGCATGCTTCCCTCCATCAGTAGATTGATGTTTAGTGGTTACTCTGTGATTCCTTCCTTTTGACCAGTTTTGTATTTGTGCTTCTGCCATTTAATCTCAGTGCTTTCATTTTGCTGTTTAGTTTGTTAGAAAATTGGAATGGGAGTAAGCCATGCAGCTGGTTGAGCCTGTTCTCCGCCACCCCCCCATTCAAATCATCATGGTTGATTGGTCGAGCCTTTTGCCCACCCCATCCCCATAATCATGTATGCCACTGATAATCAGAATTCTGTCAATCTTTATTCTAAACTTATGCAAAGACTGAGCTTTCACAGCCCTTTGTGGTAGAGAATTTCAAAGCTTTATATAATTTTTTAAAAAATTCATTAATGGGATGAGGGTGTCACTGGCTAGGCAGCATTTATCGCCCATCCCTAATTGCCCAGAGGGCAGTTCAGAGTCAACCACATTGCTGTGGGTCTGGAGTCACATGTAGGCCATACAAGGTAAGGATGTCACTTTCCTTCGTTAAAGGACAGTAGTGAACCAGATGGGTTTTTTCTGACAATCAACAAATGGGTTCATGGTTATCATTAGATTCTTAATTCCAGATATTTTACTGAATTCTCATTCCACTATCTGGCATGGTGGGATTCAAACCTTGGTCTCCAACACTTATAGACTTATCTGGCTGTCTGGATTAACAGTCCAGCGACAATACCACTGAGCCATTGTCTCTCCTCTAACTAAAAAAGATGTTTTCCTCGCCTTGGACCTAAATGGCATTCCTGTTACTTTCAAATTGTGTCCCCTAGTTTTAGGATCTCCAGCCGCAGGAATCATCATGCTTAAATATCCCATTCTTTGAAACACTATAGAATGCAGGCCTCGTTTGCCCAGTCTGTCTTCATGAAGTCTTGTTGGACAGTTGAACCTGTCCTGGGACAAGTCTGGTGAACACGTGTTGCCCTTCCTGTGGGGCCACAATTGTTCCTCTATAATATTTTTCCTGAAGTAAGGAGACACGAACTGCGGACAGTACTATCAGTGTGATCTGTCCAAGATCCCGTACAATTGAATCAGTGGTATTAATCTAAATCTGTGCTGCTGCCTCGTTTTACTGCTACATGGCCAACAGTCACTTTGAGTACATTATATCTACCTTCCCTACATTCAGCATCTTGAATGTTTCCTCTAATTCTTTGAGGATATATTTTCTTCGGTGCTTGAAACCATCCATCCTTGGAGTACTCTCTCTATTTGTGTTTGTAAAAGGTGTTTTTATGTTCTTTTTAATGATGGCTATCAATTTACTTTTTGTACTTTCTCCTTTACCTCCTATTTAAGATAATTAAGATAATTTTCTTCGCTTTCAACGTTCAGATTTGTTCGCTATAAACTAATAGCCAGATAATTGTCACAGCCAATATTTTCTGTCAATATTTTGACCAATCTTTGGTTATCCTGGGAACTCTAGCTTTGGAAATCGTACTCCTTGCAGGAATGCATCTTTTCCTTAATCAGAACTTAAACTTATTAATCTTTTCTTAAATTTGGCATAGAATTGATAATATTTGCTTTCTTACTTTTTTTTAGTTTCATTACATTTGGACTAGATCTCTTAACTCACTGAAATTGATTCACTTGGCTCCAGTTGAGTGTTTGTCTTTTTTTAAATCTAGAATTCCTACAGGTTGAAAACTGGTCAATAAGCCCAACTAGCCCACACCACCCTTCCGAAGAGCATCCCACCCAGAATCACCCACCCCCACCTATCCTATCATTTATATCTTGCCCTTTTTCATTGCTATCTTAAATGTGATAAAATGATCGCTGTTCCCTTAATCCTCTCAAAGAAGTGTGCTCCACTTCATCTTCTTGCTGGTTAGGCTAAGAGTACTGCAATCAAAAAAAAATCCTTGCGTCTATTTTAGGAATTCTGTCTTTACCTTTTATACTACCAGTTACTATCCTTGTCACTTAAGATAATTAAAGTTCTTTTCATCACTACTTTGTACTTTTGTAGCAGTCAGTTAGCTTGGGTGGCTGGTTTGTCTTGCACAATCTTTTTGCAAATCTTCCAAAGATCTGCTCTTTCAACTTCTCCACCAACCTCCCCAACCCCCCAAAAAATCGTGGCCTGTAGAATATAATGTTGTGTAACTCCTGCCAGACATAACCAAACAAATGCTGCTATAGATTCCCAACTATACCCTTCCAGTGTTTGTAATTGCTTCTTTTATCAATGCTTTCCCTGTAGTCAGTTCTATTATTGCCACCGTTTCATATTCCCATGTTGTGAATTGTGCTTGCAGCTCGCCAGCCTCATTTCCCATGCTGTTTTTCCAATCCAAACTGAAGACTGTGCCATGTGAAATGCCAAATGTTATCTTCACATTAACTTTGTTAGATTCTTATCACATTTCAAAGCCTTGAATGTTGACACTTTTTTTTAAAGAATGTGATTTTCCTTCCTGCTTGTTGTGATCCAAGTTTATAGTGAATAGCTTACCTGGCGCTATTAAGTTAGCTATATGACTGTTAAACTAAGATCATTTCAATTAATGACAAACTGAATAGCTAAATACTTCCTGCTTGTTCCCACTTTAGATGGGGGCATTTGGCGTTTGTGCAGATTTTATGCATTTTCATAGGTTCTTCTTTTTATCAAGTATATTTTTCTTTTAGGCCGGAGAAACTTGATATTGAAACAGTTATGAGTGTTGATTGCTTAAAAAACAAGGTACCAATAACAGTATTCCGGAAAATAACTTTCTTGGGGACAAGAGAAGGTGAGAACTTAGTCTCTGATTAGACATTTTGTTGACCTTTTTGTTACAATTTCCACTCATGCCTTTTGTGAATCACTTAAATTAATCATTCGAACTGGAATTCTTGATACTCCTCAGCTTCTCTCCATGTGCACTGTAATGCATAGTTGAGAGTGGAGAAGGAGAGCTAGCTAATCAATGTCTTTCTTTAAAAAAAACAAAAGAACTGTGGATGCTGGAAATCCGATCCTAAAACAGAAATAGCTGGAAAAACTGAGCAGGTCTGGCAGAATCTATTGAGAGAAATCAGAGTTAATGTTTCAGGTCCAGCAACTTCTCCTCAGAACAGTTACGAGGCTCACTGTACCCAAAACATTAACTCTGATTTCTGTCCACAAATGCTGTCAGATTTCCTGAGCTTTTCCAGCAATTTCTGTTGAAGTCTTTTTTTTTACCCCCTTCCAAATTAGAACATTTCCACACAATACCATCTTTAAAACCAGAATGAAAATTTAAAATTCTGCTCCCCCACTCTACCTTTACCCCTTCTCCCCATTCTTACCTCTTTTTCTGTCATTTGAAACAACCCACAGTACAGGCACTTTAAATAGCCTGCTGACCCTGTAGAGAAGTTGATGTGTAAATTTTCTTGCAGGTGTCTCATTTATTGAAATGTCAGGCCATGAGTTCTGCTCAACACTGCTTAGAGCCAGTTTAATTTTTCCCCCCAGCACTGAAGAATGGATTATATTATAGCTTGTATGAGTTTGTGGAACAAGGAAAAGCAGGAAGCAATTTGGAGTCTCTGCTTCATAAACTGGAAGAGGAAAAACTAGTGAGTTACATGTTTAATTCTGTTGAGGTCGAGTGAAAGACATATTGAAAAAGAACTCAACGTTTGAATAAGATGCTACAATCACATGAGTTCATATCTTGCTTACAGAATAACTGCAATGGTTGAAGGTCCACTCAGTTTGGCTTGAGCATATCTGCTCTTCAGTTTAAAAAGTTGAAGATTTAAACTCAAAAGTGTAATGCATGTATGCTGTTGTTGCTTTTTATTTGCATGCTGAGTACTGTAGTGCAGTATTTTCCAAGCAATTGTCATCCTCAGTAGTGTTTCCTTTGGACCAATCCACTCTTGATCGTATTTGTAACATTTAAAGGCTTAATATCTTTATACATAGGTTCTTATCAAACCATTGGGTGATCGGGGATTCCTACTTTTATTTTCTCCATTAGAGATGGCAGATAATGGTAAGTGTGATTGCTCAGGTTTCTGTTAAATAGTGTTAGAATTATGAAATTTTCAAACTTAAGTGCAGCTATATGCTGTGGATTCATAATTCTCATTCTGACTGTATTTTTGTTTAAATCAGAATCTCAAAGCTCGAAGCCCAAGTTTCTTCAAGCATTATTTTTGTTTCCGGAATCTAGATTGATTGGTATTGGTAAGTTAAACCTGTATGAAGTTGTACAAATAGTTTCGTATAAATTGTTTTTGAACCTATGATGTTAAGATCTCAGATTAACATGCATGCTTGTTATTGTATGAAATCATCTTTTAAGTAATTATGTTATAGTCAGTACCTACTTACCTATCTTTGCATTCTCCTATATCTGCCATTTATTAATAAAAGCAGATATTCATTGCCACTCTGTCTGGATGGGTTGAATACAGCAGTAATAATTATCTTGTGTGTCTCAGTTTAAATTAATAGATTAAAATATTCCCCATTAATTAGATTTTGGACTACCTTTTGCCTTCATTTGTTTAATCGAATAATTTGAACTGCACATTGACACAATCTTATAATTTATCTTTTCAGTGTCTATTACTGAATTGCTTTAAACAGGTAGTGTGAAGTGCAATTTATTTTTAAGAGTAATAATATTTTACAACTTTGTTGCAAAAATTATCCTCAAACGCAATATGAGCTTGGATGTATTTCCTGCACATTTTCTTTTCTTTTCTGCCTAGTTCTGCATTTTAATTCACATTGGTCTGCTATGTAAAGGTGCTTAATAAGTTATTGCTTGTTTGTGTTCCTTTTGTAGATGAGATAAAGAGAAATGCACAGTCTGTGTCAACTGTTTGCAATGATCCAGAAGTCATGCTTCAGTTATCCAAGCTCGTACCTGCATTGCACTTTGCCTTGGATAAAATACGAAAAGAGCTGCCTTGTAGCTTAAAGAATTCAACCATAGATACTGCATTTGAAAATAATTTAATTGGTTACCTAAAGAATTCACAAGGAAAAGTAGCTTGTGCTGAAAATGGAAATCCTAATCAATTTGTCATTCCGTCTTATGAGGAAAAGAAGTTCTCTTCAACCAGGCAAAAGAGATCAAATTTATCCAGAATCTTGCGCTCTTATTTCTTTCACCCTCTTCGCTATCAGTTTGAAGTTTCCAAAGCTGTTGAGATGTTAAACCAATATCCAGTGTCTGAGACTGAGTTACTGAGCTCACCTGCTACCTGTTTTGGAGAGGAGCAGAAATTTGAGAATCCTATGCCAGAGGTTGCTGTTCAAGAGCCTCTGGATCCTGATGGTAACTTTGTGATGCCTTCTGATAATATGGCTGATTATGATCCTGATAAAATTCAAGAGCTTATTGATTTAATATACAGCAGGAAAAGATATGGTCCAGGAGAAACTACTATAATGAATATTGAAGGACTTACACATTGTATATCTGACAAAAATAACCTTGGAATAAAGAGAAAATTGGAATCTGTTACTGAGAGGAGCAGCAAGCATATGAAGACCGCTCAAGGTAAAAGAACACAGCATTTAAGTGTTAGTTTAATGCTTAACTTTATGAAATGTTATAGGTAATTTGCTTGGTTATCAGCTTTGAACTTTTGGATGCATAAGTAATTTGGGTGTAGCCCAGATCTGTGGAATGAATATTCTCCTCCTCCTGATTAAGAATTCTGCTTTGAAATGGATTTGGCTAGTTTCAAAGGTGATAACTTCATGTGTGAGGATAAAAAACACTCAACATGACTCAAAGTAGATTTGATGTTATATTCTGACTTTAGAAGGACCACATACATGTAGAAATGACTGTAATAGAGCCACATAGCACAGAAACAGCTTCACCTCCCCCTCCCCACAACCCCACGGTTCAACCAGTCCACCGACAAGACATCCCAATCTGACCCAGTCCCACCTGCCAACAGTTGACCCACATCTTCCCAAGCCTTTCCTATTCATTTACCCATCCAGATGCTTTTTAAATGTTGTAATTATACCAGCCTCCACCACTTCCTCTAGCAGCTCATTCCATACATGCACCACCTTCTGCATAAAAAAATTGCCCCTTAAGTTCTTTTTAAATCTTTCCCCTCTCACCTTAAATCTATGTCCTTTAGCTTGGGCTCCACCATCCGAGGAAAAAGACCATGGCATATCACCCCATCTATGCCGTCTGATTTTATATGCCCCTCAGTCTCTGCTCCGGGGGAAAAAAGCCTCAGCCGCTTCCAATAACTCAAACCCTCTAATCCTGGAAACATCCTTGTAAATCTTTTTTGCACCCTCTCAAATTTAACATCCTTCCTATAAAAGGACAATCAGAATTGTACATAGTATTCTAAAATAGGCCTCACTGCTGTTCACTGTACAGTTGCAATATGACATCCCAACTTTACATACATTATTCCTACCAATGAAGGCAAGCATGCCACATACCACCTTCACCACCCTGTCTACCTGCCACTCCACTTTCAAGGAACTATGCACCTGCACCCTTAGGCCTCTTTGTTTGGCTTCAACCCCCACAGCCCTCAGCTGAAGATTTGAAAATATAACCAAAAAGTGCTGGGAGTATATATCAATGAAGAGGGAAACCAGTAACGTTTTTCAGACTTTAAATGTTAACTATACACTCTATTCAAAAGAGACAATTATTTATATAAAGCTTGAGAGGCACCACTGTCAGTACACGTGTTGACCCCTTGCTGTTGCACTAATTCTGCACCACACTGGCCACATCGCTTCGGTATGATTTATCTGGAATTAAGAATCTAACAATGACCGTGAATCCATTGTTGATTTTCAGAAAAACCCATCTGGTTCGCTATTGTCCTTTAGAAAGAAATTGCCATCCTCACCTGATCTGGCCTGCATGCAACTCCAATAAATGATGAGCTGACTTGAAACAATGTTGTATTTGTCAGTGCGAGTGTATTGAAGTAGCCTTGGTGGAGGTCCATATGTGGGGGACGAAGGCCTAGTAATATTGTTGCTGGATTGTTAATGCAGAGGTCCAGATAACTCTCTGGGAACCAAGGTTCCAATCCCATCGCAGCAGATGTTGGAACTTGAATTCAACAAATATCTGGAATTAAGAATCTAACAATGACCATGAATCCATTGTCGATTGTCGGAATAACCCGTTTGGTTCGCTATTGTCCTTTAGAAGGAAATTGCCATCCTTACCTGATCTGGCCTGCATGCAACTCCAGCCATCCTTACCTAATCTGGCCTGCATGCAACTCCAGACCCACAGCAACGTGGTTCACTCTTAATTGCCCTCTGGGAAGTTAGTGATGGGCAATAAATGCTGCCCAGCCAGTGACACCCCTCATCCCCTGAATGAATAAAGGATTAACCTGAGGTCCTGAGGCTAGAGTTTATTGTCTCACCTGGGAAAGCTTTCTAGTACAATGCCAGCACTTTTCTGTGTCGATAATTATGATCGGTTTTCTCCTCCCATGGGGTTCTTACCTTTTCTTGTCATCTTATAGACATAGTGAATGAAATGTCAATATTGCTGGGGTTGGCTGACTGTGTGAGGTGGAACATTCTGACATTTACCAGGCATACTGTTCAAGGAAATCAGCTGATTAAAAATAGAGCTACATCCTAAACTTGACACGCTTCATGAACTTTTATTTACAAAAATAAGCATTAGAAACTTATACTTCCAAGCCCAACAAGAGTGTTTTGGGTGTCTTTTAGGCATGTGGTTTTTAACCTAAGACAGTAGGTGTTCACTTCATTTACTGAAACATTAGAAGATTAAAATTACAGTAGTCTTTCAAGTTCTGTTTCTTTGTGTCATTTTCCATCCTGCTTTAACTGGCCACTGGGTCTTCTCCATCCTGTGTTTAGTTGTGTGGTCTAAAATTCATCTCACCTGCTCTGCCAAAGAAGCCCTTTGATATATTAGCTGGTTGTATATTCCCTGTTTGCTGAAGTTTTGTTTCCAGGCTCCACAATGTGAAGGTTCTATTCACGGTATAAATCCACTGGGTGATGAAAGCCACTTCATGCTTTCTGAGGTCGTATGCTAATTGGCTTTGGTGCCTTTAGGACAGGAAAGGGGAATATCTTAACTTCAGTTCGGACTATTTTTTTTGTCTGATCCACTTGGTTTCATGAAGTAAAAGTAATGAAGAAACTCAACAGGTCTGGCAGCATCTGTGGAGAGAGAAACAGTTCAGTTTGAGTCCAATATTTACTCTTCTTTGGAAAACCAAGTGTAATGAAATTGGTCAACCTGTGTAGCTCGGGTGTTTCCTGTACCAACTTTGGCAGTTTTTTATCTCCATTTTGGAAAAACTGGCTGATGGGATTCACAAAATCTGTTGTCTATTTATATTGTTGTGACATTACATATAGTTAAATTCACAATTTTAGTATACAATTAAAATCAGCCTCTGTTTCTTTTAAGAAGGTGATTTCTTTTCAGGGTCTCTGGCAGTTGATGAATCGAGATTATCTGAAACTGATCAAGTGACAAATGGGCTTGGCTTCAATGAATCTGACTTGAGGCAATGTGAACCTACCACAACGTTGGCCCCAGATACTGAAAAACTGGTTGGCTTGTTGCTTGACATATTCAAATCTTCAAATTGTCAGAGCACTGGCTCAGAAGTTCCATTAAACCAAGATGCAAGAATGCCGGTTTGTTCCAGTGGTAGTGATCTGCAAAGCAAGAATTTGGATTACTGTTGGGACCAAAGTAACAGCTTCACTAATGAGAAACAACTGAATCAGAAAAACATCGGTCACATGCCACACGCTGAAGCAGCAAATCAAGAGCACAGTCAGGAAGCCTTCATTCCTGTCTTTGAGCGAGAAAGTTCGAGATTATGTGAAAGTGGTTCTGGTTTAGCGTATGTTGATGATATTCACTTCAGAATAAAAATGAAGGACCAACTTTCTGAAGAACATTCACAGCAGTACAATTTGAGAGCAGAGCACCCAGAGGTAAGGCTTGCTAGTCTGTGATTCTTTTGTTGTCTACGCTTGAAAACAAATTAGAGAATTTATTTACTGACCTGGATGTTGTAGTAAATGGCGGGTTTTTGTCACTGACCTCCAAAGAGGTTGCTCACAAATGCTCAGTAACCTCCATGGTAAAATTTCCAATTTACTTTTGGTAGATGAAATCTCATGCCAAGTTAGGGAAATGTCTTGCAGTGGAGAAGCATTAATGCCATCAAGCAGGTAAAGCTAATCATAGTGAAATATTCATACACAGAAATTAGGAAGTTAAAACCATTGAATCTTTTTACCTTCAGTTGAAACTTTTAGATCACGAAATAAAGGACAACATTTGGGTCATCGTTGAAACTAAAATTAAGAAACCTATTTCAGAATTTTTTTTAATAAGTTTTACCATGGAACAATTAAACATTCCTGAAATGAAATTAGTGCCTTACAGCTAATTAAATGTTTATTTGTAGTTATTAAGTTAAAAACAGAATTATATCTCATTCAGCTGTTCTTTTACAAGGATCTTTTTCAGTGAGACTACAAGTGTAAATGCGGGCATTTTTATCAAATAAGGATGGCAATAAAGATTGAAATAAGTAGGAAAAGCTACATTGCATCCTTGGGGAAGCATAGACTTGTCTCACTGACTGCACCTTTCCGGATTTCTCCTTTTAACTGCGCATATACCAACTCTACAAGTGCTATCTGTTTCGGTGGCATAATGATGGGGAATGCTATCATTTTTGCCATTACCACAGAAAATCTGAAAATCCAGTTTGAGAAGTAACACTAATTTACAATAGGGTTTTCTGACTGTCATTAATCTGTTGATATAAATTGAGACTGGATGAGGTGAGAACGGGAGCAAGAATATCTGCATGATATTTTATTTGTATGATTTAATGTTTCAAATCAGTGCCACCACTGAGAGGATTCCATACATGTGCATTACTGTATTGATATCTTTTTAAAAGTCAGCAATCTTCTTCAGACACTATAGGTGTCAACTTTCAAGGTCGTTAGACTTGCTAGCTAGTTGTGATACTGTGAAGCATTTTATTTATAGTCCTAAGATTTGCACAAATATATGTAAGTCATTCAATGGTATCACCTGGGTCATTAGTAGATAACAAATAGCAAAAGCTTTAAATCAGCGAAGCAGTCTGAAACCTGCTACCTACAATGATTATGAATACAGTGAAGTGAATACTGTCGCCATATGTAGGCACCATTAACATTACAAGGTTAGTAAAGTAGAGGCAATGAGTAGTTTCAGAAGGAAATTAGAACAATGTAAATGATTTATAGTACTTTGGGGATAGAGTGGCTAATAGCAGTGATAAAATGTACAGAGCCAACATGTACTCATTAGGCCTAATGGCGGTCACCTCTGTTATGACTCGTATGATTCTATCTTTAGCATGAACTATTACAAGGTACATTTTTCAAATAAAATGTTAGTTAAAGAACGTGATGTGTCAGCTTAATGATGACTTAAAAATATTCAGATTGGTAGAGTTAGCAGTGTTGGGGTTTGATGACTGCCTTGTTGGGGTGATCGTACAGAATGTTATGATCCTTTCAAGTGTCATTCGTTTAATTGAAGCAAACTAATGATTCTATGGTACTATAACCTGTTTTACTTCTAGTCTGACACAGCAGGTTCTGACTCTGGCAAACAGTTAAAAATATTAGTGTGGGACTTTAAAGTTGTCCGCTATTCTCTTCAGTGCCTTTAGTTGCTTCAGTTACAGTTTTTCTTCAAAGGTGGACAATAGTTTTGCTGAAAAACCCATTTTTACTGAAAATATATTTTCATGCCTAATTTGCATTTCTAACTGACCAGTCAGCCACCTTCCCTTTTGATGAAAAACGTTTTGATGAAAAATGAAGTGCTAAATTGCTAGCATAGAAGGTTGAGATTTTCCAGCAAGGAACAAGGCATATGCTTTCAAAATATATAGGTGTCAACATTTTAATCCAGGTTGTTGAATTTGTTCTTGTGCTTGTGCTAAGGAGCAGAGTATTGGAAGTATAGGAAGTGCTGAAAGTTGTAGTCCATGCACAAATGCCTCCCTTGAACAGCTGTACAGCAAGAAGGTGACCACCTCAGATTGCGCCAGTGATAGTGAAATCAATTGGAAACTTATTCCCATAACTGGTAAGATGTTGTGTAATTGACATTTGAGAAATACTGTATAGTGATTGTTTGTAGCTTCATACTTGAAAACATTAATTGTCTCCCCTATTTTAAACATATATATAAAGAAAACCCTTCTGTTTTTTCTTACTCAGGTTTTGAAACTACTTGATTAATCTTGCCTTTTTTGTAATAATTTTTCTTTGCTCTGTCCAGGTAGTTAACTTCCTGAAACAGAAATTGTAAGAGTTATTATAATCTGTATTCATTTGGTGAAAATGTTCCAGTATCTTATGATGAAATTCCATTGTTTTTGTTTGTTTAGAAGAGTCATAAGATGAAGGTGATGCTTCTATTTTGACAGTAACTGGATTATCAATAATTAAACATTGTCGTACGGCTTGCATTTAGGACTTGCCTTCAAATTTACTGGAGTTGCATCGTGGCAAAGCTTTTGAGCAAGTGGAGAGGTTTTTGAATGTTGAGGGCATAAGTGAGAACCGCTCATGAAACAGCGCACATGCTGTCTCCTACTCCAGTGTAGTCATTGGACTGTTGATTTTTAAAATTGTGGTCTCCTGTAATGTTGTGCTAGTTGAATAACGTTAAGTGTTAGCATTACTCGAGCGCCTCATGTGTCTAGTTTATAGAATGTACGATAATAGCTGTCTTCGTTTGTAGATATGAAATCACGGATTGAACAACTGTTCTATTTACCACCAGAGGATTCATGTCCTGAAGATCCACGTGTCATAAATCGCCAGTCGAATATTAGTCATCAGTCGCCTTCCGATTCTGATGCTGGAGCAAGCAATGTTCTGAAGGATTTCCAGCCGGATTTTGCAGCTTATGAGACCAATGGCCATTCATTTGATCTGAAGGGTGACTCGGCTTCAGCTATTGAAAATGCTGTTTTATCAGAGTACAGTATATTCTCAGATAAAATGAAACAGTTGCTTAAGAAAGAAAAGGTCTGCTATGGTTCTGACAACAAAAAACCAATATTTCTTTCTCCACGAAAGGTCCCAGCACTTTCCAAGTATTCAAATGTCCAGTCACACCAAGTTTCTGTCCAAAGTTATGTAAATAAATTACGCAAGAGGATGAACAGTGTAATTGCCGATGCATGTGCTGATTTACCTTGTACAAAATTGAATCTTCTTCCATCATCATCCCCAGAGCTAGCTCAGAGAATGCAAAAAGAAAATGTAAACTGCAAAAGAGTCATACAAGAACTACTCCCATCCACAGGTTCTCAGTTAAATACTTCAGTGTGCACAACAGAAGAATCTGTCCACTGTAAAAACTCCATATATGAAGAAGTGATTCCCTGTGAAAAGATTCAAGGGCCTGAAAAAGATCCAAAAACTGGTGTCTCCCTGTCTGAGAGTGCGGTGCAGCCACAAACCCCAGGGCACACTAGCTCAGTCGATGATTCTAATTACATTGCTGCAGTTGGGGAAGACAAAAGATTGTCACCAGAGAAAACCCCAAGCTTGGGGAACCAACAGGAAATGGTGCATTCAGCGCAAGAACCCAGTGGGACTGTGGGGCTTCCTGGAACACAACCATGTTTAACTAACTTAATTCAGCAATTAAACCCTGAAGTATTTTGCAGCTTAGTTGAAATTATTAAGGATGTTCAGAAGAACACAGTGAAGTTTTACATTTATGAAGTGGAGAAGACTTCTGTTTGTGCAGAAATAAAGGTACAATGGCACTCTCATAATGTCAATCAATCTGAAATCGGTTCTTATGTGTTTTCAGTAAGTCATAAGGAATGTTGAACTGTAACTGAATGTTGAATTATTCTGTGTTTCACAGGAAGAAAAAAAATCAAATTCTGTCATGGGTACATAAAGTAGTATAGAGCCTTAATCTGACCTCTGCTAAAGCACTGGACTTAGTTTGGGGTGTGACAACTGAGGAAGGGTAAAAGGCAAGATCACTCAAATGATACCTGCACATAACCCTCTGAGTTGAAATGATTGGTTGTAAATGCTTGATTTATATTGCTACACAGTGTCAATTTGACATAAGTGCATGCCATCTCAATCTATTGTTGCAATATTGAGATGCACTGGCCTGCTATGGTGTTGATTTTTAGAAATTACTTCCTTCCCCTTACAATACTGGTCTTGTCCAAGCCATCTGTGCAATCCTGGGTTTCGCAGAGTCTTTTCTGGAGAGAACCAGTTGCGAGGGCTTGGGTCTACAAAATGTTGCAACTACTCTAATGCTATCAAATATTATGTCCTTCTTTGGGGATTTAATATTGAAGTTGGAAGAAAACTGAGCAACCTCTGTCATAATGGTGACATGGAAGGGGAAATAAGTTTCTTCTTCTATGTTCCATCTCAGTTTTAAAGTTGGGAATGCCCTCGTTATAATTCTCTATCAGTATTGTCGGAGATACTCTCTGATGAAGGGAGCTCACTGATGAAGGGTCCAGGCCCGAAACGCCAGCTTTTGTGCTCCTGAGATGCTGCTTGGCCTGCTGTGTTCATCCAGCTTCACACTTTGTTATATTGTCGGAGATACTCATGTTTTTTGTGATATTTTATGTATTAGGATAAGGAAATTAGAACAAATTTACAAATATTCACCTTTTAAACTGGTGGATCATAGATACTAAGATAGACTGGTAAGCAGTTTTGGGACATTTAATTTAATAACAGTATCCCCTGTCATTTGTGACCAGTACAGACACCCTGGTGTTAATGTAAAATCACATTTAGCATGGACCAAAGAAATGGAAAAAAATGGGTGGGAGGGATATGCTCACAACAGTTGTTTTAATTGGAATTTCTGTTTTAAAGTGTTCTAAATTGTGATACAGTTTGTAAATAATTCATTAATTCTGAATCATGCAGGAATATTTGACCGGATTGGGTAATAAGGAATGTCATCCAGAGGAGTTTTTGAAAAAAAAAGATGGTTCGATGGATAAATTACTGATTATAATTCAAAATGAAGACATTGCATCTCACATTCACAAGGTGAAGACATTCTTCAAAACTTCCTTCACATTTGATTGAGTATTTTCTATTCTGCTAAAGTTCAACAAAATAAAGAGATAGTAGGATCTGCTGATGCTGGAGAATCTGAGATAGCACGGTCTGAAGATGGACGAACACAGCAGGCCAAGCAGCATCAGAGGAGAAGGAAAGAGGAAGACCCTTTTTCAGAAATGGGGGAGGGGAAGGGTATTCTGAAATAAATAGGGAGAAAGAGGGAGGCGGATAAAAGATGGATTAAGAAGATGATGGGTGGAGAGGAGACAGGCAGGTTAAAGAGGTGGGGTTAGAGCCAGTGATGGTGAATATAGGTGGGGAGTTAGGGAGGGGATAGGTCAGTCCAGGGAGGACAGATGGGTCAAGGAGGTGGGATGAGGTTAGTGGGTGGGAGATGGGGCTGGGGCTTGAGGTGGTAGGAGTGGTCAGGGAGCCGGGGATGAGTTGGGCTGTTCTTGGGACGCGATTGGTGGAGGGGAAATTTTGAAGCTTCTGAAGTCCACATTGATACCCTTGGGCTGCAGGGTTCCCAAGCAAAATATGAGATGCTGTTCCTGCATCATTCGGGGGGCGTCATTGTGACAATCTACAATCTGACCCCACTACCAAAGACATTTTTCCCTCCCCACCCTCATGTGCTTTCCGGAGGGACCACTCTCTCCGTGACTCCCTTGTCCGCTCCGCACTCCCCTCCAGCCCCACCACCCCCGGCACTTTTCTCTGCAACCGAAGCAAGTGCTACACCTGTCCCTGTACCTCACCCCCATCCCAGGCCCTAAGAAGAATTTTCACATCAAACAGATGTTCATCTGCACATCTGTTAATGTGGTGTACTGTATCCACTGTTCCTGTTGTTTTGGTGTGAACACATTTTAACATTTCAAACTTAATTTGATCACAGGTGAACATTCGTTTGGGGGATACCAGAGGTGGGGTATCACTTTTTAAGGGAGCTTTAAGTGGAACAGTGGTGATGAAAGAAGTTTGGAGTGTCCGCTCTCAGTCTTCTTTTAATCCTTCTTCATTTCCCTTCCTTCAGCCGACCCTACCCTCTCCATATCAGTTTCTTTCAATATCTCTTCCTCCCTCTCTGCCTGAGAGTTGATGAAGAAGTAGGCAGAGACCATCCAACTTTTCACAGGCTTTCCAATGCAGCGGTATTAAGCCTCAGTGATAAGTTGATGTAATACCGGTAAAAGAAGTGAACATTTAAAGGTCTCACAGCTGAGCTTCATGCTGCATCCAAAATCTAACCTGGGATCATGACCCAAAATTTCGGAAATCCTCAAGCAGAGTTTAGCATTGAAGAAGTACTATATTGGTGCAATGTTAGCCTAAATATAAAGCTTAGCCCGATTAACCAACTTGCAGTGACACTCATCTATTTTGCCTTACTGACAGTATAAGCTGATGTATGTGGCATTTGCATTATTACTGAGCTATTTCAGATTTGCTTTTAGGTTTGTGTGAATGTGGAGATATTTGTACTTGCTGCTGAGAGGTATGTTTATTGAAAGGTTTTATTTAATTGCAGGTGCCATCTTTGATCTCTTTGAAGAAGTTATCCCGTGTCAGTTTTGCCGGAGTGGATAGCTTGGACGATGTACAGAATCACACCTACAATGAACTGTTTGTATCTGGTGGATTTATGGTGTCAGATGAAACAGTCCTAAATCCAGAGTGTGTTACTGTTGGTAAGTTAGACTGCAAACAGCTCACTGTTTTAGTCACTGCCATATTATGTTAAACAGGATTGAGAGTCTAGATAAACTTTTAGTTTTAAATTAGAAAATAAAGAATAGTGAATGGGTGTGTCTGGTTAATACTTGTATTTTTTAAGTTTTAAAATGAAGGATGTGATTCATTCCTTCACTCCATCACTCTCTCTAGTTTCCCATCCCCAACTTCGTGTCTTAGATAACATGTCTTGAGAATTGGAATCTGGTCACTGCTTATTAGGATCTGGCCTGACAGGTTTAACGTGATGATCTATTAAAGTTCCAAATACAGTGTTATATTTGTTTAGCAGAAGTGTTGTTGTATTTGTTGTTGAACAATATAAAATTTTTCCAGAAAATCTTCAGATATTCCTGGACTTTCTTAAAGATTTGAGTACTCCTGATAGTAAGTGGGTCTGGAAAGTTCACTGCAAAATGCACAAAAAGTTGAAGGAGCTGGCAAGGTTAGTGTGTTGTCTCACTTCATATTGGTGAAAAGTAACAAATCAATAATAATCTATTACAGTTACCATAGTTGATTATTGATCAAAGTTGACCTTTGGTATTTAGATCTAAATAATATTACATACGTAATGTATACTATTGAAAATTCTGAATATTTTCCACATGAACTCTTCTGGATACTGACCCATCCGTGCTCTTGTATGAGCTGTTTCCTCCCCACTTCCATTTGCTATTTGAACAAGAAGCCCTCTTAAGACTGCTAATCCATCATGGCCTTCTTTCGACTTCAAACAGCGCAACATTCTTTCTTGATCTTTATGAGGAATTGGCTTTTGAAATGTAAGTAGTCAGGGTTTTCCCCCCAGAACATTTGTTCAGTTTTGCACTGGATGTTTGAATGTTTGAGAGGTTCATTAAGGAATACTGCAGATTCCCAATAAAGTCTAAATTATGAGGGAAACTGTTCTGGTCATGCCTGATGGAAATTCTTTTTGCTGAAAGCACAGAGGGTTAAGTAGCCATTTCTTACCTACAGCAATACAGATTTGTTTTTGCCTTTCTTCTACACATCTGAAACTTCTCTTTCAGATTTTATTTCTGTTGCCTTTTTCCTTCTCTCTAACCTTGCCTACTTTAATCCTTGACTGCTACCTCTGATTTACAAGCGTAAGCCTCTGGATGTGGGGCTTGAATCCTTCCCCAAGGAGGTGTACACAACGTATCAGCCCATAGTCACTGCTGTCTTAAATGCTCTGCCTACCACTGCTGCCAACTACCTCCTAACCTGAAAGACAATGAAACAGGAAAATTAAAGAGGCATTATTAATGTTAAAATACTTTAACAAAAAGTAAAAGAATACTGTGATATATAATGTAGAAAACAGCCCAACAGGGTGGGTCCAAAAAGGATGTTGCTGTCAGGTGGGGACAAGGGCAGGCCATTTGTGACTAAGTTGCCCAGGGGTTTTCTTCACTGACGGTGGTGAAGGCTGTGAATGGACTACTACTCTTATTTCATTGTTCCTATAACCAAACAAATTTGCATATAAATCTTACTGTAAACAGCTTGTAACTTTCCACAGTTAACATGTAATTGTACCATTTGGGAAAGATGGTATATGACATTTTATCCTGTAAGACTGTCTAACCTATAGACACAGAATCATTGGCACAAAAATAAAAATTGGTGAGTACTAAATGGGACTGGATTTTTTTTCTTTTGTTTCCTCCGTGTGGATATATAGAACATTGGAACTGAAGATCTTCAATTATACAAGTCTTATTGTCTTTCTTAGAATAAATATCTGCATGATTCTGTTATTAGTGTGAACTGATTCAGATGATCAAACCTCAGTGGTACTTATTAGCTGTTTGCTGTGTACTGTGATTAATGGAACTATTTTTGTTTATACATTATTACAGAACAAATACAGCAGCTTTCAATATTCTATCGCTGCTGAATAAGTATCAGAAGTGTAATTTAGTCGAAGTTCTGTCTTACCATGATTGTGACTCCAGATCACGAAACACTATTGAATTAGACTGTTTAGTTAAACTTCAGGCACAGACAATACAGCACAGACACGCAGTGTTCCTGACTGGTAAGTATTGAATTGCAGCTACAATGTCATTTTCCTTTCTGTACATATAAATTGTAAATTAATCTGCTTTGGGGTTATATTTTCAGAGAAAAATATGGAGCCTCTTTTCAATTACTCAGAGTATGGAGTGGTCGTAGCCAGTATTGCTGATCTTGTGAAGAACTTCAAAAATCTGATTGGCTACCATAGTTCCAGCATGGAAGATAAACAGCTGTTAGGATTAGGATCTCAAGATGGCCTGCAAGGCAAGTGAAATGTACTGGAAATTTTATTTTAATATTTCAGGGAATTGTTGAAAGAAATCTTAAATTAATACTCAGGCTTGTATTGCTTCAAATCTATATGAATGAACTAAATTTTAATGGCTTGAGTTTGCTGAAGGCAAAGTAAAATTAATAACACGCAGGAAAAGAATTTACAGTATTTGTGAAATTCGTGTTGTGCACTTCATTTTCAAAGTTACGCACTGAAAAGTGAGGCAGTATATGCCATTAAATTCAATGCGAATTTCATTGGAAAGACACAGGAATGTAGAGCATCGTTGTCAGTGAATTGTATGGAAGTTCATTGAGCTAAAAGGTTAAAAGGAAGACAAATCCTACATATACTGATAAAATTAGGAAAGCTTCGAAAATTGTTTTTTTAATTCAGTATTCTTGATAAATCAATTTCAGAACACTACATATGATCTCTAAAGGAGAGCAATTGTTTACAAAAGCAAAACTGAATGAAACTGCTAAAACTCAAATTGTCTGGAAATGTTCTTATCCCCACTGGCTTAAGAAACTAATCTAAACTAGAAAAAGAATGAGAGAATTATTTTTGTTTAAATACTTTGTTTTCTAACTAAAGAAATTGCAATGGTGCACTGAGCTTCATCGGGCAACTGAAATAAATCAATTAACATTGCTAAAACAGTCTTGACTATTCAGAAGAGGCCAGTTCTTGATTTATGGATTCTTCCCTCTTGGTCACAATCCATAAATAATGGCCCCGCAAAGTCAAGTCAGCAATTTCTGTAATGTGGCATTGTGAAATGGGCCCCATTTACTTTGTTCTCAACAGTGCATCCTTGCACACACAATGGAGTCTGAAGAAGTTGTCTTGCTACCTGGCTGCTTCGTTCTAGTGGCATCTGCACATGCTACTAAAATTGAAATTTCTGATAAATGTTGTACTTTTTGTTTTAAATAACTCAGTTCAGATTTGTTTTGAATGATTTGCCGTATTTTCATCAGTAATTTCTTATGGCTAGGTACATTTTCTTCAAACTCACTGGAATTGGCAGAAGTGGGAAATATTGATACAAAAAACTTGGAAAGAAGTGAAGGAAACAATGAAGAGGAAGATATGTCATTGGACTCTGAAGATAATTCACCACAGATAGAAATCTGTAGTGAGAAATCTGAAGATGTAAATGCGAATAGCCCACAAACTGAGGTACAGGGCACAAAAGATTTGCTGATCCATTCAGAGGAGTCTTCACAGCAGGCATCAGGTGATGTTCAGATCACAACATCAGTGGATCTCACTTCTGAACTGGCATCAAACGATATTCCCACTTCCACTTTGCAATTGGTCAAAGGAGATAAAGATTCCAAAAGAGTAGAAGGATTTGCATATAACAGTACTCCATTTTATTCACATTCAAATGTTGAGTCAGATTACAGGAATTTTAATGTAATTACCCATCAGAGTTTTCTAACAAGTGGATTTGGGCAATCGTACATGCCTCCTTTTAACCAGAACAGTCAAGACAGCAGTGGTTACTTTTCATCAGAGTACAATCAAAACTTACCTTATAAGAATAACTGGAAAAGTTCTTGGAATGCTGGTGGTGCACCAAATTTGTCTTACCAGAAGCAACAGCAGAAGCAACATCAGCAGAGATATCACTAAATTCCAACTCCAAACTGTCTTTTGTGGGAACTTTCGAAAGTTGAACTTACTTTTCAACTGTACATAATACATGATTCTAGACACTAGTGTCCTAGTGCTGTGGTGCTGAAAGGACTTCTTTGTGGGCAGAGGCATACAATGCATATGTTGGTTAACTGACCTCTGTTTGAGATGGAAACCATTATGTATGTTTAAATAACTACAGTCTCTTGCTGTTTTCTACTTAAAATGATGTAGGACATTTTGTCCTACGGTTGCTTTTACTTGGAAACAAGCATTTTTATTCCTGAACCACATTTCTGTTCTTGAATAAGATATCAATCATATTCATTCTTAAGACAAAAAAGTTCAGATCTGGCAGTCAGAATCATCAAGATGTGAAACTTTAGTACATATGTACTGTAAGAACTTCTTTGAAGTATGTTACATTGATGGGTGATCAGTTTGTGTGTAAACTTAAGTATAATGGTTACTGGCTGTTTGATCCATTACATATTAGCAGCCTGATCTATGTATCTAAATTGATTTGTTTTTGGTTTAAAAAATATTTTTAATTTTTCAGAAAAATGCCACAAAATTCTTCTGACCTGCAGTTAAATATTTGATACATTTAATTTATTTTGTACAAATGTTTTGTGAACTTTTTTTTTAAAGATTCAAGTTATGTGGTTGCTGTTTGGTAATGATTTATTTAATGGCCTTACAGCAGACACTGGACTGCGTGTTAACTAAACATATTCATATACCTCATTTTCAAGTGTAGAGCCTATTTTGCCACGTTCAATTGAGCATTAAACAAAACACTTGCATACAAATTACTTGAGGATATTTGTGTATGTGTGTAAATATATAAATGTATATATAAAATAAGATTAAAACTGTTTTTCTTACACAGTTGTATATTAAAAATTAGACCTGTCAAATTAGTCTGAGTAGTTTTGCTTTCTTGGTCTTCAATTTTTTTTATGATTTTTGGCAAAGTAATTGAATGCTGTGTCGATGATGACCTGTTCCCTTAACAAAGTGATAGTCTCATCCAGATTTTGCTGAGATAGCATTTTGGAATTGACTGAGTTGTCAAACACAGCCATAAAACTACTGCATTATTTTGAGATGGGCTATACTTTTAGCGCTATATAATTCCTCAACTGCTTAATAAAGCTAAAATTTTAATTATTGAAAAACAACTCAATTCTGCAGTTGATCTGGCAGCTGAAGCTCTGTGGGCAGTATACTTCAGGGAGCTCCCATAAAGTCCTACGGTTAATCTCTGATGACTGACATACTTTGGTCTCCTTTTTCCCATGTAGGCCCAAACTCCAGCACTGGAGTTTGAGCTTTTGGCTTTTGCCAGAAGCTCATATAATCCCATCCATTTACCTCCGTCTTCTGGCTTGTTCTCACACTGAACAATTCCTTAAATTCCACTCAGTTTCTCAAAATGTTTTTGAGTACTTTTTTTAATTCACTCGTGGAAATTGGCTAGGCCAGCCTTTTTGTTGTCCTTGAGAAATTGGTGATGAGGTGATGCCTTGAGGCACTGTGCACGTGCACATTGTGAATAGCCAGTGCAGTACCCTAGACTGAAAAGAAGCAAAAGTGAACTGCTGCTTCACTAGGAAGCTGTGTTTAGGGCCCTGGAGGAGGTGAATGGCAATTGCATGAAAAGTTGATTGGCGAGGGGGGGGGGGGACAGTAAAGAAGTTTTAGAAGTGATGGAGGATCAGACCAGAGTGTCATGAAGGGGACAGTCTGGTAAGATTGATCACATATGGGAGGGGACAATATAGTTTGACACCTCAACACAAGAACTGCATAAAACCTTTGTATGAAGCATAGAGTGAGGTGTATATTTGAGGTCACTAGGGGAGTTGCTGGACAGAAATCAAGAAAAGGAAGAACCAGGTGAGGGTGAGAGAAGGATGGAAATTGGAACTAAAACTGACGAATGCTTAATTTTTCTAATTCTGGATGAGGACCACAGCACTGATGACATTGTTGACGTAGAAACAAAATTCTGGGTGGGGTCCTGAGTAGGACTGGAAAAAAAATAATGTTCCACATATCCCATAAAGAGACAGGCATAGGTAGGTAGCCATGGCAACACTTTTTAACTTGGAGAAAATGAGATGAGTTTGAACAAATTCTCCTCTGAGAACAAGCTCAGCCGAGTGGAGGACGGTGCTACAGTGACATAGTCTCTACATGTTTCTTCATGGAAAAAGTACCATCAAAACTACTGGCTTATCACTGTGATGGTGGCAGGTGATCAGGAGACTTCTTTGACCTGAATCAACCTTAAACTCTCAGCCACCCACCACCCAACTGTTTATCATATATTTAACCTTTTCTTACACTCCTCCCCTAATAACGTTGGAGTTAAGACACCAATCAGCCATGTATCATTGAATGGTTGTATAGGCTTGAGAAGTTAAGTGTCTATAATTTGGATTGGTATTCAACCAACAGAAGGAAAAGAGGACAGAAAAATGTGTTCTTTGTAATTTTGATTCATACTACACTACATGGAATCCTGCCTGTCCTGATGTCTTCAGGTAATTTGGATAAGCATACACTGTGTTTTCAATGATTTCAGTCTTTTTTCCAGCAATATTCAAATTCTACACATCCAAAACATGCCTCTCCAAGAGTTGCTTAAATGTCCCTAACGTATCTGACTCTGCACAGTGGTGGGTGCATGGAATGCACTGCCAGCAGTGGGTGGTAAGGAACCTCCTTACATCTCCCCTTACTTTCCTCCCATCACCTTAAAACTATGCCCCCTCACGATAGTCATTTCCATACTCGGAGAAAGTTTCTGGGTATCCACTCTATGTATGCCTTGCATCACCTTGTACACCTCTTTTCAATTCACCTCCCTTCTTCGCTCAAATGAAAAAAGCCCTAGCTCCCTCAACATGTCCTCCAGTTCAGGCAGTGTCCTGATAAATCTCATCTGCACCCTCTCTAAAGCTTCCACATCCTTCCTATAACAAGGCGACCAGAACTGAACATAATATTCCAAGTGTGGTCTAACCAGGGTTTTATAGAGCTGCAGCATAACCTTGCAGTTCTTAAAGTCAATTCCCCTGCCAATAAAAGCCAAAACATCATACACCTTCTTAACAACCCAATCAACTTGGGTAGCAACTTTAAGGGATCGATGGATGTGGACCCCAAGCTCCTTCTGTTCCTCCACACTGGCAAGAATCCTGCCATTAACCCTGTATCCTGCATTCAAATTCAACCCTCCAAAATGAATCACTTCACTTTTCTGGGTTGAATTCCATCTGCCACTACTTTACCCAACTCTGCATCCTGTTAATGTCCTGTTGCAACCTACAACTATCCACAACTCCACCAACCTGTGTCATCAGCAAACTTACTAACCCACCCTTCCACTTCCTCATCCAAGTCATTTATAAAGATCACAAAGAGCAGAGGTCCCAGAACAGATTCCTGCGGAACACTACTGGCCTCCAAAATCCAGATTAATACTTTCCATCTACTACTTACTCTGTCTTCTTTTGGACAGCCAATTTTGTTTCCAGGCAGCCAAATTTTGCTGAAACCCATGCCTCCTTATTTTCTGAATGAGCCTACCATAGGAAATCTTACCAAATACCTTGATAAAAGCCATAAACACCACATCCACTGCTCTACCTTCATCAGTGTGTTTTGTCATATCCTCAAATAATTCAACAAGGCTTGAGGCATGACCTGCCCCTCACAAGCCACACTATTTCTAATCAAACTATGCTTTCCCAAATAGTCATAGATACTACCTTTCAGAATCATCTTTATCCTCAATAATTTGTCCACCACAGAAGTAAAGCTGAGTGGTCTGTATTTCCAGAATTATCCCTATTCACTTTCTTGAACAAGGGAATAACATTTGCCACACTCTAGTCATCTGGTACTACTCCAGTGGAGAGTAAGGACACAAAGATCATTGCCAAAGGTGCAGCAATCTCTTACATCGCTTTCTGTAGCAACCTTAGGTAGATACACTGTCTGGCCCAGGGGACTTATCTATCCTCTTGTTTTTCAAAATTTCTAGCACATACTCCTCCCTAACATCAACCTCTTTGAGTATATCAGCCTGTTTTATGCTGTCATCACAAACCACAGGTGAATACTGAAGCAAAGTATTCATTAAGGACTTTCCCTACCTCCTCTGGCTCCAGGAACAAGTTCCCTCCACTGTTCCTGATTGGCCTTACCCTTACTCTGGCCATCCTCTTGTTCTTCACGTAAGTATAGAATGCCTTGGGGTTTTCCTTAATCCTACTCACCGAGGTTTGTTGGTACCCCCTTCTAACACTTGTAAATCCATTCTGCAGTTCCTTCATGCCTACCTTGTAGCCCTCTGGAGCCTTGTCCGATCCTTGCTTCCTCAACCTCAAGTAAGCTTTTTTCCTCTTGACTAGATGTTCCATGTCTTGTCATCTGAGGTTCCTTCACCTTACCTTCCTTGCTTCAGTGTGCCAAACACATCCAGAACTCATAGCAAGTGGTCCCTCAAGAACTTCCACATTTATGTTGTGCATTTCCCTGAAAACATCTGTTCCCAATTTATGCCCTACAGTTCTTGCCTAATAGCATTCTAATTCCCCCTTTCCCAATTAAATACTTTCCCGTACCATCTGCTCCTAACCCCATGCCTCTTCATGACTGTAGTAAAGGTCAGGGAGTTGCAATCACTATCACTGAAATGCCCTCTCCCTGAGAGATCTGACACCTGGCCTGGTTCATTGCCAAGCACCCAAACCCAAAATGGCCTCCCCTCTAGTCAGCCTAACTACATATTGAGTCAGAAATTGTTCCTGACACACATCTGACAAAGTGTGCTCCCTCTAAACTATTTGCACTTAGGGTTGTTGTCATGGGTGAATTCAACGTCTCTAATATCGACTAGAACCGCCTATGACTTCTGTACCTTTCCAAAATCTGCCTCTCAATCGGTTCCTCAGTGTCTCTGTTGCTTTTGGGGGGCGGGGGGGGTCTATTGAAAACTCCCAATAAAGTGACTGCTCCTTTCCGGTTTCTGACTTGCACCCATACTGACTCAGTAGACAAACACTCCTCGACGACCCCCCCCTCTCTGCAGTTGTGATATCATCCTTGATTAGCAATATCACTCGCCCCACCTTTTACCTCCCACCCTATTTCTTTTGCAACCTCCAAACCCTGGAACATGCAACAACCATTCCTGCCCCAGTGACATCCAAGTCTCCATAATGGCCACAACATTGTAGCTCTAGGTACTGATCCATGTTCTAAGTTCATTAATCTTACTCCTGACACTTCGTGTGCTAAAATAGACATACTTCAATCCATCACACTGACTGGAAATTTGTCCTATCAACAGTCTGTCCTTCTTCACAGATTCTCTGCATGCTGTATTTGCCTATACGCTAGCTACCCCATCCTCTGATCCATAGCTCCAGTCCCCATCTCTCTGCCAAACTAGTTTAAGCGGTCCCGGGTTTAGTCTGGTGGGGTCACCTGCAGTGCAACATGAACCCAAGATCCTGGTTAAGGCCGTCCTCATGGCTACCAAACTTTGTTATCAGCCTCTGCTCAGCAACTCTGCCTTGTTGTGTACCCCTTGCAGATGTTTACACAAAAATGCAAGGCCAAATGACCTTGACCACTGAAGTGTTCCCCCACTGGGAGGGAGCATTCCTGTCTGGCGACTGTTGCACAGTGTCCATTCATCCGTTGTCGTAGTATCTGTATTGTAACGTTTATCCTGAGATGAGAATGATGACTGGTTGGCAAATGATATGTTCAGTGGAGGTGTTGACTTGGTGAATGTCCCAGTTAATTGCCAAGCTTTATTTAAAGTTTAAAGTTTAGACTGGTGAAGGCATTGGCATTGCCCTGAAAAATGAATAGCTGTCACACATTCTGATGAGTTGAAACTGATGCATTTGCTTGAAATGTGTTGTGTGAGAAGAACAGGACATTGTGTATTCATCCAGTACAAGAGTATACACAGCCTCTTCACACACTATGATAATGGGATGTTGCTATCAAGCAGAAAACTTATTCTGCCCACCAAATTGAGTATTGGGGTCTATGAATGTGTGATGCAACGTGTGCATATGTCCTAAAGACTGGCGGATTGCATTAAACAGCATGTCTTTGGCTATTCTAACACTCCCAGGCTACACTTGCAAATCTCACTATTAGATGCAATTCTGCAACTGGCCAACATCTGTAGGTAGTCATCTATGCAAAGGATTACGCGGACAACCAATTTGGGATTAACAGGCTCTGTGGCACACTTGCATGTCCTGCAAGATACATGAATTCTTTATGGTCTAAATTGTTAACATCCTTATTATATATAGCATAAATTTAATCTTTTTTGGCTAAATTTCCCCCTAATTAATGCATTAGTCTATTGGAATTTCAAGCATCATGCAAACACATTAATTTGGAGTGAGAACTTGATTTAAGATGCACTACAGCTTAAACTCCTAATTCAGAGAACTGATCTGTATTATGGAATGACACTTGAGATTTCAAGCACAAAAGCAGAAGGAATAAAGAACTCTCCAGAGAAGCAGAGCATTAGACAAATAAATGAATTGTAATAAAGGTTAAAGAATCACTGTCGCAATCCCTTTCATTCTAAAGACAATTAGCAGAATTTATTTCACTTTGGTTTGTTGAACATGAAAACAGTACTTCTACATAAATAAAATTTGTAACTGAATCGCACAATATTGAAGTCTCCTTTAAATATAAACTTATAAAATTGATTGCTAACACAAATTTGATGGTGTGCCTTAAAAACTTGATGCTTTGTTTGTGAAACATATATCTGCCATTTTTATCATAGATATTAAGAACTGCCGATGCTGGAGTCAGAGCTAACATTGTGGAGCCTCCAGCTCCACACTATTATCTCTGCCATTTTTATGTTCTCCGAGCTCTTGCAGTCTTTTCATGCCAAACAACACTGCCTAACTCTAATAGAAAGGATTTCTCAGCATTTTGCTCCTGAACTTTACTAAGTATAATTAGCTACTAGAAAGCAGGGGAATCTGATCCTGTTTGATTTGGCTATCTTCTCACACAAATGCAAACATTTGTCATGCCTTAAATTTAGGAGTCAACTTGAAGAAAAACAGAATTTTGACAGTATGAAATTTTCTTTGCTAATGTACTTTTGTATGCTCTTTACCCCTTCTGAGCTAATAATGGATCATGGTGACAAAATCACCATCAGTTCACGAAAACAACCTGCATAATTTTGGGGCAATAAATGCAACCCTGTCAGGATGCAAGCAGTGCTGGCAACAAAAGTAACATATTTGGAAGTAACTAGTAACTCCCTTCAGCACATCTCACCACTTCTCTCAAATCAGAAAAACATAGCCCAAGGAAACCTGGAAGCTACATCATTTTCAAATGCCAAACTGCAAAGCAACCTGTCATTTGAATCAATAAATGATTTGTTGTGAGACAGTAGCTAATCTGTTTGGCCTGTAGGTACTGACTAAAGGTCAACACAAGCAAATGATTGTATGTGGAATACTTTGGAACATCTGAGGTGTTTAATAAGATGTTTTTCTTTGTGTATAACTAAGCATCACCTGGCCATGGATGCATCTTTTCCATGTTGATATTGAAACTTTGCTGATAACACTAAAACAAAACAGAAGAAAAAAAGTAGCCAACAATAATTTCCAAAATGCCACTACTGCCTAGTGCTATCACGCATAAACAAAAACTTGATTAACTTGAGCTTAACATTTTCCAGATTTGGGTTAGGTGGGTAGATGAAGCAGTTCTTTCTCTTGCCAAAGTGATCACACGTTTTGAGATGTCGCCAAATATTGTTCATCTTCATGTGCAGGACTGGACGTTAGGCCAGTTTCCAATTCCCTTTGTTTCTGCATTAGGCCCTATAAACAAACAAAATTGATTTCAGGTAACTGTGGTTTCCGATTATTGGTATCTTAAAATGCACACTCTTCATGGCAATGCTTGTACCTGTTCATATTTGCACTGGTACTTGATTTCCAAACCAAACAAAAATGTAGCATCTACAGATCACTATTATTCTTAATTCAGCACAACTGCTGCCAAAATTGTATCTATAGAAACTGTACTTCTTAAAGCCTATTACCTCACTTGCAGATTATGTTTATAATTAGTACCATATGCATTCAATTATCTGACTTAATTGTCTTCTCGATCAAGACAGCCACTCATTTGTTGGACACATTCAACCAACATAGGCCTCTGCCAGAAATATCTGATATTTTCAACACTTTTTCCAAAAATAGTCAAATTTTATGTTTTACTAGCATTTTGGTTTAATCTCTAATTGCCCGTTATTGAATGTTGTATTGTTTTTTTGACCAGTGCTTCTTGTGTATCACAAATGACATGAAATCAAAAGAATCATGAAACATACCAGAAGCACATATTCAAAAGAACTTCCAGTTTAGCATTATTTTATGATTTCACAAGGTGACTTCCAATCTAGGCCATTTTATTTTATGAAATTGCCTTACTTTTGCAGCTTATATGGTGACTTCAGAAGATCTGTCTAAAAATTGGTCTCTCTGCCAGGGATGTAAGAGAGCTACAATTTGTGGAAGGTGGAGATAGGAAGACATTAGTCTATGTCAAGTGGTACTACAAAAACTGATATGACCAGGAAACCACAACTTTGGTTCACTGCAGCAACCAAGCGAATGTGCTGAATCACACCACATATTTGGTTTGGCAGGAAGCAATGAATCAGCAGTTTGCAAAGAGCAACAGGGCTGCTTAAAGTGGAATGTTATTAGGTACATTATATAAATTTTAAAAATTGTATCAATATCAATTTTTATAATAAGTCTTGCCTGGCGAAGCTCAGAAAGGCCTTTGAGAATAGCTTGCTGACGTTCCCTGTTCCTCACCAAATCAGGGTTCAGCAGAGGATCTCTTGAACGGTCTGAGCTATAGTTTTGATGATGGAAGTAATCTGTAACTGAAACAAATGACAAAATGGAAATCTTGGGTTTACTTGTCAAAATAGGATTTACACAGCTTCCTAGATCCACATAAAGGATCTATCATAAAGGATGATTCACATGCATTCCTCTATAAATATGAATCCACAAAACACCTTCCAGTTTATGTATGCTCTAAAAATAGAAAAGATGCAATAGCAATACATGGGTTGTTAAACATTACTTCTTCTGAGATCCAGAATTGACAAGTTATAGCGGAATATTTTAAGACATCTGCTAAAAGATTATTATTTTAGGACATTACCCAAGAGAAAGACTTCAAACCACAGCAGTTTTAAGAATGAAACAAATTGAGAAACAGAAGCCACAGGCCTAGTAGGAATCCATGCCAAACTGTGCCCAGAAGTATAACGTTTACCACATTTTAAATGAGCTCCTAAGTGAAAAGCGAGGCTGCATAAATACCGTTGAAATGTTTGTATTGTGGGTCATTCGTTGAAGGTCTTGACAATGGTGCATCAGGATCCAAATGGTATACCTCATCTGTGCGCACATAAGGAACAAAGTTTGATGATGGTGGTCTGTCATTGTCTGATTCATTAGAAAGTAGATCCCTTTGGCACCATTCACCTTCATTCACACTTGGAATTGAATGGAGCTCCTTCCGCTCCATTTGGAGAGGTTTGTTCCTCAGTGCAGGAACAGGTGGAGATATACACCTACTGAAAAAATGTCTTCCATTAAACCTCCATTTCTCATTGCATTATGCTCGCAAAATGGTTTTCATTCTAGTACATTTTAAAATTGTTTCAAAAATAGTATTTGTTTAGATAGGATTTAAATTTCTTAACAAAATGCTCCACCATCATCTTAATCCAATTCAGTCACTTTCCTTCATATATTTCTTAAGCATCTTGTAGATAGAATCATGCAGCATTTAGGAAAATGAACGATTAACTTGGCATAAAACACAAAAATAATTTGACTGAAACAAAGAGGCTAGTCTAATGATATTATCCTAGTAGTTGTGTTTATCAAGTTTGTTAGCTCCTAAGACCTCACCTGATATTGTCTACAAATATCTAAATTACTTGCCCCAAAGCTTTAAGTAAATTGTAAATAACCAATTAATGCAAATAGGTTCATTTGCCTGAAAAGCTTCAATCTTTTTAGTTGGAGGACATTTTTTACTCATTCTGTATTATATATTTGTAAACTAGTCTGGCAATTTAAAGATAATGTAGGGGTTGAGAAAGGTGGATGGAAGATCAGAGATAATGGGAACTGCAGATGCTGGAGATTCCAAGATGATGAAATGAGAGGCTGGATGAACACAGCAGGCCAAGCAGCATCTCAGGAGCACAAAAGCTGACGTTTCGGGCCTAGACCCTTCATCAGAGAGGGGGATGGGGGGAGGGAACTGGAATAAATAGGGAGAGAGGGGGAGGCGGGCCGAAGATGGAGAGCAAAGAAGATAGGTGGAGAGGGTGTAGGTGGGGAGGTAGGGAGGGGATAGGTCAGTCCAGGGAAGACGGACAGGTCAAGGAGGTGGGATGAGGTTAGTAGGTAGCTGGGGTGCGGCTGGGGGTGGGAGGAAGGGATGGGTGAGAGGAAGAACCGGTTAGGGAGGCAGAGACAGGTTGGACTGGTTTTGGGATGCAGTGGGTGGGGGGGAAGAGCTGGGCTGGTTGTGTGGTGCAGTGGGGGGAGGGGGTGAACTGGGCTGGTTTAGGGATGCAGTGGGGGAAGGGGAGATTTTGAAACTGGTGAAGTCCACATTGATACCATATGGCTGCAGGGTTCCCAGGCGGAATATGAGTTGCTGTTCCTGCAACCTTCGGGTGGCATCATTGTGGCAGTGCAGGAGGCCCATGAGGAGGCCATCATGGGCCTCCTGCACTGCCACAATGATGCCACCCGAAGGTTGCAGGAACAGCAACTCATATTCCGCCTGGGAACCCTGCAGCCATATGGTATCAATGTGGACTTCACCAGTTTCAAAATCTCCCCTTCCCCCACTGCATCCCTAAACCAGCCCAGTTCACCCCCTCCCCCCACTGCACCACACAACCAGCCCAGCTCTTCCCCCCCACCCACTGCATCCCAAAACCAGTCCAACCTGTCTCTGCCTCCCTAACCGGTTCTTCCTCTCACCCATCCCTTCCTCCCACCCCCAGCCGCACCCCCAGCTACCTACTAACCTCATCCCACCTCCTTGACCTGTCCGTCTTCCCTGGACTGACCTATCCCCTCCCTACCTCCCCACCTACACCCTCTCCACCTATCTTCTTTGCTCTCCATCTTCGGCCCGCCTCCCCCTCTCTCCCTATTTATTCCAGTTCCCTCCCCCCATCCCCCTCTCTGATGAAGGGTCTAGGCCCGAAACGTCAGCTTTTGTGCTCCTGAGATGCTGCTTGGCCTGGATGGAAGATCAAACTGGATACAGTCAATCTACATGTGGAAGCAAAATGTGTTATCAGGTGAAGTCACAAAAGAACTGCTGTTAGATGAGATATAGAAAGGAGTGAAAAATAAAAGGTAACACTGCATGAGTGGAAACAGAAGCCACTGCAGGTGATTCTCTGGCTATGACAACAGAGATAAGATGCAACTAGGGAAGTGTATTCCTACACAGCTGGATAATATGGAGAACCACCGGAGATGGACAGTGTGGTCAACTGTCAATGGCTGCAGCAAGCAGAAAAAGCTACAGTTTACCTTTCTTAGTCATGTAGGATTTGTCATTTGTGACTTTGGCAGGAATATTTTCAGTGCTGTGACAGAGTTACGAGTCTTACTGGGTAAGTTCAAACATGGAATTTCAGGAAACAGAGGATCTGATTTGGAGCACTAAAGGCCCTGAATGGGCTGCTGAGAGGAAAGGGAGATAGAGAGTGGCAGCTTACAAAAATGAGGTGAAAAGTTAGCTGTTGAGGTCTTGAAGGACAGGGCAACAATTCACAAAAACACAACCATCAACAATATCACAAGAACTCCAGGAGATAAGTTCAGTAGCTAACAGTTTACTAGAAATAGAGTGCATGAAGAAGGACCTGGATCTATGAAGAAAATACGCCCAGTGTACAAGGGCAGATTGGAAAGAAACTAACATAGGATGTCAGTTCAGGGCTACCATAGGGAAGAACTTTCAAGGAACTTTGTCTTGATAGGGTAAGGGAAGAA
Organism: Stegostoma tigrinum; assembly: GCF_030684315.1. Taxonomy (NCBI): domain Eukaryota; kingdom Metazoa; phylum Chordata; class Chondrichthyes; order Orectolobiformes; family Stegostomatidae; genus Stegostoma; species Stegostoma tigrinum. The sequence goes on along the minus strand of NC_081364.1, from coordinate 32,478,228 downwards.
GGGGAAGTGGCAGAGGCAGCTGGTTAGATGTTCTCAATTTTAGTGATGAACTAGTAATGAGCATATTTTGAAGGTGAGGATGAAAAAGGTGGGAAAAGAATAAGCATTTTGCAGTAGAGCAAATAAAACAGGAAATTATCGTTTCATTCTAAGATGACCCTAAAATAGTTTTCAACTTTGGTGAATGAGAGGACCTGATGGTGGTTTGCATCCAACTAGATCAGTGAATAGTTAAAGCATTTGTCCATCATATCAATTCAAGTCAAAGTCCTTTGGACTTGATGGAGTAGAGGTGAGGGTGGTACTAAAGGGATGGGTGAGTAGTAGTATTTATTTTTATGATAACTAAGGCAATTGTGGCAGCCTGCTGGGATTTTGAAATGCAGCATAAGTGGGTGGATTCAGAAGAAAGTGGGTTTGGGAGGGAAAGGGAAATGGGGATATAGATAAATAAGTGTGCAATGATGGCCTTATTGATAATTGACATTGTGGGAGTAGTGATATGGGAGTGATAGTGTTAATGAAACAGCAAGGTTAAGAAAGACTGAATATGGAGTGTCAAGTATGGAAAGAACTCAGAGGAGAGAAAGCACATGGCAAATTGAGCTGGAAATGAATTTGAGAGAGAGTACGAAGTCACTCAGGGCAGAAACTGAAGGGAAATAAAAAATAGTGAAGAAAGCTCAGTATTTTCATAGGTGAAGATTTTAAGTCAGAGTTGACAGGATGGAACAAGTTGAGATGTTCAGAGGAAGAGGAAGCTCCAGAAGACTGGGGGTCAAATCAAAACATAATTTTGCAGTAAAAGTCACATTGTAACTGTGACCGAGATAGCAGGAACTGCAGATGCTGGAGAATCCAAGCTAACAAGGTGTGGAGCTGGATGAACACAGCAGGCCAAGCAGCATCTTAGGAGCAGGAAAGCTGACATTTCGGGCCTAGACCCTTCATCAGAAATGGGGTGGGGAAAGGGTTCTGAAATAAATAGGGAGAGAGAGGGGGAGGCGGATCAAAGATGGACAGAGGAGAAGATAGGTGGAGGAGAGGCAGACAAGTTAAAGAGGTGGGAATGAAGCCAGTAAAGGTGGGTGTAGGTGAGGAGGTAGGGAGGGGACAGGTCAGTCCAGGGAGGGCAGACAGGTCAAGGGGGCGGAATGAGGTTAGTAGGTAGGAAATGGGGGTGCAGCTTGAGGTGGGAGGATGGGAGAGGTGACAGGAAGAACAAGTTAGGGAGGCAGGGACAAGCTGGGCTGGTTTTGGGGTGCGGTGCGGGAGGGGAGATGTTGAATCTCGTGAAATCCACAATGATACCATTGGGCTGCAGGGCTCCCAAGCGGAATATAAGTTGCTGTTCCTGAAGCTTTCAGATCGCATTGTTGTGGCACTGCAGGAGGCCCAGGATGGACATGCCGTCTGAGGAACGGGAGGGTGACCTGAAATGGTCTGCGACTGGGAGGTGCAGTTGTTTATTGTGAACTGAATGTACGCGTTCTGCAAAACGGTCCCCAAGCCTGCACTTGGTTTCCCAAATGTAGCGGAGGCCACAAAGGGTACAGCGGATGCCGTATACCATATTAGCAGATGTACAAGTGAACATCTGCTTGACGTGGAAAGTCATCTTGGGGCCTGGGATGGAGGTGAGGGAGGTGGTGTGGGGGCAGGTGTAGCACTTCCTGCGGTTGCAGGGAAAAGTGCCAGATGTGGTGGGGCTGGAGGGGAGTGTAGAGTGGACAAGGGAGTCACGGAGAGAGTGGTCCCACCGGAAAGCAGAAAAAAGATGGGGAAGGAAAGATGTCTTTGGTGGTGGGGTCAGATTGCAGATGGCGGAAGTGTCGGGGATGACGCATTGGATCAGAGGTTAGTGGGGTGGTATATGAGGAGGACGAGGGGGATTCTCTTTTGGTTGTTATTGCAGGAACGAGGTGTGAGGGATGAGTTGTGGAAAATGTGGGAGACACAGTCGAGGGCATTCGACCACTGTGGGGGGCAGGGGTGGAAGTTGCGGTCCTTGAAAAATGAGGATATTTGAGATGTATGGGAGTGGAATGTCTCATCCTAGGAGCAGATGCAGCGGAGGCGAAGGAATTGAGAATAGGGGTTGGCATTTTTGCAGGAAGGTGGGTGGGAGGAGGTGTATTCTTGGTAGCTGTGGGAATCGGTGGACTTGAAATGGATATCGATTTCTAGGTGGTTGCCAAGATGGAGACAGAGAGGTCCAGGAAGATGAGGGAGGTGCTAGAGATAGTCCAGGTGATCTTAAGGTTGGGGTGGAAGGTGTTGGTGAAGTGGATGAACTGTTCGAGCTCGTCATGGGAGCATGAGGCAGCGCCGATACAGTCATCAATGTAATGGAGGAAGAGTTGGGGTTTAGGGCCAGTAGGGACAAAAGAGGGAGTGTTCCATGTTCCACAAAGAGGCAGGCATAGCTTGAGCCCATGTGGGTGGCCCATGGTCACCCCCTTTGTCTGTAGGATGTGGGAGGAATCAAAAGAGCAGTTGTTGAGGGTAAGGACAAGTTCGGCTAAGCAGATGAGGGGGTCAGTGGAGGAGGCCTAGTCAGGCCTGCGGGACAGGAAGAAGCAGAGGGCCTTTAGGCCATCTGCATGTGAAATGCAGGTGTACATGGACTGGATGTCAATAGTATAAGTGAGGTGTTGGGGAACGGGGAATTGTAAGTTCTGGAGGAGGTGGAGTACAAGGGTGGTGTCACAGAGGTGGGTAGGAGTTCCCAGACCAAGGGGGAGAAAATGGAGTCCAGATAGGTGGAGGTAAGTTCAGTGGGGCAGGAGCAGGCGGAGACAATGGGTCGACCAGGGCAGGCAGGTTTGTGGATTTTGGGAAGGAGACAACCGGGAGGTGCGGGGTTGGGGAACAATGAGGTTGGAGGCTGAGAGTGGGTCTGGGACAAATGGTGGCGGATACCGTGAGGCAGTGAAAGTTTCACTCGAGTCATTACTTCTCAGGGAGAATTCCATATGGCGATGATGATGATGTAATCATCCACAGTAAACTACTAAAAGTCAAGTATATTGTTCACAATTGCATACTCAATCTGTAAGGGGATGGGAAAGAGATGCAGTGATAGCAAATCAGCTAAAGTGAATAAAGAATTGTGCAGTTGGGATTGCTCGTGTAAGGAAGCAATGACAATTGCTTCAAATTGCTTTTGGTGGTTTCTCAAGGAAGCACAAAGGACAACGTATCGTCAAGAGGAAGTCAAGCCCGGGATGTCAGTATGAGGTTAGAAAGGTTAAGAGTATTGAAGTGATGGGATGGGGGCTTGACAGAACAGAATACCAGACCAGGAAGAAGTGGAAGGACATATGAAAACATGAGAGATGGATCAAAGAAGGGTAAAGTGGAAAGTAACAAAAAAAGCCATAGGAGTAGAAATGGTTTGTTCAGTATTGCAGTGGTACATGAATGGATGTAGAAAATTCAAATTACATGGATTTAGTTATGTAACTCATTATCAGCATCATGTTATACTTACCTATATCTTGGTCAATTATTTGCTCATTTCCCCAATGTAGGATCTTCTATACTTCTCATGCATCCTTTACTGTATTAACTGTAAGTCTTATTTCAAGGGCTACTGGCTTAGGCCAGTGCTGTCAAGGAGGCACTTCTAGTATTTCTCCTTAACCTCGTCACAACCCGCTTGGGAAGATGTGCTGTTAGTTGAGCCCCACTGGCCTTGCAGTCATCACAACAGTTCAAGATTCAGTTAAATTACATATAGTAGCCCAGTTTACCTGTCTGGTGCATTAAGATTTAACAGAAAACAGCCATCAGGTTTCTATACTTAGCTACTTTCTTTCCCCCACAGAAATCAGTTTGAACCATAGGAAAATAAAATATGAATTTACAAATTATAACCAATGTTCCCTCCAAGCTGCACACTGATATTCTCTGCACACTGATCAACATGGATTGCAGCGCTAAATCCCAGTTCTGGAATTCACTGCCACACAAATTCTTCAGAAGTCCAAGTAGAAGATGAACTTTAGAGGGAACTCTGTAAATCTGCCGTTTAAGCTTTATCTTCTTTCTAGACCGCTCTGCACACATTCGGACAGTCACAGAGAAACAAGAAAAAGTTGGTAAAGTGGAGGGAAACTCAATTCAAAAGCACAAGTACACAGGATTTGGTGAAGTGTCCCTTTTGCTTCTTTCAAGGCCTTCAGATCTCCGATTTCCACTACCAACTCCTTTCAGTTCTTTGCTGAAGATGCAGGGCAGTTGACAGATTATTTAGTCTTTCAGTTTCTGGTTAGAAGGAACAACTTATAGAAAATGGTGGGAGAGAATAGTTAGCAGTCTTTCAGTTTTTTTGGCTATTTCACAGCAGAGAGAACGAGAGAGATGTTGTCTCTTACAGTCTGGCAATCTTCTGCCTCTAACATTAACACACAAGCTGTTCACCTGCCTGGGAGCCTATCTGAAAGTGTCGGCATCACAATGACTCCTGGCCCATGCAACTGGTTCTAATTGAACAATCAGTCTATCTCTGAGAAGCTTGCTTTGTGCACACGCCCACAGTGCCACTGAGTCTCAAACATTTCCCCCCACTGCTTGAAGTAAGCAATGGTGTAAACACAATTTACAGTGAATTCAACTATAGTAGGAACTGCAGATGCGGAGAATCAGAAGATAACAAGGTGTAGAGCTGGACGAACACAGCAGGCCAAGCAGCATCCGAGGAGCAGGAAGGCTGATGTTCTGAGCCTCAACCCTTCTCCAGCATCTGCAGCTCCTACTATCTCTGAAGAAGGGTCTAGTGCTGAAACGTCAGCCTTCCTGCTCCTCTGATGCTGCTTGGCTTGCTGTGTTCATCCAGCTCTACACCTTATTTTTACAGTAAATTCAAGTAACTTGTTTTTGTAAGTGCAACAACGTCTTCCACAGTTTTATGTTTAAAGCATGTCCCTTCCCGTTTTGGTTCACAATCCAAAAATAAAAAAAAGATAGGCTTTACACGCCTTGACCCTTATGAGGTGAAATGCTATTTCACAAATCTGTTTCATTACAATGTATGTGACATATAAACAAAACACAAAACTTACATCTATTCATCCTTCTTTCCCCCATTTATATAATCTTTAAACATATCTTATTCCTTTAACTTGCCCAATCATTTTACAGTTGGGACAATGCACCTATGATTACATTATCTTTTCCAGGTTCTAAATAATCTGTTATCAAATGATTAAGATAATGGACTCCATCTGAATAGTCTTGCATTTCAAGTTTTAAACTTGTCAATTAATGCAACAGATTATGGCTGGTGTAGATTACTTCAAAATGTTTTTGAGTCAACAATATACCCAAAAGTCTCATTTTCAATGGTAGAGTGCTTCCTCTGATACTGGTCTTGATTTTAGAAAAGTGTCCCATTGGCTTCTCTATTCCCAAAACATCTTAAACAAGACTGCAACCTATCTTCAAGTCGCTAGCATCAATCACCATGTTAAACTTTGGAAAAATGTGGAAAGGATGGAACACATGCTCATTTATTGGGATTCCTTTGGCTTCCCAAAAGGTTGTTTGGCATTCTGCTGACCATACCAACATTTCCCTTTTCCTTAGCAAATTCAATAAGGTACTATGCTGACATTATCCATAAACTTCCAGAAAACCTCAACATTCCTTTAAAAGAAAAGCTCATGACTTCCCATTTACTTGCAGGAACAAATACTTGTAGTGGAGCCACTTTTGCTGTACTCAGCAACACTTGTCCTTGTCCTATGCTATGTCCTAGGTAAGTTACCCTTGCTTTTGAAGAAAGTTGCTGAGTGTTAAGTTTATTACTAAGCCAGCTAACTGCAATGGCTTTAACGGGTCTTCAAACTGCCACACATGCTGTTCCCACATACCGCTGCACAATATGGCATCATCCAAATAAATTCACTAACAGGTATTTCAGCTACAATTTGATTCAGTCTTTGAAATGTAGTTGGGATGTTTTTAAAACTCAAAAAGGCATAACTTAACATTGATATAACTCATTGGTTGTAATAAAGCTCATATCTTTTTAAACCTTGATGCTAATGGCACTTGCCAACACTCTTTCAATAGACTGATCATAGATATGATCTTCTAATTGTGAAATTGGATATAGATTTGTTCATGTGATTGCATTTACTTTTCAATAGCATATCTAGAATCTATCCTGTTTAAAAATCAACACGTCAACTCCAACTGCTTTGGCTAGGTTCAATCCAGAGATGTTCCAGCATGTATTGAAGCTTTTTTTCTACCAGAGTTTGTTTTCCTGAGCTCAACTGATTAGGATGTTGTATTATTAGTACAGACTCGCCCATGTCTACCTTATGCCTAGCTCTGGGTACAGCTTGCTTTGCACACATACCGCACTACCTTTGGATCTCAAATATCTTCCAATATTGCTTGAGCACAGCAATGTTCTAAACGCAACCAAGAGATTGATCTAGCAGTGTGTCCCAATCCTGTATGCATGCAAAGTATGTCTTCATCATGGTTTTGAGAGTCTAATAATATTCCTGCAAAGCTCCTGAACTTGTACATAATTTGCAATTGATTGCAATTGTTTTACAGCAAAATTGCAAATGGGATGTCATAGGCCACAATGAGTAAATAAAAAAAATCAGTTAAGTTGCTGTTGCTGTAATTGTTCTTAAGGAACAGCTTTTGGAAATTGTAATGTCATATCCATAATTGTAAGGATATACTGGGATCCAGTTTTCATTTTTGATAACAATCTTACTCAATCTATCATCATTATGGGCAGCAAGGTAGTTCAATAGGTAGCAGTGCTGCCTCACAGCACTAGGCACTCAGGTTTTATTCCAGCTCAGGTGTCTGTCTGTGTGAAGTCTGCACATTCCCCCGTGCCTGTGTGGGTTTCTGCCAGGTGCCCCGGTTTTCTCCCACAGACCAAAGATGTGCAAGTTAGGTGGATTGGCCATGCTAAATTATCTACAGTGTCCAGAGCTGTGTTGGTTAGGTGAGATAGCCATGGGAAATGAAGGGTTACAGGGATAGGGCAGAGGAATGGGTGTGGATGGGATGCTGTTTGAAGGGTTGATATGGACTTGTTCGACCGAATGATCTGTTTCCCCACTATGGCATTTATTCTAGATTCTATTCTATGTGACTGAATCATTCTTCAAAAATTAGTATGGTTATTAAAAGCTGCTAGTTTAATTGCAATGTTGAGGGTTTTCATACTGCTGGACACTTTTTTCCAGGAATTGCAAAGTCTTGACCAGGTAAAACACCTATTTATCAATACTCGCATTTCCCATGTTCTGCATGCCCTGTCATAGGGCCTTCATGTGCCATTTGCAATATCTCCTTAAGATAAATGGGCAGCACCACTATTCGATAAACAACAGTCCATTCTTCATCCCCAAATCTATGTGGGTGCTTCCAATTCCTTATCAGAACACATTTAAAATAGTACTTCAGAGCTCTTCCAGCTGTCTTGCTAGCTTATTTAAAGCCAGACTGACTTTGAACCTCAATTAATAAATGAGGACAAACACTTCCTTTGAACTATCCTTATTCCTAAATAAGGATTTTAGCTACCCTAACACCCACTCGAGATCACAACACGATGGAAAAATACATGAAGCTTGTTCTTTCAACTGTTCCATCTCTTTATCCTCACTTAGACTTTCCATGATTATAGGCAAAGCCATAATTTTCACTCCTGCAAAAACAGTCTCCAGGAGTAAATCAACTTCTTCCATGGTAAATTTCTTAATAACTCTGACTACCACTGGTTTAAACAACAAGACACACTCAATTGGACTTTGTACAAAGGAACCAGCATAGCCTTCACTATCCCATTTAAGGACTTGAAGAAAACTAAATCCTTCTCCCGTAAGAGTTTGTGTAGCTCTTGTGTCCCTTAATACAGCCATGGATTTGGCTGCATTTGTCTGAAAGAAATTCAAACAAGACCTTTTCATATTTCTCATCTTCCATAATCACTCTTCCTGCTTTTACAGCAGTGTTTTCATTCAGATCTTTTGATGATAGTTAAAACTATTATTTGATCCATGGCATCTTCTTTCTGGAGTTCCATTTTTGGACTCTCAGTCTCAAACTTTAGCAACTCTTGGGCTTCCCTTGCCACTTCCAGAAATCTCAACAAATGCATTCCACTGTTATAATGGAAACACTTTGGCCTTCAATTTTCACTTCCACTTTCCTTTTTGACCCAAGGAGATCTTGGGGCATTCCCAGCTATCTAGTCTTTATCTTCCTTGCATATATCTACTTTCTTTCCCATTCAGATCTATTAGGGTGTCGGGAAAAATTTTTATTTTATGGATCAGTTCACATTCGCCATTACTGCTACCTGTGCAGCGGTTGCAACCTTTTACCCTCTGTCATATTGAAGAACAGTAAGTTTTTTGTTTAGCTCATTCAAGAGAATCTTTACAGAGCAAAAATGTAGTTTTAACTTCTAATGCATGTACCTGCTTGTCAAAGTTACTTAACATTCCAAATTCAATGCACGTTTGCTCAGGCTGTTTCGTTAAGTTCCAAAACTTATCTATATACCTCAGGCACCAACTTATATGCACCCAATATAATCCTTTCTACTGTGTTATAATCCCTCCTCAGATGGTGAAACACAAATTTCCTGTGTTTTTTGTCAATTTACTTTATATGGTCAATGTCCAGTGTTTCTTCAGCCAAATCATTTCTCTCTCTATTTTCTCAGAAGATTTGAAGTATGCCTCTACATTCTTTTCCTCAAATTTTGATAGGCAGAGTACAAGCTTAAACATTTCTTTACTGGACTCCAGATTATGATTTGGAGACTCTCCAACAGAGCTCTGCTCAGTTTGATTTTTTTTTAAACTGCCTAATTTTAAGCTTAAAATCCTTTCAACCCTTGCAACTCTAGTTCCAGCTTCTTAAATTCCATTTCCATCTTCTCCATTCCAGTGACATTTGCAGTTCCTAATCTTTCTATTCTCTGGTATTCCAGCCCCAAAATTTTCCTCTAATTTGGAGCTGCTTTAAGATTTTTCTCATGCTTAAACTTTGAGTTTCAATATGAACCAAATCTGATGTTTCACTACCTGGAGTAAGCGCTCTGTCCGGTCTTTCTCCAAAAGCCAAATGCTGGGCCAGGCCTTGTACTGAATCTGTTTTCTCAGCATTTCCACTTCCAATTTACTTGTCAATTCAATAAACCTGGCTTTACAATTTGCTTCAAGCTTGTTAGGAGCAATGGTGCCATCTGGAGGAGTTTCAAGCAGTTTTCTGTGCCTTTTTTCAGTACCAAACCTGGTGTTCCTTTTAATTCTTTACCACTTACTAAGACCACACCTAAATCTTTTGATGCTTTTGGTTGAAAATAATTCCAGACAATTCTCCAATCTCTTGTCATGAGTGGGACGTATGCACTGATAATCAAGCCCCAAACTCGTGAATTCATCACAACAGTTCAAGATTTAATCAAATTACTTGAAGTGCCCCAATTTATCTGTCTGATGGACTACGGTCAACAGAAAACACTTAGCAGGTTTCTGTACCTAACTACAAGTTGTTACACACTAATCAGTCTGAACCACAGGAAAAACATGAATGGTCAACTTTTAACTCTGCTAGTCTAAGCTCTAGCCGCTTCCTAAACCACCTACACACATGCAGGCAGACACAGACAAACAAAAATATAGATATGATAGACGGAGGGTAAAATAGTGGGAAATACAGTATCAGCAGTCCAGAAGATTTGATAAGGTGTCCCTTTTGCTTCTTCTAAATCTTTCTGATTTCCAATTTTCCTATCCAAGTCCTTTCAGTTCTTTGCTGAAGATGAAGACGAATTGTTCAGTCTTTCTATCACAAGTTAGAGGCAACAGCTTATTGAAAGTAGTTGGAAAGAACAGTTAACTTTCTTACAGGTTTTAGTTACTTCACTGCAGAGAGAAAAACAGAGATGTTGTCTCTTGCAGTCTGACAGGCTTCTGCTTCTATATCGTTCACACAGAAGCTGTCCATTTGCCTAGGAGCCAGAGCTTTGCTGTCATGCTGATGAATCCTAGCCCACACCAACTGGTTCTAATTGTAAAATCAATCTGTCTCTGGGTACAGCTTGCTTTGCACACATACCGCACTACCTTTGGATCTCAAATATCTTCCAATATTGCTTGAGCACAGCAATGTTCTAAACGCAATTCAGAATGAGTTCTAGCTATTTGTTTATACAAGTGCAGCAACCCCACCTCACAGTCTTTTGTTTAAAGCAGTCTTTTTCCAGTTTGGTCCATAATCCAAACATAAAAAGATATCATCTTCACAACCAACTAAAAGCATGTTGGAGGGCAGGAATTTAAAACTGCACAGGTTAGTTTATTTACAGAGATCAAAATTTTAACTTCCTGAAGTAAGTTGATTTTCAGACACTCAACTGGTACGTCTGATTTTACAGATAATTTTAGTGACTGAATTTTATAGTGAATACCCAACCAACCTAGTGGCTAATGTATGGGGCCTGCAGCACGCCCAAAACATTGCATTTTAAAACTTTCCTCATGAGACCACAAAAACAACAACTGCACATCCCAGCTCCCCAAAGAATACTTAGACCTCCCGTGGCAACTCCAATTTCTCATCCCAACTGCAAATTCCCATGTTAGCCCCAAAAGCAGATGTTAACCACTTGCTCGCTTTCAGCAAGCGAACACTTGTGCGCATGGTTTCCATTACTTCTTATCAACGTAGCACATTGTCAGGTTGGGTGGGGCAGAGTCTGCCGTAGGGCCAGAGTGCATTAAAACTATACTGGGGGTCGGAGAGATTAATATCCCGCAGACTCCTTTCACACATCCCTTCCTTCTATCTGGTACAGCTGCTAATGCTTGACATGTTGGGAAATGAGAATGGGGCTGCCAGAAGGTCAACAGCACCTGACATACTGGTGGAGCGAGATGCCGTAATGCCCAATGCAACTCTCAACTTTTTCTGAATGGGCAGTTCTATATCCAGCATCCATCATGGCTGTCACTGAGATAAAACATACAATCCAAGAGGCAACAGTAGATAAACAGCTGGTTAGGGTGTTGACTAAAGAATCAGTGATTTTAATTCCAATCTGTCTTGTTCTAATGAAGCTTGTCTTCATTTTGCGAGGATCTGTGGATTTTTTTCTGTTACAATGCAGGTGTGGTGCATCTGTGATTTGGCATCTTTCTTTCTTAGATGATTTGTGCTATTGTCTTGAGAAATGAGGAATAAACACTAGATTAATATTTTATAAATGTCTTCTGTGCTAAATTACTCAATGCTCCATCTGATATATTTTGAACAGAGCTCAATACAAACATTTTTCCAAATCTAAATTCAAACGTCAGCAATACCAACCTGTAAACTTTGTCAGCAGGTAATTTGCTGTTTGAATTACTTTGTAGGGCAGGATCATCCTGTAAATAGAGTTATCGATCAAGTTAAGCAATTATTTGCAAAGTTTAAAAGATACATAACTTTATGAATGTAATATGATTTCAAAAGCAGAAAATATATTGTAGAAGAGATTTCCTCAATTGTTCACTTAAAGCATTCAGTGAGGTAGAAAATCATGATTTACACATTTTAAGCATCCTTATTAAATGAAACAAAACTTCCATCTCAGTATATAGAAACACGTCCTCAAGCTCCCAAGAGTTATTTTAGATACTGTGGCTAAATGCATCATTACTGCACTTTTGGCTACAAATGATTTGCAAAGCTTCCCACACTTCCATTTGTCCTCTGAACCCTACTGGCTTCAGGTGGAATAACAGGACTGTTACCGTAAACAAAAAGAGGTCATTTGACCCACTGTGTATCCACACAAACTCATTAAAAGAGCACTATGACTTTAGCGCTATTCTCCCACTGTATCTCCAAAACCTTTCACATTATTTCTATTTAAATGATGACTAATGCCCACTTGAATCTGCAAATTACTGTCATGACTTCTACATTCATGTCTTGATCATTGATGTCCACAACAATTAAGGGACCCAGCACTGACCTGGTGTTACACAGCTGGACACAGGCTTTCTCACGGGAAAAAAACCTTCCATCATCATCCACTGTTCCCTGCTATTAAGTCAATTTTGGATCCAATTTGCCAAATTGCCCTGGGTTCTTAAACAGTCTGCCAATGTGAGACTTTGTCAAAAGCTTTCCTGAAGTCAACGTAAACTTCACAATTCTCACCTAAACACCTAATCACCTCCTTGAAAGATTCAATGAAATTTCTTAGAGATGATCTCCCTTGAGAAAGCCATATTGACCACCCTTTACTCTGCAAATGGAGATTAATTCCAATAGTTACCCCAGTTCAGATGTTAGACTCACGGGTCTGCATTTTTTTGGTTTATCCTCACCACTCTTCTGGAATTATGGCACCACATTAGCTACCCTCTGGTGGCCTGAGAAGGTTCAAAAGTTAATGTCCGAACCCCTGCAATCTCCTTCCTTGTCTCCAGCATATCAAGGGAATGCCTTCAAATGCTGGCAACAATGGAAGGATTGCAATTGTGGGGACAGGGAAAGGAGGAAAGAGAGTGGGGAGCAAAGGGGACGGAAGGGGAGGGGGGGGACTGGGGAGACAGGCGAGCATGGAAGGGGCAGAAGAGGAGGGAGGTGGGTGTAAAAGAAGACAAAAAAAGGTCCAGCATGGGAGCAGGGGAAGGGCAGAAGAGAAGGAGAGGCAACAGGGAAGAGAGGGGGAGAAAGCCTGGAGGTCGTGAGAGGAGAGAAAGACACAGGGAAGGAAGGGAAAGAGAGGGTTGGAAGAGTTGAGTGAGTAAAATGGGAGAAGGAAAAAAGGAGGTAGAAGAAAGGTAGCTTCTTCTGCTTGAATGAGTTTATGATCAATCTCACTGTCTCTGATGTCAAGATAATATTCCTTATATATCCATCTCATTGTTTTAATGATTTCCTTTACAGCAGGAATTGAGTAAAGCTGCAAATTTGATGTAGTTGCTCAACTGCTTTATTACGTGTTCAAGCTGAATATCTTCTGCTGGGTGGGAGGAAGTGCAGTTTCCGTCATTTATTTTGCAAGTCAGCGCATTCATGGCCTGCTTCACTTGTACTGCATTGCACGTCTTCCGCTCAACCAAAAGCCTACATTTTCCAATGGCCAGATGGTAAATCCGGATATGTAGATAGGAATTTTGCATGGGGCCCTGCAGAATGCCTGAAGTTGGGTGGCTCAGAGTAATTGTCTTGGAAATTGAGAATTCCATCAGGAATTCAGTTACACTTGGAACCCTCAAAGTATCCATTTAAAATGAATTTGGAGGGCTGTGCTGAAATAAATAGTCACTCAGGAAAAGTTAGGCTATTAAATGCCTAGTCCAACTTTTTCACAAACCCCCAACACCACCACCTCCATACCTTTACATCCCACAGACCCTAGTCCAGTGTCACCATAGGTCACCAATGGATTGGACCTTCCTGCTCTGAACATAATTTCCACTCCCTGCTCCAGATGCATCTTGCCCTACATCACAATCCTCCACCTCTACCACCAGTCAGTACCCCAATCCCACCCTGTGACCTGATACTGACCACACCTGTGAACAATTCTTCATTTACCTGGCCCCCAGCACCTTATCCACTGGCACCCGATCTTCTATTGATCTAGTATCATACCCATCGGGAACCCAGCACCAGATCCAACTATCACTCTGTGTGCCTGCCCATTTACAGTTGCCATGCTGGACCCTTAAATTATAGAATATGATTCCACATATCAGGAAATGGCTGGAGGCACTGGATACTGCTGAAGTTGTGGGTCCTGACAATTTGCTGGCAACAATGCTGAAGAACATGCTCCAGACCTGGCCTTACCCCTGACCAAGTCGTTCCAATACAGTTACAACACTGGCATTAAATTAACAATGTGGAAACTTTCCCAGGTACTCTTGCACACAGAAAGGACAAATACAACCCAGCCAGTTACTGTCCCATCAGTCTATTGTTGATCATCAGTAAAATGATGGAAGGTGTCATCAATACAGCCACCAAGTAGCTCTTGTTTAGCAATAACCAGCTAACTGATACCCAGTTTCAGGTTCTGCCAAGGACCTCATTAAAGTCTTGGTTTAAACATAGAAAAGAGTTTAATTCCAGAGGTGAACGGAGAGTGACTGCCTTTGACATCAAGGCCACATTTGACAGAGAGAGAAATCAAGGAGCCCTAGCAAATCTGGAGATAAAAGGAATCTGGGGGAAACTCTCCACTGGATGGAGTCCTATAAGCACAAAGGAAGATGGTTGTGATTGTTGGAGGTTAGCCATCTCTGCAGGAGTTCCTCAGTGTAGTGTTCTTTAGCTATTTCATCAGTGATGATTCCTGTAACTTAAGGTCACAAATGCAGGTGTTCACTGATGACTGCACAATGTTCAGCACCATTCATGTCTTCGCAAATACTGAAGCAGCCCATGTCCAAATTCAGCAAAGCCTGGACAACATCCAGCCTTGGGAATGAAAAATAGCAAGTAACATTTGCGGCATACAAATACTGGGGCAATGACGTTCTCCAACAAAAGAAGTTCTAACCACTGACCCTTGACATTCAACACTGTGACCATCACAGAATCTCCCACCATCAGCATCCTAGGGGTTACCACTGATAAGAGATGGAGTGCTTATATAAATACTGTAGCTCTGAGAGAAGGTCAGCGGCTAGGAACACTGCAGCAAATAACTCTCTCCTGACTTCCCAAAGCCTGTCCACCATCAACGAGTCACAAGTCAGCAGTGTGAATGGAATACTTCTCATTTCTCTGGATGAGTGCAGTTCCAACAACAAGAAGCTTGATACCATCCAGCACAAAGCAACACATTTGATTGGCACCACATCAGGAAGCATTCACTTCCTCCACCACTGACACTCAGTAAAAAAAAAGTGTGTACCATTCTACCAGGCACTTTAGAATTCACCAAGACTTTTTAGACAATACTTTCCAAACCCACAACAACTTCCATCTAGAAGGACAAAGCAAGCAGATACACGCAATACCACCACTTGCAAGTTCCCCTCCAAGCCAGTTACCATCTGACTTAGAAAAATATGGCTGTTATTTCAGCATTACTGGGTCAAAATCCTGGAACTACCTAATGGCATTGTGGATCTACTTACAGCACACATTTGGTTTGTTCGGATGAGACTGAAAACAATGAAATTAATAAAATTTTAAAAAGAAATTTGGCCTGAGAAATTTCTTAATACTCATGAAGTGATATCAAATGATTAAATAGAATATGAGCATTTTTTAAAAAAAACTTGGAATAAAAAAGGTTTTTTGTCAATGTTTTAGCATTAATTTACATCTCTAGATGTATGCTCCCAATCTTTAAAAGTGAAAATGTTTTTTTTTCCAGATGCTTTTACTTTGGTGCTTTATGTTTCTTGGTTAGGATTGCATGAAAATTCTTTAATGCGATTGACAGCTTGGACAGGCTAATAATATTACTGCTGTTCCACATTACGAGTGTCTAGAAAGAACATTACAATGCTACCAAACAGCAGAAGAGATGAAATGTTCATCAGATTGTTAGATCACTCAGACACTCATAATTCATACCCTTGCATCACATCTCTACTGCATGGCACACTTGGGTTGTCCAGATGGAAGCCAATATTTTGTTTAAGCAGATTTAAAGGGGAGGAGAGGAGACAATTCATCAAATGTGGGCAACAGGGAAGGGGAAAAAGAAACAAACAGTACAGATTACAACCTATGGAGCTGCTTTTCATTTATGGAGATTATGTTTGAGGTTATCCGTTTTGTCACATCTTAATTTAAAATACTATTTCATCTTGCTGTGCCCAATTTTTCCAATTTCTTAGCTAATGCTATGATAGTAATGTGTATAAAAGATTCATAAAGAATAAACATTTAAACTATTCTTGTTAGTAGAGTTTTGACTTCAGCATAACTGTTCAATTAAATGCAATCAGCCTGAATATCAGCACTTAGATGTAAGCTGAGGTAATCCTTTGACTTTTGAGAGATAATATCATTGAGAAAATGAATAAGTTCACAATAAAAAGCTTAATTTTCATCGTAAAGCCTTCAGATTAGAAGTTATTTGTTTACCATAAGAAAGAAAATGAGTAGGTACAATTCAACTTCATACTTAATTAAAAGAAATTATGTCAAACATGAACAAGTGGAAGGTCACAGTAGCAATAATGTGCCAGCAGCAAGTGATGGATCCTCCACCTTCCCTCGTGTCCCCTTCCACACCAGTCCTCCTCAAAACCTCCGAGCACCGCTTTCTTCCCTTCCTCTTTCTCACCAAAAGGTGTGATTTATGTTCAGTTTAGAACCCTTTGATACAGTAACTTAAATGGACATTACTTGCGTGTGAGCTGGGACATTGATTACTGGAAGCTAGCTAACCTCTCAACAGTATAAATTGATTAATCGTACTTGATTCTTGCCTTGAATCCTGTCCAATGCTCCCCACCTTAACCTAGGGATAGGTATTTCATTAACCATATTCCAAATTTATTTGGACTTAGATTGGCCATCACATCACAGTATACAAGTCAAAGAACTTTGTGTTCATTTACTTAATTTACAAATTGAGCATCACCTTTCACAAGCAGACACTGATGACCTTTGATCAAGTCTAACATTTTAACACGATTCAGATATTAGTCACATCACATGCATAAGTCTAGAAATCTTCTTTAGTTTTCTTTGTGCAGAACTGGCTGTTTTCTCATGATCATTCTGAACACGTATGAGGTAACGTTTTCTTTTACACAGAGGGTGGTTTGCGTGTGGAATGAACTTCCCAAAGAAGTAGTGGATGCAGGTACAATTACAGCATTTAAAAGACATTTGGATAAAATTCATGAATAGGAAAGGTTTGGAAGGATATGGATCAGAAGCAGGCAAGTGGATCTAGTTTAGTTTGGAATGGTGTTCAGCATGGACTGATTGGCCCGTTGGGCCAGTTTCTGTGCTGTCTGACTCTATGTTGTTAAGTAGCTGTGAAGTGACTTAGTTACCTGCTGCAGAAGAGATAGTTCTTGTTTTTCTACAGGCTGAGATGATAGACAGGCAGCTATTTTTTCTTGAAGTGCTGGCACCACTGGTGAAGGTGGTCTCCCTAATATGGGATCTTTCGAGGGCTGTTTTTTTTTCACTCGATGCTCTGGAACACTTTTTTCCAACAACTGCAATAGTTCCATCTGTCTTCTCATTTTTTTCTCTTCTCTCTCTCTTTGTAAGCCTTTAGGATAGCGTTCTGAAGCAGGGATGTATCTCTTACTTGTTTTGTTTGTGTTCCATTCAGGACGCTTCTCATTTTTCCCTTTAGTTTTTGCAAATTGATCGCAGGAATCATCATATAATAAAACATTTTCTTTTTCAGTCACTGCGATCTTTTCATTTGGCTTCATCTTGGATTTCCTTGAAATTGGCACAGTGTTGCATTCTGCAATTGTATCTGGTGTGTAGGTCACTGAACTGTGGTCTGTAATTTCTGCACTGTGTTCAACTTTCACAATCAACTCAAAATCCTCTGGAAAACATAAACATCATTGCAATTCTCTATTTCAGTTGATATTTAAAAAAGCATTTGCTTTAGTTATAAAATCATTCCGTGAAAGAAATACAAGAGGAACTACTATAAAATTATACTTTAAAGGAAACATTGAACCACAGTAAAACAAGGGTAGCAATAACTGTAATTTAAAATTTAATTAAAAATGAAAATTTGTACTTTTTAATCCAGTAAGTATGCAGGGCATACAATTAATGAAACAGGTCATGGGTTATTGTTTAGAAACTGAATTTTCACAGACAATTGACAGAATTACTCAGGAAGAATTCAACCAACAGCAACTATACAAATTCACCATTTCTTGTGTGATGTCAGATTTTGTTAAGCATTTTGTCTAACAATATGAACCAGTAAGATCAAAAGTATCATTTCTTGGGGTAGGGCATTGAACACTGTTTTTGCACTGTTTCTGGGAGTTTGTTTAATCATCCAAAATTAGATCAATGATCCTGTATATCATTTTACTTGGCATTATCAATAACTACATACTAAGTTATTGTTTCTTTGGAGGAATTGTCTTCAGAAAGATTTCACATAATTAACACAAGCATTGCACCTTGTATATGACATCTTGAAATTTCAAATTCAAGCCACATTTCAATCTGATACAATTTGTTTTCAAAAGATTATACAATGAAATTTTGTGAAGACATAAATTTCATTCTGAAGTTAAGGTATGAGGAGGATGCAGGGAAGCATCTAGGTGCCCTGGGCAGGTTCAGCATACAGGTAAGAGCAGTGCAGATGAAACGACGTGAATTGTGCAAAGTTTTCTTTTAAAACAAAAGAGTGGGTTTCTTAAATGGCAAGAAGTTGGAAAGTGCTGACATCCGAAGAGACCTGGATGCCTTTGTTCATGAGTCATTCAAATGCAGCAAGGAATTAGGAAATCAAATGGTATTTTGGCCTGCACTGCAAAAGTAAAGATGTCCAGCTGCAATTATAGAATCTCGGAATACCGTGTAAAATTTTGGTCTCCTTATCTAAGGAATGATGAATCTATCAGAGAAAGTGCAATGGAGGTTCAGCAGAATAATCCTGCAGGTGGTAGGATTATCCAAGGAGAAATTTGTGATACTGGGCTGTATTTCCCAGAGATTTTAAGAATGAAACGATAACTCACTGAAACTGTAAAAATTCTCAGAGAGTCAACAGAGTGCGTTTAGATAGAAATGTTACCCTGGTGGATAATTCTAGAATAAAAGGACATCGGCATTTAAGACAAAGGTGAGGATGAATTTCTTCACTCAGTTGTATGTTTTTGTAACTTTCTACTGCAGAGGACTGCGGAAGATCAACAACTAAGCATGGTCATTTCAAAATCTGATTGTTTCGGGTTACTAATGGCATTAAGAACTCTGGGGGGTGGCGCAGGAAAGTGGCACCGAGTAGATGATCAACATAATCTATTAGAAAGGCAAAGTAAGCTTAATGGATTGAATGGTCTATTTCTGTTCCTACGTCCAGGGATGAGTTGTTAAAGCTTTGAGGACAGGCTGGAAAATCTGACATTTCTCTCCACTGTACAGAGAAGGTTAAGAGATTTGATAGAGCTGTTTACAAATCAAGTAGTGTTTGGGATGAATAAATAAACTGTTACGAACATTAGGAGGTGGTTAAGAACAAAGAATAGGTTTAAGGAGACTGATAGTGGCACTAACAGTAACCAACTAGGAGACCAACAGCTGAATTTTTCTCTCAAACCCTTCAATGTTCTTGTAACTAACCAGTCTTAATACTACCATCATACTTGGGCAGTTTTACAGTTTAGTAAAATTCATCAGTAAGTATTTTGCTGGACAAATACTTACCAGTTTGGATACCTCTGTCTTTTCTTGGAGAATCTTTTTCCATTACAGCTTGTCCCAGCACCTCACTAATGTCTTCACAGCCATGGCTACCAGATGCTGTGCAGGAGCTTGTGCAGCTTGTGGCACCTGTCAATCATAAATAACGTAGTCAAATGGAAGTTAAAAAAAAGTTATGAAAACAATACATACTATATTCTTCCACAACATAATAAATCACCATAAATTCTAAAATCTGCTGGTTATCTGTTACATACCTTCTTCATTCTTCTGAAGATTTGAAATATCATGTCCTTTACGAACCAACTCTCTCATGCGCTGTTCTTGTTTCTGCCTTTGTGCCTCCTCTTGTGCCCTCTGTACAGTTTCATAAAGCATGTTGGTTTTGCGATTATGGAATTCCTAGAAGACCAAAGATACTTTAAAGTATGTCAACTTCTGGGTTTTGTTTATAACCAACAAGAAGTCATTATTCTACTGTTTTAACTAGAAATTTACAATTCGTCAGTTTTGTCAACCAGATAGCTGTTATCATAAAAATATCCACCAAAGTTGCAGATTTACAATCACATTTTCTTCTGACCAAGTGGCATTCTCAATGCATTTTGACACTGCAAGTACAATTTCAAACACTGTTGACAACATGAAACTCTAGGGAAGATTTTGGGCATATTTCCTGGCTGTAGGAGCAAACAGATGGGTAGCTTGGCCTTGATTTTTCATCACTGCAGATTAAAGGTGCATTTTTAGTGAATGGGAACCTTTTGTCTCAAGGCTATATTCCTGACCTCATAATCCAGGCTATTTGTACTTTCTTAGGTTGCCTCACCCAAACTTTACTCCACGTCCAACTGGATGGGGGCCATGATTGACTACGGCAAGTGTTGGAAAGCCTTCCACCACAGTGTGGTTGCTGGCTGCCTCTTTTCTACCCATGCAAGCTTCCGTAAGAGTCTTTTCAAATAAGCATACTATGCAATCAAATACATAAGGCTTTGTTGGTCGATTAACATTTAAGTGGCTGCTCTAGTGCGCAGAAACTTAATGCCCCATTACATATATTACAAATAAAAGCAAAACTGACTTATGCTTTTTGTATTCTTACAGCACCTGGCTGCCAATTAATTTTTCTTTATAGCAGTCACCATTGTTCTGAAGGCAAATGCAGCAAATATTTTGCAAACAGCAACATCGCACAAAAAAGACAAAATGGGGTTCATGAGTTTGGTGTTGTTGTTTGACTGAAGAATCACTTGATCAGAACATTTAGAACATGGAAGCAAGCATTTAAGTTCCACACTCATCCTAGAGACAGGACACATTCTCGCAGAATTGCAGGAACGTGTACACAGAGTTTCTGTTCAGTTCATAGAATAGGATTAGAATGCATAGGCATCTAATGCAAAAATAAGAAAAGTTCCATCAGCTGAGCCAATAAACAGTTTAAAAAAGTATTGAATTATGCACTGAAATAATACTGTAATATTTTAGGTCAGTGCCTCAACATCATCTATGTTACTGAGCAAAATATCCAGAAAAGGGCAAAACTTAAAAGTACATTTTAGTTTCAGATAAGGTAGTATTTAAAAACTGAATGAAGATATTGCTCAACTGGAAGCTCCACCCACAATATAAAGTTAAATGGGTAATAACACCTACTTCCTTTTCCCTTTGTGCTCTAGTTTCTTCCTCATACTGTTGTCTCAACCTCTCTCTCTCCTTTGCCAAACGAAGTTCTTCTTTTTGTTCTTCTTCTCTTTTCTGATCTTCTTCCAGCTGCTTCTGTCTGCGGCGCTCCTCTACCTGGATGGCTATAGCTTTCTAAAGAAAAAGATTAAAATAAATTAGCTATCATGTTATGAAAGATTGCAATTAATTTTATATTATCCATTATCTTCTTAAAATATCATTAAAATAGGTTTTCACAAGATCTAAAGAATGTAATGACAGTGATGAAACCTTGTTTTATTGAATTAACAGGAAATAGGCTGTGTTTAGTCAATTCCTCATTGTTTGTTTACTTTTAGATCTTAACAGAATACCATATTTCGTACTTTTCAACAGTGATCCTATTTCAACTGCTGCTGTTTGTGATAGCTTGAGCGAATCAGCATAATTATGTTGCATAGAGACTGTACTTCAAATAACAATGATAGACATCCAGGATCCTCATCATAGTAACCTCCAGAAACTATAAAGAACAAAACTGTCCAAGTGGGGAGCTTATGGTACACAGTATATGAAATTCAGAAATAATTATTCAGATCCAAGTATTGGGCTCAACAGCTTTAAGAAGTCCATAGTTTGAAAAAGGAGAAAACTGTCCAGGAATAAAAACCAGCAGCTACTTGTGGAGTTGATGAGATTAGAAAAACTGGTTTTGTTCTCTTGACAGCAAGAGCAACAGAAGGTTTGATTTATTACAGGAATCCAAAATTCTGAGAGATTACAGTGGAATAAAGAAAATGTGTTTCGATGGTGACAGAAGGAACCTTAAAAAGAGAATTGGATATTTACCATCAATAATATCTGACAAAGCTCAAGTCAAGGGGTTGATGGATTACTTTCTGTATGTCTGGATAAGTTCAGTTCTTCCAAAAATAAAACTGAAGCTTATTACTATCCAGGACAAAGCAGTCCATTTAACCGTCATCTCACCAATAAATGAAGCATTTGATCCCTCACTACCATCAAATAGTGGCCACAGTTTGCACTAACTACAAGATGCACTGCAACAATTTAAGAAGCGTCCTTTGATATGACTTTCCAAATGTGCAAGGTCTACCACCTACAAGAATAGCACAACACACAAGGGAACATCACCATCTGCAATAGTGATAATGGGAACTGCAGATGCTGGAGAATCCAAGATAATAAAATGTGAGGCTGGATGAACACAGCAGGCCCAGCAGCATCTCAGGAGCACAAAGGCTGACGTTTCGGGCCTAGACCCTTCATCAGAGAGGGGGATGGGGAGAGGGAATTGGAATAAATAGGGAGAGAGGGGGAGGCGGACCGAAGATGGAGAGAAAAGAAGATAGGTGGGGAGGTAGGGAGGGGATAGGTCAGTCCAGGGAAGACGGACAGGTCAAGGAGGTGGGATGAGGTTAGTAGGTAGGAGATGGAGGTGCGGCTTGGGGTGGGAGGAAGGGATGGGTGAGAGGAAGAACAGGTTAGGGAGGCAGAGACTGGTTGGACTGGTTTTGGGATGCAGTGGGTGGAGGTGAAGAGCTGGGCTGGTTGTGTGGTGCAGTGGGGGGAGGGGATGAACTGGGCTGGTTTTGGGATGCGGTGGGGGAAGGGGAGATTTTGAAGCTGGTGAAGTCCACATTGATACCATTGGGCTGCAGAGTTCCCAAGCGGAATGTGAGTTGCTGTTCCTGCAACCTTCGGGTGGCATCATTGTGACACTGCAGGAGGCCCATGATGGACATGTCATCTAAAGAATGGGAGGGAGTGGAAATGGTTTGCGACTGGGAGGTGCAGTTGTTCATTGCGAACCGAGCGGAGGCGTTCTGCAAAGTGGTCCCCAAGCCTCCGCTTGGTTTCTTCAACGTAGAGGACGCCACACCGGGTACAGTGGATGCAGTACACCACATTAAGCAGAGGTTCACCTGCACATCTGCCAATGTGGAAAGTCATCTTGGGGCCTGGGATAGGGGTGAGGGAGGAGGTGTGGGGGCAAGTGTAGCATTTCCTGCGATTGCAGGGGAAGGTGCCGGGTGTGGTGGGGTTGGAGGGCAGTGTGGAGCGAACAAGGGAGTCATGGAGAGAGCGGTCTCTCCAGAAAGCAGACAGGGGTGGGGATGGGAAAATGTCTTGGGTGGTGGGGTCGGATTGTAGATGGCGGAAGTGTCGGAGGATGATGCGTTGTATCCGGAGGTTGATGGGGTGTTGTGTGAGAACGAGGGGGATCCTCTTTGGGCGGTTGTGGCGGGGGCGGGGTGTGAGGGATGTGTTGCGGGAAATGCAGGAGACGCGGTCAAGGGCGTTCTCGACCAAATCCCAAAACCAGCCCAGTTCGTCCCCTCCCCCCACTGCACCACACAACAAGCCCAGCTCTTCACCTCCACCCACTGCATCCCAAAACCAGTCCAACCAGTCTCTGCCTCCCTAACCTGTTCTTCCTCTCACCCATCCCTTCCTCCCACCCCAAGCCGCACCTCCATCTCCTACCTACTAACCTCATCCCACCTCCTTGACCTGTCCGTCTTCCCTGGACTGACCTATCCCCTCCCTACCTATCTTCTTTTCTCTCCATCTTCGGTCTGCCTCTCCCTCTCTCCCTATTTATTCCAGAACCCTCACCCCATCCCCCTCTCTGATGAAGGGTCTAGGCCCGAAACGTCAGCTTTTGTGCTCCTGAGATGCTGCTGGGCCTGCTGTGTTCATCCAGCCTCACATTTTATTATCACCATCTGCAAGTACTGCACCAAACCACACGCCCTCCTGACTTGAACCTACATTCCTATTCCTTCACAGGCACATCAAAACCCAAGAACTGCTTTCCCACTAATGCTGTGGATGCACTTTCACCACATGACTGCAGTATTTCAAGAAGACAGCTCACCATCATCTTCTCAAATGCTATTAGTGATCGGTTAATGCTGACCTAACGTTAATGCTAGCAATGCTCAAATCTAATGATTAGGATTGCAGGGATACGTCGGCATACAGGAGTGGAAATAAAGAGTGGCATCGGCTGAGGTCAAAGGTGTGCACCAATTCCTTTCTAGAATCCTTCAAGCTAGAACAAATTTTAAATTTAACCAGCGTGATAATATGACCAATTCACTCGGCTTGGCTTGCATCTGATAGTAGTAGAATCAATTCAGCCAGGTTTGTTTTGTTAAGGATAACAGATTTAAAACTTGAACAAACAGGCAAAGATTATTAATTTTACAAAATTTAGCATGTGCCAAGATAGAAATGACTCATATTCTAACATACCAAACATGAAGCAAATATGGGTGACAGTGATGCTGCAATCCTACAGATTCCTCAGCAATTGACTCCCAGGTCTTAGTTATACAGTGGATCACCAAATCTAATTAAAACTACACAAGGGATTATGATTCTTGTCTGAACTATCTGTACCACCAAATATTATGTTTGCTTAAGTGCTGCCTTCTGCAATACAAAATGATGTAACAAAATAATGGAATTCACCATGGTAGACATAAGTATAATATGCTGAATCATCTCCCCCTGTGTTTTTAGATTTTACAATTCTTTTGACACTGGTCAGAGATAAACTTGTGTATGGATTGTATCACATTGTTTCACCTTTGGGTTTGTGGGTATCCACCTTTGTGGATATGGATGCATAAATTAAGGAAATCTGCTGGAAATTTTGAAATTAACATGACTTTCTTGGCGTTTTTGATCTCTTGACCGATTCCATAAATTGTTATTCTTCAAAATGACAAAGGAGGAGTCAAAAGATCATTCTACATATTTTGAAACTTGAAAATACTGTCAGCAAACCACACTATGAAAAAAGTATAAAAGTGACATGATTTTAATAATGCATGCATGAGATTTGTTTCCTTAAAGATCATATGATCACCTGGTGTTCCAGTTGCTTTTTTCGACGCAAATCTCGTTCTTCAATCTGTGCTGGGTCTAATAAGGCAGTCATTGATCGCAAAAAGCTGAAATATAGTATTATTGAAAAACGTCACATGTTCTTTTTAGATTTGGTAATGTTGAAAGCATGAGAAACCTAAAAAAAGTATTAAAATAATGTATCACCTGACTGTCAATTGTGATAGACTAGTCTATTAGATATAACTCAAACAAACACGCTTAAATTATTGACCAAAAGGTTTAGACTGCACAGTTACATGACTTATCGTTTGATATTCGCAAGTTAACTTCAGGTAAATATGGGTACTAACAATGGTCAAACCCATCATAGTGTACATCAAATAGCATGTGATTAAACAGATCCCACAGAGTTTTCAGCAAATCCCTGTGGTCCCATGATAGTGACATTGTGACAGTTAAATGAGTTAGTGATTTTCAAAGGACAACTCTGCACTTTCAACAACTGAGTCCTGAACTCTTTCAAAAGCTATTTGGCCATGACTACCTCAATGGCTGCTCATGTTCTTCTGGTTCTCTTCCTTTCCTGGGATTACACTTTTCTGGATTCTTGATAACTGCATTCTGGCAATTAGTTATAAGGTCAACTCGAGCTTTTCACGAACAGCAAGTTACATCAAGTTAGTATTTTCCCTGGATTTTTCTTGAACTTTCATTTCACTCTTTGGCTCAGAGAAAATACTGCTTGTGAACTTTCAACTAGAACTCTCTACTGTACTGAATTTTCAACTGTGTACAAACGTCCTTTGAACGTTTTGCATCTCTGAGGACTTACTTGAGTTTTTCACGGGAGCTAAGCAACTACTCTAGAACTATTCTGAGCCTCAACCATACAGAACCTGATGAAAGCTAACAGAAGCCCTGCCTAACATGGCGTCTGCTTCTCTCTCTCTCTCTCTTGCATCTACACTCATTGCCATCACCTCTGATTATATTCCACTGGATTCTTGAAAATTGCAATCCAATACTCACTCATAAGTGATGATGGCTCGAAAAATCTTCAGTTTATATGCAGAAAATAGGGAGGTGGGTGGAGTAGGGAGTAAAATGAAAAGGATACAGCCATAAAAGAGAGAAAGGCAGTTGGACAAAGGAGTTGAGAACGATCAGGCTGGGAGGGTGATTAGTTGTTAATGGAGACTATTAGTCACTAACAACAGGTAGTGTGTAATGGTAGGTTATGTGCTAACAAGGTCTGGTGTTCGGAGTAGGGGGCTGGGACATGGCAGAGTTTAGGCACTAAAATTACTGAACTCTATATTGAATCCAGAAGGCTGTCGGGTCCCCAAACAGAAAATGAGGTGCTGTTCTTCCAGCTTGCGTTGAGCTTCACTGGAACACTGCAGCAAGCCAGATACAGAGATGTTGGCCAGGGAACAGGGTGGTGCATTAAAGTGGCAGGCAACAGGTATTTCAAGGTCTTTTTTGTGACCAGAACATAGATGTTCTGCGAAACCGTCACCCAGTATACACACTTCGTTTCCCCAATGTAGAGGGGACATTGCAGTAGACCAGATTCTGGGAAGTGCAGGTGAAGTGTTGCTTCACCTGGAAGGAATGTTTAGGCCCTTGGATACTGGGGAGGGACGAGGTAAATGGGCAGGTTTTGCACGTTTACCAGTTACAGGGGAAGGTGCCGTAGGGCTGTGGGGATGAAGGAAATGCGGACCAGGGTGTCCCAGAGGGAATGGTCCCTGAGGAAAGTGGACAAGGGAGAGAAGGGGAATATGTGTCTGGTGGTGGCATCTCACTGGAGGTGGCGGAAATGGCTTCTGATGAGCTTCTGGATGTGGATGTTGGTGGGATGGTAGGTAAGGACAAGTGGAACCCTATCACTGTTGCAGGACGGAAAGAGAAGGAGTGAGGGCGCAAGTGTGGGAGAT
Organism: Stegostoma tigrinum; assembly: GCF_030684315.1. Taxonomy (NCBI): domain Eukaryota; kingdom Metazoa; phylum Chordata; class Chondrichthyes; order Orectolobiformes; family Stegostomatidae; genus Stegostoma; species Stegostoma tigrinum. The sequence continues at coordinate 32,451,343 of NC_081364.1, read as the reverse complement.
GGGTCACACCTGGTCGAGGACCCTGTGCTAGGGAAACCACAATGCTCTTAGAGAGAATTCCAGGATTTTTACCCAGAGTCAGTGGATGAACAGAGATATATTTCCAACTCAGTGTGCTGAGGGCCTTGGAGGGGAACATGAAGGTGTTGTTGCTCCCATGTACCTGCTGCCCACGTCCTTCTAGATACAAATGACTGTGGGGCAGGAAGGTGCTGTCTAAGGATTTTTGATGAATTTCTACAATGCATCTTGGAGACAGTACACACGTCTGCAACTGAGCGTTGGTGGGAGGGAGTTGATGCTTTTGGGTGTGCTGTCAATCTAGCAGCTGCTTTAATTTGGGATGATGTTAAGCACCTTGAATGCTGTTGGAGCTATGCTCATCCAGGCAACGAATATTCAATTACACTGCTGATTTTTATTTTAATAAAATACTGCCTCAAGATTTATCTATACTAACTCTTCTGGTTCTCTATAGCTGACAGTGCCATAATAGTTGCTATTTTGTTTGAGCAATTTGAACATTTTCAGCTGTAATTACACTTGTGCAATTGTTTGGCATTTCTTCAAAAACTTGTTCACAAGATGTGGGTGTCTCCGACTATGCCAGTGTTTATTGTCCATCCTTAACTGCCTTTGATGAAGTAGTGTTGAGCTGCCTTTGTGAACCATTACAGACAACCTGGTGTAGGTATACCCATCATGTTGTTTGGGGGCGGGGGAGGGGGGAATGTATGTTCTAGCTGTTAACCCAGTGACAGTGAAGAAACAGCAATATGGTTCCATGTCAGGATGGTGTTCGACCTGAAGAGCAACTTGCAAGCAGTGGGTGTTCCTCTGATTTTGCTGCCACTGTCGTCCTAGGTAGCAGAGGCTGAAAGTTTGGAAGTTGCTGTTGATGTTGCCTTGGTGAGTTGCTGCACTGCCAAAGGAATGAATATTGAAAACGGTGGATGAGTTCCAGTCAAGCATTCTTCTTTAAACCGAGTTGAGCTTGGAGCGTTGTTGGAGCTGCACTCATTTAGGCAAGTGAAGAATGTTTGATCACACTCCTGCTTTGTGTCTTATAGGCGGAAGACAGGCATTGTGGAGACAGGAGCCAAATTACTTGCTGCAGAAGTCCTTGCCTCTGATCTCAGTTGCCACTGTATTTACATATCTGGTCAGTTCAGTTTCTGGTCAACAGTAACCCTCTGAAGATTAATAGTAGGGGATTCAGTGACAGCAATGCTGTTGAATATCAAGGGGAGAGGGTTAGATTCTTAGATGTTGGAGATTGTTATGATATAGCATGTAAATGGTTGAATAGCATGGTTGTTATTCTATGTTTGTCTTGCTATATATGTATAAGTATCTGAGGAGTGGTGAATGGTATTGAACATTGTGCAGTCATCAGTGAACATTTCCAACTTGAAGAGAGCTTTTCATGATTTCCATTAACTCCAATATTGCTCCTTTGTTCCACACCTGATCAAATGCTGCCTTCATGTCAAGGGTAGTCAATCTCACCCCACCTCTGTAGTTGAGTTCTTCTGTCTATGTTTAGAGCAATGCTTAATGAGGACAGGAGTTGAGCCTTAATGTAGAATCCTGGCCTGAGAGACAGTGAACTCGAGCACTGCTCAAGAGCATTATCAACAACCTCTTTCATCACTTTGCTAATTATGGAGCGTAGACAGATACGACAGTAAATTGTCCAGACTGGAGTTATATAGAAACATAGAAAACAGGAGCAGGGAGGAGGCCATTCGGCCCTTCGAGCCTGCACTGCCATTCTTCACTATCATGGCTGATGGTCCAACTCAATAACCTAATCCTGTTTTCTCCCCATAACCTCTGATCCTATTTACCTCAACTGCTAGATCTAGTCACCTCTTGAATACATTCAATGCTTTGCCATCAACTACTTCCAGTGATAATGAATTCCAAAGGCTCTTTGGGTGAAGAAATGTCTCCTCATCTCCATCCTACACGGTCTACTCCGGATCCTCAAACTGTGGCCAGTGGTTCTGGACACACCCACCATCAGGAACATCCTCCTTGCATCTACCCTTTCCAATCCTGTTAGAATTTTATAAATCTCTACAAAGACCGCCACCCCCACCCCCTCCCCCTCATTCGTCTAAACTCTATTTGTCCTTTTTTTTTAAATGAACAGAACATACTTGTGAAATCTTCCATTTTGGTAGGTAGGTGCCAACTGGAACAGTTCAGCTAGGGCATCGGTGATAGCAAGGACTGCAGATGCTGGAGTCAGAGTCAATACAGTGTGGAGCTACAGCGAGAGGAACACAGCAGGTCAGGCAGCATCAGAGAAGCAAGACAGAGTCGATGTTTCGTTTCAGGACACGTCGTCAGGACTGGGTGAAAGTCCTGACCCGAAACGCTCCTGCGATGCTGCCTGACCCTCCGTGTTCCTCCAGCTCCACACAAGATTGACTTGACTTAGCTACGGGCATGGTTGGTTCTGCAGTTCACATCTTCAATGCTACTGCCAGGATGTTGTTAGGGTCTATAGCCTTTCTCGTGCCATTAGCTATTTCTTAATATCATGTGGAGTAAATCAAACTGGCTGAAGACTGGCACGTGTGATGCTGGGGATCTCAGGTGAAGACAGAAAAGGCTCATAATATGACAAAGAAGCATGCAATTACTTCAGCCATGACTTCTGTCATTATGCAAAAAATAAAACTTAACGTGCTTCACGCAAATATGGCAAAACAAACTTCAAAAGTGCACCGAAAATACTATTAGAATAAATGACCAAAAGATAGATTTTATAGAAGTGTCTTAAAATGAGGAATGAGACATTATGAAGTGAAGAGGTTCAAGAAGGGAATCCAGAGATTAAAAGGCAAAGTCATGAATGGCTAGCAATTAAAATCAATGAAATTCAGGAGGCCAGAATTAGAAGAGCACAATTATCTTTTGAGGGTTTTGGGGCTGGCAGAGATTGCAAAGATAGGAAGGTGAAGCCATGAATGGATTTGTAATCAAGGATGAAGATTTTAATGGGAAGCTGGTGTAAGTGACTGAGCACAGGTGTTATGTAACTTGGTTCAAGTCTCAGTTGGCGGTTTTGGATAACCAGCCTTACTGACCATGGAATGTAAAAGGCCAGCTAGTAACGTATTGGAATAGTCAAGTCTGAAGATAACAAAGACATGGATGAGAGTTTAAATCTTAAATGAGCGAAGGAAGTGATGGAGTCATGCAGTGGAACATACACGAGTTGTAGATGAGCCTAACCTGGTCTTCTGTGGGTTAGACAGCACATCAGGTCCCATAAATCCGCTGATGTTTTCTCTAGCTGAAGAGTTATGGTGACTGATTACAGGAACTGCATGAGTGGGAAACTGCTGTAACTCAGATGATTCAGAAGACTTTTCCAGTGTTGATTCAGAAGATTTTTCCAGTGCTGATCCAGAAGTGTTCACATAAATTGGAGTCTGCTGCTCAGGTTTCTTCTGGTAAGAATCAAAGTGCATAGCCCATCTGTTATGGTCATCACCCTATAAAACAGGAGATAGGCAATGGTTGATTATTAGAAAAGCGTACAGAAATTTTTAACCCACTCCAGCTGGCTGGATCATGGCGGTGCTTAGTTAAAAATAGCTCTACAAACACTTTGTCTATTTCTGCTAGATTTCCAAAAGATACTTACTTGAATTCTACAAAGCACTTAATGGATTCATTAATAGATGTACCTCATGTCATTAGAGCTGTAATGGCATTTTAAAAAGGTTGCTGAAACGATTACCCAACAAGGCCACCCTACTCATTAAAAATCAAAGGAGAAGAATGGGAGACCAAACTGAAATTGAAACGTTTCCACACTGAGGATAAAAGAAACAGGACAGATTCTGAAACTCATATGCCTTCTGGATTCCAAACCTTTGCAAACATTAAATGGCTTTGACCTCCTTCCCATGATTTATTTTACTACCGATATTTTATTACAAAGCTGTGTAGCGGTGATTGTGAATTGGAAGGCAGGAAGCTATAATTTGTTTGTAAAAGAAGTGATACAGGGACGATGCACTATTCTCCTTTTAAAGGGGAAATTACTTTTCTAGGCTCAGAAATTAATACAGAAAATAGATCTGCAAGCAGCTGAAGGTTACAGATAGTTCTAAAAATTGAAACATGTATCACTTGGCTGTGTGACTGAAAACCTCAGGCTTGTTTTGATATTTTGGCAACTAGCTGGAATCAGCCTATTAATTTAAACCAAGCACTTAAAAACTTAAAGTCAATTGAATTTAAATCTGGTGATGCTGATAACCGGAGACCAATCCTAGTTTAAGAAATGGATGGATCATCAAAGGTGTAAAAAAAGAAGGCATTTGGAAAATCAGGAGGGAGCTAACTCCCATCTGAACGGGTGACAGCAAACCCACCAACTGAGGAATACATATCTAGCTGTCACACAAAATCACTAAATTTTCTAAAATAGTACCATAAAAAGGCACGGCAGCACGTCTAGCTAAGAGTCCTCATTGAGGAAATTACAGAGAAAACATCTCTGATGGCAGGATCAGCAGAAGGAAGTTTGAAGGCACAGCATTCCAGAAGACACATTCTGTGTGAACTTTGAGTGTCTAAATTTACTGTTTTCTTATCTCTTGGATTTATATAAGTGGGACCTGTGTTTACTGAAACAGCACACCAGTAGAATTCCATTCAGTTATAAAATAGTTGGGAGCTTTTTTTTGGGGGGGGGGGGGGGCGGGAGAATTGTTCAGTTTGTTAGTAATTCTGCTCATTTGTTCACTGTTCAGATTAAATCAATAAATTGTTATTTGTTACTTATAAAGTGAGTATCTGGGATTCCTTTCATTTAACTCTTAACAGACTTTAACGGCAAGGCGAGCTTCTGAGTGTTTCTGTTTTAATTATTAGAAGGGAACCTCTACTCCCGCCATAACAGATTGGGTCTGACATTTTGATTTATTATCAAAAGGGGCTCGACCTCCAACCTCCCCTTTGTAACAACTTGAACACTGGAGTTGTAGTCAGCCAACTGTTTCACTTCGATCATTTTCATTGGAAGCCGCTTGGTTGCACACAAGGTCAAGGTCTCAGAACTACTGCGTTTCCAACTGACAAATCGGTCGCGCACACGTTAGTGTACACACAATGAACATTTGGAAAACAAGCATTAGCACAAGAATGATTATACTGAACAAATGAATCATTCATAGAAGCCAAAAAAAGTGACATGATTATACATTGGGAAATCATTTTTATGCCTCATCAACCTTTCCCAATTGAGTGGGAAATAAATATAACCAAAAGTTGCCTAAAGAGAAGTTCGGGGATAAAAGCAATAATTTACTTCTCTATTGTATGGCTCTACTAGTGAATCTCAATGGAATGGTTGTTGCAGGTTCTGGGATTTAAGATGTTTCAGTAAGAACAGAGAAGATGGTAAAAGGGGAGGGGGGGAAAGAGGTGTGGCATTGTTGGTCAAGGACAGTATTACAGTTGCAGGAAGGACGTTTGGGGACTCGTCAACTGAGGTAGTATGGGCTGAGGTTAGAAACAGGAAAGGAGAGGTCACCCTGTTGGGAGTTTTCTATAGGCCTCCGAATAGTTCCAGAGATGTAGAGGAAAGGATAGCAAAGATGATTCTCGATAGGAATGAGACCGACAGGGTAGTTGTCATGGGGGACTTCAACTTTCCAAATATTGACTGGGAACACTATAGTTCAAGTACTATAGATGGGTCAGTTTTTGTCCAGTGTGTGCAGGATGGCTTCCTGACACAGTATGTAGATAGGCCAACAAGGGGCGAAGCCACATTAGATTTGGTACTGGGTAATGAGCCTGGCCAGGTGTTAGATTTGGAAGTAGGTGAGCACTTTGGTGATAGCGATCACAATTCTGTTATGTTTACTTTAGTGATGGAAAGGGATAGGTGTATACCACTGGGTAAGAGTTATAGCTGGGGGAAAGGCAATTACGATGCGATTAGGCAAGATTTAGGGAGCATAGGATGGGGAAGGAAACTGCAGGGGATGGGCACATTAGAAATGTGGAGCTTATTCAAGGAAAAGCTCCTGTGTGTCCTAGATAAGTATGTACCTGTCAGGCAGGGAGGCAGCTGTACAGCCCGGGAGCCGGGGTTTACGAAGGAGGTGAAATCTCTGGTCAAGAGGAAGAAGGCGGCTTATGTTAGGATGAGATGTGAAGGCTCAGTTAGGGCGCTTGAGGGCTATGAGGTAGCCAGGAAAGACCTTAAAGAGAGAGCTCAAAAGAGCCAGGAGGAGACATGAGAAGTTTTTGGCGGATAGGATCAGGGTAAACCCTCAGGCTTTCTATCAGTATTTAAGGAATAAAAGAATGACGAAAGTAAGATTAGGGCCAATCAAGGATAGTAGTGGGAAGTTGTGTGTGGAGTCAGATGAGATAGGGGAAGCACTAAATGAATATTTTTCAACAGTATTCACTCTAGAAAACGACAATGTTGTCGAGGAGAATACGGAGATACAGGCTACTAGACTAGGTGGGATTGAGGTTCACAAGGAAGAGGTATTAGAAATCCTACAGAGGGTGAAGATAAATAAGTCCCCTGGGCCAGATGGGATTTATCCTAGGATCCTCTGGGAAGCCAGGGAGGAGATTGCCAAGCCTTTGGCATTGATCTTTAACTCATCATTGTCTACAGGAATAGAGCCAGAAGACTGGAGGATAGCAAATGTGGTTCCCCTGTTCAAGAAGGGGAGTAGAGACAACCCTGGTAATTATAGACCAGTGGGCCCTACCTCATTTGTTGGTAAAGTGTTGGAAAAGGTTATAAGGGACAGGATTTATAATCATCTAAAAAAAGAATAAATTGATTAGGGATAGTCAGCACGGTTTTGTGAAGGGAAGGTAGTGTCTCACAAACCTTATTGAGTTCTTTGCGAAGGTGACCAAACAGGTAGATGAGAGTAAACCCGTTGATGTGGTGTACATGGATGTCAGCAAGGCGTTCGATAAGGTTCCCCACAATAGGCTATTATACAAAATGCAGAGGAATGGCATTGTGGGAGATATAGCAGTTTGGATCGGAAATTGGCTTGCTGAAAGAAGACAGAGGGTGGTAGTTGATGGGAAATGTTCATCCTGGAGACCAGTTACTAGTGGTGTACTGCAAGGGTCGGTGTTGGGTCCACTGCTGTTTGTCATTTATAAAAATGACATGGATGAGGGTGTAGAAGGATGGGTTAGTAAATTTGCAGACGACACTAAGGTCGGCGGAGTTGTGGATAGTGACAAAGGATGCTGTAGTTTGCAGAGAGACATAGATAAGCCGCAGAGATAGGCTGAGAGGTGGCAAATGGAGTTTAATGCAGACAAGTGTGACGTGATGCACTTTGGTAGGAGTAACCGGAAGGCAAAGTACTGGGCTAATGGTAAGATTCTTAGTAATGTAGATGAGCAGAGAGATCTCGGTGTCTATGTACACAGATCCTTGAAAGTTAACAGCCCTGTCAACCTGGGTGGCAAGAAGGCATAGAGTGTTTTAGCTTTTATTAGAGGGATCGAGCTCCGGAACCAAGAGGTTACGCTGAAGCTGTACAAACTCTGGTGCGGCCGCACTTGGAGTATTGTGTACAGTTCTGGTCACCGCATTATAAGAAGGATGTGGAAGCTTTGGAAAGGGTGCAGAGGAGATTTACTAGGATGTTGCCTGGTATGGAGGGAAGGTCTTACGAGGAAAGGCTGAGGGACTTGAGGCCATTTTCGTTAGAGAGAAGAAGGTTGAGAGGTGACTTAATTGAAACATATAAAATAATCAGAGGGTTAGATAGGGAGAGCCTTTTTCCTAGGATGGTGATGGCGAGCACGAGGGGGCATAGCTTTAAATTGAGGGGTGAAAGATATAGGACAGATGTTAGAGGTACTTTCTTTACTCAGAGGGTAGTAAGGGAATGGAACGCTTTGCCTGCAACGGTAGTAGATTCGCCAACTTTCGGTACATTTCAGTCGTCATTGGATAAGCATATGGACGTACATGGAATAGTGTAGGTTAGATAGGCTTGAGATCGGTATGACAGGTTGTCACAACATCGAGGGCTGAAGGGCCTGTACTGTGCTGTAATGTTCTATGTTCTATAATGTTCTATGTTCAATGTAAATTTCCTTCCAATTAATTAAATAAACTCCAACTAGCACAGGAACAGAAACAGAAGTTGCTGGAAAAGCTCAGCAGGTCTGGCAGCATCTGTGAAGAAGAAAAAGTCAAAGTTAACACTTCGGGTCCAGTCACCCTTCCTCACAACTAATGGTAGCTGGGAAAATGTTGGTTTATATGCAGAAAATAGGGAGGGGGTTTGGGGTAGGGAGTGAGTGATAGGTTAAAAAGGTTCATCCGTCATGTTTTGATTCCTCCCAGGATCACATATCTCCGTGACATTCAACGTTCCATGGACAGCTGCTCTCGGTGCATCCTGAGATCCATACTCAGTGCCATGTGGCATCACATGCCCTCTTTGGACGTTTCTCTCTAACAGCATCACAACGCACTGGCTCAGGGTTGCACCGCTCCACCATTCCATTTCATCCTCCAGCTCATTCAACAATTTTTTTCAATTTTCTTTTAGGCATTAAGGCCCACAAGACACAGCAACTCAGAGATACCCATGGCCCTCTGGAACCTTCCTCTCCCTCCTTTCTTTCTGACTCCATTCCCTCCCAAAGCCCTAACTTGTATCAGGTATTCATCATTCCTCCTAACCTTCCGTTCTCCAATGTCTAACATTCTGTACCCAGCAAAGGCCTCAGCTTTATTCCTTTGCATCCCCACCTTGACGAATTTCAGGCACAACATGATGTTGAAGTCTTTTTCTCCTGTCTTCGCCTCTGTGCCCGTTTCTTTTGGATAAAGAGTCCTCTCCCTGTCCCACAGACCCTTTTGCTCAGTTCCAACACTCTTCCCCCTACCTGGACTTCTCCCTCTGGCCTTTTACGAGTGCAGGTAAAAAAAGGCCGTGATCTTCCAGTTGCCTGCCGCTTTCATACACCACCCTGTTTCCTGGCCAACATGTGTGTCTCTGGCTTGCCGCAGTGTTGCAGCAAAGCTCACTGCAAGCTAGAAGAACAAAATCTCATTTTCCACTTGGGGACCCTGCAGCCCTCCGGACTTAATATCGAGTTCAATAATTTTAGGGTCTAAACTCTCCCATGTCATAGCCCCCTATCCTATACACCACGGCTTGTTTTCACATAGCCTGCCATTACACACCATCTGTTTAGTCACTAATAGTCCCCATTAACAACTATTCACCCTCCCAGCCTGATCGTTATCAACACCTTTGTCAGTCCAACTGCTCTTCTCTCTCTTCAGGCTTTATCCTTTATGCTATTGTTTATTCTCCATCCCACTCCCCTCACTATTTTCTGCGTATAAACCAATGTTTTCACGGCTGCCATCAGTTCTGAGGAAGGGTCACCTGAAACTTTAACTCTTTTGTTTTCCCACCCTTCACAGATGCTGCCAGACCTGCTGAGCTCTTCCAGAAACTTGTTTTTGTTCCTGATTTACAGCAGTCACAGTTCTTTCGGTTTTTATTCCCAAGTAGCATATAATGTGCAGCACAGCAAGAATTAAAAGTTGAATAAGTTGTTTCCAGATGTATTACTATGCTTTTTCTTAAGAAATACCTCTGAATATTTTAACTTTTCTTGCAGCTTTCTAATTTTTATTTCCTCTCTTTGTTGATTCAGTTCTTGCAGCCACCTCTTTTGTTGTTCACGTTTTTCTGCACTGAAAGGGTGATCTAGTGGTGCAGATTCCTATATGACACCAAAAGGAAACACTTCACAGAATAAATTAACTTAAAAATATGCAGAAATCATCCTACATGGATCTAATGATTTGTTAGTGTATTATGATGCAGTGATTGCACTGATGCATGTTTTAGTTTAACTCCACATGCACAACACAAATTTAGTACAGCAATAACTTCAAGTAATAAAACTAACATTTGTTGATGCCCAAGGACAAGCAGGATGGATCAAAGGATGCACTTTAACACCAATCCAGATATACATATAAAGGGGTCAAATTTTTATCATTGTCAACATAAATTACACAATTGCATACGTGGTCAGGGCAATTAACTTTTACATGAGTTTACACTGATGAATTTACACTGCAAGTCAGAACATTCAGTCAAAAGGTACTTACTGTGGTAGCATAGTTAATATACATTGTAACATTTGATCACTATTTGGACTGCATAATTACATCAGCATGCCTTTGATAAATAAAATTAATGTTTTGTTTATATAATGAAGTGAGGAATCAAGGTTTAAATGGCAGCATTCTTAATTCTACATTGGATCAAGTCCCATTCCGGGCAGTCCTGCTGAGAGGAGACCTGCGGCCCATCTCTGAAATACAGCATACACTCAGATATTCCAGCAACCAGTGGGAGTAAGAATGGGTGCTTATGCTGCCACCCAAATTCTCCTGCTATTTTGTGGATGATGTAGTTCAAACTGCTCCCATCATACATTACATGGAGATAACCTAGCGTAAAACATCACCATAGAAGGAGAATTCATGTACCTGCATCTCATATTGTCAACCAACCTGCAAACATTTCCACTATCTAACAGTGTTCGCCAAAGGAAATGTGTGAAAACCTCAGAAATGTAAATAAAGATATTTTTAAATTATTCATACACGAGACATGAACACTGGGGGCCAGACCAGTATTTTTGCCCATCCCTAACTACCCAGAAGGCAGTTCAGTTGACAGTCAACCATTGGTTGTATATCTAATCAAAAGGTTAACACAAGAGCAAGTCATTTTTCACAACAGCAGAAATGCTTTCTCAGGTCAAAGAAAAATGGTCCAGCCCAAATACAATAAACCCTTTGGCATATCATTTCTTCTCAAGTTATATTATTCGCTTCATCATTAGCTTTCTTCAGCTAAAGACACTTTTACCTTTTTTATGAAATATCAGGGGAAAGGGGATAAAAAGAAGTACTTCTTACCCCAAGAACAAAAGCTGAACGGATGGCAGCAGGTAAATCTGGAAAACTAAAGCTTGAAGCTTTACCGACATTGTGATCTGAAGGAATGTTTATATCCACAGTGTTCACTGCAGTGGGGGCAGTGCTAATCACTCGACTGTCAGCACATGGGCCAGATGCAGCTGGTAACGTTGCTTGTGACTAAGAGAAACAAAGGCAACAAACAATCTACACATTGCAACTGGATAACATTCAGCAGAATATTTGACATTTTACTGGATCATGTTAGAAAGATTTGAGTTACTGGTCGGCTGAAACTTAAAAACAAACATTTCCTTCAGATTTGAGGGAGAAGCTTAACAAATACACTTCTATCCAAAGGGTGCCCACAATGTAAAGCCATTCACAAGTACTTGTTCAGATCCTGATCCATCAATGCATCAGGGACAGTATTTTAGTTAATTTGTTATTTGCATCATCTGAAATTGCTGGTTGACTCTAAAGGAACTAAAATAAATTTTGTCTTTAGGCGTTTCTTCCATCTTACGTATGTCAAAACAGCAGTGCTTCTCTTGCATTCTTCAACACAGCATGTCTCAAGGATCAGTGCTGGGTCCTGTGCATTTCATCATTTATAATGATTTGGATGTGAACACTGAGGTATGGTTAAGAAATTTGCAGGTAACTCCAAAACGGAAGGTGACGTGGGCAACGAAGAAGGTTACCTCAGAGTACAACTGAATCTTGATCAGATGGGCCAACAGGCTGAGGAGTGGCAGATGGAGTTTAATTTAGATAAATGTGGGGCACTACATTCTGGAAAGGCAAATCAGGGCAGGACTTGTATACCTAATGATCAGGCCCTGGGGAGTACTGCTGAACAAAGAGACCTTGGAGTGCAGGTTCAAAGTGCCTTGAAAGTGAAGTCGCAGTTAGATAGGATAGCAAAGGTGGCATTTGGTATGATCACCTTTATTGGCCAGTGTTTTGTGGTTTGGAGTTGGGAGGTCATGTTGTGGCTGTACAGGACATTGATTACCCTGCTGTTGGAATACAGCATGCAATTCTGGTCTCCCTACTATAGGAAAGATGTTGTGAAACTTGAAAGGGTTCAGAAAAGAGTTACAAAGGATGTTGCCAGGGTTAGAGGGTCTGAGCTACAGGCAGAGACTGAACAGGTAGGAGCTATTTTCCCTGGACAGTCAGAAGCTGAGGGTGACCTTACAGGGGTTTATAAAATCATGGACATGGTCTTTTGCCCAGGGTGGGGAGTGCAAAACTAGAGGGCAGAGGTTTATGGTGAGAGGGACGTTAGGGGCAATGTTTTCACACAGAGGATGATGCGTGTGTGGAACGAGCTGACAGAGGAAGTGGCAGAGTATGGTACAATTACAATTTTTAAAAGTGCATTTAGATTGGTATATGAATAGGGATGGTTTAAGGAGCAGATAGGCTAAATGCTGGCAAATGGGACTAGACTTATTTAGCTTGTCTGGTTGTCACGGACGAGTTGGACCGAAGGATATGCTTCCCTGCTTTACATCTCTAAGACTCCATAAATGAGATTTCTGGAAATAGATATTCAGTTCTAGTGTAGCAAAACACTCCCAAAAGTTAATCTTGTTCTGGCCCTTTGCTCCCTGTAAATTGATTTCTGTACATGAGGTGGTCCAGGTCAGCTAAGTCTACACCATAAATAGCCCAGTGACACTGAACCCAGTGTCACCCTCTTTACAATAATGATTTTTAGACCTTTTTTCCCCCTAGAACCATCAGACAGAACAATTATTGCAGACTCCACACAAGATAAGTTAAAACTACCTGTTTAACTACAGTGAAGATGCATCAAAACAAAAGATGCCCTTTCAAATTAAGAAAAGAGGAACTGCTGTAATGTTATAGTTGACATTTTTTGGATGTGAAGTTAAACCAAGATCCCTTGTATCTCTCAAGTGAAAGTAAAAATCCCATAGTACTATGTCAAGAACACAGGAATTGTTCTGTGTTGTGGCTATTATTTAATGTCAACTATAATTAATAAAGTTACATAATTTTTCTCATTGGCATTTTTGGTACTTTGCAGAGCAAGACTTGGTTGCCACATCAGTCTATAACAGTAATTACACAAAATAATTTTGTACAATGTCAGTAAAATGCTTTGCAACATCACAAGATTTTAATAAGTCCTAGTTCTTTCTTCTTGACACTGCATTTACTTGGTTGTCAGTCAACCTTTGCAATACTGACATCTATTTTACAAGGCATCACATATAAGATTACTAACTTACATATTTCATCAATGCTTTAGGTCCTAGGTCAAGGATTTGCTTTCTGCCTGGTCTGTGTGAACCTGTTTGAAACCCTTTGTATGCTGACCTCACCCAATGTCTGAAAAGTGCATTTTCATCAGCAGTTTATACAGTATCAGAAATATTAAATGCTTTGGTACGAAGTAAAAAGGTCATAACACTTTGTAAACATCTAGTGTCTTTCTCACAATTTCTCTTGCACAGTAAATCAACTGGTTTGACTAAATTAAATTTCCTGAGTTTTCAGGGTGACAAGTAAGGTGAATATCTAAGCATGAAAATGGGCAGAGTGACATTTATGTGCATTACATAACAAAATAGCTACTACAATATTAGTAAACAACATTAATGGCCACTCAAGTTAGAATACAGATTTAAAATCAGTAATAAGTTTTTTCGTTTTGATAAAAGGGCAAATACATTAAAACAAAGCATCGAGACAGAGAAGGTTATGCAAAAGGAGATAAAAGGCAGAGTATATAAAAATCTGAAGTTTTTTAAACCCCTACCTTTATTGTAATTATCTTCTCGGTTTTTGATCGCATGGGTGCTCCTGCACCGGGTCGTCCCCATGGATTCCACTCTAGAACTTCAGATGTTGCATTATCTTTTGCTAGCAGTTTCTTTAAAGCCACCTGTTCATCTGTAGATTCCCAATAACCAAAATCACTATCAAATTATGTCAAATTAACCCCATTGGCAGCATTAGCGATTGTGAAGTTCAGTCTTATGGCCAAGCTTTAGCTTTCTTTGTAGGAAGAAAAACATAATTCTATACACCAAGATAAAAGAGACAACCATGGGAAAATTTTCATTTAAACTTGTCTTGTGTAAGAACTGGTGGATACAGCACTATTTAAATCTCTAGACAATGTTAAAACAACTTGCCTTGGTTGCGACCTCAAAACAGTAAGATTACAGAAGTCAAGCATCTTTACTTCTCGTCAGTTTTAATAAAAGGTCAACAAAAAGTCACAAAACATTGCAAAGAGACATACTACATGACCCCAAAACATTTCAACAATATACATAGAAAAATCAATATTATTGTATGAAATAAAGCAACTCAATGAAGCTCAATATTGGGGCATTGAGCAAAGATTGTACAACAACAGGTGAATGTGGTGGATTTATAAAAGGAGAAAACTTAAAGAAGTGAAGGCTGGCAGAGAACATTACATCAAGAACTGAGTGCAAATAACTGTAGGAAACAGGGTGAATGATGGAGCCAAGGAAGCAGAAGACACTACAGTTGGAGGAGCACCAAGTTAACAGAGAATTTAGGGCTACGGGAGGTTACAGAAGTTGAGAGGGAATGTGGGGGGTCTCGCCTTGAAGAAATTGAACTAAGGTAACCCCAAAGAAAATGGGTCGATTAGTCAGAAGTGTGACATCCAGTGGACAGCTCAAGTTTGCAACCCTTGAAATTGGTGAAAGTTATACCAGGGAAAGACGAAAATGGAGAAAGTGAAAGTTTTGTTGAGAGCAGGAAGAAGTGGAGGCAAAAGACAACAGTTACCTTGGCAAAATGAGGGACCAACAGCAAGGTACCTGAGAGTTTGAGTAAGTGACTTTGAGTAGAACAGAAAGATGTGGAAGGAATTGAGGTTGAAAGACCAGCCAGGAATGTATGGAAGTTTACATGATGGGAGATGTTTAGGACAACAAGTGTCTACCAATGTCAAGGAGAGAGAGACACAAAAGAAGCAGGGCTCAAGAATGAAATCACCAATGATAAGGAGTTATACATATTGTCGAGACTTAGGAAAGGAAAAAATGTCTTCCAGTGAGTAAGTCAAGGTTCAGCCCAGGAAGGGAGTTGGGTCATCCATTTGGAATGTTACAGAAAAGGCAAGCACAGATAGAGAATTTTCAAGAAGAGAGGAATGGTGAAGGGGTGAGGAGTGTCATTTCCAGCTTTGATCTATATGGGTTTGTATATAAGGTCCAACTCTAAGTGTTTGTTGATTGTATTACGGATGGAGAACCATGCCTCTAGGAACTCCTGTACATGTCTATGTTTGACTTGAGCAACTATGGTTACCTCATCCCAGTTAAACTGATGGCCTTCATTTTCTGACTGCACTGATATGTTTAATAATGCAATCAACAAACACATAGAATTGGACCCCACATACAAATCCACACAGATCAAAACCAGAAATGACACTACTCACCATAACAGACCAAACAGTATAAATACCAAGAGGATTGAATAACAGCTTCATCGGAGACTCCATGATGATGACATCACCTAGCACAGTGATGAAACATCTGAACAAGAACAAGCCAGCTCGGTGAGCAAGTCAACAATCTCAAATAAATGTATCTGTAAGACTACTGCCAAAGTGTAGGCTATGGTGTATGGCGTAAATAAGTATTCTTTATTTCTTATACTCTATGCAGTTGTGTAAAATGAAAACTTTTGCCTGAAATTCAAACTCTGAGGGTATGGCATAGGAGATGTTATAGCAGTAAGGATAAAAATCACTTAGACAATGAAAAGATAACCAAGCAGGCATTGGGACACTGAGTAAAATTATGACGTCAAAAAGGATTTAAGGCTGTAGTGGGGGGTGCATTTCAACTCTGAGGTAGAACCATAACTAAACACAGTGGTTGAAATGGGGAATGTTAACTGTCATTCAGATTAGGAGTAAATTGACCGGAATGTCAAAAAGATAGTGAATTTCTTAGGAGTGTGGGATAGTCTTCTTCAATGTTATGTTCTACAGCCAAAAGAGCATTTGTATACCATATTGTGTATGCAAGCCAAATTTGGTTAACAGCATAACATGTGAACACTTATCCAACATTGAAGTTGATTATATTACAGCCTACATAAAGTTTAAATGGAGGAAATACAGAGCTACTAAGCTTTATTGTTTACAAAAAGCTGCCTTCAAAAGGAAGGGAAAAAAAACTGCACAGTAAATAAGGCAAGCCAGTTAGGGGCAGAACGGCAGAAAATCAACTGAAGATTATTGTAATAATGAAATTCAAATATGTAATGATGAGCACATGACTGACATCAGCAGGAGTGAAAATACCAGCTTCAAATGAGCAAAATAAGTGGGTGGGCAGGGGAGAGAGAGAGGCCTTAGGCAACATTGATAACCCACACACAGAAGAAAATAAAAGGAGTGCTGTGGTAAATAAGGTGGTGATCAGCCTTACTCAGGGATAAGGAGCAAGTAGCCTCAGGGACATACATATACAGACATTATGAATGCCGATTATTTAGCACAGACTGTGACTCCTCAGACACTGAGCAGCAAGTCCTGGACAGGATCCAGGTTTGGGCTGATGAGTAGCAAGTAACATTCAACCCACACAAGTACCAAGCAATGATCATCTTCAAGAGACAATGTAACTATTGTCAATAAGCAATCAATGGCATAACCATTGCTTAACCCCTCACTATCAACAACCTGTGAGAGTCACCACTTAAATGGAAACTGAACTGGATCAGTCATTGAAAAACACTAGCTACAGGCCAGAGGTTCAGAATCCTGTAGCAAGTAACTCATCTCCCGACTCTAAAATCCTGTCCACCATCTGGCTAAGTCAGGAATGGGATGGAACACTCGCCACTTGCCTGGATGAGTGCAACTCTAGGTCAAAGCAGCCTACTTGACTGGCACCAAAAATATTCACTTTCTCCAAAACCAAAACAATTGTAGCCACGTGTACTGTCTACAGCACTGCAGGGATTCACTAAAGGTTCCTTACAAACTCTCAGTCGCTACTATCTAAAAGGACAGCAAACTTTGTTTTAACCAGTATCTTACATATCAGCACTCCCAATAAACAGGTAAAAATTATATTCCTAAAATACTGGGAACATACTATATTATCGTGATCTCTGCGATATCTAACTAGTCAGTTCAGAATGCGAATGAAAAGGCTCTCTGCCATTAATTCGTATTAAAGGCAAAGTTGCATTATTATTTAAGTGATTTATGTTGTAAATAAGGTAAAACAGTGATGTGTATACCTCTGGTATTACCTTTCTAGTACTTACTGTGTGTTTTTACATTGATTATGTGGACCACTTCATTATCCAGAATATTCAATCAAACAGTACACTCCTGGTCCCATAGGTACCCATTAATAAAACGTTTGCTCTACACAGGAACAACACCACTTGCTTCCCTGAATTGGAAATCTATCACTCTATGCTCACCATTGCTGTTTCCAAATCCTGGAACTCCCACCCTCTAAGGATTGTGATCATACCAGAACCAAATGGTTGAATTGGGCAGCTCACCATAAACGTTCCCTCCAAGCTGCATAGCCTCTGGGAGGTTCAGGAGGAACACTGCTTATCATCACCTTATCCAAGGTATTTAGGGATGAGTCATACATGCTGGCTGAGCCAGCAAGGCCAACATCCCTGCATGAATTATAAAAAAAGGACTCTACCAGCTTCATCATTAGCAATGCTATCTAGCCACTTCCATTGGTGGACATTGTACCATGCCTACTGAGTGCTTCTTTCAAATGATAGTCAACATGAAAGAGAATGAATTCATCATCAGATAGGAATTAGCACTAGATTCTTTGCTAGTGTTTGACCTGGTGTGAGGAGACTTTAGAAGGTCTTGAGTCAATGTTGATGACTCCCGGGGCACTTGTGTCCAAGTGATCACTACTATGTCACCAGTTCCAACAGGTCTGCTTTGCTGGCGGTACAAGGATATCATATTGTCTGAAACATAAAGTAAGGGCTGTTCATCTTTAAAATCTCATTGTGGAACGACAAATTCTTTAACTTTGCAGCTTTTCTCTTAATGGACTGGGACACTTTAAAATGACTGCCGAGGTCACCTAATGCAAGAGTTGCTCAAATCACAGAGAACTGACCATTGTACTTGGAAAGGTTATCCAAGGGGTAAGTGACTGCACATTAAAATTCATAATCTGGAATGCATAGTTCTCAAGACCTTCAAAATTCTCTGCGTGAGACATGTATTGCTAGAACAAAGACTTAAAGATGGAACTCATTGTGCAAAGAGAAGAATTCAAGTCTCCCAGTCTAAATCAAAGGGTAACAGGGAAACTTTGACAATTGGCTACTGAGACACATTTTAAAAATGAATTGTCCCTATTGTACACCAAAAGCCATTTTTCACCCACTGAAAACCATGTTAGTCTCAAGAAGACATGAACAAGTGCAAAGTCCTGGATATAGATACAGTGGTGGTCACACACAGTCCCATCTAAACCTGTTGGAAATGCACACTGGAATTAATGCTTCAAGGGAGATTCTAATGGCATTGTCACAGAAAATTTAAGGGAAAATAAATTTGCTCTCTGAAGAAGTTAGCAACTGGTTCCACATAAACAGCTACAGAGAAAAATCAAGAATTCAAGAGTTTTCAACAATTGCATAATTCTCTATGATTATACCCAAAACATAGCCAATGAAAACTGGCCTCAGTTTAAAACCATCGATCTCAAAAAAGTAACTAAAGAACTCTCAACCATTTATTCTTTCATGTCTTTGTACTGGACACTATTTCCCTTTAACTCTGTATCTGCCTGCAGAGCCAAGTGATGACACCAAGACCAAATGCTCAACATCATCCTTATTATTATCGTCATGTTTCATAGATTTGTTCTTTCTTTGATTCAAGAAAAACTTGTTTAGCCCCTCATTGCTTGCAATGAAAATAGTTACCTCAAATTCTTAATTGAAGAGATGTGTATCTTCATGTAAAAAGCACTTAAACTATTATTGTAACCAACCAAAGCAGATGAATGGAGGAAAGCCAGTTCAGCATTTCTCACCTGGTCATAGTAGACACTGGCTGAAAGGTTATGCTGTGAGGACAATTATACAATACAATACAATACAATACAATACAATACAATACATCACAATTATACATTGTATTGCATAATTAACTTGAGGACAGATCTATCAATTTTGATCAAAGGCCCCAAATATTAATGGAAAGCACTCTGCAGACTTGACTGGGTTGGGGTGCTTTTGTCCTGTCTTGTGCACAGATCGATGGCAGGTGATCTATCTAATTATACTGATTGTTTCCCTCCCCCCCCCCCACTAGCTGTTTCAGATAATTGAGAGGCATGCTTTGCAATGTCATGCTAAAGTTAGAAGCATTATCCACATTGCCACTGGTCTGGAGTCACAACTACGCCAGACCCGGAAAGGAAAGCAGACATCCTTCCATTGAGAACACTGGTGAATGAAACAGATTTTTTTCCAACATTCTAGTAGTTTCACGGTCATTTGGTTTTTGATGTTAGTTTTTTCAATCTTTCTTCAATTACCTTAACTTGAATTCCCAGGTATAATAGGGGAATTTAAGCACATAACTCCAGGTAATTAGTCTAGATCTTTACATTAATGGTTCATCAATATAACCATTGTAATCTCACACTCAGGTGACATATTAAACATGATAAATGTTCTTTTGTTCTCTGTTCTCCTTTTAGCTCTCTTACATTTAATCTGATTCTGTACTTGTAGTGAAATAAAAGCAAAGCACTGCAGATGCGTGAGCTCTGAAATAGAAACAAAGTGCTGAGGAAATCCAGTAATTTTGCTAGTGCCTGTAGAGTGAGGAAGTTAACACTGAGTTCAATACAACTCTTCTTCCTACCTTAATGTGGTTGGAAAATGATAGCTTTACACTGTTGACAAAAGGAGGGGGAGAAGCAAGTGTAACACTGGTGAAGGTGCCGAGCAGAATAGGCAAAGGTAGTGCAAATGGTAGTCGTGAAAATACAGAATGTGTGTTACTGGTAGGCATTAGTAGTTATTAAAAAAAAGGGTTAGTTCTGCACGCTGAAGGAACAGCACCTCATTTTCCATACTTTACAGCCTCAGGGCTCAAAACTGAATTTGACAACTTCAGACATAAAACGTGACATCTAATTCATTTACACCGCTCCCAAACCCACTTCCCCAGTGTCTTCTCTGGAAGGTTTTCTCCCATCAGAGCTGACGTTTTTTTTTGTTACTAACACCTACCAGTAACAAATATTCTGCATTTCTATCATACCTCTACTACCATTTATATTCCTTATGCATTTTGCTCTGGTTACGCTCACCTGTTCCACTTATTGTACCTCTCTGTTTGTCAACAGCACAATAACCATCATTTTCTAGGCCTTTGGTTTCTGAAAAGTGACATAGGACTTGAATACTTAACTCTGTTTCTCTTTTCATTATGAGGCCAAACCTGCGAAGTCTATCCAGTAGTGCTTTGACTGCATTTACAGTCTCTGGTTCCTTTGACATTAAAAACAATTTGATTTCAGTCATCTTGCCCAATACTTGCATCACAAATATTACAATCCCACTGCCTGTAATCTGTATTGTGTGTATGAAAGTAAAATAAAATCTTTCATTGCTTTTGCTTTTCAGCAAATACACATTTTACTCCACCTAAGTCTCAGTATTATTGTTATTCCAATAGTATAGAGCAAAGTTAGACATGTAACACTTGAATTAAAGTTTTAAGATTTTATACAGGTAGATAGATATCTCATGGCTTTAAAAAAAACTTTGGCTTTTATTAAAAAAAATTGGAATTTTGTTTTAAGAAACAAAGTCTGATCAACTTGAATAACTGCTTTTTCTGTGTGGCTGTACCTTCAACTCTAATGTTTCACAGCATTATGCCCACTTGTACCTATCAATAATTACTCTTCCTTCTTGCTCACAACGTATCATCTCACACTTAATTCTGTGAACTTCTAATTTATTTCTAACCCAGTTGGCGACCTATCTTGTGATTCCATACCTTTTAATCTTCTCAAATAATTTATCTACCATGTCTAACGTTCTTGAACAGATTTGTAGCTCAGGTTGTGGATGCTGTTATTGGTTCACTTGCCAAGCTAGTTCACTTGTTTGCAGACTTTACAGTACTCTGCTGGGTAACATCATCAGTGCAGCCACCAACGGCGTGTTGTATTTTGCCACCTGCTACTTAAACTCTGGGGTCCATTAGGATTGATTACCTAATTTCCAGTTTTTCTTTGTGTTTCTTGAAAGCCTTCTTGGTGGAGAACCTCTAGAAATTCCCACGCTTGTCTCTATTTGGCTTGTCCTAGGATTGTGACGTTGTCCCAATCAAACTAGTGGTTCTCCTCATCTGTACGTATGGAGGTGAGTAAGCATCGGTCATGTCTTTTTTTTGCTAGTTGGTGTTCATGTATTCTCGTAGCCAGTTTTCTACCTGTCTGTCCAATGTATTGATTGTCGCAGTCCTTGCATGGAATCTTATATATTATGTTGGTTCTGTCCATAGTGGGTAAGGGGGTGTTTGGTTCTTGTTAGCAGTTGGCATAGGGTTGATGTAGGTTTCTGTGCCACTCTGATGCCCAGTGGCTGTTGAAGTCTTGTGGTCCATTCAGATACATTCTGGATGTATGGTAACATGACAAGTGTGTTGGGGCGTACTGTATCTTCCTGGTGTGTGTGTGCGCGCGTGCGTGTCAAGTATCGTTGGACCCAGCTGTTCGGGTATTTGTTGTCTCTAAGTAATTGATGGAGGTATCCTTCTTCATGCTAGCATTGTTCTAGGTTGCTGCAGTGTGGGGCTCATTGGAACAGTGTTTTCACACATTCTTATGTCTTATTCTTTGAGGGTTTTGAGGAACTCCTGGGCTGAGTGGATTCAGTGGGTTGAGTTGTTGATGAGGTGCTTTAGTTTTCATTGTAATTCCTTAGCTAACTTGTGCGTTGGTGTCAACAAGGTGTAGAGCTGGATGAACACTGCAGGCTAAGCAGCATCATAGGAGCATCCTATGTAGGGTTAGTGTTTCTCTTGCTAATGGTATATTGATTGATGTGAATAAGGCAGCAACATTAAAGGATACCATGGTCTTTCCTCGTCTATTCTTATGTCTTTGTACCCCTCAGACCTGTGGTCTCTTTCCCAGGGACACCACACAGAAGAGATAATAGGAACTGCAGATGCTGGAGAATCCAAGGCAACAAGGTGTAGAGGCAGAAGCTCCTATGATGCTGCTTGGCCTGCTGTGTTCATCCAGCTCTACACCTTGTTGTCTCAGATCCTCCAGCATCTGCAGTTCCTATTATCTCTTCTGTGTTGGTGTCCCTGGGAAAGAGACCACAGGTCTGAGGGGTACAAAGACGTAAGAACAGGCGAGGAAAGACCAAGGGATCCTTTAATGTTACTGCCTTATTCACATCAATCAATATACCATTAGCAAGAGAAACACTAGCCACACTATTGAAGGAATTGGACCCAAGTAACACCATCTCCACAGAAAACATGTTGAAATTACTGGACCTATGCCTAACAATCCACCTTACTTTTAACGGCCAGATCTATGAACAAATCCACGGGACGCCTATGGGGTCACCTATCTGTGGACTAATAGCAGAAGGTGTGATGCAATGACTTGAAAGCATGGCCCTTCCAAAAATCCAACCCAAACTAGGGGTCCGATACGTGGATACTTTCGTCATCATCAAATGAACAAATAGAAAAAACACACCAACTTATAATGAACATTTTCACTGGTATCAAATTCACCAGAGAAGAAAAGAACCAACAGCTTCCATTCCTGGGCATGATAGCAGAACGCAAGGCCAACGGGGAAGTTTTGATCCAAGTATACATGAAGGCCACATGCATGGATCAAGTCCTAAATTTCAACAGTAACCACCCAACACCCACAAATAGAGTTGCGTGAAAACACTGTTCCAATGAGCCACAACATGCTGCAGCAACCCTGAACTACACCAAAATGAAGAATACCTCCACTAAGTATTTATAGACAATGGATACCTGAACGGCTGGGCCCGACGATGCTTGTCACACAAACAACAGGAAGATACATTACACACCGACACATTTGGCATGTACCATACATCAAGAACATATCTGAACTGACCACAAGACTCCTACAGCCACTGGGTATCAGAGAGGCACACAAACCTTCAACCCTACACCAACTGCTAACAAGAGCCAAACACCCACTATGGACAGAACCAACATAATATACAAGATACCATGCAAAGACCGCAACAAATGTTACATTGGACAGACAGTAAGAAAACTGACTATGAGAATACATGAACACCAACTAGCAACAAAAAGACATGACCAATACTCACTCATCTCCAAATGAACAGACGAGGAGAGGCACTAGTTTGATTGGGACTACATCAGGATCCTAGGACAAGCCAAACAGAGACAGCTAGGAATTTCTAGGGGCCTGGTTCTCCACCAAAAAGACCATCAATAAACATGTAAATTAGACTCTATGTACACACCACTGCAAAGAAAAACCGGTAGTGAGGTAATCAACTCCAATGGACCACTGAATTTAAATAGCATGCAAGAAAATACAACAACGCTTCATCGGAGGCTGCACTGATGATGTTACCCAGCAGGGTAATGAAACGTCTGCAAACTAATGAACCAGCTCAGCGAGCTAACCAACCACATTATCTACGATGTGTTGCCTTGTCCAGACTAAGTACATGACAATGACTATATTGCTCCTAACAAGCATATTCATCTCCCCCAAGAATGCTGCAAGGCTTGTAAAGCCTAATTAACTCTCTTCAATTTGGCTAGCTGATTCTGCTTTGTCTTTACCTACATATATAGTCCCTTCATTCTTACCTAATTACTCCAAGGAAGAAAAATATGTTAATTTCAAGATTTGGCTCTTTTCCCTTTAAAACATAAGTACTATACTCACTCTCCAGTCCCCTGGTACATAGCCACACAAGAGCTCAGCAGTTTCCTCCTTCCTGTCTCCAGACCACAGCAATGTGGTTGACTCTTAACTTCCCTCCTAGCAATTGGGGATGGGCAATAAATGCTGGCCTAGTAGTGATGCCCTCATCCCATGACTGCATAAAACATCTCTCAACATATATTCGGTTGCACCCTGCGGATTTGTCTTCTTTTAATTCAAATAATTTACATAAAAATATCTCTATACCCATTATAATGCTATCATCTTACTACCTACCACTTCGGAAGTTACCTCCTTTTAGAGAAATCTAATACAAAGTACACTTATTAAACATCTCCCATTCTTTGTCTAATTATCAAAAAAATCTTACTCACTTCCCACTGACTTTAAAATCTTAGCTATAGAACAAAAGCCTTCAGCATAATGATAGCTGCCCACAGACTTTTGAACAGCAGCTTGCCGTGACTAGGCACCTAATCCAGTGCAGTGCTTTCTACACAATGAGGCTTGCATAGCAAAGCAAGCAACGACGTAGCTCTTCAAACATATTGACGAGTGTTGACAAAGCAAGATTTTAACGAATTCAAAGCTCACCCAGTTGCACTGAGTTAAAATTGAGCCCAAACACACCGAATCAAACCTCTGTCTGGTTTAATATAAAAACATGTACAGTAAAATTAAAGACGGATGGAGGAAAGAGATGGAGAAAAATTTTTTAAAAAGACAGCAAAGCATTTTTTTTCCACTTAAAATCTCCAAAACTTATGTTTTGAAGAAATGAATTCCCATATTTATACAATTAAATATTCAATGTCAGAAAGATTGTGTTCTAGTAAGAATTATCACTTACGGCTGAAAACACGGTTTCTAACTATCTGGCAAGGTACAGTAAATCCATGTCTTTTACATGGATTTCTTTCAATCAAGTATTTTAAACCAGAAGCCTGAAGGGTAACCCAGCCACAAACCCTGAAGCAGCTCCTGAATGTCCGTAGTTAACAATACACATGGGGACATGGAAAGGCTCTGTCCCGTTTATTACATAGAGAGTACTGATCACTTTATTCATGATTCTCATTGCAAAATCTGGGACTTTTACAAAAAAGGGAAATAGACATGCATTATCACATATCTAGATAACAAAGCGTGGAGCTGGATGAACACAGCAGGCCGAGCAGCATCTTTGCTCCTAAGATGCTGCTCAGCTTGCTGTGTTCATCCAGCTCCACACTTTGTTATCTCAGATTCTCCAGCACCTGCAGTTCCCTTTAACTCTTATCACATACCTAGTTCTTTTTTCCACTGGAGTCTCTTGGCTTCCAACTGATCCCTTTCATTCTCTCGTTCTCCGAGGTGCCTGAACAGACCATCTCTGACTTGGTTGAATGTGCTGTTCAAAGTTAGGCCATTCACATAAAAAAAAAGTATACAATTTGTTTGAAGGGCTTGTTTAAATTAAATTTATACTTCCAAAAAATTTATACTTCTAAAATCAACTGAATTGTGTCTCTATGGGTCAAGGGACAGATACCACATTCTTTGCAAATAACTGCACTCATTTCAAAAAGCCAAGTCATTTATGCAATTGATTGAATATCCAGTTATTAAGTTTTACACTATTATACATTTACTGATAATGTTACAAATGACAACATCTCCATTCAGAGAGTGGCAACAAAAATAAATATTTACGTTGAATGTTTAACGTCATTCAAACATTCTACAGCACAGAACTACTGAACTAAATAAGGAGATCTTAGGCCACATGACCAAAAGCTTAGTAAAAGAGGTAGATTACAGCGGTGTTAAGGAGAAAAAGGTAAAAAGGCAATTAGTGCAGGAAGGCAACATCAAAATCCTAGGCAGTGGAAGACAAGGCTGCCAATAGTGGAGTAATCAAAAACAAGGATGCCAAGAAGCTAGAACAAAACTACTGCAGAGATAATGGAGGGTAGTGAGACTGGATGACGCAAGGATGGGCAACAAGGTGGCTCTGTGGTTAGCGCCGCTGTCTCACTGCCAGGAACCCAGGTTCGATTCCACCATCGGGCAACTGTCAATGTGGAGTTTGCACATTCTCCCTGCGTCTGCGCGGACTTCCTCTGGGTGCTCTGGTATCTTCCCACAGTCCAAAGATGTGCAGGCTAGGTGAACTGGCCATGCTAAAATACCCACAGTGTTCAGGGATGTGTCGATTAGGTGGGTTATGGGGGGGTTGAATGCTCTGAGGGTCGGTGTGGACTTGGTGGGTCAGAGGGCCTGTTCCCACACTGAAGGGATTCGATGATGAAGACCTCTGAACAACAATAAAAATTCCAAATTCACGAGACATCTTGACTGAAGATAACTGCTGGTAGCAGATATTAGATTAGATTCCTACAGTGTGGAAAGAGGCCCTTCGGCCCAACAAGTCCACACTGCCCCTTGGAGCATCCCACCCAGACCCATCCCCCTATAACCCACACACCCCTGAACACTACAGGCAATTTGGCATGGCCAATCCACCTAGCCTGCACATCTCTGAACTGTGGGAGGAAACCGGAGCACCCGGAGGAAACCCATGCAGACACGGGGAGAATGTGCAAACTCCGCACAGACCCGAGGCTGGAATCGAACCCGGGTCCCTGGTGCTGTGAGGCTGCAGTGCTAACCACTGAGCCACTGTGCTGCCCTAAATCACTCAACATATCAAATGGCATCATGATCTCTTTGCTTCACCTTGCAGACAGAACGTATCATGATACAATTATGCAATTTGGCACTGAAGGTAATGATACTGAAATTGAGGTTCTGGATTTATTTAGCACATTCAGGCAGTAGTTATTTGCTTTTTTACCAATACTTACCTAACAACCACTGTCTTATCAGTTTGCATAGAGTTTGTTTGCTCAACATTTGCTAGAGGTTTACTAGTGGCTTGTACATTTTGAGATGAATTATTGTCCTTTGAAGCCTCATTATCAGTACAGCAAAATCCCTTTGGTAGAGTTGCATTATCTTTCCCTTTAAGCTCTTTACATATGGCCTCAGCTTCCTTAACCTTTTTATCTGTTAATAAAGAATACAGAGACAGTTCAAAACAGAAATTTTTGCTAAGTGTCCTTGGTGTACATTGGACCGTCAATTTGTCAGGTAAAAATAAATGCAATAGTCAACCTTAAAATTGGCATTCGTGATATTGTTTAAATTATTACACTTGGTGAAAGATTCAACAATTTTAAAAAGAGAACACTGATATTTTATTCTGTGCAATGGAAAATAACTGCAACCCACTTTAGATCATTACTCTTGGAATGCTGTATATGATGACCTTCTGCGAACACAGACATTCTACCTTCAGCATATTTATTAGTTACAGAATACAAACAGAAGAATGATCACACAAAACTAATCAGTCAACAAATATAGTAAACTATACAAGTATAAAACTACATGAAGTCCCCTCAGACTTACATTTTAGACAGTACAGTGATTTTTTTTCAGCCTCTAAAAAGAATGGTTTACAACTTTCATAGTGATTTAAATTATTTTATCCTGGCTTATGCCTTATTTTAGACAACATGCCAACTTTTGGTGTTGCAAATAGCCTCATAGATCTCCACATGGATGAAAGAGTAAAATGAATTACTGACACTCAATGCTCAATTTTAAATTTGAATAATTACCATTTGGGAAAAATATCAGAGAAAGCTAATAGCAAAATACTGTGGATACTTAAACTCTGAAGTTTTTTTACAAAATCTGACAATACTCAACAGGTCAGGCAACAGAGGAAAGATTTTGAGGCCACAGCATACCAAACTGCAATTATAAGATAAATTCCTGCTGAAATGTTTGATACCAAAGCTATGGCCTCCATTATACCAACCTGGCTCAGTATGCTTGACTCTCTGCAGGTTTTGGTTGAAATTTCCATTCACTTGACTTATAGATGCAAGAATTTGTTGGAGTTGCTCTTGGGTCAGACATACCAAGCTCTCTTTTAACACCGCAGAGGAGATCTTTTGCTTCTTTGTTGGCTGTTGCTTGGTTGTAACAAGTTTCTTCACAGTAGTTTTATTTCCAGATTGCCCATTTTTAGGAACTGTTTCATTGTTGCTTTTACTTTTATCAGTTTTTTTGTCTACAGTCAACTGTTTTGTGTTTGCTCCTTTCCCAGATCCAACAGTAGTGTTAGGTACAGCATGTTTCAATAATAGCCTCTCAGTCTTTGAATTACATTCAGGAGTTGAAGGAACTTCTTGTAAAACTTTAGATCTCAACTGGTGAGTTGTCGTCCTATTCTTGCACTTTATCTGACAAACATTTGAAATGGTGAACAGTTACTTTATTAGAAGCTCCTCTTTACGCAAAGTTTTAAAATGCATTCAGATTTTACAATGCAGAATGTCAGCAGGTTATAGCTTATAACCTACAAAGCCAAGATGAAGAGATGCCACATTTCAAAAGGTAAAGAAAATCACAATTATATGCAGTTCAATGAAGATCAGAAAAAATGACTGGCTATTGATATCTATCTCCGTCCAATTAATCACTTCCTTACCATTTTCTTTAATCTGTTCACTCTAAAAGTACACCATGTTGCCTACTGAACATATTTATACTGTCTCTTTCAACACTTCTCTGTGGTCACTGGGATGAGGAAATTCAATTATGAAGATAGATTGGAGATGTTTAGAATGTTTTTCTTGGGAGAGGTCTGAAAGGAGATTGGATTGAATTATCATAATCACAAATGGACAGTGTAAATAGGGAAAAACACATTCCCAACCCTTCACAAATGGGAACATAAGTCAAAACAAAAAAAGATAAGAGGAACAACATTTTCATGTAACAAGTGGTTAGCGTGGGTCTAAGAGGTGTTAGTGGTAGATTCAAATCACGCATTCAAAAGGGAACAGGATGGTTATTTGAAACGAAACAAATAGTCTGCAGGCTAACAGGAACAGGACAGAAGAACTGCAGTTAGTTGCTGATTGAAGAGTCAATGCAACGCCACCAGCTGAATGGACTCCTCCTGCATTGCAACAATTCAACAATTCTGTGAGCTATCCCACAAGATTCTGCCAAAGTAACTGTTTTACATTCCTTTTTTGAACCGCTCACATGGATTAATATTTGTCAACCTTTCATCAAAAATCTAATAACTTCAACTCAATTACCTTAACTTTTCTTTGGAGGAGAAAGTAAACCCAACTTCCTTTCAACTTTCTGCTTAATTTGAAAAGTCTGAATCACCACTAAGGATTTGTCATTTATTCTCATACAAGTCCACAACAAATAAAAAGGTGCATATCCTTCTATGATGCAGAAAAAGTATGATTTACACATGTTTAGAATTAATTTTTGGTTTGTATTTTTGACATATAGGTTTTACTATGTCTTAAGAGTTTAAATGATAAACTTGCAAGTGTTTCTGTAACCATGGTAACTTGTTTTAAGACTGCTTTAGAACTAGGTGTTTTCTGTGCACACTAGGAGAGAGTTTACAACTTAGCAAGGTAAACACCCGGTAAATCAATCAATCAATTAATTTCTGGTAGTAACTTCAGGAATCACATTTTTTTTAAGAATTAAGGAAAACACCTACAGTTTAGAAAAAAAATTCTCCCCCCAGGTTGTGTAGCAGTTCTGTAGATGTCCTTGCATGAAAACACTACTCCTGAGAAAAGGAGAAGACAGTAAAAACAGATTACCTTACAGCAAGCACTTCATCAATATTTCCAGTGTGAAGTGTTCGAATAAAACCCTGAAGTCATATGAAGCTGTGAACACGTAAAATCAGGCACATGAAAGTTTCAGGACAAGGCTATCAGATTTTCCAGACCAGAGAAGTCACAGTAAAATTAAACCATCAAGATGCCATTAAGAACTTTTTTTAAAATCTGGTGTTCATATTGTACAAGGGGTGCCATGGGTTTCAAACAGGTGGTGTTTTTTCTGGGGGGAATTAATGGGAATATTTTTGTCATAAGAATCAACTATCTTTTAAATAAATACACTTACTCAATTTTATCTTAATTTCTTTTGCTTAATAAACTTCTATACTACATTTGCTACACCAAATGCTTATAGTTCAGTGTGAGACCACATTGTTAAAACTAAAATAAAAACAAGTATGATCTATCAAGCCAGATTTTTGTCTGGGATCAGACTGGTCCAGTAATAACATCAGCTGGGATCATAACACTTCCCCTGACAATTTTTTAAAGTTTTCTAAAAAATGAAAGGCAAGTAGTAGCAGATGAGTTAGATGCAAAAGCCGAATAGGAGTATAGGGAAAGAGCAGGTGAAAGGAGAAATTGGAGTTACCAGCTAACTCATTGGGCTGCTTCCCTTATTTATTCAAGTGGGATCCTGGTCGGTGGCGTTTGCATCAATAATGGCTTAGGGAGATTTTTCTGCATGCATTAAATGGGAGGGACTACTGAAAAGTGATTTATCCTCAGTTTGAGAGTCACAAACATTGTGCAACACACAAAGGATCAACTCTTGCTTCAATGACAGATAGAGTTTTTCAGTTTATCCGAGACAGGAAGCATTAGTAAGTGTTTTTAGATTCAGCAGGGGCATTATTGTGACTTCCAGCATGGGAGCTGTTGGAGAGAAGTAATGTGGGAACCAAACCTTGCTTCAGCAGAGGTAATTCCTAAATCCTTTCCTAACCAGGTGGGTAGCTGTCAGCTCAGTTTTGACATCAGTAGCAGGGTTTGGAATGTTGTTACTGACAATCTTTTCTGATACCAGTGCAGAATTGAACTAGAGCACTTACCCTCTTAATATCTTTTGATGAAGCATCTGTAACAAGATTAGACCAGCCATGAAAATTACACAACAATAAAGTGAATGAATTTCCAGTTTAAATACATTCCACTATAACTACCATAATCACCTGATTATGCCATCAGAAAACAAGACTTCCACTTATTTTATGCCCTCATTTCTCTGGAAACAAAGAAAGCAAAAATAGTGGGAAAGAAGAATATGTGTGAAACCAATCCCACTTGAAGCAAGGTTAAATCTTGGTCCCAAGGCTTCCAATTAAAATTTTGAAAGGATGTTACACTAGAACAAATATTTTCCGGCATAATATCAATCATTACACAATGGATGTGAATGGCCCTACAGCATGTATGCATTCTGGTTATTATACTGACAAATTGGTGCCCAATGGAAGTATTACCATCAACCACAAAATGAAATAAATCCAAGAATTAGAAGAGTTTCGATCACACATTGCATTTAATAGCAAAAATGAACAGATTACACAGAAGAAACGTATTACAAGGACTACTGGTGGAAACAATATAATTGCATCATAGAATGGTGGGGAAAAGCTTACCGAAGTTTAACTCTATTTGGCTAATGCCATTGTCAGCAAGGACAAACACCAGGCAATCAGAACACGGTTTTCTTTTGTTTTTTCATGGGATGTTAGTACTTTAGCATGGCTAGAATTTGTTAATCTAATTGCCCTCAAAAAGGTGTTGGTGAGACACTTGAACCTTCACAGTTCCTCTTCTTTGGGTATACCCAGAGCACTATTTGGAAGGGAATTCAAGGATTTTGACCCAATGAAGTGAAGGAATAGGTCCAAGTCAGGATGGTGTGTGCCTTGGAAGGGAACCAGTGAATTGTGCTGTTCCCATGTGTCTGCCTTTTGTCACTCTAGGTAGAGTTTGTAGATTTGGAAGGTGATGTAGAAGCAGTTTTGGCAAGTTGTTGCAGTGCATATTGCATATGGTACACACTATTGTCACTGTATGTCAGCAGTGGAAAAAGAGAATAGTAAAGCTAATGGCTGAGGTCTTAGTCCAACTTTGCCCTGCATTGTGCCAAACTTCATGAATGTTGTTGGAGCTGCAAGCATCCAGATACATAGGGAGCATTGCTGATGGAATTCTCCGTCTAAACTATGCTGCTGCACAGCTGTTGAGAAACTCAGGACGTATCAATTGATGTGCCGATAAATGGTTTCTGCATCTTGAAACCACTTGAAGCGCGTGGACCTTGGAGATCCAAGCAGCAGCGATTTTTTTTTTTAAAAGCAGAAAATGTTATCCATTACACTACTCATTTGTGCCTTTTAGAGACAGTCTGGGGAGACAGAAAGTGAGTTACATGCTGCAGGCTTTCAAGCTTCTGACCTGGTCATATAGCCACAGTATTTACATGATTAGTGCAGTTAAATTTCTAGTAAATGGTGAACTCCAGATTACTCAATGTAGAATTCAGTGGAACTCAGGTCACGGATGTCAAAGTGAGATCATTAATTTCTCCCTTCTTGGTGATACTCATTGCCTAGCATTTATCTTACTTGAATATTACACAAAACTTATCAAATTCAAACTAAGTGTTTTCCCGCTCTCGCTACATAAGCATAGAATTGTGTTAGTATCGGAGGAATCACGAATGATGCAGAGTATTATGCCATCATCACTGAACAACCCCAGTTTCAATCTTATAACAGAGGGAGGGTCATTGATGAAGCAGCTGAAGATGGTTAGGCGAAGCTGACAAACACCTCAGCAAGCCAGCAGAGAAACCCTTCCCGGTGGGCAGATATTAGTTTCAACAATTTAATTAAATTAAACAGGCAGCAGCAAATGTGCGAAGTGTCACAGGCCTGGACAATATTCTTTTCTGACTTCTGACAATATATATACTGGGCTACTGATCTACCATCACCCAAAGCCAAATGTTCCGACGATAGAAAACATGGTTAACTGTTACTGGATTGTCTTGCAATTTCATTAGGTGCTTCTATGTCAAACCATGTGTGTTATGCTTATTTGAACAGAGATAACAAACTTCAAATCAATTCCTTAAAATCATGTGTCTTATATTAAATTTCTGCAATGGTCAGATATAAATTTTCCACTGCAAAAATTGTCACACAGAACCTTTGCCTTGGAATTCCAACACTGGATACCATGACGTTCACACTCAGGTTAGTATCAGACTTTTGCCATTATTTACATTGTTTTCATTTTGACTGAGTAGTTTTGTTCTTCTTTAAGGTACCTGTTCAAAGGCAGTGGCCTAGTTTTTTTCAATCAATTCTGATAACACTTTTAAAATGTTCCTTGTGAGTGGAACAAGGACAAGTGGGCTCAAATATTAAGCTTCATAAAAAATAGAAGTGGTCTGGAACTGGAAGCTAGTAACTATTATTCAGACGGAGCATAATTCACATAAATGACATGGGATACTTGTATTTCGTTTTTATTCTCCCTATTTGAGAAGGATCTTGCTAAACACAAAACGGTGATGTTTATTATGGATGAACTTATAAGGCAACATCAGTTACTATATTAACACTTACCATAAGGTGCTAAAATTAACTTAGGTTTTCCATTAAAAAAATGTGTTTCAAGTTTCAAACCATCCCTGCAAGTAAGCATAATTTGTTAGTACGCATAATGCTATACATCTACCAAAGATGTTTGAAAATAGTTACTTGCACTTAAATTGAATTATTTGAGTTTATACAAAGCTATCGTTCTGAGACACTTTCTGAAATTCATTTTTGCAGAGTTGGTATACAGAAGTTTTTGGAGCAGCAACTCTTTTTTTCATTAAAATAAAAACATGCTTTCCTCATGAACATTTTAAAGTACCTGAAGTGTTAGTACTGCTTTCTCTCCACAGTTGCTGCCAGACATGCTGAGATTTTCCAACAAATTTTTTTTCTGTAATGTCTTCCCCACTTTGATTCTGTAACTACTGATCAACACACAAGATCAGTTGTTTACCTGCACCAGGGTTTGTTGCTCCATTACAAAGCAACTGAAGAAAGCAAAGGCATTAGCCTTCCTCCCCACAATTCCTCTTCTCAATAATATATGGTTTCCTTTTTGCAGGTAATAAGACCATGACGCCAAGATCAAAAATGGTAGATTTTGGTGGGAAACAAAGAATCCTGTACAGAATTATATAGCTGAACAAAGATCTTTGACCTAAAGAACTTAAATTCATATAACACTAGATAATTACCTATCTAGAATGGAAAGTATGTAAAAAAGCAACCATTCCCAAAATCAGTTCTAATAAGTGGTCCAATGGATCAATGGAGATTAGTTTCAAATTATTTTAGTATTTTCACTGTTTAGTGTGACCAGAAAAGCCTAGCTGTAGCATTGAGCCTGTTCATTTCTTTTTAAGATCACAAAATCATAGAAGGAGACCATTCAGCCCATCTGTGCCCGCTCTCCAAAGGAACATTATATTTCATGCCACTACCCCAGCTTCTTCCCTGAGCCCTACACATTCTCTCTTTCCAAATAATAAACCAGTTTGCTCTTAAAGCATTGGTTAATCCTCCCTCCTTCACCATCCAAGGTAGTGCAGTCCAGATCTTAACAACTCTGTGTGAAAAGATTTCTGCTCATATTGCCACTGCTCCTTTTGTCATTTACCTTAGGCTTGTGCATTCCTGTTCTCAATTCTTGCACCGATAGGTGTAGTTTCTCCCCTACTAGTCTTCCCAGATTCCTTACTATAATAAATATCAGTATCGAATCTGCTCTCAACCTATCTTCTCTACAGAAAACACTCCTAAATTTTCTAATTTATCAACATAACTGAAAATCATGATCACTAGAAGCATTTTTGTGAATGTTTACAAGAGGTAACAGAAAGTGTAGACAATTGTTATGCACAATGTTATTTATTTGGATTTTCTAAAGGCCTTTGATAAGGGGTTCTATCATGAAATAATGAAAAGGAGGAGAAGTGGCAAAATGGATTGCTAACTGGCTTGCAAAAAGCACAGATTGGCAATTAAGGATAGTTATCCCAAGCGACGGTAGTCAGTGATTGGATGAACATTATTCCCAAATTACATTCACAATTTGTGCTTTGGGATCAAGAAAACACAATTTCTATTTGCATATGACAACAAATAGGGGGTGATAGTCAATACTGAGGAATACAAAAAAAGTTACAAGGCGACTTCCATAATGATGAACAAAGAATCGGCAAATTAAGTTCAATACTGTTAAGTGTTATAGTCCATTTACTAGGAAGAATAAGCAAGGGAATTTATTATTTGTGCAGTAAGGGAAAGCTTGGAATTAAGAGTACAAATAAACCAAAGTTGCACCAGAAGTTAGTAAAGTCCTTAAAAAATGCAAGCTGAGCACAATGCTTTATTTCTCTCTAATTCAGCTAAATTTCCTAGAAATTTTGCTCAAGCTGCATGCCTTAATCAAGATTCAATTGGTGTACAATTTAACGCTATGAATGTTATTACAATTACCCAACTCCGGTTGATGCTCTGTAACAGCACCACTAAGAATGTTTCAAGTCAATCCATAGCTAACAGCCTGCTCTGAAAAATCTGCTGATTTTGACAAATTCTAGTTGTGACAAATTCTATAACTGCACCGTAGACAACTTGCTAAATGTCAATTAAAACATCCCACAACTTGGAAAAAAAAAGTCAATTTGTCCCATTTCCCCAATGTTAATGGATCCTTTAAAAAAAAAATCCAAATTCACAGCTTTGCTAAAGCCTATCAGTGCTTCCTTGGACCATTTTGGGTATCAGGCTTTGTTGAAGTATGTCAGTTCCTGAAGTCAGAGATAATGGGAACTGCAGAAGCTAGGGAATCCAAGATAACAAAGTGTGCAGCTGGATGAACACAGCAGGTCAAGCCGCATCTCAGGAGCACAAAAGCTGACATTTCGGGCCTAGATGAAGGGTCTAGCCCTGAAACGTCAGCTTTTGTGCTCCTGAGGTGCTGCGTGCCTGCTGTGTTCATCCAGCTACACCTTGTTATCTTCAGTCCCTGAAGTATAAAGTTTGTCTGTTTATCTTTAAACAAATGAGGGAAAAACCTGACCTCTGTCAATTTATTGGCAGACGTAAGTAGGTAAAAATGGGGAAAAAAAGGGTCAGAATCATACAGCATAGAAACATACCCTTCAGCCCAACTCATCTGCGGCAATCTGACATCCCAACCCGATGTAATCCCATATCCCTCTGAAACTTACCTATTCATTTACCCATCTAGATGCCTTTTAAATGTTGTAATTGTACCCACGTCCTCCACAACCTCTAGCATTTCTTTCCATATGGGCACTACCGTCTGTGTGAGAAGATCCCCCTCAGGTGCTTTTTAAATCTTTCCCCTCTCATCTTAAACCTATG
This sequence comes from Stegostoma tigrinum, assembly GCF_030684315.1. Classification (NCBI taxonomy): domain Eukaryota; kingdom Metazoa; phylum Chordata; class Chondrichthyes; order Orectolobiformes; family Stegostomatidae; genus Stegostoma; species Stegostoma tigrinum. Next base: position 32,415,186 of record NC_081364.1, on the reverse strand, counting down.
CCCTCTAGTTTTGGACTCCCCCACCCTAGGAAAAAGACCTTGGTTATTCACCCTATCCCTGCCCCTCATGATTTTATTAACCTCTATAAGGTTACCCCTCAGCCTCCGATGCTCCAGGGAAGCAAGCCCTAGCCTATTCAGCCTCTCCCTACAATTCAAACCCTCTAGTCCCAGCAACATCTTCCTAAATCTTTTCTGCATCTTCTATGTTTAACAACATCATTCCTGTAGACCAGTGACCAGATTTGTACACAGTTATCTAAAAGTGACCTCACCGAAGTCCCATATAGCTGCATCATGACATCTAAACTTTTATACTCAATACATTGACCAATAAAGGCAAGCATGCCAAACACGTTCTTCACTACCCTGTCGCGACTCCACTTTCAAGGAACGATGCACCTGCACCTCTTGGTCCCTTTGCTCAGCAACGCTCTCCAGGGCCTTATCATTAACTGTACAAGTCCTACCCTGGTTTGCCTTACCAAAATGCAACACCTCACAATTAAACTCCATCTGCCAGTCCTCAGCCCATTGGCCCTTCTGATCAAGGTCCTGTTTACTCTGAGATAGTCTTCTTCACTGTCCACCACACTACCCATCTGCAAAATTACCAACCTCCTATATTCACTTCCAAGTAATTTATATAAATGGGCATAATGGTAGGCTTAGCTCAGTAAAGATGACAGGAATCATGGGCTGATTGGTAAAAAACTGCCTGTTTCTATGCCATACATCCTGTGTAACTTTATATACCATATTGTTGTGCTACAAGCCACAGGCAGAGCTCTACTCCACTCTCATTTAGAGATTTAGACATTTTACTAAATATTATTTGAATGAATTATTTCCTAATGGAAGAGTAAGTCCATTTTGAGAATTCACAGAAAGTTCTCATTTAATATCATCACAAATCATGTTATATGTTATGGCTAAAATACTAATAGAACCAGTTTGAAATGTAATTCACGACTAAGTAGTAAAACTCTAAATTCATTAGCCTAAAAACAGAGAAAATACTTTTGCCTCCAACATAGAAGATCAAGGATTACGACCAATCTCTGTTCCATTCTCAGACCATTCCATAGCTCCTCTTTTTCCATCATCATCAGTACTGTCTCCCCAAATAAAGTGTGTTTATGAGCTTTTCCTTGACTTTTCCAATCAACTGTCCTTCAAATAATAGTCACAGCTCACATAGCTCACCTCTATTTGATATATGGAAACCCTGAAAGAATATCCACAGTTGCTTTCTAACTTTTTTAATTGTTACAATACTCTGGTTTTTAATCCTGATGAACCTTTGAACAAATGAATTGGGAGGAGGAGCGGCCATTCAGCCTCTTTAGTCTGTTCTGCCAATCAATAAGGTCAGTCATGGCTGCTCCAGTGAAAACCTCAACATCACATTCAACTACGCCAATAACCAATAAGTCCCTTGTTAGTCAAAAATATATCCACCACCACCTCAAAAACATTGACTGCTGAAAATATATGCGAATGGAATCAAGTCTACTCTTCAAAGTCTTCAAATTTTCCCAGGGAAATTCACATGAGGTGACAAATTGAAGAAAACTTAATTCTGTAAATAGAGTGGAGAGAAATGGGGAGGAAGTCAAGGCACGGGGATGGGCAGAGACAGACCTGGGGAGATAGATGAGGCTGCAAGCTAATTGCTTTGTGCAGGCAGTGTTGCTTCGGCGTGGAGGTGGCACAGGAAAAACCAAGAGACTGCAAGGGACAGAGAGGGAGGCTGTGGAAGTAGGGGAAGGGGTCGAAGAGGGAGTGAAACTTCCAAGGGATTGGACAGAGAAAGACAGGCTACAAGTGAGACTAAGAGAGAAAAAGAAACTGCTAAAACAGAAGAGCCTCAGATCTATAATAATAAGTTGGACAGGAAGGGACAGAGTGTACATAAAAAACAGCAATAGAGTTAGAGACAAAAGCTCAGCAAATCTGGCAGCACCTGTGGAGAGAAAGCAGAGTTAACGTTTTAATTTGAAGGGGACAAACTTGGGTTGGAGACAGCTGTGTTAAGATTAAATAAGGTTAATTACAAAGAAGAAGTGAGGATAAAGTTCATTGGAGTGGTCTGGGCAAAGCATTTACAGGCAAAGACGGTTGAGGAACAATGGCAGACAATTAATAAAACAGTTCATGGCTCACAGCAGGTGTATTTTAGTGAGGAAGATGGATTCTAGGAAGGTGACAGCCAACCATGGTTAACCAGGGAAGTTTAAGAAAGCATCAAATTGGAAGAAAAAAATAGTTACAACATAGCAAAGATCAGTAGTAAACCAGAGGATTGGGTTTAAGAAACTAATAAAACACAATCAAACACTGGAAGACAGAGAAGATAATGTTTGAGGTTAAACTTGCAAGTTATATCAAGATGGACAATGAGAGCTTCTTTTAATACATTAAATGAAGAGAGAATCCAAAGTGAACACAGGCTCCTCACAGAATGAGGCTGAGGAAATAATAATAATGGGGAACAAGAAAATGGTAGAAGAGGTGAATAAATATTTTGAAACAGGAGGTAATATCTTCAAGATATTACCTTGAGGATGTCCTGCAGAGATGCCCTGCAGCTGAGATGACTGACCTACAACAACTAGAACCATCTTCCTATGTGTCAGATCTAATACCACCTTATTAGAAGACATTAATAGCATTCCAAAAATACTAAATAATCAAGGGTCAAAAAGACAAGCGGACATAATACAATAACTATTGCTAGGGAAACAAATGGAACTAAAAAGACCAATAGGTCCCTGGACCTGACGGGATGCATTCTAGAATACTAAAGGAAGAGAAAGAAGGAAGCATATGATAGGTACAGAGCATTAAAAACATGACAGGCCATTCAGGTGTACAGAGAACATCGAAGTGGGGTTGCTTATAAAAGAAATTAGGAGGGCAAACAGAGATCATAAAATATCTTCTGCAAAATAACATCAAGGAGATTCTCAAGGTATTTTCTAAGTACTAAATGTGTAAGAAGATAATCGGAGAAAGATGTGGGTGAGGTTTGAAATGAATATTTCTCATCTGTAATCACAAGAAGAAAGACAACATAGCTGGAGTTATCAGTTGGGATGATGAGGTTTTACAACATGTTAGTATTAATAAGGAAGTGGTATTAGATAGGAAGATCTGACACATAGGAAGATGGTCATGGCTGCAGAAAGTCAGTTGTCTCAGCTTCAAGACATCGCTGCAGGTGTTCCTCAGGGTAGTGTCCCAGACCCTACCATCTTCAGTTGCTTCATCAATGACCTCTCTCCATCATAATATAAGAATTAGGGATGTACAACAATTGTTGCACAATGTTCAGCAAAATTTGCGACTATTCAGATATTGAAGCAGTCTATGTTCAAACGCAACAAGATCTGGACAATATCCAGGCATGGACTGACAAGAAGCAAGTAACATTCACACCACGCAAATGCCAGGCCGTTATTATCACCAGTAAGTGACAATCTAACGACTACCCCTTGACATTCAATTGTGTCACCATCACTGAATTCCCCCACTATCAACATCCTGGAGGTTATCATTTACCAGAAACTCAACTGGAATCACCACATAAAGAGTGGTTACAAGAGCAAGTCAGAGGCTACGAATACTGTGGCAAGTAACAAACCTCCTGACTCCCCAAAGCCTGTCCACCTTGAAGTTACAGGCACTAGTCAGCAGTGTGATGGCATACTCCCCACTTGCCTGGATGCGTGCAGCTCCAACAATCAAGAAGCTTGACACCATCCAGGTAAAACAGCCCACTGGATTTGTACTACATGCATAAACATCCACTCCCTCCACCACTGACACTCAGGAGCAGCAGTATGTACTATCGACAAGATGCACTGCAGAAATTCACCAAAGATCCTCAGACAGCACCTTCCAAACCCACAATCACTCCCATCTAGAAGGACAAGGGCAGCACATACATGGGAACACCACCACCTTCATGGTCCCCTCCAAGCCACTCACCATCTTGACTTGGAAATATATCACCATTCCTTCACTGTCGTTAGGTCAAAATCCTGAAATTCCCTCCCTGATAGCACTGTGGGTCAGCTGACAGCAGGCGGACTGCAGCAGTTCAAGAAGGCAGCTCACCAGCTTCTCTAGGGCAACTGGGAGTGCGGCAATAAAAGCTGGCCAGCTAGAGACACACACATCCCTCAAATGAATAAAAATATTTTAAAGATACAAAGGTGCATAAAGCCAAAGCGCCTGATGAGATGTGTCTCAGGCTGCTATGGAAGAAAAGGAAGGAGATGCTGGGACTCGAGAAGGAGATATTTAATACTTTGTTAGGCACATGGGAAGTGCCAGACGACTAGAGGATAGCTAACATGGTTCCTTTGTTCAAGGACAGCAGGGAAAGGCCAGGCAATTACAGACCAGTTACTGATATTAGTGGTAGGGGAATTATTGGAAAAATTCTGGGACAGGATTAATCAACACTTGGAAAGGCCAGGATTGAGAGGGATAGTCAGCATGGATTTGTGGAAGGGAGATCCTTGAAAAGGTGACTAAATATATTGATGACAGTAGCAAAGTTGATGTGGTTTACATGGATTTAAGTAAGGCCATTAAATTAAGTAATGAATGGGAAGCCACTAGGGAGTACTGAGGAACACAGGGACCTTGGTGTACAAGTCCATAGATCCCTGAAGGTGTCAGCACAGATAGACAGGACAGTGAAGAAGGCAAATGGGATACTTGACTTCATTAGCCCAGGTGTAGAATATAGGAGTAGGGAAATCTTGTTACAATTTTGTGGAGACTGGTAAGGTCACAGGTGAAATACTATGGACAGTTCTGGTCACCACATCATCAGAAGGAATGTGAAGGCACTGCAAAGGAGATTCACCAGGATGCTGCCTGGATGGAAAGTATAAGTTATGAGGAGAGACTGAATATTTGGGTTTATTTTCCCTTTTTTTCAGGGGGGAGGAGGAAGGGGACTCTGACTGAGGTAGTCAAAATTATGGGAGGCATTGATCAGGTAGATTGAGAGAATCTTTTTCCAACAGCGAACATGTCTCAGACCATGGGGCATAAGTTTAAGGTGAGGAGAAAGTAGTTTAGACAAAATCTGAGGAAACCGCTTTTCACCTAGAGCATGGCAGAAATATAGGATGTGCTGCCGAACAGTGATGGAAGTAAGTACCCTTGAAACATTTCAGAAGCATCAGGACGAGTACTTAAAATGCTAGGGTGTAGAAGGTATAAACCAAGGTATAGTTTGGTTGGCACAGACATGGTGAGTTGAAGGATGTTTCTATCCTGTATGACTCTATGAAGTAGCTACAGAGATAGTGGATGTGCTGGTAGAAACCTTCCAAGAATCCAGAGTCTCAGAGGATTGGAAACTATCAATATAACACCTTTACTTAGAAAGGGAAGATGATAAAAACAGGCAAGTACAGGTCAAGATAACAAAGTGTGGAGCTGGATGAACACAGCAGGCCAAGCAGCATCTCAGGAGCACAAAAGCTGACTTTTTGGGCCTAGACCCTTCATCAGAAAAGGGGGATGGGGAGAGGATTCTGAAAAAAATAGGGAGCGAGGGGGAGGCGGACTGAAGATGAATAGAGGAGAAGATAGGTGGGGAGAAGAGTATGGGTGGGGAGGTAGGGAGGGGATAGGTCAGTCCAGGGTGGACGGACAGGTCAAGGGGGTGGGATGAGGTTAGTAGGCAGGAAATGGAGGTGCGGCTTGAGGTGGGAGGAGGGGATAGGTGAGAGGAAGAACAGGTTAGGTAGGTGGGGACAAGCTGGGCTGGTTTTGGGATGCAGTGGGGGGAGGGGAGATTTTGAAACTGGTGAAATCCACACAGATACCATTGGGCTGCAGGGTTCCCAAGCGGAATATGATTTGCTGTTCCTGCAACCTACGGGTGGCATCATTATGGCACTGCAGGAGGCCCAGGATGGACATGTCATCTAAGGAATGGGAGGGGGGAGTTGAAATGGTTCGCGACTGGGAGGTGCAGTTGTTTACTGTGAACCATGCGTAGGTGTTCTGCAAAGTGGTCCCCAAGCCTCCGCTAGGCATCTGCAGTTCCCATTATCTCTGATCACAAGCACAGGTCAACTTAGTTTAGTGTTTCACTGGGAAAATATTACAATCCATTTTAAGAATGTAATATCAGAGTATTTAAAAGTACATTATATGATCAAGCAGAGTCAGCATGCTCATGAAGCAGAAACTTTGCCCAACAAATTACGACAATTCTTTGAGGAATTAACAAACAGGTTAGATAAAAGGAAGATCAGATGTGATCTATTTCGATTTTCTGAAGGTGTTTGATAAATGTAACTCACATCAGGCTATTTAATAAGACTCCATGGTGTTGGTGGCAGTAAATTAGGAAGGACAGAAAATGTGCTAACAGACAGCATGTTGGGGTATACAGGGCATTTTTAGTACACAACCTGTTACTAGTGGAATGCCAAAAGGATCAGTACTGGGGCCATAATTATTCATAATATATAGTAATAACTTGAATGTACTACAGCCAGGTTTGTGGATGATGCCAAGATAGGTGGTACAGCAAGTGGTCAGGGTGACATAAGCAGTCTGCAAAGCAAAATAGGTTAAGTGAGTGGGCAAAAGTGTGGCAGACAGAATAAAACATGTGAGGTCATGCACTTTGACAGGATGAACAGATGAACTGAATATTATTTAAATGGAGAAAAACTGCAGTAAGTTACAGAAAGGGATTTGGAAGTCCTCATGCATGAAACAAAAAAAAACTAGTAAGGCAAATGTAATGTTGCCCTTTCGGCCTGGGTCGGCCACATCTGGAGTATTGTGCCCAGTTCTGGTCACCTCATTACAGGGAAGATGTGTAAGAGTTAGAAAAGGAGCAGAGGAAATTTACCAGGATGTTGCCAGGAATGGAGGGAAGGTCTTACGAGGAAAGGTTGAGAGAGCTAGGGTTTTTCTCTTCAGAACGACAAAGGATGAGAGGTGACTTGATAGAGGTGTACAAAATGATCAGAGGTATAGATAGAGTAGACAGCCAGAGATTTTTTCCTAGGGTGGAGGTAGCTTTTATGAGGGGACATAGTTTTAAAGAGAAAGCAGGTCGATATCAGGGAGACAACAGAGGTAGGTTCTTTACTCAGAGAGTGGTAGGGGGTGTGGAATGCATTGCCAGAGAGGGTATTGGAGTTGGCCTCATTAAGCGGCTATTAGATACGCATATGGATGATAATATTAGGTAGCGGTGGAGGTTAGCTAGACCTTAGGTTTAGGGTAAAAGTTCAGCACAATATTGTGGGCCAAAGGGCCTGTACTGTTCTATGTCCTATGTTTTATTTTAAAGGGAATGCCATGTAAAGTAGTGAGGTTAGCTAAGACAATATAAGGCACTAGTCAGACCATAGCTGGAATACAGTTTTGGGCTGCTTATCTCAGGAAAGATATAATGGGCATTGGAAGCAGTCCAGGGAAGGTTCACTGGGCTGATACTAGGTATGGAGGGACACTTATGAGGAGAATATGCCAAGCCATATCCATTGGAGTTTATAAGCATGTAAGGTAAATTTATTGAATCATATGAGATTCCTAGAGGGCCAGCCAGGGTACAGGCAGTGTAGGGTCAGGAGTCAGAATAAGGGGGACCAGACTTAAGACTGGGATGAGGAGGAATTTCTTCTTTCAGAGGGTAGTGAATCTGTGGAATTCTTTACAACACTGGGCTCTCAAGGCTGAGTTGTTAGGTATGTTCAAGACTGAGACAGGCAACTCTTTAATCAATAAGGGAATCAAAGAGATAAGAGATATGGCAGGAAAATGGACTAGTGGGTTTTCAGATCAGCCACAATCTCATTGAATGGTGAAACAGCCTCAATGGGCTGAATGGCCTAATTCAGCTCCTGCATTTTATAAAACATAGGATGCCTACTATGTGAAGTAAGCCATTCAGCCCATCAAGTTCACACCAACCCTCTGAAGAGCATTCCACACCAGACCGACCCTCCCACCCTATCTGTCTAGCCCTGCATTTCCCATCTCTAATTCACCTAGCCTGCACATCCCTGGACACTATGGGCAATACAGCGTGGCCAATCCACCTAACCTGCACATGTTGGGACAGTGGAGGAACATCTGGAGGATACTCACATAGACACAGGGAGAATGCGCAAACTCGCAAACTCCACACAGGCAATCACCTGATTGCAGAATCAAACCCAGGTTTCTGATACTGTGAGGCAGCAGAGCGAACCACTGAGCCATTTTGCCCACAGTTATGGTCTTAGCAAAGGCAAGAATTGAAAGAATAACATCAAAGAGATGCTAATCAATGGAGAAGAACAGGTGACAGGACCAAGATCAGTAAAGCAGGTAAGCATTGATGAAACATCTACAATATGGAACTAGAATAATTAATCAGGTTTTAAATATTATGTTTAATAATTGAGTTTTATTTCTGAAATTTAATTTCAATAAATGAAGAACATGGCAGGACTCCTCAATCTAGTCTGCTAAATGTGCTTCTCCAAATGGGAACACCAGGACAACTTTTAATCCTGGAGAACTGCATGTGCAGACACCGTCATGAGCTGCAGGGGCCCAAATTCTGTCTTTTAGAGCCCAAGCTGCATCTGGAACCATTTTGATACATTCATAAAACAGTGCATTGTTAAAATACAGTAGTATAAAGAGTCATGCTAGAACTTAAGGTAGTACAGGCAAAGAGTGAATGGGTGAGAGATAATGGGAACTGCAGATACTGGAGAATGCAAGATAACAAAGTGTGATGCTGGATGAACACAGCAGGCCAAGCAGCATCTCAGGAGCACAAAAGCTAACGTTTTGGGCCGAGACCCTTCATCAGAGAGTGGGATAGGGAGAGAGTTCTGGAATAAATAGGGAAAGAGGGGGAGGCAGACTGAAGATGGAGAGAAAAGAAGATAAGTGGAGAGGAGAGTATAGGTGGGGAGGTAGGGAGGGGATAGGTCAGTCCAGGGAAGACTGACAGATCAAAGAGGTAGGATGAGGTTAGTAGGTAGGAAATGGAGGTGTGGCTTCAGGTGGGAGGATCCCCCACCACATCCCAAAACCAGCCCAGTTCGTCCCCTCCCCCCACTACATCACACAACGAGCCCCGCTCATCCCCTCCCTCCCTCCCTCCCAATGCATCCCAAAACCAGTTCAGCCTGTCTCCGCCTCCCTAACCTGTTCTTCCTCTCACCCATCCCTTCCTCCCACCTCAAGCCGCACCTCCATTTCCTACCTACTAACCTCATCCCACCTCCTTGACCTGTCCGTCTTCCCTGGACTGACCTATACCCTCCCTACCTATACTCTCCTCTCCACCTATCTTCTTTTCTCCACCTTCAGTCCACCTCCCCCTCTCTCCCTATTTATTCCAGAACCCTCCTCCCCATCCCCCTCTCTGATGAAGGGTCTAGGCCCGAAACGTCAGCTTTTGTGCTCCTGAGATGCTGCTTGGCCTGCTGTGTTCATCCAGTTTCACTCTTTGTTATCTTGAGTGAATGGGTGGTTGTCAGACAGGTAGTGCAACAGTTCCCAGAGTGCACCTCACTCTGCAACAAATTCTGAAAACTGCTAGAGGCAATAACTTTTATGGGGACAGCAGCCAAAACCGAGTCTATCAGGCCTCAGGGTCAAGAAAAATAGTGGTGAAGCACCAGTCATTGTGATTCTACAGCTAAAGGAACATGCAGCATATCTCCAGTCACAGACTAATTCTAGGAACTGACTTTCTGGTGTCAGTGTAGATGTCACTAAGCAGCTACAAAGCACTCTGAGGAGATCAGGAATCAGAGACTGTTCTCTATATTGGTAAAATCAGAGGTAAAAAGGATGAGACCATGCAGGTAGATTTTAGAGAATTAAGAAATCAGCAAGCTGGACCTAAAATGTAGTGATTCCTGTAGTACTCCTGGTGGCACACATTTTAGAGTAAAGAATAAGAGGACCGAGCAGATAAATGAGTAGCTGAGAAGATCGAAGGGGTTTAGGTTGCTCAGACATTGGGACCAGTTCTTAGGGTGGGGTACTTATACAGGTCAATGGATTGCACGTGACAGAGCCAGGGCCAATGCCTTGACAGTGCCGGTAGATGGGAGAGGATGATAGCCGAATTAGTTACTGCCGTAATGTTAGCATTCCGTCTGCAAACAGCCCACAGTATGTGCCGACAAAAACAAAATAACTGCCCTGAAAAAGTGATAAATGTGACTTTTTTCTTCTTCACGGCAATAAACTGGTCAATCAGCTGCCATATCTTATGTCACGATCTAGTTGATTACACTGGATTGACTACAGAAATTTGCTCCCCGATCGACAGCTAACAGAAATAAGACGGGGGTTAAAATCGATCCAGAGATAGTGGGAACTGCCGATGCTGGAGAATCTTAGATAACAAGGTGTAGAGCTGGTTGAACACAGCAGGCCAAGCAGCAAAGGAACAGGAAAAAGAATTTCTGAAGAAAAGTCCAGACCCGAAACGTCAGCTTTCCTGCTCCTATGATGTTGCTTGGCCTGCTGCGTTCATCCAGCTCTACAAAGTATTATTTCAGAAATAAGACGGGCTTCGGGCTCCCCGCTCGTTATAGCTCCTCCAGCGACTTCAAAATCTGTGTTAGCAGGGGGGGGGGGGGGAAGGGGTGGGATCGTGCTATTTGCTGATAACGAACATGATTTCTTTCATAAAACAAGAAAAACAATCACAAATTACCCCAAATTCATGGCACATTCGTCATGCGAGTTGATTGGAGAACGGAAGCTGAACGCTCCACTAAATGAAGAGCAACCGCTCGATGAGAGCCCCTTACGTCATAAACTCCACACCGTTGTTACCCGGACTCACATAATAAACAGCTCTCTGATTGGTCACAACCGTTGCCACACTCCCCCCATTTATCAACAGACTTACTCCAATGTCCGTATGCATACCGACTGAAGTGCCTGAGTGCTATCTGTTAAATTTGGTGTTGTACACGGTGCGGTTCATGAGCTGATTAAACGGGAGCAGGAAAGCCAGTGAACAGAGCAGCTTTAGTGAGTTACAACTCACTTAGAAATAGTAAGAACTGCAGATGCTGGAGTCAGAGATAAAGTGTGGAGGAAATCAAATCTGAAAAAGGGGTCCCGACCCGAACTGATGAAGGGTCTAGGCCTGAAACATCAGCTTTTGTGCTCCTACGATGCTGCTTGGCCTGCTGTGTTCATCCAGCTTCACACTTTGTTATCTTGAACCCTCAACTTTCCTGCTCCTGTGATGCTGGCTGGCTGACCTGTTGTGTTCCTCCAGCGCAACACTATTATCGGTGCGTTACAAGTAGTTTCACCAGTCACGCTCTACCTTTCTCTTGCCGTTATTGTTGAGGTTGAACCTGGAATTTGAATTCAAAATCCAACGCTGGTTACTTCAGTGCAGTACCGGAGGAGTGCTATGTTCCTGAATGTGCCTTCATTCTAATAAGTCTGCTCAGGAACGTTACGACATGCCACTGGATCAGCTGGCACTTGAGCTGCGGGTCGCCTTGTCCAAAGGTAGGTGCACCAATACTGCACCACAAGAGTTCCTTTTTCAGATATTGTAAACTCTTGTCTAACCATAAAAGATCCCATGGTGCAGATTCCAAAGAAGAACGGTGTCTTGAGTAGCATTTATTAAAAAAAACTCTAGCTTATTTCATTATTGTGCACACATTGAATGGGCTGTAAATTGTTTTAAGACTGCTAATAATTCTGAAAAGTAGTTTTTAAAAAAAGTTGTAAAATCATGAAACAGAAGGAAACTACTTGGGTCATTGAGTGCAACTCTTGTTCTGAGTAACCAAGTCAGTCCTATTTCCCTCCTATATTCTTGAGCCCCATCCACATATTTATTTCTCTCCAGGCCCTATCTCATCATGGGGATATGATGGTTATGCTGGTAATGTTGCTGGGATAGTAATCCTGACACTCGGGTAAGTCGTGTGGGATCTTAAGTTCTTTACATTGGCAAACTTTAATATTCTCAACTATGTAGCCATTCTGGTAATTCACCAATGCAGTACCTTCACACATCCTTCCACTGAAACGGAAACTGACCAAAACTAAAATGAAATTCTCTAGTTTTCAGCCATTCTTTTCCTCAAGTGATATACATCTGGTACCTTGAGTAGACACTCATCATGTTTCTAAACAGAATTTAGTTCAGGAGCTGAGTAGCTGTTAACTAATAGCTTAAGATTTGAAAGTCCTTTGCCTTTCCAGAAGGTATGTATTTCTACCTGAAGAAAGCATACCAATGCATCCATTTAAACATACACACAATCATTCAAGAATCTTGTTGAAGCCTACTTACAGGCAAACCTCATTAAATGATGACAAGACTTTATTAAAGACTGGCTGAAGCATTTGTTATTTGCAACCAATACATTTGAAGAAACTTGTTTTCTTTCAATGCTACTTCACTGTTTTGAATTTGGCCCCAAATAAAAAACTCGGCATCTCACATTCTAGTAGTGAAGAATAAAACCACTGATTAAGACATATCAGTAGGACTTTTGTTCACTGATCTTGTTTTCCTATACCACATATTGTCATGACAACAGATCGTAGCCCTGATTATTTATGGACATACTGAACTCTCAAATGAGGTGGTTTCTTTTGATATGAAAAATATTGGACACACAAACTGGAGATGGCTGAAAATGTAATTTAGTCACTGTGGGGAAAATTCCTGTGTTAGGTTACATTCAACTTTGAGAAAGGTCCTCAAATGTCTAGAAGGGTGTGATGGTGTTTCCTGTAAAGGAAGAGAGACAGATCAAAAACCTGAACCACCTAATGGAAGTTATATTCCTGGAGTATGGACATTGTGATGTAAAAGGGCAGTCTAGGCAAGGAGGTGTCTTTGTTCTCCATTTGCCTGATTAACACCTTCACTGGTGTACAAATACCAACTATCTCTTGTGTGTGTACTCGTCTGGTATTCTATTGCAAGTGGGCTGCACTAAGCTGCAGACATTACTGCTGAAGGACACCTGAACACTTCTGAGCTCATCTAAATCCTCTGTCTTGCTCTCTCTCTGCTGGAAGCAAGTTGCCAGTCAAAAGCCACAATTGAACTGGAAACTGGGCAATAACTTTTGGCTCATCTGCAGAACCCAGAATCTCCAAACCAGCTGCACAACTGCCAGAATCAACATCACCAGAATCATTCAACTGAACTACATTGTTCCACTATCTCCTCTGCATGGACGAACTAAAAACTGATTTGTATATCTTTTTACCTGTTATCTCTTTACTTCTCCAGTAAGAAATGCCTTTGGTTTGTTTGCTGGATAGAGTTAATCTCTAATGTTTGTACAGAACCAAACTGCTTTAGTGACTATGTGTGTATATAAAGATATTTTTATGAATAAAACATGTTTTTGAAAAAAAAACTTCTTACTCCTCATTTTTATCCCTGTAGATATGTTTTGTGTGTTAAATATCCTTGTGCTTTAGTAACAAAAGAATTCAATCTTTAACACTAAAGGAAACTAAGCTAAATTGGCTCCGTTTTAAAACATAAATACAAAGCAATTGGAAAATTGGTTTTTATGAAGGAAGTGATACTTTCTATTATTAATTTCTTACAATGAAGAGAGAACAAGAGTGGAATAAAGCAGGAGACCAGTTCCTCTTCTGGGATTCTAATGATTTGGGAGTTCAAAGACTAGCCATAACAAGTTGGGAACAAAAACAGAAATTGCTGGAAAAGCTCAGCAGCTCTGGTTGCATCTGAGGAGAGAAATCAGAGTTAATGTTTAGGGTCCACTGACTCTTCCTCAGAACTCTCTTTCTGATTTTCACTATCCACAGTTCTTTTAGCTTTTAAAACAAGTTGTGGTCTTACTTGTCTGGAATCTGTATTCTCAGATGACATGAATGAACTAGAGTTGTTAAACCAATTTTACTAAAAGCTGAATAACTATGAAAAGGCTATACAAAATACTAAAGAACTGTGGATGCTGGAAACCAGAAAAAAATCCCAGAAATTTGGAAAATCTCAGCAGGTCTGGCAGCATCTGTGGATAGTAATGTGTTCCGTTTCAGGCCCATTTCTGAACAAAGGCGACTGGATCTGAAAGGTTAACTCTGATTTGTCTCCATAGATGCTGCCATGCCTGCTGAGATTTTCCAGCAATTTCTGTTTTTGTCACAAAAGCATTATCTTTATTCCGTACCACTAAAGTATAGGCATGTCCACATTTTATGTCAGCAGTTTTAACACAGAAATATAGAAGATAGGAGCAAGACGAGGCTATTCGGCCCTTTGAGCCTGCTCTGTCATTAATCACGATTATAGCTGATCACCCAACTCAATAGCCTAATTCTGCTTTCTCCCCATAACCTTTGATCCCATTCACCGAAAGTGCTATATCCAACTGCCTCTTGAATATATTTATAAACTACTTCCCATGGTAATAAATTCCACAAGCTCACCACTCTTTGGGTTTAAAAAAAAGTCTCCTCATCTCTGTCTGAAATGATCTTCGCAGAATCCTCAGACTGTGACCCCTGGTTCTGGACACACTCACCATCAAGAACATCCACTCTGTCTTGTCCTGTTAGAATTTTATAAGTCGCTTTGAGATACACCCCTTATTCATCTGAACTCGAGCAAGAACAATTCTAACCTAGTCAATCAATCCTCATACGTCTGTCCCACCATCCCCAGAATCAGTCTGCTAAACTTGCGCTGCACTCTCTCGAGAGCAAGAGTATCCTTCCTCAAAAAAGGAGACCAAAACTGCCCACAATATTCTCGTGGCCATACCAAGCCCTTCAAGGAAAGTTAGGGAAATTTTGAGAATTTATGCCCCTTGATGTGTTAAAAGATTTAGTGAGGCCCTTGGAAATTGAATTTTACTCAGAAGCCAGACTACCTGAAATTTAAAATGAGATGAAGGATCTGTTCCTGACTGTACTGTTCCAGGACATGGCCAATGGATTATAGGTGGAAATTGAGATGAAGCAGATAGCGTAATGATAGAGATTTAAATTAAAGCAACAGAAAATGGAATTTCAATAAAATGAAGGGGGATGAGAACAAGAAAAAGAGAGAAGAAAGGGTGCAGTGAGAGAAGAGAATCTTAGGACAGAAAGAAGAATAGGAAATTCAAACTGAAACATCTCAAGGTGAGGGGCAGGAATCCCACTGTATCTCTTAAATATACCATTAGCTCAGACTTGAGGACTAAGGCAATCTGATTTACTTATTTGATCCCTATGTTTAATGATGAAAGGGTGGGTATTGTTTTTATCTCTTGAGCAGTTAAAGTGCTGGTCTAAAATTGGTGTTTATTACTGCAGAGGCTCATGAAGTTTACTCTCCCCTGTCCCGGAACCCTTCACCTACATCCGGGACACCACCCACACCCTCTACCTCCTCCAAGACTTCCAATTCCCCAGTCCCCAACACCTTATCTTCAAAATGTACATCCATTCCCTGTATACTTGCATTCCCCATGCGTATGGCCTAAAAGTCTCCATTTCTACCTCCCCTGCAGGCCCAACTGGCCCCCTTCCTCCAACACCCTCATCCGCTTAACCAAACTTGTCCTTACTCTTAATAACTTTTCCTTCAACTCCTCCCACTTCCTATAGCCTAAGGATGTGGCCATGGAAACCCACATGGGCCCAAGCTATGGCTGCCTCTTTATAGGATACATGGAACAGTCCCTCTTCTGCAGCTACATTGGCACAATCCCCCACATCTTCCTCCGCTACATTGATGACTGTATCGACACTGCCTCGTGCTCCCACAAGGAGCTTGAACAGTTCAATCAACTTTACTAAGACCTTTCACCCCAACCTGAAGTTCACTTGGACCATCCCTGATACCTCTCTCTCTCTCTTTCCTGTACCTCTCTGTCTCTATCTCTGGTGACCACCTCGAAACCGACATCTATTTCAAGCCCACCAACTCCCACAGCTTCCTAGACTATACCTCCTCTTACTCATCTTCCTGCAAGAATGCAACGCCCTACTCCAAATTCCTCCAGCTCCAACATGTCTGCTCCCGAGATGGGGTGTTCCACTCATCCCAGATGTCCACTTAATTCAAGGACTGCAACTTGCCCCAGTCAGTGGTCAAAAATGCTCTCGACCATATCTCTTGCGTTTTCCCCAATTCTGCCCTGACATCCCGTCCCCACAACAAAGACAATCCCACTTGTCATCAAATATCACCCCACTAACCTCCGTATTCAACATATTATTCTCCACCACTTCCGCCACCTGCAATCCAATCCCACAACCAAAGATACATTTCTCTCCCCACCCCTATCTGCCTTTCGTAGGGACCGTTCTCTCCGTGACTCCCTTGTCCACTCCCCATTCCTCACCAGCCCCACTACCCCCGGCACCTGTCCCTGCAACTGCAAGAAGTGCTACACCTGCCCCTATTACCTCCCCCCTCACCTCCATCCCAAGCACAAAACAAACCTTTCACATCGGATAGAGGTTCACCTGCATATCCATCGATGTGGTTTATTGCATCTGCTGCTCCCAATGTGGCCTCCTCTGCATCAGTGAGACCAAATGGAGGCTCAGTGACCGCTTTGTAGAGCACCTGCACTCTGTTCACGATAAACGGTAACACCTTCCAGTCACAAACCATTTCAACTCCCACTCCCTGGGTGACATGTCCATTCTGGGCCTCCTCCAGTGACACAATGACGCAACTCGGAAACTGGAAGAGCAGTACCTCATATTCTGCTTTGGGAGCCTACAACCCAAAGGTCTCAATGTGGACGTTACCAGTTTGAAAATCTCCCCAACCTCGCCACATCCCATGACCAACCCTCCCTTCATCCCTGCCTCCTTGACCTGACACAACCTGTCCATCTTCTTCCACATCTACCCACTCCTCCCAGCTCACTGACGAATCCCCACTACTGCCTACCTGTACTCACCTACCTTCCCTAGCCCCACCCCTCCTCTCTTTATTTCAGAGCTCCCTTCCCCCTCCCCCATTTCTGACGAAGGGTCCCAACCCAAAACGTAAACATTCCTGCTCCTCTGATGCCAACTGGCCTGCTGTATTCCTCCATCTCCAGTTATCTCTGACTCTAGCATCAGCAGTTCTTACTATCTCAAAGTTTACTCTCGCTGTACAAAAGTATCACTGACTATGAGAAAGGCAAATTGGCAACTTTAAGTGTGTAATTAGTGCTAAAGCTGTCCTATTAGAAATTCCACACTCTCAGGAAATGGTCTGATTGAATACCAAAATTTGAAAGGCTTAAGCAACAAACATTTGATTAGTGGATGTTTACATTTAAAACAACTACCACTGAAGAAAATACCCGTGATATAATGCTCCTTGAGTTTAAAATTTCTAAAGCCTTTGCAGTAACAACACATCTAGATGGGAACCAGGCAGGCAGCAGCTACTCTGGCTGATGATTATGAGCTGATCTTCGTAACCCTGTTCCAGAAATGACCTTTCCCTAGTCACCAACTGGAAGAATAGAGGTGAAAAGACTGATGGGAAACTGAGCATTCAAGTGGGACAGGGAAATGCTGGGGCTCTGCTCAAGTTGGAAAGGATGGTGCTGATTCAAAAAGAGAGGCAAATAGCCTTTGTGTTTTAATTGCTGAAAGCTATCATATGTCTGGGCCAACTGCTGGAGCACAAAGGGAAAGCTAATGGGATGTATTGGAGCATATATACTCCCCAGGAAATGGGAGTAAGTCAGCAAGCATAGAAGACCAGACGTGGCTCTGACTGTGATTATGAATCCCGTTCGAAGCACGTCTGAGAGCGTGAATAAGGTTTTACAAATCCATAAGATTTATTGTGATTTTCTATCTGAGGGAAGGTTTGTTACATTTTGCCAAGGTGAGACAAGCAAGCCTGTTGTGATGCTGAGGGATACTAGGACCAGCCAAATTCTGTCAGTGGGCAAATGCATGGCCTTCCCACTGGCGAGTGCAGTATGTGCCAAAGTGCTGGCAAGAAGGATTGATGGAGGGTACATGCTCATTCTGTTTTCTGGGTGCATGTGAAGTGCAGTGTTGCATTGGGATCAAGGGAGTCATCCCCACACAACCTACTCCTTGGCAATGACTTGGTAGAATCAAAGTTTATAGCATCTGCATCGTCTCTGAGAAGCCTGATGAGGTCAGGGAGAGCCAACAGCTGCAGGAGAAAGTGCCTGGCATTTTCCTATGCGTAATCATAGGGTTTATGTCCAGACAAGTTCCCCAGTGGTGTCTGAGGTAACTGCAAACAGAAGACCCTCTGGTCTGATTATCTAAAACTTTTTTGATGGCCTAGAACACCCTAAAGAGTTAATGAATAGATCTTTTATAGCCGTTAAACCCATTAGCTGAAGCTGAACTTAATTAAGCTGAGACAGGTGCAGTCCCTGAATGCTACATGATTAAAAATGAGATACTCAGGCTGCTGCTGCACAGCATCCACTCTAACTCTTGTGCCCACAGCCCGGGCATGTCTTGGCACGTGTTTTTGCCATTGGCTGGTGCAATCCCCAGTGGAGGGCTCTCTACTTTGGAATCCTCCTATTTTCCATCGGGGACCTGGGTGGAGGGTCACATGCAGCAGTGCCTTATAGCTGCAGATAGTGGTAGTTTGTGGACTTCCAGCCCAACTGTTTATTTTGTAATACTGTGGAATCTGTGGACCATGTTTGTATTGGTTGTAGGCATTTGCACCCCCTGTTTAGTTATTTGAAAAATCCTTATTTGTGTTTTTGGTTGTGCTTCTGTCCTACATTCCTGATGTTTGGGCATCTGGTGTGCAGGGCTATAAGCAGATTGTCAAATTGTAGAATCCCAACAATGTAGAAGCAGGCCTTTTGGCCCATCAAGTCCACACTGACCCTCGAAAGAGCGTACCATTCAGACCCACCCTCCTACCCTACCCTACCCCTGTAACCCTGCAATCCACCGAGCCTGCACATCCCTGGACTCAATGGGCAATTTAACATGGTCAGTCTGCCTAATCTGCATATCTTTGGACTGTTGGAGGAAACTGGAGCACCCAGAGGAAACCCATGCAGCTACAGGGAGAATGTGCAAATGTCACACAGACCTTAGGTCTCTGGCATTGTGAGGCAACAGAGCTAACAATGAGCCACCATGCTGCCCAAGATTGGAGGAGCTCTGTATGGGTCTCCTCCTGGGCCTGGCCAGGCCAGCTATAAACAGGTCCTGTCAGGAGGAAGTAGAAGGGGGTAATCTCTGCCAACTATCTGACTTTTTTCCGCTGTTATATTCGTATGTGGGTATCCATGGAACAGGAATATGAGATTACAATCAATGTTCTTGATCCCTTTAGAGAGAGGTGGGCACCACAGGGGATAGAGCGCTTTTATTTCCCTGTCTAACTCCATTTTCATTTAGGCCCATCCCATGTCCCTGCCCACCTACTTTGCTTTGAGGGTTTCTATTGCGCATTATGAGCTTTGCTTATAAATATTTAATTGGGTGCATGGATACTTACTGCCAGGTGGTTATTAGTTTTAAAAAAAACAAAAAAAAATTGTTATGTTCATTTGGTGGTGGAAATGTCATTCAGTTGTGTGTGATAGCACTTCTGGATATGAAAAGGAAAAAAAATGAAAAATAAGGCACTAATGGGGAAATGGAGGACCTCACACAGACCTGCAAATGAGGAGTGGATAATAATCTTTAGATGCAACTAAAGTCTGCATCTGCCAGAATTTTGACTGGCCGCACCTCCACTGAGATATACCGAGGTTTTACAGAACATGCATCACCTGGCAAAAACACAACCTGTGTTAAGACTTGCACCCATCTGGTTCACTAATGTCCTTCAGGGAAGGAAATCTGCCATCTTTACCTGGTTTGGCCTACAAGTGATTCTAGACTCACAACAATGTGGTTGACTCTTAAGTACTTTCTGGGCAATTCATGTTGAGTGGTAAATACTGGCCTAGCTAGGAAAGCCCACATCCTTTGATCAAATAAAAACGTATGATTTCTGTGCCACCTTTTGGAGAACTGTTCAGCAAGATGTTAGAAACTTCAAAGAAGGTTATTGGACATAAAACATTTTTCTCTTCTTACAAATGTTACTAGACCTGCTGAGTTTCTCTAGCTCTGTCTGTGCCCTGTCCAGAACAAACAGGAGCTACCAGTAAATTCCTACCATCATAGACATGGCATTTTTTTATTCATTCACGGAATGAGGGTGACATGCTTGGGCCAGCCATTTATTGCCCATCCCCAATTGCCCATGAGGAGGTGGTGGGGAGCTACCTTGTGACCCACAATGCCATTAGGGAGGGAGTTCCAGGATTTTGACCCAGCGACCATGAGGAGCAGTTTGAAGAAATTTGCAGGTGGTGGTGCTCTCACGTATCTGCTGCCCTCATTCTTCTAGATGGTAGTATCATGGGTTTGGAAAGTGCTAACTCAGGTGTCATGGTGAATTTCCGCAGTGCATCTATTAGATGCTACATATTGCTACAACTGAGCATCGGTGGTGGAGGGAGTGGATGTGGTGCCAATCGAGTGAGCTGCTGAATCTGGATAGTGTCTAGCTTTTCGAGTGTTGTTGAAGCTGCACTCATCTGGGCAAAAACCTTCCTTCTAGGTTGCATGCACAACTGATCTGACATTTAATACACAATGGTTGGTGTGCTGATGCAGGTCACAGCATTGACTTATGGTTCCAGAAGTTGCTGCTGCAAATGGGACTTGAAGGTCTACACAGAAGAAACAAATTTATGGTGAACACTGCCAGTCAAATGGGGAGGATATTCCATTTCATTCGTAATTGTGTCTTTTTGATGGTGGGCAGACCTTGCAGTGTGTCTTTGCACTGCAAGATTCCTAGCTTCTGACTTTTTCTTGTCGCAATGGCTGGTTTGTTTACTTTCTGGTCAAAGGTAACCCCCAGGATGTTGTTAGTGGGATGTTCAGTGTTGGTAATACCATTAAATGTCATAGTGTGATTGTTAGATTCTCTCACTGGAGATTGTAATTGCCTGGCACTGGTATGGCAGAAGTGTTACTTGTAACTTGTCAACCAAACCGGGATATTGTCCGGTTCATGTTGGATTTGGACTGCATCATTATTTGAGAATTCACAAATCGTGATGAACCTTGTGCAATCATTAGCAAACATCCCCACCTCTGCCCTTATGATGGAGCAGCTGAAGATGGTTGACCCAAGGATACTACACTGTGGAACTCCAGCAGAGATGTCCTGGAATTGAGATGGATGACCTTCAACAATCACAACCACCTTCCTTTGTGCTAGGAAGCTCCAAACAGCACAGATTTTTTTCCTGATTCCCACTGACTCTAGTTTTGCTAAGAGTCCTTGATGCCACACTTGGTCCAATGCAGCATTAATATTAAGGACAGTCATTCTCACCTCGCCGCTGGAAAGACACCTCCTGATCCCTACTGATTTCTGTGAAGTTCCCTGACTGACTTGCTACTCATCCCTGTATTGATTGTAACAGAACTGCAGAACTGACCATTGTCCAATTCCCAGACTTTATTGGTAAAATCCTCCTAATCTAGACACTGCAAACAACTGACTGGCTGTGTACAAGCTCATGAACTGAGATTGGATGATACCCTGGACTTACTGACAGAAGACAATTTCCAGAGACTTGACTGAGGATCACTTTCCTTAGATTTGAGACATAGCCACTTGTTTGAAGCACATTCAGTATGTTTGCCACATAAATTCTGGCACATTCTGTAGGTGTGACATTGACGTAGCATGGTGCGGATAACTCTGTTTTGTCCTTCACAGATGCTGCCAGACCTGCTGAGCTTTTCCAACAACTTTGTTTTTGTTCCTGATTTACAGTATCCGCAGTTCTTTCGGTTTTTAATTAGTGTAATCAAGCACCTGGTCTGTATGTGTGGTCTTTCTGTATATGCAAGTCTGGAGTTCTCCATTGTTTTTGCATTCTACCATTATGTCCAGGAAGGGTAGTCAGTTGTTGTTCTCTTCTTCTTTTGTGAATCTTGTTCTGGTAAGGATGTTGCTTATGTGTCGGTGGATTTCTTTTAGTTCTGTGTGTTTGCTAATCACGAAAGTGTCTACGTATCATACCCAAAGTTTGGGTTGTATGGGGAGAGCGCTGCCATTCTAACTATTGCATTACTTCTTCTGCAATCAGTCCTGATTTTGGGGATCCCTCGAAAATCTTCTCAAAAACCCAGGATTGTCCACACTGTTGCACACTCCAATTTGCATTTCTGGTTCATGTCCTTCTTTCTTCAGTTTTGCAGGTACTGATGCATTGTCTTGCTTGTACATTTTTAAGTTCTCGCTACACCAAAACACATGGCTTTTCACAGTGGAAATCAAAATTTAGTTGAAATAATATACCAGCATATTCTGTTGCAATTTAACCATTATATTGAATATTGGTTGAGATTTTCTCAGGTGTTGCAAGCATCAGTATCTTTCAGACTCACATACCTCTTTGTTCTGAGCAAGAAAAATGATAGAATTCTGAATTAAGACCCAGTATCCATTCTTTGTGTGCCAAAACTTTTAGTCAGTTTTTAGAACAATGGTAGCCAACCACTTAAAGGCCAAGCCCTGAAAGAATTGTGCGCCTGTAATGTCAAATATTTTTTATCCAATAGATTACTGATTCGAATCATAGCATTTGTTGCTGGTTGTTTTTCCACCAGTAACATTAGATATTTTGGTCAAAACTTACCAAGTTTACCCCCCTCTGTTTCTTGAATAAGAATGTAACATTTGTAATCAAATAACATTCGCTCATCAACAACCCCAATAAATTCTGCATCCAATCCAATCACTTTGCTTTATGGAACAATTTGTTTCCTCGTCCCTCCAAATTCACTCGGGTATATAGACTTTTCTCAAAGTTTGACCTCAATTATTTCTGAATTTTGCTTAACAGCAACATATTTCCATGAGACCGTCATCCTTCATAATTAGATATCTATTCCCTGAGTTGCTTCAGTCTCACTTTAAATGTACATTTTATGTACCTCTCCATCCATTGTTACTTTATATAATCTGAAAGTCTATTTTTCTGTCTGCTATCAGCTTTTCAAATTTTCCCTTTCATCTGACTACTACACTTATATGTTCAATTAACCAGTTTTATATTGTTGTCTATTTATCTGAGGAGTGTGATGAGTGTTCGTTAAAACTAATTCCTGGGATGGAGGGATTATCCTATGAGGGAAGATTAAATAAATGAGCCTATATTCTCTAGAGTTTAGAAGAATAAGTAATAATCTTGGTCAAACACACTTAACTCTTACAGAAGTTAACAGGATCAACAGGGTAGAAGCAAGTTTCCCCTTTCCCCACTGGCTGGGTGGTGGTGGGATATCTAGAACTAGGGGATACAGTTTCAGATATAGGACAGACCATTTAGGACAGAGATGAGGAGGAATTTCTCTGAAATTCTCTGCCTAGGGTGTAAATGAGGTTCAGTTGTTAAGTATATTCATGACTGAGATTGATAGATTTCTACATGTCAATACTATTGAATTTTCTTTATCATTATCCAAACCAATACTGTTACATATGACTTTTCACTCCAAGTTGAATTTCATTATTTTGTGGTTACTTTCATGACTCTGTGCCAACTGTTATCTGACTCCCATATTGGCATTTTACTCCCTTCACTCTTAAGAGCAAAATTGATCACTTGTTAATTATTGGACTATAAAAATACTGCTATATGAGTCCTACCTGGCCATACTCTTCACATGATTTGCCTGTGTGATTGTGTGTGTTATCTTTATATGTACTTCAGTTCCTGTGCAGCAAATATACTCACTGAGTCCAAGTGATGACAATTATCTCAACTTAGGTATATGCATCAGAAATTGCGATTCCCTATCTGCACAATACATTTCTGGCTGACATTTTAATAGTAACAATTTTGTGAGAGGATTTTTGTCTACATTCCTTTGAAGTGATTCTTGCAATCTCATGCAAGAAAAAGATCACTGCTGATTAGTGGTACTGATGTTAATTAGAGCATTGAATGAGAAATGGTTCCATGGACCTTATTGCATTTTGTATACAGTTTTAGTAAGCAAGGCATGCAGCAACATAAACAATCATGCTTAAAACATAAATCTCCTGACATAGTCTACCAGAGGTGATCTCCTCATAAGAGCCTGATTTTGAAAACCACTGCAAGTTCTGTTATAGATTATAACTCAGTGGTTCAGCTTTTACAGCTAAAGATTTATCATCTCAAAACACATGTCACTTCTCATCTGCTTTTGGCCAGTACAGATGCAATATGCATCGCTGTGTGAATTGATAGCATCTGACTCCTGTGAACTAGAATTGCTGAAATGGAATGCTAGCATATCTTATTTAGGTACCAATACCATGGCAAGGAAAAGATAAATATTTCACTGCAATTTACCAAAAAACATTTATCTGAATTTCATGGTCTCAACAATTGCACCTCAGTAAGTGGAAGAATTCTGATTTGAAACTACAATTGATCATTTATTTTTTCAATAATATTAGCAAAAAGGAAGATAAACTTTTTAAACGATGCATCATTGGGAAGAATGATTAAACAACTATGTATTTTATTTCTGGCTAATATGACGTTTACTACTTTACCAAAACTGTTGAATGAGAATCTGTGATTTTGTCATTTTCTACATTGCTTATTATTAGCTTAGGCAGTGTAACATACTTTTGAAATGTCAGTAAGTGGAGGAAGACTAAACCTGGAGACTGCCAAAGATATGGTCTGCTCAAAAGAGTTTTTGAAATATGGACATCAAGCCAATGAACAATGAAATAACGCATTAAGATCCCAGTGATGAGAATACTGGACAAACTAAACATTTATTAGGATCTAGCTTGATAGAACATAAAAATTTAAAGAATATAATTCGTGGATAAGCTAAGGATAAGAAAATGAGCAGCACAACTCCCGGAGTAAATTGAAACTGCAAAATATTCTTTATTGAGTAAAGCAACCAAAAATAATATTAACGAAATAAGTACATCAAACAAGAAAGATAAAGATTTTAAACAACAGAAGCGTCTATCTTAAAACTAATTGCAACAGATTTAATTCTGCCCTATATTTTCACTGTGACTTTCACTCCGATAGACTTTTAAGCTTTCAAAAAACCCTTAAAGCTGTTAACTTGTTACTGTGGATCTGGCTTTATGGGTCATAGCTCAAGTCAATGGAGGACAACTCCTACCATACCACCTCCTGGTCCAAGTAGAGGCATCACTGAAAGTCACACACCACAACCTGCCAGCCACACAAGTACAAAATTTAAAATACTGTGAATGTAGCAGATCTGAAACAAAAACAGAAATTGCTAGAGAAAATCAATAGCTCTGGCAACATTTGTGGAGAGAAAGACGAGTTAATATTTTGAATCTGAGACACACATTCCTTTGCCATTTATTTTATAGCTGGACTTCTGTATTTACAGAGATATTTTGATTTTGGCCATCATTCTAGGGCTGTCTTTCTCCGTGTAAACACACAGACTGAGTTCTTTCATTCACAATAGCAGACCATATCTTTGGCAGTCTCCAGGTTTAGTCTTCCTCCACTTACAGACATTTTAAAACCATATCTTTGACCCAGAAACAGTTATCTCCATAACACTTTCAGGCTTTCTTGCTTCTAGAAACCTCTTAGCTGTGTCAAAGATTTAAGCATTGCTTGTATAAATAAAGCAAATTGAAAGTAAACTAACTTTATGTCACCTTAGAGTGAAACCGAAGGCTGAATCTTATCAGGAAGAAGTCAAATGTCAATTTTGGTAAGTAGCATGGAGGGTTTCACTCTGTGAGGCTCATGGTGAGTTTTCTCATGCTATATTCCCAAGCTTACTATTATGCCAACAAAAACAGAATTGCTGGAGAGGCTCAGCAGGTCTGGCAGCATTTGACAAGGACAAAACAGAGTTAACGTTTCAAGTCTGGTGACCCTTCCTCAGAATTTTGTTTTTGTTCCTGATTTACAGCATCCACAGTTCTTTCAGTTTTTATTTACTATAATGCCTCATTTCCTCTGGCACCCTGTCTGTTGTATTCTCGAGTTTGCCATTGACGGAAGTACTTGCTATGGTTAAGATATTCTGAAATCCCCAGCATCATCACCATTTATAAAAGACAGTAGTGTACCAGGTCAAGACCTGGCAGTCTGCAATGCCCTCCATTGTTCATGTTATTTGTCCCAGACATTGCAAACAAGGGAAGATTGGCATCTAGCTCAATTGACAGTAAACTGGAGAATTGGTGGATGATGTGGTGCAGAGGAGACCCATCCTCTTCCTGCGGGACTGGCAGGGGAGACCACAACACCAGATACGGCCAGCCTGGTCTAAGATTGCCACCTGGGTTAGTTTGATGTGCTTGGTCTTGGGAAACACTCAGCAATACATGTAAAGGTCAATTATATTCTCTGCTTTACCAGTGTCAGAGACATGTTCTTCCGGCTAACAAGCCTCAAGGTATACCACTCTCATTCACGCAACGTCCTAGATAACAAGCTGTAGAGCTGGGCGAACACAGCAGGCCAAGCAGCATCTTAGGAGTAGGAAAGCTGACGTTTCAGGCCTAGACCCTTTTCTGACGAAGGGTCTAATGACGCCTTCACAATCTCAAGAGATGACCCCATAAGACATCTCCTCCTCCAACTCTGATGAAGATATCACAGATCCCCCTGAAAATGCACAGGTAAGGCTGCCTCCTGTACCCATCACCGGCTTACATACTGACACCATTTTGGGTACGTTAGCTAGATTATAGTCAGAAGC
This sequence comes from Stegostoma tigrinum, assembly GCF_030684315.1. Lineage (NCBI taxonomy): Eukaryota > Metazoa > Chordata > Chondrichthyes > Orectolobiformes > Stegostomatidae > Stegostoma > Stegostoma tigrinum. The sequence goes on along the minus strand of NC_081364.1, from coordinate 32,388,381 downwards.
ATCTGCTGCTAAGCACTTTACTACCATATCTGAGTAGCTGGTTAAGTATGAAATTCCCTAGGCTACTAGCACTCAGTGGACTTCTCGAGACCATGCATCTGCTAAGGCCTGGTCGTTAGAGGAGCCCATGATGTTGGCAACTTCATAGAAATGTTCGAACAGACACAGAAGTAACAGGCATGTTTTTGGAGGCAGTGGAGTAACTGACACAAAGGTTGCAGGACTGCACCAATGTTGTTTGTAACAAGCTACTTCTGACACGTGAGCATCTGAGTGTTTCCACAGAACGGCTGATGGCTGCCATGGAGAATCAAGTTCAACATGTTCACAGAATCGGCTCCAGGGCAGACTCCTTCTATCAGGGCTGTGGACCCCTGGTCTGCATGGAGATATTGTGAAAGGTAAAGGAAGAAGAAGTCCTTCTGAGGGCACATAGGTGACACTTCATTGTAAATGCTTTCTTACATTTGTGAATATATTGTCACTTTTCATCATCGGCTGTTTGTATGAATGTTTGTCTAGCAACAGATTGAAAACTTAAGTTGCAAAGTCATGCATCCTTAGTGCTTCATGAGGTCTTATGATCCAGGCTGTGCAGTGCGTAGCTCCTGCACACCACATACAGGCAGTGGGAGCTTGAAAGATAATTGCTACCTAGGCAACTTGGGTGAATCTTTCCAGATTGTAACATGTTGCTTGTGCATTACAGCGTTATATGGGATTGATTCCTGATACTGCATAATGTTGTCTAGAGGGGTCAAGATTCAGCAGGTTAATGCCTAAGGTTCACATAGCATATACTGCAGGTGGCTGTGCACTATGTTGGTCTGTATAATGCCATTGCCCTTTGAAAGGCCTCATATTCCTCAAAGGTGCCTCACAAACAAAACAGTTACAGTGCCCACTCTGGTATGGTCCCTGCCATTTTCATCTCCATTGCATACTTGTTATTTGCATCACAATGGAAGGCAACAGTGGTCAAATTTTCAGCAGTGAGCTTCAACTCAGCCGTTTACCTTTGGTGAAACCCATTTGCACAATTCCCTTCTTGGTAACCTTACGTGTCAATGTTTGAGACACTATCATTTGATTGAAGCACATGTAGTCTGTTTGGCTGACATATGGTATGTGATTGACACCAAGCATAGTATCGTATAGCAACAAGTCCACTTCCTTGACAGATCATTGCTGGCAACCACAAAGCCTAGCTTTGTGGCTGTGCTAATAAGGCAATACAAGACACATATATTGGGATCATCTAAGGACTGGCCGAGGGTGCAAAGCGCAAAAAGGCAAGGCATAGCTATGAACATCAAGTAGGCACAAAGTATTTGAGCACTAAGAGAGCAAGCAAGTAGCCCTAAAATGCAAGATAATGAAATGTGAGGCTGGATGAACACAGCAGGCCCAGCAGCATCTCAGGAGCACAAAAGCTGACGTTTCGGGCGCAGACCCTTCATCAGAGAGTTCATCTGCAGTTCCTATTATCACAGCCCTAAAATGCACTCTGGTCCAATCCATTAGATGGGTGCTTGTCCCTGTCACAGAGTATCCTGTCAGCAGCATTGCAATGAAAAGTGCCAATGCATTCCAAAGTGCAGTAGTTTTAAGATGAGCAGTGAGGGATTCTGAGGAAAAGTTTTTTTCACCCAGCAAGTGGTAGAAATATGGAATACGTTGCCTGAGAGGGTGGTAGAGGCAGGTACTCATTCAACATTTAAGAAGCATCTGGATGATACTCAAAATGCCATGGCATAGCCAGCTATGGACCAAGTGTAGCTAAATGGGATAAGTTTAGTTGGGTGTTTGTTGTTTGGCACAGACGTGATGAGTCTGTTTCTATGTTGCATGACTGTAAAGTGTGGAAGTCACAGGCTTGCTTTTATTCATTCTGGGGATGAGGGCATCACTTGTAGACATGAGGATGGAGTGGGGTGACCTGGAAGGTACTGGCATGTTGGGATGTTGTCATGGCAGGGATAAAAGACATGGGAGAACAGTATGGAGGTTTAAGTGTGAAAGTAATGGAATAGAAGAAGGGATGGATTGATATGGGAGAAATGGAAAGGGGAAAGAGGATGGCATTGGAAGAAGGGGTGGGATATGGGGATGGGATGGTAATGACATTACAGTGTTGACATGAGATGTGTATTTAAGGAAATTCCATTGCAACAAGATACTAATTGTACTACAAGTCTTTTGCATGTATCTGCTCATACCGATACGTTACAGTACAATGTTGGTATGCAGCTTTGACACTATTTCAGTCCTAGTTTATGAAACACAGATGCTAATGTAACCTATGCAGTATATCTTGTAAATAAGCAGTGGCAGCTAAGCAGGAAGCATGCAATGTTAAGATTTCAAAAACTGTAAACTTCATTGACAGCAATTTGATTGAAATGCTCTGAGGCATGGGATGACTAATGTATGACTCAAGACAGATAGCGTGGAAGAAAACCTTCAAAGTGATGGCTTTCTCAAGACACTATGGCATCTATTAATTTATTTTCTGAAGACTTTCTCACACTGTTGTGGGATCCCAAGACTGCATCAAGTGGTTAAAATTTGTTTGGTTGTGAACCACAGCACAAGGATTGTTATTTTAGAAAATACCTGTATTTTCATAGCACTTTTCACCACCATAAAATGTCAAAGCACCTTATTGCAAACTTAGTCTTTTTTGAAGGGTGATCACTGTTGTAATGTAGGAATGCAGTCAATTTGTGCATAGTAAACTACCATAAAAAAGGGATAAAGACCAAATAATCTGTGTGTTGTTTCAAAAAACAAAAGAACTGTGAATGTTAGAAATCTGAAACAAAAACTGAATTTGCTGGAGAATCTCAGCAGGTCTGGTAACATCTGTGAACAGAAAGTAAAATTAACATTTTGCTTGAAAGGTGTCTAAAAAGACTTACAAGGATGTTGCCAGGGTTGGAGGGTTTGAGCCAAAGGGAGAGGCTGAATAGGCTGGGGCTATTTTCCTTAAAATGTCAGACACTGAATGGTGACCTTGTAGAAGTTTATAAAATCATGAGGAGCATAAATAGAGTGAACAGCCAAGGTCTTTTCCCTGGCTGGGGTGGGGGGTAGTCCAAAACTAGAGAGCATAGGTTTAAGATGAGAGGGGAAAGATTTAAGAGGGACTTAAGGTGGAGAGGATGTGCATGTATGGAATGAGATGCCAGAGGAAGCGGTGGAGGCTGGTACAATTACAACATTTAAAAGGCATGTGGATGGGTATATGAATGGGAAGGATTTAGAGGATATGGGCCACATGCTGGCAAATGGGACTAGATTAATTTAGGACATCTGGTTGTCATGAACGAGTTTGACCAAAGGGTCTGTTTCCATGTTGTACAGATCTACGACTCTATGAGTCCAGTAACAGTCCTTAAGAACTTCTTCACAATCTGTGGATGTTGGTTGGGAGATATGTATTGGCCAGGACACCATGGGTAACTTGCCTGGTATTCTTTGAAAGACTGTAATTAGATCTTTCAAATCCATCCAAGTCAGCAAAAGGCTTGGTTTAACTTCTCATGTTAAAAAAGACCTGAAGACAAGGGCATTTGTGGTTGCCTTTGTGTGACTTCTCACCCTGAATATGAAGCTACATTCTACATATGGGCCCATGTGAAGGCAAATCAAGGAAGATTTAGTTTGACTATCAATTATCAGATTCATTAGATCTAAAAGCAAACAAAATGAAAAGTTTACAGTAATTTGCTGAAAACTGACTTGCATTATTCCAGAAATGAGGCCAGAATTAAAATTGAAATCAAGAAGGGACAGATGTTAGTAACAAGTTAGATCACATGAAATACAGGGAGCAATAGCTGTTTGGATACAGAACTGGCTCGAAGGTAGGAGACAGAGGTTGGTGGTGGAGGGTTGCTTTTCAGACTGGAGATCTGTGAGCAGCTGTGTGCCACAACGTTCGATGCTGGGTCCACTGCTTATTGTCATTCATATAAATGAATTTTATGTGAATATAGGAGGCATAGATAGTAAATTTGCAGATGACATGAAAATTGGTGGTGTAGTAGGCAGCGAAAAAGGTTATCTCAGAGTGCAGCAAGACCTTGATCAGATGGGCCAATGGATCGAGGAGTGGCAGATAGAATTTAATTTAGATAAATGTGAGGTGCTGCACTTTGGAAAGGCAACCAGGCAGGATTTATGCAGTTAATGGTAAGGTCCTGGGGAGTGTTGCTGAACGAAGAGAACTTGGAGTGCAGATTCATAGCTCCTTGAAAGTAGAGTTGCAGGAAGACAGGATAGTGAAGAAGACATTTGGTATGCTTGCCTTTATTAGTCAGTGCATTGAGTATAGGAGTTGGGAGATCATGTTGCAGCTGTACAGGATATTAGTTAGGCCATTTTTGGAATACTGCATTCAGTTCTGGTCTCCCTGCTATAGGAAGGATGTTATGAAACTTGAGTTCAGAAAAGATTTACAAAGATGTTGCTGATACCAGAGGGTTTGAGTTGTAGGGAAAGACTGAATAGGCAGTTTATTTTTCTCTAGAGTATTCAAGGCTGAGGAGTGACCTTATCAATGTTTGTAAAACCATGAGGGGCATGGATAAGATGAATAGCCAAGATCTTTTCCTGGGGTAAGAAAGTCTAAGACTGGAGGACACAAACTTAAGGTGCGAGGGGAAAGTTTTAAAAGGGACCTAAGGGACAACTTTTTCATGCAGTGGGTGGTGCATGAATGGAATGCACTGCTAGAGGAAGTCAAGGAGGCTGGTACAATTACAACATTTAAAAGGGATCTGTATGCTTCCATGAATAGGAAGGGTTTAGAAGGATATGGACTAGATGCTGGCAAATGGTATTAGATTAAGTTAGGAGTCCAGTCGACACAGATAAGTTGGACCTGAGGGTCTGTTTCCATGCTGTACTTCTCTATCACTTTAAGCAGCTAAGTCATATGCCTGAACTTAAAGCACATATTGATTTTCTTGTGGTTAATTTCTGTAAAATTTTAGACTTGCGATGCTTTCAAAGAATGTTGGTCTGATTGCCTACTGGTTGGGATCAGGGTCCATTATTTGCACAATTCTAATGTCACTTATTTTAATTTTAAACAGACTTTGAGCTTTCAATACATGATAGGAGCTTGTGGGAGTACTAGCCATCGAGTTCAGGTCATTTCTCAAATAAATTTGAACCAGCCCAAAACTCTGCTGGTCAACATCTAATATGCATCACATCCCGCCAACTGACACATTTTCCCAAGCGGACAGGGTTCCGAGAACTCTGCTGCTTCAATTCTGACCATTTGCAAATTCAAAAAAATACTTTCGCCCAACGTTGACTACCCTCATCTTCAGCCATCTAGGTCATAAATGTTTGAATTTCCTCCGAGTCCAACCCCTCCCGCCCCCCAGCTCTTCCCCCACCAAGAACCCTTTGCTCCTCCGCAGCTGGACTCTTGTTGTATCACCCTTCAATTTCTTCAAACTTATCATGATCATGCCATCAGCCATCTAGGTCATAAGCTCTGGAATTCCAACATAAATAGTTATATGTCTCCAAAATGTCCTTTCCATCTTGAAGACCCCGGTTAAAATACATATATTGATTAAATGTTTTGTCATCCTTTCATTTTCTCCTCCTTCTTTACAATTTTTAACCGATTTTGCTTCTGTTAAGCACTTATGGTTATCTCTCTATATAATTGTGCACATCAAAAGGTGGAAGTAACAAAATTCTTTGATTATTTGCAGGACAAAGTAAATGGCTTCACTCTATTTGGTGGAAACCATGGTAATCTTTTAATTTATTTCACAATTATGAATTACAAGAAATAGTGACTTGCCTTATCATTAGATGTATTTATTTATAAATAATTGCTCATTAAAAACTCACCTACAAGATCAAAACTATATTAACATATATTTCTTTCTAGAGATGACTGATTTATTTTGTACCTATTATAGCTTAACTGATTTGCCAAAGACTGCACGAGGTACTGAATTTAGCAGTATCTATTGTCTGTGGATGGTAAAGTAAAACATAAAAGATAATGTAACAAATCCAACAATACAGAGAACAGGACAATGTTCCAGCTTTTGTTAATTTTTACATTCCTGTTTATTAATATGAATAATTTTAACTTTTAATGAAACAAGCACCAGCTTTTCCAGTTAATCAAAAATAACTGCAATTGTATTCTGTTAATCTATATGTTAATAAAGCATCTTCCTTATAGGTGCCAAACTTGTTTTATATTTCTGCTTAGGTATTTAATGAATTTGCATCGACTTGCGTATCAGTTACAATGCTTGTTTTGTGTCCCACTGATGCTTGACAATTGAATTCTCCAGCCATGTGTGTGATGTGATTTGATGCTGTACAGCTTGGTTGTTGGATCTCATGAAAAAAAATGACAGTCAGTAAATGGAGTTCTTGGCAAATAAGTTGTAGGGTGGAGTAATTTATGGAGGCCATCAGCTGTAATGGGAAATGGAAAGAGGACAAACAAAGAACAGCAATTGAAGGAAAGCCATATATATTTGTCGGAGAAAAATGTAAACTAGTATATTCTAAAAATGAGAATGAAAGCCTTTTGCTGTCATTAAGCTTTATGCTGATCTCTAACTAGAAATTTTCCAAAATTTAAGAATGGGAATAGACCATTTTTCTTTCTGACATTTCATTAATATGAGATATACTGAAATATGATTCCAAAGGCACAGCAGCTCTTCAATGCCATCTGCTTTATGGCCTGCATCATGTATATGTCCTGTAGATTTAAATTTAATTTAGAATTAAATTTATTTATCTTGTCACTCATACTAAGTACAAGAATGCACAAGTATAACAAAAAATGCAAGAAGTAGCCATTCAATTGCACGCACATGGTTACAAGAATCAGAACTAAAAGATTTGACAGAGCCAAAAGGTGAGCCAGAGAAAAAGAAAAATTCAGATCTGAGAGTCCCAAGACCCATCTCCACAATGGTGCAGGTGCCGCTCCAATCACTGGGACACGCTGAAGGTCGTCACCGCCGCTGCCATGTGAAAGACCTACTCTGGTCGCAGTTGCTGCTTTACTGACCCCCTGTCACCACTGCTGCCGTCTTACCAGCCTGCTGTCACCGCCAACTGCTGCTGCCTTACTAGCCCGCTCTTGCCGCTGATTGCTGCTGCCTTACTGACACACTCTCACCACCGCCTGCTGCCACCTTACCAGCCCACTCTCACCGCTGCCTGCTGCCGCCTTACCGGCCCGCTCTCACCGCCGCCTGCTGCCGCCTTACCGGCCCGCTCTCACCGCCAACTGCTGCCACCTTACCAGCCCGGTCTCACCGCCAACTGCTGCCACCTTACTGGCCCATTCTTGTCGCCAACTGCTGCCACCTTACTGGCCCATTCTTGTCACTGACTGCTGCCACCATATTGGCCCAACTTGTCCCGCCTTACTGGCCCACTGTTGCCACCAACTGCTCCCGCCTTACCAGCCTGCTCTCGCCACTGACTGCTGCCACTTTACCGACCCACTTTCACCACCGAGCCAGCCCACTCTTGATTTGTCACTGTTGTTCCAGCCCACACTCTACCCGCCATCGCTGCAGGACATGGCCTGTGCGTTCAGCTCCCACCACATGGTTCCCAGTCACAACCCAACTCCTAAGACAGAGGTCCAAAATTAGTTGGCAAGGGCCAGCAACAGTGACCTGTGGAGAAAGACTTTATAATTAACCTGGATCCTGCTTTGACTTTGTGATTAATCCTATCGTAAAATAACCGTGCTAGACACGTGATGAGCTATCACCTGGAGTGACATCAGCTTAGTCAAAGTGTAGTTTATAAAAGCAAGGAATTCACATTGGAGTTTTATAGAACTTTTGGTGAAGAGACTGCACCTAGGAAACTATGTGCCATTCTAGTCCCCACATTACAGGAAAGATGTGATTATGCTGGAGGGTTACAGAACTAATGATGTAATGGACAAATGTCCTCTTTCTGTGTCATACCACTTGCATAATTCAGTGCAGGTCATTAGTCATTGAGCACCGAGATTTTGGGCAAATGGGAATTTGTGAGAGTTAAGGCACACAAAACTGTTAAGGAGAGCATTGAGTTCATATAGATGATGATGGGATAGTGTAGGGGGATGGGCTTAGATTAGTTCACAGGTCGGCGCAACATCGAGGGCCGAAGGGCCTGTTCTGCACTGTATTGTTCTATGTTCTATGATATATGCCAGAATGCTGCCTTGGATGGAAAATTTAAGTTATGAGGAAAGGTTGAATAGTCCCGGGTTGTTTTTGTTCGAGCAGGGAATACTAAGGGGCGATCTGATTAACGTGTACAAGATTATAAGGAGAATAGGCAGAGTGAACAAGGAGCAGCTGTTACCCCACCCTGGCGGGTCAAACATGATGGGACATAGGTACAAGAGACAGAATATTTAGGCTGATGAGAGGAAAATCGTTTTTACCCAAAGAGTGGTGAAGGTTTGGAAAGCATTGAGAGGGTGGTAGAGGGTGGTATATACCTGGATGAGCACTTGGCATGTCATAACATTTAAGGCTATGGCCAAGTGCTGGTATAAGTGTTTCTCATGTGTTGATCCAGACTCAATGGGCCAAAGGGACTCTTCTGCACTGTATAATTCCAGGTTCAGTATGACTCTGCATGGTATACTTATTAATTAATTAAACTGATTGATAGATCAGATAAGCAATCATTAATGATACGTATAATAAAAAAGCATCATGTGATAACGAAAAACATGTGGGCCTACAAATTCAGATGAGAAGTGAAACCCACAAGATTTTTTTTTTGAAAAAATATACTTTATTCATAAGATGTACAAAAAACAAAACATTTATACACCTACCCAGTCATGCAAGCCGCTCCGGGTTACCCAGGGGGTACGTACACCAACTAAAGGAAAAAAACAAACAAAGAAGAAAAAAAAAACAAAGCAAAGAAAATACCCCGGCAGTCGTCACCCCGCACAGTCCCAGTTGGCCCCCTGAAGTGAAACCCACAAGATGTGCAACATATAAACAGACCACACAGAATGGAGTATTACACCTAATATTGGTAGAGAACCTTATATGCATTCAAGGCACCTACCTATGACTGATGTTAGCTTCATCGTTTATGATTTCAATAGAGATTAAAATGCAATGTAACACAAGTGTTTGATTTGAATCTGCCAGTTTTCTGTTGAACTAATTAGGTTAAAATTATTCCCCAGGCTGAAGAGAGTCATTCTTCACTTAATATTAGTTCATTTGAAAAGAACACCAGTTGAATGCAGGAGCTATCTAATTGCCTGTCCTGTTTTGATGGTTGTAAAAGGTCAATGCTAATGGTTTACATCCAAGCAATATAAATCAATATTTGATATACGTCAGTCAGTGTGAGGCAATTAGATAAATGAAAATGTTGAAAGAAAGACAGAAAAAGACACAGTCAGGAGAACAGCAGATCATTTCTTAAAATAGCTTTTTATTGGCAGTGTGGTAGATTATCTAGCTAGTTCAGAAAAAAGGGATAAATCAAATCTAGTAATTACCACTTCATGAGCTTCCTCCCGATCATCAGAGATTTGATGGAAGAATTCACCGTTGTACCATCCATTATTCCCCTAATAACCTACTCATCAACATTTAGTTTGGCTCCCGTCAGCATGGCTATACTCAAATTTCATCACTTTTTTGATTAAGACATGGATGCAGGACCTGAATTTTAATGGAAAAATGAAATGATCTGCCATTGACACCATGGCAGCATTCAACGGAGTATGGGTTCTGTGCAAAACAAGGTCTTTGATTGTTAAAGAGAAAAACTTGACACAAACGAGGCTTATGATAGTATCCAATCATCATCGCTCCAATAAAATCACTCAGGATTTCTTTGGAAAAGCATTCTAAACCCAGGCATCTTCAGTTGCTTCATCACAGCCTTTCCTTTCATCATAGATTAGCCATGGGATTCCATAGCATTCAATTTCATTCACAGCTTGTCCAGTAATATGCAGCTCATATGTTGGCTTAAACCAGGACTTCATTAGTGTTTGGGCTTGAGTTAGCAATGGTCCAAGCATCTCTAGTGAAAGGAAGTCCTGCCCTCTCCTCTTAATCATCAACACAACCATCGTTGCGATATTCTCCATCAGAAACATCCTGTGGGCACCATTGCCTACAAAATGATTTGGACCAACTGTAGCAACAGTGCAACTATAAATCCAGGGTAAACAACCTGTATGTTGCAATGAATGACTCACCAACTCATTCCTCAAATCATCATCACTGTTTACAGGCTCAGGAGTATCATGGAATGTTCACCAATTGTCACGATGGGCATGCAAACTTACATTTAAGAAGTTCAACATCATTCAAGAGGAGAATTTGACTTGGCCAGTGAATGTTTTTGCCACTAAATCCAATAGCAGCTCTTCCATCACTGGGTCATTGTGATTGTCGTATATACCAGATACAGGATCTACTGCAGCAACTCACCATCATCTATTCTTTCCTGTTGTGCTTGTTACTGATAACAACAAGAGCTGCAATGCCATTGGAACAGTATCATGACCAAATTACTCACTATTCTGGCTTGAATATGAAGTGTCACATCATCACCACAAGCTCAATATCCTTGAATATCCCACCTTACACCATTGTAGACCTGCCATCAAAACAAGGACTTTGGCAGTTCGCACATAGGCTGACTATAACATTATCGGGATTACTGGGAATGGGCAATAAATGTAGTCTTGCTAGCATCTCACACATCCTGGGAACAAATTTTAAAGCTATTTACATATCTCACAATTTTATTAATCTTAATAATAACAATGCCTTTTATATCTTCATTAACATTTTTATTCAGTGGCTTTTAAACTGAGAGAGGCAGAAAAGGTTAGGGAAGAAGTTTCAACTGTCTACAAACTTGTTCATGATAACCTCCATCCCAGGAAGAAATATTTATTTAAAAAAGCTCGGGATATCCTGCATAGCATTAGTTATAAACTGAATAAATTAACAGTTAAGTTTCTCAGTGATAATTCACTTTACCTTTTTACTGTTACAGAATGCAATTACCTTTGAGGTATAAGTCAGATTTTTGTGATTCGTATTATATTTGAGTTTAAGATAATAGAGGCAATGAAGTAGCTTAAGGAATGAATAAGAAAAATGAATTGAATTGCGTGAAGGCATACTTTTTTAATTCTGTTTTTATTACAGATGCTGCATGGATTAATGCTCAAGATTATTTTTGAAAGGGCCAATAATTTATTTTGCCAGATGAATCTCCTCCCAGAATGTATGATCTACATGTTTATGAATGTGATCGTCAGTAATTAATTAATGTGAGTTAATCCTGAATGATCCATGAAAAAGACAACTGAAAATTTAAGGATGAGTCAGGTTTGAAACACAGCAGTATTCAAGCACATTAACAAAGTTAGTCAGCTTTTGTAATTTATAGGACAGATGCCTGGGTGTTTGCTTCATGTGAATCATTATCCCTGTGGTGTAACTCAGATATACTAACAAGCTTCTTCTGTACAATAGATTCAGACTTTATCTTCATTAGAGGAAACTTAAAATAATACTCTCACAAATTTATTAGTGTTGTAAATTACACTACAAGTCAAATCTATATTCATCAGCAGAAGTGAGCAACAAAGTTACACAAACCATTTTAATGTTGAATCCATATGTTAATATATAATATGAAGAGAAATGTTTTTGATACATTGATCTTACTGAGCTTTTGAAAAATTACAAAGTTTATATTTATTAATCTTTTAAAATTCTGCAAAATTATCATTTATATACTTATTGCTAAAGTTATTTAATATTGGATTATATGTTACTTGTGGGAAAAGTACAAATATACAATTATATTTTCTTTTGACATGATTGTGCATGTGCTTAAAACAGTATGAGTCAAGGGGTTGAAAATACTTGCTTTGACTTGGATTTTGACAATTCGGTAGATCTAGAGCCAAGAGCAAATAGTGGGGTAAAGAGCAGACTGATTAGTGATCATGCAATTCATTCTCCTACAGGGTCAGGAAGTACACTGGGTAAATTTCCAGACTGCTTAAGAATTCTTCAGTTGCAGAAAAGCTAGACAATTGTCCATTTGATTGGGACATACTTCAGCTACATGTTACAATCTATATCTTGTAACTTTTGGGATCCGTTTTCATTGAACAGCACTGCTTACACTAGCTTGATGGCTTGAGAAGGCTTTTACTACTTTTGTCAGCTCAACAAATATTGATCTGAGTTTCTATCTAAGAACTCGTCGGTCTAGGTCAGCCTTCCTGCTCCTCTGATGCTGCTTGGCCTGCTGTGTTCATCCAGCTCCAAGCCTTGTTATCTGATATGAAGGGAAATCGTTTTTTTCCACATCCTTTCTTGTAGCTTTCTGATGTTGGGGCTGACATTTGTGGAAATTCAAAGGGATATAATATCCAGGATATATGACCTTGAGTTAGCCCTTGAGTGATTTGATGAAGCTAGTGGTTTTGTGGACCTGCTTGCATATTTTCTGACAGTGTCCCTCATTTAACATTTGCGGTAGACCTCATTTCTAGGCATCCAAGTGTCAGTGTGATTTAATGCAAAACTCTTAAGCCTCAGTGAGAGGTTATTTGTTTAAACCACCTTTTGAGAAGTTCAGCAAGTGTCAGTTCGGTGGAACACTGGAAGAACGTTATATTGTCTGAGGTGATATCCTTCAGATGACACATAAAACTGAGGCTGAATCTTCTTGTTCAAGAGCATATAAATAAGTTAGGGACTTCTGTTGGTGTCCCGGCAAATATTTCTGCCTAAGTGCAGTCCATTCTACCTGCTGCATGAATTCACTTCCACTATCCTGACAGTGTTTTTTTCATCCCACCCCATGTGGAAGTGAAGAATGCACTGATGAAGTACACAACACTACAGTCTTGAGATGGAATAACTCAAAGCCTTGCTCATCATAGCCAGTGACTTCATCCAGGCCGACGTGAAGTAAATTCCACAACACATCTTCTGTCCCACCAGAGATCCAAAACATCCTTGACCATTGCGACACAACCATAAAAGATATCCACTGCTCCAACTTCCATCTGCATTTGGGAAATCAGACCATAATGCTGTTCTCCTCCTCCCTGCCTACAAGCAGCTTTTGAAGCATCAAAGTAGTGTTGGTCTGAGGCAACGGAAGGGCTTCTATAGGGCTGCTTAGAGTCAGTGGACTGGTCCATATTCAAAAACTCCATGGCCAACCTGAACGAGTGTGCCACTATCGTCACAGACTTCATTAGTAAGTGTGTAAATGACTGCATGCTGAAGAAGCTAATCTGAATTTTCTCCAACTGGCAACCATGAATGAACCAGGAGAACAACTCCCTACTGAAATCCAAGTCTGGGGTATTCCAGTGGGACAACCCTGATCAATACAGGAAATCCAGGTACAATCTTCACAAGGTCATCAGAGACACCAAGCAGCAATATCAAACTAAACTCGAGACCCAGACTAAATTGTTTTTTGTGGCAAGGCTTATACGACATAATGGACTACAAAGTGAAGTCGAACAGAATTGTGGGCAACAATACATACCTAGCTGATTAGTTCAAAACATTATACGCTTGCTTTGAACAGGAGGGCAGTGAAACAATATCATCTGTCCTGTCAGTCTTGGATGTATCTGTACCCTTGGTTGTGGCCGCAGATGTTAGATCAGCCTTCTTAAGGGTGAACACAGGGAAAGCGATCAGCCAGGACAGAGTCCACAGCCATGCACCAAGATCCTGCACAGACCAGCTGGTGAGAGTATTTGCAGATAACCTCAACCTCTCCTTATTACGAAATGAAGTCCCCACCTGCTGCAAAAAGACCCACCATCATTCCAATGCCAAAGAAAAATCATTCAGTGTGCCTCAATGACTATCACCCGGTGGCTCTGATATCGATAATTATGACATGCATTGAGAATTTGTTCATGGCTCACATCAACTCAAGCCTCCCAGATTGTCTTGATTACTTGCAACTCATCTATTGGCACAACAGGCCCATGATAGATGCCATCATCCTGGCCCTACATTCATCACTGGAACATTTGGACATCAAGGATACATATATGAGGCTCATCCTTATTGACTACAGTTCCACCTTCAACACCATAATTCCAAACAAGCCATTTCCAAACTCTGGGACCTAGGTCTCTGCTCCACATCTCTGTGACTGAACCCTCCACTTCCTGACCAACAAGACACGGTCATAAGGATATGCAACAACATGTCCTTCAAGATAATCCTCAAACTGGTGCCCTGCAAGGCTGCACACTCAGGTCCCCACTATAGTCCATATACACTCACGACTGTGTGGCCAAATTCCACTCCAACTCCATTTACAAGTTTGTTGACGCCACCACCATTGTAGGTCGATCTGAAACAACAATGAGATGGAGTACAGGAAGGATATAGAGTGATCACTGGCATGATGTAAAGACAACAATCTCTCCATCAACATCAGCAAAATGAAGAAGCTAGTCATTGACTTCAGGAAGTGGAGTGGAGGGCATGTTTCAGTGGTGCTGAGGCAGAGATGTTCAAGAGCATCAAGTTCCAGGCAGGGACGATCTTTGCCAATCTGTCCTGGTCCTCCCACATTGACACTCTGGTCAAGAAAGCATAGCTAAGCCTGTACTTCCTCAGAAGATAAAGAAATTTGGCATGTCCACAAAAACTCTTAAAAATTTTTACAGATGCACTATAGAAAGCATTTGATCTGGATGCATCACAGCATGGTACAGCAACCGTTCTTCCCAAGACCTCAACTACTAAGAGATGTGAACACAGCCGACTCCATGACGCAAACCAGCTTTCCATCCATTGAATTCATCTGTACTTCCCATTGCATGGGGAAAGCAACTAAGATAATCAAGGACTCCTCCCACTCCAGTTATACTCTCTTCTATCCTCTTCTGTCTGGCAGAAGATATAAAAGATATAGCAGATTCAGGAACAGCTTCTTCCCTGCTGTTGTTGGACTTTTGAATGAACCTCTTTAATGTTAATGCTGATCTCTCTCTGCACCTTCTCGGCAGCTGTAACATTGTATCCTACACTCTGTTCATTACCTTATGCACTTCTATAGTATGATCTGCCTGTAGAGCATGTAAGACAACACTTTTCACTGTACCTCAGAATGCAGGACAGTAATACATCAAACCAAATAAATATTAAACCACTGAAACAGGGAGATCTGAGACAAAATCTCATGCAAACCTGAGAACTGTAAAATATATTGGCAGATCGAAGGAAAAAGTAGAACTATATGCTTTATGGTTGGTAATGAAAAGTTAAAGTCAATAATTTAGGACAATCGGTCCTTTAGCAAATTGTACAAAGCCGACATCTACTTGATGAAATGTTGCGTCCATACTTACCTGGTGGCAGAGAAAAAACAGATGCATTTTTTTCTCTTCAGGAATCAGTACAGTAAAAAGTCATTTAGTGGTGGACCCAATAGAGCAGGTGTGTTGCATGTCAAAACCCCTCCACTGCAATATTGTTGGATTCATCTCTCACTAATTAAGTTTACTGAAAATTACTGTTCTTTTCAGTACAGTAATGTAACATTGACCTGAGGAAAGTATTCAAATAAAGGACAACTTCATGTTTTATAGTGAGTGTAGAAACATTTCCAAGAATGGTTCCAGGAATGATAGGTTGACAGGAGATTTGATGGAGGTATTCAAAATCATGTAGGGCCCTGCGGTGTGTTGCTGAACAAAAGAATGTCGAAGTGCAGGTGCATAGTTCATTGAGATTGCAGCCACAAATAGACAGAGTGGTGAAGAAGACTTTTGGTATGCTTGCCTTCATTGGTCAGTGCACTGAGTATAGGAGTTGGGAGGTCATGTTGAGGCATTACAGGACTCTGGTGAGGCCACTTTTGGAATTCTGCATTCAATTCTGGTCTCCCTGCTATAGGAAAGACGTTGTTAAACTTGAAAGGGCTCAGAAAAGACTTACAAGGACGTTGCTGGGATTAGAGGGTTTGAGCTATAGGGAAAAGCTGAATAGGCTGTTTTTTCCCCCAGAGCTTTGGAGGCTGAGGGGTGACCTAATAGGAGTTTATAAAATCATGAGGGGCATGGATAAGGTGAACAGCTAAGGTCAATTTCCCAGGGTAGGGAAGTCCAAAACTAGAGGGCATAGGTTTATGGTGAGAGGGGAAAGATTTAAAAGAGAACTGAGGGGCAATGTTTTTACACAGAGTGCGGTGTGCATTTGGAAAGTGCAGCCAGAGGAGTTGGTTGAGGTGCGTACTGTTACAACATTTAAAAAAAGACATTGGGTAAGCACATGAATAAAAAAAAGTGTGGAGGGATTTGGCCCAAGCACAGGTAGGTGGGACTAGTTTAGTTTAGGATTATGGTCTGCATGGACTGGTTGCACTGAAGGGTCTGTTTCCGTGCAGTATGACTCTATGAAGATTTGTACAGAGTAGATGGAGAGCTACAGTTCTCACTGGCTAAATGATCAATAACCAGAAGACACTGATTGAAGATGAACAGCAAAAGAACCACTGACGACATGAAGAGAACTGTTTTTATGAGTTAGCATCTGAAATTCGTCGTCTGAGAATTTTGTTTGAGGCAAATTCAATCATGTTTTTAAAAAGCGATTGGAAAAACATTTAATGAGAACATACCTGTAAAGAAAGTGTAATTGTTAGGCTGCATTGTAAGGACTGAAAAATCGGTGTAGCTGATACGCTGGCAGGCAACAAGCACAAGACACTTTGAGGTCAAATTGTCTCTTCTGTGCTGTAACCATCTAATGATTGATCTCTATGTGATGGTGCTGCTGAGTCATATGCCTGCATGCACCATTATCTAAAGAACATGATTACATTGTGTAGGCTGTATAATCCATAATTTATTTCTGAATCTACACTGCATAGTAATTTAAGTTTACAAGTACTCTCAAAATACAGTCCAACTTGATTTCCATCCTGATTCAAATTGGCAGTTTTTTCAGTACTGCAACAAATCTAACTAAAAGTGAATCCCAGTGTTTAGTTAATCTACATTGCAACTGTATTTTAATGTGTTACCTGATGATCTGAAAAGTCCCAAAATTATGAATACAAATAAATTCCTCAAGAATATTTTGATATGAAATTTGTGACTGTAAGAGCTCTCCTGTTTTTGTGGTATTTTAAGTGTTGGAGCCGATTTCCTCAAATTCTAGGAGCAGTAATTCCTGTTATATAAGCTGTTCCATTGTTCTGGAACTTTAGGGAAAAAGGATCAAAACAATGGTACTTTAAAAAAGGAGGAAACAAGACAAAGGCAGTGACCACAAGTTGGGAAGTGAATCAACAGAGAAAGAAACCTACACTGTTGTCTAACCCAGCAGCCCATCTTCACAGCTACTATCTCTGCTGTTTGATGTCATATACCTCTGGACATTGGAGTTTGTCAAAGAAAAATAAACAAATAGTGAAACTCATAGCTGACCTTTGAGAAGCGTATATGGGGAGATTACAACAAGGGAGCAGCTAAGTGGCTAGTTTTTGGTTTGTAAATCTGGAATAGTGAGTAGAATGGGTTCTTTTTCATTAAATGTTTTTCTAGAGATCTGCCTCTTGATTAAACATTAAAAACAGAAAACATAGGTAGTAAGTTAGCCTAGAGCAATGTTGTTAAGGCAGTAAGACTGTGATATTTTCTGGGTCTATAGATTGTTAAGGTGCAAAGATGACCTTTTATAGATTGATGTGCTCTTCCAATCAGATATAGAAGATTAGGGAGAATTTCCATGTTACTGATGATTATGTCTGCAGGTTGCAAATCCTATTGGATCACATTGATTGGTTGGAGCAGCAGTTAGAGGCAATGAGGAATTTACACGAACTGGGGGAGTGATGGATGACCTGCAGGAAAGGGAGGAGGAGGAAGGTAGTGCAAGAGTCTTCTGTGGCTATCCATGTTTCAAACAAGTATGCTGTTTTGGAAAATGTAAGGGGTAATGTACTCTCAGGGGAATGTAGCCCTGACAGCCAGGTTTCTAGTACTGAGACTGGCTCTAATGTAACGAGAGGTACACAATGCTCTAAGTGATTGATTGTGATAGGGGATTCTGTAGTCAGAGTCACAGATCACCAAAAAATCATTGCGCTGCAGCTGACAGCGAGACACCAGAATTGTGCATTGCCTCTCTTGACCCAGGATCAAGAATATCTCAGAGATTTTCAGAACATTTTCAAAGGGGAGAGGGACCAGCAGGAAGCTGTTGAACACATTGGAACTAACGACATAGTGAAAGATAATGATGAGATTCTGAGGAGAGCATATAGGTAGTTAGGCAGGAATTTTAAAAGGAGGTCCTTGAGGGTAGTAATATCTGGATTACTGCCAGTGCCTTGAGCTAGTGAGGGGAGGAACAGGAGAATAGAGCAGATGAATGCATGGCTGAGGAGCTGGTGCAGAGGAGAAGGATTCACATTTTTGGATCATTAATATCTTTTCTGGAGCTGAAGTGAACTGCTTGATGAGGATAGATTGCACCTGAATTGGAAGGGGACTAATATACTGGCAGGGAGATTGGTTAGAGCTGCTCAGGAGGATTTAATCTAGTGAAAGGCGTGGGGTGGGTGAGGGTGCACGGTGGGGTTCGGACCCAGGGAGATAGTGAGGAAAGGGAGGAGTCTGAGACTTATGCAGTTGGGAAATGGAGTAAGTCAAACACTCAGGGCAAGCAGCAACAAAGCAGACAATGAGGTAGGACTGATAAATTAAACTGCATTTATTTCAATTCAAAAGGCCTAACAGATAAGGCACATGAACTCAGGGCATGGTTGGAAACATGGGACTGTGATATTATAACAATTGCAGAAACATGGCTCAGATGGACAGGACTGGCAGCTTAATGTTCTAGGGTACAGATGCTGTAGGAAGAATAGAAAGGAGAGCAGAAAGGAGGGAGAGTGGTGTTTTTGATTAAGGATAACATTACAGCTGCACTGAGGGAGGATATGCCTTTGAATATATCCAGGCAAGTCATTTGGGTGAGACTGAGAAATAAGGGGATGATCACCTTATTGGAATTGTGCTATAGATTCCCCTGTAGTCAGTGGGAAATTGAGAAACAAATTTTTAAGGAGGTCTCAGTTATCTGTGAATAATACAGTGGTTATAGTAGAGGATTTTAATTTTTCAAATATAGACTGCGACTGTCATTGCATTAACGGCTTGGATGGAGAAGAACTTGATAAGCGTGCACAAGAAAATCTTCTGATTCAGTATGTGGATGTATCTACTAGAGAAGATGCAAACCTTGACCTACTCTTTGGAAGTAAGGCAGGGCAGATGACTGGGATGTCAGTGGGAGAGCACTTTGGGGCCAGCAATCATAACTCTAGTAGATTTAAAACAGTGATGGAAAAGGATCGAGGGGATCTAAAAGTTCAAGTTCTAAATTGAAGGAAGGCCTATTTTGATGGAATTAGGCAAGAACTTCCAAAAAATCATTGGGAGGGGGCAGATGCTTTCAGATAAAGGGACAGGTGAAAAATGGGAAGCCTTCAAAAATGAGATAACAAGAGTCAAGGGACAATATGTTTCTGTTAGGGTGAAGGGCAAGGCTCATAGATGGAGGGATTGATGGATAACTAGAAAAATTGAGGTTTTCGTCAAGAAAAGGAAGGAAGCATATGTCAAATATGGACAGCAGGGATCGAGTGAATGTTCAGAAGAGTATAAAGGCAGTAGGAGCATACTTAAGAGGGATATCAGGAGGGCAAAAAGGAGACATGAAATAGCTTTGGCAAACAGGGTTCAGGCGAATCCAAAGGGATTCTACAAATACATTAAAGACATAAAGGTAACTAGGAAAAAAATAGGGTTCCTTAAAGATCAGCAAGACCTTCTATGTGTGGAACCTTAAGGGCTGGGGGAGATACCAAACGAGTATTTTGTATCAGTGTTTACTATGGAGAAGGATGTGGAAGGTAGAGAATGTGGGGAAATAAATTGTGACATCTTGAAAATTTTCCATATTAAAAAGGAGGAGGTAATGAACATCTTAAAATACATAAAGGTGGATAAATCCCCGGGACCTGGTCAGGTGTACCCTAGAACTCTGTGGGATATGAAGGAAGAGATGCTGGGCCCCTTGCCGAGATATTTGTATCATTAGTAGTCACAGGTGAAGAGCCAGAGGACTGGAGGTTGGTTAATGATATGTAACTACTTAAGACGGGTGGTAAGGAAGGGACAGGGAACTACTGAATTAACAAGGTGTAAAGCTGGATGAACACAGCAGGCCAAGCAGCATCATAGGAGCAGGAAAGCTGACGTTTTGGGCCTAGACCCTTCTTCAGAAATGCAGGGGCCTATTAGCTGGTCAACCTGATTTCAGCAGTGGGCAGGTTGTTGGAGGGAATCCTGAGGGATAGGATTTACATGTATTTAGGAAGGCAAGGACTGAATCAAGATAGTCAACATGGCTTGTGTGTGGGAGTCATGTCCCAATAACTTGATTGAAATTTTTGAAGAAAAAACAAAGAGGTTTGATGAGGGCAGAGCAATAGGTGTGATCTATATGGACTTCCGTAAGGTGTTCAACAAGATTCCTCATGGCAGACTGCGCACAAAGTAAGATCACATGGAATACAGGGAGAACTAGCTATCTGGATACAGAACTGGCTCAAAGTGAGAAGACAGATGGTGGTGATGGAGGGTTGCTTTTCAGCAGTGTGTGTCACAAGGGTCAGTGTTGCGTCCACTGCTTTTCATCATTCATATAAATGATTTGAATGCAAACATAGGAGGTAGGGTTTGGAATTTTGCAGGTGACTCTAAGATTGGAGAGGTAGTGGACAGTGAAGATTACCCAGAATACAATGGGGTCTTGATCAGATGGGCCAATGGGCTGAGGAGTGGCAGGTGGAGTTTAATTTAGATAAATGTGAGGCACTGCATTTTGGAAAGGCAAATCAGAGCAGGGCTCATAAGCTTTAACAGTGAGGTCCTGGGGAGTGTTACTGAACAAAAAGACCTTGCAGTGCAGGTTCATAGTTCCTTGAAAATGGAGTTGCAGCTGGATAGGATAGTGAAGAAGGTATAAAAACAAAGTTGCTGAAGGAGCTCAGCAGGTGTGGCAGCATCTGTGAAGGACAAAACAGAGTTAATGTTTCAGGTCGGGTGATCCTTCCTCAGAACTTATGGTGGCTGGAAAGCATCAGTTTATATGCAGAAAATAGGGAGGTGGGTGGGGTAGGGAGTAACTGATAGGATAGAGCCCAAAGAGAGAAAAAGAAAGTTGGACAGACAAAGGAGTTGCTAACAGTCAGGCTAGGAGAGTGGATAGTTGTTAACGGGGACTGTTAGTGACCAACAACAGGGGGTGTGTAATGGCAGGCTATGTGGTAACAAGGCCTGGCGTGTGGGGTAGGGGGCTTGGACATGGGAGAGTTTAGGGTCTAAAATGAAGTGTTGTTCGTCCAGCAGCGAAGCCCAATGAAAGCTAGAGGAACAACACCTCATTTTTCACTTGGGGACCCTACAGCCCTCCGGACTCAACGTTGAGTTAAGTAATTTTAGGGCCTAAACTGTCCCATGTCCCATGTCCCAGCCCCCCTCCCCACACACCGTCCTCTCACCTATCCCCTCCTCCCACCTCAAGCCGCACCCCCATTTCCTTCCTACTAACCTCATCCCACCCCCTTGACCTGTCCATCCTCCACGGACTGACCTATCCCCTCCCTACCTCCCCACCTGCACTCACCTCTACTGGCTCCATCCCTGCCTCTTTAACTTGTCTGTCTCCTCTCCACCGATCTTCTCCTCTATCCATGTTTGATCCACCTCTCCCTCTCTTCCTATTTATTTCAGAACCATCTCCCCCTCACCCTTTTCTGATGAAGGGTCTAGGCCCAAAACATCAGCTTTTGTGCTCCTAAGATGCTGCTTGGCCTGCTGTGTTCATCCAGCTCTACACTTTGTTATCTCCAAACTTGCTTAATCTGTGTCTGTGCAATGCCTGTTTTAACGCCTGGACATTTCACTAGTTTGTCTTCAAAAACTTCTGGACTGTCACAAAGTTTATACATATGGATGATAGTTTAAGGTAGGGGCGGAGGTTAGATAAACCTTCGGATTTGGGTAAAAGTTCAGCACAACATCGTGGGCTGAAGGGCCTGTACTGTGCTGTTCTGCTCTGTTATATACTACAGGCAGTCTCTAGGTAGCGAACAGTTCTGTTCTTGAGTTCATTTTCAAGTTGATTTGTACACAAGTCGGAACACAACGCAGGACAATATAAAGAAACCATTTTTAAGTACAGGAAGTGTTCATATTATCAGATATTTGTCATTACACCCCTATATAGGATTGCGTTTGTAAGTAGGGGACTCCTGTACTTTGCATGGGTATACTGTAAGACTTGGTAGCCATGACTATGTTCCTCAATCACTCAGGTGAGGATTGGAGCAGCAGGTGGCTAGAAAAGTTTACTTCCTGAGCTCTTGCTTTGTTCTAGGTCCTGTTGTTTTGATTTCCATAGTAATTATCTAAGATTTATTTATGGCGAGTCACCTTTCCTCAATGAAACTGACTGGAGCTTAAATTGTGGAGATGCGAACCAGTTCATAACTATAATGGCAATTTATTTAATTTTGATTATTTTATGGAATCACTTTGAATTTGTTATGATCTCCATAGAGATTGATAACTTCACGAAAAAGATATAAATTTCCCAGGAGCCAATGCAAAAAATCACACAAGTTATCACTTTTTATGACTTCTATTGTAACAAACAAATTACAGTCAATATTTATTAATTGTTACTCAGTAGGTAACTAATATGATAACTGCAGAAAAGATAATCTCCCATTATCTTCTTAGCAAACTAAAAACCCAAACCATATTTATAGATTACACCGTGCTATCAACTGAAATATAATTTTATATAAACAGTCCAAAGTTCCTCATGGCATTAAGAGGATCTCTTCTCTCTGCCTCACCAGGTTACATCTTTCAGCGTCTTTTTAAACAAACTCACTTCACTCAATCCCCTGAATATAATTTAAATAACTTCCAGAAGGAAGACACCCATCTGCAATCTTGTCTTTTACTCTCCTTCGGCCTTGGTACGTGAACCAGAAATCTGTCCTCAGTAGCATTGTGTTTGTTAGTTAACCCCCAAAACAATCTGTAGCTTCTGCCTGGCCCAGCAGTTTCTATTGTGGGTCCTCATTCTCAAACCTCTCAATCTGACTGACTCAAGACAATCTGAGAGTCTGTGCACCACAAGACCAGCTCCATCTTCCTTTGTATCTGGGTGTCAAAACTTGCATCTTACTTCCAAATTGTTTCAGTTTCAATTTCCAATTTTGTAAGAAGCAGGCCACATGGGATTTTCTCCAGGCAGATTTGGTATGTGGTTACATGCTTGTGCTGGGTAGATTTTGTAGACAATGATTTCCTAATCACCAAACTACTCCATTTTACATTGAACTGAAGGAGGCAGTTGAATACGTAAAAAATCTTTTAAAGTCCAGCTAGCATAATAAATCTGCCATAAGAATTGAGCTGTAATTTTCATTGATACTTTTCTAAAAATTAATTCATGGGATGTGAGGGTCACTGGCTAGGTCAATATTTATTGCCCATTCCTAAATGCCTCAGAGAAGATGATGGTGAACTGCCTTTTTGAACTGCTGTAGCCATTTGGGTTTTGGGACACTGTGAGTACTGTTAGGAAGGTATTGTGGCCAGAGTTATTTGTTACTTTGTCTCTTCCATCTATTGATGACAGTGTTCACAAACAAAGAATGGCATGGGACTCTTTCAAAAGGGATTCCAAGAATAGTGCTATTCAGTTTGTGATCAGTGCCTGCATGATTGTTACCAGTTGCTTGATCTCAATGAATGTTGCTTCTTGTCTGTGGCCCAGTACCACTGCAAGTCCTTGGCAGAGGGGTGGCACAATGGTTCACACATCAAAAGCAAATCAGAAAAACATTTGCTGGTAGTTCATGAATCTCACAAGTCATTCCATTACTTTTATGTCTGTTAGTCACTGATTGGAGCTACAGCTCACTTTTTTTTTGCAATCCAGTCAAAGATGTGTGGAGTTTGCACATTCTCCCCGTGTCTGTGTGGGTTTCCTCTGGGTGCTCCGGTTTCCTCCCACAGTCCAAAGATGTGCAGACTAGGTGGATTGGCCATGCTAAATTGCCCATAGTGTTCAAGGCTGTGTGGGTTATAGGGGGATGGGTCTGGGTGGGATGCTTCAAGGGGCAGTGTGGACTTGTTGGGCTGAAGGGCCTGTTTCCACACGGTAGGGAATCTAATCTAAATCTAACCTTATCCTGTTAGTGAACGAACTGTGTATTTCAAGCATTTTGAATCGCAGTTTTTGATGTAGGGTAGAAGACACTGTCTCTCCCCAACAGTCAAAACGTAACTATTTGTATCTATCTGGCTAGTTAATTAAGTATGTTGCAATCTTGTAGCTTTGCCATTGAGAACAGAAAAACTGCCATTTCTGATTCATATTGCTTTTTCTTTTGACTGGAGCTGGGCTAGGAAAATTTACACCCGTTGCACAAGAGGGAAAAATGTGACTCACCCAGTGATTCAGTTGCAGCCTGGTTTGTTGTTTACTTTTCCTTTTCACTGGCTTTTAACGGCTTCACTTTTAGTAGCCTGGGGTTCAATGACAGCTTTTCAAATCTTGATTCCAGCTCCATTCTTGATGTGATGTTAAGTGTTCAATGAATGCACTGCTGCTTGAACTCTGTCTTTATTAGAAACACCTGTAAGATGGCTGCCTTCGTTGAGTGCCACGTGGGGAAATTTACAGCACTCTGGCAAGTCAAGAAGCACATTAGTTGAGTGTTGCATTTCCATTTAAGCTATGGCAGCACTGATGAAAATCTTGTAAATAATGGTTGGAAATATAGATTCAGTATGAGGCTGTCAATTGTACAAATTCTTTCCTATTACTTTTTAAAGGCATCATTTTGTGTGAGTAAGCCTTGTCATTTTGCACAGTAGGAAAGATGTGGATCTAAAAGATTGATAATCTACCAATGGTAAGTAACCACTAAATTCATTTTAAGAAAAATCTATGTGTCTTTTATAAGACAGAATAATGCATTTTCCCAGTTTATGACATTTCCTTTCTTCGTTAAGAGAAGCACAGTTTTCTTGTTAAGATTATCATGAAAAAAATTTTCATAACAGTTTAATGTTTAAAATATAACTTAATAGTCTGAAAAATCTTATGCACTAAAAGGATGTAAACAATCAAACTTGTATTTAATATAATTTAATTGCAGCAGCAATATGAAGATTTGTGGATTTGAATTTTCATTTAAGATTATTTTAATTAATTTTATCTGATATTAACAAAGATTCTAAGGTGTCCTCTAAATAACCCTTCTTATTTATTATGCAAAGTAAGTGCCTTGAGACTTCCTCAAATGAACAGGTTTCAAAACCACAAGAGTACTTTCTGCCAGTTCATAATTACAGTACAATCCACACAAGAGAAGCCCTTAATTACATGTATTTCATGATTCCTCAGAGTTTAAAAATCTGTAGTCAATGCAACATTTTTCATCCAGCTGAGTTACAAAATAATTCAGCATATTGATTACATAACACTTATTATAAGTTTGATTCAAGGAAGTGAGAATTTTGTGTCAGTGGATTTTCTGCCTTGGGAATGAAATCACATAACTTTCACATCTGACATTAAAAGTCAACCTCAGTGTGGGTCAGAATGCAGAGTGAAATCTTCAACATTGATCAATAACATGCCTTAACCCAAACTCAGTCCATCTGAGCATTTTTTATTTGTTTTATTCATCAGCAATTCTTGTAATTTCCATAAATAAAGCTACTAATTATCAATGGTTTATACATGGTGAAAATGGCAGTTTATGGCCTATGGTAGTATCCCTTTCTCTTGGCTAGAAGGTTTAGGTTCAAGTCCCATCTACAATAGTGGTGGGGTGAAAATACTGTGGCTTCAAGAGGTATTTATTTTCCTTTTTTTTAATGAGGAGAGGTTGAGAAAGAGGTATCGAATGATCTGCTTCAAGCCAATAAAATAAACAGTTTGTGAGGCCTTGATTTTTTTTAAAAAATTGGAACAAAAGAAGCAGCAGGAAGGGGTAGGGTCAAACTCCTACAGAACCAGGATTTTAGTTTACCTTTTAGTAGCTGTTGGAGTTTGGAAGCTGTGATGCATCTCTCTCTGCTACTACGAAATGCTTGAGTTTTCTCTCTCTGTCAGAGTTTTTCTCCAGACATTGTTTCATATCGGACTGGAGAATTGCATGAGACATTCTATTTTAGTGATTTTGACTTTGCCTAGGGTGTGTTTATGGAATGTCACTTTTTGGAACAGTTACTGTTTAGTAGGTAGATAATCTACCATTCTGTTAAGATTTCTGGGAGAGTTGTTATTCCAAGATATTCCATTATTTTCTGAAAAAGGGTCCAGAACTGAAACATCAGCTTTCCTGCTCCTCTGATGCTGCTTGGCCTGCTGTGTTCATCCTGTTCTATAGCTTGTTATCTCTTATTTAAATTATTACAATCCTTCTTTCTTTTGTTTGTATTTTAGTATTGTTATGTTTTGCTTCAAGTCTGGTAATTTGACCAATCAAATTAAATCTGGAATGCAATATTTTCCTCAGAGATAATGGGAACTACCAATGCTGGAGAATCTAAGATAACAAAGTGTGTAGCTGGATGAACATAGCAGGCCAAGCAGCATCTCAGGAGCACAAAAGCTGACGTTTCAGGCCTAGACCCTTCATCAGAGAGGGGGATGGGGAGAGGGTTCTGAAATAAATAGGGAAAGAGGAGGAGGCAGACTGAAGGTGGATAGTGGAGAAGATAGGTGGAGAATAGAGTATAGGTCAGTCCGGGTAGGACGGACAGGTCAAGGAGGTGGGATGAGGTTGGTGGGTGGGAAATGGAGGTGCGGCTTGAGGTGGGAGGAGGGGATAGGTGAGAGGAAGAACAGGTTAGGGAGGCGGGGATGGGCTGGGCTGGTTTAGTGATGTAGTGGGGGGGGAGGGGATGAGCTGGGCTGGGCTTGGGATGCAGTGGGGGAGGGGGAGATTTTGAAGCTTGTGAAGTCCACATTGATAACATTGGGCTGCAGGGTTCCCAAGCAGAATGAGTTGCTGTTCCTGCACCCTTCGGGTGGCATCATTGTGGCACTGCAGGAGGCCCATGATGGACATGTCGTCTAAGGAATGGGAGGGGGAGTTGAAATGGTTCACGACTGGGAGGTATAGTTGTTTACTGCGAACCAAGCGGAGGTGTTTCTGCAAAGCGGGTCCCCAAACCTCCGCTTGGTTTCCCCAATGTAGAGGAAGCCACACCGGGTACAATGGATACAGTATACTACTTTGGCAGATGTGCAGGTGAACATCTGCTTAATATGGAAAGTCATCTTGGGGCCTGGGATGGGGGTGAGGGAGGAGGTGTGGGGGCAAGTGTAGCAGTCGACTCCCACAGCTACCTAGAATACACCTCCTCCCATGCACCCCCCTGCAAAAATTCCATCCCCTATTCCCAATTCCTTCGCCTCCGCCGCATCTGCTCCCAGGATGAGGCATTCCACTCCCGCACATCCCAGATGTCCGCTTTCTTCAAGGACCACAACTTTCCCCCCGCAGTGGTCGAGAACGCCCTTGACCGTGTCTCCCGCATTTCCCGCAACACATCCCTCACACCCCGCCCCCGCAAAAACCGCCCCAAGAGAATTGCCCTCATCCGCACATACCACCCCACCAACCTCCAGATACAACGCATCATCTTCTGACACTTCCGCCATCTACAATCCGACGCCACCACCCAAGACATTTTTCCATCCCTACCCTTGTCTGCCTTCGGAGAGACCACTCTCTCCATGACTCCCTTGTCCGCTCCACACTCCCCTCCAACCCCACCACACCCGGCACCTTCCCCTGCAACCGCAGGAAGTGCTACACTTGATGAGGAAGATTCTCTTAGGGCAGTTATTGCGGGGCGGGTTGTGAGGGTTGTGTTGCAGGAAATGCGGGAGACACGGTCAAGGGGGTTCTCGACCACTGTGGGGGGAAGTTGCGGTCCTTGAAGAATGCGGACATCTGGGATGTGCGGGAGTGGAATGCCTCACCCTGGAAGCAGATGCAGTGGAGGCGAAGGAATTGGGAATAGGGGATGGAATTTTTGCAGGGGGGTGCGTGGGAGGAGGTGTATTCTAGGTAGCTGTGGGAGTCGTCTGCTACACTTGCCCCCACACCTCCTCCCTCACCCCCATCTCAGGCCCCAAGATGACTTTCCATATTAAGCAGATGTTCATCTGCACATCTGCCAATGTAGTATACTGTATCCCTTGTACCCGGTGTAGCTTCGTCTACATTGGGGAGACCAAGTGGAGGCTTGGGGTCCACTTTGCAGAACATCTCTGCTTGGTTCGCAATAAACAACTACACCTCCCAGTCGTGAATCATTTCAACTCCCCCTCCCATTCTTTAGACGACATGTCCATCATGGGCCTCCTGCAGTGCCAAATGATGCCACCTGAAGGTCACAGGAACAGCAACTCATATACCGTTTGGAACCCTGCAATGGTATCAATGTGGACTTCACAAGCTTCAAAATTTCCCCCTCCCCCACTCATCCCAAACTCAGCCCAGCTCGTCCCCTCCCCCCACTGCATCAATAAACCAGCCCAGCTCGCCCCCGCCTCCCTAACCTGTTCTTCCTCTTACCTATCCCCTCCTCCCACCTCAAGCCGCATCTCCATTTCCCACCCACCAACCTCATCCCGCCTCCTTGACCTGTCCGTCCTCCTCGGACTGACCTATCCCCTCCCCACCTATACTTTCCTCTCCACCTGTCTTGTCTTCTATCCACCTTCAGTCCGCCTCCGCCTCTTTCCCTATTTATTTCAGAATCCTCTCCCCATCCCCCTCTCTGATGAAGGGTCTAGGCCTGAAACATCAGCTTTTGTGCTCCTGAGATGCTGCTTGGCCTGCTGTGTTCATCCAGCTCCACACTTTGTTATCTTGCAATATTTTCCTCTTGCCTTTTAAAATAAGAAGTTAGGATCTAGGCTACCTCCTTGACATGTTTTGAGGGGCTCTGGTCTAGTCCATAACAATGTATCATAACATTTCTGATCAGGTTGATTAAATAGATACTTTTTTATATATTGTGAAAGCTTCTACCTGATTTTTCATGAGAAATCTCTAGTTTTCTCTGGCGGCCCTTGATCAGCTGTCTGACCTATTAAATGATCCAAACTGTCTCAATACCAGTGGGAACGGACTCCTTAATTCTGTCAAACAGCTCCTCCAACTTCTCTTCAGCTTGTCAGTGTGCACATTAATGCAATTGCAGAAACTTGCCTATCAGCCCGCTCAAAATAAAATGGCACACAAGACAGAGTGCCAGGAGAATTAGATCCCTTGTAATTGAAACAACACAGCAAAAATTATTTTAGTTTCATATAAATTTGTTGATTCTGAAATTAGTGCATATTGTCTTTTTGCACAAGAATTGTTCTGTCACAAACTGTCTTGTGAAGACACTTCTCTTGGATTGGAAGCATTAAATGCACAGAGCAACATGGTTTCTCTAGTAGTGGTTGTATCCTTTTCTACTCAATAATATTTAGTCTGACAATCAAGATTATGTATTTTCAGTTGAGTGCAGACATGGCCATTTCTCATTCTTGGTTGGACATGTTCTGCTCAAATTTATCAAATTTGTTGGCAAAGTCCTTTCAAGCAATGCATTGCATTTTGGAAGATTGTAAACTATATTTTCAGTAAAGCAGTTTTGAATTATGTGCCTAGTCAAATTACATTATGGAGATGTAATTTCAAATGTTATATAATTCATTTTCTGTTTATTTCTGGATGAAATTCTGGCCCTCCCGGCTGCACATAAATATGAGTTAAAAATGCACTGTCCTTTTTCAACAGCCTCTCTAGAGGTTATTTTAAAAATTAAGTAGACTGCTTTGGATCTGGAAAAATTAATTGGCACAGGTACAGAGCATGTGCTGTCCAGTTTTTATGGAATTGTGCACAAATTCTATGTAATCTAGGATAGTCCAAAGTTACAGAATGGACCTGTAATAGGCATAGGACTCTTTTGCATTCATAACCTGGGTTCACATTGTTTTCAGACACCAAAAACAGTGATAATCAATATGACAGTGGCCATGCTAATGGCACAGATGGGGTACAGGACATTCTGTGCAGAAATTGGTTTCTATTGCACCCATTTTATGGCAACAAACAAATACAAAGTGGGCCAATCTCTCCCAGACTTGTTTTAATCCAAGATTTTTTTCACCTAAAGAAAAGACAGTTCAACACTGTCTGGTCATTAATATGGAGTTAATTAAGAACATACTGTTTGTTTCACTAGTATGTTGAATACGTATTGACTTTTTTGGAATTTTGAATTTGTTTTTAATTGTGGTGATCCATAGCTTGAGTTTAGCTTTTCGAATCAATGATTCTAGATCGATCAATGCACCTGTATGTTGCTTTTCTTTCAACTCCAGTCACAAAGTCGGTGGCAAACCGACAAACTAGCTGAGGTTTGCCAGATGCAGTGCTGTGCTAAAGGAGGTGTTCTGGCCTGTGCCTTCATCAGCACGATGTCAATCCAAGTTATTTTATCATTGAAACAGAGGTGATTAAGTTTTTCTCATTGTCTTTAGACATTTGGCTGAACTTTTCACAAGTACAGTCATATTTTAGGTCTGAAAGATGTAGAATGTATCCAGGAGTGTAACTAGGTAAACAGCAACAATAACATTAATTGGTTCGACAGAAGCGTTTTCTGAAGTTTGAAGTATGGAAATTGCCCAGACATCAGTGTAATGTACATTCCAGTGTTACATTCTGGAGTCTGATAAACAAGTAACACACAAGAAATACCAAAGTTCTTAACACTCAAAAAAGGGATCTTGTTTTTTTGCACACATTAGTTTGTCCTGTGGTTGGCCACTTTTTTATTTATCTGCCTATGGAGGGCAGCAGCTAAAAATTCAAAGTCTAAATTAACACTTAACTCATGCAGTGTTGAAAGTATCATTGTAACTCTATATCGTCATGATCCCAGTTGATGTTATTATTCGACAAGTCAGATCACAGATTGAAATTTGGCCTGACAGGTAAGATATCTTTCTTTTTAGCTGTAATGAGGTAGTCTTTCACTGATACACAACCGCACAATACTGCAGATTTGGTCTTAATAGAAGACAGAAATTTATTACGTAAAATGATTTATGATAAAATACAATAAGACACAAATTACACATAACACTCTTTCAAAGGCTTTGAAACAGACAGTAAAATTACAAGATAACAAAATGTGGAGCTGGATGAACACAGCAGGCCAAGCAGCATCTAAGGACCTCAAAAGCTGACGTTTCGGGAAGAAGGGTCTAGGCCCGAAACGTCAGCTTTTGTGCTCCTGAGATGCTGCTTGGCCTGCTGTGTTCATCCAGCTTCACATTTTGTTATTTTGGATTCTCCAGCATCTGCAGTTCCCATTATCTCTGAGTAAAATTATAATCTCATTAATCCCAATACAGTTGTCAAACACCAGAGAGAATTCTCTTCTCCCATGCAGGTTTGACTTAGCTGTGGCTTCAGTTCAGGTTCTGAGAATTTGGTAGCCTCTTCTTTAATTTGTCATATCACAAGCCTACACTTTCTCAGCTTCACTTAACCTCTTTGGGGTTTAACCAAACACTCCTATCTTGAACTGTTAAATTAAACTTCTTTCACAAAGGTAACCTCTTTCTTAATAATTCTCAATTCCGTCCATTTCTCAGAGGCATATTTTTCACACATCCACCTTCAGCCAAGATTTCTGCAAAACTGTCCAAACTGGAACTAAAAATCTTTATTCCAAGCTATGTGTGTTTCCCTTAAGCTCCAAAACGTTACCCCAGAATCTTCTATCTAAAAAGCCTTAGGCACCACACCTCTTTACTTTGTTTTCCTGTAAACTCTCCCATTGTAAAAAAAATTACTCTCCAGGAAGAATCAAATACCGTGCTTTAAAAGAAATCACCATGGCTGCCGAAATACTTACAAGTTAATCATTAACATCCTTCACACACAGACACCTGATATGCCCCAGCACAAAATTCAAAAATGCAAAGTAATTGATAATAAAATTACATATAAATTACACAAGTTGCATCACAGTATTCATTAATTAAAAGAGAAATTAGACCATGCAGCCAAATAAAATGATTCATCCACTTCAACAAACATATCCCAGAACATGATTTTTATTCTTGTAATGAAAGCAGTCTTCCAGACAGGCAATTCTGAAACTATAGACTGGAAATTAACTCCCTAAATTGGGTATGAAGAGGTCATGTCAGATTTAAATGCAAAGATCTGAAAAATTAATTGATCTCTCGAACCCATTCACCACTGATTTTAACAGAGGCAGTATGAAGAGTGAGTGATAAATTTGTTCATGGGAAACAGGTTGATCATTTAAATGTTACAAGCAGCCAGCTTATCTTCACCATAATTCTAATATTAATTGCAATTTCCTCGACTTTTGGAAGCTCAACTGCTTAAAGAAGGTAAGAAAGCCTCATTCTATGAGGTATAAGACTTTATAGCAATTTATGTTTGGCCAGGAGGAGCAAGAATTCTTATTCCAGAACCAAAGCCTAGATTATAACGCCCTGCCCAATCTATCTATCTATTCCCCAACCCCAACCATTATTCGACCACTCTTTATTCAGGCCCCTGTACCAGGATATGACTGTCCTTTGTGATTGAGACTTTGGACCACAGTGCTCCATTTATAATCAGAATCCTGACCATCTTTGGATCTCTATTCAGTGCACCCTGCTAAAGTCTGTCTCGCTCGTCCTGTGATTTCATAATGTCAGTATGCCCACCTTTCTCCTACAGTTCGTTCTGCTAAGACAGGAACCTGCATAACATTGCATTCTAGAAAATTGTGCTATAGAAATAATGTGCCTATAGGAAAAGCGGGGTCAGGAGCAGACCACCAAAAATAAATCACTCAAAATCGCTCAAAAATCATTCAAAAGCCTAATACACAGGTTAGTACAGTTTTTGAATAAATTTTAATTCATATCTAATGATGAAACAGAAGTAAATTTAATTCTTACCCATGAAAAAAATGTCAAGATGACTTGATGGGGAGGAGTTTTGATGTTGCTCTGTTGTTAATGCAGGGGCTGAGGGTCGTCGTCATTGTCATCGCTGCCGCCACCACCACGTTCGGGTGCAGATGTGGTTGCAAAGTTAGAGCGAAAAATAGTTAATCCTGAACATGGCAGAATTTGCAAAAAAAACCCCAAAAGTCATGGAGTACTGTACCTTTCACAGAAAGCGCTTCGCAACAAAATTTGCAAAACAATCATATGACACAGTGCAGAGACACTTCTGGTGCTAACATTGCACATGCTTAGGACAAAACCTATGAACCAATCATGTGATGTTGACACATACACCTCCGCATACCTATGAAATCATGTTATAGCCTACATAAGCTCGTGTTTCAGAAACAGCGTTCCCCTATTCATCAGTCATGTTATAGCCAATTTGTGTTGCCAGAACATGCCTTATAGCAGAAACAACTATTCAGTTGTGGGACATGGGCATAGCTGGCTGGCCAGCATTTATTCCCCGTGCCTAGTTGTTCTTGAGAAGGTGATGGTTGAACTCCCTTCTTGAACTGCTGCAGTCTACCTGTAGTGGATTGATCCACAGTGCCCTCAGGAAGACAATTCCAAGGTTTTGAACCTGTGACAATAATGGAATATATATTTCCAAGTCAGTTCAGAACATTGTCTGTGGCTTGGAGGGGAACTTACAAGCGGTGGTTTTCCCATGTATCTGCTGCCATTGTCCTTCTAGATGGAAGTGGTTGTGGGTTTGGAAGATGCTCTCTAAGGATCTTTGGTGAATTTCTGCAGTGCATCTTGTGTATAGCACATACTGCTGCTACTGAACATCGGTGGAGGAGGGAGTGGATGCTTGTAGATGTGGTGCCAATCAAGAGGGCAGCTTTGTCCTGGATGGTGTCAAACATCTTGAGTGCTTTTGGAGTTGTACCCATTCAGGGAATTGGGCAGTTTCCATCACACTCCTGACTTGTGCCTTATAAATGATGGACAGGAGGTGAGTTTATCATGGCCATATTCATAGCCTGTCCCCTTCTCTTATAGATAATCTGTTTATTTGGTGAGTGCAGTTGAGTTTTTGGACGATGGTAACCCCCAGGAAGTTGATAGTATGGGATTCAGTCATGGCAACATAATTGAATGTCAAGAAGCAGTGGTTAGATTAACTCTTCAACGTTTTTGAGAAAATTTGTGGTTCAGGTTGTGGATGAGGTTGTAGACTTGCTTACTGAGCCAGTGTGTTCGATTGCAGATATACCTGCTAGGTATGATTGTCAGTGCACATCCGGTGAAGCGTTGGTTTTTAAAAGGAATGGATACCCAAAAGACACAATCCACTGTTAACTCTGCAACAGACCACAACAAGAAGACACAACATGGCCAGAGAAACTAGTCACCCTACCATACATCAGAGACATATCAGAGATGATCACAAGGCTACTCAGACCCCTAGGTATCAAGGTAGCCCGCAAATAAACAACCACCCTGTGACAGCTACTGATGAACATAAAGATCCCATACCCACTACCAATAACACTAACGTCATCTCCAAAATACTACACAAGGACTGTGAGAAACATTACATAGGCCACACTTGAAGAAAATTGATAATAAGCATACACGAATACTAACTAGCCACCAAGAGGCATGACCACAACCACTGGATCTCAATATACACAGACAAAGAAGGACACAAATTTAAATGGAACAATGCATCCATAATAGCACAAGTAAAAAAGAGACATGCCAGGGATAACAAAGTGTGAAGCTGGATGAACACAGCAGGCCAAGCAGCACCTCAGGAGCACAAAAGCTGACGTTTTGGGCCGAGACCCTTCATCAGAGAGGGGGATGGGGAGAGGGGGAGGCGGACCGAAGATGGACAGAAAAGAAGATAGGTGGAGAGGAGAGTATAGGTAGGGAGGGGATAGGTCAGTCCAGGGAAGACGGACAGGTCAAGGAGGCGGGATGAGGTTAGTAGGTAGGAAATGGAGATGCGGCTTGAGGTGGGAGGAAGGGATGGGTGAGAGGAAGAACAGGTTAGGGAGGTGGAGACAGGCTGGGCTGGTTATCTGTCTTCCCTGTACTGACCTTCCTGTTCCTACCTCCCCACCTATACTCTCCTCTCCACTTATCTTCTTTTCTCTCCATCTTCGGTCCGCCTCCCCCCCTCCCCCTATTTTTTCCAGAACCCTCTCCCCATCCCCCTCTCTGATGAAGGGTCTAGGCCCGAAACATCAGCTTTTGTGCTCCTGAGATGCTGCTTGGCCTGCTATGTTCATCCAACTTCACACTTTGTTATCTTGGATTCTCCAGCATCTGCAGTTCCCATAATCACATGCTAGGGAATTCCTGGAGGCCTGGCATTCCAATTGGAACTCCATCAACAAACAAATTGAACGGGACCCGATTATATAAGCCACTGAAAAACAGAACCAGATGTGATGTCAACCACCCCAACAAGCTGAGGCGTATCAATAACAAGCGGAACAGAACACCAGTGCTTCACCAGAGGTGCACTGATGATGTTACCGAGCAGGGTGACAAAATGTCTGCAATTAAATACACTGGCTAGATTTACTCTTACTGGGGATGATTATTGCCTGGTATTTGTGTGGCACAAATGTTACTTGCCAATTGTCAGCCCAAATCTAGATATTGTCCAAATCTTGTTATATTTGAACATGGACTGTTTCAGTATTTAAGGAGTTGTGAATGGTGTAGAAAATTGTGCAATCATTGAAGAACATCCCTCCTTCTGAAAATATAAATTAAAATTGCCCAAAAAATTCTGCACGTTTGTGGAGACAAAACAGAATTAGCTACCCGTCTGAACTTCTGACTTTATGATGGAGGCAAGATCACTGACAAAACAGCTGAAGATGGTTGGGCTGAGGACTCTACCCTGAGGAATTCCTACAGAGATGTCCTAAAGCTGAGATGACTGACCTCCAACAATCACACCATCTTGCGATGTGCCAGGTAAGACTCTAACCAGCGGACAGTTTTCCTCAGGCTCCTTGATGCCCCTCTTAGTCAAATATGACCTTGATCTCAAAGGCTGTCATTCTCACTCTTATCTCTGGAATTCAGCTCTTTTGTCCATGTTTGAACCAAGGCTGGAATGAGGTCAGCAGCTTAGTGGTCCTGGTGGAAGCCAAACTGGACATCACAGAGCAGGTTATTGCTGAGCAGGTGCTACTTAATGACACTGTCAATGACATCTTCCATCACTTTACTGATGACTCAATATAGTTTTATGGGGATGGGGATTGGCTGGATTGGATTTACCCTGCTTTATTGGATGCACTGCATACTTGGGCAATTTTCCACATTATCAGGTAGATGCCAATATTGTAACTGTGCTGGAAGAGTTTGGCTAAGGGACTGCCAAGTTGTGGAGCACAAGACTCCAGTACTATTGCTGGAATGTTGTCAGAGCCCATAGTTTGTGAAGTGTCAGTACCTCCAACTATTTCTTGATATCATGTAGTGTGAATCCAATTGGCTGAAGATGAGTATCTGCGATGCTGGGGCCAAGTGGAGTAGGCTAAGATGGATCATCTACTGGGTACTTCTGGCTGAAGATTGCCAAGAATACGTTAACCTTTGTGTTTTGTGCTGATGTGTTGGACTCTTCTATCATTGAGAATGGGGATGTTTGTAGACCCTCCTCCCACAGTGAGTTGTTTAATTGTCCACCACATTTCATGACTAGATGGAGCAGGACCACTACCTTAGATCTGATCCGTTGGCTGTGTGGCCACTTAGCTGTGTCTATTGGTCACTGCTTATACTGTTAGTAGCTGATACCTCATTTTTAAATACGCCTGGTGCCGCTCCTGGCATGAGCTGCTGCACTCTCCATTGAACAGGGTTGATCACCTGGCTTGATGGTAATGGTTGAGTGGGGGAATATACTGGGCACGAGGTTACAGATTGTGCTGGAGTACAGTTCTGCTGCTGTTGATGATCTACAGCGCTTCATGAATGCCCAACCTTGAGTTGCTAGATCTGTTTGAAGTCAGTCTCATTTAGCATGGTAACAGTGTCATACAACACAATGGAGGTTATTCTCAATGTGAAGGTGAGATTTCATTTCCAGAAGGACTATGTGGTGGTAACTCTTATGGATACTGTCAAATTGGTAAGGATAGGATCAATTATGTTTTTCCCTTTGATTCCCACCATCTGCACGCAGACTCAGTCTAGCAATTATATCCTTTAGGACCCGACCAGCTTGATCAGTAGTGCTGGTGCCGAGCCACTCTTGATGGTGGGCATTGAAAGGGGCCATCCACCGTACATTTTCCTGCCTGCCACTCTTACCTGGCCACATAGGTTTCGTCCATTGAAAGATGGATTAGTGTCCAAAAGGCCTCTGGTCTGTCACTCATGGAGTACTCCATGTGAAATCCACAGTTAAAGAAGATCTGCAATTAAATTCTGTAAGGCAATACTGCTGGTCTTCTGATATAAAAATATGCCACCTTCCACACTGCGCAGAACTTCCATACAGACTAATATCCGGGTTGCAGGGCCAATGGTATGGTTATGATCCAGTCTGCTGGATCAGAAATAAGACTGAATAAAATGCTAATGTGGTCATTTCATTAAATTTGGTATGTTTCCCCTTATTTCTAGAATATCTGGGTTGTCCAGTCACAAGAACATACTTCACCTACTCCACACCTAACTGACATTAGTCTGGACGTGTGAAATGTTATTTTGACTTGATTAATTATTGCCATTTGTACCAAGATACAGTGAAAAATGTATTGTTTTGCGTGCTAACCAGACAATTCATGTCATACATAAGTACATGACACTAATACAACATTGTGTTACAGCTACAGAGAAGATGCAGAGAAAGAGTAGTCCTAATATATGTGAGGATGGTTCATAATTCTGATAATAGCAGGAAAGAAGCTGTTCTTAAATCTTTAGATATTTTCAAACTTTTGTATCTTCTGCCCAATGGAAGGTGGTGGAAGAGAGTACAACCAGGTTGGAGGGGTCTTTGATTATGTTGGCTGCTCTTCTGAGGCCGTGGGAAATGTAGACAAATTCAATGGAAGGAAGGCTGGGTTTTGTGATGGCCTGGGCTGTGCCCCACCAACAGCTGTCGGACCTGTTGAAGTTTTATTAAAAGGAGTTGATGTCTAGAATGTTAAGTGAAAAAGGAACTGTGGAAAAGCTCCAAATAAAACAATGGTGTAAATTGCTGCTTTGAAGCAACCAGAAAAGAGGTGGTGATAGATCTGGAATAATACTGAGAGGTGATAAAATGTGCCCCTGTGATAGACAGTGAAGGATTTGCTGGAAGGAATTATTCAGTTTTGTGGGAGGAGGAGAGAAAATAACTGTTATCATGTATTGTTGACACATATGGAGAAGTAATATGCTGTGACCACCTCCACACCAAATGCTGAGTAGTGGTGCTAGTGATGGGGGTTTACCAAAATTATTAAAATTAGTCTGAAAACAGAAACTGTGGTGGGAATAACCAATATTTTACGATTATTTCACTTGGGATCAAAATCTTGGCTGTCTTGGTTTAGGGTCTTCTTTAACACTTTGGAACAACATGCCAATGTGTCAGTAATTTGAAAAAAAGAATAGAATGGGGGAGAGAACTAAAGCAAGATTAGAAGTTGAAAGTAGCATCTTCAGGAAAGAATAATGGAAAAAAAAGTTGTATCTTTTAAAGGATTACCATGATTGAACGAGGTCAGCCAGGTCGATAGCATAGAATATGAGTTCTCTGATTGGACCAGGTTAACATCTCCAATCAGGGAGTCCTGGCTGACAGGTATAAATGCGAGTGTCAGAGAATCACTGAGCAAAAATTGATAGCCACGTTTCCTATCATAAAGGTGGCGGCAATCATAATTTTGGGTTTATGTTGCACTACATGTAACCTCACCATACTGATCTGTATTTGTAAAATCTTCCTTACTGCCCAGTTTTAACACCATCCTGTCACTTGGTATTCAGCTGTTGACACTTTACCTATACCGTCTGACACTTTTGATCACCAGCAGAGTTATTATTCAACCTGTAGAAACCTCACTCATGCCATTTGTATGAGTTTATTTTATCTCTCTGCCTATAAATTCTGTGCTTAAGTGTTTCTCATTCACTCCACCTTACAAAAGAGCAGTACTTTGAAAGCTTGTGATTTAAAATAAACCTACTGGACGATAAACTGATGTCATGTGACATCTAGCTGGGACAGTGTCACATGCTATGACGTGGCAATAAAGAGTGACTTGATGATAGGATACCAGAGTTATTTCAATGGCAACAAGAAAAAAACACACCCCCGAAGAGACTTTTTCTCAACAGTTGTCTTCGGGTTGGGTTAAGCATTTGCCAATATTTAGGAAGTTTGACTCATTCACTCATGCCATCAAAGACTGGGCCCAGTATGTGGAAAAAATGTCTTAAACTTTTTCTGGGAAAATGGCATTTGGTCAGATGAAAAGCAATAAATAATTCTCCTGAAGCGTGTAGACCCACAGCTTTGTCAGTTATTAGGAGAGTAATTTTCCTGGAGGCGCGAGGTACTAAAATCTTTCAGGAGTTGACAGATTTAGCTGAGAAGTATTATGACCCCAAGCCTCCTCTAAATTATAAGATGCTATTGGTTTTATTTGACAGTTCGAAAACTGGGGGAATCTATATTGGGATTTTTGACGAGGTTAAGATGATTGGCAGAGGCATGTGATTTTGGCTTAACCCTCAGTAAGATCTTGAGAGACCACTTGGGATGTGCGATTAATGATGAGAACATGCAAAAGTGCCTACCAGCTGAAGCCTAAGTGGACTTCAAACAATCACTACATGTGGCTTTGTCATTAGAAAATGTGGCAAGTGGACCGTATGTGTTACAGGGTATGCTGATGAGAGTGGACGTCCTCACCAAGCCGACTGAGTTTGGGGAACATCACTGGAGTGAAGATAATTGCATAGCCATACTAAGGACATATCCTGAACAGAGGGACCCTAGGTCAGCTCACAGCAAAACCCCAAAACAAAGCTAAGCCTTGGCCAAAATTTTCTTGATGATCTGACCAGCAGGCCATTGTAGTTGTTGCCGGTCTGTGGACTTGAGACTGCAAAAGAGTCTCACTTGGCTTGAATTGAGTAAGGCAACTCAGAGGTGGGTATCAAAAGAGTCCACATACAACTGGTTTGGAATAGTTGAGTTGCTTAACAAAATCCAAATCAGAACTAATCAAAATAAATGTCTGGTTAAGTGGTTACGCAGTTCTAATGAAGGTCAATACCTAGCACAGTTGTATCAGTGATTGTTGAACAGGTCATTAACAAATTTCATTCTTGACTCCAAGGCTTAAATTTGCCTAAGATTTCAGCCAGGCTGAGAACCTATACTGGGAACTGCAACAGTCTAACTTTGCTTCCAGTCTGTTATGAGAAACTGCTGATTCAGTTACCAGTGATTGTAGTGAAAGGCCCAGGCACATGCTTGATGAAGTGAAATTTGTTGAGAAAGATTCAACTTGATTGGCTCAACATTTTTCGATTAGAAAATGACTGCCTGAGTGAAGTCCTAGTTAAGTACCCACCTGAGTGAAGTCCTTGTTAAATACCCATAAGTTTTTCAGGGAGGTCTAGGGACTTTCAAAGGGCCCAAGGTGACTTTACATGTTGATCAAGAAGCAATTCTGTGGTTCTTCAAGGCCCACCCAGTGCATCACATGCAAACGTAGAGGCAGAAATCAGGAGACTGGAAAGCAAATGAATCATAGAAGCAAAACAGTTTGCAGAATGGACAGCTCTAGATGCACCGATTGTGAAGCCCAACAGGTCAGTTCACCTTTGTGGTGATTTCAAACAAATGGTGACCTGCATTTTGCACCTGGATAAATACCCAATTGCTTGCATAGGGTGTCTTTCCTTCACAAAGCTGTACATGAGCCATATGTGTCTGCAGTTGCAGGTAGATAAGGATTCCCAGGAGCATGCTGTAATTAATACCCATGTGTTTGTACTCATAGACAAGACTGCTGTTTGAGATACCATCAGTCTATGTCATTTTCCAGTCGATGATAAAAAATATTTTGCAAGGGTTACCCCAAATCGCCATTTATCTGGTAGATGTGCTTATAACAGGGAAGACCGATAAAGAGCATTTAGAGAACTTAGACATTGTGCTTACACATATCTCCACAGTGACTATATGCCTTAGGAGGGAAAATTGTGTGTTCCAGGCACCCCAAGTGACCCACTTGGGCTACAGAGTTGTCAAGTCTGGGTTACATCTATTTGAAGATAAAGTGAGGGTGATCAAAAGTGCCTTGGCTCCCACGTTTGACCAGAGTTCAGGTCTTTCCTTGAGTTGGTGAATTATTATGGAAAATTCATTCATAACCTAGCAGCCTTACATTTGCCATTGAAAAAGGGTCAGCCTTGGAAATGGTCACATAGCCAAGAAGTAGCCTTTAGGGAAGTGAAGAAGCAGCTATTGAGGTCTAAA
This sequence comes from Stegostoma tigrinum, assembly GCF_030684315.1. Classification (NCBI taxonomy): domain Eukaryota; kingdom Metazoa; phylum Chordata; class Chondrichthyes; order Orectolobiformes; family Stegostomatidae; genus Stegostoma; species Stegostoma tigrinum. Next base: position 32,346,654 of record NC_081364.1, on the reverse strand, counting down.
TTATGGCCCACAGTGATCCCAGGCAAGATGCCGAACAAAGATACAACCAGATAGAAAAGGAAGGTTTGGCGGTCAACTTTGGTGTGAGAAAGTTCCACCAATAACTTTATGGATATAAATTTGTAATAGTAATGGACTACAAACCCCTGCTAGGTAGACTTAAGGAAGATGGGGCCGTGATCAAATTCAGTGGTGGGCTTTTATTGTCAGAACATATAATTACAAGTTGGAACGCTGTCTGGGAGGCCAAATAGCAAATGTGGATGCCTTGAGCCACTTCCCACTGTTAGATACACTACCAATGGTGCCGCCACTAGAACAGTCCATTCTGGTTTTAAATTTTCTGGACACACTTTGGGTCACCACTGACAGTATCAGACTGAGGATACAAAATGATCCCTTCCTGGCAAAACTAAAATAGTTGGTGGTGATGGGGAATTCAAAAGAACCATTACAATCAGAACTGAAATCTTTCTGGACCTAGTGAGACCAGATCATACAGAAGAGCAAGAGTGATTGTCCTGAGCAAAGGTCTTTACCAGGTATTGGCTGAACTCCACCAGGAACATCCAAGCGTTTCCAAAATGAAGATGTTGGCAAGAAATTATGTCTGGTGGCCAGGATTGAATGCAAACATAGCTGCATTGGTGGGTCTATGCCCAGAGTGTCAACAAGGATAAAAATTACCACCAGCAGCTCCCCCACATTCGTGGGAATAGCTTAGTAAACCCTGGACTTGGTTACATGTCGCCAGTCCTTTCATGGGCTGTACTTTTTTAGTCTTTGTAGTTACCCATTCAAAGTTGTTGGACGTGCATAGAGTTCATTTCTCAACATGGGAATGACGATTGAAAAATTGTGAGCATCTTTTGAAATACACTGACTCGTGGAGGTGTTGGTCATAGACAACAGGCCATCATTTACTAACAGGGAATTATATTATACCCTGCAGTCAAATGGCATTCAGCATGTAAGGATATTTCCATAATTCCATTGGCCAATGGTCTGGTAGAAAGAACAGTCCAAACTTTGAAGGCTACCTTGAAGAAACAGCCTACAGCTTCAGTTGATATCAACTCACCTGGTTCCTGTTTGTTTATCTGACCACCTTTCATGCAACTACAGGATAGCTCCAGCTGTGTTGCTCATGGGGAGAAGATGCCACATCAGGTTAAATCTGATCTTCCTGGACCTGAGGAGGAGAGTAAAACAGTATTAGGAATGCCAATGCTGGAAAAAAGACTCCTCTAAGCAAGAGAGAGGGCTGACTTCATGGGACTAAGTTTGCTGTTGAAACCATGGTGGTGGCCCTGCATGGGTACAAGGCATGGTCAGCACAAAATCAGGTCCCGTGATGTATAAAATTTGGGTTGGAGAAGCAGCCGTGAACAAGGATGTGGACCACACGAAAGTTGCAACCTCACAAATGGGGCAGGAGCAAAACATCATCAGAGGAGCAGGAAGGCTGATGTTTCGGGCCTAGACCCTTCTTCAGAAATGGGGGAGTGGAAGGAGGTTCTGAAATAAATAGGGAGGAGAGGGCAGATAGAAGATGGATAGAGGCGAAGATAGGTGGAGAGGAGACAGACAGGTCAAAGAGGTGGGGATAGAGCCAGTAAAAATGAGTGTAGGTGGGGAGTTAGGGAGGAGATAGTTCAGTCGAGGGAAGACAGACAGGTCAAGGGGGCGGGATGAGGCTGATAGGTAGGAGATGGGCATGGGACTCAAGGTGGGAGGAGGGATAGGTGGGAGAAAGGACAGGTTAGGGAGGCGGAGACGAGCTGGGCTGATCTTGGGATGCGGTAGGGGGAGGGGAAATCTTGAAGCTTGTGGTCCACATTGATACCATTGGGCTATAGGGTTCCCAAGCGGAGTATGAGTTGCTGTTCCTGCAACCTTCGGGTGGCATCGTTGTGGCACTGCAGGAGCCCCAGGATGGACATGTTGTCTGAGGAATGGGAGGGGGAGTTGAAATGGTTTGCGACTGAGAGATGCAGTTGTTTAGTATGAACTGAGCGTACGTGTTCAGCAAAGCGGTCCCAAAGCTTCTGCTTGGTTTCCCCGATGTAGAGGAGGCCACAATGGGAACAGTGGATGCAGTCTACCACATCAGCAGATGTTCAGGGAAAAGTGCCTGGTGTGGCGGGGCTGGAGGGGAGTGTGGAGCAGACAAGGGAGTCACGGAGAGAGTGGTCTCTTCGGAAAGCATACAAGGGTAGGGAGGGAAAAATCTCTTTGGCAGGGTTGGATTGCAGATGGCACAAATGTCAGTGGATGATGCGTTGATTCCGGAGGTTGGTGAGGTGGTATGTGAGGATGACAGGGATTCTGTTTTGGTTGTTATTGAGGGGAGGGGATGTGAAGGATGAGTTGCGGGCAATGCAGGAGACACGGTCGAGGGTGTTCTCGACCACTGAAGGGGCAAGTTGCTGTCCTTGAAAAACGAGGATATCTGAGATGTACAGGAGTGGAATGCCTCATCTTGGGAGCAGATGTGGCAAAGGGAAGGAGTTGGAAATAGGAGATGGCATTTTTGCAGGAAGGTGGTTGGGAGGAGGTGTATTCTGGGTAGCTGTGGGAGTCAGTGGGCTTGAAATGGATATCGTTTTCTAGGTGGTTGCCAGAGATGGAAACAGAGAGGTCCAGGAAGGAGAGAGAGGTATTAGAAATGGTCCAGGTGAACTTAAGATTGCAGTGGAAGGTGTTGGTGAAGTGAATGAACTGTTCAAGCTTCTCGTGGGAGCACGGGGTGGTGCCAATCATCAGTCATCAATGTAACGGAGGAAGAGGTGTGGAATAGGGCCAGTGTACCTTCGGAAGAGGGATTGTTCCACGTATCCTAAGAGGCAGGCATAGCTTGTGCCCATGCGGGTACCCATGGCCACCCCCTTTGTCTGTAGGAAGTGGGATGAATTGAAAGAGAATTTGTTGAGGGTGAGGACGAGTTTGGCTAATGATGATGTCAGCCTTCCTGCTCCTCTGATACTGCTTGGCCTGCTGTGTTCATCCAGCTCTACATCTTGTTATCTCAGATTCTCCAGCATCTGCAGTTCCTACCATCTCAGGAGCAAAACATACCCAGTTTCTCAGAATATCCAGCAAGTCTGTCAGAACTGTGGGTTCTCCCCCTCTGCTAACGTCAAAGGAACCGCTGATGATGAGATGGACATGGCCGAGGTCACAGCCTTGAAGCCATTACTGCCTGAAGATGAATTTCAGATGAAATGCTCCAGGCACAAGAAGGGGGCTACGGTCCAGTACATGTTGCTCATGTCAGATTCAGAGGAACTGGACCTGGTGCAAAAACACTCCAGAAGAAACTGCTGGAAGAAAAGGGTGCCTATGTCCTAGGCCTTAGATGGACAGGGATGTTGTGACTGGAGCAAGGTCAGCCAGGTGGACCTCACAGAATATGAGTTCCCCGATTGGGGCTGTTAACCTGGTCCAATAGGAAATTCTAGCCGATAAATATAAACAAGTGCATCAAGGGTTCTGTTCACGCTGGCAGCCAGTTCTATGCTTGTTGGGTAAGTGTCATGTACAATGCACATGTAAGTAAAGGGTGACTTGGCGATGGGATACTGGCCTTTGTGGAGTTATTTGAAGGACCATTTCTATTAATTTAGGGCATCCTAATCCCTCTCTATAAAATTTAGTTACTTACTTTTGTCAGTATCATAGCAGTCATTTTTCACATCACCACATGTCAGAAGGAACAGGGAGATGAATGACTACTTGGAAAAAAAATTATGCTGTTTGAAAAATGTTGGCCAGCATCACTGGGACTCATTTTATAAGGGAAAAAAAACACTTCGCGAACTTTACCATCCACCTAAAGAGAAGACAGTTCCTCAATAAAATGTCTGCCACAGGATGGTAGATCCAACAGCTTCAGTCTGGATAATGCACTAAGGTCCTGGAGTATGCTCTAAACCCACAATCTATTTGCAAACATATTAGATTAGAATTCCTACAGCATGGGGGCAGGCCTTTCAGCCCAACAAGTCCACACTGCCCCTTGAAGCATCCCACCCAGACCCATCCCCCTATAACCCACACAATGGACAATTTTGTGTGGCCAATCCACATAGCCTGCACATCTTTGGACTGTGGGAGGAAACCGGAGCAGCTGGAGGAAACCCACGCAGACATGGGGAGAATGTGCAAACTCCACACAGACAGTTGCCCAAGGCTAGAATCGAATCTGGGTCCCTGGCACTGGGAGGCTGCAGTGCTAACCACTGAGCCACTGTGCCACCTGTTGGTATTTCTGTCCGATATATCTGTCAGTATTTCTCCATTTCTGAAGAAGGGTCGAACCATCAGCCTTCCTGCTCTTCTGATGCTGCTTGGCCTGCTGTGGTCATCCAGCTCTACACCTTGTTATCTCAGATTTTCCAACATCTGCAGTTCCTACTATCTCTGTCAATATTTCACAGTAGCTTTTACATTTTTATGCCCGGTGTTTGTATCAGACATCCATGTGATCGAAAAGCAAATCAGTGCTACTCAACCTGTTTTGCTTTTGGCATTCTGCCATACATACATTAGAACAGTAGCCGCTCCATTCTCACTCATCTACTATGGCAATAGTAGGAGTGGTTGTGATCTGTCCCAGGACAGGACGCTTGCTAATTTTGTCACACCTCTCTCTTTCCTCTTTGGCCTCTTGTAAGAGTCTTCCCCTTTCAATTTAATCCCCCTTCAATTTGAATGATCATTATGACAAGAGGAGGAGTGTTTCATGAATCCAGGTATGCGTTTCAGGAAACGTGACCTCATCCTGATCTTCTACCTGTGAGTAGCCATTCTCCCTCGAGTCTTTGGACCTTGAACCAAAATATATACTGACCGCATTGTTGCCTGTAGGTCCTACCACTGAGCGTGAGACCTTTACCTGGGCCGAGGGTGACTCTCAAAAAGGCAGGAAGATAACCTGCTGAAGTTTCTAATAACCTGGGCAATTTAGCAAATAACATGATGGTGGGTGCTGAAAGGAGGGAAAGCAAAGAAAACTTCTGTCGTGACAGCATTCAAATACATCTTCCCATTCATTAGGGTAATGTGCTTTTCCAGGAGTAAAGAGAGGTGGTAAAATAGGTGATTAAAATTAAGCAGCAAAGTTTTTTTTCAAAAACCGAAAGAACTGCGGATGCAGTAAATCTGAGACAAGGATAGAAATTGCTGGAAAAGCTCGGTTGGTTTGGCAGTATCTGCGGAGAGAAATCAGAGTTAACATTTCGGGTCGAGTGACCCATCCTGAAAACCCAGATGCTGCAAACTTATCGAGCTATTCCAGCAACTTCTATTTTTTTTCATTTGTTTTTGGATAGTAGAAGTAAAGTGTAGGGCGGAATGTATTACGGTAGCGTTGCCATTTCATAATTCCAGCCCACGCCCTCTAACTGTGACAAAACTTCAACCAAGGAGAATAAAAGGCGACTGTAGCCAGTGGAGATAACATGCGATTGTGAAACGAATAGGTAGTAATGATTTGTCAATTATTACTGTTAATCAGCTCTGAATCAGAAGTGTAGCCGTCACAAAAACTACGAGTACAACTAGTAACATACAACGTAAATGGTTGTAGTAAAAATAAACGGAGGAAAAAAAGCTTAAGGTCGGAATCCAGAAGTGTGACTGTGTCTTTAAATTTCCTGGCTGAATGGTGTGGTTCCAGCCAATTGTAGAGAAGGTGTAGAATGCTGGGAATGTTAAGTCAAGCCTGGCTGGGATAAGCTGAATGGTGAAGGAGTGAGGAGGGATTCCCGAGGTAAAAAAAAAACCCGGTTTTTATTTTGTGCTCGGTTTCCACACCCCCCCCCCCCCCCCCCCCGGCAAAGTGTCAAGGGGATCACCGCATTCGGGTTCAATGCGGCTATTGCCGGGTCTGTCTTAAGCAGCAGAATCCTGATGTGGCACATAGCTGAAGGGGGTTTAATATTTTGTGTTTGGTGTGTAATGTGAGGAGACAGATGCATTGATTGGAGGTGAGCGACTGGCTTTCATTATTGCAGCTACAAGGGGAAGGCGAGACGTCTTTTGTAAATAAAGGCAGCGGAAACGTGACATTTTCTGTGCTTTAAATATAAATTCACCAGCGTTTCAGTCCGTATTTTTTTTCAGCAGAAGGCCTCGAAATGCCATTTATATTAGACATACTGTGAATGCAATACTGAGCCAAAATGAGTACAGCAAACGCCCATTGTCAGAATAAATGGTTAGACAGAACGGTGTCTTTAATGTTTCTGGGATCGCCGTTATTAAATTTTTTTTTGCTGCTTGTTTGCTTTTGAGACAAAAAAACATCGCATTTGCTTAAAAGTAACTAAGGTTTAATGAAGGTATTGATTTCTAGGCGGTTTCCTGGGCACAGCCCTCTCCATCTACAGTCTGTAGAATCTGCTGCCTTTGCTTAACCTAGTAAAGTGGATGGTGGGGGATATTCAGATTGACATCTCATAGTGAATTCAGCAAGTTAAAATTTAGAAATCTCGAATTGTTTTGGCCAGTCAACGAGATCGGGGTTGGACCGTGTTAAGTTTGGCTGTAATTTCGGTTTCAGGCGAGCCGTCTGTTTTTTGGGGAGATTTGAAAAAAAGGGACATTGCAGACAATATTGGTCTTTAACCCATTGAAGATTTTTCCTGTAGCAACGTTTTATGAACTGTTATTTTCCATACAATCGATACTTGAATTATTTCAAACATGCCTTTGGGCATATGACATGTCAAATCAAATGAGTTTCCTTTTGTATAAGGTAGTCGCTGTTTTGCTTTGAAATATTTCAGGTCTATTTTTGAGTGTTTCACTGGCGTGTGAAAATCTTGTGATGCTAGAACTATGGTTGGTAGTCTCTAAGAGGCATTGCATCAAATCACTCATTGGTTGCATACAAATAATTTGAATTGTAATTCTCTGAAAATGTCTCCTTTTAAAAAAAAATGCTTTCAAACAGCCTAAGGACTGGTAGAAATGGTTTCAGTTTCAATTGTGAAACCTGTTGGCATTAGTAGTCCACAGCATTATTGTGTGCTACACAATGCTGCAAGTGTGGTACCTTAGAAATGTTGATACCAAAACCACTTGAAAGTAAGGTTATTTGCGTTGTCATGATTGCGTGCAGTTTTTTCATGTGCTGGGATCTGGATTTGAATCCATTTGTGGTAGGTAAAATAGAAATCTCTCTTTATATTTTCAGGCTTTTATTGCTTTTCATTTGATCAATTCTATTGTTGTCTGTACTCACGTGTTCACAACCTACAACCTACAACCTGTGCTAATTGTACTCAGTGGAAACCTTAGGATGCTAGAGGTGGAACAGTGGGACTAGGTCCCATGCTAAATAACTTGTATCTAAGTGATTGTAACCTGATATTGAAATAGTTAATTTTGGATAGGCGAGCAAAAGGGGGAAAACAAATCAATATCCCATCATTTTCTTTTAAGCCGAAAAATCACAAAATGAAAAAGAATGCATAATCTAACACAACTCTACATCTATCTGTAACCAAGGCAACATGGCATGCAGTGCTGTCACAGCCTGACATATTGTTCTTGAAAATTGCATTGGTGAGTTGACACCTTTTGCCATGGAATTTGAAGTCCTTTTTAAAGGACAAAATACTACAATGTATAAAAAAGTTACTTTTTATTTTTTAAAAAAGCAAAGAAATATATAAAATTAATGATAGAACCTCTTGTCAGTAAACTTTGCAACTCTAACCAATATTACTGATTATCAACACAATCAGATGTTGCCAGGATTGCAGGGTTTCCCTTTTTGGGAAAGGCTTAAGAGGCTCAGTTTTTTCCCCCAGATTGTTGGAGGCTGACGGTGACCTTAGCGGTTTATAAAATTGAGGGGTATGGATAGAGTGAGTAGCCAAGGTCTTTTCCACAGGGTAGGGGGAATTGAAAATTAGAAAGCATAGGTTTGAGGTGAGAAGGGAAAGATTTTAAAAAGGAACTGAGTGGGACTTTTTTATGCAGAGGGTGAGGGAATGAGCTGCCAGAGGTGGCGGTCGAGGTGGGTACAGTTACAACTTTTACAGGACATTTGGTTAAGTACATGAGTAAGAAATGTGTGGAGGGAAATGGGTAAGTGCAGGCAGGTGGGACATGTTTGTTTTGGGATTATGGTTGGAGTGGACTTTGGACCAAAGGGTCTGTTTCCATGCTGTATGACTCTGATGTATGAAAATGTTTTATGACAAATTCACTGACGTTACAGAAATATTTTGAGGTGAATACAGGTAATGTCTACTGTAATCACATTGTACTGTGGAAATTTGCGCATGTAACTTTTATTTGCACAGTGATCTGAATTGGGATGTATTGTTCATGAGAAATCTTGAAATGAAGCTGCAAGTATTTTTCACAGTGAAAGAGGACAAACCCTTTAGGCTGAATTGCCTAAAATGGCATGATGGAGGCCAAGGAGCATGTTATCAACTCCTATAGAAATAACAAATGGTAGAGGAATATTTACGGTGATTTAGGAAGAAATAAGTGACCAAAGTGGGAGACTTTAGAGCAAACTAAGTGTGTGTTGCCTTACATTTTTAATGCTACATATAGTAAGTCAAGTATTTTTGTTCACTGTATGTTTTTACCTGCTTCTCATGGATGAATGGCTGATATCCATTTATTTTGGATGTGTTTTTAAAACTTGTATCCCAGATTGTTGGTTAAGTAAAAGCAAAAAATGATTTTACTTTTGGCTATAATGACAAATGTATGTAGCTTTAGCTTGGTCCACCCTCTGTCACTTGTTTGTGAATGAATGGAGCACTGCAGTTGATTGCAACATTGCTAGTCAGAGGTTAAAGGCAATATTTCCAACCTTGATTTGAAATCTGTTAATTTGTGTTGGAAAGTACATGGCTATGTACACATTTAAAGTCAGGAAGGGTTTGCGTGTGATTTGTGTACAGTGTTCAATTTTTTAAATAATTACTGGGTCAGTTCATCAAGAATGAGGAATGGCCAGATGATTGGGATGATTGCCATTGCCTGCTAAGTCCACCCCCACATCAAGTCCAAACCTAGTATGAATTACCACCTTTGGTCAGAGAAGAGAAAATTAGAGGAAAGAAAAACTTCACAAGACAATAGGAATTGTATAGTTTTGGCTTATTGGCTGTTGAGTTGGCATCAAATAAACTGCTCTAAATCTACAGTTGTCTCATTTTCCAGCATTTGGCCCATAGCTTTTAAAGTTATGACATTTCAAATGCTCGCCCAAGTAATTTTTAATAGCTGTGAGGTTTTCCACTTCAACTACCGTTGCAGGCAATGCATTCCAGACTCGTACCCACCATCTGTGAAAATTCCCTCCAAACTTCCTGCCTACGAACGTAAAATAATCCATCCCTGTTATTAATGCTTCAACTAAGGGGGACAGCTGCTTTTTTATCGATCCTGTCCATGTCCCTCATAATCTTATACACTTCTATCAGGCTGTCTCCTCAGTCGTCTTTGCTGTAAAGAAAACATTCTGAACTTATCCAGCCTCTCTTTAGAGCTAAAATACTTCAACCTAGGCAACATCCCAGTGAATCTCCTCCAGTGCAATCATACCCTTTCTGGTGCAGTTACCAGAACTGCTTTCAATACTCCAGCTATGGACAAGCCAGAGTTTTGTACAGCCCATACAAAACTTCTCTGCTCCTATCTATGCCACAACTGTTAAATGTCTCGTATACCGCCTTAGCTACCTTATTAAACTATCTTACTGTCTTCAGTGATCTGTGGACAAGAGATAATGGGAACTGCAGATGCTGGAGAATTCCAAGATAATAAAATGTGAGGCTGGATGAACACACCAGGCCAAGCAGCATCTCGGGAGCACAAAAGCTGACGTTTCGGGCCTAGACCCTTCATCAGAGAGGGGGATGGGGAGAGGGAACTGGAATAAATAGGGAGACAGGGGGAGGCGGACCGAAAGATAGAGAGTAAAGAAGATAGGTGGAGAGAGTATAGGTAGGGAGGGGATAGGTCAGTCCAGGGAAGACAGACAGGTCAAGGAGGTGGGATGAGGTTAGTAGGTAGATGGGGGTGCGGCTTGGGGTGGGAGGAAGGGATGGGTGAGAGGAAGAACTGGTTAGGGAGGCAGAGACAGGTTGGACTGGTTTTGGGATGCAGTGGGTGGCGGTGGGGGGGGGGGGGGGGGAGAGCTGGGCTGGTTGTGTGGTGCAGTGGGGGGAGGGGACGAACTGGGCTGGTTTAGGGATGCAGTTGGGGAAGGGGAGATTTTGAAACTGGTGAAGTCCACATCGGTACCATTAGGCTTGGAGGCTTGGAGACCGCTTTGCAGAACACCTCCGCTCAGTTCGCAACAAACAACTGCACCTCCCAGTTGCAAACCATTTCCACTCCCCCTCCCATTCTTTAGATGACATGTCCATCGTGAGCCTCCTGCAGTGCCACAATGATGCCACCCGAAGGTTGCAGGAACAGCAACTCATATTCCGCCTGGGAACCCTGCAGCCTAATGGTATCAATGTGGACTTGATCAGTTTCAAAATCTCCCCTTCCCCAACTGCATCCCTAAACCAGCCCAGTTCATCCCCTCCCCCCCCCCCCCCCCCCCCACTGCACCACACAACCAGCCCAGCTCCCCCACCCACTGCATCCCAAAACCAGTCCAACCTGTCTCTGCCACTGCATCCCAAAACCAGTCCAACCTGTCTCTGCCTCCCTAACCGGTTCTTCCTTTCGCCCATCCCTTCCTCCCACCCCAAGCCGCACCCCCATCTGCCTACTAACCTCATTCCACCTCCTTGACCTGTCCGTCTTCCCTGGACTGACCTCTCTCCTCCCTACCTCCCCACCTATACTCTCTCCACCTATCTTCTTTACTCTCCATCTTCGGTCCGCCTCCCCCTCTTTCCCTATTTATTCCAGTTCCCTCTCCCCATCCCCCTCTCTGATGAAGGGTCTAGGCCTGAAACGTCAGCTTTTGTGCTCCTGAGATGCTGCTTGGCCTGCTGTGTTCATCCAGCCTCACATTTTATTATCTGTGGACAAGATCTTTGTTTCACTTTCAAATGTCTTGTTGTTCATTGAATACTCCCCTGTCTTGTCACTACTACTTCTCTCACTTTTCATGCTTAAATTCCATGTGCCTCTGTTCTGCCCATCTGACCAATTTGTCTAAATCCATAATATAGGACATTTCTCCTCATTGTCAACCACCCAATCAACATTTGCAGATGACACAAACTTGCTTATCTTCCTGACCACATTTTAATTTAGACTGTTTGTTAACAACAAGGGATCTGGCACTGATCCCTGTTGTATGCTACTGGACACCAGCGTTGAGTCACACAAGCAGCCTTCTCCCAACAGTATTTAGGCTAGGAAAGTGAATGACTGCACATTGGGATAGGCCAACTATTTTGTGTCATCCTGTTTATCACAATGGGACATTTGAAGCTTGGGAGTTTTGAGTTCTGGTGCAAACTGACTGAGATCAATTGGTTTTCAAAAGTCAATAAATTAAATTTAATCCTATCCTTGACTGCTGCTGAATCAAACAGAGGATATAATAATCATCTGCATGTTTGATATCTTGAAGCAGAACCAGTTGATCATTGCACAACAAAATTGATATAAGCAATGTAATTAGGATTTCAGTTTTGCATCTACTGTTCCTCAACTCTAACACTATCCCCCTGCCTTATGTATCTTGTTCTGCTTATTTTCCCTCTTCTGTTTCTATAACAACAGTAAAATAGACCCATCCATATTTGTGTTGCTAAGGGTATCTCTGCTAGTTCAATGAGTATGACCACGTGAAGTGGACTGCCTGTATTTGAGCACATGAATCTACTTGAACCCAGCCATTAGCACCGAGTAAACAGTGCTTGGAGAATGTATGAGTATTGCATAGTGACTAGCTAACCATTTTATATCATCATCATCTTTATCTGACAGAGGTGTCAGGTTTCCACGAAATATTCTTTTGCAGTATGGTTGTAATCATGTAGGGAATAATTTCATGTACAAAGTCAAAAAGACTTAAACATTGTTTTCAAGATACATACTACATAAACTTAAAAATAAATCAAATCTATGGCTGCCATTAAAACAGCTGGAAGATGAATCCTGCATGCTATGGGGTAATTTAGCATGGTCAATCCGCCTAAGATGCATGTCTTTGGACTGTGGGAGGAAACTGAAGCAACCAGAGAATGTTAACGCAGACTTTGGGAGAACATGCAAACTCCATGCAGTTAACCAAGGCTGGATTTGAACCCTGGTCCTTGGCACTGAGGCACTAGTGAGCTACTGTGCCGCCCTATTGACAACATGTTGGACAGTGTTTCAGAACAATTTGAAACCTAATCTATGTAATAATCTGCAGGCCATTACACCTTTGTTAGGCACATGGGATTTTATTTCAATTTAGTTTATAGACCTTTATAATTCCAGAAGCCTTGTGAATACCAGTTATTAGCTTCTGTGAAATGCCAGCAGTTGCTACTGTGGTGCATAATATTGAACAGCTGAAGTAATTTGCTGTTTTGATTAGTGAGAGTTTGAAACTATGATATGCAGAAATGAAGATCACAGAAACCCCCCAATGCAGGAAGATGCCACTTTGGTCCATTCAGTCTGCACTGACCCTCTGAAGAGCATCTCCCCCAACCCCAGGACTCTGCATTAACCATTACTAACCCATCTAGCCTGCACATTCCTTGGACACTATGGACAATTTCGCATGGCCACTCCACCTGACCTGCGTATCTTTGTCCCCGTGCCTGTGTGGGTTTCTTCTGAATGCTCGAATTTCCTCCCTCCGTCCAATGTGCAAGCTCCACACAGGCAGTTGCCTGAGGGTGGGATTGAACCCTGGTCCCTGGTGCTGTGAGACAGCAGTGCTAATAACTGTGCCGGAGAGGAGCTGCTTCTGTACGTATGTCAAACATGTTACTAGTTCACTTTTGTGGGCAACCATCTGAACATGATGGATATTTTGCATTTATGGCAGTGGTACTGTAATTGAAATATCTTGGCTTGGTATATGCCCTATAAGTGCAATTTAAAATATTTATATACACCATATCCCTGATATGATGTGGTCTTTGGGAATGTCTTGAGACCAGCTTATGATGGTAGTGTCCTTTTCACGAGTGCCAAGTCAGTAGCCAAAATAATTCAGAACTGCACATTTAAAACCTTCTCAAACTACTTGTTCTAAAGTAAAAAGTAGACTTCCAGTTAAAATAGAATTTATTCAATATGGGAGGTGATAGTCTCATGCTATTATCGCTAGACTATTAATCTGGAGAATCAGGTAATGTTCTGGGGACCTGGTTTTTGAATCCCACCATGGCAAATGGTGGAATTTGAATCCTGTAAAATCTGGAATGGAGAGTCCAATGATGACCATAAAACTGTTGCCAATTGTTGGGAAAAACCCATCTGGTTCACTTCCCTTTTAGGGAAGGAAATTGCCATTCTTACTCGGTCCGGTCCATGTGACTCCAGACTAACAGCAATATGGTTTATTGTAAACTGCCCTCTGGTCAATTAAGGATATGCAGTGACTGCTGACCTAGCCAGAGAAGACCACGTCTTGAATGAATTAAAAAAAAATCTGGTAATGCAAATGTAACGAACTAAATACTACGATGACCAGGAGCTAAGAAAACTTGAAATCGCTGAGGTAATTTAGTTATGTGCAAATGAATGTGGGATCTTCAGCTTAAAGCTGCTTGTGTTCAAGGGCTACCGTACGGAGGGAATTTGTAGCTAATGCTATTGCAATGAACGCCTCCTGTGATTTTGTTAAATTTTAAATATGGAAGTACCTGATTTAAAATATTTGATTAGAGAATATGTGGTGATATTGCTTCAGCTGTGCCTCGTCAATCTGGAAAGGTATGTCTAAGTGATTACATTGTGTGTAGAAGTCAGTTATTTTGAAAAACGATTACTGATACTTTTGTGTCTAGGAAATTCTTGTGTATTGTGGTTTTGATGGACTGTGTGAAATTGTTGATAAATTCTCCTAATTCTGCTCCTGTGTCAATTCAAATATAGGAGATAACATTACCATGTGATTTCATCACTAATAAAGGAGCTAGTGGGAATTAAAAAAGTTGTTCCTGGAAATTGAAAGTAGACTGTCAGTAAATCTGGGCCCTTGGGTTGGTGTTATTTCATACTTGCAAGAACTGGTAGAGCAATTTTTTTTTGTCTTGGTAGCCATCCTTTCTTTGCTCATCATGAACAAGACCTGATACAAGTATGTTTTTATCTTGTGCTGCATGAGTAGGTGTCCTGACTGAATTGTATTGTCTGGATGCTTGCTTACTTGGCCCCCTTTTTTTCCATCTTGATTAACAGCCTTTGCTGCTACTACATTTTTTAAGTTACCCATGAAACGTTGACTCAGCATTCTCCCTCACTTACAAACCAAATACTTTCTTACACTTGTCTTGATCAGATCAATGATATTTTGCTTCTCAGTGATGGTATTAGATGCCCTCTTTCCTGAGTCAAGTCGATTTATGATTTTGTATTGATTGGTATATGGTTATTGATAAAATACAACAGTCCCTATCTTAAATTTAACCCATGTTTGAGACAGAGAAATATGATATGCAGTTACAAATTTCACCGACCTAAGCTGCTTTTTAATTAAACACAAGGCTGCCATCTCCTGTGGCTAAGTTTAAAACCAGCCAGTGTTTTATTGTCAGAAATTATGATTAGCTTATAACTTAATTAATGAGAAACACTTTTGTGAAATAGGCATTATACTCAAATGCATTCTTCCATATAACTCCTGAAAGTAAAAGCTTGACAGTTCCATTTTATTGAATTGCTTGGTGGTGGTAAACTGAGAGAAAATTTTGGGTTCCAAGTGGACTTGTGTTATATAGAGTCTGTCTTTATAGTGGGGCCCGATGTATCTGATCTGTAGATAGGCAAGTAACGTTGTTATTTCCTGTATCATGTATGATAAGTTTCTTGGTACACAGCAGGTGTATCATTGAACTAAGGTTGTGTTTCTTAGCTGGCACTGCTACAATACTGTATCATGACTTTTTTATTTTTCTTCTGAGCTGTGATTTTATTTTGTGGAGGTGGGATGGGTATGCATGGGACCTTCTTTGTTACGTCATCAGGCAGAATGTTGCCCAGTGGAATCATTACTATTCAGTGTAGTTCTGCACCAACCAAGACCTAGGGATCTAAATGCCATCTCTCTATGAATGAGCTTTAACAGTGCAGTAACTGAAATGCACTATATCAACATTGACTGCCTAAATCAATCTCTTAGCTCCTTTTGATCTTTTGGGCTAGCCATTGAGGTTGCCATTTAAGAAGTTCTTCACAGTCTCTGGTTAGCATCTTTTAATACACAGGCAATGGTTTGAGCCATATTTTTTTTTCCCTCCCATTTTTGACAGCTGATGAATGCGGTACCTTGTTATTTTAATTCTTGCATTTATTTGCACTGCTTCCTGAGGGAGTCATCCACAGGCATCAGTGGAAGTGATGGCTCTGGCAATAATAATTGAAATACAGATGGAGAAAATATTTAAATGCTTCGGAAATACATGCTTTATTGTTCCATGCATTGCATCTTTCTCCTCACCTGTGTCAGCACCTGGCCTTTAATTCATCATTGATTTCACAAGATTAATCTTGTATAACTCTTTTGATTATTTATTCCAGTTTTACTCCCATGTTAACTCCTCAGTTTTCGTATTTCAAAGCTCAGCTATCATGATCTAGTTTTCAACCTTGCTCTCCAATGTAGCTTTTCTTTGCCCCTTGGCTGTTTCGGATGTTTTGCCTGTTGCCTTGAACCTGAGTCCACCGCTTGCCTCCCTTTTTGCTCTTCTACCCTTGCCTGTCACTATTTCTCCTTTCTAGTTTCTGTGCCAATGGGTAACTAATTCACACAAATAGGAAACTCATGTTCTTCATAACTCACTCGCTTCGCTGCTTTCATGTCATTATCCCAGATTTGAT
Organism: Stegostoma tigrinum; assembly: GCF_030684315.1. Classification (NCBI taxonomy): domain Eukaryota; kingdom Metazoa; phylum Chordata; class Chondrichthyes; order Orectolobiformes; family Stegostomatidae; genus Stegostoma; species Stegostoma tigrinum. Next base: position 32,330,658 of record NC_081364.1, on the reverse strand, counting down.
TTCTTTTCAAGAATATGTCCCTCTGTCTCACTTGGCATCATCCAGAAATACTAATCTTTGCACTTAGTAACTACCTCCTGAAAGAGCAGGAATCCCAATTGCCTGATCATTCTTGCTCTTGCTCTCACTCTCCAAATCAGCAGACCTATATCTCTCTCCCAGGGCTAATCTCAGTCTCTCTCTTTCCTTCTGGCTCTGACTCTGTGGATATTGTCAGCAGTCTAGCTTATCACTGTCCTCACTCTGTATTCTCTCTAGAACATGTTTTATTGATAATGAAGCTGTTGCTATAAGGTGATATTAACATGATAGCCTTGGCAGAAATGTTTGAGAGTAGTGCCATCTTTTTCCCTGAACAATATTTGCTTGCCTACTTGTACTTGCTGTCCTGAAACAATTATTTTCATGGTCAGCATACCTGTGAGATTGATAATTTTATAATGGTTGTATCCTAGCATGTTGCCATTCCATCCTAGCTCTGCTCCTTTGTAAGCTGATTAATCAGTGTTAGCCCAGACCCTAATGTACCTGAGGAATACAATGTTTATACAAAGTTGTAAGGAAAAGAAGTTTGATTCTGCAATATGTCATATTCATCATGGTAGCATGCTAGAAATCAAGTCCCACTATTCCCGGAATCAGAAGTTAAAGGTTTTCTTAGATAAATTTAAAGACTTTTTTTCTTTGACAAAAATGACTATTTATTAAGAATAGATAGAATCCGACTACTGTGGACATACCTTTGCTCGTTTTAAGCCTTGTCCCCTTAAAATTTCTCAACCACTCATGCACAGATAGACACAGGCATAAAGAAAATGAGTTATGGGCTGAGGAAAAGACTGGGAAGGTAGTTAAATTATCCACATCTACAGGGTTTATGGGACCCACTGCCTCTATCTTCCTTCTCCAAATATTTTCACTTGCTTGCAGAAAGCACAAGGTGACTGATTATCACTTAAAAAGATTCTGACTTATTGTTTAAAAGTGACCGCTTACAATATCTGATGAGCTGTGCACCCTTAAAGATGTACGACTGCCCAGTTGCTCAGAGTCTGTACGTACTGATTGTTTCAATGCCATTCTCAGCATTGACGTCCGGTTCTGGATGTCACTGCTGTGCACAGGTCCACACAGAAGAATATATGTCCTTGGGAATGTTACTGATAGAAAATTAAACTGGCTTTCTTCAGGCTTGTTTTTTTTTTAACTGCAGAGGAAAGGTCAGCATCTTTGTTGTTGAAAGTCCCGTGGCTTCTGACCAATCACTGACACCCACAAAGCGTTCAGCTACTTGGGGGTTAATCTCGGTTATTGGCAGGCAGAAGGCCTTTGTCATTGACAACCGGTCACCATATTGCAGACCATCTGTTGCCTGCCGAATTTGTCTTGGTACACACCCCCTGCTCCAGCTTTTCTATCATTACCTCCCCCACTGACACAATAAAAAGCAGTGTAAATAGGCCTCAGAAGGAGTGCCAGATAACCTCTTTTAAAAAAAATGCAGTAATCCTTTCCGTGATCCTTGGTTTTGAAAACAGTTCTTTCCCCATTTCAAACCACCATCAAAAATACAGAAAAAATAAAAAGATGTGGTTTTTAGAAATACTATAGTATTTATGCCTGTTTTCTTGTGTTCCAGGAGATAACATTAACATTGCCACCTCAAGTAGAGTCTCCTTTTTGGGGGTAAAACTCTCTCCATGGTGTAACCCTTTTCTCTAAATCACCCTTAGGCTTTTCTCCTTCTTTGTCTGGGTGCAGCTGCTGCTCTGAACAACTTGCCTTGTTTCATGCCCAAACCTTCTGTTTCAAATCTCTGTGCACACATATATCAACTATTTCTCACAAGTATCCTTTTCTCATTTTCTCTATGTGGGCAAGTTCTTAACATCACTGATTTCAAATGCCATCTTGGCTCTTTCCACAAATGCATTTACCTCCTCCATCTTCTCTTGTTGCTCTCGTTGCCATGACTGAATATGTCTGATCTTTCGATTGTTTTGCTCTCTATCCACAACACACCGCCTGCCCCTGCCCCCAAGCAAGGCACTGAAATGTCTTTCCCAATTACCTATTCTTTGGCATTTAAACAATTGTGACTCTTGGTAGTTAATGATTTTTTAAAAAAAAAATCACATGCTCATCACATCCTTAATGTCCTTATTGCATTAAGATTATTCCGCTTTGTACGAACCATTCGACCAATATACCCTTCACTTCCATTCATTTAAAGTCCAACGTTTGGATGTTTTGATTTAACTGTTTGTCACTAGATCTGATGAGATTAATCGAAGCATTATCAGCCAAAATGCTCCATCACTGATCAAACACCATCTAGAAAAGCAAAAATAAACAGCAGCTTCTGTTTTCTCCAACACGAACTGTCTTCGCAAGCCACACTTGCTTCCAACAAGAAATGTGAGAAACTCATGAATTTTTTTTGTTCCAAAAATTATGACCCGTCTGTTCAGATGTATCTGCTGCTTCCTGCTGTAACCTTTTAAATTAGCAACTTTCTTGTGCTGTTCGTCCTCCACTCAGTGTCCCTGATATGCATCTCTTCACTAATAAATTGTTATCTATTCAACTTTCTTTCTGGCTTCCATGTCAGCTGATAATATCAGCAAGTTTCTCTCCTTGGGTGTTATCGCTTCTTTTCCCTTTCAAGTCGACCAATAATTATTCTTATTTGGAAAAGAAATTCAAATTTCTTTTCACAGTCCTGATAAAGTTGCCACCCTATTGTTAACCACCTTAACCTATCTGATGATAAATATCTTGCCACCTCCAAAATATACACTGAACCTTTTCAGAACCTTTCGTTAGAATCTCTCCAAATTAGGAGAGGCTCATTTGAAAGAAGTACCACAGTTTTAAAAAAAAATAAATTTATACTGCACAGAGCAGAGTGTTGATGGCTTAGAATATGGACTCTGGTAAATCTGTTTTTCCATGGAAATTGCACAAGTTAATGACTGGCAGTTAACTACCAAGCAGTGTTTAAAATTTAAATACAGCAGGCTGATTCTGAATAGTTAAGTCATTGCTCTGAGAAATAAACCTATTTTGTAGTGTTGAAACAGATGCATTGCATTTACACGTTCTTTCTATTTGTGAAGCGGGCCCTTTATGCTGTCACACAAATGAATATTGTGATCTATGAACTTTAGTGCCAATGTGACATTGAGCATGTAGACTGTATGTCTCCTTGACTGGCTGATCATATCACACAGCAGAATTGTTTGATGTTTGCAACAAGCAGTTGTATTGGCCACATCAGTGCTTGTAAAACACTCGACACACCATCTAAGGCTTAGGCATTCATTCTGCAATTAGAAATTTGCTATGTAATCCTGACAGTTATGCTGACAGTCCTCAATTGGTTTCAGTTAGATTTTCTGTATGACATATTTCTATGTACTGAAGCCACGTACATTAATACACAAGGTCCTACTCTTTTTTTTTTTCCAGACAAAAATAACACATACAAATAATTGTTTCAATTCAAACAATACAGGTAGTAGTTGATCTATGGTTCTTTTCTCAGGACAATGCCTTGATCAATCAAAGTCGAGCTGTTTGGTTTAAAATTGAACAAAGTTTGGCAGTTACTTCACAGTCTTCATTAACTGGTGCGTTCTCCATGGCCACCTCTCTATCAATTGGAATCCACTTGATGAGCAACCAGCAATTGCTTCTGGTACGGTGTATCATTTTACCTTTACTTTGGTACTTCTTGCAAGCGATCCTGATGAGTATAAAGTGAAAAGCTTTAACAACAGGTGTCTTTTCTTTCAGTAGCACTCAAGTTCTAGTCTATTTGCTATTTCTCTCGCATGACCTTTCCTCTGTTTCTAAATTATCACGCTGCCTATCCAATATCCAGGATTGAATGAAAATAAATTTCCTTCAATAAAATAGTCGGAAAAATAAACCTACTTACCTGCTACAGACTACTTTCCTTTGCCACTGACTCCATTCCTTTTCCTGTAACTGAGTAAGATTCTTCAAAATTTTATTTAATGTTTAGAACTGATGAACTTCAACCACACTTTGCACTGGAAATTGCAGTAACATTACACAACTGTGTTCTGTAAATTATCTGCAGTTGAAGCTATCGTCAATCCTTTAATTAGCTGTGGACTTGACATATTTTCTTGCTCTCCTATGATTGACCTTCCTCAAACTTGAGCTCATTCAAAACTCTGCCCATGCCTGAATGTGTAGCAATTGCTGCTCACGCATCGTTTGCATTTGCTTAGTCCTCTCTATTCAAGTGGGATAGAGGTGTGGACTTCTCATGGATACTGACCATTCTAGGTAAAATTATTGTCCCAACATTTTTATTTCTCAGTTGTGTGTTATCTGAAATGCATATTGTAGAACATAGAACTGTACAGCACAGAAACAGGCCCTTCAGCCAATCATGTCTGTGCCAATCATGATGCCATTCTAAACTAATCTCACCAGCTTGCATATGGTCAGAATCCCTCTGTTCTCTGCCTGTCGGTGTGTCTGTCCAAATGCCTCTTAAATGTTGCTATTGCATATGAAATCTCAGGCAGTGTTTTAATCAACTCCAACATCCTTGCGATTGATTTTCTTCTTGAGCATTCCTTCAGTTCTATTCTATGTATTTAATTTATTTTGATCAAACTTGATCACATATGATGACCAGTATTGCACCATTTGTTAGTCCAAGGCATTGAACTGTATTTTATTCTTCGCTGCCTTTCCTAACTAGTACCATTTCTTGTCGTTTGTATGTGTGTTGAAAATAATGTTTTTATTTTAGTTACTTTATCTTGGAAGTGTGAAGATGGCTATCACTGTGACATTTTAAGTCATAGCTCTTGCATATTAAAAAAAATCAACCAGGGACTGTTGCAATTGTAGTATGACTATATCTTCAATCTCTTACAATGTATGATAGGATTTTGCATTCCAAGCATGGTGCAGTTATTCTTGTGCTTTTTCAGCATACTAGCTTGTTGCATGTTCAGAAAGCCCATTATAAAACCATTCTTAAATTAAAAGTTGTACCTTGAGGTCATTGCACTGCCTTTTTTGAATTAATTTGGTTATTGGCTATAAAAGCTGTTTTCTAATCTAATAAATTGCTGTCTATCAACTTTTTAAATAACTCTTATGAATTCTACACCAGAAAATTTCCAACAGATGTCCTTCTTGTTTTGTGGTTAATTTTGTCATCTTTTTAATTATGTTATTCTAACCGAATATAGAACAAATTGCTCATGAAATTTTTGCATTCATCCAGATAATTTCAGCAAAATATCTCAAATACTGTTTGAAACCACATCTATACTTATTTTATTTTGTCATATTGTACTTAGAAAAAAAATGAATCCATATTTACATTGATGTACTGCTGAAATCTTAATAACATAACAGATGTTTCAGTTGCCCTCTTTCTAAGTGGCGCTCTTAACTTTGTCCCAACATTTCATTTAAGACATAGTTGAATGGATTGACATATTGTGCATTCACCTCCCAGGGATGTGACACCATTAACTTAATCAAGGTCTCATAGCGTTAACTGTGATGGTCAATGAAGTTAATCTGTGTGACTGTAATCTGTAATTTGGTTCCTGGTTCCCGGTAGGTGTAGATACCACAAGCAAGATGGATGAAGAGAGAATTGCAAGTTTACTTTGAATATTGTGACAATACTGTGGCTTTAAGATGAGTATTTTGTCCTTTTTGGTTTAAGAAGTAAGGCTGTGACAGAGGTGGTGAGTTGTCTGCTTCAAAGCCAATAAAGTAAACAGCTTGCTAGGCCTATGATTTTTTTTTGAGAAGATGGAACAATAGAGCCAGCCTGAATGGATGGGGTCAAGCACCCCAGAGTCAGGATTTTTAGTTTTACTTTTTCGGTAGCAGTTGCTCCTGGGGTTTTGAAGCTGTAGTACATTGCTCCCTGATACACTGTTTCACTCTGAGTTTTCTCTTGATACTTTTCCTCACGGGCTTGAGAATTACATGTGAGACAATCTCCTTTTACTGAACTTGCCTTTGCTAAAGGTGTGTTTGTAGGATGTTACTATATCGGAAAAGGTACTGTTTCGTAGTTAAATACTCTATTATTCTATTTCCAGTAGAGTTAATTTATTCCAATTCCTTCTTCGTTTTGTTGTATTTTAACTGTAGTATATGAATAAAATGTGTTCTGCTTCAAGACTGGTAGTTGGACCAATCAAATTGCATCTGGAACACAACCTGGCACTTGCCTTTAAATAATAAAAAGTTGGGACCTTGGCCATCTGTTGAAAATATTTTGAGATGGTATGTTCTGGTCCATAATAATGTGGATTGAACTTTTTGAGGCTGTGATGAGTGAGAGGGGAGTACTGATAGTTGTGGTGTTATGAAGGAGGCACCAATTAATGATTGAAAGTTAGCTGTCAGATGCTATTTAAATGTTAAACAGAGCAGGTCGACTCTGATCAGGGTATTGCCCTCAAATGAACCTGTGACTGACAGCCACATCTTCTGTTGAGTGGGAGCAGGTGCAATTTGTGTGTGTATATATGTTCTTGTAGTGAAACTGTTGGCTTTCTCTTGTATTGATATTCTTGCAAATTGTTCTGATAAGTGTAAGACAAAAACTTAAACAAAATGTTTTTTTCATCTATACCTGAGTTCTATGTTACCAAATGGCTATTTGACACAATAATTAAAACACATTGCTTCCTGGTGAACATTAAAAGGTAATCTTTCCTTCTAACAAAGGAAGAAAAGATTTTTATTCCTCACAGTAACCTTGTTAGCACTTTGCACGTTTTCAATCTCCAGATAATTAAAGGGCCTGATTTTTTTTTCTCTCTAACTGCTTTCTTCCCTTCATTGGCCCAAAAGAGACAGAAGCTTATGTACTGCATCTATATGCTTGGCCTTCCATTGAAAGGATGTTAATAACTAACTATCACTGATGAAGAAATTGCTGAGTTTTGGGACAAAATCACACGATGAGCGAAGAACTTGCCCTTCAGACAGGACGCACATACTATGTTCTTCGTCTGCTTGTTCAACCTAATGCAAGTTTGGTAGGACACTGATAATGTGCATTCCACTGGGTGGCCCCTGGACCCCATCATATTTTTAGGTTTAGGTCATTACTGCGGATCTGATAAAGAAATCTCTTGTATCCAAAAATCAGAAAAAGCAAATTACACCACTGATTTTCTGGTCTGTTGACCTGTAACCAAAAACAACACAATATCGTGGGTCCTGATTGGAGTGCTAAAGACATGTATTCCAGAACTAGCTATGCTTCCAGTCAAGTTAATCTAATGTAGCTACAACACTGGCATCTACCTAAGAGTTTTTTAAAAAATGCCCTTCCTTCTGTTCCCAAAAGGAGGATGAATAAAATGTAGGCTGATTGCTTATCAGTCTTCCACCATCAATTTTTAACAATGATTTTAGGTGTCATTGTCCATGCTGTTTTAGTCACACGTAATCTCCCAGTTATCTTGTTAACTGATGCTTAATTTGTATTCCCACAAGGTATACCGCAGCAGCTCTCCCCTAAGCCTCGTCACCCTAATTTGGAAAAGTATAACCAATCTCTCATCATTTGGGCCAAAATCAGAGAATTCCTTGTTTAGTAGCATTCTGAGAGTACTCCATTACCTGAACTACAGTGGTTCAAGACAGAGTCACTTGTGCCTGCTTGAGCAATTAAGCATGGCCTATAAGTGATGGTCTTAGTATCAACTTTTGCATCCTGTAAATGAACACAAAAATGAATGGCAGAAGGGATCCAGTAGACCATCTGTTATCATGGTGGGGGGTGTTGAGGGTATGGGGGGGAGGGGGGAATATCTTGTAGATTTTGGGCAGGCTTTAGAATTTTCAATTGTTATTGGAAATGCTCCTCAGTTAATGTAATTTATTCTGTAACATTTTTTCTACTGGTTCCTTTTTGACATTGTAGAAGTTGTAGGAAATTATTTAGGGGTCAGAGAGGTGACTTGCTGTCAAGTAACAGCAGATTATTTGACATTTTCTCCATTTAAAAATACAGAGTGGCATGATCCTAAGATCAGAATTTTTTTAGCTGTGTTAAAGATTTTGCATGGTGGCTGGTGGAGAATACTTCACAAAGCATGCAAAATTTTTCTATCCACTTTCCATCCTTTTCTTTTACATGGTGAAGGTTGCTAGTTTCTCAATTCTCCTTCTTCTTGTTTTTAAACTCCATGTTGTGTGATACCTGTAGTTTTTTTTAATGGTACTTCCTGTCATGATAAGATCCCAGTAAGTCAAATCCCAGAGCATCTGCTCTACATATTAAAATAAAGTGGTGCTTCCTGATAGCTAAAAGACCACTATGTAACCTGAAAAAGAAACCGTTATAGGAACTCAGCAGGCCTGACCGCAACTGTGTAACTTGATTTGCTGAAAAATGTACTTTGCTTTTAAAAAAGGCAAATAAAAGCATACAATAAAGCCGAAGTATGTTTTTGAAAAAAATTGTCAATTTAGTTCGTTCAGGCCTTGTTCAAGGCATTGAAAAATGTCAGGAGTTAGCTTTTGGGGGAGGGGGCATGGTGGCAGCGGTGGTGGTGGGGACAAAACTGATCTTTTCTTGCTTCGGGAGCTGTCTTTGCATAAGCATGATACTTTACACCCACCTTTCCCCAGGAGATTTCTGTCAAGTGATGGCTTGTGCAGCATTCCATGATTTTCCCATGCTTGTGTAGCCCAACTTTGTTCTGATTGATCAGCCGGGTCACATGACAGGTATAAACAAGTTTAGTCATTCTGGAGTTAGCTGTGTGAAACTTTGGTTTATCATGAGCGTCATTTGACTGAATTTGTCATTTTCCTGGCAGGAATGGCACACAACGTTGAGACCAAATTGTGTTGCCTGAGCTTGACTCATCACAATTTCACTTAAACTATGGTGACTACTTGGGAAGTTGGGAGTAATTTCAATCGATACTGGTTTTGGAAAGGATTGTCTGTAGTTTATAAACTTCTAGCTCGAAATATGTCCTTTTTACTGTTGAGTCAGTTTTTTCAACATCTGAAATTTTTATACATGTTTTTGTCAATTGATAGCACAGTGCATCAAAAGGGAGATCACAGCCTTGGGCAGTGATTTTTATTCAGTTCAAAGCTGGTACTTAACTAACATGCAACTTCCCTTTTTTCCCCTGCCACAGAAATACTAAGGATTAAGACACCATCTTCATATTTTGTTACTGTATAAATTCTGTGGTGCTTTCTGATGTCTTTCATTGGCCTTGTTAAATAAGACATTGGCATAAATTGGACGCAGATTAGCAAAATATAGTGAAGGTAATAAATAGAACTATCCCTCTGTGCCATATTATTTAGTGGTTATGTTATTGTGTTCCATGTTTTTTAGGGGTTGAGCAGAAGAGAATATTGTTCTGAAAATTTAAGATATTTCTCATAGTCCCCTTTTTGTATTTTTCTAGAGAGTAAACAACGAAGATAGACCACTTTGCTCCCTTCGTTTCAGAAATTATCTTCACAACTGTGATCTGGTATTCCTCTAAGAATTCAGCGTTTTTCCTTCAGATTCAGATCCTGACTTTTAACACAATTCAAATTTCTTCGAGGCTAGCTGTATCTTCGGTATAAAGTCCTTGGATATGTAAGTTGTGCTCTTTTGCTGTTTTTCTCAACATTTTATTCACTTTTATATGACTAACTTTTCACCCATTGCCTTTTTATGTTGTTACCACGAATGTGTTCCCGTCTATCTAAAAACAAACTGATACAATAGATTTGCACATTGAGTTCAGTCAGTTCATTCTCTGCTCTTAATTTAACCTTTTTTTAAACCCATTTGGACTGCCATACATTTGTTTAATAATAACATTGGCTATTCCATTAGAAACCTCCTGCGTGCCGCACCCCCCCCCCCCCCCCCAGCCTTCCAATGGGCCCATTTCCTGAACAACAACTTTATTCACTGTGCCTTTCCATGTAAGAGAGAGAAACTTGCTCTTTTTTTTACCCATTCTCTCCTCACCATCCAATTCCTTAATGAATCAGTGGTTTGATTCTTCTTCTTTCAGTTTAGGATCCTATATTTGATGCTGACAATGCCATTTTCCCAACTTTGGGAAAAGCAAATGTACATTGGGTAACCCCTTTTTATGTGGTGCACCTCCAATGGGTCCATGAGCATGATCCTGAGTTAATGGTCATGATCATTTGAATTCTCCACCTTTTACTCCTAAACTAACCTCTTTCTTCCTGTACTGTTCCATTGAAACTCCACACAAATTCTTTTGGTTAGAAACTTTTTAGCTTTCTGAATTCAGCTGAGTTCAGCAATTGCTGTGGAAATCTCTCCATTTTTCTTGGCTGGTGTTTATTCTAGTTTGTCTATTATTTTCTTTCTCCTCTTGCTTTTGAATGGCAACTGTTCACTCTTTGTACCATTCACGTCTTGTCTACATACTTTTTTTGTATCTTCCCTTTCTGCATTACCACTCTCTTCAGCCTTCTACGGCCAATTCTTTTGTCATTTTACTCTCTCCTAACTTCAGCCTTAACACACACCCTCCCTTTTCTTGTTCCCACATACCACCTTTTCATGTGTTTAACACTTATTGTAATTCTAGTTTTTAAACTAGTTCTGATGGAAAGTCACTGTTATTAATAATTATTATTAAATATTAATTATTTTTCATTTACAGATGCTACCTGACCTCACCATTTCCATTGTTTCTTGTATTTCCAGCATCTATATTTTGCTCTTGTATAGATTGTCCTTCCTGGAAATTGACACATCTACTGACTGTTTCTTACAATTTCAACATTGAGGACAATGATTATTCATTTCTCAATTCTTCTTAAATGCTTTAGAAGAGTATTTCTGGCTGTTGGAATGACAAAACAATAATCTTGGTGGGTCCAAATTGTTCTTTACGCACAAACTTTGTCATGATAATCCTTCTTGGGCAGTAAAATTATCTAATAGTAACAGTTTGCATTTGTATGGTGCCATTGGTGTCACGAGACACTCTGAGGAAAATTATCCTTACATCCTCTTACAGATTTGTTATTCCATAAAGTGAATTGCAGACCAAGTGGTGGTTTTTCCTGTAGCATAAATGTCGAAGTAAATTCCCTATTGTGCAGGTAGTTGAAAGCATTATTTCACTTTTACATTTTTTTTCAATTGGGAATTCCCAGCTTTATCATTATAAACAAGCCCAGGGGTGCACATTTTGTTTGCTACAAATTCTGAAGTAATGACTGATAACTTGGACTTGCTCCATCCTGTAACAATGCCTGTGCAATGCTGATATGGCCTATAACTTTGAAGTAGTAATCAGTTCATGCATAACAAACTTTTTCATTATGCCCAGAAATAAAAGCAATGTCAAACCACATGATTAATCTAAAATTTGGGCCTGTCTTGGTCATTAACTTTCTTCTTGCAGTCTTTCTTCTATGCTGGGGAAAAAAAAAACTGGAATGCTAAATAATTGATAAGGGCAAAATATGGATATCTCAGTTGCTATCATTGTACAGAGCACACAAGATTTTTGTCTTTGCAAAAGAAATATGCAATGACTGTGTATTCAGTACATCATTAAAAATTTTAATTCAGTTATTTAGCTGTTAAATTGATCAGAAGAGTGAATGATTTATGTTCTGTGAAATAAGTATATTCAAAAACTCAGTTTAATAAAATATCTTAGACAACTGCTACTGCAAGAAAATGCTGCGCCATGGGAGAACGCAACACCTACTTGAGTGTTAATAAATCTGTTTGTGATTCAGATGCATGCCATTTACTATTTTTAAAAGTGCAAAACTAGGTTCAGCATAATACATTGTCTTCATGGTTGGGAGGAAAATAGCAAATAAAAGCTAGACAGGTCTCAGGAGAGAGGAGTTGAAAGGAGAATTGCTCTTGGAGGTATTGATGAAGGAAGAAGGATTTTTTTTTTCAAAGAATGACATGTAGGTTGGCGTGACTTGTGAATTGAATGGGACCCAATTTTCACGATTGCTGTGATTAATCCCATGTGGACCGTGCACAGATAAGCAGGTAAATGTGATTAATGAATAGCACTGTTGAAAATTGTCAAAACTAAAAATTCAGTGGTGTAGTGAGAATTTTAAAAAAAATCAATGATACTATCTGTTTTCTGACCAGGAGCACATCAAGCTGACGTGCGTTTCTGTCCCAACAGCTCCTGCAGATTCTAACCGGCAGTTGACAGTATTTTCAAGCCTGACCTGAGGTAGGGCATTGCACTTGTGAAAATATTTGGTTATCTTAATTTGCTGTGATCCTGTTCAAGATAGTGCTATGTATTTTCCTTTTTTGGGGATTGCACTTCCTATGACCACACCAGATCTTTTCTGCTGGGAATTTTTTCCCTTCGATAAACATTCTTACTAAAAATGCTTGTTTTGCCTTACTCATTTGTGACTACAGAAGGATTCTAAAAGGCAGTGTTGTGTGATTTAGACGCCTTTAGGAGGCAGGTAGGATTTTACCTTACAGCGTTAGGATTAGGCACACCTATTTGCATGCTGTAGGTTTCTACCCCCGTTATAATATCAACATTAAAGTCACAAATGATATTCTCTATGAATGTGGCAAAGACAATAACACTCGTTGAAGTTTTCTCTGCCTGCCAGCCATCTTCTGACATGGTTAACAATGTCATCCTGTTCAATACTCCTCCTCCACTTACTGGGTGGGAATGTATTAATTTGGTTCCATTCCTCTGTCTGATTCTAGTCTGAGTATTGCATGCAATGGTTTATCTTCCTGTTCTCTGACAAGTACGTCTGATATCCTTCAAAGATCTGCCCTTGTCCTCCTATTTCTCATTTCTGTGGTGCTCCTGGATGACATAGGCACGTGGGAGCAGGACTAAGCCATTCAGCCGATTGAATGTGCTGTGCTATAGTAGATCATGGCTAATCATCTACCTCAATGCTGTATTCTGGCACTATCCATATCTCTTTAATATCGTTTGGAATGAGAAAATGTTCTGAACGTGGTGAATGATTGATCTTTCACAACCCTCTCTGCTAGGGAGTTCCAAAAATTAACAAACCCCCTGAGTGAATCACAATCCTAAATAGATTGTTCCTGATACTGATACTGTATCCCCTGGTTCCAGACACCACAACCAATGGAAATAAGCTTTCTGTATTTCCTGTTGGCCCTTTTTTGTTTAAAGAATTTTGTGAGTTTCTGTGAAATTGCCTCTCTTTCTCTTTTTGGTTCTTCTAAATTCATTAAACACCAGCTCACTCTCCTGAATTTCTTCCTACAGGACAATACCACCATCACAAGAATCAGTAGAGTGAACCTCCGCTGCAGTCCCTCTCTGGCAGGTATATTTCTCCTTGGTCAAGTGGTTCCATTTTATGCACTATTAAGGACCAGACCACATGCCCTCAAAAAAAAATGAAGATCGCTTAGAGCCTAACTTTTTCTTAAAGGCAAGTCTCTGGTGTTTTGTTCTGGATGCAATTTGACTGGTCAGAATACAGTATTTAAAGCAAAACATACTTTATTCATCCTTGATAATTAAAATACAATGAGCGAAAGAAGAAATTTTAATAATTTAACTCTGTTGGAGAAATTAACAAAATAATAGATTATTAAATATAGTAACATCCCATAAACACACCTTTTGGCAAAAGGCAAATTCAGAAAACCGACTGTCGCGTGCAACTTTAGCAGCAGGAAAACACTGGGTGAAAACAGAGTGTAGTAGGAAAAGATGTACTGCAGCTCCCATATTCTGATAAGAGCCTAGCAACAACTGCTGAAAGCTAAAACTAAAAATCCTGGTTCTTTGGGAACTTGATCACACCCATTCAGGATTCTTCTGTTGTTCCAACATTTTTAAAAAAAAAGCCTCAAAGATTGTTCACTTTGAGTTTTCAATAGACAGCTCTTCACCTCTGCCTTAAAATAATGCTTTTTTTAAAATAAAGGACAAAATACACCTCTCAAATCCATAGTATTGTATCAGCACAGTACTCCATAATGTGCTCTTACCAGTGTTCTGTACAATTGAAACAAAATTTATTTCCACTTGCAATCGAATCCTCTTATAGTAAAGACTAATGTGTTGTCCCCTGCAATATGTACTACCTTTCAGTGACTTAACAAGGATACCTAGGTCCTTTGGAACATAAACATTTCTAATCTCTCATCATTTAAGAAATATTCTGCATCTTTGTTCCTCCTGCCTAAGTGGATAACCATGCACTTATCCACATTATAGTCCATCTGCCATGCTTTTGCCCACTCACTCAGTCTGTATCAATCCCTGTGAAACCTCTTTGGTTCCTCCTCAACGTGCATACCCACTGAGTTTTTGTCATCTGCAGATTTGGAAATGTTACAGTTTGGTCCCAAATTTGAATCATCAATCTAGATTACGAACACCTGAGATCCAAGCTGTGTCCTTATGGTACTGCACTGGTCACTGCCTGCCAACCACCTGAAAATGAACCACTTTATTCATACTGTTTGCACCTGTTTAACTGAGTTCAAGAATTACAGTGGAATATCTGTCAATCCACACTAGTCTGCTTTACCTGATCTCATGCACTGAAGCTTTTTCTTAAACTCGTATCTTGTGTGGGACTTTATTAAAAGCCTTCTGAAAATTCAAATACACCACTTCCACTAGTTTTTCCTTTATTAATTTTGCTAGTAACATCCTTTAAAATGATCAGGTTTTCAAAAAACGCTTTTCCCTTTCAAAAATCCATGTTGACTGTCCAACTAGTCATTTATTTTTTAAATATTCCCATGTTTTACAACAGATTCTAGCATTTTCCCTACTACTGACGTAGGCTAACAGGTTAGTAGTTCCCTTTCTTCCTTCTCCATTTTAAATTTTACAGTCTACAGGCACTGTTATAGAATTAACAGAATTTTGAAGATGGATTCAAAATTCTAGTTATTTCTTCCAACACTTGAGGGTGAAGGTGATCAGGTCCCAGAGATTTGTAAACTTTGTTAATTTGTCTAACAAGAGTTTCTTTCAATTCTTACCAGATTGTCGGATCTTTTTTGTATTTCAGACAGACTACTACTTGTGTTTTCCTTTGAAGACAGACACACAGTAATTATTTTGCTTCTCTGCCATTTCTCTTTTCTGTTATAAATTCTCCAGTCTCTGCCTGCAATGGATGCAGACTTGTGTTTGCTAATATTTTCTGTTATTCATATCTATAGAAGCCTTTGTAATATGTTTTTTGTTTTGCGATCCACAATGATACTCTTTTATTTTTCTTTGTTAATTTCTCGGTCTTCTTTTCTTAAAATCTAAAATTCTCCTTACCTGTGCAACTTTTATTTGAAAATGTTATAAATCTTCTCTTTTACCTAGTAATAATTTTAACTTCTCCAGTAAGTCATGATGAACTTACTTTTTCCTATTGGATATTTTTGCCTTGAAATAATTGCTTTTTCAAACCAATCATGAATTCTGTAAGCACTAGTATTGCCTATCTACTGTCATATGTTAATTTATTTTCTGATCTACCACAGTTATCTTCCTCCTCTGCTTCACAGTTGCCCTTATTTAGATTTAAGACCTTAGTTTCAGATTAAAAGACAGAATTTTCCATGAAGTTTGAAAAAGATATCATATTATGACCACTATTTGCACAAAGTTCTTGTGCAACAAGATTGTTAATTGGACCTTTCTTATTTGCATTATGCCAGATCAAAATATCCCGTGCCTTAGTTTTCTTGAGCAATCTGTTGAGGAACCAACAATTGATACTGTATTTTTTTTTCTTTGTTAATTTCTTGGTCCTCCTTTCCTGAAATCTAAAATTCTCCTCAAACACATTTTAAAAATTCTTCCTCCATGGCATTGGTACTTATTAGATTTACTCAGCTCAAAATGTAGTTTGAAGTCATCCAGATTATTGTATTCACCTTGTTACGTGCATCTAAAGTTTCAGGATTTTAGCCTCTGCCCTACTATATACAATTGTTATAAACCACTCTTTGCTACCCTTCGATATTTCTTAGCTTTATCCAATCGTTTCTGAAAAAAAAAAATGTGGGGTGAGTGTGACACTGACTAGGCCAGCATTTCTTGCTTATTCTTAACTGCATTGAGAAGATGGTTCAAGAAGGCAGTTCACCATCACAACAGGCCATGGGCTGTCAGGGAGGGAGTTCGAGGATTGTAGCCTGGTAACGGCGATATATTTCCAAGTAAAGATGATGTGAGGGAAACTTGCAGGTGTGGTATTCCCATGTATCACCGGCCCTTGTCCTTTTTAGATGGAAATGGTTGTGGGTTTGGAAGGTGCTGTCTAAGGAGCCATGGTGAATTTTTGCAGTGCAGCTTGGCAATGGTACACACTGCTGCTTCATATTGGGAATATTTGTGAATATGATGCCAGTCAAGCGAGCTACTTTTTGTTTTAAATGGTATCTAGCTTCTTGATTTTGGAAGCCACATTCATCCAGGGAAGTGGGATATATTCGATCATACTCTGAATTTGTGTCTTGTAGATGGTGGACAAGCTTTAGAGAATCAGGAGATGAGTTACTTGCAGCAAGATTCCTAATTTCTGACCTGGTCTTGGAGCCACTGCGTTTGTGGTGATGCAGTTGAGTTTCTGGTAAATGGTCATCACTGGATGTTGCTAGTGAGGGATTCAACGATGGTAACATCAATGAATGTCAAGGACAATGATTAGATTCTTTCATTTGGAAATTCCCTCTATCTCTAACACATTGATTCCGTCCCTATTTCCCAGAACCAGTCCTAGAGCCTCAGAAATCTCAAGACCTCACTCTCCCACCAAGCTTTTAGTTGTACTTTTTTTTGTTTGGAAGCTTCTGATTTCGCTGCTAGGTAGCACGTGGTGCTCAGAGCCATCTGTGATTACAACTTTGGAGATTCAGCCTTTCAGAATGTCTAGCTGCCTAAATTGTACTTTCAGGACCTCATCCTTCTTTCTAACTGTCATTGGTGCCAATGTGAAAGACTACCTCCTGATTCTTCAGCTTCACTCAAACGAATGTCCTGCAGCCACTCTGAGATACTTGACCCTGGCACTGGGAAGGTACATAGCAACCTTAATTCATGTCTGCTATTACAGAAACAATTGTCTATCTCTTAACTATCTCTTAATCTATCGCTATAGAGATAACAAGGTGTGGAGCTGGATGAACACAGCAGGCCAAGCAGCATCTTAGGAGCAGGAAAGCTGACGTTTCAGGCCTAGACCCTTCAGAGTGCTGATGAAGGGTCTCTGCCCAAACCGTCACCTTTCCTGCACCTCTGCTGCTTGGCCTGCTGTGTTCATCCAGCTCCACACCTTGTTATTTCAGATTCTTCAGCATCTGCAGTTCCTATTATCTCATCATCTATCACTATTGCCCTCCACTCTTCTTTCTCCCTATACGTACATTTGTGGTGCCACAGGCTTGGACCTTGCTACAGTCCTCTGAATCATCGCCTTCATCAGTATCCAAAGTGGTTGTTGAATGAGGAAGTTTCAGACCTCCTGATCTAGCTAGTCTATTGCCTGTGTCCTAACATGAACTAGGTCCTTCATATCCATCACCTCTCAGCTTGTTGATCTACATTGGCTCTCATTTTAGTAAAGTCTTAATTCTTGTCAAGTTTTTAAGTAGTTTGGCCTCTTCCAGCTCCACAGTCAATATTCCTGATAAACATGCTATTGCAGCATAAACTCCTTGAGCCCCTCTGCTACTTTTTATGACCCTCTATAAAACGTCTGACCAGGCTTTTGGCTGTTTGCTCCAAGAGCTCTTTTTTTGGGGCATGATGTCAAATGTTCCTTTTATGTGGTATTGTGAAATGCCTTGGAATGTTTGATTACCTTTCAAGGTGCCATAGAAATCCAAGTTGTTATTGCAAGTGTTGCTGTCTTCACTTGCCCAAAGGAGTGAAACCAAAAGACAAGATAGCCCAAGAGTGAAGAGAAACCTGAGGAGTCAGAAACATTGATGGGGGTGGAGGTTGAAAGGAGACAGACAATGCAAATACATTCCTCCCAGAATTGCAAGAAATGCAAATTAGACTGGAAGGTGGAGGTCATCTTTACTTACCTAACTCCAATTATTTAATCACATTAGTCATTACTAATGTTGAGCAATATTTCTGGCGCTTCATATTAACCATTAGAATGCTAAATACTTGCAAACCATTGTTTGAAGGTGAAGCAAAAATACAAATTAACAGAAAAGTGCCAGTAGTTGATAGGAACAATTTGGTACATTGGAAATGATTAACAGCCCTTTGTGAAGAAATAACTTCAGCTGATTAGTTTCTAACAAGTACATTATCAATTCACGCACTTTCTTGTGGAGATATGCTAGTTTTACGTTACATTTCTCTGTGCGTATCGATTTATATTTAGAACATAGAACATAGAACAGTACAGCACAGAACAGGCCCTTCAGCCCACAATGTTGTGCCGACCATTGATCCTCATGTATGCACCCTCAAATTTCTGTGACCATATACATGTCCAGCAGTCTCTTAAATGACCCCAATGACCTTGCTTCCACAACTGCTGCTGGCAACGCATTCCATGCTCTCACAACTCTCTGCGTAAAGAACCTGCCTCTGACATCCCCTCGATACTTTCCACCAACCAGCTTAAAACTATGACCCCTCGTGCTAGCCATTTCTGCCCTGGGAAATAGTCTCTGGCTATCAACTCTATCTATGCCTCTCATTATCTTGTATACCTCAATTAGGTCCCCTCTCCTCCTCCTTTTCTCCAATGAAAAGAGACCGAGCTCAGTCAACCTCTCTTCATAAGATAAGCCCTCCAGTCCAGGCAGCATCCTGGTAAACCTCCTCTGAACCCTCTCCAAAGCATCCACATCTTTCCTATAATAGGGCGCCCAGGACTGGACGCAGTATTCCAAGTGCGGTCTAACCAAAGTTTTATAGAGTTGCAACAAGATCTCTTGACTCTTAAACTCAATCCCCCTGTTAATGAAAGCCAAGACACCATGTGCTTTCTTAACAACCCTGTCCACTTGGGTGGCCATTTTAAGGGATCTATGTATCTGCACACCAAGATCCCTCTGTTCCTCCACGCTGCCAAGTCAACACGGCTTTGTGAGGGGTAGGTCATGCCTTACAAACCTTATCAAGTTCTTTGAGGATGTGACTAGAAAAGTTGATGAGGGTCGAGCTGTGGATGTGGTGTATATGGACTTCAGTAAGGCATTTGATAAGGTTCCCCATGGTAGGCTCATTCAGAAGGTCAGGAGGAATGGGATACAGGGGAACTTAGCTGATTGGATACAGAATTGGCTGGCCAACAGAAGACAGCGAGTGGTAGTTGAAGGAAAATATTCTGCCTGGAAGTCAGTGGTGAGTGGGGTTCCACAGGGCTCTGTCCTTGGACCTCTACTGTTTGTAATTTTTATTAATGACTTGGATGAGGGGATTGAAGGATGGGTCAGCAAGTTTGCAGACGACACAAAGGTCGGAGGTGTCGTTGACAGTATAGAGGGCTGTTGTAGGCTGCAGCGGGACATTGACAGGATGCAGAGATGGGCTGAGAGGTGGCAGATGGAGTTCAACCTGGATAAATGCGAGGTGATGCATTTTGGAAGGTCGAATTTGAAAGCTGAGTACAGGATGAATATTTTCGAAGGGGGTTTATCGGTTTTTGTTTCCCTATAAATCTGGATTTGGACTTACTCCCTGTTTATTTTTCACCTGCTTCATTAAATATGATAACTGTGAATGATTGTATACATTGTTTTATTAACATATCTTCTAGATCTGAGGAGTAGGCAAGTCGTTTTCCCCCAGCAGAGTGGAAATGCGGTAACAAGTTCGGGCAGGCAACACAAGGAAAGGCGTTGACTGACGGCGGCCGAGTTCCTCTATCATCGCCACCGTCTTTGATTCAGACAAGAGCCATGTACGGAAGCTCCAGGGCAGTGGGCCACGTGGAAGGCAGCCCATCGCGGTCTCCCCGGCTTCCCCGCTCACCTCGCCTGGGACACCGTCGAACAAGCAGCGGCGGGACCGGCGGAGCCGGCAAGACCCTGTCCATGGAGAACATCCAGTCTCTGAATGCAGCCTACGCTACGTCGGGACCCATGTACCTGAGTGATCATGAGGGAGTCGCCTCCACCAGCTTTCCCAAAGGCACCATGACCCTGGGCAGGGCGACTAACAGAGCCACCTATGGGGGGCGGGTGACGGCTATGGGCAGCAGTCCTAACATCGCCTCGGCTGGCCTCCCTCCCGGGGGAGATGCCCTGTCTTTCAGTGATCACCACCAGCAGAGCGGCATGGTGACCCCATCCTCACACCACCACCACCATCACCAAGTGCCCTCTACCCTGAGGCAGGTCCGGGATAACGCCGTGGTCGATCTACAAGCGCAGCTCAAGGATCTGCAACGAGAGAACGAGATCCTCCGGAAGGAGCTGGAAGTTAAAGACACCAAGCTGGGATCGTCCATGAACAGCATTAAAACTTTCTGGAGTCCCGAGCTGAAGAAGGAGAGAGTGCTGAGGAAAGAGGAGGCGGCCAGGATGTCGGTGCTTAAAGAACAGATGCGAGTATCTCATGAGGAAAGTCAGGTATGTATCTTTCTTTTTATGATTTGATCTCAGTTTTCCGAAGGTATTTGCTTTGAAATATTTAAATTGTGGTTTGCTCCAGTCTTTGTTTTTCTTATATAAAGCAAGCACTTCGGAGTACAGATTCACATCGAGATCAACCAAGAGATTACAGGATCCTCTGCTAGGTCGCTGCTAATCTTTCTCAGCATGCTCAGACAGCTGTCTGGAGATCCTGTCAACTTTTAACCTGAGCGCTCTACCCACTGAGTTCCATAGTTAAATCTGCCATCTTTAATTTGGCCACACAATATTAAACCTACATTGCAGTCCTTCAGTATCTGCGTTTGTGGTGTCATCTGGAGAAGAAATAGGAGAGAAAGGATTAGAAAAAAAATTAAGTGAAAGAGCAGATTGGTGACATTGGAGAGAGGAAATTAATTTGTGGAAATAAACCTGACAAAAAAGGCCAGGGAGAATGATGTGAAGGAGGAGTGATATCAGTAAGATTAAAGAATGGTGGGTGAGTTTTCGTGATAAGCCATGTCAATTGAGACTTTCCCTAGAAGTATGACTTGTTTATTTGCTTCTCTCTCTCTGTCTCTGTGTCTCCCTCTCTCTCTGTCTCTCTCAACTGTTCATTGATAAAATCATGGCCCAAGCTATTATGATTTTGAAGTAGGAAATTTCTAAAATTTGAAATGCTGATTTCTGTGTTTTGGTTACTTGAATGTTGCAGTGCAGAGTGTTTTTATGTTTATGTACTTCTGTTCCCATTATCTCCATACAGGTCACACTCTACTAGCTACCTGTTGTTATCCAAGATTGAGTTCATTATTGTCTTCAGATCCTTTCCTCCATTTCTTCATGCACTCTCTGATTCTCCAGTTTTGACCTTCTGTTTTGTTACCTGCTGTCTCTACTTCATCAACAGTGACAATGTATTCAGCCACTTTGCCTGTCCATGAGGATTTCTTTTCAGTTTTGAGAAATCTCTTTAAAGTCACCTCTTTATGCTCAATGAATCCTTTTCTTTCTACCTTCTCCTGAATCCCTAGTTTTAACAGTTATCTGCTGACCAAATTACTGTCTTGGCTGAAAGTAGGTCATTGCAATGCAGAAACCCAAAGTTGTTGAACAAAGGGTGTGGTCTCCCCAGAGAGATGTGTCCCCCAACCATTTTGCTCCTCTTACCTAGCGCTTATTTTCTGTGGGTGACCTTCTTATCTTGGACACCAAATAAGGCCCTCAAGTGGTCAATTAATTGCTACTTGGGGCTTCCACTTGCCATCTGCTGTAACTAATCCAATAAGTTGTGCAAGAACTCCAAAGTTGCCATCTGGCGACTATATAATGATACAAAATATTATTCTTGCGTTTTGGGAGAGTGATCAGGGTATGCCAGGGTATGCTATTGCCCTTCATTTAACATTTAAATATTGCATCCTACGATAGTTGATCTCCTGTGTAATGCAGATTTCAGACAGCATTTGAAAAAATACTATCCAAACCTGTATGAAGTATCAGCTACACATTGGACTACTTTTGCTGCTTGCACAATGTTTAATGGAGTTCAGAGAAACCATTAAAAACTTGGTTGTTGTAACACAAATCTGTTTTTTTTTCCAAATTGGGATAGCACGGTGGCTCATTGATTAACTCTGCTGCCTCACAGTGCCAGGGACCCAGGCTTGATTCCAGCCTCAGTTAGCTGTTAATGTGGAGTTTGCACGTTATCCCTGTGTCTGCTTGGGTTTCCTCCCACAGTCCAAAGATGTGCAGATTAGGTAGGCTGGCCATGCCAAATTTCCCATTGTGTCTGTGGACTAGGCATGGAAAATGCAGAATTACAGGGATAGGATAGGTGGAATGGGTCTGGCTGAGATGCTGTTTGGAAGGTCTGTGTAGACTTGATGGCTGAATGGCCTGCTTCCACACTGTAAGGATTCTATGATTCAAATTGCTGGTTGTACAAGACTTGGAGTACATTGAGAGCTAGCAGTTCTAGCTCAATGTAGCGATCATCGTTTTTTTTTAGATTAGATTGCCTACAGTGTGGAAACAGGCCCTTTAGCCCAACAAGTCCGCACCGCCCCTTGAAACATCCCACCCAGACCCAGACCCATCCCCGTATAACCCACACACCCCTGGACACTACGGTCAATTTAGCATGGCCAATCCACCTAGCCTGCACACCTTTTGGACTGTGGGAGGAATCCGGAGCACCCGGAGGAAACCCAAGCAGACACGGGGAGAATGTACAAACTCCACACACACAGTCGCCCGAGGCTGGGATTGAACCTGGGTCCCTGGTGCTGTGAGGCTGCAGTGCTAACCACTGAGCCACCGTGCCGCCCCTTATATTCCACGTAAAAACATAAATTGCTGGAGAAACTCAGCAGGTCTAGCAGAACCTAGAGAGAGAAAGCAGAGTCAACAGTTCAAATCTGCTGACATCTATTGTATTTATTTTGTTATCATTTATATTCTGATTTCGTCATTACAATTGGTAGGCTCATTTGATAGTCTACCGCTTCATGATAGAGTTGAATTTTATTGCAGTGTTGCTCATGGTTTGCTCCAAAGAACTGCATTGAACCTGAAGGTTTGTGTAAAAGGATATCATCTATGAACTTGTTCTGTTTCTCCAATTTTGATTCTAAAGATAAATTGACAAAGAGGGGAGATGGTTCTTTGGGATGGGTAAGTATACGTTTAGTAATTGCTTGTGTAGTTCTGAATTGCTGCATTCGTTTTCCTTGATTTTCATGAGATTCTCATGAATGTAAAACTGCTGCGTCTTAAGTCCATGATATCTGTGGAACTGATTACTTTTACGGCCAGTTGGCTTGATGCCTTGTGCACTATGGCTGCCTACCAAAAGGAGGAACTGTTGTTGATAAACTGACCTTTAATTGGGCTACGCAAGAAATCTCACCGGTAAGCAAATGGTGAAACAATAATTTAAACTTTATTGCACGCAGCAACCAAAATAAGACCTCTCAAGTAAGCAAGTTAAGCCCCTCAACCCAATCTGGCAATTACCTGATTAATGGTGGAATTTGGTTGGATTTCACCAACTGTGCCTGTCTCTGGAAGTGTCCAGGGTTCAGTCCTTTCTCAAGAACTTTTTCAAGTTCTGCTAGAGCTAGACTTCTGGTGTTTTGATACTTAGCACAGATTTTTCCTCCTTCAGATCTGTGATGTGATATATTGATGATTCTTTTAAAGTCCATTCATCCAATGGATGCGAGTCTTGCAGTTTGCCTTCTTATCAGAAGTAGCTTCGCAGTGCCTTGTTAAGTTTGGCCTTAACTGTCTGTTTGAAGACACAGATGCAGCTTTCCTGTGATTAACTCTTTTTACATTCTTCTCCAGGCCCGGAGTCCTGGACCAGTATCCAGTCTATAAAGCAGGTATCAAAGCAGTTTTGTCTTTGTAATCTTGACTCCCTCCTTTCCATGACGAGGTTAATTGCTTTTGGTCTCAGTGTAATAGCTTGTCTTTGTTCCTTGCTAGCTTATTCCAGACTGAGTTATTACTGCTGCTTTCCATGTGTAACAATTTATCTTTTGATTCATTTGATTCATGAACAATTATTAAAGTTCTGAAGTTTGTGACATCACAAAGCAATCTCTCAGTAAGGTCTCCTCACAGTCTTCTAAATTGCAATGAGTACAAGCCCAACATCCTCAACCTGGTGAAGCCACCAAACAAAGCTGCTTGCATGCTAAACATCAAAAGCAGCAAGTGATAGACAGAGCTAAGCGATCCTACAACCAACTGAACAGATCTAATCTTTGCAGCCCTGAATGGTGGTGGACAGTTAAACAACTCAGTGGAGGAGGAAGCTGTCTTATCCTCCATGACAGAAGTGCCCAGCACATCGACGCAAAAGATAAGGCTGAAGCTTTGCAACAATCTTCAACCAGAAGTGATGAGTGGATGATGCATCTCGGTCTCCTTGTGGTACCCAGCATTACAGATACCAGTCTTCAGCCAATTTGATTCATCCACATGATACCAAGAAACTTTTGGAGACATGAGATACAGCGAAGGTTGCTGGCCCTGACGTCATTCCAGCAATTGCACTGAAGACTTGTGCTGTAGAACTTGCTGTTCCAGTACAGTTACAACATTGGCCTCAACCTGACAATGTGGAAAATTGCCCAGGTACATCCTGTACATTCAAAGCAGTACCAATCCAACCTGGCCAATTACTGTCCCATCAGTAAAGCGATGGAGGGTGTCATCAATAGTGCGAGCAAGCAGCAGCTTCTCAGCAATAATCTGCTCAGTGACACCCAGCTTGGGTTTCGCCATGACTATTCTGCTTTTGGCCCCATTACAGTCTTGGCTGAAACATAGAGAAAGGAGCTGAATTCCAGAGATGAGGTCAGACTAACAGCCCTTGGCAGCAGGTTACTCAAGGAGTCCGAGCAAAACTGAAATCAGTGGGTATCAGGGGACAGATTCTCCAGTAGCTGGAGAGTTAGCTGGAAGATGGTGTGATTGTTGAAGGTCAGTCATGTCAGCTCCAGTTCATCTTTGCAGGAGTTCCTCAGGGTAGAGTCCTAGGTCCAACCATCTTCAACTGCTTCATCAATGATCTTCCTTCCATGTCAAGGTTAGAAGTGGGGATGTTTGTGAATATTGCACAATGTTCAGCACTGTTCACAACACCTCAGAAACTGAAGCAGTCCATACTCAAATGCAGCAAGATCTAGACTGCAATAGTACCAGGCCTGGGCTGGCACATAGCAAATAACATTCATGCCACACAAATGCCAGGTTGTGATCATCACCGATAAGAGAATCTGCCACAGCCCTTGGCATTCAATCATGTTACCATCACTGAATTCCCCCAATATCCACATCCTGGGGGTTATTTGACCAGAGGCTCAACTGAACTCACCACATAAATGTAGAGGCTTCAAGAGCCAGGTCAGAGGCTAGGAATACTGCAACGTGTAACATACCTCCTGACTCCCAAAATCCTGTCCACCACGTAAAAGACACACATCAAGAGTGTGATGGAATACTCCCCACTTGCTTGGATGAGTGCAGCCCCAAAAACACTTGAAGCTCAACATCATTCAGGACAGAGCAGCCCGCTTGATTGGCACTACGTCCACAAGCATCCACTCCCTCCACCACTGATGTTCAGTCGCTTCAGATTGTACTACCTACAGGATGCACACAGTAATTCACCCAAGGTGCTCAGACAACACCTTCCAAACCCATTACCACTTCAATCTAGAAGGACACGGGCAGCAGATACATGGGAGCATCACCTTCCAAGTTCCCGTCCAAGCCACTCACCATCCTGACTTCAAAATATATCGCCATTACTTCACTCTATACCTCGATCAGTATCCTGGAATTCCCTCCCTAATGGCATTGTCGCTCAACCTACAGCAAGTGGACTGCAGTGGTTCAAGAAGGCCGCTCATTGCCACCTTGTCAGTGGCATCTAGGGATGAGCAATAAATGCTGACCAGCTAGTGATGGCCGCATCCCACAAATAAATAATGAACCTAATTGTGGAATATGTTTCTTCCCTTTTTTTTGCTACTATTATATTGTGGTGGTCAGTAATCAGTTATTAAATTTGCTTAAATAATGATTCCAATGCATTCTCCATCCTTGCACCTATTTATTTTGACTTTGTGTTTATGAAAATTAGCAAATTTGTAAGTGGATGGCATCCATTATGAACACAAATCCCAATCTTTGGTTTTTGCTTTCCTGAGCTAACTAATTTTTATATTCAACATTGAAATCTGTTTTGAATTAAGTCACTGAATGAAACTTACCTAGGATTTTCACTTCTTTTTAAAAATTTAATTGTTGAAGACAAACTTTCAGCCTGACCAGCTTCTTTCCAGGACTCTTGTCCATTTTTATGTTTGGAGGGCTCTTAAGGGCTCCTTCTTGATTTTTAAGGGATTTTTTTTCATTCTAAATTTATTTGGTGATGCAGTAACGTAGTAACATTTGTATTTGTGTTGACATCAATGGTATTTGGACTTGCACACGATCTGAATTTATTCAGCATTGATGCAAAATGACTGAAGGTACTGGATACTGCCGATGTGGTTTGCCCTGAAAATATTCCAAAAACAGAACTTTTGACATGTCCAGCTCAGCTGAGCCCCTTTATCAAGCTTTTCAAGTACAGCTACAACACTGACATCCACCTGGAAATGTGGAACATTGCCAAGGAACTTAGTGTGTGAGGGAAAAACAGGACAAATGCAACCAAATTACCACATCAAGATAATAAAATGTGAGGCTGGATGAACACAGCAGGCCAAGCAGCATCTCAGGAGCACAAAAGCTGACGTTTCGGGCCTAGACCCTTCATCAGAGAGGGGGATGGGGAGAGGGAACTGGAATAAATAGGGAGAGAGGGGGAGGCGGACCGAAGATGGAGAGTGGAGAGAGTATAGGTGGGGAGGTAGGGAGGGGATAGGTCAGTCCAGGGAAGACGGACAGGTCAAGGAGGTGGGATGAGGTTAGTAGGTAGGAGATGGGGGTGTGGCTTGGGGTGGGAGGAAGGGATGGGTGAGAGGAAGAACCGGTTAGGGAGGCAGAGACAGGTTGGACTGGTTTTGGGATGCAGTGGGTGGGGGGGAAGAGCTGGGCTGGTTGTGTGGTACAGTGGGGGGAGGGGACGAACTGGGCTGGTTTAGGGATGCAGTAGGGGAAGGGGAGATTTTGAAACTGGTGAAGTCCACATTGATACCACATGGCTGCAGGGTTCCCAGGCGGAATATGAGTTGCTGTTCCTGCAACCTTCAGGTGGCATCATTGTGGCAGTGCAGGAGGCCCATGATGGACATGTCATCTAGAGAATGGGAGGGGGGAGTGGAAATGGTTTGCAACTGGGAGGTGCAGTTGTTTGTTGCGAACTGAGCGGAGGTGTTCTGCAAAGCGGTCCCCAAGCCTCCGCTTGGTTTCCCCAATGTAGAGGAAGCCGCACCGGGTACAGTGGATGCAGTATACCACATTGGCAGATGTGCAGGTGAACCTCTGCTTAATGTGGAATGTCATCTTGGGGCCTGGGATGGGGGTGAGGGAGGAGGTGTGGGGACAAGTGTAGCATTTCCTGCGGTTGCAGGGGAAGGTGCCGGGTGTGGTGGGGTTGGAGGGCAGTGTGGAGCGAACAAGGGATTCACGGAGAGAGTGGTCTCTCCGGAAAGCAGACAGGGGTGGGGATGGAAAAATGTGTTGGGTGGTGGGGTCGGATTGTAAATGGCGGAAGTGTCGGAGGATGATGTGTTGTATCCGGAGGTTGGTAGGGTGGTGTGTGAGAACGAGGGAGATCCTCTTAGGGCGGTTGTGGCGGGGGCGGGGTGTGAGGGATGTGTTGCGGGAAATACGGGAGACGCGGTCAAGGGCGTTCTCGATCACTGTGGGGGGAAAGTTGCGGTCCTTAAAGAACTTGGACATCTGGGATGTGCGGAAGTGGAATGTCTTATTGTGGGAGCAGATGCGGCGGAGGCGGTGGAATTGGGAATAGGGGATGGAATTTTTGCAGGAGGGTGGGTGGGAGGAGGTGTATTCTAGGTAGCTGTGGGAGTCGGTGGGCTTGAAATGGACATCAGTTACAAGCTGGTTGCCTGAGAAGGAGACTGAGAGGTCCAGGAAGGTGAGGGATGTGCTGGAGATGGCCCAGGTGAACTGAAGGTTGGGGTGGAAGGTGTTGGTGAAGTGGATGAACTGTTCGAGCTCCTCTGGGGAGCAAGAGGTGGCGCCGATACAGTCATCAATGTACCGGAGGAAGAGGTGGGTTTTGGGGCCTGTGTAGGTGCGGAAGAGGGACTGTTCCACATAACCTACAAAGAGGCAGGCATAGCTGGGGCCCATGCGGGTGCCCATGGCCACCCCCTTAGTCTGTAGGAAGTGGGAGGAGTCAAAAGAGAAGTTGTTAAGTGTGAGGACGAGTTCAGCTAGGCGGATGAGAGTGTCGGTGGAGGGGGACTGGTCGGGCCTACGGGACAGGAAGAAGTGGAGGGCCTTGAGGCTATCTCCATGCGGAATGCAGGTGTACAGGGACTGGACGTCCATGGTGAATGAGGTGTTGGGGGCCAGGGAATTGGAAGTCCAGGAGGAGGTGGAGGGCGTGGGTGGTGTCACGGACGTAGGTGGGGAGTTCCTGGACCAAAGGGGAGAAAATGGAGTCCAGATAGGTGGAGATGAGTTCGGTGGGGCAGGACCGCAACTTCCCCCCCACAGTGATCGAGAACGCCCTTGACCGCGTCTCCCGTATTTCCCGCAACACATCCCTCACACCCCGCCCCAGCCACAACCGCCCTAAGAGGATCCCCCTCGTTCTCACACACCACCCTACCAATCTCCGGATACAACGCATCATCCTCCGACACTTTCGCCATTTACAATCCGACCCCACCACCCAAGACATTTTTCCATCCCCACCCCTGTCTGCTTTCCGGAGAGACCACTCTCTCCGTGACTCCCTTGTTCGCTCCACACTGCCCTCCAACCCCACCACACCCGGCACCTTCCCCTGCACCCGCAGGAAATGCTACACTTGTCCCCACACCTCCTCCCTCACCCCTATCCCAGGCCCCAAGATGACATTCCACATTAAGCAGAGGTTCACCTGCACATCTGCCAATGTGGTATACTGCATCCACTGTACCCGGTGCAGCTACCTCTACATTGGGGAAACCAAGCGGAGGCTTGGGGACCGCTTTGCAGAACACCTCCACTCAGTTTGCAACAAACAACTGCACCTCCCAGTCGCAAACCATTTCCACTCCCCCTCCCATTCTCTAGATGACATGTCCATCATGGGCCTCCTGCACTGCCACAATGATGCCACCCGAAGGTTGCAGGAACAGCAACTCATATTCCGCCTGGGAACCCTGCAGCCATGTGGTATCAATGTGGACTTCACCAGTTTCAAAATCTCCCCTTCCCCTACTGCATCCCTAAACCAGCCCAGTTTGTCCCCTCCCCCCACTGCACCACACAACCAGCCCAGCTCTCCCCCCCACCCACTGCATCCCAAAACCAGTCCAACCTGTCTCTGCCTCCCTAACCGGTTCTTCCTCTCACCCATCCCTTCCTCCCACCCCAAGCCGCACCCCCATCTACCTACTGACCTCATCCCACCTCCTTGACCTGTCCGTCTTCCCTGGACTGACCTATCCCCTCCCTACCTCCCCACCTATACTCTCTCCACCTATCTTCTTTTCTCTCCATCTTCGGTCCGCCTCCCCGTCTCCCTATTTATTCCAGTTCCCTCTCCCCATTCCCCCTCTCTGATGAAGGGTCTAGGCCCGAAACGTCAGCTTTTGTGCTCCTGAGATGCTGCTTGGCCTGCTGTGTTCATCCAGCCTCACATTTTATTATCTTGGAATTCTCCAGCATCTGCAGTTCCCATTATCTCAAATTACCACATCATTCTGCTTTCCATCATCAGCAAATTTCAAATAGCACTGGTAAAAGAACACCTGACTCATTGCTTAATATGGGTTCAGCCAAGACTATTCAGCTCTTGGCTTGTTACAGCCTTGGCTTGTATGTGGACGAAAGTACTGAATTCCAGAGATGAAATGAGAATAACTATTGTTGATTTTTAAGTGGGGAATCAAGAATTCTTGCAAAACTGGAGCCAGTGGGGATTGTGGAGACCTCTCCAATGTTTGGAGTCATGATGAACACACAGTTGTAGTAGTTGTTGGAGTTCAGTCAGTTGTGCTCAAGTACGTCTATGCTGGAGTTCCTCCGATTTATATGCAAGTTCCCACCATCTTCAGCTGCTTCACCAGTGATCTTCCCTTCATAAGATCATAAGTAGAGATATTTAGCAATGTTTATACAATGTGCACCATGTGTGACTCCATAGATACTGAAATAGTCATTTGAAATCTTAAGACCTGGACAATATCCAGACTTGGGCTGACTAATGACAAGTAACATCTGTGCCACATAAGTGACAGGCAATGACCAAGCCCAACAGGGGAAAGTCTAGTCGTCATCCTTTTGATATTCAATAGTATTAGCATTGGTCAATTCCTCACTGCCAACATCTTGGCAGGTGATATTAACCAGAAACTGAATTAGACCAGTCACTATATAATGTTCATCTGAAAGGCACAGATCAGGATTGTGATGGAATACATGCCACTTTCTTGGATGGTTGTAGCTCTAACCACATTCAAGAAGCTCCGGGAATGGTGGAAGGATAGCGCAGCCCAGCAGAGCGGACCGGGCTGGCGGAGGATGGTGTGATCAGCAGCAGGAGCTGCTGGATAAATACCTCGTCAGTAGGGCACTCTGACTCAGCAGGAGTGGAGCTGAATCCAGAGGCAGATCTCTAAAAGCCATTATTCATAAGGTAGCATAAGATTCATTCCTCAGGAGCCGGCTTTAGAGACTGTGTGTAGTGTCAGGGAAGAGAGATAATGCCTCTTATTAACCAGTACCTATGGGACCTGGAGTGTGCCAGGTGATCAGATATTTCCAGATAATTGTGAGGTCCATGTCTCATGGGCTGGTATTTCTTCTTAGCCTTTGGGGTGGCACGGTGGCTCAGTGGTTAGCACTGCGGCCTCGCAGCGCCAGGGACCCGGGTTCGATTCCAGCCTTGGGCGACTGTGCAAACTCCACACAGACATTCTCCCCGTGTCTGCGTCGGTTTCCTCCCACAGGCCACAGACGTGCAGGCAAGGTGGATTGGCCATGCTAAATTGCCCGTATGTTCAGGGGTGTTTAGGTTATAGGGGGATGGGTCTGGGTGGGATGCTTCAAGGGGCGCTGTGGACTTGCTGGGCCAAAGGGCCTGTTTCCACACTGTAGGGAATCTAATCTAAAACCTAATCTATTCATTGTCAAAAGACACTAAGTAATAGAAACATAATGCAGGGAGTATATACATCTGTTATACTTTTATTTACAGCATAAATCATTTAAATAATAATGCAACTTTGCCTTCTCGCTCAACCCTTCTACTGACTACTTGGACATCTTGGTGGATTGCGGTATTGACTTAAAAATCAATTCATTATCAGTATTTTGTGCGGCTGTTCAGCGAGGTAAATAAATTAATAATTATAATAATACTGCACGGTATTTGAGGCATATAATTTGCTTGGTTTATTGGTACCAATTAGAACAAACTTTGCTGTATATACTTTTGGTGCCGTAGTTGGTTAGGAATAGAGTGTGAAAGAGCAAAATCTGATTTTGGTGAGTAATTGGTTCTTAGATTATTGTCTGTGGTTAAGGTTGAAAATGGCAGGAGAACTCAGCTCTGTTGAATGCCCCTCCTGTAATTTGTGGACAGTCGGGGACACTTTCAGTGTCTGTGGTGTCTACTTAAGTGGGAAGTATATTCAGCTGCAGCTCCTGATGTGCCACATGGCGTGGCTGGACCTGAGGATGTATTCACTGTGAAGCATCCAGGAGGCTGAGAATGTCACAAGTTTAATGAGCTGGTCACACCACTATTAAGGGCTGCTTAGACAGAAAAGAGTTGGATGACCACCAGGAAGATTAGCAACTGTGGGCAAGCAGTGTAGGAGCCCCTAGAGGCCATTCTGGTCTCAAATAAATGTATCATTTTGGGTACTGTTGTGGGGGATGGCCTCTCTGGAGAAAGCACCTGCAGCAGCCAGGTCAGTGGCACCATGACTTGTTCTGTTGTACAGCAGGGAGGGTTGAACTGTAGGTGAGTGGTGGTGATGGGCAACTGCATTGTCAGGAGTACAGATGGGCTTTTCTGTGGCTGTGAGCAAGACTCCAGGATGTGTTGCCTCCCTGGTGTCAGGGTCGAGGACATCACTGAGCATGCACTGGATATTCTGAACTGGAAGGGTGAGCAGCTGGAGATCATGGTCCATGTTGGTATGAATTACAAAGGCACAAAGAGGAATAAGGTCCTGCAAAAGGAATTTGGAGAGTTAGGTTAGAAGTTGAAAAGTAGGACCTGCTAAGTTTGTGATCTCAGGATTACTCTCTATGCCACGTGCTAGTGAGGCCACAAATAGGAAGATAATACCGCTGAATGCATGGCTATTCTGCTGGTTTAGGAAGGAGGAAATCAGATATTTGGATCATTTTGGGATCTTTTCCAGGGCATGTGGGACCTGTGCAAGAAGGAACATTTGCGCCTAAACTGGAGGGGCAGCAACGTCCTGTCAGAGAGGTTTGATAGTGCCACTTGAAAGGGTGTGGACCGAAGCAGTTGGTCAGCATGTGGAGTATTTGAAAAGCAAAAGTGCAAAGTCTAGTAGGAGGAACAGGCAGGCCCAATTCATGAGCACAGCGTGGCTAGCAGTCGAAAGGCAGACGAGCTTAGAGAGTAGATGAGTACACGTGACAATGGTAGGACTGGCAGCTCAGTGTTCAGGTTTTAGAAATTTCCTGTGTGATAGAGAGGGATATGAAAGTGGTGGGGTTGTTATTTTACTGATTTACGGAGAATGTCACAGCTGTTTTTATGAAAAGACATCTTTGACTCTTTTAGCAAAGCCATATAGGTTGAACTTTGGAAAAAGAAAAGAGTAATCACCATGTTGGGGTTAGACTATAGGCCTCCCAATAGTCAGCAAGAGTTGAAGGAATCGATCATGTAGACTATGGATCAAGTGCAGGTAATTGGGACTAAAGTGTTTGTTGGTTGGCTTAAATATGGCCTTATACCATGGGTGATTTTAACTTACCCAATATTGACTGGTACTCCCTTAGTGCCAGGGACTTAGGTGGGACAGAATTTGTTGGGTGCATCCAGGAGGGCTGCTTGAAACAGTATCACTAGTCCAACTAGGGAAGGGACTGTGCCTGACCTGTATTGGAAGGTGAGAGTGCCCAAGTGGTCAAAGTTTCCGCACGGCAGCATTCTGGAGACAGTGTTCATAATTCCATACATTTTTAAGATCGTATTGGATAAAGATAAGACTGGTCCCCGGTGAAAGCGCTAAATTATGCGAAGACTAACAACAGGAACTAGGGGCAAAATGGATTGGGGACAGCTGTTTGAGGGTAAATCCCCATCTGACATGTGGGAGTCTGTTTTAAAGGCCACTTGGCCAGTGTTCAGGACCAGCATGTTCCTGAGATGAAAATCAGCATGGCAAGATTTGGGAAGATTGGATGACAATAAGTACTTACCCCACTCCTACACTGATCTCTTTTTCTTTTTCTCTTTCCCCATGCCCTGCCTCTGCCACCCTGTGTTAATGTAGTTTAAAGCAGTGCCCAATGCTCATGTCAGTGTTAGGAAATGCAGTCTGGAAGTAATTTCCTTCTAGAATTTTCCACCTCATTCACCGTACAACTACAACATACAACGAAAGCATTAACAGCATGGTATTTAAATTGGCCCAAGACAAGAGGCATGAGTTCGCAGCAGAACATTGTTTTTTCAAAATAGTTGTTGCTTATATCCACAGAAGCAGCCAACACCATTAGCATACCTTTTTAAGGACTGGAGAAGTTGCATGTAATGTGTTTTCATAGCATATGCACAAGACTGGATTATTTTAACCAGGCCATTAGTATCCTCTTTAATGCATTTTGGATCTCTGATATTTAAATTTAATATTGTTTATTACTGTAGCATTCACTGCGATCTTTCTTTCCCCACCCAGCTCCTGTTAACACATGTCATTAAGCTAGGGAAGCCACATTTATTTGTAAGTAATTAATTACCTCAGTGATTTCAGATTTTCCTAACACCTTGTTTTGAGTATTCCTGAGTTAACCAGTTTGAAACTCTTTTTTGGCAGCCACTCTCTCCCTTCCTTCCCTTCCATGTGCAGCCTGTCCACTTCCTCCCGAATGTGTCCCTTGGTGGACAGATGGTTTCCTAGACAAAAAGGATCTTTTGTATTTCTCCTTCTGGTGTTGGCATTAAGTCTACTTCTGACTTTGGCTCCTTTTCCCTGGCAAAATGGTGATTGGCCTTTGGACCTGCATTACTTCCTATTCTGCCATCACACCCCAACTCAGAAAAAGGAAACAACACGATGGTCTAAGGTTGAAATGTGGCATTGCAGAACTCTATGTCAAGCCTGAAAGAAAAGAGAGCAGTTTTACTGAATGACGGTTGTGGAGGTCAAGACCATTGAGTGTATTTAACAGAGATTGATACTTGATTATTAAGGGATCAAAAATTATGGGGAGAAGGGAGGAAAATAGCATTGAGAAACTTATCAGCTGTGATTGAGTAGGGCAGCAGACTTGATGGGCCAATCCTGCTCCTGTATATTACAGAAAGCTGAGGTACTGTTCTCTAGCTTGCGTTGAACTTCAGTAGGACACAATAGGAGGCCCGGGATATGTGGGGTAATGCTCGTAATAAGGGTGCATCAGCAACTTAGTAAAAGAGCGCTATCACCAAAAGATTCAAGATGTAAGATCAGTTTGGGTGGAGCCAAGAGACAGCTAAGGGAAGCAAACATTTGTTTGTAGAACAACCAACCTATAGTTCTTTCTTTGGACGTGCTATAAATCAGGAAGTTAGAGACGCATGTGATATAGGTAAGATAGTAATGATGGGCAAATTCAATTTGTGTACAGACAATTAACCAAGGCAGCACTAATGATGTAGAAGATGACTTCCTGAAGAGTGTATGAGATGAGCTTCTGGAATAATACATTAGGATCCAACTAAGGATCAGGCTTTTTGGATGTGGTGGTGTTTGAATAATAAAGGAACCGTTGGGAAATATTGACCATACCATGGTATGAATTTACATGGTATTTAAATGTATTCTAGTTCATTCTAAAACTAAGGTCTTAAATTTGAACAAAGGGAACTAGGGGCATGAGAAGCATGTTGGATGAGGTAGATTGGAAAAGTTCACTAAAAGATGTAACAGAGTCAAGCTTTGCTTAATATTTAAACACAAGTCCACTGCAGAAATATTTTTCTCTAAGACACAAATTTGCAGAGAGAAAGGAGACTCAACCATTCTTAACGAAAGAAATTAAAGATTGCATCAGGTCAGAAGAAGTGGCTTGCAAGAATGTCAGTGGTAACCATGAAGATTAGGAGGAATTTTGGACCCTGTAAGGAAGGGCTGAAAAAGGGAAAAGAGTTGTGGGAGTTGGGCTTGAAATAGATATCAGTTTTGAGGCGGTCACCAGAGATGGATGTGCAAGTCCCAGGAAGGAGACAGGTACCTGAGATGGTTGAGGTGTGTTTGAGGTTGGAATGAAAGATGTTAGAAATTTTGAACTGTCCAAGCTCCTTGAGGGAGCAGGAGGCAACATCCATGTAGAGGAGGTGGTGGTGGGGGATTGTGCCGGTGTAACAGCAGAAGGGGGAGTGTACCACGTACCTGACTAAGGCAGGCATAGCTCGCATCCATGCGGGTGCCCATGGTCACTCCCTTGGCCTGTAGGAAATGGGAGGAGTTGAAGGGGAAGCTTTTAAGGGGAAGGGCGAGTTCAGTTAAGCAGATGAGGGTATCAGTGGCGGGGTCTGGTTGGGCCTGCGGGAGAGGAAGAAGTGCAGGGCTTTTATTCCATCCACGTGGGGGTACAAGTGTATTGGACGACTATAGTGAAGATGAGATATTGGGGGCCAGGGACTTAGTCTTTGGAGGAGGTGGAGGCTATGGGTAGTGTCCCAGATGTAAGTGGCGAGTTCCTGGACTAGGGAGAAAAATATTGCCCTCCACTGCAACTGTTGTGTTTCCTGTACTTCTGCCCTGACATTCTCTCCTCCTTTTTCCCTCCCCCACCCACAAAACAAAAATAAAGACAGAATTCCCTTTGTCCTCACACATCACCCTACCAACCTCCACATCCAAAGTATCTTGCGCTGCCACCTACAATCTGAACCTACAACCAAAGAGATATGTCCCTCCCCACCCCTATCTGCCTTTAGAAGGGACCACTCTTTCTACGATTCCCTCATCCACTCCACACTCCCTACTAAGCCCACCAACCCCAGCACCTTTCCCTGCAACTGCAGAAAGTGCTACACCTGCCCCTACACCACTTCTTTCACCTCAGTCCAAGGCACAAAATAAACCTTCCATTTCAGACGGGGGTTCACTTGCACATCCGTCAACTTGGTCCACTGTACTCATTGCTCACAATGTGACCTCCTCTATATTGGTGAGACCGAACGTAGACTTGGAGAACGTTTTGTAGAGCATCTGCGTTTATCTGTATTTGACAAACGACAACACCTTCCAACCATTTAAACTCCCCCTCCCACTCCCTGGGTGACATGTCATTCCCGGGCCACCTCCAGTGTCACGGTGTTGTCACCTGCAAACTGGGGGAGCAACACCTTGTATTCCGCCTTGGGAGCCTGCAGCCCAATGGCCTAAACGTGGAATTCACCAATTTTAAAATCTCCCCATCCCTGGCCTCATTCCACATCCACCCCTTCTCTAATCCCTGCCTCCTTGACTTGACACAATCTGTCCATCTTTTCTCCCACCTATCACCATCCTGCCTACCTACCCTAGCCCCACTTCTGCTTTCTCTATTTATTTCTGAGCTCCCTTCACCCTCTCTATTTCTGAAGAAGGGCCCTGACCAAAAGTGTCAACTTTTCTGCCCTTCTGATATTGCCTGGCCTGCTGTGTTTTTCCAGCTCCATGCTGTGTTATGTTTGTAGTTGTGTATTTTCTAGAAAAGTTCCTGCGAACTGAAGGATTGCAAACGTAACCCCACTTTTTTAAAAAAGGAGGAAGGCAGCAGCCGGAGAACTACTGACCTGTTTGCCCCATGTACCTAATTCTTTCAAGTCAGCCTGTTTGATGATATTATTTCAGACCTCTGGAGCAGGTGGGATTTGAATCAAAGCCTCCTGCCCCAGGGTAGGGACACTAACATTGTGCCACAAGAAGGCTCCAATAAGTAATTAGCAGAATGTTAAGAGTTTATTGTCAACTGAACCTTTAGAAACAAATAGCAAAATTGCGCAATTAACTTTGACTTATGAAAGGGAAATACTACTTAACAAACTTGAAGTTTTTGGAGGATGTTACTTGCAGTATAGACAAGAGGTAATGAGTGGATATGGTCTGTGTATTTTTGAAAAAGTACTGTACAGTATATAAAATTCAAGTGTGTGGAGTTGGGGAACATGTATCAGTTCAGTTTGAGAATTGGTTGTCAGACAAAAGGCGAAGATTAGGAATAAACAGATCATTCTCAGCATAGAATGCTATTACTAGTGGGGTACCGCAGGGGCCAGTGCCAGCTCCATGGTTGTTCACATTTCTAGAAATGATTTGGATACGAGGACCAATTGTAGTATTTCCAAATCTACTGATGATGTGAAATTGAGTTGAAACATCATGACAACCAGCCTTCAATCCACTGATTAAGTCTACGTTTCCTGCTGTTTTTGGAAAGCAGCCAACAAAGACCCCTCCAACCTCCTGTTGTATTCTCTTCAGTCCTCTTCTGTCAGGCAGAGGATACACATGTTTGAAGACAGGTACCAACAGGCTCACGAACAGCTTCTTCCTAGCTGTAACCTGACTTTTGAACGAACCTTGTACATTCAAGTTGATCTTTCACTGCACCTTCTCTGTAGCTGAAACAGATTCTGTTCTATTACCTGATGTAATTATGTAAGGTATGATTTCTCTGATTAGCATGCAAAACAATACATTTCACTCACCCACCCAGGTCTTTTCACCCCACCTACCTCCCTATTTTCTGTGTATAAACTGATGTTTTCCCAGCCACCATCAGTTCTGAAGAAGGGTCACTGGACCCGAAACGTTAACTCTGTTTTCTCCTTCACGGATGCTGCCAGACCTGAGCTCCTCCAGCAACGTTTTTTTTGTTTAATACTTTTCACTGTACATTTTGGTGCATGTGGCAATAATAAATTAAATAAAACAGACTGCTCAAGTCCTTTTGAAGCCTCCTTACATCTTAAGACCATCTATGTGAATGGGCTAGAACATGCCACATGGATTATAATGTGAAGTGTAATTGTTATTAAGTGTGAAGATAATCCATTTATGAGGGAAAAACAGAAATATTTATTTAAATGGTGAGAATTTGTGAAATGTGGCTGCCTGAAAGAATGTGGATATCGTTGTCTTTGAGTCACTAAAAATTAGCAAGCAACTAGAAAAGCAAAGGCTATATTGGCATCCATTCTAAAAGAACTTGAGTACAGAGTGAGGATATCTTGCTGCAGTTGAATTGAAAACTTGGTGAGACCCTACCTGGAGTATTGTACATGGCCTGGGCTTCCATATCAAAGGAGTGTAGAGGAGGTGCACCAGAATAATCCCTGGAAATATGGGATTATTTTATGAGGTGAGATTGTGGAAATTAAGTTTGTATTCTCAAGTTTTGAAGAATGACGGGCAATCCCATTGAAACTTACAAAACCTGTTACAGAGTGTGATAGATGGAAATAGAATATTTTTCTGCCGATGATGTTTGAAGTAGTGGGCATAATCTTACAATAAGCATCAGGCCATGTGAAACTGAGGCAAGGAAGAATTTCTTTGCTCCGGATGTGAGTAATCTTTGGTGTTTTCTATCAGCTGGCTATGGAATCACAATCATTTTAAGCAGATTCAAGACAGAAAACAGTATCTTTCTGGAGACTATTGGCATTGTTGGTGGTGGAAAATGACTTTGAGATGATCAACTAATCTAGAATGATGGGGTAGGCTTGATGGGCTGAATGCCCATTTTCCTATGTTCCTTGTAGGAATCTACCTGCAACAAGAGAGTTGAGGAAGGAAAGAGTCTGAGATCAGCCATGTCAATGTCAGAGAATGATGGAAATAGGGAACAAAGTTGCTCCTTTTTCTCTGGTAAATTGACTGACTGTATTCTTATTCGTAAGAGGCAGTGAGAGCGCAGGTCCAAAGAGGACCGAAAGAGGTCATATTTAACACAAAATCAGACATAGTTAGATACTCAGCAAAAGCTTTATGTGGGGTGAGTAAGTGAAGTTAAAAGACAAGTTGTTCAGTCAGCAGGATGAGGGTGATGGTAGATGGGATCTATTTGGGCTTTGTTCAAGGAAAAATGGAAAGCCTGTGGCCATCCTGTTGGGGGAAGATAGGTGTAGGGAGCCAGATGTTTGAGGGAATGGCATGTGTTAATTGATATCCCACTTTTCCTCTTCTCGACACTGTTCATAATGAGCAATTCCTGTAGTTTTTTTTTTAAATACTCAGCTGTCAATTCACTAACATTGTTACTTTCTCCATCACTATACACTATATTAATCAGCTTTTAATTTACCTATTAATTGAAGAGGTTAAATGTTTATTTGAGCTAATTTTTGTCAGGAGTTTTTACGCTTTGACACAATGCATCACATTGAGGAGTAGAAGAGAGAAATTTGCTACAAAATATTGTGTAGTGGTGCAAAGTATGTGTGAAATCCAAATGTCAAGTGGAGCCAGAAGCTGAATAACTGGGATCATATGTGTAATGATTCAGTTCACCATTTGAAGTTAAGTCCTGTACTTATTTTTATATTGAGGGAAATAATTACTAAGATAATAAAAACACACAACCCAGTTCATTGGATACATATAATTACGTTCATGAGTTTTTTTTTGTTTTGCTTTTATTTAAACCTATACTTCAGATACTAGGTAATAGATTTTTGTGGTCCTTAATTCAGGTAATGGAGGCTGATTGACAAAAAAAAAAGGGTGTGGATCAAAAATACATGACTGGAAGTCAGTCCGCTCCTATCCAAAAGCTCAGTGGTTATACATTGGAGGATTTTCACTAGTTTAGGTGAGCTTCAGATCCTTGAGGCAGTGGGATGACTCCATGGAAGTGTCAAATTTTGGGTATGCTTTGTTTTTTATTTGACATGCTTTGTGTCCAGGAGGCTCACATCTGCAGTTAAAACAACTGGCAACTGTCATGGACTACCTCTAATAAAGGATTGGTGGTACTCACTTTGTTTCTTTAAAAACAAAGTGTTTTTTTTAGTGATTTTAATGGGAACTGCAGATGCTGGAGAATCCAAGATAACAAAAGTTTGGAGCTGGATGAACACCGCAGGCCAAGCAGCATCTCAGGAGCACAAAAGCTGACGTTTTGGGTCTAGACCCTTCATCGGAAAGGGAACTGGAATAAATAAGGAGAGGGGGGAGGCGGACTGGAGATGGAGAGAAAACAAGATAGGTAGAGAGGAGAGTATAGGTGAGCAGGTACGGAGGGGATAGGTCAGTCCAGGGAAGATGGACAGGTCAAGGAGGCGGGATGAGGTGGTAGGTAGGAAATGGAGGTGCGGCTGAGGTGGGAGGAAGGGATGGGTGAGAGGAAGAACAGGTTAGGGAGGCGGGGACAAGCTGGGCTAGTTTTGCGATGCAGTGGGGGAAGGGGGGATTTTGAAGCTTGTGAAGTCCACATTGATACCATTGGGCTGCAGGGTTCCCAAGCGGAATATGAGTTGCTGTTCCTGCAGCCTTCAGTTGGCATCATTCCTGCACTGCAGGAGGCCCATGATGGACATGTCGCCTGAGGAATGGGAGGGGGAGTTGAAATGGTTTGTGACTGGGAGGTGCAGTTGTTTATTGCGAACCGAGCGGAGATGTTCTGCAAAGCGGTCCCCAAGCCTCCGCTTGGTTTCCCCAATGTAGAGGAAGCCACACCGGGTGCAATGGATACAATATACCACATTGGCAGATGTGCAGGTGAACATCTGCTTAATATGGAAAGTCATCTTGGGGCCTGGGATAAGGGTGTGGGAGGAGGTGTGGGGGCAAATGTAACACTTGCCGCGGTTGCAGGGGAAGGTGCCGGGTGTGGTGGGGTTGGAGGGCAGTGTGGAGCAGACAAGGGAGTCACGGAGAGAGTGGTCTCTCTGGAAGGCAGACAAGGGTGGGGATGGAAAAATGTCTTGGGTGGTGGGGTCGGATTGTAGATGGCGGAAGTGTCAGAGGATGATACGTTGTATCTGGAGGTTGGTGGGGTGGTATGTGAGAACGAGGGGAATTCTCTGGGGGCGGTTGTGGCGGGGGCGGGGTGCGAGGGATGTGTTGCAGGAAACGCGGGAGACGCGGTCAAGGGCGTTCTCGACCACTGCGGGGGAAAAGTTGCGGTCCTTAAAGAACTTGGACATCTGGGATGTGCAGGAGTGGAATGTCTCATCCTGGGAGCAGATGCGGCGGAGGCGGAGGAATTGGGAATAGGGGATGGAATTTTTGCAGGAGGGTGGGTGGGAGGAGGTGTATTCTAGGTATCTGTGGGAGTCAGTGGGCTTGAAATGGACATCAGTTTCTAGCTGGTTACCTGAGATGGAGACTGAGAGGTCCGGGAAGGTGAGGGATGTGTTGGAGATGGCCCAGGTGAACTTGAGGTTGGTGTGGAAGGTGTTGGTGAAGTGGATGAACTGTTCGAGCTCCTCTGGGGAGCAAGAGGCAGCGCCGATACAGTCATCAATGTAACAGAGGAAGAGGTGGGGTTTGGGGCCTGTGTAGGTGCGGAAGAGGGACTGTTCCACGTAACGTACAAAGAGGCAGGCATAGCTGGGGCCCATGCGGGTACCCATGGCCACCCCCTTTGTAGGAAGTGGGAGGAATCGAGAGAGAAGTTGTTGAGGGTGAGGACGAGTTCGGCTAGGCGGATGAGGTTGTCGGTAGAGGGGGATTGGTTGGGCCTGAGGGACAGGAAGAAGCGGAGGGCCTTGAGGCCATCTGCATGAGGAATACAGGTGTATAGGGACTGGATGTCCATGGTGAATGAGGTGTTGGGGGCCAGGGAATTGGAAGTCCTGGAGGAGGTGGAGGGCATGGGTGGTGTCACGGACATAGGTGGGGAGTTCCTGGACCAAAGGGGAGAAAATGGTCTTTTTTTTAAGTGGGCCTGCTAATAAGGCTGTTCCATGTGGTGTCTGCTTTGAAATGAGCACAAAGGGGAGCCTGTTGCCAGGCCTTAAAACAATGGGATTATCCTGACCTCTTAACATGAAAATCTCCCCCTAGAACTACTTATTGCTGTTAATGACAATCATGATCTTTTCATAGTTAATTATTGTTGTGGCTGGAAAATGAGAAAACATGTTCATCAAGCACATGACCATGAACGATAACATGCTGATATAGTTGTTATTCAGTTTTAATGACTCAGCAAGCTTTGAGTAGAATGCTATAGATCTTTTTCATGTAAACTTGCACTGAGCAGGAATTGGAACATGGAGCTTGAGTTGATTTTTCTGTCTGATTCACTTTGAGCCATATGTTCAGACAAGATTGTTTTCTTGAGCATTGTC
This sequence comes from Stegostoma tigrinum, assembly GCF_030684315.1. Lineage (NCBI taxonomy): Eukaryota > Metazoa > Chordata > Chondrichthyes > Orectolobiformes > Stegostomatidae > Stegostoma > Stegostoma tigrinum. The sequence goes on along the minus strand of NC_081364.1, from coordinate 32,287,843 downwards.
AACTGAAAATCTGTGTCTGCTGTTTATTATGTGTCCCATTGAGCTATTTGGTAATTTCATCTTTTTAATTAAAATGCCAAGTTTTCCCTGCCATTGAACTTCAACTATCCATGTTGTTCTGCCTTTTGTTCTGAAACCAGGTGTTGCATTGACCATTCTTTTCCTATTATTACTTCTTTCATGGGATATGAGCATCGCTGGCAAGTGCAATGTTTGTTGCTCATGCCCAAGTCCCCTTGGAATATGGTGGTGAGACAACACCTTGGAACTGCTGCAGTCATACATTGTAGGTACACATGCACACTGCCCATTGGAAGAGTTCCAGGACTTTTTATCCAGTCAAACCAACTGCTTTGTCTTCTGTAGTACTGAACTTCGTTGAATGTTATTGCTGGACTCATCCAGCTAAGTGGGGAGTATTCTGTCACACTCTTGACTTTGGTCTTGTTGGTGGAACAGGCTTTGGGGAGTTGAGGGGTCAGCAACTCACTGCAAAACTGACTCTCTGACTTGCTGTTGTAGCCATTGTATTTATAAGGTTGGTCTGATTCATTTTGTGAGAAATGTAGAAGCATTATGGAGGCTAAGTAATTCTTTATTAGAGAAGTGCAGTCTTGAAATAATAACACCATAATAGTTTTGCTTCCTGCATTTTTTTAAAAAGAAATTCACCTGAGCACAGGATAAACATAACAAATAGATGCTGTATTTAAAGGAATGGGAAACTTAAATGGAGGTGTTGAAAGCATTATTAGTTAAAAATTTCAGACAGCTCTTCAAAGGAGACCGAACTTGGCAGGTTGAAAGAATTAGTATTCCAGCGAGCTGATGCTGATAAAATGGAGGAAGCCGGTAAATAAAGAGGAAAGAGATTAAAAAGTGTACACTTTGACAACACTTCCAGGTATTATGTCAGCGTACATTTCTTTCAGACAATTATGATGTATGTTTTACATGTATGTGCTGTCATTTCTTGACTTCTTCTTTTACCTCTTGGTATATCAGATTCATATGTTCCCCTACAACTTCCTGCAGCTTTTTTAAAGTCTTGGAAGTGACATTTTCTGTCAAGATAATGTCATAGGCGCATCCCACAAAATCAATATTGGTTTATGATTAGGCAGCTGTGGTTTTTAGTCAGCAGAAATGGTGAAATGGTGTAACAAGATGGCTGAATATCAGCAAGGTCATTTGGATTGGAATGAAATGAATGAAAGCAAGCATTTAAACTATGAGCATAAACCTAGTTCGAATTTTACTGACTCGTTCAGGACAGAAATAATTTTAAATCTCTTCTGAAATGACATAACTACATTTGTATTGTGTGCCTAGTTAGCACAATTTGAATTATTTGCACAGCGAAGCTGTTCACGTATTCTGCAGAGGCTGTTCTATGAATGCTTTTTAATAACAAATGTTAAAACAACTATTGGAAGTTACATTAATACTTTTGCTACGACTAGATGTGCGTGTATGTTGTGATAGAATGCACTGTCAAATGGAAAACACTTGCATTTTGTGCAGCACCTTCCAAAAGGAGTAAAGAGATATACAGAAAATGAAGTGTAGTTACTCCTGAAAAGTAGCAACCGATTTGTCTGGAACGATATCTCACCAAGCAGCAGTCGTGCCTGAGAGATAAGTATCATCCAGGGCAGAGAGAGAGCCCTCAGTCTTCAAATAGTGATGCACCATGCAGTTGTTTATGCTTACTTGAAATGGGGCCTTGGCTTAATGTCTCATTGGAAAATGGTGTTTCCTCAGTGCCAAGATAAATCAAATCATAAACCAAGATTATATGTTCATGTTCCCAAAGTAGAGTGTGAATTCATGTTTTTTGTGGTGAATGGAAAGCCAAAAGATAAGCTGTTAGCTTCAAACTACAGTTGAAAGTAAGTTGGAAGTCTTTTTTTTTTACAGAAGCAAGCATTAAAGGGAGTGGGTTGGTAGGGAAATCTTAGTAATGAGGGATTCACAAAAATATTTGGCATTGGCCTTCTCTATGAAGGCAGTTGGTGTAGAGTGGTGAAATGTGATGGGAAAATCTCTTGCAGTTGTGAATGTGGAGAATAAATATTCTGTTGAAAACGATGAAATGAGTAGAGATGGAGTTTTTGAAGTTACTCAGAATAAAGAGTCTGAAAAAAGCTCGGTAAGTGTAGCTCAGGTGGGATAGACTCATGATGGGCAGTGTTCTCCCTAATTTTCTCCCTCCCAGTTTCTCTCTGTGGTGGGTTCAAATGGAAGTCACACAACAGAAAACATTCAGCTGTGTGTGGGACTTCCGAGCAGCTGCCTGCCTGAGTAACTTACAGAAATAAAAGCAAAATACTGTGGCGGGGGTAGAACAAGAGAGTTGATGCTTTCGGTCAATCATGACTGATCTTGGCAATGGTTCTGAAGAATGCTGGACCCAATGTTAGCTTTGTTTCCTTAATGCACAGATGATGCTATACCTGCTGAGTTTCTTTATAGGGCTTTGTTTTTATCACTTAGCCTCCTGAGAATGAATGGGCGTACTTGGAAAGATTTTTGAGAATAGAGATTTTAAGTTTGACACAACTGCAAAATGTAGGAGATCAGACAAAACTGGGAGGGAGTGGACGAGAGAACTTTGATGCTTTTCAAAAATAAAACTAAAATAGGGCATAAAAGCCAGCAAAACTAGTTTAGGGTAATGGGGGGAAAGAATAAGAGGAAATTGAAGAGTGTGTAGTTTGAGGATAGAAGGCAAGATAAGTGTTAGTGGAAGAAGGGGAGAAGACAGAATTTCAGCATGTAGTTTGAAGGGAAAGAGTCGTGTATAATTTTATAGATTGGGTGATGGGAGGAGGGAGAGGAGACAGGAGTGATGGATGGACATTTGAAAGTCACAATTTTCTTGCAATCTCACCCCGGAAGTATCTTTTGAGTGTCTCTATGCTTAGCAATGTACTATGTCACCCTGTTTGAGTGTGAGGGTAGCAAAATACCAAGGGAGAAATGCAGGAGCACCCAAGGCAGAGCAAAATGCGAGTGGAAGATAAAGCAAGATAAAGTAGTCAGAGAGAAATGGGGATAAATAATGCAAAGGCACAAATGAGTGACCAACTTCTCTGAAGGAGAGGTAGTGCCAAGGGAAATTAACAAGAACTGCAGTTGTAGCTGATTTTATTTTTAATTATAAAGCCAATTCTATTTTAATTCTAATTTTGTGTATTAAAATGTTTCGCATTGACTATGCACTTAACGGGTGTTGAAAACGTTCATCAAAAGCGGCTCAGTTGTGCTTTGTTCCTTCAAATGTTTTGACTTCACTGAGTGCCATCATTTGTTCTGTTCTTCATTTATTATTGTGTTGATTCATTTAAATGAATATTTAATGCTGTAATTAATTCACAATAGCAGTTTAAGGCAAATTAAATTTAGCTAATTTCTATCAAGTGCTGACAGTGGAAAGTCTGCAGTATCCAATTTTGATTTGATTATTGGTGTTGTACTGAATCTTAATTTCGTAATACCAACCTTTGCTCTAGCATAGTCAAAGTTATGCCTGTCAGCTTTTAATATTGGGTTCTGATGATATTTAAGTTGCGCATATAGTCTATCCATGGCAGGCATTAACAGTAGTGTATAAGGTAGCTATGCATGAATGAGTTTTTTGTTTTCTTTTGAGGGCTTAATTAAATTCTTTACTAAAATTAAGCACTTTTTTGTGGTGACAGAATTCATTAAGTACCTTTTTTTAAATAAACAAAGAAAACAAGTTTCAATTACTTGAATGTGAAGGCAATGCGTTTGATTTGTATCTGAATTTCTTCTGCATTGTCGTATGAGTTTCTTGTATTGTAATTGAAATAATAATTGTTGGCTCCTACTAAGCAACTAACCTTAAATGTTTTTCAATTTTTTAAAAAAAGATAAGAAAGCCAAAGAAAACTTAACTCCTGTTGTAGCAAGATAGAATTAAGAACAAGTTTCCACCAGTATTGTACTCTGTTATGATCTGATAGATGTTCCTTGTTGAATGATATCGGTAAACTTTTTGAAAATAACTCCTTTTTGGAAATTAAAAAAAAAATCCACTAATATTTGAAACTAAACAGTATTTTTAAAGAAATTACATGTGAAATGAATGGCCAATTAAACTTGGAATTGTATGGCTTTCATGTACATTTGAAGATATTATGCAGGATTATAATTTGCAGCCACTACCCTCCTTGACAGCTCACATGTTAAAGTACCAAAAAAATGAATACTTAAGCATGGGAAATTCAGAGGTGAATTCCCATAAACTAGTTATAATTGTGCTTACACTTTTAAAACAATACCTTAACTGAGAATTTGAATGAACATCTTGGGGTTACATGTGAATTTTGTTTCTTGCCAGTTTTTTTTCATTTCCTCCTGTTTCCTCTTGCCTCCACCATTGATTCAGCATACTAACCACACTTCCAAAAACCAGCATCTGTCAATGCTCAGTGAGTTGATCAGATTGAGGAAATTGCACATTTCATTCTGAAATAAAATAATTCAGATTTTCTGAGTGTACTTGCAGTCTCTTTTATATCCGTTGTACTTACTTGTTTGTGCAGCTTATTTTCAGTCCATTTGGTGCACTGACGTTAAAATTTATTTCTAAACTTATGCTTCACGCCATTTTGTTGGTTTGAGGTGAGAAATGTTAGCACTGGTGAATTGGAACACCTATGTGGAAAACCCACTGTTGACAACCAGCATTGGTCAAATATTGCACAGTTTTAGGCAGAATATAACTTTCTTTAGCTGTTACTGTCCCAGTGTGATATTTTCCCATCCCTTAGTGACCTTTTTGTGTGTGGACACTGATTTTAATGCTGAACCATGAGCTTAATGTTCTTGTCCCATGCTCAGTAGGGAATGGATTGCATTGCCCAAACTTACTTGATATTTAACACTTGTGGGTGGAAGAAAGAAAGAAGACTTGCAGTCCCAACAGTGTGAATCACAGCACATCTAGAGCAGAAGGCTGTATTGTTTGCTGCAAATTCAGAACTTGGCAATGATAAAAGCAGAATTACTTATTAGTTAGTTCTGAGTATTCTGTATGCCAGCTTGTCACTTTGGCTTAAGCTTGATATTTTAACATGTGGTAATTGATAATTGCTTGCACCGAAGTTTGCTGTGAGGAAACAAAGTCTTATTTCCCATGCAATGGAATTTTCCAGGTCGTGGAACAGCCTTCAACCTCCTTGATATTCAAAATTGTTTATTGGCAAATCATTATGATGATATATGATAAACAGCCTTGGAAGAATGCTGCAATGTTGAATCATTTGTCCTTACTAAGGATCCCTTTTTAGATTTTCTTAATCTATGCATGAATCCCATCTTCTACTGAAGAGTCAGCCACATATATAATTTGTAAGTGTCTTTTTTTTTTCTTTATTCATTCATGGAATGAGGGCATCACTGGCTAGGCTAGCATTCATTGCCCATCCTTAAATGTCCAGAGAGCTGTTAAGAATCAGCCACATTGCTGTGGGTCTGGAGTCGCATGGAGGCCAGACTAGGTAAGGTTGGCAGTTACCTTCCTGAAAGGGCACTAGTGAACCAGATGGGTTTTTCTGACAATCAGCAATGGATTCATGGCCACCGTTAGATTCTTAATTCAAGATATTTATTGGATTCAAATTCCACCATTTGCTGTGGCAGGATTGGAACCCGGGTCCCCAGACATTGTGGGTCTCTGGATTAACAGTCCAGCGATAATTCCACGCAGCCATTGCACCACTTGGATTGGTTTTTGCCTGTGTTGTCGTACTGCTCTTTCGATGTTCAAACTGAGTTCACAACTTTGCCATATTAATTGGGTAATCATCAACTTAAGTTTCATTTTGCTTCTTTGTAAACAATAGCTGTTATAAACAATATTGTTAGATATCTCAACCAAATATGACCACTCATGGCAATTTAAATGGGGATAAAAACCATTTTGTTTTCAGTTTATCTTAGTAGTTATTCAGGGATCTCAAAATGAAAATAAAACCTGCATCATATTTGTACATGTATAAGATTTTCTCTCTATGTACTGTTTTAAGTATTTGCTAGGCCTGTGAATTAGTAGACAGCAACCAGGAATAATTTTACTGAGTAAATATTGTACTTTGTCATATCAGTAAACAGACATTACACCCAAATCAAGCACAATGGAGTGATCTAGGTGTAAGATCCAGGTACTAAAAGACTAAGGTTTGGAATTCTAGAATTTACTAGGGGCTGAAACACTGAAGGTAAAGTCACCATAAACTTAGAAGAGCATAGGGCTACTTTTTCATTTGGAGAGAGCTGCTTGGTGGTGCCTCAAGTGGGCGGCCACCATGCCTTAGGTGAGGGCTATGTTGAGAAAGTGGGAGCAAGGCAGTACGGTGGCTCAATAATTTGCACTGCTACCTCACAGCACCATGGCCCGGGGTTCAATTCCGGACTCTAGTGACTGTGACGAGTTTGCACATTAGCCCCTTGTCTGCGTGGGTTTCCTCAGGGTGCTTCAGTTTCCTCTCCCAGTCCAAAAAATGTGCAGGTTAGGTGGATTGGCCATGCTAAATTGCTCATAGTATTCAGAGATGTGCTGGATTAGGTGTATTAGCTCTACAAAATGCAGGGTTTACAAGGATCGAGTAGGGTCTAGGTAGGATGCTCTTCAGAGGGTCGTCATGGACTTGATAGGCCAACTGATGTGCTTCCATACTGTAGGGATTTGGATACCCAGTAACCTCAGCTGCTATGGGAATTAAATTTGCATTGTTGGCACCAAATGTGTGTTGGAGTTTTATTTTGTATCAATTTTTTGTGCTATGCATCAATCTAATTGTTAGATTTCAGGCAACAGACTGTTGGAAGGAATGCTGTGTTTGACTGCTCAAAAATAATAATTACCTTAACCGCTACTTAGCACTAAGTATAGTCTGTTGCAAGGCTTTCAATAGATCATGCAGAACATTTCAAGAGTTACTGAACAGGCAACTTTAAACAGTTGGAAGGAGGCAGTCAGTTGATACCAAGTCAGTTAGGTATTTAGGAGCGGGTGGAAGAGGCTCCATCCCCAAAAGGGTGCTACTACAGCAGGCTCTGAGTCAGCGGCGCTGAAATCTGGGAAGCCAGGAAGTGTTGCTAAATTTTGCGCCTAGAGCTGGGGAAAAGCCATGTGAGATGTGGGGACTCCTGCTCCTCTGCTGCTTGGCCTGCTGTGTTCATCCAGCTCTGCACCTTGTTATGCCATTACAATAGATCTGTGCAGTTGAGAACAATCATGAAGATAGCTCTCCTCTGCCCCCACCCCCTGTTGTTTTTGCTTTTATGGAGCTGAAAAGTTAGAGCTTGGAGAAGGTCAGGAGCCATAGCAGTTTGGTAAAGCTTGATATTGGTGCAAAAGGGAGAGTTGTATTGTTTTCAAGAGTTCATGGAAATTATTAGGAAAGGAGGACAAAGTACCTGAAAATGAGCGGTTATTGTACAGTTTGTGATGGAGTGGCTTTTTGAGGGAATTTCAAAGCATGGTTTTTGGAGAGGGAGGAGAAATTGTGGTTATCTACTCTCAAATGTCAGGTGGATTGTTGAGAAATCTGTGGCATTGGTCTTGACTGTGTTTTTACTTTGGTTGAACAACCCAAACAGCACATAGTGTCTGATTTACCTTCTAGTACTAATTGGATCCTGGAATATAAATCTTTGTTAAATTTCCTGGGGATCACTGGCTTGACCATATGTAATTGTCCATTAGAAGATGATGGTGAGCTCCTGCCTTGAAATCTTATGTTCTTTTGGGGTGTAGGGATGCCCACATTGCTATTATGGAGAGATTTCCAGCATTATAACACAATGATTGTGAAGGAACAGTGATATAATTCTCAGAGTGGAAGGTGTTTGGCTTTGAGACTGAGTTGAAGGTCATGGTGTTCCCAGTGATCCGCGATTCTTGTCTTCCTAGATGGTAGTGATTTGAGAAATTGGAAAGTGCTGTCAAAGCAGCCTTGTTGAATTTTCACAATGCATTTTGCAGATAGTATGCACAGCCGCTACTGTGCATCAGTGGTGGATGGAGTGAATAATTATGGATGTAGTGCCAGTTAAGCCAGCTGCTTTGTCCTGGATGGTACACAGCTTCTTGAACATTGGATCTGCACCATCCAGGGAAGTAGGCAGTACTCTATCAAACCTCTGTCCTGTAGCTTATACATTTGGGAGATATGTGAATTGCTGCAGGATTTGTCGTCTCTGACCTGCTTTTGTAGCCATTGCTGACTCAGTTTCTGGGCAGTTATAATCCCCAAGATGCTGATAGTGGTGGTTTCAGTGATGCAAATACAATTGAATGCCAAGGACATTGCTTTAGTTTCTCTGTTTGTGGGAGATGGTATTTACCTGGTGCTTGCATGGCTTACCATTTGGCATTGATTCATGGAGGTCTCAAACACAGAACAAGGCCTTTCAGTCCATTGAACCTGTACCAGTGATAAACAAGTACCTAACTCTCTCAATCCCATTTTCCAGCACTTGGCCCATTGTCTTGTTTGCCTTGGCATCTCAAATGTGCATCTAAATATTGCTAAAATGTTATGAGGGTTTTTGCCTCTAACATACTTTTGCAAGCAGTAAGTTCCAGTTTCTCACCACCTCTTAAACCTTCTGTTTCTGAACTTTTGGAAGCCATGCTGCAGTCATAGATCCCTCAATCAAGGGGAAAGGTTCCCCCCCGCCATCTACCCGTCTATGCCCCGATTAGTCTTGTACATCTCAATTATGTCTCCCCTCAGTCTCCTTTGCTGCAAGGAAAATAGTCTCAATCTATCCAATCTTTCTTCATTGTCATCCCGATCCTGGACATGGACTGCTTCAGCATCTGAGGTGTGGCAAATGGTGTGGTTGGTTGGTTGATAGATTGATTGCACAGTACATATCCCTACTTCTGACGTGATGGGGGACAGTTGAAAATAGTTGAGCCTCGGATACTATCTGACAAACTAGGGCTTTTGTGGTGTAAAGGTAATGTCGTCTCCTCTGAAGCAGGACACCCATGTTATGTTGTTTGTAGTTTGCACCAAGACTGAGATCAAGTGGGAAGCCCAGTGGCCCTGGCAGAACCCAAACTGGATGCTAGTGAGCAGGTTATTGCTAAGCAAGTGCTGTTTGATAACTGTTCATGACCTTTCTATCATTTTACTGATGATTGAGAATAGACAGATGGGTGATAATTGGCTGGGTTGTATTTGTCTTGTGTTTTGTGTGCAGGGCATACCTGAATAATATAATAGGTTGTGTTTATGTTCTAACCCTATATAGTAAAGTTTTGATGGTTAAAACCTTGGAAACGTGTGCCTTTTCTTCTAGTAAGTACCTGGATGTTGCATATTTCCAATTTAAAAATATGAAGGTCTCAGGTCCCTCAAGTGATCAGAACATCAATTTAGAAGTCCAGTCTGGGACCAGGAAATGTAGTAACATAGTAACAAGGAGGAGGAGTAGGCCATTCAGCCCTTCACACCTGCTCTTCAATTCAGTATGATCACGAATGATCCTGACGTTAATACCATATCTATGCTCTCTTCTACCTCTTCGTGCCTTTAAAGTTTATTTTAAAAGTAGCTTTTTTTTTCTTAAATATATTCAATGTCTTGCTCTCCACAGCCTTCTGTGGTAGGGGATTCCATAAGTTCCCTACTCTATTGAATCAGGAAATTTTTCCCCATCCTAGTCCTAAATTGTCTACCCTGTATCTTTTTAGATTGTGCCCCCAGTTCTAACCAGGGGAAATTTCCTCCCTGAATGTAGTATGTCAAGCCTTGTTAGAGCATTATATCTTTCAATCAGATCTCCTCTCATCCTTCTAAACTCTAGTGACTACAGGCCCAGTCAAACCAATCCCTCTTTGTTCAACAGTCTTGCTATCTCTAGTATCAGCCTCATGATCCTCGATTGGGCACATTGTATGATAAGTAGATTCTTTCTTTGAAGTCGAAGCTTCATGCTATATTCCAGATTTACATTTGGTTCTGCTCTAATGCACGCTTCAACACGAATTGGCTTTAAAGCAATTGAAGAATTTAGACTGCTATTTGTAGAACATGAACTTTCCTTACCTGTACTGGCTGCCATGTGATTCTGGCCCTGTTAATTAAAATGGCCTGGCTATGGCACAATTTTCTTAACATGAGAACGGAACTATCGTACTATACCAGAACTGCATGTAGTCTCAAATGTGCTGTACAAATACTAAGAAACGCCTACTTCTGAACACACAATGTCCCTGTTTTCCTTGAAATGCCATATGAAGAACTGGATCCCCTGCATCTCAGTGTCCGACATTGAATATTTTGGCCTGTGATAGAAATAACCTAAATTTTGCAGGTCAAGAAATGAATGATTGTAGTCAAGTATTCTGCAAATGGTGCTTTGTGAAATAAGTTGCCCTGTCTGCTTGTGGCATTCTGTCTTTGACTGCATCCCATTAGAAAATTTGAATGCTGTCCTCATGCTTTGTGAGGAGGGATCAGAATGGAGAGTGCAATTTATTGTGCAATCACTTTTACGTTTCCAGATGCCATTTTCCTTTCAGAAAGCCTTGATCCATCGATCCATCGATCCATCATTGATCCAGATCATGTAGCAAGGAAAATAGTGAAGCTAATTGTGCTTACTGTTTATTAATAAAGTATGTTGGACTGCACCTTCTGACCTAGACACATTTTAAACATGGCAATCAGGAAGTTGCTTTTCAAATCTAAACAGTATTTTGCTGGAAGGGAAGCCATATAGATATTTATTCAAAAGTTGGGTTTCATGGTGATGAAAATAATACGTTGTTAGTATATCCTTGATTGATCATCTTAACTCTGCCTTAATGTATAATAACATTTACATTTATGTTTGGCTATGAACAATGTAGAAAGACTGAAGAATGTAGACTATATTACTGTAAGAAGAATCTATATGGGGCAATGTCTTCATGATAACTACCTTCTTGTAAATACCTGGAAACTATATTTGCAGGAATACTGTGGGAGGTAGATTCATGTTGTTTGCATTGTTGGGATAAAATAATGAAGGCATCAATGTTACTGCTGGTAACATTGGCTCAATATGTATTGCAAACTTCAAGGAGACTTTTTTCTACTGAAACTTAATTTATTGTACCCTTGCAATCTAGATTTGAAAGGTATATTGTTTGGAGAAACATACATCCTGAATTAACTGTGGAGTAAAATTGTCTCTGCATTCAAACTTTAGCTTGGAATTACATTTGAAGTGACATTAATGTGCTGTTTTCTGAGTGTTTTCTGCTGCTCTCATTTACAGTGCAACCCCACCTGAAGCTGATACATTTCAACACTCAGCACAGAATTCCAATTGAAGGCATGTTTTTGTGAGTCTGTGAAGTCAGTTGATCTGTGAATATGATTCACCATTAATCACTGAAAAAGAAGATTGACTGTTTGCTTGCAAAATGTTGTTACTTTTTAAAATTTATATAGCAGTGGGAAAACTGTATAATCACAAAAGTGAGTAGTGTCCACTTAGTTTTCGTTAGCTGTACAAATAGAAACTTGTTGCTCAGTAGTACAGAAGTTGAACATTGCTGAAAAGTGAAACGTGTGGCTAAATCTTTTCATCTTGCTCTCAAAGGACAAATGCAAGAATGCAAAATTTCAAATGACAATTTTTACGCTGCAAAAATGGGTGCTGATTTTTTTTGACCAAGACGTAGCTGTGAGAAGAGTAATAGGAAATTAAAATCTTCCCATAGTTCAGATAATACAAAAATTCGTCATGTGTGAAAATTTACCTTTTTTGAGTGTGTGTGAGAGAGAGAGAGAGAGAGAGAGAGAGAGAGAACCTACATTTTGAAAGAATTTGGCTTCTAGCAAGTAAAAGTGAGCCGTGTTGTGAACTTGATGGTGTATTTTCAATTGACTTGTTAGCTGCTGTTGTATTGATGGTTCATATTTTTTCAGCAAGCGATGTTCAATTCCAGAACCACATCTAAGAGTAGATGTTTTGCAAATGTGGATCTGTTGCGTGTCATCTGTACTCTGCACACACAGTCAGAAGAATAAATTGGTTGACTGAAACATTTCAACAATTGGCTGAGTGGCCTTTATATTTGGTGTGATACTGGCACTGATTCATGTGCCATGTTCCTCATTTGTGTCATAGACAGAATGTCTACATGGACTGATAGCTTCCTATTCATGGAAAATACGTGGTATGTGATATGGCTTCTGTAACCTGCTTTTCAATTTTTTTTTAGATATACTTTGCCTATCTATCTGTAAACAGGTGCTGTTCAAATGGAACATAATTGATTGGAGTTGCCTAGTTTATAAGTTCAGTGAATACAGATTTAGAAAGTGGCAGTGCATCTAGATTAACCTGATATAGTGATGCCATGCATTTTCGATGCTGCTGAAAGAAACTACATTTGTGAGTAAAGTTAAGGCTTTCAATCCTGTCTGTCCTTGATATACACATTGAGAAATCCACGAATGTTTCTCTATTACCCACCACCACAAGCCTGCCATCACTGGTCAGTACATGCATAAGACTGTGTGTCTCCACATGCAATAAGATTTGAGTTATCAGCAATCTTGTAAATAGGGCTGTTGCCTTTTCACACCTTGGAAGTTTGATGCAGAAGTGAGAACGGACCACAACTGTCCTGTGGGACTTCGACTATTCTGATTACTTGTTTGCTGAATGTTGAATGAACGCTGTCAAATGAGCCAAAGACAATTGGTTTTGGACATGGGAAGTGCCAGTTCACCTCACATTACCTTTAAGTGGTGGAAATTTATCTCAAATTCGAAGAACAGTTTAAGAAAGCTGTTTCACTCTGTTACCGTACAATGGTGATTCCAGTGGCATTTTCTACTAATAGGCTGCTGCTGTCAGCCCCCAAAGATGTGCTGCCCACCAGTTAGATGAGCAAAGTTTTATGTATATATTTTGATGGCTGTATGCACAATGACTGGCTGATCAAATCAAACTGCTTGCTCCTCTGGCTGCTTATTCCATTGTAAAGTACTGTACTTGAGCTGCGGATCCCAAGCAAAAGGTCTACTCTTGAAGGTGATTCATGCTCGGAGCACTGAACAATCAGAAGTGTGCTAATAGCCACACTAACAAGCAATTTAAGATGATCAGCTGAGCTCTCTCGTACTGGCTAAAAATGACATGCATTCTCGTGCAAAGACTTGGTCCTTGCAAACAAAAGAAGCAGGTTCAAGTCTTGTGCCTTTTTTTGAATTACTCTGAAGAATTGAAGCCTTTAATTTTTCCTTACATCCTCTGTCTCGATGCATCGGGCAATTAGTCGTGACATGCTAATGAATCAGTCCCCCTTTTTGTCTTGTAATTTAAATTTCTGTGAATGATTGATTGAAATTTGACATTCTTGCCTTTCTCTGGGTCTGTGCAAGATGAAAGGTTCCTGTTTCTTCTCAGCAATATTCAGATATGACGGCCTAATCACATTTTATAATACTTACAATTACACAGAAGCACTGTTGATGACTCTTTTACTAAGTTTTTATTAAACTGATGCATCTTTCCTAACATTCAAATCTTATATTTTTGTTCTGAATGCAACATGATTTTTCTTGAGGATATCAAGTTGTTTAAAACCAGATGGTAGCTCAGCAAGACATCTACACCGCAAATGACGTTGTAACGTTCTCCATTTAATGCAAACCTAAAAGCCTGGTATACATGTTGCTATTACTTTTGAAGTCTGTCTAGCAATTAATAGCCCTAAGTATTTTGTTGGGTAGGCTTTTCTGGCTGGGTCTGCTATAGTGTTGTACTTTGAAAAACCAGCATTAGCTACTCAGGCAGCAGCTTTATGCTGCATCACGTTGTTATTCAGGACTGTTTTAATTGAGTTTACTGATCTGCCTGGTGTAAATCACATTTGAGATCTGTCTATTGTTACATCTTGCGTTTTGCATGAAATATGGACTGGCAGTAATTTTGAAGAGGTATAGTAATGGGGAAGTCGGCATCTGAAAGAAGTAAGTTTTCCACTTGTGTTTAACTATTTGCGTATCAGTTATAAATTTTCATGATTAGATTTGTGCAGTAACTTGAAGCTTGTATAAATTGATAGCACAATGGTAAAATAAAATGTTTCTCTGGACTGGTCAAAAAGATGGTGATTTCTGGATAGATTAACAAGTATGATTATAAAATGGAGATAGAAATGTATATCCAGATCTTATCCTTTTCCACCTAGGCAAATATGGTTTTATTTTGTCCTCCATTACCTTGGTTTTCAGTTTTTTCATAACTGTCAGATCCACCAAAACCTGAAGAGAACTGAAATGGCAAAGCTGCTGCAGTTTCTAAAAGTGTGTGTTTTAAATGTTTACATAATCTTGTTGCTGGTCCAAATAATTTGAGAGAAAGTCAAAGGGTTTCTGCTTTCAGAACTACAGAATTGTTATTGCATAGGATGCCCTATTCAACCTAATTGTGTCTGCAGTGATTATTTGAAGGAGCAATTTACTAAGTGCTGCACCCCTGCCATCTTCCCATTTCTGTGCAGATTACACAATTTCTGATAATAATTAAATTCCTTCCTAAGTACTTTGCTTGATCCTTCCTCCACCTAACACTTGGGTGGTGCATTCAAGAGCTTTAACCAATCAGTATGAGAATTTCTTCCCATCCCTACTTATTTTTACCAATTCCTTTTAAATCTCTGCCCTCTTGTTCTCAATTCTTTCTGTCACTTGGCTTTAGTGTCTCCCTTTCTACTCTGTCTAGACCTCTCCACAATTTTGAATACTGCTATCAAATAATCTCTTAACCTTTCACTTCTCCAAGGAAAATAGTCCCATCTACCTCATCCCTGGAGCCATTCTTGAGAATCTTTTACAGCAGTAATTGAGAGAAGAGACCATGGTAAGCAGTGATTGTAATTTAACTGGATTTTCAAAAAACTTTCAATAAAATGCCACATAATAAATTCTTGGAAAAGGTAAGTGACACAATAGATTGTTTCAACACACTCCCAGTTAGCAAAAGGCAGTTATCCAGAGTGGAAAAAGGTTCAATTTGGAATTGACATCAACAATTGGAGAGGGGTGGTGAATGGACAATATTAAGGATGCCTACAACAGTTTATACATGGGCATAGTGAGCTTGTGGAATGGAAAAAATAGCTTGTAAATTAAGTTCAACATCGATTAAATGTGCGAGAATGCACATTTGGTAGGAAGAAAGAAGTAGATCATTCCAAGCTTGTCTAGATGCCATTACTGTCATTTTCTGAGTCAGATGTTTATTGGTTTAAGTCCTAGACCAGAGATTTGAGCACACCAATATAGATTGCAACATTTGAGGTTTATTTAAAGGTTTCAAGTACTGGGGATGGCGGGGGTGTGGGAACATACAACTGTTGTCCTGAGGAATTTCTGCACTGTTAGTGATGCTGTTATTTGGATGAGATGTTGGACTGAGGCCTCATTTGCTGTTTGTGGAGAATGTAACAAAAATCCCATAATGCTTTTAGAAGAAGAAATTGATCATTCTGTCCTGGTCAACGTCTAAAACCTCCATGTACTTCACTAAAATGGGTCTTCATGTAATTACTTGTGTATCATAGTTGTGTGCAAAACATTTGCTCTGTTTTCCAATATTGCATCAATAACTGCATTTTGTAAGTGCTTCAGATGTAAAATGCTTAGTGACTTGCACAACCAAGGAGATAACAATATAAATACAATTTTGTTCTGTCAATGTGATGAACTCTGATGAACTGTACACTTGGTAAGCAGGCTATCAAGATTACCGTTTGTTCTAAATGTCAAGATCAGACTCTTATTTGGAATGTATAAATAGTAGCTTCCTGTTTTTAATCATGATCTACACTGTCTGTTCTGTGCCAAAAATTTGGATTGGTTAGTAATGGAGTTGTTGTCAGTAATTAATGTGATTATGTAATTTAATTGGGGTGTAAGACTTGCTGCAGCAAGTGAAAACAGCATGATTTAAGAAAGCAGTGATTTTTCATTCTGACCAATTGTTCAGACTGATTCAAGTGCATTTAAATCTTTTACTGTTATTGAATTTGGAAGGTTGTAGTTTTAGTTGGTTAACCACTCTCTCATAATCTGCAATTTCCAAAATTACTAACCATTTTAATATGGAAAAAGTGACAACCTAAACTATAACTGTGGATCATGGAGTTAAAGTTGTTGCTGGATTTTTGTAGTTAGAAGTATTCATTTTGCGGACAAATTACATAAGATTAAAACTGGATGTTTAAAGTATTCTGAATCTGCTTTTGGTTTCATTTTTAATACTTAAGAATGAGTGACTAGAATAAAAATATTCACTCATTTGGATTTGAGCATTTGGTTCTTTACAACTGTGTGGTTTGAATGTTTATGTTGTAACATGTAAAAGGGTTTCCCCACTCAGTCATGGTAAGCAAAATTTATAATAATGGGCTTAATGTAAAGTTGCTGGACAAAGCGAAATGGTAGTATTTGCTAGATGCAGGAAATGAGATCTTTAGATATTTTCACTCCAGATTTGCATTTACTGTAATTTTAAAGTTGTGGTACCAACATGGAAAATCTTAATTTAAAAACATTGTTTTCTGTTCAAGCAAGTTTAGGGATGTCATTGCAGTAGAACCAGATTTTTGATCTGAAGTTTGTTGACATGACCATGGTCCTAATGATAGGCAGGAAAACTGATTATGACTTTTGTCTTAGTGATTAGCTGAGGCCCTGACTGGTTTTGTTTTGTTGTCATTGGGGCTGATGCCTGTTTAGAAGGAGGCTTGAGCAGCGTAGCCACTACTGTCACTGTGCCTGGAAGAACAGGATATCATGGAAAGTGCACCAGCCCCTTACCACCTAAAATGAGGTTTGGAGATACTAGGAACTGTTTGGATGGCCCTAGTTTGTGCCTTGTTTCAGGATATTTGGGCTAGGGTGTTGCCATGAGTAGCCATTATTTCCAGGTCGTCTTCTGTTGGTCATGGAGTACCCAGAAAGTTGTTTTTATTTTCTAAACCAGCAGGGAGGCAAAGTGTTGGCCAGGTAGTTTTAAATGGCGAGGAGCTTACTTGTCTCTGGTAAAATGACATGATAGCATGAAAACAGTGGGCATTGCCTAACTCATTCCCTTGACAATTCATGGGGCCTCCTGCTACCCAGGAAATTCATTTCAAGCATCCATTGTTGAATTAAGGTTTTGTTTAAATTGTCAGCTTTCACGGTGGACCTTTTTCCCTGGCTATGTGTTTAAGCTACTTGAACTATGATTTACTGGTCCTTCATGAGGACGTGATTTGGGTACAATCTAGGACATCCCTACAAAAGGTGACAGAGTGATCAAAGCCAGAACTCTGGACGACGGAATTAGAGTATACGATGATGCAGACAAAGGAGGCAGATGAAAAGTATAAGACTTATATTACAAAGGAGAAGCAGATTCAACATATATGTAATCCAAAAACCCTGAATGTCCCCGGTTCAGACTCCACCATGGCAGATCGTGGACTTTGAATTCAATAAAACAAAATCTTGATTTAGGAGTTGAATGATGATCATTCATCCATTGTCAGTTGTCTGAGAAAACCATCTGGTTCATTGCCCTTTTGGGGAAGAAAACTGCTCTCCTTACCTGGTCTGCCGTAGATATAATTCCAGACTCTCAGCAATGTGGTTGACTCTTAACTGCCTGTGGGCTATTGGTATGGGCAAGAAAGGCTGGCCTAGCCAGCGATGCCCACATCCCAGGAATGAATTTTTTTTTAATGTGAAGGACAATGGGACTCCATGGAAACCAATTGTAAAAGTAAATGAATGGCTTCTAAAAGCAGCAAATTAGTTATCAATGAAACTGTGAGGTTGATTAATAGCCAATATGGATATGATGAGGTTGGTTGGCTTGCTGAACTGGTTTGTTATTTTTGCAAAACAGCGAACCAGCTCGGCGAGCCAACCAACCTCAACACCCACAACCCGAGCTTCAGATCTAATCCACAACCTTAAATATGGATATGACTTGGTAGAAATTGATCACAAGCTGAGGTATAATTTGAGCGTCTTGCATGTGTTTTCCAAGGAAGATAGCTTTGTCAAAGCTTTGCTAAATGAGGAGGTTGCTGGAATATAAGACTAAATAAAGGGGAATTACTAGGAAGCCATACACTGATTGTCAGCCCATAAGTTGTTTTTTAATATGTGACTGTGTTAGTTCTTATTAAAAATACGTGAATATTATTTGACTGACTAGAAGAATCACCTGACGTGGTTTCAAGTTTTGAGTTGATTGCAACAATTTAAAAGTGTCATTGATTAAAGACTTTCTCCTCCAGTTTGAATGTAATGGAAAGGGCATGAAACAGACTCTGGGTGGGGAGACTTCAATATGCATTACAGAGTATGGTTCAGTGGCACCTTGACTGAGCTCTTGGAATCCTAAAAGACGCTGCAGCTAGACTGAATCTGTGGCAAGTGATGTGAATAGTAAGTAGGGTAAAATCTACTTGATCTTGTCTTTACCAGTCTACACTTGCAGATGTGCCCATTTGTGATGGTACAGGTGGGAGTGGCAAATATGCAGGCATTCAGACAAAGTCCCATCTTCACATTGAGATTACTCTACTCTCCATGCTCTTGTGAGGCACTACCATTGGAACAGACTTCAAACATCTATCGACTCAAAATTAAGTATCCATGAGGTACAATAGGCCATCAATAGCTTAACAGTATTCAGCTGAAAACTGTAACGTCGTGGTGAGCGATGGGATCAACTGGTCCAATGAAGAGTTCAGGAGAGCATGCCAGGAGCAGCACCTGATATTGCTAAAAATGACACCTCCCTGCAACCTTTGAATTTGCAACACAAGACTACATGCCTGACAAGCAATGTAAGCAGCAAATGATAGATAGAGCTAGGTGACTTCACAACTAGTGGTTCAGATCTGAGGTTTGTGGTCTAGTTGTGAATGTTGGAGGGCAGTTAAACACTTGAGAAAAGAGAATAGGTTATTCCTTTTGAGTTGTCAGGGCCGTTTGGCTCTTAACCTTACTTCCACTCCTATGTCTTATGGTCTTATGGTAATAAGGCCATTCGGCCCATCAAGTCCATTCCGCCATTTAAATCATGGCTGATGGGCATTTCAACTCCACTTCCCTGCACTCTCCCCGTAGCCCTTGATTCCTTGTGAGATCAAGAATTTGTTGATAGATGCCTTCAAGGCATCCAACGTCCCGGCCTCCACTGCACTCCGTGGCAATGAATTCCACAAGCCCACCACACTCTGGCTGAAGAAATATCATCTCATTTCAGTTTTAAATTTACCCCCTCTAATTTTAAGGCTGTGCCCACGGGTCCTAGTCTCCCCCCTCCCTCCCCCCAACAGAAACAACTTCCTGGCGTCCACCCCTTCTAAGCCATACATTATCTTGTAAGTTTCTATTAGATCTTCCCTCAACCTTCTAAGCTCTAATGAGTACAATCCCAGGATCCTTAGCCATTCATCGTACGTTAAACCTACCGTTCCAGGGATCATCCCTGTGAATCTCTGCTGGACACGCTCCAGGGCTAGTATGTCCTTTCTGAGGTGTGGGTCCCAAAATTGGACACAGTATTCTAAATGGGGCCTAACTAGAACTTTATAAAGCCTCAGAAGCACATCGCTGCTTTTATATTCCGACCCTCTTGAGATAAACCATAACATTACATTCGCTTTCTTAATCACGGACTCTACCTGCAAGTTAACCTTTAGAGAATTCTGGACCAACGCTCCCAGATCCCTTTGTACTTCTGCTTTACAAATTTTCTCAACATTTAGAAAATAGTCCATGCCTGTATTCTTTTTTCCAAAGTGCGAAACCTCACATTTACTCACATTGAATTTCATCAGCCATTTCCTGGACCACTCTCCTAAACTGTCTAAATCTTTCTGCAGCTTCCCCACCTCCTCAGTATTACCTGCCTGTCCACCTATCTTCATATCATCGGCAAACTTCGCCAGATTACAGCCTCTGTCTGTCCAGGGACAAAAGAGTAAGGAGCCATTGGAAGTTATTGTAGTGAATTTTGTAGATGGCACATATCTGCATGGAGGTAGGGAGAGAATGTCTGCCCTTGACATCAAAACAACTTTTGACCAAGTATGGCATCAAGGAGTCGTAGCAAAACCTGAAGTCAGTGGGAGCCGAGAACTGGGTGAACTCTGTCATGGTTGGAGTGATACTAAGCAGAAAAGAAGATGGTAGTGGTTATTGAAGGACAGTCATCCCTGCAGAAGTCCCTCACATTGGATAATTTTGTAACCAACTCATTGAAAGATGTTGTGACATACCTCAGGAGCAGCCGGTACTTGAATCTGGGCCTTCACAGCCCAGCGGTATGGGCACTATCACTATTCCACAAAATCCCCTTTCTTCAGGGTAGTGTCCTAGGCCCAACAGTCTTCTGCTTTGTCATTGATCTTCCCTTTAGTGGTAAGGTCAGAAATGGGGAGTGTTTGTGTAATCTAGAGCAATGTTCAGCGCTGTTCATGAATTCTCATACTGAAACAGTCCATGCCCAAATGAAGCAGGACCTGGACGTTGCCCAGATTTAGGGCTAATATGTGACAAGTAACACTGGCTCCACACTTAGATTCCCTTCTCCAGCAACAAATTATGACTGCAGTGTGCGCCATCTGCAAAATCTGCTGCAATGACTTCCCGTGGCTGCTATGAAAGCACCTTCCAAACTTGTACCGTCTAGAAGAACAAGGGCTGCAAATACATTGGAATGCCACAACTTTCAAGTTCCCTCCAAACTGCGCACCATCCTGATTTGGAAATGTATCACTATATCTTAATCATGTTCCTCCCTAATAGCACCACATCGGCATCCCTACATTCCAATGATTGCAGCAATTCAAGATGGCAGCCTCGTACCCCCTCTTCAATGGTAATTGGAGATGGTAATAGATAGTGGCCTAACCCATATCACACAAATGAATCAAAAAAAGTAGGCAATTGAATCTCTAAACACAGAAACATGTCCCATTTAACTTTTAAAATGGTTTAGTATCCATTCCCTGGTTGTACTTTGCCCTTTATGTAAACATTTCTTCTCTAGCGACCAATCCAAAGCTATTCTTTTCCAATGGCTGTTCCCTTTTTACCCTTGTACCAGCTGGATAATTGCTAATCCTGAATAGACTTTTATAGTAAGATTACTTTGGAGATTCTTCTCTCTAGTCAACGCAAGGAGAATTTTCAGCCTTGTTTCCATCCTCAAGGCTGTGCTCTTTTAAGCTGAATGTGTGCACCAACTCCGTGAATGTTGAACAATATTCACTGAATGTTCACTGTTGAACAGCCCTTTTTTCTGCGCATAAACTGACGTTTTCCCAGCCACCATCAGTTCTGAGGAAGGGTCACTGGACCCGAAGCGTTAACTCTGTTTTCTCCTTCACTGATGCTGCCAGACTGGCTGAGCTTTTCCAGCAACTTTGTTTTTGTTTTTGTTTGTGAATGTTGAATAATATACTAGCTACATTTTCCTTGTTACCCTTGGCCTCTGTCTGTTGGTCCTTCTTTATACACTCGTTCATGCAGTCTGACCTTGTTTAGAACATTTAGTGATATCTTCGAAAGCTTGGTGTAAGTTGATACCACAATGGCGTGCTGTGATACTTACTTTCTGGTCTTGAGGCCCATGTCCATTACAGTGTGAATGATATGGACCTTTTTTAGGGAGATTTTGTTTAATCAGCCACCCTTCAGATACACCAACTCCATTTTATTTTGGTTTTGAATCAGGTTGGCAGTATAACTTTTTTTTTTGAGAAGAATGCTATTCCTAATACTTCCTGGGAGACTTGGAAACAAACAACTATCATAAATGTTCTTGCTATTTTCTGTGGGTATGAACATTTAGTAAGTTCTTCCCAATAATATAACCTGCTGCCCCCCCTCCCAAGCAAGCCTGATTTGGGCAGAAAAATCAGAGCAGGTAATCCCCTTTGTTTCTCCATCTTGCCCCTAAATTTAAGAGTCCTAAAACTTAGTATACTTTCACAGTTTTGGTTTTGTAGCAAATATCTGCAGCAAGACTTTTAAAAACAATGATCCAGAAGAAAGTTAGCTGCTTGAGAAAGCATGTATTAATAAAGTAACAAAGCTTTGTTGAGGGTAAGATAATAAAATGTGAGGCTGGATGAACACAGCAGGCCAAGCAGCATCTCAGGAGCACAAAAGCTGACGTTTCGGGCCTAGACCCTTCATCAGAGAGGGGGATGGGGGGAGGGAACAGGAATAAATAGGGAGAGAGGGGGAGGCGGACCGAAGATGGAGAGTAAAGAAGATAGGTGGAGAGGGTGTAGGTGGGGAGGTAGGGAGGGGATAGGTCAGTCCAGGGAAGACGGACAGGTCAAGGAGGTGGGATGAGGTTAGTAGGTAGCTGGGGGTGCGGCTTGGGGTGGGAGGAAGGGATGGGTGAGAGGAAGAACCGGTTAGGGAGGCAGAGACAGGTTGGACTGGTTTTGGGATGCAGTGGGTGGGGGGGAAGAGCTGGGCTGGTTGTGTGGTGCAGTGGGGGGAGGGGATGAACTGGGCTGGTTTAGGGATGCAGTAGGGGAAGGGGAGATTTTGAAACTGGTGAAGTCACTTCACCAGTTTCAAAATCTCCCCTTCCCCTACTGCATCCCTAAACCAGCCCAGTTCATCCCCTCCCCCCACTGCACCACACAACCAGCCCAGCTCTCTTCCCCCCCCCCCCCCCCCCCCAATCCACTGCATCCCAAAACCAGTCCAACCTGTCTCTGCCTCCCTAACCGGTTCTTCCTCTCACCCATCCCTTCCTCCCACCCCAAGCCGCACCCCCAGCTACCTACTAACCTCATCCCACCTCCTTGACCTGTCCGTCTTCCCTGGACTGACCTATCCCCTCCCTACCTCCCCACCTACACCCTCTCCACCTATCTTCTTTACTCTCCATCTTCGGTCCGCCTCCCCCTCTCTCCCTATTTATTCCTGTTCCCTCCCCCCATCCCCCTCTCTGATGAAGGGTCTAGGCCCGAAACGTCAGCTTTTGTGCTCCTGAGATGCTGCTTGGCCTGCTGTGTTCATCCAGCCTCACATTTTATTATCTTGGAGTCTCCAGCATCTGCAGTTCCCATTATCTTTGTTGAGGGTAACTTGTGTTTGACTAACTTGGTAGAGTTTTCTGTTAAGGTAATAAAGATTAGATAGGGGCGCTGCTGTTAATTTAAAAATAGGTTTGCTAAAGTACCATGTAGATTTGCTGTCAAGTGCGAAGTTTAGAATATCAGCATGTAGCTGCATGGATGCTAAATTGTCAAAGGGATTTTTAAAAAAATGACAGTTGCAAATGGTTATTTTTCATTCTGGAAGAAGTAGACTTGTTGGATCTATGTTGTTGGGTTGGATGATGGGGACAGGGCATAATTTGTAGATGAGGTAACCGCAAATTGTAGTGACTGCTGAGGAAGAGGAAATTACTAATAGAAATGTCACTCACTGAGGATACTGATTTTTCTATTCACGTTTCCTCTTTTCATTGTTTTGAACATCTACCTGGCAACAGTCCCACAACTGATGCATTGGAAAACCTGAGAACTTAAGGGGTTTTACTAAACATGCACAGTCTGAAAAACCATGCTGTAATATGTAACATTGTTGTGTGAATTTTGTGTTTTATTTTGTGGGGTACAGGGAGAAGACCATTTGCAAGGTTTGTGATTTTGATATTCCACAATAAAAGTAACGTGCTGGAGAAACTCTGCAGATCTAGCAGTATCTGTAGAAGGAGAAAGAGTTGACATTTGGAATCCAATATGACTGTGCTTTAGAATCTCTCCTATTCATTGTTCTTTTAAATCACTTAAGCTTTAGATTCAGATTCAACACATTACTATCAACTACCAGTTACTTAGTCAAAATGCTGAGATAGTTTGAATAAGAAAGCAAGTTCAACAAAGGGAATGACTTGATGTCTGCAAGTTGGTATTTACAGTACCAGCATCCTCTCTTGGGCCTGGGTAGAAAATCTGTTGGATTGCACTGCCAAAAAAGCAGCAGCCATAGGCCTGGTGGATCAATTGGATGTCTCTACACGGTATGATTCCTTTGATCCTAATTTCCATTTTGTGTTGGCAAGAGCAGATGTCAAATACATTCCCCTGTGAGTGAGAAATGGAAAAATAAAAATCTATCTTGTCTTTGTGTATCTTAGTTGCCTACCATGTAGCAGCCAAGCAGATCAATGTGCAAGTTGGCCCACTTACTTATTTGACAAGAACAGTGGTGGTGGAAAGAGGCTTACTCAAAAAGTATACATGCATTCTTCAACAGAATCCTCTCCAAAGTTTGTGTTCCACCTGGGGATTTCTTCAGCTTTCTCAACAAAAAATGAAACAAAAATGAGGAATATGTGTTGTATTAAGTTTCAAAGAATATAGAAATATATACTTGAGACTGTGCAGAACTCAGTAGTATAGGAACTGGATTTTGTCCTAGGATGGACTTGGATTTCTTGTTCTCTAACCTTTTGATTCAGATCCCAGCCGGAATGAAGAATTGTTGGCCTGACATGAAATGAGTTTGTGTAGTCGTATTCCAGTTCCTTGAGTATAAGCCTGAAATGCAAATTGTCATGTAATTGTAATTAATTTGGGAGCGATGGATAAGCTGTCCTGGGAAATTGGGAGTATGGTGAAGAGAACTACTGGTTGAATCCCTGGTCAGGCTGAATGGCACATGATGCTATTTTTTAAAATCATGGGCTTTCAAGTAGAAAAAGAAACAACTTTTAATGCATTTGCAACATCTGAAACTGCATTAAATCTGCACATTGATGAATCTCTCCCATTCTGTTAATCCTAGACAATAAAATGTGAGGCTGGATGAACACAGCAGGCCCAGCAGCATCTCAGGAGCACAAAAGCTGACGTTTCGGGCCTAGACCCTTCATCATGAAGGGTCTAGGCCCGAAACGTCAGCTTTTGTGCTCCTGAGATGCTGCTGGGCCTGCTGTGTTCATCCAGCCTCACATTTTATTGTCTTGGATTCTCCAGCATCTGCAGTTCCCATTATCACTGTTAATCCTAGATATTTGTTTTCCCTTTTTGGCATTCTTATGTAACTGTGGAGTTCTTTGCTGCCATCTACTGGAAAGGCAATACCCTTTGCGCAATGTCTTATTCAGGGGACCTTCTATAAACTATACCAGTAAAGCTGTTAAGTAACGCGATTTGTGCCATATCCTTTGAGTAGAAGCAGTTATATGTATACTTAATTTTAAATTGACTATTTTCTTCTGATCATAAATGATTCTCGCTTTGTTTTTAAGTCAAAATCTAAAATGAAGGCTCAAATTGACCAACAGTTTATTTTGTTTATTAGATTCTGCTGGGTGAAGAACCTTGGAATGGTTTCTTGTATAAATGCATGTAGTAATTACAGATAGTCATTAATGATTAGCAGGTAGTTTTATGAGGAATCGGACAGTTGGTCTTAGTTTTCATCAGAAACTCTTCAGGCTAAATTTGTTTGACTACACTTTATTTCCCTAGAATACTAAAGATACGAATATAGACAAACTAATCCAATCATTTGAAGTTTTTTTTTGTTGCATCCAATATGCTCATGTCACTTAACTCAATAGATTATCAAGAGGCTGCTGGTCACCCCTTATCTTTCTCGCCTGGCAGAATGATTAACCCACTTAACATTTGAGAGAGAATCTTAATCTACAGAGAATGACGACTCCATGGATTCACTTTAAAAAAAACTTACTTTCCACATACAGGTGATGAGAAGGGCCTTGTGCTGCAATATGTTATTGGTGACAACATTGTTTTGAATGGATATTTTTAGATTTGGCATCTTGTGTTGTATTGAAACAGCTTTTTTTAAGCTAGAGATATAGTAGGAACTGCTGATGCTGGATAATCTGAGATAACAAGGTATAGAGCTGGATGAGCACAGCGGGCCAAACAGCAACAGAGGAGCACGAAAGCTGACGTTTTGGATCAGAGATTATTTTGACCCTTTCTGAAGAAGGGTCTAGACCTGAAACATCAGCTTTCCTGCTCCGCCGCTGCTTGGCCTGCTGTGTTCATCCAGCTCGATACCTTGTTATCTCTTTTTTCGCTAGTCGTGTATCATGCTGATGGTTTTTGGTTTGGTGTGACTGACTTGCATTTAAATCAGTTAGCTTCTGCTTGATTGCGGTATGTGACTTAGGAAATATTCACATTTTGAGGTAGAGAAGAAAATGACTATAGCTCTTGTTTCTTGTTTTAAAAAGTATGACAGTTAGGTTTTATTTCAGGTTTAACTTATCTTAGATTGTGCATTAAGTTGCTGATATCTACCATTTATAGATCCCTTGTTCAAATACCTTGGCAAGACCTTTGGGATAGAGAGTTCCAAAGATTGAGTGAAGATGTTTCTCCTCATCTCAACCCGAAATGACCAATCCCTTGCCTTGAAACTCAGCCCTAGTCTTTTAGATTCCACTGCTAAGGGCAGTTACCTTTCTTGTTTAGCCTGTCAAGCATCTTCAAAATTTTGTGATCAGTGAGATCACCCCTCATTCTTGTAAGCCAGAAAGTTTAGTTCCAATTTTCTCAGATTTTTCTTAACATAGCCCTCTTTCACCCAGGGGCCAATGTATGAAAACTGCATCATCACATCCACAGGAGATATATCCTTAAATATAGAGATCAAAACTACATGGAGAATCACACTTTTTAGTATTCACCAAGGCCCTGTACTGTTTTACCAAAGCTTTTTTTTCCTTTTGTATTCTAATCACGTTGCAGTAAAAGCCATAGCCATAATGGCACAGAGGTGGACTATTCAGCCCATCAAATCCATGATGGCTTTCTGCAGAACAATCTATCAGTCCCATTCACCACCTTTATCCCTGCAGTTCTGTAAATTTATATCTGATTTCTTTTTCAAATCATTCAGTGCCTGTTTCAGTACCCTAGTATATGGTAAGTTCCACGTTACTGTCACTTGCTGCAGTTTGAAAGAAGTTCTTCCGCGCACACCCCTGAATTCCTTGTACTCCTGTCCTTTGCAGGAGATTGCTTTTATAAAAAAATTAGAACGTAGAATTGGTGTGAGGGGTATATGCTAGTATGGTTTGTTAATTGGTTTACAGAAAGCTCAATGGAATTTATGTGGAGATGATTAGAATGCAGAACAATTTTCAAAGGTCAGTCATTATTGGTGACTTGTAAGTGGAGAAAAGTACCCACTTTTATTAACTTGCAGTTTTAAAGTGAAAACTTAGTTTGGCTCTATGTACCTCTATGAGACAGCTTGCCCAAAATGAAGGAAATCAGATCCAAACATTGGACCTGTCTTTCGTATACCTAATTTGATAGAACAATAGTTTCAAAGTAAAGCTCAAACTTCAGTGCACTGGCATTGAGACTTAGTGAAATGAAACAAAATTAGTAATTATATACACTTGATTTTAGATTTCTACAATACTAAAAATAATCTGTGTTTCTTTGGGATAGATCCTGAGTTGTGTTTGAATTCAAATTGATCCTCTGCTGTCAGACTCCAACTGCCAGATCACAAGTTGGAGAGTAATTTCTTTTCTGCTTAGTTTTAGCAGAGATGACTTAATGTTGCCTACAGAGCAATCGTTGATCTTTGATTCAATAGCTGATTTGGTGGACCTAGACCTTTACTAGTATTAGAATTATTTTGTTCAAGTCTGTAGCTTCTCTTGTCTTTTTCACTCTGAGATCGAGAACTGCTTCTTGATACACTCGGGTAAGTAATAAAATACTGCTGGACCAAACTGAAGACTGTCATTAAGCAGTTTTTCCTTGACTCAAAAGATTCCCAATGTTGCGCTCTCTCCTGTAAATGTCAACCTCACCAACCCTAAAGGTAAAATAGTCTTTGTGTAGCTGAGGTGTACACCTCACAATTCCACTTAAGCACCAAGTTGCAAAAAAAAACTAGTACTTTTTTGCCATCCAAAAGGAAAAATATGTGGTTCCCTTACAATATTAAGTGCATTTTTTTTGATTTGAAAAAGAGTTCCTTGTGCCATGGTGTGGTAACTTACAATGTGGGTGTTAAGCTTTTTATAATATTGAGAGGAAGCATTATTGTGATAATTGCTAGCAAATTTTAATTGTTTGCTTTCATGACCGCTAAATTTAGTCATGTCTTGTTGCTGCTGATCTCATTTCAAAATATGAATAATTGATTATTTGGCTAATTAGAAAAGGAAGGTTAAATGCCAGATGGTGAATATTCTGTGAAGTATTGTTCTAAGTTTGATTAATATGACAAGAAACTGGAAGCTTATTCAAAAATATTTGTGTCAAATCACATTTTAGAAAGAAAAAAAATGCACGCATTCCCCGTAGTGTATGAATTAGTATTGAGCGATGGAGAGACTGAAAAATTTGTTTAAAAGTTATCAATTCCAGAAAATGCTACATTGTAGAACTTTGCAATATGTATCGGAAAGTAGCAGCTTTTTGACTTTCCATTGTTGATGCCCCTTGTGATTAATACTACATTGTCAAATTTCCAATATTTGACAAGCCCTGTAATAGTTACATTGACTTTCAAGTCTACTTAACTTATTGTACGTTCTGATATAAAGAACGAAGAAAGTAAATTACAGCACAGGAACAGGCCCCCCTCCCCTCCCCAAAGCCTGCGCCAACCCAGATCCTTTATCTCAACCTGTCTCCTATTTTCCAAGGATCTGTATCCCTCTGCTCCCTGCCCATTCATTGTATCTGTCTAGATACATCTTAAATGATACTATCATGCCCGCCTCTACCACCTCTGCTGGCAACACGTTCCAGGCACCCACCACCCTCTGCCTAAAGAACTTTCCATGTGTATCTCCCTTAAACTTTTCCCCTCTCACCTTGAAATCGTGACCCCTAATAATTGAGTCCCCCACGTTGTGGGGAGTGGTGGGAAGCTTCTTGCTGTCCACCCTGTCTATACCTCTAATGATTTTGTAGACCTCAATCAGGTCCCCCCTCAACCTCTGTATATCTAATATAAATAATCCTAATCTACTCGAACTCTCTTCATAGCCAGCGCCCTCCACACCAGGCAACATCCTGGTCAACCTCCTCTGTACCCTCTCCAAAGCATCCACATGCTTCTGATATGGTGGAGACCAGAACTGTATGCAGTGTTCCAAATGTGGTCGAACCAAAGTCCTATTCAACTACAATATGACCTGCTGACTCGTGTACTTAATATTCTGTCCGATGAACGAAAGCATGCCAAATGCAGCCTTGACCACTCTATCGACCTGCATTGCCATCTTCGGGGTACAATGGACCTGAACACCCAGATCTCTCTGTGCATCAATTTTCCCCAGGGCTTTTCCATTTACCGTATAGTTCGCTCTTGAATTGGATCTTCCAAAATGCAACACCTCACATTTTCCTGGATTGAACTCCATCTGGCATTTCTCCGCCCAACTCTGCAATCTACCTATATTCTGCTGCATTCTCCGACAGCCCCCTTCACTATCTGCTACTCCACCAATCTTCGTGTCATCTGAAAACTTGCTAGTCAGACCATCTGTACCTCCTTCACAAACAACCATGGCCCCAACATGGATCCCTGTGTACCACCACTGGCACAGTTCTCCATTTTGAGAAACTCCTTTCCACTACAACTCTGTCTCCTGTTGCCCAGCCAGTTCTGTATCCATCTAGCTAGTACACCCTGGACCCCATGCAACTTCACTTTCTCTATCAGCCCGCCATGGGGAACCTTATCAAAAGTCCATGTGTATGACATCTACAGCCCTTCTCATCTATCGACTTTGTCACTTCCTCAAAGAATTCTATCAAGTTGGTAACACATGACCTTCCCTGCCCAAAACCATGCTGCCTATCACTAATAAGCCCATTTTCCTTCAGTATCCTATCCCTCAGTATCTCCTCCAGCAGCTTCCCCACCACTGACGTCAGTCTCACTGGTCTATAATTACCTGGATTATCCTTGCTACCCTTTTTAAACAAGGGGAAAGCATTAGCAATTCTCCAGTCCTCCAGGACATCACCAGTGCTCGAGGATGCTGCAAAGATATCTGTTAAGGCCTCAGCTATTTCCTCTCTCGTTTCCTTCGGCAACCTGGGATAGATCCCATCTCGATCTGGGGACTTGTCCAACCTAATGCCTTTTAGAATACCCAACATTTAGCCCCTCCATATGCCAACTTGACCTAGAGTAATCAAACATCTGTCCCTAATCTCAATATCTGCCAAGTACCTCTCCTTGGTGAATATTTGACACAAAGTACTCAAGAATCTCACTTGTTTTCTCTGACTGCTTGCATAACTTCCCTCCTTTGTCCTTGAGTGGGCCAACCCTCTCTCTAGTTACCCTCTTGCTCCTTATGTACAAATAAAAGGCTTTGGGATTTTCTGTAACCCTGTTTTGCTAGATATTTCATGACCCCTTTTAGCCCTCGTAATTCCTCATTTCAGATTTGTCCTACTTTCCGGATATTGTTCCAAAACTTTGTCTGTTTTCAGTCACCTTGACCTTATGTATACTTCCTTTTTACTCTTTGCTAGTCTCACAATTTCACCTGTCATCCATGGTTTCCTGATCTTGCCCTTTTTATCCCTCGTTTTCACTGGGACATATCTGTCCTGCACTCTAACCAACCTCTCTTTCAAACCCTCCCATATATTGAAATAATTTTGGAAAAGCAGTAAGTATGAACTCTGAGGTTATTTCTGCTGACCCTACTGAATTGGTTCTTTGTGTGCATGTGCAAAACGCACAGCCATACATTTTATAGCTCCTTTGTGCAAAAAGTTACCCAGGACTTTAAGACTGTTTTGGGGCTGTGCTTCTAATTTGTAATAAAGTGGAGTGTCCTTTTATGTAATGTCCATCAGTAATGGTTGAGATGGCACGAGCTGCCGTGTTGAAGTGCTGCAGATCATGTGGTGTAGGGACTCTCAAAGTGCTGTTGCAGAGAGAGTTCCAGAATTTTGCCCCAGCACCAGTGAAGGAATGAAAATGTATTTCTAAGTCAAGATGTTGTGTGTGATCTGGAGGGGAATTTGCAGGCGGTGGTGCTCCGATGCATTTGCTGACCATGTCCTTCTAGATGGTAATGATCACGAGTTTGGAAGGTGCTGTCTGAGAAAACTGTTGAGTTGCTGCAATATACCTTGTATGTTGTGCTGGTTGTTGTCACTATATGTTTGTGATGGAGGGAAAGTTTATTGAATGTTGTGGATATGGTGACAGTTCAGTGGGCTACTTTGACCTGAATTATGCCCAATTGCTTGTGTCGTTTTGGATCTTCATTCAATTAGGCAAGCAGGGAGTTATTCATTACATTCTTGACATGACATGTCTTGTAGAATGGCATTTGGAAGCTAAATTCCTCATTCCTCTCCTCAGGTGTTTGTATCAATGTTCCGGTTTGGTTTCTGGTCATTACTGATCCACAGAATGATGTGGGCAGTTTGGCAATGATTATGTCACTCAGTGTCAAGGAGTGGTTGCTCATTTTTCTTTTCGTTTTGAGATGGTCATTTTTGCCACCTATGCCAGGAGATGTCACTTGCCAGTTATGCATCCAGTCTTTAATGTTGTACCTATCGTCTGGTAATGGATTACTTCAGTATTTGAGGTGCTGAGCATGGGACAGTCATCAATGAGCATTTCTGACCCTGCCCTTAACTTAGGGAAGGCTATTGATGAGGTAGTTAAAGAAAGTTGGGGCTTTACATCTCTCTGATCTGAAATCTGTCTGAATACAGATCTGGATAATGAGATTATTAAATATCCAGCAGGTTGTTTTGCTAGGAATAGGGTGGTATTTGATATTGGCAGTAGCAACAGCATCTGTGTTTACTGGTAAGACTGTGTTAGTCTGCAAAGTCGCAGGAATGTGTATGGCATGTTAGTTTGTAAATGGCTAAACTGTCTATTTAATTCCAAGATAGAATAGAAAGGAGGCCCAAAGTACAGCTAATCTACCTGTATCTGAGGCCCATGTGATTCATTTGCAATGGAGTTTGGCTTTGAGAGGATAAGGATTTCAAAAATAGTCTGTGCCAGGGTATTTCAAGGTTATCTGTGAAGACTTGGGAAGTGAGGGAGCAGCCAGAAGATGAAAGACTTTTTTCCCCTCAAATGTGGTGAAAGCTGGTGATTTGACAACAATAATTCTGTGAACTTTTGAAATGAGGCTGGAAGATTCGCCAACTCCTGCATGAAAAAAAATCTCGAGGAAGAGCTTTCAGTGTAAAAGGCAAATGTCAAATTATCAGAGATAGCAAGAACTGCAGATGCTGTTTCTGAAGAAGGGTTCCAACCTCAAACGTCAACTTCCCTGCTCCTCTGCTGCCTGGCCAGCTGTGTTCCTCCAGCTCCACACTGTTTTACAAAACAATCATCTGCTATTCTATAGTTCTCAGTACGGTATTCCCAGGGGGACAACTCGGCATTGCTCTAAAAGTTTTGTCATTCAAAATTTTAGAGTTATTGAGAATTGTTGTAGGCACTTTACTTTGCCAGATATATCAAAACAACATGCAAGGTTATATTGAAGAACAGGACTAATTCAAAATGTTCTTCCAGGTGCCAGGAGAGGCACAACAGCCTGAAAAGCGGCTTTCTCCACTGTATAAGCATGGCACAGGAACTTAAAGAAAATCCATATTTTGTAAATTTTGTGATGTGCCAAACCTTCTGTGATATTTCAGACAGATTTGTTGCCACCGGTCTTTGTTATTGATGTGTTAAGCTTATGGAGAAGGATATCCACACGTTACCTTCAGCAGAGGCAAGACTGTGATTAAGTAGTGAGGCTTTATTGCACTCTGCGTAGTACTAGGTACGTTCAACTGGTGCACAGACAAGTAGTGAACTCTATCTCTGCGTCAGCTCCTCCTAAGAACAGTCCTGTATACCCTGATAAACAGAGCTTGTATTTGGAAGCCAGTTCAACTTTTCTCCTGTTTACTTCCCTTAGGCAAAAACTGTTTTATAAATGGGGCAAACTGGAGGAACAAAATTGGAGATGTCTATGAGCTAAGGTGGAAATGCAAATGATGGAGAATAGACACAGTTTATGACAAAAATTTCACATTGGTAATTTGGTTTATTGAAATAACACATCAGCTTATGGGAAACTTTCATCCAACAATCTCATAGTCCAGTAATGCCATTGCTGTTGAGCAAATTTGTAAGTTTTTACTAATTTAGTTTGCAGAATATTTCCAGTTGGCATTTTATTCACTGATGGAATTATTCTGCTCTTTCATTTCTGGAGCATATTTGCAATATTCAATCATGTTGTGATACCTGCATAAGCTGCTTACTTTATAAGTAGGGATATGTTTCTGGTATTCTTACCTCATAAAATGGCTATGATATCTATTCTAACTACTGGATTTTTATTCAGCATATTTGTATTGTTGGATAGAAATCTTGCTGACTGTCCAATAAACATGTTGCCCAAATCAAAACGGCCGCAGCTTGATATATGTTACATTACCTCACAAAATGTGAAAGAAGTATATCTTAACTTTCACCTGTTCCATTACTCTCTATTTTATAGAGCTTTTACGTTGTGAATGTTTGGTCTTGCATAGGGTGTAAATTACTGAAATATAAATTTCAACTTTTTCATAGCATGGAAATTTTAAGCCACATTAAGTGTCATTTTGTGAGATTGCTCATTCATAGAATATGTAAGTGTGATTGTGGAAATATCCGTTCAAATTGACCAAGCCTAGAAAGACCACAAAGAAACAAAAGTTTTGATCGTTGACTTTAGAATACAAAACAACGTCTTATGAATTCATCACTTTCAAATATATGTCCATCTCTGTTTTGAAATCTTGTATGGAATCTGCCTCCGCCACTCTCCTTGGCAGCACGTTCCAAATCCTATCGAATGAGTAAAATTGTTCTCTATCTCGCTCCTAGCTCTCTCGCTGATAGTCTAGTGGAAACAATTCAGTGAGAATTGTTCATAATTTTAAAAACCACAGCAATGTCACCTCTTAATCTTCTCTGCTCCGTGGGGAATAAGCCCAATATCTCTCCTCTTTCCTTTTGTATGTAAAATCCCTTTTTTTTTTAAATCATTCTAGTGAATCTCCTTTGAGCTGTCTCCAGGCCTTTTAACATCTTTTCCTTAAATGAGGTACTCATAAGACCCCAAATATCGTCTGACCAATGATTTCTAAAAGTGTAGCATCACTTTCTTGCTTTTGTATTCTCTGCATCTGTTTATAAATCCAAGGATCCCAAATGCCTCGTTCACAACTGTTTCAACTTTTTCTGGGCACCTTCAGTGAATTATGTACATAAACCTTGATGTCCTTCTGCTCACATTTGCCTCACACTTCTCCGCATTGAAATCCATCTGCGAGATGTGTGCCTATTTAACCAAGTTCTCAATGTCCCTCTGAGGTTGCTTAGCATCATTCATCATTCACCATTCTCTCTAGCTTAGTATCTTCTGGAAAATGCAAATAAAATGTTCTCAACACCCATCTCCGTGTGGAGACGCATCTAGTAACAGTGTAAAAGTTATTTCCTCCTCCAAGTTATTTTGTTGGTATCTTAATGTGTATTGCCTTTTGCTTCTCTGTATTCATGTCTTTGTTTTGGCTTTATTAGGTGCAAGGTGACAAAATGAAAATTTTGTTTGTGCACTATTGCAGAACACCTGCAAATCTCAGATGATTGTGTCTATGTAATCTTGAAGCAGTACTGTTTCTCTATACCATTCTTTCTTTGTTTTGATCTTTCCTTAGATTGAATCCTAATGGTTAATGTGCTTGATTATTGGAGTGCACCTTTTATTTGCTCTGATCTGTCAAATTAATGTTTATTCACATGTATGTCTCCCAAATTCTGTTTTCGGTGTTGGATATTTAATGACCCTGTTGTGAAATAACTTTTCTTTTGAAGTGAGTGTTTTGACAAACTAGATGAATATGGACTGGTGGTTGAATTTTCATTTTATTAGAAACTTTGCTTCTCTCAGATTATGCAGCAGATGTTTCAAAAATCATGCTAATTCTTAACTACATTCTTTTGCTGTCAGTTTTTTTTTCTTCCTCCTTAGTTTAATTGCTATTACGTTTTGCTTTAAAGTGTTGGTCAATCTAAATTCTTTCACACTGCCTGTAGCCATGTTTTGTGAAATATTGCATAAATGTGACTTGAAGTATTGAGTTTCTATTCTTTAGTTTTCCAAAGGGGAGAATAAATCAGATTGAAACTTGTCTAATGGAGAGTCCAGATCAAAATATGTACTACAATGCTGTATTACCCACTAACTTTGCAGTTTACAATTTGCTGGTTAGTGTGTGTGAGAAAATTATGTTTGCCACGTTTTTCTTCAAACAATTCAGAACCAAAATTTATGTTTATTTTTCTTAAATCTCAATCATCCAAATAGCCTTTGAAAGAACAGATTTAGACCTAAAATTTCATCATTTCAATGATCTAACACACACAAACTTAAAATTACTGAGCCTGAGGGGCCATTGTTTTGTGATTGATCTATTAGCAAAGCTTAACTTTGAATTCTGCTTAATCGTTTGCTGAAGATCTTTTGCTGAGTTGTTTTAGCATTCATGCTGTTGGCATGCAGTATTTCTGCTTGCATTCTCTGTATTCATTTGTTGATTTTGCTACATTCTTT
The DNA here is from genome assembly GCF_030684315.1 of Stegostoma tigrinum. Classification (NCBI taxonomy): domain Eukaryota; kingdom Metazoa; phylum Chordata; class Chondrichthyes; order Orectolobiformes; family Stegostomatidae; genus Stegostoma; species Stegostoma tigrinum. The sequence goes on along the minus strand of NC_081364.1, from coordinate 32,252,125 downwards.
TTTATTTGCCATGCTGTTCAGCCTTTGGATGCAAGGAGATCAAAGGTTTGTGTTATGTTTGCAACAGCTTAGTTTGCACAACATAAAATAATGCAGATTTTTTTCTTGTTCTGGTGATCTGTGGAGCTTTTTGTGATTGATGTGTATTTTATTTTATACAATATTAAATGTTGAAGTTTTATTGGTGAGATTATTGGATTATGCCTTTCAGAAACTGTCCACACTAAAACAGATTTTTCACTTGTAAATTGGTGCAAGAAATGTATTTAACATTAAATTGGGTCAGAGGAATGAATGTGCTGATGGGTCCCATGTTCATTAAATTCAGAATTCAAAGTTTGAAATTTTAGGTGTAATCTAACCCTTTTCTGTGTCCCAAGAAAATACCAGATTTGATGAGCAATGAACTTTTGCATTCTTTATTAAAACTGTATTCCTGATACCTTAGGAAAATTGACTTAATTTGGAAATTCTTACTGAAAATGTTGCTAAATTTGCAGTCCTAACCACAACCTATATGCTGCATTTGAGAAATTTTTATTTGTCAAACACGGTACAAGGGATTGCAATATTCCAATTCAGCTGTGAGAAATCTTTGTTTGATTTTAAGTGTACACATTTGGTCTTAGAACACAATGACTTAAATATTGAATTAAATCTGTAAGAAATCTGCTGAATTTTCTAGTTTTCTTTGGAAAATTGAGTTAAAACCACCTTAACACCAATAATTAACACTCGCATTTGATCTTGTAGCAAATAATTGTAACAATTTGTTAACAATTTTGTAGTTTATGATGAGCCACCTGATGGCAATGCATTATATAAAGTACTGATTTAGGCTTTGAAACAAGGGGCAGAGTATGGAGAAACTCAGCAGGTCTGGCAGCATCTATAGGAGAGAAAGAGTTAATATTTCAAGCCCAAGATGACTTTTCAGAACTGAAGAGCCACATTAGCCTCAACAGTAGCTCTGTTTATCTTTTCATAGTGTCAGAGCTGCTGAGTTTCTTTAGCATTTTTATTTTTATTTCAGGTCTCCAACACACGCAGTACTGTGCTTTTGTTTGATGGTTAGGTCCTATTTGGTCTGGCATCAGAGTTGGAAATCATTTTGATTTATGTAAAGTTAGGATTTTGCTAGCATGATAATTTCAATGGTTGTATTCCTAACAAAAGTTCGCAAATCCGTAGCTGTCCTTTTGCTTTCCTTGCCTCAATAGCTCTGAGTATTTTTTTAAAATATGAACTTGATGACACAAAGTGGGGTTGATCAGTTTCTGTTGAAAAAAAGAGAGAATTGACTTCAGTCCATTAGTCCCATGCAAATTGTAGCTTTTTTTTGGATGGACTAAGTAGTCACGCTGATAATTAGGGAGAATAATTAACTTGAATAGAGAAAACACTTGCTTTTTGCCAGTTGGGCCAGAAGATTTTGATAGCATGTGGGTTTCAAAGAAGATAAATTTGCATTTCGAACAAAGTTACGTTTTGAGTATAGGAATCAGAAGTACCCTTCTCATTTCCAATAAGAAACATTTATTTGTGATAGTTAAGGTGTGAAACTTGCCACTTAATGCATGTCAATGTTAAAACTGAATCATTCTTAACCGTAAAGCTTGGATAACATGGGGAATGCAGATATGAATCAAGTTTTGGATGTTTAGATACTTTAAAGTTAATTGATGTAGAGTGTACCTCTCCAGATGTATTGTTCAAGCATTTGTCTGTTCTCCAAACAAATTGCTTTTTATGTTAAGGTTGTAGAGTAAAGAGTTTGGAGGTGATGTATAATTTCCACTCTGACTGGTAAGAATTATTCAAGCTCACAAGATCTTTGGGATCCTGTTGTGATACAAATTGCTGTTGGTGATTTTGATGTAGAAATGCAAATAGCCTTGAAATAGATCAAAATTGATGGTATTAAATTTCGTTTTGTAGTTCAATCCATTTGGTGTGTTTTTGAATGATTTCTTGGCATAAGTTTTGAGCAACCTCTTTTCATTAATTCTGCAGCACCTACAGTTGACCATCCAAGCATTACAAGATGAACTTCGAACCCAACGTGATCTTAATCATCTTCTTCAGCAGGAAAATGTTAACCGAGGTGCTGAGCATTATACTATTGAGCTCACTGAGGAGAATTTTCGTAGGTTGCAGGCAGAACATGAGCGACAAGCAAAAGAGCTTTTTCTTTTGAGGAAGACTTTAGAAGAAATGGAACTAAGGATTGAAACACAGAAACAAACATTGAATGCAAGGGATGAATCAATTAAAAAGCTTTTAGAAATGTTGCAAAGTAAAGGATTGCCATCCAAATCTATGGAAGAAGAACATGAAAGAAGTCGGAGAATATCTGAAGCAGAATCTCAAGTAAACCATCTGGAAGTCCTACTGGATCAGAAAGAGAAAGAAAACAATCATCTTAAAGAGGTAGGATTTTTTTTCAATACTATTGCATTTCACCAAACCTGTTTCATTTGAAGCCCTTCCATTTCGTTTTCATTCGGTAGATCCATCTCTTATAGTATTAAATAGGAAAGGATGCAGAAAAGATTTAGAGACTGAGACTGGAGGGCTTGAGTTATAAGGAGAGACTTGATAGGCTGGGATTTGTTTCCCTGGAGTGTAGGAGGTTGTGGGGTCCCTCGTGGAGATTTATAAAATCATGAGATGCTTCGATAAGGTGATTTGCAAACGCCTTTCCCCTAGGGTAGACAAGTTCAAAATTACAGGGCATGGGTTTAATGGGAAAAGGGAACGATAGAAAAGGGACTTTAAGGGCAGCCCCTTCCCACAGACGGTGGCGCCTATGTGAAATGAACTGCCCGAGGAAGTGGTAAACTTTTTGGGTAGTTAACGGAAAAGCAAATGGTATGGCGAGGTCAAATGCTGCGCAAGTGTTAAGTTTGGAGAGGAGGGTGGAAATGGGGAGTATGATCAGACAAAACATCTGATCAAGTCTTGCTGAAATAATTTCATTAAAAATCCTGAAAGATTGGAGAAATACATGAAAAGTACAGTGGATCGCACAGGGACAATGTTGTTATCTGTATGGTTACATAATGGCAGGAGTTCCCAAATGGGAAGTCACAGCCTCTTAGTGGTGTTATGGCTTGAGCAATTGTCTTTGCAAGCTGTGAGGTAACAATGGCCACGGTGGAGTGGAAATCCGAAATTTATGTTCCTGTTTGAGGCTGAAACGTCCCTTGAAATGCATAGGACTTTTTCTTTTGCTTGTTGGTCTGATTTTCTGATATCCGAAGAACCTGAAAGAAGGGGCTAAGTATCTTAGTTGTTTTGTTGTCTCTGCTGTGTGGAACTCCACCCCATTGAAGAACTGTCACTCATTGTCTCTGTCTCTGTTTGTGTCTTTGTCTGTCTCTTACCGCCAACCCCTGCCCTGCTTTCACTCTGCTATTGCACAGTGTGAATTGTTCAAATAGACCACAGCAGAAAAAGGTGTAAAAAGCACCGCACTGTTGCACAATTATTTCATAGTTTGTTTTATAAACACTTGTTATTTAAGGCAAGGCATTAGAGACTGTGTGTTTTTACCTCAGTGCCAGCAACGACGCCTGTGTTTAGGGTAGATCTGAAACTTTTAACAATCTGCTTCCATTGCTTTAACATTCCAGTCTCTGCTTCCTTTCCATACTCTGCAACTAATAATCATTTCTGCAATATATGCACCTTAATCTGCTATTCCCTGTAAAATATTTCTTCCATCTATTTACAAAAATAAAATAGAAAATAATTCGGGGTGGGGCCAAGCCATTCAAGGAAAATGGACTTGGAATATAACTTCAAGTGGCAGCAATATCTGAGATCGGGATGTATAATTAAACATGGTTTGCCCTGGCCAGTCCCACTGTGCCTCTGTGTGAGAGAGAGCGGAAAATGAAATCCATCATTTCAGAATACTTTGGAAATCATTAACTTTGCAATTTAAGTTTAACTAAAATCTTTTTAACCCTTTCAATGACCTAAATACTCCTTGCTCAGTGTTTCTCAGATTTTTTTGCCAACTCAAAACTGTGGGTCATTTAGCCACGTGACACATAAATCCGATCCAAATTATGATTGTTTATTTTCTGTACAGTGCTTTCTGAAAACCAGTTATAGTGCATGGATTATGTTGTAAGCCATAATTTTGATTTGCCAAAATACGTGCTGCAAATATTTAGAGTTGGTATGCCCTTGAGTTTTTCCTTGTGTGTTTTTTGAATACAACTGAAGACTGTAATAAAGGGAATCATTTTAAGGCATGTATTCTTTGACATATGCTCTTTTCCTGTGTTTTTGCCAATTGTAGCCTGGCAGAGCATACATTTCCTTCAGCCTCTGTTATGAAAGTTTGTAAGCCTTCCAAATGGATGTCACATTTGCTGTAATCCTATACACTTGATCGCCGGTACATTTGTTGAACAGTTGTGATGTGAATTTGGACTGCCACAGCCGTAATTTTTCAATTACATTTTGATGACTGATACATTGGCCCAGACCTACTGATGAATGGTCAAGCTTTAAACCATGTGGTGGTATTGATGCACACTTATAGTTGTGGTTGAAACGTCAGGGCTAATTGGTTGGACAGTAAACAAATCTTGTACAGTTCCACTTGGGAAACAGTTTCTGAAGTGCAGTAATTTTTCATATTTGTGTCAGAGTTTTTTTGCATGCAATGAATGAGTATTTATAGGACACGGAGAAGGAATGGAGATATACAACTCAGTTCACACTTAAAGCTCCGGAAATAATTTTTAAATAATTGAAGAGAATGTGGACATTATTGACCCAGCCAGCATTTATTGCCCATGTGAAATTGCCTTGGAGCAGGTGGTGGAAAGAAGTCATCTTGAACTATTACAGTCCTTCTTGGTGTGTGACTGCATTGGCAATGGTGTTAAGGAGGTGATTCCAGGATTGTCACCCAGTGACAGTGAAGTAACAGTGATATATTTCCAGTTTGGATAGCGAGTGGCTTGGAGGAGAACTTGCAGCTGGTAATCTTTCCAAGTCTGCTGCCCATGTCCTTCACCTTTTTAGGTGATAGTGGCCATGGATTTGGTATGTGCTGTCAATTGAACCTTTGTCACCAAGCTGCAGTGCCCATTGTAGATGGTGTACACTGCTGTCACTGTGAAGGGATTAAATGTTGAAGGTGACAGATGGTACAGTAATCAAGTGGGGTGTTTTATCCTGGATGATTTCAAGTTTGTGTTGTTGGAGCTGGACCCATCCAGAATTGGAGTACTCTATCACACTCCTTGTGCTTCATGGATCTGCTCCTAAGGCCACCATATTTATATAGCTAGGCCAGCCCAGTTCAGTTCCTGATCAGTGGTATTGTTAGAGGACAGTGATGATAATGCCATTGGACATTTAAAAGGCAATGGTTAGATTATTTCTTGGTGGTCATTGCTTGGGATTTCTGTGACAGGAATGTTACTTGCTGCTTAGCAGTACAAGCCTGGATATTGTGCAGCTTGTACTGAAGACAATAGGCGGTTTCAGCATCTGAGAAGTTGCAAATGGTGCTAAACACAAGTGATCATCCTATTTCTGACCATTATAATGGAGGAAAGAGCATTAATTAAGCTGTCGAAGACGGTTGGGTGTAGAATATGAAGCCAAGGAACTCCTGCACTGATATCCTGGTGTTGAGATGATTGGCTAAATTGGATGTGTTCTGCTTTTTATAGACAAGCCATGATTGGGCAATTTGCCATCCTGTCAGGAGATGCTAGTGTTGTAACTGTACTTGCAGAGCTTGGCTCGGGAGCAATTATTTCTGGAGGATAAGTATTCAGCGCCACAGCCGGAATGCTGTCAGACTGTGTTTCTGTTTGTCTATTGTGCTCAGCCATTTCCTGATATCATGTGGAGTGATTCAGAGCGGCTGTGGATTGGCATCTGTGATGCTAGAGTCCTTGGGAGGAGGCAGTGAAGCATTTGTTAAAAAGTATTACATAAACATGATTTGCCTTCAGTCACCAATGGCTTAGTGACTGTAAAAGTTAGAGCATACAAGCGCCTCTAATTCTTTCCAAATACAGGTTGCCATTGCAACTAACAGTACAACGAAACCATTTTCCCTGAACCTTTCTCAGGTATTGATCTAGTGTCCAGTGGCAATTCGCTTTCTTCCCTGATAGCTGGCAGTTTTTTTTTTCAGGGAAAACCAGTCTACCACATCCTCCACAAAACTTTCTTGTTACCACCCACTGGAAATCTATGATGCAGATAAGAACAAGGATCTTAAGCATAATTATTGCATGATTATCCATAAAACTAGGGGAAAGAAATGATTAATTTAAGCAGAAAGCCCCTCAGTTGCTTCCCTTTATCATTCTACTGATGACCATTCAAAAAAACTCCAATAAGTTTGTGAAATGTAACTTTCCACCAATGAGACCATTGTTTTCCCAAATTTGAAGCTATCCAATCCCTCAACAGATTTGAGTATTTGCCTTCTGTTAGCCTAACATCCATACGGTCTAAAGCCCCCTCGCATTTTCCCCTCTGTCCTCTCAGAAATAAGAAGGTTACATTCAAAATCTTCCAATTTGCAGAACCATTCCAGAATCTATGGAATCTTGAATGATGATCCAATGCTTCCACGATCTCTTTCAATACTCTAGAATGTAAATCATCAGATTCTGGGATTTGTCAACTTTACAACTGACAGTATTTTACTTGCTTTTGTTTTTCCTCATACTAGGCATTATACTAAATAATGTGTAGCATCTCCACCCATTACTCTACCTGCAGCAAAGTTCAGAACTATACAAAAGGTAAACTAAAAAAGAGCTACAGATGCTGGAAATCCAAAGCAAAAGCAGAAATTGTCAGAGAAACTCAGCAGTTCTGGTAGCATCTGTGGAGTGAAATCAGTTAATGTTTTGGGTCCAGTGACTATTTCAGAATGGAGCCAAAATGTTAACTCTGCTTTTTAACGGATGCTACCAGACATGCTAAGTTTCTCCAGCAATTTATGTTACATAGAAAAGGTACCCAAACTGTGGTCTCCCTAACTGATAGATGGATTCACTATTGTGTTTCTCTTTCTTTCTGCAGAATTTATCACATGACCCAGTTACTATAGTTATGGTGTAATCTAAGAGAGGGAATGCTTTTGATACCGTCTCAAATCAAAGCCAATTAAGAATTAAAATCAATAAAATGTCCCAATATTCATCATTTCTGACAGATTTCACATCTCTAATAATAGGAGCAGTCTCCTATTATTAGAGATGTGAAATCTGTCAGAAATGATGAATATTGGGACATTTTATTGATTTTAATTCTTAATTGGCTTTGATTTGAGACGGTATCAAAAGCATTCCCTCTCTTAGATTACACCATAACTATAGTAACTGGGTCATGTGATAAATTCTGCAGAAAGAAAGAGAAACACAATAGTGAATCCATCTATCAGTTAGGGAGACCACAGTTTGGGTACCTTTTCTATGTAACATAAATTGCTGGAGAAACTTAGCATGTCTGGTAGCATCCGTTAAAAAGCAGAGTTAACATTTTGGCTCCATTCTGAAATAGTCACTGGACCCAAAACATTAACTGATTTCACTCCACAGATGCTACCAGAACTGCTGAGTTTCTCTGACAATTTCTGCTTTTGCTTTGGATTTCCAGCATCTGTAGCTCTTTTTTAGTTTACCTTTTGTATAGTTCTGAACTTTGCTGCAGGTAGAGTAATGGGTGGAGATGCTACACATTATTTAGTATAATGCCTAGTATGAGGAAAAACAAAAGCAAGTAAAATACTGTCAGTTGTAAAGTTGACAAATCCCAGAATCTGATGATTTACATTCTAGAGTATTGAAAGAGATCGTGGAAGCATTGGATCATCATTCAAGATTCCATAGATTCTGGAATGGTTCTGCAAATTGGAAGATTTTGAATGTAACCTTCTTATTTCTGAGAGGACAGAGGGGAAAATGCGAGGGGGCTTTAGACCGTATGGATGTTAGGCTAACAGAAGGCAAATACTCAAATCTGTTGAGGGATTGGATAGCTTCAAATTTGGGAAAACAATGGTCTCATTGGTGGAAAGTTACATTTCACAAACTTATTGGAGTTTTTTTGAATGGTCATCAGTAGAATGATAAAGGGAAGCAACTGGGTATGGTGCCTGTGGATTTCCATGGGACTTCTGATAAATCCCACATAAGAGTTAATTAAAACTAAATTAAAGCATATGGGTAAGGAAGTAATATATTTGTATGGATCAAAGATTCCTTAGTGGAAATGCAACACTTGCAATCATTCGCAGTATGTGACTGGTGTGGCTCGGTGCTTGGACCCCAGTTGATCATAATCTGTATCAAAGTTCTGGATGTCGGAAGGAAAAATAACATCTCCAAGTTTGTGCATGACCTATCACTTGCTGTGATGTGAAAATGGTACAATGTAGCATCAAGAAGGTTTGAAAAGGCAGAGTGGGCAAGGGCATGGCAGATAAAATAGAATGTGGAATATGTGAGGTTAATGGTTTGGACAGAAGGCAAGAGGTGTGGATTACCTCAAATGATGAGAGATTGGGCAGTGTTGATGTCTGAAAGGACCTAGGCTTCCTTGTCCATAAATTGCTGAGTGCAAGGATGGCAAGCAGTTCCAGAGGCAAATGTTGGTCTTGGTTTTCAGTGTGAGAGAATTTGAGTGAAGAAAAGTAAAAATAGTTTGCCTGAGTTCTCTCATGATGAATCTACAGCTGGAGTATTGTGATCAGTTTTGCTTTCCTTACCTCTGGAGATTATACTTGTTATTTGAGAGAATACAGTGCAGGTTCACCAGACAATTTCCAGGGGATGGTCAGGAGCTGGGTAATTCGAAATAAGTAAGGAGACAGTTGTACAGTTACTCAGGAATTAGACTTTGTTTAATAGTTGAACTTTTCCTGACTAACTCTTTTACTTAATTTCATCAGAACCATCTGAAGTCTCTGATTGGAAACGGGGACTTTTCAGAGGGTTCCCGGCATTGACCAGTTTCCCAGCAGAAAATGCAGTTTTCCTGGTATTTCCTTCAGTGTGCTATAGTGGGAATTTCACAGTGTCCCCGTGTGCAACTCTGATGTACGCTCATCTAACTGTCTGACCAGAGTCATAGAATCATAAAACATGGAAACAAACCCTTCAGTCCAACGGGTCCAGACTAACTATAATTCCAAACTACGCTAGTCCTACCTGTCTGCGCTCGGCTGCTATCCCTCCAAACAATTCTTATTCATGTACTTAGCCAAATGTCTTTTAAACGTTGTAACTGCACCCACATCCACTATTTACTCTCTAAGTTCATTCCACACACGAATCACTTTTTTAAAAAAAGTCTCTCGTCCTTTTATTTAAATCTTTCTGCTCTTGCCTTAAAAATATGCCCCATAGCCTTGTAATCCCCCACCCAGGGAACAGACACCTGCGATTCACCTTTTCCGTACTCTTCAAGATTTTTTAAAATAAACTTTTGAGGTCAGCACTCAACCTGCTATGCGCTGGTGAAAAATGTCCCAGCCTCTCCATATAACTCAAAACCTTCATTCCCAGCAACAACATGGTAAATCAAAGGAATACCTGGGCTATCATTTTCAGTGATGAAAAGATCTTAGAACAGGGAAGTTTTAGCAGAAGTTGAAATACAATACATTTGGGACAAAGGGGAAATTATTTTGAGGTTTAGACATTTTGGATTACACAACTGAAGTTCTCTGGGAGTGTTGTAAGGACGTTAAGCAGCATTGGTTGAAAGTTCTATGTTAGGAACATAGGTACAGGATGAGGCCAATCAGCCCATCTGTGTGAGGTGCCATTCAGTACAAACATGGCTGATCAACACTTCAATATCTTTTCCTCAGTCCATCCCCATAGCTGTGGTTTGCCACTGTTTATCAGAAATTTATAAATCTCTCCCTTAAACATAGCCAAAAACTGGGCACCCACAGCCCTCTGATAGCATTCCCAGCACCTTGAGTAAAACCATATCTCCTTATCTTGGTCTTAAGTGGCATCACCATTGTGTTTAAATATGCCCCCAATTCTAGACTCTCCAGCCAGGTGAAGTATCTTGCCTGCGTCTATCATGTCTATCCTTAAGGTATTTTGCAGGTTTTAATGTTACCACGTCTCATTGTTTGAAACTCTAGAGGACACAGGCCCAGTTTGCTCAATTCCTCTATGTAAGATTGTTCCATCATTCCTGGAAACAAGTCTCATGAGCCTTTGTTGTTCTCTCTCTATGGCATTAATATATTTACTGAGCTAACGAGCCTAAAGTGGGCACACAGTATTCCAAATGTGGTTGAATCAAACTTTGTACAATTGAAGCAAGACTCCTATACTTCCTTATTCAAACCGTCCTGTAATAAAGGCTAAAGTTGCATTCGCCTTTCTTCAATATTGCTGCAGCTGCATATTATCTTCCTTGACTTAGAACATCCCTGAACACTATGGACAATTTGGCATGGCCAATCCACCTACCTTACCCTGGACTGTGGGAGGAAACCAGAGCACCTGGAGAAAACACACGCAGACATGGGGAGAATGTGCAAACTCCATCCCTGCAGTGCCCGAGGCTGGAATTGAACCTGGGACTTTTTAACAGGACATAAGTTCCTTTGTACATCAACTCTTTACCATCTCAAACCATTTAAGAAATGCTTGGCACATCTGTTTCTCCTACTGTAGTGGATAACCTCACATTTTTCCACATTGTATTACGTCTGCTGTGTTCTTTTTCCATTTGCTAAGTATTTCCAAGTTCGAATTTCTAATTCCTCTCCTTTCATTCTAATTACCTCAAATATTGCATGTTATGAATAAAAATCATTTGTTTTTGCATGTGAAAATGTGGAGAGGTTGAAATAGTCATGAATAAAGATTAATATGCAGCTATTTCTAGATACCAGTAGCTGCTGCAGCAGTTTGTTCTAATTGCTCTGTAGATGACTTCTACCATCCAGACTGATATCCCTATTTAGTTTTCTTCTGACTAAAGAGTTGGAGCTTACGAAGAGGAAAAACTTGCTTTAACCAGGCTAATTGAGGGGAAAAAAAAACTCTATTTGCCAATTCTGCCATGTGCAACTCATTGTACATGTGACGCAATGTGTGGAAAATGAAAATTAAACCAAACAATTCATTTTAACACTTTACTGAAAGATGATGGTTGAATACATATCCAAAGGAATATGAAATTTGCATGCTGTTTTTCACTGATTCACAGGTGTGGTTGTCAGGAATTTCCAGCTCCTGCCCTGGTGAGAGAAATCCTGGGTCAAAGCCAATAATCAGATGCTCACCATTAATATAAATTTTGATAAGTTCTCACCTTCAGGTGGCAGGTTGAATATGTTGCTAGCAGGTGGTGAGAACCCTTTCTACATGAATTTGAATCTCATGAATACACAACTCTCAGAAATAAACTTTTGTACTTGCAATCTAGAAACCGTGTTTCAAACATATTAGCCAAAACCAGGCATGCGTCTGGTCAGATACACGTTTTGCCCAGAGATCTGTTAGGTACTTGTTGCTCTCTGTTTATCGTGCTATGGTTATAAATCATACCTACTGTCATCCGTGCTGTCACTTCTTGCAGTTAGTGAACATGTCTAAGTGGGCTAGTACAGCACATTTTCTTTGGTTATCTCCAATCTCAATTGGCATACAGCTAATATCACAATGGCAAGAATTAGCGCACATTGTAGAAGGGTGCTCGTAGCTGAGTCATGTGGAGCTTCAAAAACAGAATTGGCATTGCCTGAGCAACGTGGAAAAGTGGCAAAAGGAGGGATGGCAAGCAAGTTGGGCAAGGGTGTGCTCACAGGTCTTCTGTTGGTTGGATAAATGGGGTAGCCGTGATTGATTATGGTGGTATATGCTGTGATCCAATCTCCTGATGAAGGGTCTAGGCCCAAAACATCAGCTTTTGTGCTCCTGAGATGCTCCTTGGCTTGCTGTGTTCATCCAGCTCCATGCTTTGTTATCTTGGATTCTATAGCATATGCAGTTTCCATTATCTCTGCCACCATAATCAACTTGGTTACAAGCGAGAGGTTCCACTTAGTGTAGGGGCAGGAATCCTGTGTTCCTTGTGGTTGTCGTGTAGTCACTCCAGGGTGGTGAAATGTCTGTTCAGAGCCTCCTGCATATGGAGGCCTACTGGGGGTGGGGGTTGGTTTTGCTGAAGTGAAAGGATTGACCATGGGAATGTTTAGATTTAATGCGGGGGATTTGCTAGATCTGGCTGGGAGCATACAATTTCATTGGGGGAGGGAGAAGACAGACAAGGAAGGCCAATCTGTGGGTAAATTCAGTTGGCTTGGGTGTAAAACTTACCAGGATCTGGAAGATCTCTATTGAGGAACATTTGGGGAAGATAGTGGACTACAACAAAGTGTGGAGCTGGAGGAACACCACAGACCAGGCAGCATCAAAGGAGCAGGAAAGCTGAAAGCAAGAAATCCTTTTTCTGAAGAAGGGCCCCAACCTGAAACGTCAGCTTTCCTGCTCATTTGATGCTGCCTGGTCTGTGGTGTTCCTCCAGCTCCACACCTTGTTATCTCAGACTCCAGCATCGGCAGTTTCTACTATCCCTAGGGGACCGTAATGCTGACAGTGATTGCCAGTGCAGTACAGAGGCAGGGCAGGATTACAGGGCAATAAAGATCACAAACTCATGAGGATGGAACAAGATTTTGAGGGGTGGGATGGGAGGGGGATAAAAAGTCTGAGGCAATGGGGACTTGGTCCTGGGACTTGTGGTGTGTTGTGGTTATTGGCACTCAAAAGTCCCAACGAGCAAGCTGAATCTCTCCATGGTAAAGGTGCAACTCTATTACAGTAGAAGTGGCTGCAGCTATAATGGGAGGTTTTATTTGAAAGGGGTGAATTGCAGTTGCCTGCTTTGGACAACTTGAAGTGGACCTATGTAGTGTGGCATGGTGGCTGAGTGGTTAGCACTGCAGCCTCACAGCGCCAGGGACCCGGGTACGATTCCCGCCTCGGGCGACTGTCTGTGTGGCATTTGCACATTCTCCCCATGTCTGCGTGGGCTTCCTCCGGGTGCTGTGGTTTCCTCCCACGGTCCAAAGATGTGCAGGTTAGGTGGATTGGCCATGCTAAATTGCCCGTAGTGTTCAGGGGTGTGTGGGTTATAGGGGGATGGGTCTGGGTGGGATGCTTCAAGGGGCAGTGTGGACTTGTTGGGCTGAGGGGCCTGTTTCCACGCTGTAGGAAATCTAAACTAATCTAATCAATCAAGACTGTAGTATTTGTGGTCACGTTTCAGTGAGATCTTTTGAAAGTATAGATCCAAAGTATATTTTAGTCTGACACCTCGTGACCCCTTGATTATGAAGCAAGGGAGGTTAATACCGTGCAAGCACTGTATATTCTGCATCCTGGTGTGGTGCAACTGCCACAGAAGGGGTAGGGCAGCTTTTTATGCTAAGCTTCTGCTTTAACATCCCTAACAGCAAGTTGACTTGTGTATGGAAAGGGGCACTGATTTGCTTTTGGTACAGTTAGCATGTGAATGTCACATTGCTTGTATGGAGCTGACCTTCTTAAAATCACAGCAGTGATAGGGTGGCACAGTGGTTCAATGGTTAGCATTGCTGCCTCAGAGCCAGGGACCTGGTTTTGATTCTAGCCTGGGTGATTGCCTGTGTGGGTTTCTGTTGGGTGCTTCAGTTTCCTCCCATGGTCCAAAGATGTGAAAGTCAGGTGGATTGGCTTTGCTAAACATTACCCCATAGTGTCAGGGATATGTAGGCTAGGTGAGCTATGGGGATGGAGGGTGGGATTTAGGTGGGATGTTCTTTGGCAGGTCAGTGCAGACTTGATGCTCCACATGTATGCCAAGGCAAGAACCTTACTCCAGGTGCCACTTGTTCTTGGAGAGCTACTGGACCATATGATCTTCGAAGGCCATGAGGATGCAGAGATTGGGAAGCGATCTGCTAGTCAGGGTACTTTTCCTCACTGTTGTGCACTAGTTTGTCCTGAGTGATAGAAAGAGAAGGGTGGAGTGTGATCATAGCATGTGTATGAGCATGCGTAATCCTGCCACGTGATGAGCACATCCCATGAAGTCTGTAGCAATCAGTGTCTGGAAGGAGTTTGAAGATTATCAGCTTAAGGTGGATGTCCATTGTCCATGAGATTATGCTTGCACGCTTATCTGACATGGCTGTCTAGTTAGAATGAAGTGAGAGTAAATAATAGCCTTTAGCACTATTCATTCATTTCCTGCATTGGATTCCACTATGTTTGAGCTTGTCAGAGGTACTGACCTCTAGTGCAGCCTGGGTCCAAGCCACCAAAAGCCTGATGAGAGGGCGGCTTCTGTTGTTCTTATGAGACACAGATCACATTTCTGCCCCAGGTAGCCTATAGCATTGTGCTGAGTGAACTGGCACTTAGTAGCCATCTCTTTGGGATGCTGGAAATGTTTGCCATTCTCTTTTCTGGAGCTCCTGGCTTGCAGTGAAAGGAGAGACACCCAAGTGGCCATCAAATAATGCAGCTGAACCTTTCAACCCAGAAAGTGATGGTTAGGGAGAGAATATACAGCTGCCATTTGCTTGTGGTTTGTTTGTGTTGCCATAGAACTCTCTTTTTGTAATGAGCTGAAGATTGGATGATTGTTTGAGAGAACCTGTCACAACATAGCAAATGTGTTGATATCTAAGATGTCTGTTGCCATACGTTTTGGCCCATGGTTTCAATATATAAAATAGTTCTCTTAAATGAGACTCTTGGGTCTGTTTCAATTGTTTTGCTTTTAGCTGCTGTGTTTTATTGAAACTGAGCAATGCATCAATTTGCATTGTGATAGCTGAACTTGTATTTCTCCATGCATCTGGGATTAGTTACAGTCAGTATTCTCCTTCTGTATTGGCCTTCAACGTGTGGAGAAAGCTTGCTTTTTGCACTGGTATCTTATCTGAATGGGTCCATCATGTTGCTTTCAAGTTGCTTTGTCAGCAGGGAAAATAAATTATGCTGAGGCCATTCATGTTAATTTAAATTGTGGCAGTTGCACTTAAAGTTCACATGCAATTTTGTATGAAGCGAACTGATTTTTACCAGTTTGCAGAAAGACACTAGATGGCACCTTGTACGTATTTAAATAGATGGCTCTTGGATTTCAAACTGTAGAATTCCTTTGTCTGCACAGTTAAGTAAAGGTTTGACACTTTGATTTTTATGCTTTTTGCAATTTATCATTAGTTATGTTGAATTGGATTTTAAGAAAATCTGCTTCTTTGTTTCCTTACCTTTTGTGTGTTTGATTCTGATTGCTTCTCTTATCATGCTGAATTGGATACAAGAGGAGATTTGAGAGTAGCTGCCCTTTTTAATATCAAGGTAGAATTTAGCTGAATTTTCCAGCCAAGAGTAAAATTGAAGTTTGCAGTATTCTGTGAGTTCTGCCCAACACGCATTTGATGTGGATTGAAACACAAAATGGTGGAAGTATTTAGGTCTGGTTGCATCTTTTGGAAGCAAAACCAAAGTCAGTCCTCAGGTCAGTGATATTTTATCAACCTGAAATGTTAACTCTGTTTCTCTCAGCCAGAACTGAATGTTTCCAGCATTTTCTGTCTCCTTTATTTCCATTTCTAACATCCATAGTGTTTGGTCTTAGAAGAAGAAGAATGGGTCTGAATGTCAATGCGGTCATGAAGTATCCTTTGGAAAAGATACTTTGCTGTTTGGGCAAATGCTCAGGAATAGTACTGTTAAATTACAATTCTAAAGAGTTCAACTCTCTTGACACTTCTGGCAATGAAGTACCCCTTGCCAGTCTGCAGCAGGAACAGAAACACCTAGACGTAGGCTAAGCTCACGGAAGATGTCACACAATGTCCAACTTGACAAAAACTCCATTTATGCCCTTCTGGTCTTGCATGGTATTAGAATGGAAGAGCTCCTTTATCGTTGACATTTTGAATGTGATAACAGCACTTTACTCTCATTCAACTTTTTTAAAAAATGTGGTATAAAAGTAGACAGGCTTGATAACTTGTGATCAGTGACTCAAGGAATTTTAACTATTCAAGGGATGTGACTTAGCCTCTTTTATTTTGGTGGTACAGGCAATAAACAGATGCAAGACAGTCCTGAGCAATATTGAGCATCTTCAAATTTTTTTTTAGGATATTGACATCATATCCCCATGAGTGTAATTGTCATAGCCCCCATAACATTTCCTTATAACTCCATGGTTTAAAAACAATCGTAGTGAGAAAGTTAGAGTAGTTAGGTTGAACTCTGAAAGGGTTATCGTAATGTAATTAGCAATAGATCATTTCCACTCGTCAGTTACGCCAAGATGACACTTGTTAAAGGTATTCAGACAATTAAAGGTACTGTTATATGTTAGCAAAGACTGCTATGTACAGTGTGTGCAACAATGGTTTAGAACACACTATAAAAGGTCTGTTTATAAATGTTGAAAGAAATGGGCTGCATAAATGGCCTAGACGACTTTTGTACAAGTGAGAAACTCCTCCTGACTGGACTTTTTTTATTGCATCATTCTTCGACTTTCAGTGCTCATTCTCATTTGCAAAGCTGGTTGTTATCCTTTCTACTTTTTGCAAGTCCAGATTGTGTCTCAGTGATGCCATACTGTGTCTTGTATGCTTACTTTTTTTAAATAGCATCTAAAATACTGAAGCAGACATTTTTGCTCAGTTGGGCTTTACAGTAGTTTGTGTTCACTCTGTGCCTGAGAGCTTAAATCTTCCGTATCACTTTCTTTAACTGACCTGATTTAATCTGCTGTTTGTAACCTTTCCTCAGTATCATTA
This sequence comes from Stegostoma tigrinum, assembly GCF_030684315.1. NCBI lineage: Eukaryota > Metazoa > Chordata > Chondrichthyes > Orectolobiformes > Stegostomatidae > Stegostoma > Stegostoma tigrinum. The sequence continues at coordinate 32,235,291 of NC_081364.1, read as the reverse complement.
CTTTTATATACGTTTAAAGATAACTCTCGCTTTTTGGATTAATTTTCCAACCTATCTATTGGCAAATTTGAAAACTTTCTCACTGTCTTTCCTTCCACATCATTAGGAAGGAAAGTAAACTGCTTCCTGCATTACTCTGCTGATCCTTCCTAGCTGATGCAGCTCTGGTTACTGTGACCTTTTGCACCTCATGAGACTCAACAGCTAAGTACTCATGTTATAAATAAAACATTGCTCCAATTTCATGCCTTTTTCTCTAATGTGAAAGATTTGTGTGTGGTACAGTGTAAAACATTTTGCTATCATTTTTGAATATTAAGTCCACTGAGCTCCTCACTTCTCAGCTGATGTCATCGCATTCTCAAACGCTACTACATTTATCAAGTAGGATCTAGTATCTTTAAAGCCAAGTAGATTATTTGGAAGTTTTCATTTTATTTGATACCTTGCTTTCTTTGTTTAAGATTGCTTTCTGTTGGTTGATCCATTACCTATATTTAACTTAGCACATGATCCTAGGGTTATCATTCCACCTTATTTAGTAAATGGACACCCCAGTTGTTTCTCTAGTCTCTTAAAATATTAGCAACTTTATTGCCACTATCTTTTACTGTTTTATAATACGTTCATCATGTTGACATGCTTTGTTTATTGTTAGCACATTTTTTTATTCTGTTAGCTGTTTATGGTCTGTTAATTGAATACTTTCTCTTGTTTGGGTAGGAAGTCTTCAAAAAGATTTCTAAACAATGACACAAAAACTTTATAACATCTCTACGAATTGCTACATTTCATTTTGTTGCATAAAAAGTACATTTTGCTTAATTTTATTAGGGAGTGCCTTCAGAGTTTGAGGAAATATTTTAGTTTCTTTTCGACAATACTTATTTCTTTGACTCTTTTTAATGCAATCCCTGTTTATCTGTAAAATTCAAAATATTGTCTTAGTGTGTCAGAGGAACTTTTTTTTAGAACTTTGAGCGAAGCCAAAGAAATTGCGTTTACAAAACCTTTTACTTTGCTAAAGTGATTATTTTGAAAGTTGACTTGTTTGGAATTCATCTCATACAAAATGAATAATTCAGTGCTGTACTGAGGAAGACTGTATAATTAATACACTTCAACTTCCTATTTTTATAGGGCATTTGTTACATTTTAACGTAAATTGTTTGACCTTCCTGTGATGAGACCCAGTTGTAATTTTGTAATGCTGCAGAGCGCTATATAATCTTTTTGCAGTCAGCTGAACTTTGAATGAATTAAATAATCAGTGCTAGAATTGTCATCTAATTTTTTTTGTACAAAGTCCCAAGTGTTCAAACGAAGTTGTAACTTCCACAATCCATTTCACTTCAAAATATTAATGCTGTCAATAAGAACCAAATTTTTATCTAAAAAGGTAGGTCAATTTTTTTTTACACAAGCAATATTTTGAAGGAGTTGAAAGCCGCCCTGTCCCATTATCTCCCTTTCGTAGAGTTAATGCCTGTTATTTTTCTTCATAGATGCTGCCACACCTGCTGAGCTTTTCCAGCAACGTCTGCATTTCATTCCTGATTTATAGTATCCATAGTTCTTTTGGGCTTTATATAGAGACTGGATCTTTTTGTTTGAAAAGTCAGGGTACACAAGAACTACCATTACAAAGTATCTGCTGTATTTAAAAACAACAGTCATAGCTTGAATTTATTTTAAGACTTATCTTTGCTGATTCACTGCATCATGCCTCTGTCAGGTACTTATTTATCCATTGCTGCTTTTTTGTGGTCACATTTCACAATCAGCTCTTTCGTAGTTCACTTATTAAAAGCCATTGTTGAACTATTCTGTAAGTTGGGTGCTGCCCTGTCACTCTTCTCTGGGAAAGTAGAGTCACTCCCTGACTTGTCCAGCACCTCGGTCCCCCTTCTTACTAACCAGGCCCCCCTTGATAAGAGCACTTTCTATAGTAGCCTGACACTTTATATGACTTGCTCTTCCATTTTGTTGTGTCCATCTGTTCTAAAATCCAGGTATACTTTGCAGTTGCTCTCCAAGTTTAGGCATGCTCCAAACTTTTCAAATTGATACTTGGAAATTTTGAGCATTGCTTTCGTTTCAGTCTGGTTTATGTTTATCAGCTCTGCTTTGTTGTGCTGCTGAAGATTTGATCATGTGAAATATGCCTGTGTGGTTGCAAATGCTAACAATGCTTATCTATCTTGAGTGCTTTGTCAATACAAATTAAGGTTTTCCGTTTATAGTCAGAAATAATTTTAGAAATGGAAGAGCCAAAATAACACATTCAGACATAATTAATGTTTTAATTAAGGATATGAAATTTTCCATTTTAGCAGGAAGGATAAAAAGAAAGGCATATTTTAAAATGGTGAGCATTTTTGGGAATTCTGAAATGCTGCAGGATCTAGATGTCCTAGTGCACTAATTGTAACAGTTTAATATACATGTGCAGTATGTAATTATCAAAGGTAGTAGAATGTTTTTAGTGTTTATTGCAAGATGAGTGAAATACAAAGATAGGGAGTACATGCTTCAATTATTTAGGGCATTATCGAGTCCATTAGGGGAAGGTAATATCAGCAGTGGTAATGGTAATAACCAAGTTAGTGTTTGGTGTATGGGTTTGAATCTCATTGTGGTAAATGGTGAAATTTTGATTCAGTACAGCTAATGTTGAATAAACTAAGCTAATTGACCACCCTCAAAAACCCGTCAGGTCCTTTAGAGAAGGAACTCTGCCATCCTTACCTGGTCTAGCTAATACGTGACGATAGACCCATGGTTAGGCTCTGAACAGTAGGGGTGGTAGTAAATGCAGACTTAGCTAGTCCTCATTCAATTAATGAATAAAACAAAAAACAAACCTGTTAAACTGTAGATAACAAAGTGTGAAGCTGGATGAACACAGCAGGGTCTAGGCCCGAAACGTCAGCTTTTATGCTCCTGAGATGCTGCTCGGCCTGCTGTGTTCATCCAGCTTCACGCTTTGTTATCTCGGATTCTCCAGCATCTGCAGTTTCCATTATCTCTGTTAAACTGTATATTGTATTGGCCTAGAGATAATGGGAACTGCAGATGCTGGAGATTCCAAGATAATAAAATGTGAGGCTGGATGAACACAGCAGGCCAAGCAGCATCTCAGGAGCACAAAAGCTGACGTTTCGGGCCTAGACCCTTCATCAGAGAGGGGGATGGGGGGAGGGAACTGGAATAAATAGGGAGAGAGGGGGAGGCGGACCGAAGATGGAGAGTAAAGAAGATAGGTGGAGAGGGTGTAGGTGGGGAGGTAGGGAGGGGATAGGTCAGTCTAGGGAAGACGGACAGGTCAAGGAGGTGGGATGAGGTTAGTAGGTAGCTAGGGGTGCGGCTTGGGGTGGGAGGAAGGGATGGGTGAGAGGAAGAACCGGTTAGGGAGGCGGAGACAGGTTGGACTGGTTTTGGGATGCAGTGGGTGGGGGGGAAGAGCTGGGCTGGTTGTGTGGTGCAGTGGGGGGAGGGGATGAACTGGGCTGGTTTAGGGATGCAGTGGGGGAAGGGGAGATTTTGAAACTGGTGAAGTCCACATTGATACCATATGGCTGCAGGGTTCCCAGGCGGAATATGAGTTGCTGTTCCTGCAACCTTTGGGTGGCATCATTGTGGCAGTGCAGGAGGCCCATGATGGACATGTCATCAAGAGAATGGGAGGGGGAGTGGAAATGGTTTGCGACTGGGAGGTGCAGTTGTTTGTTGCGAACTGAGCGGAGGTGTTCTGCAAAGCGGTCCCCAAGCCTCCGCTTGGTTTCCCCAATGTAGAGGAAGCCGCACCGGGTACAGTGGATGCAGTATACTCCCAGTCCACTCCCCCTCCCATTCTCTTGATGACATGTCCATCATGGGCCTCCTGCACTGCCACAATGATGCCACCCGAAGGTTGCAGGAACAGCAACTCATATTCCGCCTGGGAACCCTGCAGCCATATGGTATCAATGTGGACTTCACCAGTTTCAAAATCTCCCCTTCCCCCACTGCATCCCTAAACCAGCCCAGTTCATCCCCTCCCCCCACTGCACCACACAACCAGCCCAGCTCTTCCCCCCCCACCCACTGCATCCCAAAACCAGTCCAACCTGTCTCCGCCTCCCTAACCGGTTCTTCCTCTCACCCATCCCTTCCTCCCACCCCAAGCCGCACCCCCAGCTACCTACTAACCTCATCCCACCTCCTTGACCTGTCCGTCTTCCCTGGACTGACCTATCCCCTCCCTACCTCCCCACCTACACCCTCTCCACCTATCTTCTTTACTCTCCATCTTCGGTCCGCCTCCCCCTCTCTCCCTATTTATTCCAGTTCCCTCCCCCCATCCCCCTCTCTGATGAAGGGTCTAGGCCCGAAACGTCAGCTTTTGTGCTCCTGAGATGCTGCTTGGCCTGCTGTGTTCATCCAGCCTCACATTTTATTGTATTGGCCTCCTTTTTTTTAAAAGGAGATGTGTAAATGTATGGGAAACAATTCAAGTTGACTGGACTAATACCAGGAACGGGGGTTACGTTTGTGTTTGGCAAAGATAGAGAATATAAGCATGCATCTACTGGAGTTTAGAAAAGCAAGAGGCTACTTGTTTGAAACAAACCCCCTGAGGGGTTTTGACAGGATGGATATTTCCTTTTGTGGATGAGTCAAGAGCTGAGAGTCATTGTTTAAAAACTGTTTAAGACAGTTGAGAATTTTTATTTCCTCAAGTAAGGCCATATGCCTTTGGAATCCTCTACTGAAAGGCAGAATTTGACGTTGTTTTAAGGGTAGAAGTAAGTAGATGCTTTTTAAGACTGGGTTAAAGGCCGACCTGGATCGATGGAAATATCAAAAGTTTAGATCAACCATGATGGGCAGGCTGACCTATTCCTGCTCTTAATTTATAAGCTTGTACATGTTATTTGCCTTTTGATATGTAAAAACATCATACAATGAGAAACATCAGCTAAATATCATTGATTCAGAAAAAGTATTAAGAAACGTCTGACTAAAATAACATGTTGACTGAGAATTTAGCTTGGGTATCCAATCACACAATAGACTCTGCTTAAACGTTGAAAGGTTGTATCCACTGCAATTGTGTGCTGATTAAGACTACCAGACAAAATTATTTAATGACAAAGCGTGAATTGTATCACTGAGGTACATGTTATGCATCAAACAATAGTGTAATGCGTTTGGTACAGGTCTTAGAAAGCATGAATGGTGACACTGATATAATTGCTGTCATTAGATGTAAAGTTCAGGGCACAAAAGTTATTCGACTGCTACTTTTTGACTTTAGGGAGTTTCATTTCGTTTTCAGGACTACTTTCTCATTCTCAATAACTCCTTCAGTGATGCATTCACAAAGTAACATTACTATTTGTATTTATGTTGACAAATGGGGCAACGAAGCACAAGTAGAATTCATTGAATATTTCAGCAATTATGAGCTCTACATTAAATCTAAAGCCACATCAGCCAGAGAAAACATTAGCTTCCTAGCAACCACTATTTATATGGGCCCAAAACAGTGGCATAAGTTAGCAATAACAGTCGTCTGAAATAACTCGCTTATACATTTGCTTGCAAAAACACAATTTGTAGATTGGTGAGTACTCTTCTATCATACACTCTCAAAACTATAATATTTTTAACCAAGCGGTTAGTGCTTTAGGTTACTGCATTGTAATCTTGGATTTAAATTTAACAACTGACTTATTATTCATTATAATTGCATTTTCTTTATATAGTGGTTTCTGAACACATGCAAATTAAGTTAGAGATTCCACTATCTAAGCAAGTAACTCAGTGCCTCAGTGATTATTGTGATTCCCTAGCACCTAGTTAGTTTAGTGTTTCTTTGTTGGCTAATTTTAAACAGTTCCTTATTCATCGTAGCTTCCTCTCTCTTAACTCCACCGTCACCTGCCCTGTGCACCCCCCAAAAAAATTGATAGCTCTCTCTCTTTTCTCCCTGTCCTCTTGCAGCTTCCTTTTCTCTCCTCCAATGAGCCACTGCCCAAATGGCCTACAGAAATCCAAAATCACACTCTCCATTCACAGTTCATTGTTTCTTGTCATGTAGAAAAAAAATCTTAATTTAACTTTCATACGCCCAAAGTAGCTGTCTTACACTTGATACTGAATTTTATGTGCCAGTTTTGTCAACTTAATTTATTAATTAGCAAATTTCTAGTTACTGTGCCATTTAGTTCAATGGTGCTGGAAAATTTATTAAAACTTTGCATTTTATTATCAAAATTCTTTACAAGGTTTGGAGAAATTGGGTTAGATAAGGATTGATGAGGGAAAGGTAGTTGAAACTAACAGAATTGAATAAGTATCATTGGATGCACCCCACTTTGCTGAATGAAGAGGGGTGAGGTAAAGTCGTCTTGGCTGCGGTCAACATCTCCTTCATGTAGATAGCAGTAGTCTCTGAGAACTCAAGGCAAAATACTGCAGATGCTGGAATTTGAAACAAACACAGAATCCTAGAGAAACTGGACAGTTCTAGCACCTTTTGCAGACAAAGTCTCGATGTTCTAAGTCCAGTGACCCTGTGACAGGGCTGTTTTGACTGGACGTGAAATGTTAACTCAGTTTCTCTTGGAGCATGTGCTGTCCATAGCATGCTGTCTCCACAGATGCTGCATGACCTGTTGAGTTTCATTCAAAGTTTACAGATGGCATACAAATTTGAATATGTAGCAGAAATCAGAAGGATTACCATAAGGAAGATACAGTCAGTCTGGTGAAATGACTGATCAAAACGCTAGATTAACTTGTTGGACCACTGTTTTCAGTATCAAAATGTACATCTCACATAGCAACAATGCAAGTTAGTAGTACTGACGCGGGTAAGTATTAAACAATGTAAGCGTACAAGAATGTAAAGAATGGAAATGTATTGGAGGTAATTCGGAAAATGTTTACATGGAACGGGTCCTCTTGTGAGGAAAGATTGGACAGGTTAGACTTGTATCTGCTGGAGTAAGTGATGACTGCAAGATCCTGAGAGGCCTTGATAAGGTGGGAATGTGAAAATCTACTGTAAACCTTGACACTGTAGTTGTGTTTAAGAACCATCTCACTGTCAAAATCAAATGCATTCAGTTATAGAAATTTACGTGAATCTTGCCAGTTTGTAAATGTAACTGTTTAGAACGATGAAAAGTTAGTCCTTCTCCCCAAGATGTGCAGAACCTGAGGACTGTGATGCATGATGGAAAAACACCATGGCCAAGACAATGAGATGTGGATTTTGTAGAGCTATTCCAGGGCAAAAGTAGAAAAAAACATCACTCACACACACACACACACACACACACACACACAGTTATTAAAATATTATCGTTTCACAATGGCTTCAGGGAGTAATGGCACAAACTGCCTAAACTTTAAATGACCCTTTTCTGTATTTCCCTTTTTCCATGTTTTATTTAATACTCTTCAGGGACCGATCAAGTACAGTAATGTTACAGATTGCTAGCTGAAAATGAGTTTATTCAGGAGACACCACATGTAACCCTGCATAAATCATTCATGTCTATATGAACTATGTGTTTTATTGACAAAACTTATGTCAAAGTTTTTCTTGAACCCTATCTAGAACTTTATCCTGTGTTCAACTTTGCCTTCTGTTCTTATCAACGCTGAAAATACAGGGGCTGAGAGTGGAATTGGGAGTGAAATCTCTCAAATCTCTCTCTCCCCTGATACCCCAGCTGGGCCAGTTCATGTTCAACAACCTGCTCCAAAAACTCAAATTTCATCAATGGCAACTGAAACAATCTCCAAAATTCTGAGCCAATCATCAGCTTTCTAAATAAAACAACCTAAAATATTCCTTTTAACAAAAATATCTTGTTTTTCTAATTTCACAACATTAGTCCATTCTTTAGAAATATTTTGCATCTTTGCCAAAGTCAGATTAGATCATAAGACTGCAAGAAATAGGAACAGATGTAGGTAGCTCAGCCCCTCAAGCTTGCTCTGCCATTGAATAGGATAATGAATGATCTGACATTCCTTGTGTTCATCTTCCTTGTAACTTGACTTCCCTATTGAACGAGAAACTATTTATCTTAAATATACACAAGGACTCTGCCCCGGCAGCTTTCTGTGACAAGGAGTTCCAAAGACACTCAACAACTTGAGGAGGAATTCCTCCTCCTCTTGGTTATTGTACAGACGTTTCATCAACATGCTAGGTAACGTCAGTGCAGCCTCTAATGAAGTGATGTTGTTCTGCTCTACCTGGAATTTATATGATCTGATCTGTTAAGTTGTGTTGAGTAATTTCTGGTTTTTTTTTTTACATGAGTTTATATCATGGGACTAATTTCACATGTTTGCAATATGGGTTGAAAACCAGGCCTCTAGGAATTCCCATGCTCGTCTGTGGTTGGCTTGAGCTAGGATGGCCACATTATCCCGGTTAAATTGACAGCTTTCATTATCCGAGTGCGCTGAGATGACAGTAAGTTTGACATGTTGTGCTGCTAGCTGTTGTTCACGTATCCTATTGGCCAGTTTCCTTCTGGTCTGGCCAATGCAATGTTTGCAGTGATTGCAAGGCATTTCATAAACAATGTTGGTCCTGCATGTCGTGGGTGTGGGGTCTTTTGGCCGTTGTGAGTGTTTGTTGTAGTGTGACCGTGGGTTTATGTGCTACTGTGATTCCTAATGGTTGTAGGAGTCTCATTCTCAGTTCTGATTATGTTCTTGGAATTGAGTAGTGTGGCCAGTGTCTTGGTTAAACTGTGTCCCCTTGGCGTTGTCTATCTAGTCGTACCTTCAGATGATGTTCGCAAGAACTTCAAAGGCTATCCTCTTTGACTTGATGGAGGCCTGCTGGTAACCACCACGTGTGTGTCTGTGTGTGCAAAATGGCAGAGCAATATGAAGTACTGAGAGCATGGCCCCTCTATGGCTGAGGGGGCAAAACACAAAAACCAATGCAAGGCAGAGATACTGAGTGTATCCAGGTCAGGTCCAAGTGAGTGAGTGCTATAATAGTGAACAAAGAGCACAGAGATGTAGCCTGGCCCAGTCCAGAGTCGGGTGTATGTCCCTGAGCTTTGTGTCCTTGCTACATCATTTAGATTGATAGTTGCTGGTTTGACATTAAAGTGTCAGTGCGTTCTGTAAGTTGACATGAGGTGACCCATGAGGGTTCTTACAGGCTGGGACATATTGGATGCCAATGTCAGTGGACATGGGTGCTTGGCCGGTACCCATGGAATGTAGCCTGAGATGTTGGTGCCTGATGTCTAACATGGAGGAAGCAGCAAACTGAACTCGCTGTTTTGAATTCCATTTGGAGTTTCCTTGATTTGGTAAGATAGAAAGTTGATGGTACTTGGGGTGAATAGTACTATCAACAAGCAGTTGTGTCCCCTTAATTTGACAACTAGTTGTTGCGTTGTGAGAAATGGGGTTCCTTATGGCAAAATGGGCCATGCCAGACTTATCAGATTCTGTCACACGTTTCACCGTAGCCCATGTTTTCCAGACATCTTAAGTTTCTGGCTAGAATGTATATGTGTCATTCAAGTGCACCTTTGCACATAGACTGAATTCAGCTGCTTGACCCACTCCACCCAGTTATATCATAACAGTAAATAAAACAAACAATTGTGGGATGAAAAATTAATTACTAATGTGACAATGTCAAGTTGTGGCTAAAAATGGAATGTAGCCTTGTATGCTGAGTATATGTAAAAATATGACTTTAAGGGCTAGAATAATGCAGGTGTAATATATGCAGTGACTTCGGGTGACTCTTGACCAAATGCATTGAAATTTCAAATTCCTCCTGCGTCCCACCAATTTCAAAAGTTGATGAGACTAGGTCAGTCGAAAATTTCAGAACTGAGAAATATGAATTCATGTTGTACACAACCTGGGGAAGTATGTAGAATGAAGTTTAGGATAAGCCTTGATTTTGCTGAGGGTCTGAATAACTCACTACTGTCATGAATGAACTTTTCTGTTTTCAATTTTTCTTTTGATGGTTGGTGGTGTTGTCTGTAAGGGAAGGAGGTGATGAATAAAATTTCAGAATGAAAATTGTGCTTTTGCTCTTTTTAATGTTTTTTTGGATTGACTAAAGGTTTCTGCAGATGGAACAGCAGCTGCGAAGTATTGAATAAAATTGTTGCATTATAGCAAGATGTTGCATTTTCTCCTCTTTATTTACATTTTTATCCTGAAGATTTTTCTGTTTTTCTTTGTAGGACACATGACACAGAGCAGAGTCATTTGGCGAGTGTTTATCTTCCACTGCTCTTATTTTTCTGCATCTATTTTGTAACCCTTTTTCCCTTCTCCTCCTCCTATGTGCTTGTCTGACTTCTATTAGTGCTATTTGCTGCAATCATTTCCGATAGTTAAGTTTCATCTTTTTGCTACATTTTGGTTCTTTCAAATTCTCTATTGGATTTTATTTTGGTGATGGTGAATTTGATGATCTGTAGTTATGCTGCTTCTCAGAAGAGGAAATCTGTTCTTGTGCTCATGTACTCTATTGTAAATTCTGTATTTCTTACTGCCAATCTGGTAACTACTTTTTGTCATTCTTATTTTCTTATCTGCCATCCTGAAGTTTATTATGTAGGGGTACAGATAGGCATTTGTGACTGTGACTGTAACTTAATATAAAAACAAAATACTGTAGATGTTGGAAATCCAGATTTAAGCTGGGAATGTTGAGGAGGCCAGCAAGTATCTGGGGAGAAAAACTGTTCAAGCTTCAGGTCTTGTTCTTTAATCAGAATTTGGAAAGGTCATCATTGACTTAACCAGTTAATTCTGTTGCGGTTGCACTACCTGACCTGCTGAGTATTTTCAGCATCTTCTGTTCTTAACTTCTGTGCTCTGCTGTGCCTTGTCCCCCTCTTTCTCCCCTGCCCCTCTTTCTCCCCTGCCCCTGCTTCTGTTTTTCCTTTTCTCGCTTTCGCTCTCTCTCTTCCCTGACCCAGCACCATGTTTAGATTCAATAGCAGATCTTCTCTGTTAGTTTCATTCTTCAATTATTGGGTTCAAAAAAAATCATGTGCCTGTTATTGGAACATTTCACTTACTCAATTTACCTACCTCTTCCGTCCACTTAAATCACAGGAAATTTCATTTTTAAACTTATATTTCTTTTAAACTACATTACCCAGTTTGCCCGTATTGTCTTTTTCAATTCCCTTCCACTGTTTGGGAGCCTATAGACTTCATTCACTCATGTGATTTTTATTTTGTCTCTCTCTATAGGTAAATATTCCATTTTTGTCATGCTGATAGCAGTGACCCTTTCTTTATGGGCATTCTCTTATCTCTAATAAGTAGTCACTCCAAATTTTCCCTTCTCTGTCCTTCCTAAATATGTCCTGAAATGTTTAATCTCCTGTCCTAATCTTCGTTTTTGGTTGTCGTAGCTCATTATCCCCACCGTGTTTAGTTCCTCCTGAAATATGATTCATGCCACCTTACTTGCATCGCTATACATAGAAAATATGATTTAAAATTATTTTAAATCATATTTCCTTTCACTTTGTTAAGCCATTTTGGTAGACTTCTGTTCTTTTAACTCTTTCTTTATTTCCTGTGTTCAATGTGTCTTTCTTAGTACCTTCCTTTTGTTTCTTCTCTATTATGTGTTTTTTAAAATTTGTTACTTGTGTTTCTTCTACCTCTCAACACAACCTGTCTGCTGCAAACCTTCTCCTTCTGTTTTAACCCTCCCTATACAATCTCAGAATCTATCCTTGTTCAGATGGACACACCATTCCTTTGGTACAGCTTCTTCCTGTCCCAGACTGGTATCAGTTTCCAACAGAAAGGTATCTCTCTTTCCCATACTCGCCATTTAGCTATGTATTAATTCTTGGGATTGTCTGCTTTGGAGCCAATCTGCGAGTAGCTTGCACAGTAATCAAGAAGTTATTTGAGGTTCTGCTTTCTAATGATTACTGCCCAGTGGCTTTGACCTCCATAATCGTGAAGTGCTTCGAGAGGCTGGTCATGGCCCACATCAACTCTAGCCTCCCAACCTATTTGATCCCCTGCAGTTTGCCTACCTACGTAACAGCTCTATTCGGCCACTATTTCCCTAGCCCTACACTTATCCCTGGAACATCTGGACAACGAGGACACCTACATCTGACTCCTGTTTATCCACTACAGTTCCGTCCTCAACACCATTATCCCCTCCACACTGATGCAAAACCCTGAGACCTCAGAGTTGCATCCGCCCTCTGTAACTGGATCCTCAGCTTCCTGACCATAGACAGCAGCCAGTGAATATAGACAACTGCACCTCCTCTACAATAACATTCAACACTGAAGACCCCAAGGATGCATTCTCAGCTCCCTACCATACTGCTTGTACAAGCGTGACTGCATTGCCAAATTACAAATGAATGCCACCTACAAGTTAGCTGATGACACCACCATGGTAAGGCAGCTATCAAACACTGATGATACAGACATAGAAAGGAGATGGAGAGTTTGGTGATGTTATGCAGTGATAACAACCTCTCTCTCTTAATGTTGACAAAACTAAAGAACTAATCATTGATTTCAGAAGAAAGGAGGAGAACATTCCTTCATCAGCATCAACAGACCGGGGATTGAGAGGGTTGATAGCATCAAGCTTCTAGGAGTGATGATAACCGACTAGCTATCCTGGCCTTCCCACATAGATGCAACAGTCAGGAAGGCACAACAACTCCCCTTCTCCCTCAGGCGGCTTTTGAAATTCAGCAAGACCATTGGGATCTTCACCAGCTTTTACAGATGCACCGTAGACAGCATACTATTCAGTTGCATAATGGCCTGATATGACAACTGCTCTGCCTAGGACTGTAAGAAACTACAGAAGGTTGTGTTCACTGCCCAGACCATCACAAAAGCCATCCGTGGACACCAGTTACATGGCCTGTTGCTGCAGAAAGGCTGCCAACATCATCAAAGACCCATCACGCTCCAGTGGTCACCTCCTCCTCCAACCTATTCCATCAGGCACGAGATAAAGAAGCTCAAACACATGCTCCCGCATGTTCTAGAACAGCTTCTTCCCTGCTGTTATTGGGCTGATGAATGTGCTCACTAACTTCAAATAATATTGACCTTGTTAATGTTGATCTTGCTTCACGCACGTCCTGTGTGGTTTAACCTGTAAGCCTCACTCCGTCCAAGTTTTTTTTCCATGCTATGATCTGTGTATCCTTGCTTATGATTTGTCTGTACTGCTCACAGACAAAGCTTTTCACCATACTTAGATACACATGACAATAAATCAAATCAAAGCAAATAATTTAGTGCCAAACTCCTAATGCTCTTTGCACAATACTTTTTCCTTTCCCAGTAATCATGTTTGTTTAAATGTGGATTATGACAATTAGAAATAGGACTTTGTATTCAAAGCTCCTTGCTCATGAGATAATCCTTGTCCTGGCACCTTTTGGGATTGTTAATGTGGTTGCAGAGAATACCATCTTTTTACTTAATGATAGGGTCCCGAATAACTACTGTATTGCTATTTGTACTCCAGCCAGTTCCCTTAGTTCCCTCAGCACTCTAGTCTTCAGAACCATATTACCATCGTCTGCGTTTGGGCTATTTGCCATGCTGCCCTTCTTCTTGGCCTCTTGGACAGAGTGTGCATCATACCTTTTGGTCATCACTACCTTTTCATGTTTTCCTATGTCTCAGCTACCCAGATTCCTGTTACTTCTTGATCCTGGCGTCTTCTGCTTGTTCCTTCCAGGTATGGCTCTTCTCTGGATGACACTGTCCAAAAGGAATTTGTCCCCCTATTCCCACCACCCAATTCCTATGTGTAAAAGCCTTTCCAACTTGCACTGGAACTCAAGAACTTTGAGCAGAAGAGACCTGAGATGGTGATATCTCCTACATGCATGTCCATTCAGGATGGTCCAATTGTCTGCGAGCACGTGCATTTTTGCAGTGCAGAGAGGCAGCCATCTGTTGTAATAAATTATTCATTAAGAAAGTTTAGTTAAGACTTTATTCAAGAATTATTTGTAGCTCTAGCAAGTTCTTTAACTAATTAAACTGTACATTTAGTATATATTTTAAGACTGCTGTTATTTAGAGAGAAAATCTCTTGCAACACTGCAACAAATAACTTACCTGCTTACTTAATGCCTCTAGATTTCAACTCCAGGTTTTTGTGTTTCAAGTCCTCTCTCAAAACACCCGAAGACCAGGCAACATCTCTTTCCCCTTCTGTTAAATTCCTTGTCTGAACAAGTACCCTGTTGCATTGGTACTTTCTTGAGCTAGACTCTGCATGAGCAAAATCCTTCAGTCCTTACATACTGAAAAGTTCAAAAGACTGGGCCATTCCTTCCTGATCAGGTAACCGATTATAACTAATCACCAAATTAACTGTGCAGCTGTCACAAGCAGGCTCTGTTAGCTTACCACATTCATTTGTCACCCATTGCTTCGGGACGTTTGTGACAGAATTAAGTTCATTTCAGGGTTCTGTTGCCCTTTTGTTATAAATGTTAAACTTTACCTGATTTGTTGCTTATTTATTGCTTACATCAAAAATGCAATGTAGAACCTGTGGAAAAAGCATTGCTCTAATGCAGCACTTGGTATTTAGTCCTTTGTAATTTTACTGGGCAATTCATTGAGTACAGTGTTTCATTCATGTGTCTGCCCTGCACAAATACACTTAGCTGTGCAAAGTCTAGTGTATACTTTTTTACTGACTGAAAGTCTAATCTTTGTTTATCAGTGATTTTAAAGATATAAACTTCAAAGAATGTTTACTTCCTGGAGTGGAAAGTGTACCCATACGTTTATCTCCTGAATGGATGTGCCACCCATCATATTCGCTGTTTCTGAAATCCACTACTTTGAGGTTTTCCAGGAATGTATCACCCTTCGGTGGTGGAACATTACTGTAAATAAAAAGTGAGGAATGATTCTGATGCTTCAAGTCCTTTCCATCTGTAAACAGGATGTCATATTGGAAAGCCTCTCAACCCTTGGAAGCTACTTCCTGTTAGTTTTTATAGAACTGTAAATTGTTACTATCCAAGCATCCTACTGAACGATTCTCTATTTTAACAAGTTACAAACCCTGTTATGAATTGTAAAGCCTGGTCTGAGAATATTTAGGTCATGTCTTGAGGGCACATCAGTCAAATGTGTATTGTACTGTGGCAGGCTGCTTTAACAATCTTTAATGTTGCAAGTTATGTTGGTGAGACAGCTGCAGACACTGGCCTGTTTCTAGACTTTGCTGTAGAAAGTTTAGTTCTATGTTATGTCTGGGTTTGTGTAGGCTAAGGTAATGCAAGTACTACAAATGGGATAAATTGTCTGCAGATTATGCTAGCAAGTTTGAGGCCATTGAAAGGGGAAGGAAATTTGATTTGAATTGAGCAAATGTGAGCATTTGCTCTTAGGATTTGGCCAACTTTGGTTTAGAACATCCAAAGTTCCATATAATCATAGTTAGTGCGTGCATGACACATTACATATATTAGGACTTGCAAGAGTTTGGGAAAAAAATTGAAGTTTTGCTTTGAAAAATCTCTCAGTTGACAAATTCCTGTCTTTTTTTGTGTTGCTGTTTGACATTACATTTCTGGTTTTCTTCTCTAGCTGGACAGTCCTGTAACATGGGATGAATGGGTGATGAGCTACTTTTTTTGTACTACCCTGAAATAGGCAGTAGTTATTAGTCAAAACTTGTGTGGATATTACCAGTCTTCCCTGTCTATATTAGGTGACTGCAAACTTGGTGGTTTCCACTGCCACATAGCTTGTCATTGTGAAATCTGTGGAGGATAAGGATCTTAGTGCTCTAAGGCACTGCTCTTTTTGAAACCGTTTTACAATACGAAAGGAGCATTGAGACTCAATGAAAGAGGGAGGTGGAAGGTAAATATCTGAATTGATTCATTTCTTTGTCGTGTTTTTAAAAGCAAACCCTCTTTTGTAAGAGCATCCTATTTGTGTAGTCTAATGGTGCACATAACTTGAAAGAAATTGCAGGTGATAAACATGTATTCTCTCATGAAATAGAATCATTGGTAATTTTTTGATATGTAGAATTGAGTTGAAGCCCTGAATTCATGAGTTCTAAGATGCTGCTTGGCCTGCTGTGTTCATCCAGCTGTACACTTTGTTATCTTGGATTCTCCAGCATCTGCAGTTCCTATTATCTCTTGAGCTCTTTCCCAAATCTCTCTGCCTCCTGAAAACACTTAAGACTTGACTTTCTGATTATGACATTTGATTAGCTGTATGACTGATTTATTCTTATGCTTAGTCCTGCGTCCTTAGTGCTAATTTTTTGTCAAATTATGACTCTATGAAACAGCTTGGGATATGTACTATATTTAAAAGCACTATATATAAATGTATGTTTTGTTGCAATGGACATGCTATGCCAACATTTTTCAAATGTTCCAAGTGTGAGGTTGAACTTTTTTATGGAGTGGTAGAGTGAGCTGCTTTGATATTGCAGTATGTTGCATTGTCAGATGAATGGAGAAGTGTTTGATTACTTGTGCACAGTAGGCAGCAATCTGGGATAGAGTGACCAAAGGAGCTGTAATGTTGCTGGACCATCTGGAGCTTTCAGTCGGGGAATTGTCATCTGCACGAGAATCAGCTTTGAACTGGTGAATGGCATTAGTCAGTGGATGAGGCAACTCTGCAGTGAGTCAATTGCAGGGGATCTACAGAAATAATTCCTGGCAAACTACTATGGATTGAGAGGAATGGCCATTTTGTCCTACTTAAAAACACAGTTCCTGCTTGACATAGTTGAGGGGTGACAATGTCTTCGGAGTTCCTGACCTCGACTTTCACTGTTGCAAATGAAGATCTGGAAATACTTCGCCCTGAAACCAAGACTGGAAGGCAAATTAATATAAAACAAAGAACTGCAGATGCTGAAGATCTGAAACAAAGATTAAACTCTTTGGTCACTGAATCTAAAATATTAACTCTGCTCTGTTCCCATAGATACTGCTAGACCTGCTGAATTTTGCCAGCAAATTTCAGTTCTTGTCTTTGAAGGAAAATTTATGCAGTTACCTTGCATGTATATTTAATTTGTTCTAGCTTTTCTTATTTAATCCCTGAAAAAAAAGTCCTTCAGCTGCATTTAGTCTATCTGAAACCTGGCTAAAAGAATTGAATTGCTGTCTTTAAGTGCACAAATAGAAAGGTTCCTTACTTATTCGAGATATTTAGCTCCCAGGTGCTGGTGTGCCACTTACGTTTTGGCTGTAGATGAATCAACTTTATAGAATTCCTTTACTACTGTTAAGGAATACAAGTAGTAGTTAAAGGGACACATTATTGCCACAGGGTCAAAGTCTCTGTCAAAAAATAATATTTTAGTTTCTGTTGACCTTTGAAACTTGGCAACTAATTTCTTCGGGTTCATCTCATTATAATAAGCAAGTATATCAGTGGGACATGATATCCAAAATGGAGACTGATGTTCCTGATTTTCAGGCTGCTGTTGTGAAATTGAGTTTTCAAAAAGGATCTGTAGAAATGTAAAATGTTGCCTGAGCTAATTTGTTTGACACGAAAGGTAGAAACCAGTTGTTTTTTGGTCAGAACAATAAGGGTCAAGAGCAAATGTTTTTTAACTCTTTTTAATTTTAAATTTTAGTTCAAAGCTTGCAGATTCTTGTCAACATCACTTCTTTAAAAAGAAAGCGCTTCAAACAAGGGACTAATTCATTAAGGAGACTGTTCCATTGCAGTACTCTGTATGAGTGTGTTACTGAACTTACACTGGACAGATCGTTTTTCCAAAATAGGTACTATTTGGTATATTTTCCTGGATGTATATGTCCAATTACTTAACTAGTTGTTTGTATATTTGATTAAATTTGTTATGGACTTTTAAAATTACCCTTATGACCACCATAAAATCTGGTTGAAAAGTTACTCTTGTGCCTTCGAAGGGAACAAGCAATTAGCTCAAGTTCAAAGTAAATCATTTACACCAAATATCTTGTATACACCATTGTTTCTAAACAATTACCATAGTGTTGGCCTGTTCTTTGAAAACATCTAGCTTTCTTAGGCCATTGCAATGATTTTTGAAGATTTTGCATTTTAAGTCATAACACTTGCGGTTATTATTTAGGATTGAATGTGTCACTAGGTGAAAAATTAAGCTGGGCCTTCTGTTAGAATTTTTGAAGCCGGGACCCCATATGGGCAATTTACTGTAGTTAACATTGATATTTCTATATGTAGATAAATATTTTCTGCCATGTACCATTGATCACTTTGGTATTTTGCAAATTTTTAAAACTGGTATGGCTTGAGGATAACAAGGTGTAGAGCTGGATGAACACAGCAGGCAAAGCAGCAGGAGAGGAACAGGAAAGCTGACGTTTCAGGCCCAGACCCCCCTCCTACAATCTCTGGCTTGAGGATTACTGTTTTTCTAAATTTACAAATTGTTTTTAATCGATAAAATTCTGGCAAGTTGTGCTTTAGGGCCAACCATTTGTGTCTGTCTTGAAATTTAATTCACATTGGGAATGATCATGTGATTTTTTTAATGCATTTTCAACAATCTTGAGCTGTACATATGAAATTATGTTAAATACTGCACTTATGTTGGATACTGTATACTTCATTACCGAACCATTTTTGAATATGTTCTTAGACAGGCATCTGGCTGTAATTTTTGCTCTTCAGAAGAGATGGACTAGAATGTTGTAAAAAAACTTGTTACTAACAAGAATGATCAATCATAGTTCTATAACTTTGCAGGTTTGCTTTTTTTTATGACATTCTCACTGGATGATTCAGAATCTTACTCTCAGTTGAAAGGTATTCAGACATCCACAAGTTGATGCCTGAAATCACTTCCTGAAATTTGGAATTTTTAAGATGGGATAACTGCAATTAAATGTTTTTTTTTAATGAATGCAGTTTCTGAAAGTTATGTTTTAAAATGTCTAGATGCTGCTAGCAGTGTGAGAGAACCATATGTTTCATGCGTTTGTGGTTATTAGTCACTAGACTGTTAAGCTAGAGGAAAAAGTGGCAGCTCTGTATTGTGTACCTGAATTGGTTTGCCTTTAAGCAGCGTTTGGAGGTTAACTTTCTTCTCTCAAAATGGTTTGATTGTGCAAGTCAAAAATGGGCTGAGTTTCTGCACCTGCTTTGAAGGGAAAATGTTGATTACAAGCAGCTGTCTACAAGAGGCAGATGACAAAGTGCGTCATTTAGCCGACATGTTTGTATGAAGAAGTGGCTGGAGGCTGCTCATGTATTTTGTTTGGAGCGTGAAGAGTTTGTAAGAATATGGGAGCAAGTTTTCCAGATTTTTAACTCCATATAGAGTGTAGTGTACACGATGAAATATGTTCTTTTTGCAGTTGCTAAAGCTACTTTTTCTTGGCGGCTTCATGATTTATTAAGTGATTCAGAACAGGAACTGGAATCAGAAATATTCCTGTCTTTAACAATATTATTTCACTAGGTGGCAGTGTTTATTATAAATTTTGGTGTAGATGTATGACTGAATCGATGTGGATTTTTTTTCAGTGATCCTGATATGCTCATCAAAAGGATGGCAACACGTTGCTGGAATGGCTACTGTTGTCGTACTTGACTTTGTATTCCTGTATTAAGTTTTTTTGAGCTTGACACAGCATCCTATTCCAGAAGAGATGCGTTCAGCTTGTACAGAAATATTACCTAGTTACTGCACTTAACCTAAAACACAGAATTTGAGCGCACGTACACATTTATCTATTGTTGTCACCCTTTCCCTTAATTCCCTGCTTTATTTGAAAAACTATTTTTCATGTCTATAACCAATTTCTTTTGGCTACTTTCATCATTATGTACTTTCCAAAATAATTTTTTTAAATTTACTGGTAACTTAGCAGGTGTGGCAGTGTCTGCGAAGAAAAAATATCGGAGTTAACGTTCCAGGTCCACTGACCCTTCCTCAGAATTGATGGTAGCTGGGAAAATGTCACTTTTATGCAGAAAATAGGGTGGGATGTGGGGGAGGTGTAAACGATAGGATAGAGACCAAAGAGCAAGAAGAGCAGTTGTATAGGCAAATAAGTTGATAATCATCTGGCTAGGTGGGTGAATAGGGGACTGTTAGTGACTAACAATAGGGAGGGAGCTATGGCCGGCTCTGACACCCTGCCATGATACTATACCAGTCCATAATACCCTAACTATTGTTAGTCACTAACAGTCACCATGAACAACTATTCACCCAACAGGCTAGATTGTTTTCAACTCCTTTGTCTACCCAACTGCTCTTCTGACTGTTCAGGCTGTATCCTATTGTTTACTCCCTCCCCCACACCCCTCTCTCTTTTCCCAGTGACCATCAGTTCTGAGGAAGGGTCATTGGACTTGAAACATTAACTAATTTTTTTTAAACAGATGCTGCCAGACCTGCTGAGCTTCCAGCAACTTCTGTTTTTGTTCCTGATTTACAGCATCTGCAGTTTGTTTTTAATTTCCTAACGGATTTTTAGGTTTTATAGGATTATTTCAAAGCAGAATTGTATTTGTGAAGTTCAGAAATAGGGACATGACAGACCAGCAGGAGAGTCCATTCACAATTTGGCCATGGGTGGCACGGTAGCCATTGTAGTGCTGCCTGACAATGCCAGGGACCTGAGTTTGATTCCACCCTCAGGCAACTGCACAGTTTGCGCATTTTCCCTGTGTCTGCAAGGGCTTCCTTTGGCCGCCCTGGTTTCCTCTCCCAGTCCAAAGATCTGCAGGTAAAGTGGCTTGGCCGTGCTAAATTCGCAGTAGTGTTGAGGGATGTGCAGACTGGGTGGATGAGCCATGGGCAGTGCCGGGATGTGGAGTGTAGGGTCCGGGGCTGGGTCTGAATTGGATCCTCTTCAAAGGGTCAATGTGGACTTGATGGGCAGAACGGCCTGCTTTCACACTGTGGGGGTTCTCTGATTCTATGTTGCTGGTAGTTTGCCACATTATCATTATTGTACCCGCAATTTTCACTTCTGATCTCCTTCATTGATTGAAATGCTTTTTTTTAGTTTTTAGTGGTTCCAACAGTTCTACTGATTGTGCAAGATAATAAAATGTGAGGCTGGATGAACACAGCAGGCCAAGCAGCATCTCAGGAGCACAAAAGCTGACGTTTCGGGCCTAGACCCTTCATCAGAGAGGGGGATGGGGAGAGGGAACTGGAATAAATAGGGAGAGAGGGGGAGGCGGACCGAAGATGGAGAGAAAAGAAGATGGGTGGAGAGAATATAGGTGGGGAGGTAGGGAGGGGATAGGTCAGTCCAGGGAAGACGGACAGGTCAAGGAAGTGGGATGAGGTTAGTAGGTAGATGGGGGTGCGGCTTGGGGTGGGAGGAAAGGATGGGTGAGAGGAAGAACCGGTTAGGGAGGCAGAGACAGGTTGGACTGGTTTTGGGATGCAGTGGGTGGGGGGGGGGGAAGAGCTGGGCTGGTTGTGTGGTGCAGTGGGGGGAGGGGACGAACTGGGCTGGTTTAGGGATGGTGTAGGGGAAGGGGAGATTTTGAAACTGGTGAAGTCCACATTGATACCATATGGCTGCAGGGTTCCCAGGCGGAATATGAGTTGCTGTTCCTGCAACCTTCGGGTGGCATCATTGTGGCACCGCAGGAGGCCCATGATGGACATGTCATCTAAAGAATGGGAGGGGGAGTGGAAATGGTTTGCGACTGGGAGGTGCAGTTGTTTGTTGCGAACTGAGCGGAGGTGTTCTGCAAAGCGGTCTCCAAGCCTCCGCTTGGTTTCTCCAATGTAGAGGAAGCCACACCGGGTACAGTGGATGCAGTATACCACATTGGCAGATGTGCAGGTGAACCTCTGCTTAATGTGGAATGTCATCTTGGGGCCTGGGATAGGGGTGAGGGGTGAGGGAGGAGGTGTGGGGGCAAGTGTAGCATTTCCTGCGGTTGCAGGGGAAGGTGCCGGGTGTGGTGGGGTTGGAGGGCAGTGTGGAGCGAGCAAGGGAGTCACGGAGAGAGTGGTCTCTCCGGAAAGCAGACAGGGGTGGGGATGGAAAAATGTCTTGGGTGGTGGGGTCGGATTGTAAATGGCGGAAGTGTCAGAGGATGACGCGTTGTATCCGGAGGTTGGTAGGGTGGTGTGTGAGAACGAGGGGGATCCTCTTCGGGCGGTTGTGGCGGGGGCGGAGTGTGAGGGATGTGTTGCAGGAAATACGGGAGACGCGGTCAAGGGCGTTCTCAATCACTGTGGGGGGAAAGTTGCGGTCCTTGAAGAACTTGGACATCTGGGATGTGCGGGAGTGGAATGTCTTATCGTGGGGGCGGAGGCGGAGGAATTGGGAATAGGGGATGGAATTTTTGCAGGAGGGTGGGTGGGTGGGAGGGAGGAGGTGTATTCTAGGTAGCTGTGGGAGTCGGTGGGCTTGAAATGGACATCAGTTACAAGCTGGTTGCCTGAGATGGCGACTGACTGTGCATATTGGTTTGGAGCTTTTCAGCAGGTTCATGGCAACAGCTGTAATGCATTAATTATGTTCATAAAATTAAGCGCCCTCAATGTATTTGCATATCCTGATTAGAAAATACAAAAACCTTCTTTACTTCTCTAGGCCCCAGTGGGGAAAATGGAAATTGATATGCTTTGTTTATCAAGCCACAATGTGAAAAATACAAATAAACCTACCTGATTTGAAGGCTTTCTTTTGTCTTTTGGTCATGGACAATTTTGAAAGTTAGGGAGATTTTGCTTTCCTCCAAGCTTCCACTCATTTTTGTGCCAAACTTGATGCAAGAGATTTGGGTTCTGATCTGAGAAAACTGGCCTTAATGAAAATTATACACTGCATACGTGGCTTTTTTTTATTTGAGAGGAAGATGTTTGCCTGTGCTCTGGACAAGTTTCTTCAGTGGAGGCAAGTTATTATAATCTCTTGCAGCCAGCCTGTATTATGTGCAAGATGACTCGTGTAAGCGGAGGAGACACCCAGTTTTCATGCTGAGTCATATTCCCCTAGCTGATGGGTAACTGGGTGTGGTACTGTAACAACCTTCTCTTTTCTTTCAGAAAAAAATCAAGGTTGCTTAAGCCATAATTCGAAATAATATGTTTTGCAATGGCTTTGGAAATAACATGTTTCTAATTATTGTCATTCGGTTTTTAAATGTCTTGGCAGATATGTTTCAACAAAATAAAGCTATATTATTTTATTTCTCTAAAGTCAGATTCAGTGCAGGTTATTGCTGACTTTTTATGTTTTGCTCCCTAGCAATGTACGCACACATACCAATTTATTATAAATAGCTATTTATGATCTGGGGTTCACTGGTAATTTTTTTAAAAACTTCCTTTCTGGAATTATCAGCTTCATTCACATCTTAAAATATTTTGGGATTGTTTCTTGTGGAACCTTTTCCAAAGAGAATCCGTTGTTGGCTTTGTATTCCCACTGGAAGGTTTTATTGCTCAGTCTGCTTTCACCAACATTTGGAGGTCTTGAGGAACTTGCAAATGTAAATAAGCCCTTGGGTATTTCTAATTCCAAGGAGCATGGAGTAATGGTATGGTGCCTATTTTCTATTTTAACCCCAGAGTACTTTACAATGGTTAAATGCATGTTTTAGATGATTCTTTCCCTGTTGTTGCTGGCATTTCAGGTCAGTGTTGAATGCTTGCTCAGTCAGAGGAGCTGACCATGTGGCTGGCTCTTAATTTCTCTGAGATAATGGGAACTGCAGATGCTGGAGAATTCCAAGATAATAAAATGTGAGGCTGGATGAGCTCTGATGAAGGGTCTAGGCCCGAAACGTCAGCTTTTGTGCTCCTGAGATGCTGCTTGGCCTGCTGTGTTCATCCAGTCTCACATTTTATTATCTTAATTTCTCTATTGCTATGGACTGAGCAATAAAACTTTCCAGTAAGAATACAAAGACAAGAAGAGATCCTCCCTGGAAAAGTTCCAGAAGAGGGCACTACAAAAGATTTAAAAATGTGAATGAAGCTGATGATTCCAGAAAAGTAGTTTTGTTTAAAGAAATTGTTGATGAGCCAAGGATTATAAGTATCCTTATTTGGGCCCAGCGCTAGATCAAAATTACATGATTGACTTTTGGAAAAGGTTTAAAAAGAGTCCTGTATTTGTAGATTTCAATTTGTTTGTCCATGAATTTAATTTGAAAAATTCCAACTTAATCTCATGAAGGAAAGGACAAATGCATTCACAAATTGCATTGGATTGTGCCAATTCCACCTGTTTCTAGGATGAGACTATCAGATAAAGGAGCAGAATTAGACATGCTGCCCATTTTGAGTCTGCTCCACCATTTGATCAAGGCTGATACGAGACAGATCTCAATGAAGAATAACAAAACTGATGGGTAATCATTTTGAAATTTCAAAACACTTAAGGCAGTGCTGTTGGTGGCACTTTATTGTCCATCTGTTTGTGGAAAGTGTCAATGCAAAGAAGTTCTAGTAAGAAAGAGTAAGTTTAATTGAAGTTCATCCTGAACAACACAGGACTTTGTTACTCCATGGGTAAAAATTAACAGGGCATCAGTTTGATGAAAGGCCCCTTTTGGTCTGTCCAAAACTTGCAGGCCTTCCATTATAAGGAGGTGCCCTTAACCGTATGTTGTGGGCTGGCACAGTTTAAAGTACAGAGCTACACTTTTGAGGCAAGCACCAAAGTTTAGGGCACCTGCTGCACTGTACAATGGGGAAGGTTGCTGCTTCAAGATTTTCAGCCATAATATCTCATCCTGAGGGGCTTCACAGTATAATACAAGGCATCCCAGATTTACAACATCTGAGGTACGAATGCAATCTTGTACGGGAATGTAATTTTAAATACTGTACCCACTGACACACGAACATTTCCTGTACTTAAGAATGGTTTCTTTATATTGTCACTTGCCAATAGACTAAGAAGGGTCTAGGCCTGAAACGTCAGCTTTCCTGCTCCTCTGATGTTGCTTGGCTTGCTGGGTTCATCCAGCTCTACATTTTGTTACCTCAGACTCCAGAATGGAACCTGTTTGACCCTGGAGATTCTGTGCCCAGCCAGCTGTGTACTTTACAAAGAAAATACGTTGTAAATCAAGAGTAGTGAAAACGTATTCAGCCACATCCAGAATTGAAGAATTTCTATAATTGTCAACTTGAAATGTTATTTTTCTTGGCCTATATAAGCCTTCCTATGTACATAATACATTCTATGTAAGGCAGTTTCAATTGTGTATAGTGAAATGTGCTGTACTGTAATAAATTATAAACTTTGTCCCAAATGCTGTAATGGTCAAGTCAAATGTTTTGCAATGTTTTTTGTTTCAAAGTTTTATTAATGAGGCATACCTTGGGAGAAAAAAATTATCATCTTGAGTAAATGAGGGAAAAAGTACTTGGGAGAAATCTTCACCTTAGACTTGATTTCAGCTATTCTCTCTCTGCTCTCTCTCTCTGCTCTCTCTCTCTGCTCTCTCTCTCTCTCTCTCTCTCTGCTCACTCTTTCTCTGCTCTCTCTCTCTCTCTGCTCACTCTCTCTCTCTCTCTCTCTCTCTCTCTCTGCTCACTCTCTCTCTCTCTCTCTCTCTCTGCTCACTCTCTCTCTCTCTGCTCTCCCTACTCTCCCTACTCGCTCTCTCCCCGTCTCTGCGTCTCATCTTCCCATCCATTGCTTCCAAATGCAGGCGCACACACAAGAGACCCAAGGAAAAATACCAACTATCAGTTCATTGAAGAAAACCCTTTTATGTCTAGGTCGCAACAGGGGGTCGGTGAAATGGCAAAAATAATATTTTCCACCAGTTGAGATCACTGCAATAATATCTTTATAACCATCAGCTACTACTTTGTTTTCTGACCAAGGTGTTGTATTTCTGTTCTTTTTAAAGTTCATTTTTTTCCTTAATTGGCCTATGATCATTCAGCTTTGTGTTTTCTTCATTCTTGACATGAAGTATTCTTTATACCAAAAGCCTTGCCCTTTCTCCTGTGGCACTGGGAGATAATTACAGGCCATATCATAAATTATCATTAATAAAATGACCTGACTTTTCCTGCTTTCTTTAAAAAGGGCAATCAGTGTATCTGATAATTCATTTTGACCCAGGCTAAGTTAATTGGAGATAGTATGTCATAAGTTTTAAAGCCTGTGGCATTGGATTTGAGAGTGAATGCTAGCCAGGATAGTGGGCTCATTTTTCTTTTCATTCTCTATATATTGTCAGAGAATGACAAAATGCTAAAATTTAGCACAATGAAGACATTGCATGATATTTCAGCACCGGCTACAAGGACAGATCTGCCAAACTTACAACCTGGGAGTCTGTCATGTTTGACTAATACCATTTTGTAAATGTGCAGCCCTACAAGCTTGGTGCACAATTTGGTGAAGTTCTAGATGAAGCTCACAACTTGACGTTTGGGCCCCTGCTTGTTATCCCCTAGGCTAAAACAGTGAAGAATACTTCTTATTATTCATTTAGCTTTATATCGCTTGGTTTAATAGTTGACCTTTGGTTTTAATACCTGAAGAAATGAATAATTGTCATTCCTTAGGAAAAAGTTCCGACGATTAAATGGAATTATTAAGCCTGACAGGCATTTACTAGTGGAGTTGGTGATGCAATTTCAGTTTGTAAGAAGGAAGATGAAATGAAGCAATAATCTGTTGTTCTAAATTTAAAAAAAGCGGGCTATTTTAGTATCGAAGTGAAGATGAGTTTTGAGAACTGCAATATTTGGTTTTTCTATAATGAGAGCTTGTAAGTCACTAATTCAGCCTATTGAACCTGTGTCAGCATGTAAGTGTTTTTTATGAGAGGATATTTTAACTTTTGTGAACTCATTGGTTCAAATGGCATGTTGATCAGCTTTGTTAAAACTGTTAACTTACAAATTTTTGGGTGCAAATTTCACGTGTTTACGAGAGAAAAATGCCACGTAATAAACTTAATGAAACAAGCAAAAAAAAAGGATTAACTGAAGAGGGATCAATATTCTGAAGCATGGCATTATTCACACTAAGTAATATAATGTCTAATAAATTTAGTCAACAATAACAGAATAAGCCTTGTCATAATTAGTAACCACAAACAGTCTTTTCATCCAAGTCATTTGACGTTGATTATAGATAGCTGAGGACCCTGCATGGATCTAGCATTCGACTTGTGCTTATTTACAAACCCAGAAATGGTTCATTTCTGCCTATTTTGTTTCCTATTAATTAACCAATCCTCTACCCATGCTAATAAATTGCTCTTGTACAGTGGGCTTTTATTTTGTGTGGTACCATTCTGTATGGCACTTGATCAAATGCCTTTTAAGTTCCAGGTTTCCCTTAACCGGATTACTTGTTAGTTCAAGGAATCCCAATAAATTAGCGAAACCTTAATTCCTTTGCATAAAGCCACATTAACTCAACCTGATTGCATTGAAGTTTTCTAAGTGCTCTGCTATAATCACCTTAATAAATTCTAGCAATTTCTCTCTTTGTTACGCTAACGAGCTTGTAATTCTGTGCTTTTTGTATCTCTCTTTTTCTTCAATAGAGGGGTTGCATTTGCTGTCTTGATCTGTTGGGATGCATCAAGAAGCTAGGGAATCTTGGAAAATCAAAACTAATGCACCAACTGTCTGCTAATTTTAAAATATTATTGGATGAAGGCATTAGGCTTGGGGCCTTGTCAACTTTTAGTTCCAGTAATTTTCTCCGCACCCTTTCTCTGCTAATTGGTACTGTTTTAAGTTTGTTTCAGCTCTTAATTCATAGTTACTTCTGTGATGTTGACTGTATGCTGTTCACAGAAAATAGGCACAAAACAGCTGCTCAGTTTACCTGCCATTTCCAGGTATTCCACACTCTTAGTCACCTGTGGACTATGCTCACTTTATTTGTTTTCCCTTTTTAAGTACTTATTAAAACTACTCTTTTTAAAAAGAAAAGTTCTAGAATTTTTAAATCATTCTTTGCCATATTTATACTCTGCCCAGTCTTCTGATGAGCCAGTTCTTTTCACAGAATTTCTGCTTTTTCCTTCCATTTGACATTACTAAATTCCTTAGTTACGCTTGGTAGTCCATCCTTCCCCTAGAATCTTTCCTTTTTGCTGAAATGAAACTTAGCTGGTCTTCAGAAATATCTCTTTAAATGTCTGCTGTAATATTTCTTGTTACATGTCCATTAACCTGATTGCTGAGTTCTGTTGTCTTATACTCATCATCGTCCTTAATTAAGCTTAAAACTGTCTTAGACCTGCTCCTCTCTCTCCACAAACTGTGAAATTTTACCATGCTATGATCATTACTACCTGACTTGACTATAAAAGTTATTAACTAACCCTATCGCACTGCACGTAGCTCTGGAATGACCTGCATTTGGTTCTAGAATGTGGTGTGCCTCTAGGCTGACCTTAGAACTGTTAATGAACTCCTCACATAGGCTATCTTTGTCAATCTGATATGTGCAAACAATATGTAGATTAAAATCACTCCGGGTTGCCACCATTATTTCTTCCTGTATAGCCTGTGTAGGGTTACTCAGGTTACGAGTAGTTTGCTGTAAACTACTCCCAGAAATGACTTCCAGTGTTTAAATATTTCTTTTCCATGCTCATGGATTTTAGATCTTAGTTCTTTAGAACTAAAGTCGTCATTCTCATTCTAGTTGTATGATTACACAGAACAGTGATCCTCACGTGGTTTGAGTGAAAATCTGTCCATATGTTATAGCTCCCACTTCCCCATTGCTGGTATCAGAGACCCTTGAACCACTGTTTATATTTTTAATTTTCTTCATCCTCAACCTTTGCTAGTGGCCTAAAATAGTAATCCAGAGATTTAAGAGCTTTGAGGTCATATTTTTTAATGTTGTCGGTCCTACTCCCTCTGCCTCAATCTGTTAGCCAGTTATAATGGCTGAGGCCACTATGCACCACTTGCTTAAGCCTGTCTCACTTGTAGTACTACCATCCTGTTATGAATCACTGATCAAATTGGAAATAACAATCATAAGGCAGTTTCAATCTTTTGGAAATATTTTACAAATAAGGAAAGTATTAATATTTTTCTAGGAAATTAATTTTGTTACATCTAGCAATGCCGTTGATAAACATCCCAGTCCCCATTACTTTGAACATGTTGAGAGAATAAATGATCAGTGGAAGATTGCTGTTTCTATTTTGTGATTTACTTGCAATATAGTATTGAAAACCCCAATTATAGGATTAGCTTATACATACGCTAAACATACTTGGGGGCCAGTGGACCGAAGACTCATGACTGGCGATCCCATCCAGTTCTAACATCTGGATTGTATAGATAACCTGATCTACTATTCATGGTGCTAACTGTGTTTTCCTTGAGACCTGACTTCTTAGAATTGGCAGGAGTTTTGTCAAAGGCTAGGTTGTTCTGCTGGTACTCAAAATAATCCATGACCCCATATGGGTGCTTGGTGGTGAGTTCCTTGGATCTTGCTGGTGGTGAATTCTCAACAAATTAGAACACAACAGTGCCAAGTTTGTCTCTGGGAATGTCATGGGAATGTCATTTAATATTCAGTTTATTCTGACTTTAGTTTTTCCCCACCTTACTCATCCAGCAGTTTGTCTTTCCCATCTCCTACAATTTTCTGCACTGCTCTCCCTTTGCTGTTTTTTCATTCCCACTAGATTTGTAACAATTGGCTCATAGTATTTTTAAAGATATTAGTGCATCTTTGTTTTGATGTACTCATAGCTATTATGTAAATATGACCATCACACTTTAAGCAGCGAAACAAGCAAACACAATCAAAAATGCAAAATGTTACTTAACTGGAAAAAATATTTTATGCCTTTTGAAACAATGTTTCTTCCATTGTATCCTGAGTGAATGCCTGACACTCTCTCTTGTTTGTCTTAACTTGTGTTTTTGATAGTCTTAGTTTTTGGAAAATAAATAATCTGAAATGCAAAGTATTACATGTAAAGAGAACTGCTCCTTGTCCTTTTCCAATTGAGATTTTTGTTGGCTTTAAGTAAGAAACCTAAATTTCAAAAGGCACAGTGTGTTACTATCCAGTGGGTAACTCTCCCTGCTACTCTGGAAACTTTGAACATTGCAATAGCTGCTTTTCTTTGCTAGGGTTGGGACAGTCTGTCAAATATTATAGTGACGTCCCCTCAAAATAGGAAGTAAGTGAACTCCATTGAATTGACTGAATGAAAGTGAGAAAACACCATTGTGGAAGAGTGTTTAACATTGGCAATTCAAAACCTTGAGTGCAGTGACAACGTATCAAAGATCTTGGCCTTCCATTATTATGCACTCATTTCTACTTTTGTTGTTTCCACTTTGTTGATTTAGAAGCAAGAAAACATCAATATTCATTACATTCTAGCAATAAAAAGAATTTATTTTGATCTGTTTACCTCTATCCAGATTTGATGCTTATTTGCATTAAGATATTTAGTTCGGGAAACTTTTTGCCCCTAATGCAGGCAAGTGGGACTAGGTTAGTTTGGGAAACTTGGCCAACGTGGATGACTTGGACCAAAGGATCTATTTCTGTGCTGTATGACTCTGTCACCTGCAATAGTATTGCAATTGAATTTATGGATTTCTGAATCACAGGATTGTGGAGGTTTCACTTACTGCTTCAACTTCTGTCATGACTTCCCACACAATTATGACATACTTAGCCCAGTGTTGCCTTACCTATACTTGTTTGAGGATGCACTTAGTTGACTGTATCTGAGCTGGGATTGGTATACTCAGAAGTACGATTGTGATGTCTTTGGGGTCTCCTTGACAGCTTTTTGCCTACTGGTTTGGGAACCCATTTTTTAAAACTTGGAAATGGAGAGTTGAGAAAAGATTGAGGTCTAACCTGGAGAGCAGAAGTTATGGCACTGGTCAGATGGACTGGAATACACAGCACATTGCAGTACATCTGTTCAGTTTGACAGGAATGTGTCCCACCTTCCCTGACAAGGCCATGATTAGCAACGCTGACAATCTTGTGCTTCTTGTTCCCTAGTGATGTGCAAGAAGGGAATCCCTCCTCCAGACAGACCTCTTTGATAGGTAGTGCGAACCTGTGTCTCCATCAAGGACAGTACATCTACAGGCTGCTGGCCCAATGGCCAATGACAGCAGTGTATTTCATAAACTGATATCTGCGCTGGCAAGTCTTTGATATCACCAACGGCTCAAAGCTTTGCAGAAAGATCAGTAAGTACCCTAGAGTCCTCTTATGTTAGCAGCATTTTGTGCCAACAAACCCCTTGGTTGGCATCTCTGGAGAATGAATACACAGATCCCTGTTCTGAGTATCTGAGGTTGCACTCACTTAACCAGAGTGGATAAGACCGTTGAACAACTTCCTGCACTGGAAAAGTGCTCTGTTTGCTTATGGTCTCTGACCCAGGCGTGCTTGGTCTAGATGACAATGAGCTTCACCTTGTCTTGCCATACGAGGGGAAGCATACTTTTTCTTCTCTTGATCCTCTTTAGAGTCTGTGAGCCTTTGGCAAAACAATGGTCGCCTTGCCCTGGTTTCCAGCTCCCCTCTACTGTACCAGCAAATCAATCCCTGAAGCACGGTCATATTCTGACTCTGACTCTGTTCTCGCCCTCTTTGTCATCCACTACCCTGGTCCTCACCCTGTTCTACTTCGCTTCTCTTCCCCTTGGTGTTTTGTGCCTGAGTACTTTGAAAGTATAAGTTGTTGGTTAGCTTTCTATCTGCAGATAATGTGATTTTTATTTCCTTCTACACCATGCAGCTACATGTTAGCAGTTATATAAAGATATTATGCAATAGAGTTTGCAATAAGGGTAATGGCAAGGTCAATGATACTTCCATTGCTTCGGCATAAATTATGTAACAAATTGAGATCAGGAGCAGAAATATAATTAATTATGAAAGTCTAAAACATACTTTCTGAGATGTACTGCTTCGCCAGCGGCTCAGAAAAGACATTTAAGCTGTCTTCCCAGTGTTGATCAACATAGTGTCTACAAGTTACTGTGTAGACACAAACTAAATTTTCTGTAGATACTTATCGTTGACTTATTGGGCCTGGATGCCTTTAGTCTCTCTCATAGTTTGTTCCTTGACTATATTCCTTTCCCTGTCCTTTGTCTAAGACTGGACTGGACCATTCTCAACATTGGTGGCTGACTTCGTTCCAAGATGAGCACATTTCTGCGCACTTCACTTTCGTAATGCTGTCCAGCAGTTTTCACACTGTAGTTACAAATACTCTCTTAAATTTGGAAATTAACTATGAGTAGTGTGGAGTCTCATTTCTTCAGGATTTGAAATTTTCAGGAAATTTCAAAAGTGAATTATTATGAATGTCTATTTCATGGCTCATGTGCTTTGGACTACAATTTTTAATAATTTTTTAATTTGAGAAGTATAATAATATAGTTAAAGAAAGAACCGAATAAGGACATATTGACATAGTGGTAATGTCACCAGGTTGTCATTCCAAAGGCCCATGCTGTCACTCAGGGAATATGGGTTCACATACTACCATGTTAGCTAGTGGAATTTAAATTAATAAGTCTCGAACTAGAATAAAATCTAGTCTCAGTAATTATGATCATGCAGCTATTAAAAATGCTGTCTAGTTCACTTACATCCTTTTGGGAATGAAATCTGCCATCTTTGACTGATCTGGCTTAAATATGATAGTAACATTATCCACAGTAATGTGTTAACTCTTACTGCCCTTGGAAATGACCCAATAAGCCATTGAGTTCAAAAGCTATTCCGGATCTGCAACATCTCTTAGGTGGGCTTAATTGGCTCCAGTTGGAGATATCTGCAGAACTTACATAATGGTAGCCCAGGGAGTTGATGTTTTGGATCTGAGATTTAAAAAGCCCTGAAAGTTTATGGAACTTTGTCGTCTTTAATCTCTCAAAGTATCTTTGTAAATAAGGGATGATTACCCCAAAGGTTGGTTTGAGGTCATCCCAGAGGAGATCACAGCATTAAAGAGATCTGTGAAGTTTGGGGAAACGGATTTCAGTGAGTCTGGGTGAGAGACCTTTTAGTTTGTTTGCACTTTGCTGAGAGAATGCCGCCAAAGTAAATGAGAGTTATTTACGTTAGTTAAATGAAAGTTAGATCTGCACTGTAAAAGAATAAAACAATAACATCGTAGTGACTGCTTGGTAGTTAGGTAAAGCTTAATCCAGTTTGATTCTTGGGAATGAGAAACTGGAAGATGGCCTAGTTTGAAGCAACAGCGGATCTCAGTTTTTATTATGAAAGAAAGTTATCAGCTGAATTAACTTGAAAGTGTTGAAAAAGAACCTAGTACAAGGATGAAGACTTCCTCTGTCAGAGCACGTAAATGAAAGTTTGATATCTTGTATAGTAGGAGCTGAGATGAATTCTCTAGAGACCTGTGTTGCACATAGTGGTTCCAGCATTATCAGCTTGCACCTCCAGCAACTGTGTGGCCAAATATTTTTAGTTTAACTGACAACAGATGCTACAGAAGTTATCTTTCTTTAAAAACTGCTTGGCCACGACTGCGATGGTGTGTAAATATTGAATATTCATTGAACAACAATTGAGTTTGACAATTTGAGATAAATCATTTTTATCATGAGTGAAACAAGTGTGTTTTAAGTTCTTAACAACTGTTCTTTTCATGTGTTGTTTTCTGCTTAATTTCTGGATGTGGTTATTATAAGGGTTATAGTATCATAGTGCTGTACAGTGTGGAAACAGACCCTTTGATCTGACTTGTCCATATCAACCAGATACTCGAAATTTAATGTAGTCCCATTTGCCTTCATTTAGCCCATAACCATCTAAATCCTGCTTATTCATATACCCATCCAGATACCTTGACAAATGTTGTAATTGATCCAGCCGCCTCAGCTTCCTCTGGCAGCTCATTCCATATACACATCACCTTCTGTGTGAGAAAGTTGCCCATTAGGTCTCTTTCTAAATCTTTCCCCTCAGACCTTAAAACTATGCCCTCTAGTTTTGGGCTCCCCTACTTTGGAGAAAAGACTTTGCCTATTCTCCTTATCTAAGCCTGTCATAATTTTATAAACTTTTATAAGCCATTCCTCAGCCTCTAAAGCTCCAGGTTGAACAGCCCTAGTCCATTCAACCTTTTGCTATAGCTCAAATCCTCTATTCCTGGCAACATCCCTTGTCAATATTTTCTGAACACTTTCAAGTTTCACAATATCCTTCCTATTAGCAGGCAGACGAAAATTGAACGCAGTATTTCAAAAGTGGCCTAACCAATGTCCTGCACAGACACAACATGACCACCCAACTTCCATACTCAATGCACTAACCAATAAAAACATGCATACCAATCGCTGTCTTCACTATCCTGTCTACCTGCGACTCTACTTTCAGGCAATGATAAGCTTGTACTCTAAAGTCTTTGAGCAGCTCTCTCCAGAGCCTTACTATTTACCTTTTTCTATAATGCAGCACCATGCAATTATCTAAATGAAACACCATCTGCCACTCCTCAGCCCACTAGCTCATCTGGTCATGGTCCCATTGTACTCTGAGGTAACCTCTTTCACTGTCCACTACACCACTAAATTTGGTATCATCTGCATACTTACTAACCATACCTCCTATGTTCACATCCAAATCATTTATATAAAATGATAAAAAGCAGTGGACCCAGCACCGATCTTTGTGGCCACTGTTGGTCACAGGTCTCCCGTCTGAAAAGCACCCTTCCGCCATGATCCTCTGTCCCCTACCTTCGAGCCAGTCCTGTATCCAAATGGCTAGTTCTACCTGTATTCCATGTGACTTAACCTTGCTTACCAGTCTACTGTGTGGAACTTTGTTAAACGCCTTACTGAAGGCTGTATAGGTCGCATCCACCACTCTGCCTTCGTCAATCCTCTTTGTTACTTCTTTGCGAAACTCAGTTAAGTTAGTGAGGTGTGATCTCCCAAGCACAAAGTTGAGTTGACTATCCCTAATCGGCCCTTGCCTTTCCAAATACATGTAAATCCTATGCCTCTAGATTCCCTCCAACAACTTGCCCAGCGCCAATGTCAAGCTCACCAGTTTATAGTTCCCTGGCTGTTCTTTACCACATTTCTTAAATAGCGGCACCATGTTAGACAGCTTCCAGTCGTCTGGCACCTCACCTGTGGCTATCAATGACGCATATATCTCAGCATGGGGACAAGCAATCACTTCGCAAGCTTCCCACAGACTTCCAGGATACACCTGATCAGGTCCGGGGGCTTTATCCACCTTTATGCGTTTTAAGACATCCAACACCACCACCTCTGCAACATGGACATTTTTCAAGAGGTTGCCATTTATTTTCCCAAGTTTGCTAGCTTCCATATCCTTCTCCACTGTAAACACTAATGCAAAATACTCAGCATCTCCCCCATCACCTGCAGTTCCACACATAAATAGCCTTGCTGATCTTTAAGTGATGTTATTCTATCCCAGTTACCCTTTTGCCCTTAATGTATTTGTAGAATCTCTTTGGATTCTCTTTCACCCTGTTTGCCAAAGCTATCTCATGTCCCCCTTTTTGCCCTTTAGATTTCCCTCTTAAGTATACTATACTGCCTTTATACTCTTCTGGGGATTCACTCAACCTCTGCTATCTGTAACTACAAGAAGAAAAAAAAATCTTGAACAAATAATTAGAAATGTCAGTTTTTTTGTTAAGAAGATACCACCTTGATAATAAATGCGGAGTTGAAAAATTATCTTGCAAAACTAAGATGGAATGTATTAAAACAGTCAGTTGTGAGAGTAGACCAAATTGCTTTAGTTTTGTAATTTTGTTTTCCATTCATGTGCATAACAATAATATATTTTTGATTTTGGAGATAATGGGAACTGCAGATGCTGGAGAATTCCAAGATAATAAAATGTGAGGCTGGATGAACACAGCAGGCCAAGCAGCATCTCAGGAGCACAAAAGCTAACGTTTCGGGCCTAGACCCTTCATCAGAGAGGGGGATGGGGAGAGGGAGCTGGAATAAATAGGGAGAGAGGGGGAGGAGGACCGAAGATGGAGAGTAAAGAAGATAGGTGGAGAGAGTATAGGTGGGGAGGTAGGGAGGGGATAGGTCAGTCCAGGGAAGACGGACAGGTCAAGGAGGTGGGATGAGGTTAGTAGGTAGATGGGGGTGCGGCTTGGTGTGGGAGGAAGGGATGGGTGAGAGGAAGAACCGGTTAGGGAGGCAGAGACAGGTTGGACTGGTTTTGGGATGCAGTGGGTGGGGGGGAAGAGCTGGGCTGGTTGTGTGGTGCAGTGGGGGGAGGAGACGAACTAGGCTGGTTTAGGGATGCAGTAGGGGAAGGGGAGATTTTGAAACTGGTGAAGTCCACATTGATACCATATGGCTGCAGGGTACCCAGGCGGAATATGAGTTGCTGTTCCTGCAACCTTCGGGTGGCATCATTGTGGCAGTGCAGGAGGCCCATGATGGACATGTCATCTAGAGAATGGGAGGGGGAGTGGAAATGGTTTGCGACTGGGAGGTGCAGTTGTTTGTTGTGAACTGAGCGGAGGTGTTCTGCAAAGCGGTCTCCAAGCCTCCGCTTGGTTTCCCCAATGTAGAGGAAGCCGCACCGGGTACAATGGATGCAGTATAGCACATTGGCAGATGTGCAGGTGAACCTCTGCTTAATATGGAATGTCATCTTGGGGCCTGGGATATGGGTGAGGGAGGAGGTGTGGGGACAAGTGTAGCATTTCCTGCGGTTGCAGGGGAAGGTGCCGGGTGTGTTGGGGTTGGAGGGCAGTGTGGAGCGAACAAGGGAGTCACGGAGAGAGTGGTCTCTCCGGAAAGCAGACAGGGGTGGGGATGGAAAAATGTCTTGGGTGGTGGGGTCGGATTGTAAATGGCGGAAGTGTCAGAGGATGATGCGTTGTATCCGGAGGTTAGTAGGGTGGTGTGTGAGAACGAGGGGGATCCTCTTAGGGCGGTTGTGGCGGGGGCGGGGTGTGAGGGATGTGTTGCGGGAAATACGGGAGACGCGGTCAAGGGCGTTCTCGATCACTGTGGGGGGAAAGTTGTGGTCCTTAAAGAACTTGGACATCTGGGATGTGCGCGAGTGGAATGTCTTATCGTGGGAGCAGATGCGGCGGAGGTGGAGGAATTGGGAATAGGCGATGGAATTTTTGCAGGAGGGTGGGTGAGAGGAGGTGTATTCTAGGTAGCTGTGTGAGTCGGTGGGCTTGAAATGGACATGAGTTACAAGCTGGTTGCCTGAGATGGAGACTGAGAGGTCCAGGAAGGTGAGGGATGTGCTGGAGATGGCCCAGCTGAACTGAAGGTTGGGGTGGAAGGTGTTGGTGAAGTGGATGAACTGTTCGAGCTCCTCTGGGGAGCAAGAGGTGGCGCCGATACAGTCATCAATGTACCGGAGGAAGAGGTGGGGTTTGGGGCCTGTGTAGGTGCGGAAGAGGGACTGTTCCACGTAACGTACAAAGAGGCAGGCATAGCTGGGGCCCATGCGGGTGCCCATGGCCACCCACCTAGTCTGTAGGAAGTGGGAGGAGTCAAAAGAGAAGTTGTTGAGTGTGAGGACGAGTTCAGCTAGGCGGATGAGAGTGTCGGTGGATGGGGACTGGTCGGGCCTGCGGGACAGGAAGAAGCGGAGGGCCTTGAGGCCATCTCCATGCGGAATGCAGGTGTACAGAGACTGGACGTCCATGGTGAATATGAGGTGTTGGGGGCCAGGGAATTGGAAGTCCTGGAGGAGGTGGAGGGCGTGGGTGGCGTCACGGACGTAGGTGAGGAGGTCCTGGGCCAAAGGGGAGAAAATGGAGTCCAGATAGGTGGAGATGAGTTCGGTGGGGCAGGAGCAGGCTGAGACGCTGGGTCGACCAGGGCAGGCAGGTTTGTGGATTTTGGGAAGGAGATAGAAACGGGCCGTGCGGGGTTGGGGAACAATGAGGTTGGAGGCTGTGGGTGGGAGGTCCCCTGAGGTGATGAGGTCGTGAATGGTGTTGGAGATGATGGTTTGGTGCTCGGGTGTGGGGTCATGATCGAGGAGGCGGTAGGAGGTGGTGTCGGAGAGTTGGCGTCTGGCCTCGGCGATGTAGAGGTCAGTGCGCCATACTACCACTGCGCCACCCTTGTCTGCGGGTTTGATGGTGAGGTTGGGGTGGGAGCGGAGGGCTGCCCGTTCTGCGGGGGAGAGGTTGGAGTGGGTGAGAGGGGTGGAGAGGTTGAGGCGGTTAATGTCTCGTCGGCAGTTGGAGATGAAGAGGTCGAGGGAGGGTAGGAGGCCTGGGGGTGGTGTCTTCGCCAGAGCAGTTTTTCCGCCGTCTTCACCTCCATGCCTACTTCTTCAACCGGGAACCTAACCATCCTTCCACTGACCCCTTCACCCGCTTCCAACACAAGTCCTCCTGCTGGACACCACCCCCAGGCCTCCTACCCTCCCTTGACCTCTTCATCTCCAACTGCCGTCGAGACATTAACCGCCTCAACCTCTCCACCCCTCTCACCCACTCCAACCTATCCCCCGCAGAACGGGCAGCCCTCCGCTCCCTCCGCTCCAACCCCAACCTCACCATCAAACCCGCAGACAAGGGTGGCACAGTGGTAGTATGGCGCACTGACCTCTACATCGCCGAGGCCAGACGCCAACTCTCCGACACCACCTCCTACCGCCTCCTCGATCATGACCCCACACTCGAGCACCAAACCATCATCTCCAACACCATTCACGACCTCATCACCTCAGGGGACCTCCCACCCACAGCCTCCAACCTCATTGTTCCCCAACCCCGCACGGCCCGTTTCTATCTCCTTCCCAAAATCCACAAACCTGCCTGCCCTGGTCGACGCATCGTCTCAGCCTGCTCCTGCCCCACCGAACTCATCTCCACCTATCTGGACTCCATTTTCTCCCCTTTGGTCCAGGAACTCCCCACCTACGTCCGTGACGCCACCCACGCCCTCCACCTCCTCCAGGACTTCCAATTCCCTGGCCCCCAACACCTCATATTCACCATGGACGTCCAGTCCCTGTACACCTGCATTCCGCATGGAGATGGCCTCAAGGCCCTCCGCTTCTTCCTGTCCCGCAGGCCCGACCAGTCCCCCTCCACCGACACTCTCATCCGCCTAGCTGAACTCGTCCTCACACTCAACAACTTCTCTTTTGACTCCTCCCACTTCCTACAGACTAAGTGGGTGGCCATGGGCACCCGCATGGGCCCCAGCTATGCCTGCCTCTTTGTAGGTTACGTGGAACAGTCCCTCTTCCGCACCTACACAGGCCCCAAACCCCACCTCTTCCTCCGGTACATTGATGACTGTATCGGCGCCGCCTCTTGCTCCCCAGAGGAGCTCAAACAGTTCATCCACTTCACCAACACCTTCCACCCCAACCTTCAGTTCAGCTGGGCCATCTCCAGCACATCCCTCACCTTCCTGGACCTCTCAGTCTCCATCTCAGGCAACCAGCTTGTAACTCATGTCCATTTCAAGCCCACCGACTCCCACAGCTACCTAGAATACACCTCCTCCCACCCACCCTCCTGCAAAAATTCCATCCCCTATTCCCAATTCCTCCGCCTCCGCCGCATCTGCTCCCACGATAAGACATTCCACTCCCGCACATCCCAGATGTCCAAGTTCTTTAAGGACCACAACTTTCCCCCCACAGTGATCGAGAACGCCCTTGACCGCGTCTCCCGTATTTCCCGCAACACATCCCTCACACCCCGCCCCCGCCACAACCGCCCTAAGAGGATCCCCCTCGTTCTCACATACCACCCTACCAACCTCCGGATACAACGCATCATCCTCCGACACTTCTGCCATTTACAATCCGACCCCACCACCCAATACATTTTTCCATCCCCTCCCCTGGACCAAAGGGGAGAAAATGGAGTCCAGATAGGTGGAGATGAGTTCGGTGGGGCAGGAGCAGGCTGAGACGATGCGTCGACCAGGGCAGGCAGGCTTTCCGGAGAGACCACTCTCTCTGTGACTCCCTTGTTCGCTCCACACTGCCCTCCAACCCCACCACACCCGGAACCTTCCCCTGCAACCGCAGGAAATGCTACACTTGTCCCCACACCACCTCCCTCACCCCCATCGCAGGCCCCAAGATGACATTCCGCATTAAGCAGAGGTTCACCTGCACATCTGCCAATGTGCTATACTGCATCCATTGTACCCGGTGCGGCTTCCTCTACATTGGGGAAACCAAGCGGAGGCTTGGAGACCGCTTTGCAGAACACCTCCGCTCAGTTGGCAACAAACAACTGCACCTCCCAGTCGCAAACCATTTCCACTCCCCCTCCCATTCTCTAGATGACATGTCCATCATGGGCCTTCTGCACTGCCACAATGATGCCACCCGAAGGTTGCAGGAACAGCAACTCGTATTCCGCCTGGGTACCCTGCAGCCATATGGTATCAATGTGGACTTCACCAGTTTCAAAATCTCCCCTTCCCCTACTGCATCCCTAAACCAGCCTAGTTCGTCCCCTCCCCCCACTGCACCACACAACCAGCCCAGCTCTTCCCCCCACCCACTGCATCCCAAAACCAGTCCAACCTGTCTCTGCCTCCCTAACCGGTTCTTCCTCTCACCCATCCCCTCCTCCCACCTCAAGCCGCACCTCCATTTCCTACCTACTAACCTCATCCCACCTCCTTGACCTGTCCGTCTTCCCTGGACTGACCTATCCCCTCCCTACCTCCCCACCTACACTCTCTCCACCTATCTTCTTTACTCTCCATCTTCGGTCCGCCTCCCCCTCTCTCCCTATTTATT
Organism: Stegostoma tigrinum; assembly: GCF_030684315.1. Classification (NCBI taxonomy): domain Eukaryota; kingdom Metazoa; phylum Chordata; class Chondrichthyes; order Orectolobiformes; family Stegostomatidae; genus Stegostoma; species Stegostoma tigrinum. Next base: position 32,194,507 of record NC_081364.1, on the reverse strand, counting down.
CCAGTTCCCTCTCCCCATCCCCCTCTCTGATGAAGGATCTAGGCCCGAAACGTCAGCTTTTGTGCTCCTGAGATGCTGCTTGGCCTGCTGTGTTCATCCAGCCTCACATTACATTTTTGATTTTGGCTGTTTTACAGAATTGAAGCGTGCTGTACGACCCTTGAGTGCTATATTCTTTTTGTATTTTGCAACGAGCAGAATGCAGTAACTCAAAACCCTTATTTGAAAATGTAATGTGTGCTTGTAGGAATATTATGCTTGGTTTTGTCATTGGCTCATGACTTCTGTCTTCATTGATAAGGAATTTACAAGTTGGCAACTGAGCTGATATGCAATTCTAGTTTACCTATCGGAAATGTAAATGGCAATTTTTAAAAAAAATACCTTTTCACCCATTTGTACAAAAATACATCTGACATTTGCATTGGCCACATCCATTGAATAGATGTTTATTTGTAAGTATTGTTTGGCTTTTGCTATCATGTGATTTTTGTTTCAGTCAAAGTTCACTCAAAAAAAATTGTAATTCTGAAGATTCTTAACTCCCCAGTAAAGTGTCTATTTTTAAGAGCTCAACAACAGAGCGATCAATGGTTATCTTGTGTTGAATGACATTTGGTTACAAAGATACTCCCATTGAGATTTCCCTCTGTTTTTTTAAGCAGGAATATTTAATAATATTTTTAATGTTACAGCTAGTATCAGATTTCTTGGGCACATTCTTGAAAATAAAAATCATTTTTAGGATGTAGACATTACTGGAAAGATCAAAATATTTTGCTCATTCCAGATTGCACTTGAGAAAGTGGGGGTGGGTCTTGCACTACTGCAGTCTACTGGGTGAAGGTGCCTTCACAGTTACAGTTGGGTAGGAAATTGCAGAAATTCAGCACAGCAAGTTGCTGTGTCCAATGGAGTTCCGATAGTGAGAGACTTAATGAGAAGTTGGAAGTGATCATCCTCCAATGCACAATTGTTTTTGTTTGACTGTAATCTGTCATTAATTTACCCGTCTTGCTGCACAGGAGCAGTTTTGATTGCTAATTCATACCATGACCCTAACATGTTCATTATAATCCTATGGCAGTATAAGAACTTACTTTTTGCCAACTGAAATCACATTCTGATTAGGGTTGCTGACTATGGAAAGTAATCAGTATTATGAAACATATAACAGCCGATGATGCGTTTAGTTCAGTATGTTTTATGGTGATTTACAAGTGCAGTATTGACACTGAGATCTTGGATGGGAGAATTTGCAAAACCAGCTGCAGATGAGCAATGAGGAATGACTCTTTGCCCCATATGTATACATGATCAAATTTACAGTCCAAACATTTGTTCAAGTGCACGAGTTCTCAATGTTGCTGGAAAATATTGAATTTTTTTTTCTATCTCTGGTATCTGAAGAATTTTGTTTTTATTGTCAGAAATTCAAGTGGGAGGTTTGGAATCGTGTCCTGAAACTCTTAATCAGTTGAAGGGAATAATAGACTACCCTGTTGCAAGAGTGTTCCTTAAAACATCAAAACTACTTTCTCTTTCTCTTGTCCCACCCCAACCCTTTGAATGTTAATCAGTGCTGATACTTCATTGCTGTTGTGAGGGTCTGCTCAGTTGTCAGAAAAGTTCCAGTACCAAAACACTACCTGATCTTTGGATTGGGCTAGAGACATTGCATCTGCTTTTTCTCCTCGGGAAGTTCTTCCTGGATAGAAATAAAATCATTAGATAGTCCATATGCGTTCACAAGAGAAGGTCTCGGCCAATCTAAATTTGTGGTTTTCTTAGAAAGTTTTGCAAAGCAGTGGATATGCTGTGTTTGTTTCACCAAGGCATTTAATTCAGGACCTCTGATTGCTGCTGCTGCTGCTGCTGCCAAAAATAATATCGCTGGAAATATTTTTCAATGGGTATACATGCTAATGACCATAAGAACTCTGAGGATATTATTTGTGGAGGATTATAACTGGTTCTCCTAAGGTCTGATTTGGGACCTCTCTAGTTCAATACCTTGAATGATCTAAATTTCATACTAAGATTCATGTTTTTACATTTTCACAATGGAGTAAGGTCGCCAATGAAATTGAATGTAAAGAAATACAAAATGCTACACATAACAGCAATAACAAACTAAGGAAGGATGATTGCATAAATCAAAAGAAAGTAATGTGCATAGAAATTTTAAAAATTGAGGTGACCTGGTTGGCAATAAATTGCAGCACTCCATTTTCTATTGCTGTGAATAAACAAATTGAATGTTGGAAAGTATTAGAAAATCAGTTTTGTGCCAAAACAGTGAGCTAATCTGATCCCTTTATAAATCGTTAGTGTGATTTGTACTTTGAATTTGCTGGTAGGTGCAGAACCAAAACAATACTATTGCTGTTGCAAAGATACTGGCAATAGTCCGAAGTAGTTGAGGGGAAGGTGGGATTGGATTATGAGGAGCATTTACATAAATTGGGTGTATATTTTGCTGCCAAGTCAAATGTGGAGAGATAAAATAATGGTTGTTGTTGTGGTGATTCTCAATTGAATAGATAATGTGGACCATGTTGCACTATTTTTTAGCTTGACTAGAGCAATAGAACAGTAGGAGGCTGTGTATTTGAATCATACAATCTCTACAGTGTGGAAACAGACCATTTGGCCCAACAAGGCTACACTGCTGCTCTGAAGTGCATCCAACCCAGACCCATTCCCCTACCCCTGCGTTTCCCATGTCTAATCCGCCTAACCTAAGTATCCCTGGGAACTATGGGCAATTTAGCACGGCCAGCCCACCTACCCTGCACATCTTTGGACTGTGGGAGGAAACCCATGCAGACACGGGAGAATGTGCACACTCCATACAGAAAGTCACCGAGGCTGGAATCGAACTCTGGTTCTTGGCGCTGTGACGCAGCAGTGCTAACCACTTAAGCCACTGTGCCGCGTGAAGGGGAGATGAATACAAAACTAATTTGAGGAAAAACAATGTTTGAGTGAGTGGTCAATACATGGAACAGCTGCCTAAAGAAATGGTGGAAGCAGTTAGTTTTGTCAGTCATGATAATTGACAACATGCTGTGGTTCAGCATTCAGATAGTTCCGTAAACCGGTCCGAGGAGAAACTATTTTATCACAAAGCTGACATGAAAGAGAACTCAACTAATGAAGTGCTAATGCACAAGCATTCTTAATTTTGAATTTATTGCTGTTTTCACCTCTAGCTGCTTCAAAATCATTAACATGCCATAGGTGGACTGTCATCACAATTAATGATGTCATTAGTTTGTGTACATTGATTTCAAGAGTCAGTGCTGCTTAAGGTTGGAAGCAGTTCTTATTGTTTGAGAAAACTTGCATTTGTATTCATCAGAAAACATTTTGGGAAACTATTTATGCAAGTAATTTGATATCTGGTATACAGAAAATGTAGCATACCCAGTTGGAGCAAGTGACTTTGAGCTAAAAGCCCTTGAAGGGGCTGAATAGACTGGGGCTTTTTCCCCTGGCATGTTGGAGGCTGAGTGATGACCTTATAGAGGTTTGTAAAATCACCAGGGTTATAGAAAAGGTGAATAGCCAAAGTCATTTACCCAAGGTAGAGGGAGTTTACGGTGAGAAGGGAAAGATTTGAAAAGGACCTGAGGGGTAACTATTTCACAAGTGGTAGTGTGTGAATGGAATGAGCGTTTAAAAGGCATCTGGATGGGTATATGATTGAAAAATTTGATGGATTTGGGACAAATGGCAGGACTAAGTTAGATTGGAATGTCTGGTGGCGCAGACACATTGGACTGGAGGATCTGCATCCGTGCTGTGTGTCTCTATGACTCTGTACGTTGTCTATCACTGTGGCCGCCTTTGCACCATGTCTAGGCCTGCTCTAGATTGATAGAGATTAATTGCTGCAGTTAGTCAACAACACTATTACTTATCTTGTAACTGTGTCTCAGGCAGACTCTCAGGACTGGGGTTGACTTATTTTCACTGATTTGATGTTCTGAAATAGCTGAGTAGTCCAAAGTGTTGTCTGTAGATTCTGCCTCAGTGGTGCAGGTCATACTTGAAAGGATGAATTGTTCATAGGTTTGTATCTCTCTTCCATTGCCGTGCCTTCCCTTCAGCACATTCTGATGAGCTTACTGTGTTTATTGCCTTTCCAAATCAGTCTTCCCTGGGTGACAAGTCAGGGCCTCCTATGAGTCAAGTATGTTTGACATCTTCAGGATGCTGTGAGGGCATCACTTGTTTGTTTCCAATATCCTGTTGCTGTGCATGAGTTCTGAATAGGTTGTTTGTTTTGTGATTCTGCTGTTGGGCATACACATGACATGTCCTGTCCAGAGGAGCTTGGGAGAAGATGCTGCTGTTGGACCACACCATTGTTACTGGATTTGGAGGGTCTTGTGAAGATACCAATCCTGGCACTTCATTGATTTGCCTTCTTTGGGTCATCCAGGTCTTTGAGGTATATAGGAGTGAAGGGAATACTATTTGCTGGTAAACTACGACTTAGTCTTGCATTTGAGATCCTGGTCCTTGAATATACACCTTTTTCCCTCTGAGTCCTGAGGTGAACTGGCATATTGGAGAAAATGAAGAAATATGTTTGTATGTCTTCATGGGGAGGAGGCTCTCAAGCTATCATATGATTACCTGAATGTCAAAAGGCAGGTTAGATGGGATTATAAGCCCTTGAGAGACTGATGATAACTTTTGAAAAAAATTTCTGAATTCTGAGTGACTGTCTGAAATGACTGTGTACAACATTTAACATTTTGAAGAAATCTGTAACTATTTGAAGTTGATATTGACTAAATGTTACCTACCAAACTACTGTAGGTCCCGACCTGAAATGTCAACTTTCTTGCTCCTGTGATGCTGCCTGACCTGCTGTGTTCTTCCAGTTTCACTCTGTTATCTATTACAGAAAAGACACCTCCCTGCCTCCCCACCTTGCCAACTTGACTGAAAACCCTATGCTGTATTTGTATGTTACGTTGCATTTGCTGCAGAACTAGTCTAAAGTTGCTCCCAGCTTCCAGTTGGCAGAAGTTGGAAGTCACATTCTCCTCTGCTAATAATCTTATATTAAAGGAGACAGTTTAAACATGACTATCTTTTAGGGCCTCATGTTCAAATCAGTCAACTGTGATAGTTCTTCATTAAGTGATTCGTTTGTCCTGATCAGCATTTACTCCTTACAGCTCACATTCCAGTGTGGCGTTAAGAGAACACAGCACCGTCAGAGAGTTGTCTTGTGGATGTGACCTTATTTAAGAGACCCCCATATATATGCCTGCTCAGGTGGATGCAAAAAGAAATCCTTGGCACTATTTTGAAGAAGAGCAATGAAGTTTTCCTCCAGTGTCTTGGCCAGTATTTATTCCTCAATCGATGTTGTAATAAACAGATTATCTGGTCATTATCACATTGCTTTTTGTGAGAGCTCAAATGAGCTGACACATTTCCTCCATTACAATAGGAACTGCACTTCCACAACTGCTTCAAAAGTTGCAAAGTACTTTGAGCATCTGGTGATCATGAAAGTGCTTTCTAAATGCGAGTCTTTCTTTTCTAAACCGGCATCACGAAAGTAGATGATCTGGGCCATTTTATTTAATTATAGTTTATTGCAGTTTGCCTGTAAACAGTCTGAAAATGTACTTCCCCTCAAATATTTGTGATTACTCGCTTCTCTCAACAAGCTCCTACATGCAATGGAATATAGTTTAAGCATATCCTGTAGAAGTGTAACACTACTGTGGCAAACTGCAAGGCACTTCTTAAAATTTTTTTTTACATTTTAATTTTTTTAACAAGTGTGAAGTACGGTAACTGAAGAAATTGATATTTATGGTGCACGGGGGATATTTGAGTACTTGGATGAACTGACACATTTTGCTCAGTGTTTTTACAGGGATTTAAGGAGAACCATTAAACTCTACATCAACAAAGGCTTAGCAAAGAGCTGAAAGTCCTCTGTGGGAAATAAATGTGTGGGAGGAATAATAGGGTGCTCTAATTTAGTTTTTTATTTTAATAAATGTCATTTTCAGGTAGGGAAGGAAAAGAAATGAGCATTTGACATCTTTCCAAATATATGAGCACTACTGTAGAAGGATAAGGGCAACAGATACATGGAAACAGCCACTTGAAAGTTACCCTCCAAGATACTTCCAAGTCAGGAGGATGGGTATGAGTGATAATGGGAACTGCAGATGCTGGAGAATCCAAGATAATAAAGTGTGAAGCTGGATGAACACAGCAGGTCAAGCAGCATCTCAGGAGCACAAAAGCTGACGTTTCGGGCCTAGACCCTTCTTCAGAGAGGGGGATGGGGTGAGGGTTCTGGAATAAATAGGGAGAGAGGGGGAGGCGGACCAAAAATGGAGAGAAAAGAAGATAGATGGAGAGCAGAATATATGTAGGGAGGAGATAGGTCAGTCCAGGGAAGACGGACAAGTCAAGGAGGTGGGTTGAGGTTAGTAGGTAGGAAATGGAGGTGCGGCTTGGCGTGGGAGGAAGGGATGGGTGAGAGGAAGAACAGGTTAGGGAGGCAGAGACAGGCTGGGCTGGTTTTGGGATGCAGTGGGGGGGAGGGGAAGAGCTGGGCTGGTTTAGGGATGCGGTAGGGGAAGGGGAGATTTTGAAGCTGGTGAAGTCCACATTGATACCATTGGGCTGCAGGGTTCCCAAGCGGAGTATGAGTTGCTGTTCCTGCAACCTTAGGGTGGCATCAATGTGGCACTGCAGGAGGCCCATGATGGACATGTCATCGAAAGAATGGGAGGGGGAGTTGAAATGGTTCGCGACTGGGAGGTGCAGTTGTTTACTGCGAACCGAGCGGAGGTGTTCTGCAAAGCGGTCCCCAAACCTCGGCTTGGTTTGCCCAATGTAGAGGAAGCCACACCGGGTACAATGGATACAGTATACCACATTGGCAGATGTGCAGGTGAACCTCTGCTTAATATGGAAAGTTGCTTTCCTTTCAGTGTCACTGAATGAAAATCCTAGAACTTCCTTCCTAATGTATTGTGGGTCTAATTACAGAAAATGGACTGCAGTGATTCAAGAAGACAGTATGCCACCACCACCTTGAGCACAGCTAGGGATAGGCAATAAATGCTGGCCCAGCCTTTGTCACATGCATCCTGTGAATGAATTTTTAAAATCTGAAGCTAAGACTGGGAAAAAAAACATCGTTTATATTGGAAATTCGATATCTGTAGAAGTGTCAAAATCCTTAAGCAAGTTTTTAAGTAATGGATTCTTTGAGACTTTCCACTGTGGATGTGAGATGTGGTAAGATGTGTACTATCAGTCACGTGACCGATTACTTCATTTTAATTTGCGATATATAATGTTTGTCAGCTGCATGGGACTATGATAAACATCAAAAACTATACGGGTCCCAAACTTAACCATGTGTAATGCCATGGGCAATCCACGAGCATTCTGTAGAAATTTGTCCTGTGGTCTCCAGCATGTGAAACTTGTAATAAAGCATTTTCTTTCTGTCCAGCTAATCTGCTCAACAAATTTATGCCATAGGTGGTTTTAATTATTAAGCTGTTTAAAGGCTAACTAAGGAGATGGGCAGCTCATTCTTGAGGTGTAGCAATTACAGAAAATTATCAGGCAGCAATTATTTTAAATGTTATTTTTGATAGTGCATCTGGGGTTTATAGGAATTGAGACATTATAGACTCTAAGTCTTTGTTTTCTTGAGACCGAAAGCTCAGAATATCGAGTTATACTGGAAACACATTTTTCCCTGAAGCCTTGTATGCAGTCACATATCTGAAGCAAATTGAATTGATTAACATCGCTGTGTGTCTGAATTTCTTCCTCAATTTACGCAGCTAGTTACAGGAAAACACTGTAGGGATTAAAATTTTGCAGAAGTTCTTTTTCTCGGCATAGTTATTAGTCGACTGTTTCTAATTATTTTCCCATCTTCCTTCCCAGTATCTGAGTTGCCTCAGTTTTATATGTTGCTGAAGGGAATGTTAGTGGTTTTGTTTAGCCATGATAATTGGGTAAAGGCATGCTTCACTGTCTAGAATGGGGAGGGAAAAATGCTCTTGTGTCTTTTTCAGAACTCCTGATTTCATCCTGTTTGTTCAAAATGCAACATCAGGGAATAATTGGACTCTAGAAAGTTGTGAATGAGTGGTCTGTGTGTGTGGCATTATGGCATACTTTCTGTAATTTCAATGTATAGTAGATGTCTTAGAATAGCTAAATCAGAGCAGCCTTCAGAAAGATTTTGAGCCATGCTGATTTTTTAAAAATAAAGACATTCAAGCTTTTTGAACAAATTGGTGGCTGCACGTAGTGGCTTTGGAATGGTGTGCTTCAAATTAAGTATGTGAAAAAAAACCTATAATGGTAGGAGATATTGAAGCACAATTAGAATTGCTGATTAATCTAATTTCAGCCTGAGGTTTAAATTTATTTCTTATGAGCCCTGTCCCTGTGTCCTGGGATTTTCAGATTAGTTCCTAATTATTTGATATGTTGCTATTATTTAATTCTTTTGAAGAAGTGACCAAACATGTGGATGAAGGTAGAGCAGTGGATGTATCATCCATGAAATTACATAAGGCATTTGATAAAGTTCCCTATCGTAGGCTCGTGCAGAGGGTAAGGAGGCATGGGATGGGGGAAGTGTGGCAGATTGGATTCAGAATTGGCTGACCCTCAGAAAACAAGGGTAGTAGTGGATGGAAAATATTCAACATGGTGCTCAGTTACAAGTGGTGGACCACAAGGATCTGTTCTGGGTCCTCTTCTATTTGTGATTTTTGTAAATGATTTGAATGAAGGAGTGGAAGGGTGGATTTGTCAGTTCATGGACAATATGAAGGTAGGCCATGTTGTGGACAGTGCGAAGGGCTGTTCTAGATTACAGAGGGACATTGATAGGATGCAGAGCTGGACTGAGAAGTGGCAGATGGACTTTAACCCTGAAAAGTGTGAGGTGATTCATTTTGGAAGGACAAACTTGAAAGCAGAATACAGGGTTAACGGAAAAATTCTTGGCAGTCTGAAGTAGCGGAGGGTTCTTAGGGTTCATGTTCACAGTTCCCTAAAAGCTGCCCCCCAGGTGGATAGAGTTGTTAAGAAGGTGTAGAGTGTGTGGGCTTTCATTAATAAAAGGATTGATTTCAAGAGCTATGAAGTTATGCCCCAGCTATAGAAAAGCCTGGCTCATCCATGTCTGGAGTATTGTGTCCAGTTATGGTCACCCCATTATAGGAAAGATGTGGAATCAATGGAAAAGGTGCAGAGGAGATTTACCAGTATGTTGCCTGGAATGGAGGCAAGGTCTTATGAGGAAAGGTTGAGAGAGCTAGGGCTTTTCTCTTTTGGAATGATTAAGGATAAGAGGTGATTTGATAGAGGTGTACAAAATGATTAGAGGTATAGATAGAGTGGACAGCAAGAGACTTTTTCATCGGGTGGAGGTAGCTATTATGAGGGGGTATAGTTTTAAAGTGACTGGAGGTAGATACAGGGGAGACATCAGAGGTAGGTTCTCTATTCAGAGTGGGAGGAGCGTGGAATGCATTGCCGGAACGGGTAGTGGAGTCTGCCTCATTAGGATAATTTTAAGCGGCTATTAGAAAGGAATAAGGATGATAGCATAAAGTATGGGTGGAGGTCCGATGGATTTTAGGATTAGGGTGAAAGTTTGGCACGACATCCTGGGCTGAAGGGCCTGTACTGTGCTGTACTGTTCTATGTTTAATGACCAGTCATTATTTAAAACTAGATACTTATAATAGCTGCCATGTATTTTTTTATAAAGATGGGCAGTTTCAGAATAGAGAAAAATAAATGCTGTCAAATCTATTGTTATCAGTTTTGCTTTGTGGGGTTCATTTCTGCATTTTAGACCTACTTTTGAATGGTTGGCTTTGTTGCAAAATGCTTTAATAGATGCAAGCTTTTTGAGTAGTGATAGTTTAGTTTTTTATATGGGAGTGTGCAAAGAGATTAACGTCAAATCTTCATTTTCAGAGCAGCTACGTCTGCAAAGGCGTTAAGTGTGGAAGCCTTTATTATCACAGAGCTCATGGATGAATTGTCCTTACATCTGCTTGATTTTGTTGACTTTGCATGATCCGTTTTATTAGGTGGGAGTAGGAATTGACAGTATCAAACATTGAGACAAATATACCATGCAGTTGTATAAATTGATCATGCTGCTCCCATCTATCTCTGTGGGAGGCCTGACTGTCCAGATAGCTGTCGTTCCCAGAAGTTGGAATGAATGGAAAGTTGGTGCCTCTGTTTTACATGTTACTTTCATCTACTGCTTTCTAAGTGTGGATGAAACTATAAGGATACAAACATTGAGCCCTTAGTTGTTGTATTGACTTCACTAATTGGAACTTTTGCTTCATGAGTCTTCTGTAACCTGACAGTCAGAAGATAGGTAATAAAGTGTGGAACTGGATGAACACAGCAGGCTAAGCAGCATCTCAGGAGCACAAAAGCTGATGTTTCCGGCCTAGATCCTCCTTCAGAGAGGGGGATGGGGAGAGGGTTCTGGAATAAATAGGGAGAGAGGGGGAGGCGGACCGAAGGTGGAGAGGAGAGTATAGGTGGGGAGGTAGGGAGGGGATAGGTCAGTCCAGGGAAGACTGACAGATCAAGGTGGGATGAGGTTAGTAGGTGGGAAATGGAGGTGCGGCTTGAGGTGGGAGGAAGGGATGGCTGAGGGGAAGAACAGGTTAGGGAGGCGGAGACAGGCTGGGCTGGTTTTGGGATGCGGTGGGGGAAGGGGAGATTTTGAAGCTGGTGAAGTCCACATTGATACCATTGGGCTGCAGAGTTCCCAAGCGGAATATGAGTTGCTGTTCCTGCAACCTTCGGGTGGCATCATTGTGGGACTGCAGGAGGCCCATGCTGGACATGTCGTCTAAAGAATGGGAGTCAGTTGATAGGACTTGTTCCCAAGTACTTAACTGGAGGAAGAGAACCCATTGAAGGCATAGCATGAAAGCTTTGTTGGGCGTAATGTCAAAGATATTAATTTGTTTCCAATGCAATGAATGTAACATTAGCTGGGATATTTTCCCACTGCAGTAGAGAAAATTAAAATATTATTAGGAAGGTCTTTGGTGACTCATATGCCTGTTTCATTCTGAAAACAGTGCTGAAACTCTTATCAAATTTCATCCCGCAACTTTGTAGTTTTCTCTTGTGCAGAATCAATTTTCCTGGCTTCTCCCATGTATAACTCCTTTTAAATTAAGCACCAAAGTATCTTAACTGTTTTTCTGCCTCTGCCTCTGCACCAAATGAGTTCTTATCATTGGAATTTCAAGTTCTGTCTCAACTCAGTGTGGTCTCTCTCTCATCTGAGTTCACTACCTTTATTCTCCCTAATTCTGTTTGTCTGTGCAAATTCTCAAACCTTTATTCATGACCAGCCCAACAATTTTTCCTAACCCATGTGGCCTTGCTGTCAGTGGCAGTGTGCCAAATTGAGTTCTGGTGCTTTTACTCTTTTTCTCCTTCGCCCAACCCACTCACCCCTGCCCCTAACACCATCCATGCGCATGTACATGCATGCACACACAGGGATGGATGGACACATGGACAGATGGACGCGCCTGTGCGCGCACATACCTCTATGTTTGAGGTGCTCGGATTTGGGCATCACTGTCACTCTGAAATCGGACTGTTTAACAGGTTTTATAAAAACTTCTGGACTCTCTCACTCTCTTCCCCTTCTTTATTAAACGCAATGAAAGCTCAGCTTTCATGATATACATTATAACCACAGCTATGTCACATGATCACATGCATATTGGTTTATCATTATTCAATCCGCATTGCTTAATTGGACCTTTTTGTTTTGATGAACTTGGGCATAGGCATTACTATCTGGGCCAGCATTTATTGGCCATATCTGGCCTTATGCAAGATGTTGACAATAGCATCCTAAAGACTGTGGCTTTGTTAACAGAAAAATTATACTTTGCATTGAGTAATAATTTCTCATTTTGATTTTAAGCTATCTGCATTTACAAGTGACCTGCATTGAGCACACAGTAGAATTGGAAATTACTGCAAATGCTGGAACTCCTGAAATTTAAACAGAAAGTGCTGAAAATACTCAGACCAGGCAGCATATCACGCCCACTATTGTTTTTCTTAAAAAAAAGTTCAATCAAGGGTATCGCTGGGTGTGCCAGCATTTCTTTCCTTTGCCTAGTGCCTTTGTGCAGGTGGTAGTGAGCTGCTGACCTAAACTGCTACTTATTTATTGTAGCTAGCCTCGCAAAGTCATCAGGGAAGGAGTTCCATTATTTTGCCTCAGTGATACTGAAGGAACTTATTTCTAAGTCAGTATGGTGAATATCCTGAAGATGAACTTGTAAGTATGGTGGCTTATGCCTTGTTCTTTGGAACTGTAGTGGGCATAGGCCTGGTTAGAGGCTGTCTGTTTTGAATTTGTACAGTGCATCTTGATACACATTTCTACGGAGCATTGGTAACAGAGGAAGTCAGTGTTTATGGATTTCGTGTCAATGAAGTGAGCTAATATGTTCTGGCTGGTGTCAAGCTGGGAACATGGGATTGGGGTGCTATAACTATTATAGAAAATTGGCTGAGAGATGGACAAGTCTGGCAGCTCAATGGTCCCAATTTTAGATGCAAAAGGAAGGATAGAAAAGGATGCAAGAAAGATGGGGAGTTCTTGATTAAGGAATACATTACTGCTGTAATGAGAGAAGATATTTCTGAAATTTCAGCTAGTGAAAGTATTTGGGTAGAAGTTACAAATAAGAAAGGTAAAGTCTTTTTGATGGGATTGTACTATAGCACCCCCTCACCCCACCCACAGTAAGAGAAATTGAGAAACAAATATGTAGCGACATCTCAGATTGATGTAAGCATAATGAGGGCTTTTAATTTTCAAAACATTGACTGGGACTACCATAGTGTTAAAGGTTTGGATAGTGGAGAATTTGTCAAGTGCACTCAAGAAAATGTTCTTTTTCAATTTGTGGATGCTCCTACTATAGAAGGACCAAAGCTAGACCTTTTCTTTTGGACAATAAGGCAGGGCAGCTGACTGAAGTAAAAGTGGGCAAACACTTCGGTTGTGGCGATCATAACATGGTTATGAAAAAGGATAAGCCTTCCATTAAAGGTGAAGTTTTTAATTGGAGTAAGTCTCATTTTAATTGTTTGAGATAACTTTTAAAAGTTGATTGGACGAGACTGTTCACAGGCAAAAGGATGTCTGACAATTGGGAGGCGTTCAAGAGTGTGATGACTTGAGTTCAGAGGCATCATGTTCCTGTTTATAGTGAAGGGTAAGGATGGTAGGATTAAGGAACAGTGGGTGAATGAAGATGTCAAGATTGCGGTCAAGAATCACAGCAAATTGTTTTGTTTTAGGTAAGGACAACTTGGTTCAATTGAAGCCCTTAATCGAGTGTGGGGACATTCTTGACAGAGAAATCAGGAAAGCAAAGAGGGAATATGACAGATTATTGGCAGATAAGGTTAAGGATAATCCAAAAAGATTCTACAAGTATATTTAACAACAAGAGGGTAATGAGAGAGACGGCACCGTCTCTTTAAGGTCAAGGAGGTCATGTTTGTGTTGTGCTCCAGGAGATGGGAGAGATACTAACTGAATGCTTCACGTCAGTTTTTACTGTGGAGAAAGAAGTGGCAGCTAGAGAATGCAGAGAAATAAATATTGATGTTTTAAAACCAGTTCACATTATACAAGTACTAGTTCAGGAGGTCTTAAAAAATATAAAGGTAGATAAATCTTGGGGATCTGATCTCATGCATCCCAGAACATTGTGGGAAGGGAGGGAGAAAATTACAAGACCCCTTGCAGAAATATTTACATCACCTATAACTACGGGTGTGGTGCCTGATGACTTGAGGGTGGCTAGTGTTGAATCTTTGCTTAAGTGAGGTTGTAAGAGGAAACCAGGGAAAACCAGGGAACTATAGATCGGTAAGTTTGACTTTGGTTGTTGGTAAATTGTTGGAAATTATTATAAAAGATAGGATTTATAGACATTTCGAGAGACAAAAAGTCATGAAGGATATTCAGCATGGTTTTGTGTGAGGAAAATAGTGTCTAACAAATTTTGATTCAGTTTGTTGAAGTTACCAAAAAGGTGGTTGATGGCAGAGCAGTAGATGTTCTGTATTTGGATTTTAGTAAAGCCTTTGACAAGATTCGGCATGGCAGACTAATTCATAAAGTTAAGTCATGTGGGATTCAGGGTGAGCTTGCCATCTGGGTACCCAATGTGTTTAAGCGCAAGGGACAGAGTAATGGTGGAGGGTTTTTTTTGGACTGGAGGCCTGTTGATCAGCGGTGTTCCGCAAGGATTGGTTCTGTGCCCTTTTTTGTTTTTCATTTACATAAATGATTTGGATGAGAACATAGAAGGCATGGTTTGTAAGTTTGTGGAAAGACATCTGGGTGGATCTATGAATAGCAAAGGTTTGGAGGGATATGGGCCAGGTGCAGGCAGGTGGCCCTAATTTAGTTGGGATAATGTTCGGCATGGACTGGTTGGACCAAAGGGTCTGTTTCCATGCTGCATGACTGTTTGACTGAATAAGTTTCATGACCATTATGGGAACTGTACTCTTCTATTCAAGTAGGTATGACTTCATGACGCTTCCAACTTGTATATTTCAGATGGTGGACAGGTTTTGGGGAGTCAGGAGGTCAGTTACTGACTGCAGGATTCCTAGACTGATTTACCCTTGTAGCCACTATGTTTATATGGTTCATTTTTCTGGTCAGTGGCCTATGTGAGATTGACCAGTGTTAATGCCATTGAATGTCAAAGGGCCATGATTAGCTTTTCTTTCATGTTGGTGACAATCATTGCCAGTCACTTGTACGGCATAATTGTTATTTGCAACTTTTCAGACTTTGCCTTCTTCAGTATCTGAGGAGTCACGCATGGTGCTGAATATTGTGCAATCATCAGTCAATAACACCATTCCTGAGGTAAAGCTATTGATGAAGCAGCTGTAGATAATTAAGCTGAGGACATTGTCCTGAGGAACTCCAGCTGAGATACTGATCTCCAACAATGACGACCATTTTCCTTTTGTGCATGTACAACCAATGGAGAGCTTACCCCTTGTATTACAGTTTATTGTACTTTTCCAATGTTTCTTGATGCTATGTGCTAACACTTAAGGAGTTTTTACTTCAATAGCAACATTGTCAGGCTCCAAGAAACAATCTGATTCCTTGTGAGCTTCTCAGTAAATTTCAGGACAAAATTCCTGTCCTCTGTCCCGTTTTCTTTCCCTTGCACACTTAGCACAATCTCATGTGTATTTCATGTGCTGTCTCTCACTGTCATGTGGCATGTTAAGTACTCTGCATCTTAGTAGGGCACACCTTCGGGTGGTCCAAACTACATCATCCAGAGTGTATCCAGCCCATCACAACAAATAACTGCATGGACTCAGGCTGTCATTTGAAGACAGTAGGATGTTTACTGCTGGAAATGTGTTCTGGAGCAGAGTTCCTACTGTGTGCTAGATTGTGAGAACACCTAAGGTGTGACGTAGTCACTGGAGAGAAGGCGGGACTGCAAAAGCCCAGCTCTCTGTAGATATAAGCCCCAGTGATTAACATTTCTCCGAGGCCCTGCTGCTAACCCCTTTTTGTCAGTCGCAAACAAAATCATCTTTCATCACTTCATTGCATCCTTCTTGACACATGTCCCATATCCGTTCCCTAATCCATCTCCCTTCATATCTAGAATCCATATCTGGGGAAAAAAAAATCACTGAGAACTGCACTTTCAAAGTTCCAACTGTCTCGCATTCTGCAGCTATTAGCTTGCTCAAAACAGTCTTCACTTCCACCTTTTACCCTAGTCCTCAACTAAACCATTAGACTCTGTCACTCCCTTGACTGTTAGTCTTGGTATGTTCTTTGTCTCTGATTCCTGAAGTCAAAGGGATGCAAACTCAAAAGGTTATAGTGGACAGCTAGTATGACTATTCATTCCTGGAGTACATGGCTGCCCCACATACGTCCTGCATTCTGCTTGAACTGCTCACTATTCCAGGATCACATCAGAATGCAAAAATAATCCTTGATTGTTATCTGCAGGTGTTTTTTTTAAACTCCTTTTGTTTCTATCCCAGACTTCAAAGTGAAAGAATAGCTCGTGGGTTTCTTTTAACACAAAGATGAAAACCTTTCACTTCTCTCACTACTTTTAGCCTACATGACCAAATTTGCTCGAAAGCTTCTGCCTCCCTAGACTTGAACTCTTTTCAACACCCAGCCACGTTTCGTCATTAGTCTTCCACTATTACTAAATTGTTTGATTACTTACCTGACATCCCATGTGAAATGAGCAGAACTCTGTCAATTCAACAGTAAAATGGCTAAAGCCATTATATTTGGTCATGTTTCAATTTCTGTTCCTTGGCTGCCAAATTCAGCAGCCTCCCTGGCAGCAGTCTTGTGTATTTTAGGTAGAAGTACCTAGGTACAAATCTTACATACAAAAGAGGAATAAAAAGTAGTTGCATTAGGTTAGTGTTTACATTATAAGTTAGAAGCAAGACACCGTTAAAGGATTGACACTGTAGTCGGATGAAAAAGAAAATCACATCGATGTCACATTGTAGTAGCGCAGTGTGGAGGCTTCTCACATGTGATCTGACTGCATATACCAGACCCCGGTCTAACTCCGGCCACTGTTCTGGGCCTGCTTCCCGCATGCCAGCTGCTGCTTTGGGCCTGCTTAAAATTGTTAGATTTTAAAAATGATCGGGGCAGTAAGGCTTAGCATGAAGCTTGAAACCAGTGTCTGAATGTTACAGCTACTCAAGCAACCTAAGGCAGCAGGGCACACAGAATTGCACATATTTGGGGGAACAAATTCAATAGTTGAAAAGGGGGATTAAAAAAAAACACAAAAAAAATTGAGTTCACATTTTTTGGATATATGGAATTTGAACTGTAAAATGTTTGACCGATTGTGATGCACTCAGGTGATGTAGATATTCTAGTCATGAGATTAATTTGGGAGCATCTGTCAGACTGCCATCTACTGGTACTACAACGAAATACAACATACTGCAGCAACATGGAACTATGCCCAAGAGGAAGAAAAATACCTCTTCAAGGATGCTGGAGATCCAAAGAACTGGGTCAGGAGATGCCTACAGGAACATTCTACACAGATTCTACACGCCCCAACACAGTCATCACACTATCCTACATCAAGAACACGTCGTAACTCACCACAAGACTTCTACGACTGCTGGGTATCAGAGTGGCACACAAGCCCACATCAACCTATGACAAGTCACCCAAACTAAAGACCCACCCGCCATGGAAAGGACCAGTGTCATCTACAAGATCCCCTGCAGAGACTGCAAGAACCACTACATCAGACAAACAGGAAGGAAACTAACAACAAGAGTACATGAACACCAATTGGCTACAAAAAGACACAACCATTACTCACTCAATCCACATGGACAAGGAGAACTGTGACTTTGACTGGGACAACACCAAGATCCTAGGACAGGCTTTGCAGAGACCAGTACGAGAATTCCTGGAAGCATGGCACTCCACGAAGCAGGCTATTAATAAACACATTGAACTTGACCCCATCATACATTCCACTACGAAGAAAACCTGGAAGTGAGGCATTCCGTTGCAATGGGCCCCAGAGTTTAAAAACCAGGCAGGAAAACACACTGACGCTTCATCAGAGGCTGCACTGAGGATGTTACCAAACATGGTAATGAAACCTCTGCAGAACAACAAACCAGCTCAGCGAGCCAACCAACCTCACCACCCACAACCTGAGCTACAAATCTACTCCAAAACCTTAAAGGAAATAAAGGATAAATGTCATTACCTGAAATGGAGAATTCCATAGAAAGTGATCATGTAACAGTTTTTGTCTTTTGGGTCACGGACAGCATTTTCGCTACTGCATTTCTGAGAATGGGTGTGTGTGGGGTGGTGCTGGAATTGAGACGCCGATGTGATGTCATTGAACATAAATTTCAAGTTTTGTAATTCTGTAATGGGCAGGTATAAAATGCTTAAAATGTTGACCTAAAGATAACTTGTAGCTTATTTAAACTGAATCCATTTTGCCTTTTTCATTTTTTTGCATTGTATTTCCATTATTTTGTTTAGTCTTTTCATCGTGACAGTCTTTGTGATCCCTAATGTCTGAGACCCTGGACCCATCAAAAGGCCATACCCACAAAGGCTCAGCCTAACATCATAGCTTGCTGGTAACTTCCACAAAGACCTTGAGCTGTAACGGTTTATTTGGCTGTCGCACAAGAAGGATATCAGATCAAATTTCTTGTGCCCTGCAGTGTCCAGTCCTGAATGGTGGGAGACAGTTTTTCAAATAGAATTTCCAGGATGTGGATGTAGCTCGCTTGGCCAGGATTTATTACCTATCCATAATGTGCTTGGGAAGGGACTTCTCGGATTTTGACCCAGTGACAGTGAAAGGACAAATGTATTATTCCCGTATTAGAATGATGTGTGGCTTGGAGAGTATCTCACTGGTGGAGGAGTTCCCATGCTTCAGTTACCTTTTATCCTTCTCAGCGCTGGAGGTCACTGATTTGGAAGCACATAGGAATTAGGGACAGATATAATCCCTCACCACCTTGAGCCTGATTTGCCAATCAGTAAGATCCTTGCTAATTTGTTTATTCGACATATCTGATAAGTTTTCACTCTTGCTCATCTAGAATCTATCTACTTCAGTGTTAAAATATTCCAATGACGTTCTTCCTGAAAAGTCAGTGGAAGCAGAGTTTCAAACTTTCATGAGCCACAGAGTAAACATTTGTTCTCATCTTTGACTTGGGTGTACTTCTTTATTTAAAGACAGTGACGCCTATTTCTAGGTTCTCCCACAAGAGAAAACATCCTGCCAGGTGCACCTTCTCAATCCCACAAGGTCTTTTGTTTCAATCAAATTGCCTCTTGATTTTCTAAATTCCAATGGATACAAGCTAGAGGTTTTCTCATCCAAGCAAAATATTGCAGATGCTGGAAATTTGGAAAAAATACAAAATGCTGGAGAAATGCACCAGGTTTGAAAGCATCTGTGATGAGAACTAGTTAATATTTCAAGTCTGTAATGACTGTTCTTCAGAACAGTTCCATTTCTCTCCAGACATGCTGCTAGACCTGATGATAGGCTTTCCCAGCATTCTCTGTACTTGTTAATTAAATGTACTAATTTGGTAAACCGGTAATTCCTTGGAATTATTCACTTTCTATAGGCGTAAAGCTCTCTTATCTTGTTAAGTAATAAAGTAAACTCTTAGTATCTCTTTTGTATGACACTAACTTCCTCTCGTACTCTAATTTTTCCATCCTTATCTATATTTCGGTAGTTTTTTGCTGTTCTTTTCATATTACGTTTAATCATCTAACCTGCCACCTAGTTATAGCCTTTTTCTTCAAGATTGATGTAGCTTGTAGCTTTTTTAGTAACCACAAAATGTGAGTCTGTCCTTTGGAGCTTTTCTTTCTCTTGGCATCTAGAAGGCCAAGGACAACTAACAGGTACTGGTAACTCTGTGAACATGCCCAACCTCAATGAGAGAGAGCCTGCATGCAGATAGTCCCAAACTCTTGAAGCTTTTACTATCTTCAGCTCAAAGAGGCAAGTTGATACATCGATAATAAAATGTGAGGCTGGATGAACACAGCAGGCCAAGCATCGTCTTGTTTACGTCCTCAGGTCTCTAGTACCACAGATGTAGGCCTTTAGCTAATTCAGTTAATTCACCGTAATATTTGGGATTAGCTGAGTGCAGTGCGTATAATAAAGACTACAAGTCCAGACAATGGCTATAATACTGAAATGTACCCAATAAGTCACCCTTGTATGCCCTGACCACACAGCGCAGTCAAATCGTTGCTTATTGTTGGAAAAACCTATCTGGTTCACTAATGTCCTTCAGGGTAGGAAATCTGCCGCCCTCACCTGGTCTGGCCTACATGTGACTGCAGACCCACAGCAATGTGGTTGACTCTCAGCTGCCCTCTGAAATGGCCTAGCAAGCCACTCGGTTGTACCAATCGCTACCAAGACTCAAAGAAACAAAACAGGACAGATCACTGGGCATCGACCTAGGCACCGGAAAAGACAACAGCAGAAATAGTCCTGTCGACCATGCACACTCCTCCTCGCTAACATCTGGAGGTTAGTGCCAAAATTGGGAGAGCTGTCTCACAAACTAGCCAAGCAACAGCTTGACATAGTCATAGTCATAAAATTATACCTTACAAACAATGTCCCAGACATCACCATCACACTTCCTGGATATGCCCTACTGGCAGGACGGACGCAGCATGCGGGGCGGTACAGTGGGAGACAGTTGGGAGGGAGTTGCTTTAGGAGTCCTCCGCATTGATGCTGGATGCCATGAAATCTCATGGCTTCAAGTTAAACATGGGCAAGGTAACCTCTTGCTGATTTACCACATTTCCTCCCTCAGCTGATGAATCAGTACTCCCCCATGTTGAACAACACTTGGAGGAAGCACGAAGGATGACAAGGGCACAAAATGTACTCTGGGTGTGGGGGGTTTCATTGTCCACCACCAAGTGTGGCTCAGCAGCAGTACTACTGATTGAATTGATAGAGTCCTAAAGGACATAGCTGCTAGACTGGGTCTGCAGCAGGTGGTGAGGGAACCAACAAGAGGGAAAAATATACTTGACCTCATCCTTACCAATCTGCCAGCTGCAGTTGCATCTGTCCGTGACAGTTTCGGTAAGATTGACCGTTGCACAGTCCTTGTGGAGACAAAGACCTGCCTTCACATGGAGAACAATCTCCATCGTGTTATGTGGCATTATCACCATGTGAAATGGGACAGATTTTGCACCGATCCAGCAACTGGACTGGGCATCCATGAAGCGCTGTGGACCATCAACAACAGCAGAGTTGTACTCATGGCCTGGCATATCCCCCACTCAACCATTACCATCAAGCCAGGGGATCAACCTTGGTTCAATGAAGAGTGCAGGAGGGCATGCCAGGAGCAGCACCAGGCATACCTGAAGATGAGGTGTCAACCTGGTGAAGCCACCAAACAGGACTACTTGCATGCCAAGCAGTGAAAGCAGCAAGTGATAGACAGAGCTAAGCGATCCCACAACCAACGGATCCGATCTAAGCTCTGCAGTCCTGCCATATCCACTGTTGAATGGTGGTGGACAGTTAAACAACTCACTGGAGGAGGAGGTTCCACAAATATCCCCATTCTCAATGATGGAAGAGCCCAACACATTAGTACAAAAGATAAGGCTGAAGCATTTGCAGCAATTTTCAGCCAGAAGCACCAAGTGGAGAATCCATCTTGGTCTCCTCCAGTGGGCTCCAGCATTATAGATACCGGTCTTCAGCCAGTTCAGTTCATTCCACGTGATTTCAAGAGTTGGAGGCACTGGATACTGTGAAGGCTACCGGCCCTGACAACATTCTGACAATAGTTCTGAAGACTTGTGCTCTAGAACTTGTCGCTCCCCTAGCCAAGCTGTTCCAGTACAGTTACAACGCTGGTATCTACCTGACAATGTGGAAAATTGCCCAAGTATGTCCTGTACGTAAAAAGCAGGACAATTCCAACCCTAATTCCTGCTCCATCAGTCTTCTCTTGATTGTCAGTAAAGTGATGGAAGTTGGCATCACCAGTGCTATCAAGCAGCACTTCTCAGAAGTAACCTGCTCAGCGGTGCCTACTTTGGGTTCTGTCAGGGCCACTCGGCTCCTGACCTCATTCCAGCCTTGGTTCAAACGTGGACAAAAAAGCTGAATTCCAGCAGTGCGGTGAGAGTGACAGTCTTTGATATCAAGGCTGCATTTGACTGAGTGTGGCGTCAAGGAGCCCGAGCAAAACTGGAATCAATAGGTATCAGGGGGCAAACGCTCCATTGATTGGAGTCATACCTGACGCATCGGAAGATGGTCGTGGTTGTTGGAGGTCAATCATCTTAGCTCCAGGACATCTCTGCAGCAGTTTCTCCAGGGTAGTGTCCTAGGCCCAGCCATCTTCAGCTGCTTCATCAATGACCTTCCCCCAAATCCACCGCATCATCCTCCGACATTTCTGCCATCTGCAATCCGACCCCACCACCTTGGGCTCATGCGGATGCCCATGGCCTCCCCCTTTGTCTGTTGGAAGTGGGAGGAATTGAAAGAGAAGTTGTTGACGGTGAGAACGAATTTGGCATCATCCTCTGACATTTCCGCCATCTGCAATAAAATAGAATTTAAAAAAATAAGGTCAGAGCTTGGGATGTTCACTGATTATTACACAATGTTCAGCACCATTTGTGACTCCTCAGATACTGAAGCAGTCCATGTTCACATGCAACAAGATCTGGACAATATCCAGGCTTGGGCTGACAAGTGGCAAGTGACATTTGTGCCACACAAACGCCAGGCTTTGACCGTCACCAGTAAGTGACAATCTAACCACAACCGCTTGCTATTCAATGGTGACTCAACAGGACTCGCCACATAAACAGAGTGGCTACAAGAGTAGGCCAGAAGCTAGGAATACTGCAGAGAGTAACTCAACTCCTGATTCCTGAGAGCCTAACCACAAGGCACAAGTCAGGAGTGTGATGGGATACTCCACAATTTGCCTGAATGAGTGCAGCCCCAACAACACTCAAGAAGCTTGACACCATCCGGGACAAGGCAGCCTGCTTGATTGGCACTACATCTAAAAGCATTCAGTCCCTCCACCAGTGACCCTCAGTAGCAGCAGCATGTACTATCCACAAGATGCACTGCAAATATTCACCAAAGATCCTCAGACAGCACCTTCCAAACCCACAACCACTTGCATCTAGAAGGACAAGGACAGGAGATATGAGAACACCACTACCTCCAAGTTCCCCTCCAACCCACTCACCATCCTGACTTGGAAATATATCGCCATTCCTTCGCTGTTGCTGGGTCCAAATCTTAGATTTCCCTCTCTTTAATGGCATTGTCGTTCAATCCACAGCAGGAGGACTGTGGCAGTTCAAGAAGGCAGCTCACTACCATCTTCTCAAGGGCATCTAGGGATGGGCAAGAAATGCTGGCCAGCCAACTACGTCCACATCCCATGAAATGAATAGATTAGATACTGAAGCAAAACCAAAAATTGTTGGAGAAACTCAGCAAATCTGGAAGCATCCGTGGGAAGAGAGCAGAGCTAATGTTTCGAGTCCAGTGACTCATCAGAACTGCTCAATAACTGTCCCATGTAGCCAACATCTTCAGCAAAATGTCTAGAACTGTGCCGTTGAGCGGCACTTAGTCACTCTCACATAAACAGCTCATTGACGCTGTAATTTTTAGGACCACAGTTTTAAACCTCATGACAATTTTTATCCATACATGGACAAAATTTTGTGTTCCAGAAACGAGGTGTGAATGACCAGCCTTCTAGTAAACGTAAAAGTAAAACTGGTGAGAATCGGGGGTGGGTGCAGGGAATATTCTCCATTGATTGGTCATACTTTGATCATTGGGAAATGGTTGAGGTTTCGTCTCATCTGCTCCCACTCCCTGTCTTCGGACTTAGTTTATTTGCACTAAAATGCAGACCAGGTCAGAAGACTTTGGCATAAATTTCTGGGGCATTCACTCAGGACATATTCTATCCCTATCTCCAAATTATAAAGAAACTCTCCTTGCCATCTGCTACTTTGTTTTACCAAGCGACCATATCTCCAGTTAGGAGCTAGGCCTGCTAGTGCACCTTTCGTCAAGTAACAGGTCCAACACTGAGGTGCCCTCACTTTGCAAGGCTGAGTAAGTGACAGCTTCTCAAGGTCTCATGAGCAACAGAGATACCCTTCTCTTTTGTAATGTCTCCTCAAGAAGAGCTCATCAGTAGTGTAATGGAACTGGTTCTGGGACAGTAGGTCCTTCAATTCCCCTAATCAGAGATTCTTTTGTAGAGATAGGGGAGAGGGAACTTGTGATTAGAGGAACAGGAGCAGCATGAGGCAGACAGGATCTATGTTTGGAGGTGCCAATCCTCATGGATTCTGTCTCTGCAGTGTGTGGCCGGTGCTTTACGCAGTGACCACCAGGTGTTTTGGGATCTAATGAGGGTGATTTCCCTTGCACTTTTGAGCATTGCTCTGTTTTGTTATATTATGAACTGCAGATGCATGAGACTTTGAACAGCTAATCTAAAAAACTTGTAATGTAAAAGCTCCAAGCTAGCCAGCTTCCGTAGTTCATCATGTGGGACGTGTAGCCTCATTTTTTTTTGTTGCAGAAGTTTGGATACCTAAGCACTGTATACCTGCCTACATCAGACTGAGCTTCCACAGATTGGGTCCTATTCCTGAAAGTAAATGACAGCTTAGGATATTGGCATATGTGTACATTTAAGCACCATTGTGCCTCTGAAACACACACACCTTTTGTGGCTTTCTGATATTCCAATGTGCTTTACTGCCACTTGCTCTAATGGAGAAATCCTTTGGTGTCTGAAATTGAGGGACAGCTGTCCCTCAGTACTACACTGACTCAATGGTTAGTACTGCTCCCTCACAGTACTAGGGACCCAGGTTCAATTCCACCCTCGGTTGACTATACATGTAGAGTTTGCACATTCTCCCCATGTCTGCATGGGTTTCTTCTGGGTGTTCTGGTTTTGTCTCAGTCCAAAGATGTTCAAGTTAGGTGGAATAGTGATAATGGGAACTGCAGATGCTGGAGAATCCAAGATAATAAAATGTGAGGCTGGATGAACACAGCAGGCCCAGCAGCATCTCAGGAGCACAAAAGCTGACGTTTCGGGCCTAGACCCTTCATCAGAGGTGGAATAGCTATGTTAACGTGCCCATCGAGTCTGAGGATAAGCAGGCTAGGAGGATTAGGTCTGGGGAATGTAGGGTTACAGGGATAGGATGGAGGTGAGTGTGGCTCTGTTTGCGATGCTCTCCAGGGGGTTGGTGTGAACTCATTGCCTGAATGGCCTGTTTCCACACTGTCATGGTTCTATGATTCCAACATGTACTTAAATGTCTGGATTGAATGCAAAACCTTCAGACTCGATGGTAGCAATCTTGTTAAATCCACTTAATGCCAGTGAGACTGCTATGTGTTATACTCCCATGGTAGAATACCCTGTTACTGGCCATTGCATCACTCCAATGAGGAGGCAGTGGGATGCTGGAGTAAATTATTGTCTTGGTTGTCAGCTTGGCAGATTATATAGACTGTGGATTTGAACCTCGCAAAAAAGGTCTCAGCAAATAATCCAGGCTAACAATTTGTTAAATACTGTGAGCATGATATATTGTCAGAGTTAATAAAATGTGAGGCTGGATGAACACAGCAGGCCAAGCAGCATCTCAGGAGCACAAAAGCTGACGTTTCGGGCCTAGACCCATCCCTCTGATGAAGGGTCTAGGCCCGAAACGTCAGCTTTTGTGCTCCTGAGATGCTGCTTGGCCTGCTGTGATCATCTAGCCTCACATTTTATTATCTTGGATTCTCCAGCATCTGCAGTTCCCATTATCTCTGATACATATTGTCAGAGTTGTTGATTTTCTGAGGAAACGCTAAACAAATGTATTCTGCTAAGATGGATGCGTGAAATCACACAGCCCTGTCTTCAAAACATTCTGAGATGGTTACTATTATTTCTTCAACCAGTGCTATCAAAAACAGATTATCTTGTCCTTCATTTAAGGCCATAAAATGAAGGAGCAGAAGTAGTCCATTCAGCCCATTGAATCTGCTCTGCCATTCAATGAGATCACAGCTGATCTGATAACTCCACTTTCCTGCTTTCTTACCTATAACCCTTGATTGCCTTACTTATTTAAATACAAAATTCATCTTTTTTTCAGCCTTGAATATACTTACTGATACAATCTTGAGAATCTTCTGTGGTGAAGAATTCCACATATTCACTACTGTCTGAGAGAAAAAAATTCCTCCTCATCTCTGTCTTAAATATGCCACCCGTTGTACTGAGAGCATGCTGTCTGGCCCTAGACTCTCCCGTTAGGGGAAACAACCTTTCCACATCTCCCATATCAATTCACTAAAAAATCTTACATATTTCAATAAAGTCATCTGTCACTCTTCCGCTTTCCAATGAGCGCAGGACCAGCCTACTCGATCCATCCTCAAGACAGTCCCTCCATAGCTGTCTCCCAAACCTTTGCCTTTACTTAGACTCAAAACTGTTCAGTGTTCCAGCTGTGGCCTTAGTGCCTCATATAGTTTTGGTACTTATACACTCCATTCCCTTTGAAATAAAGGCCAATATTTATTTGCCTTCCTATTATCCGCTGAACTTGGATGCTAGTTTTATTGTGATTTATGGACAAGGACTCCAAATCCTTCTGTTCAGTATCTTTCTGTAGTGTTTTTTTCATTTAAGTAACATTCAGTCCCTCTATTCTTCCCACCCAAGTGCATAACCTCTCACTTTCTCACATTATATTCCATTTGCCGATTTTATTGCCCATTTGCTTAACCAGTCAATAGCCCTTTACAGACCTTCTGTGCTATCCTTCCTATCTATTTTCTTTTTGTCATCCACAAACTTGGCTATAGTATAGTCATGCTCGTTATCCAGGTCATGCATATATATTGTAAATAATTGTGGTTCTAGTACAGATCCCTGCGGTGCTCCACTCATTTGCAGATTGCCATCCTGAAAATGACTCCCATATCCCAACTCTTCTGTTTGTTAGCCAGTCCTCTATCCATGTTAATCTATTACCTCCAACACCATAGGATCTTAGCTTGTTAAATGGCCGAACATCTATGTGATACATTTTATCAAAAGCCTTTTGAAAATCCAAATACGTTACATTCAGTGCTTCCCTGTTATCTATCCTGCTTGTTACCACCTCAAAGATTTCTAGTAAATTTGTCAGTTATAGTTTCTTCTTCCTGAAGCCATGCTGACTCTGCTTGCTTATGTTATATATTTCTACGTGTTCTTTATTACATCCTGCATAATAGTCTGTAATATTTTCCCAATAACTGGCCATAGGCTAATTGATTTACAGTTTGTTTACTTTTATCTGCTTCCCTTTCTATAAAGCTGTTTCATTGACAGTTTTCCAATCCTCTGGAACTTTTCCAGAATTTAAGGATCTTTGGACGATTACTACGGTGCTTTTGGTTGTACAGTGTGTGTTGAAATCAGATATTTCTGTCGCAGCTTGAATGTGCGTCATATTCATCTGTCACAAAGCACTTTGAGACGCAGAGATGTGATGAGTTCCTTTGTAAATACAGTTTAATTCTTGTACTATTACTACTTCCTCTGAAGGATCACAAGAATCGGCAGTTACTGGAGCAACTGCGGGGGAGGAACAGAAGAAACACCCCAGTGGATGACAAAATAGAACTGTAATTTTGTTTGTAGCATTCTACTGATTGAGCCACTCACAATTTACGTTGTAAACAAGGATTTCAGTAGCTGTGACACGCAGGAAAACTGATAGCCTATGTGCTAACAAGAGTTTTTCGTGCCGTGGTTTCACTGTAAACATGAAGGGGTACTGCCATGTGCCTGACTTGCAAAGGCCCATAAATAAGTGTCTCGGATATCTCTCAAGTTCAGTACAACCAACAGCCTTGCCATTTTATCCGGGAGTCATGACATGTGACAGTGTAAGTCTCAAGTCTGTGGAGGGAGAGGGTTAAGTGCTCTGTGGGTGGCCTGCTGTTTCACTGTGGCACATATATTCCACTGAGCTGATATCTATAATTCAATCCTGTGGTTGAGAGAGGCAGTGAATCTTTTCAGTTTTAAGAGTACCGCAAAATTTGATGCTGCTCGCGAGGGGAAATTAACACACCCACATTTCAATTTGTAGTCTGAACAAAAGCCACATTCAGTGTTGAAAATATTGAAGGCCTTTTTTGGATTAAGTTACCTCAAATTACATAGCCTACTTCAAAATTATAGATTCCATTTGGCCAAACTACTGTTTGCCTTTCATATCCGGAAAGATCCCTCACACTCTTCTTGCTTCTTCTCAGCCTGCCTCCATGTCCCGTTGACCTGTTGTATACATTTTGCCACTTCCCTTGTGAAGAATTCATGAATTCAGTGATGTATTGAGAGCTGTATTTCATTTATGTGGAAACAGTTTGTCTCTCTCGAACCTAATGAATCTTCTCAGAATTTTCAAGACCTCCAACCCAATTTCTCCCAGTCTCCTTTGTCCCAGGGAAAAGAGCTCTTTGCCTGCTTATTCTTTCAGCAACTTGTGTCTTCTAACTTGCTGATTTTTGTTTTCTCCAGATCTCTGGTTTCATTTCTGTAGAGAAGAGGTCAACTTGGCCAAAGTTAGGGCAGAACTTAAGCAACAAGCTGTGCAAATATGATTTATATGGAAATGCTGCGGAGCAGTTCCAGGTGAGGAATAAGTGCAAGTTGAAAGCTAATAACAAGAATTCATTAAGAGAACAAGAAGAAAGATTCAAATGGAAATCCTGTTGGAGTGAGGAGCAGAATTTCTTCAACATGACCATTGGTCACCTTAATTTCTCTGCTCCCGCCCGTCACCCATTCCAACCTGTCTCCCTTGGAACTTACTGCTCTTCATGCTCTTGGACCCAACCCTGCCTTTGTAATCCAAATCTGCTGACAAGCTCAGCGCTATTGTTTTCTGGTTTATTGAGCTTTACTTTGCAAAGACTGAGTGCCAGCTCTGGAACATGACCCCACCATCAAACATCAAATGATTGTTTCCATGATCTCCCTGAAGATGCTTCCACTAGCAGGATAGCCTAGGACTTGAGACCATAGCCTCAGAGTGAAGGGGTAAACCTTGAAAAATGAGATGAGGAGGAATTACTTCAACCTGTGGGAGGTGAATCTGTGGAACTCATTGCTGCAGAAGGCTGTGGAGGCCAAGTCACTGATAGTATTTAAGACAGTCATAGGTTCTTGATTAGTAAGGGAATCAAGGGGTTAAATAAAAAAAAAATCAGGAGAATAGGTCAGAGAGACTTATCTGCCAGGATCAAATGGTGGAGCAGACTTGATGGACTGAATGGCCGAATTCTGCAATGTCTATGGTCTCTTTCTCTTTCTCTTTCTAGTTCTGTGAAATGCAGGGTTACGGGGTGGGTCTGGGTGGAAAACACTCAGAATTCCTACAGTGTGGAAACAAAGGGTCTCTCGGGTCTCTACAACAGCTTCCCAATCTCTCGTTATCCAGTCCCTTCCCATGTACATCCTCGGTTTTTTTTTTGTTTTGTTTTCCTGATGCTTTGTCAGTTTCAAATTTTCCAGCTTGCTGGCACTAGCCGCCACTTCTGTACCATGGATGTGCTGTTCCTCTGCACGTTCAGCCCCTGTCAGGAGGGGTGTCATGGCCCTATTTCTTCCTTCTCCAACGATTCAAATACAGACTTTAATCTACTGTTACTTCCTTCCTGCTGACCATTCTCTGTCCTCACTTTTTGGAATTTTTTTTAGAGCTGCTAAAGATGTCGAGTTTTGTTTATTTCACTCAACCAAAATTTCTGCTTTCAAGCTATGTAATGTGTTAATTCTTAAAACCTGTAGTTGTGTTCTTTACAGTAGGAAATGCTAGAGTAAATTATTTCCATAATGTGTTTACTCTAAAAGAGTTCTATTGAACAGTACATTTCAGATATAACAGTTAAAATGCCTACTGAAACATTAATCACTGTGTTGAGTGCTGGCTGTGGATTGACTCAAGTAATTATTTCATCCTTTTGAGAGCTTGATGAGGCAGGAGTTACATTTACTATATCGGTGGGGTTGTGGACACTTAAAATAACCTTTGAGCCAAAGGTCAGCAACAGAAGTG
The DNA here is from genome assembly GCF_030684315.1 of Stegostoma tigrinum. Classification (NCBI taxonomy): domain Eukaryota; kingdom Metazoa; phylum Chordata; class Chondrichthyes; order Orectolobiformes; family Stegostomatidae; genus Stegostoma; species Stegostoma tigrinum. The sequence continues at coordinate 32,164,629 of NC_081364.1, read as the reverse complement.
CAGGACAAAGCATTTTTGTTTTACCACGAGTTTACTAAGGCTTCAGAGACTGAATGTTCATAAACCTTTCAGTATATAGTTTCTGTCTGTTACACTTTGGATCTTTGTAGCATATCTTGACACTTTAATGAAGTAAATGAGGGGGCATTGGATGATCTTATCCTGATGAGCAATGATAAGCTGTTAATGGACAGGAGCATCTTCTATCTGAGAGTTAAGTTTCCCAGTCACAAAGCAGCCTATGGTTTGCCTTTGTTGGATTGTCAGCTTAATGACAGTACTGACTTGTCCGTAATGTCAGTGGAATCTTGGTAATTATTACGTGGATTTGTTTGGTTGAGGACTTGCAAGAACTTGTATATAAATTGACCATAATTGTATATTAGCACAACATAGTTGTGTGCAAAAAGATAGGGAAACACAATATTTTATGATAGTTGTATGCATTTCGTATGGCATAGAAAAAGTGACAAATGTTTGAAAACATTTGAAGTCTCAGTAGCAGTTTATTGTAAAATATGTACATCAGGCTAACTTGCAAGAGAACTCTTACCTTGTTTATGCTTTAGTGTCCATGAAGTTTACAAAATCAACAATGTAAGATCCGTAATGTGTCGTTTTTGTTTTTGTTTTGTTTTGACCTATTAATGATGTGGATTTCAAACTCGATTCGTTTGTAGTTCTGTCAGGGCATTTACATTTTCATATTAAATATTTATAAAAGAATACTTTATAAACTGTTGCTTGATTAGTTAAACAGCTTCTGAATTATGTTTGGGAATATGGTAAGGAAGTTTTCTTTTCGGTGATTACGGATACTGTCAATGAAATCCTGATGATCTATCTTCAGAATTAGCAATTAAGATGTTCCGAACTGGTTGCAATTGAGACATTCTACCATGCACTGGATCTGGAAGTCTGCCAGGTATATATATTAATGCTGTGCTGAGAATAAACATTATGTTCATGAGATGGCCCACAGGCTGTGGTGCCAGTGGTGACCTTGAAACATTTTTGAGAAAACTGGACTAATTGAAGCTGAATAATTTGTGTTTTAGGGACTCATTCAAGTAAAACTCACTAGCACGTCATCTGTTTGCCTCATTTGTTGATTACTGGAAGTTTGAAGTCAAGATTAGCATTTACTTTGGATATATCTCGTCTATAATATTTCAGTTCCCTTTGCCTTCTGTTCTCTGACAAGTGTGATCTCTGTCTTTGTCTCCTTGTCTACCTGTCCCTCTTTCTCTTTTTCTTTCTGTCTGCCTATCTGTCTCTGCCCCCTGTCTGTCCCCATCTTTCTCCCTACTCTTGCTCACTGCGTCTCCCTTCCCATGCATCTCCCTCTCTAAACTTGTGACATCAGTCTCATTTTACTAATTTTCTCCCATACAGCGCTCTCTCTGCCCCCACTCCACCCCTTGAATGCTCTCTGCCCCCCCACCCCGTGCTTTCTCTCTCAAGGCCTTGCTCTTGTGTTGACATCTTGTGCTAGCTGCCTTTCTCTTTCTGACACAGCAGTGATGTGACAGCTGTCTGACTGGTAGAAGCAACTCCTGACTCTGGGATCAGGACACTACTGGGCTATTTTGGCCCTATTGTCTCAAACCATCACTTTGGTGAAGATGTTTAATGAAGGTACAATAGTGTGTGTAGCTCTGTGGTTTCAGAAGTATTGAGTGACTGGGTAGTAGGAATGGTACTGGGAAGAGAAGAAGCTCAGTGGAAAGTAAAACCATTATTAGAGATGCATGTACCTGTAAACTGTAATTATAATAATTTGTGAAATGTTATCCTTGAAGGGATAATTTTAAGAAAAGAAACTGCCTGTAGGGGTGTGCAGAATGTTTGTTTGTAAATGAGTAGTGGTGTGTAACCAGAATGATTTGGGAGCCATGGGTGTATGTCAATTTTAAAAAAAATCGTAAATCTTCTTGTGCTTTCAGATACTTGAATATTACTTTTTGTAGAAAAGATTTCTGACATTATAATGCAGTTCCCTCATGGCCTATCAATAGATTATTGATTTTAATATTTATGGTAGGATCAGAAATACCTGGTTTGTAATAGTTGGAAGAACAGTTGGTTGTAACAGAACAATTGTAATAATTACTACAATAATTTTTATTAAGCTGTAGTGATTTTTGCATGTGGTGATCCCTTAGGTTCATGATCTGATTTTAATGTTTCGCCACAGCACCGCACCTAAAATGTTAATGGAGATGGTGATATTAAGACAGTGACTTCGTACTTTTTCTTAATTTACATTCCTAATTCTTCACATACTTTGGATTTTCTTAATTGCTAGGTTTTTATATGCATATGAAATCAAAAAAATGATATGCTGTACTTCAAAAACAAGCTTTTATAGAAAGGAATAAAGCACTGCGTCTATCATCCGCGATCAGAAGCTAGTAGCTCACTCATCTTTTGAGCTGGAATATTTTGTGTTGAAGTCCCTCTCAAGAGATTTGAGCAGAAAATGCCTAGTGAGACTCAAGTGCAAGCGAATGCCAGTTTTGGAGATGTTCTATGTCACTTCACGAGGCTAGATCTTAGCTCTGTCTTGCCCCTGAAGTGCAGGTAAAAGATTCCGTCGTATTATTTGAGAAGGACAAAAAAGTCCTCCCTAATGTCCTGGCCATTGGTTATCAACTGATAACTACCAGGAACTTCTTTTTAAAGTGTTATCTCATTGACCTATTTGTTAGTTGCTACATTTCCTCAATGACATTAGTAATATTAGTTTACACGATGGGAAGTCCACTGGACTGTAGCAGTTCATGAGGTAGCCTATTCCACCTTGAAGGCAATTAGGGATGAGAAATTGTGGATTTTAGAAATGGAACAAGTACCCTTGGAAGTTGTACCGCCAAAATAATTCTCTCTTGTGGAATTTATATCTTGTTTTTGAAGGGAGAATTGGGCCTGTTTTCTTTCCAAATCTTTGCTGAAAGACAGCAGTGCTATTTACTGCAGTTTCTGGATGAAAAGATGCAATTCCTATTTCACTTAGTCTTTCTTAAATGCTCCATGTGTATAAAAACAAACCCTGGTCAGTCTTATTTGAATTGTTTAGGTTGACCTGTTGATGTGTTGATCATGAGCAATACTGGTATGTTTGAGAGATCACTATCATCTTGCATGATCAAGGAAACTACGATTGAAATAGAAACAGAGAGGAAAAAATGAAGATGTAAGTGAAAATAATTTTCAGTGGGATGCGTTAGTCTTACCAGACACTGAGTCTTAGAGTTTTTACAACACTGAAAGAAGGCCTCTGGCCAATCACGTCTGCAAAAATCATTAAACATCCATATATTGTAATCCCATTTTCTATCACTTGGCCCATAGCCTTGTCTGCTATGGCATTTCAAGTGTTCATGCAAATAGTTCTTAAATAGATGAGAGTTCCCGCATCTCATACCCTTTCCGGCAGTGAATTTCATATAACCATTACCGTCTTGGTGAAAAACGATTTTCTTCAAATCCCCCTCAGACTCCTTCCTTAGATCTGTGTCACCTGGGTCTGTGAGTTTATCTACTTTCACACTTGCTAAGACCATTAATAGCTCTTTGTTCAAATACATCACAGTCCCTATCTCTTATCTCCATACTTATATTATCCGTCTCTAAAATGAGATTCAGATTACTTTAAATTCGGGCATATCTTCTGGCTCCAAACATACACTGCCACTTGGAACTGTAGTGGACCCTACTTAGGCCTGGTTATTCTCTTGCTCCTGATATGCGTACAAAATGCCTTTTGATTTTCCTTAATGTTACCAGCCAGTGTCTTTTTATGTCACCTCTTTGCTCCCCTAGTTTTATTTTAAGCAACCCCTGCCAGTTTCTATACTCCCCTAGGGCACCTGCTGTTTTGAGTCTTCAGTATTTACCATAAACTTCCTTTTCTTTTTAAATCCAGTCCCGTACATCCCTTGACATTTGAGGGTTCCCTCCTCTTGCTGAACCCACCATTCACGATAACAGTGCTTGCACTCTTACTATTACCCTTCTGTAATTCTGCTGCTCTGATGTGGATTTTCTAGCAAGTAGCTGGCCCCAGTCCAGATCCTTTTGGTCAGATCTCATTTTATTAAAATCAGCCTCCTCTGGAGCCTTTTTATTTCTAGTTCATCTTTGTCTTTGTCTCTAAGCACCAAAATGTACTCCTATTTTTACACTTAGCACCTGGCTGGCTTTAGGAAGTGGCTTTTCCCCCTAAATAATATCAATGTGCTGGTTTAGAACGGTCTCCCAGATACATTTGAAGAATCCCGCCTCCTCTGAATCTTTCCATACCTTTTTTTGTATCTGTTAACACTAGGGAAGTTGAAATCCCCTACTATTACAGCCCTATTATTTTCACACTTCTGAAATCTGCCCATGTATCTGCATTCCATCTTTCTTGACTGAGCAGCAAAGTGATTGGCCTTTTAAAGTTTAAAGTTCTATCCATACGGCATCATTTGAGAAACTGTTTAAGATACTTTCTCCTCTATGCAGAAGTTGACTCCTTGATCAGTATTGCAAAACTACATCCTTTTACACCCATTCTACCTAGCTCAAAGATTCTGTGCCCCAGAATGTTGAACTGCCAGTCCTGCCTCTCCCTTGACCCTGTCTCTGTGATAGCAATGGTATTATGTGCCCATATATTAATCAACACCCACAACTTAACTGCCTTACATTTAAGACTTTTTGTGTTAGAATAAATGCCATCCATCCTTGCCTTGCTTCCTCCTGTCGTATCTTAACTAAATTAAGCACCTCTAGACTGACTTGGTTCCTCTTCTATACACTGTGTACATCACCCCTACTGTATCTCCACTTTGTATCTCTTTCGCCTGCCAAATTAGCTTAAACTGCCCTACCAGGATATTGGTCCCATTCTAGCCCATTGTACAGGCACACCTTTGCTAGAAAACAAACACAGGGATCCAGGAAAGTAAAACTCTCCCTGCTGCTCCAACACTTCAGCCACACATTTGTCTGATCTATCCGCTATTCCTCTGTTGACTGGTGTGTGGTACCTGGAGTAATCCAGGGATTAACAATTTTTGAGATCCTGCTTTTAAATCTGCTATCTAGCTCTGTGAATTTTTGTACCGGTACTTTGTTCCCTTTTCTACCGATGCCGTTGGCCCCAATGTGAAACATGATCTCTGATGGTTTGCCCGCCTCATTCAGAATGACCTGCAACCTTTTGGTGACATTCAGGCCCCAGGAAGACAACACATAATCCTGGACTCCTGTCTACATCCGCAGAAGCACCTGTCCGTGTACCCCTCACTGTTTAATCTGCTACCACTATTGTTCTCCATTTCTCCCTGCTCCTGACTTGTGCAGCAGGGTTGTGACTGCTCTGACCAGAGAAACCATCATTCTTGATGCTTTCCTCTGCACACAACCTATTCTGGAGGGAGATGCAATCTGGGGCTTTCCTGACGATTATCTACCCGCCACTGTTCTTCTGATTAGTCACTCGTTCCCTCTCTGACAGCATTTCCTTAAGCTGTGGGGTAACCGTATTGAAAAGTATGCTATCCAGTAACACTCTGCCACACTGATGCACTGTAGTTCCACCACTCAATGCTTAAGCTGATCAAACTGCTGGCAACGATGCCTGTTCTTCCTCAGGCATATCCATGAGGCCCTTCACCAGCTTCCATAGGTACGCATTTGAAAACATACTGTCTGGTACATAACAGCCTGGTACAGCAACTGCTCTGTCCAGGACTGTGAGAACCTACAGAAGGTTGTGTGCCCAACTCAGACCATGATGGAAGCCAACTTTCCGTCCATGGACTGCATTTACACGGCTCACTGCCACAGAAAGAGGGCCAACATTGTCAAATACCCATTGCACTCTGTTAGTGATTTCGTATAATTTCTTCCATCAGACAGAAGATACAGAAGCCTGAGCACACCAGCAGGTTCAGGAACAGCTTCTGGACCATTATTAGACTGATGAATGGGCTGTCTAGCCTCAAAGTCTGATCTCACAAATATTGATCTTGCTTAGTGCACACTCTGTGCAATGCAACCGGTATGTGTTGAAGCCTTTTTGATCTGTACATGCTTGCTTACTATGATCTGCCTGTTCTGCTCGTAAACAAAGCTTTTCACTGTACTTTGGTAGACATGACAACCAATCAATCTCCTGTGGATTTGGTTGTCTAGATTGCCATGACCATCTAAGATTTCTGTTAAGTTTCTCACCAAAGCTGATAGTAATTATTAATTAATTGACTAGAATCACGAATACTATAATGTTACAAAATGGTTCCTGAGAACATCTGAATGTTTTCCTGTAATAAAAGCAAAGTGCTGTAGATGCTAAAAATCTGAAAGGAAACCGAGGTACTGGAGAACCTCAGCAGGTGGAGAGGGAAATAGTGTGACTGACTTAATGTTGTTGCTGTTTGTCTGTACAGGTATTTGCAGAATGAAGACCTGGCAAGTTACCTTAGGGAAAGGAGTCCAACGTGAATTACTGCTTAACTCCCAACAGATAGTTTTAAAAAATTGCAATGCTAGACCCCTGGGTACAGTTTGTTTTCTGCCCCCTCTGAGCTATTCATGGTCTGTATATTCGGGAAGAGTGAAGAGGACAACTCATTTTTATCGTGTGTACTCATTTCAACTAATTTAAAACTTTCTGACAATGACTGAACAGTTAATGCACCACAGACTTAGCTTGTTGATAGATCTCAACAGAATCTTCCAATTTAGTGCAAAATTATTGAACACCAGAAAACAACTTTACTTCAGAATGCAAAAAGTTAGAAGCTCCATAAACTTGCATTATTTTCAGATAATTAATCCTAATACACGAAGTGCAGGACTTTTTGTTTCGAATCAATGGCTGCAGTGAGTTTTGTATAAGACCATTAGTTCAATGTGCATTTATGGAATCTTGATCTGAAAATTAAGCTAGACAATTGTAAAAGAAGTCAGAATGAATAGAATGCTCTTAAATCACCACAACACATCAGTGACTCATTGTCTTTAGCTCATTTTATTTGAATATTGGCTTTGCAGAGATTAAATTAGTTCTTGAATGATGTCTCTTATGTTGCAATTTTAAGTCCACTCAGGAAGCCCAGTCTGGAACGTTTGTAGCTGCCTTGTGCTCCTTCAGTTAAGGGGGCAATTAACATGCTGTGGAGTTCTGTGGTGACCTCACTCTGTGGAACATCCAGGAACAATTGTTACATATCCATGCCAAGAGTTGCTGGGAAAATATGCTGTCGTAGTCGCTGTAGTGAGAACTTTTCTTGAACACTTTCACAGATGTATTTCCTTTAAATTTAAAACAGATGAGCTAACACATAAAAGGTGATACAAGACACCAGTCTCTGGAATGTCTCGTTAGGTACATTTGTTGCTTTAAGTGGAGTTTGTTGCACAACATTATTACAGAATGCTTTGATCTCTTTTAAAATTATAGCTTGCTTATTTTCTCCATTTATAAACTATTACAACTGATTACAGAAATTGTATGTATGTTCCAATTGATTTGTTTTGAATGTTTACTGGCAGATACCATTTTATTGTGGTGGCTGGACTGACCTTCAAAGAGTTGTCACTTCATTTATTCTTCTGTTTGTTGGAATAAAAGTATTTCTGTTTCAGTAAGTTTTATTGAATGCATAGGGTTTATGGTTGCACAGAATCATATAAAATTTACAGCAGAGAAACAGGCTGTTTGGTCCACCTGGTCTGTGCTAGTGTTTTATCCTCCATACTAGTTTACGTCCACTCTATTCCATCAAATGCTGTGATGCATAGCCTTCTCTTCCTTTCTGCTTTATGTGCTTATCCAACTTCCTAATTAATATATCTATGCTGAAACAAGAGAAATTGCGAGAGAAACTCAGCAAATCTGGCAGCACTTGTGGAGAGAGAACAGACTTACATTCTAGTGACCTTTCTCCTGAACTGATTAGTGTCTTGGAAAAAGTGGTAATTTTGCTGATGACAAGGCGTTGGGTGGGAGGGGAAAGGAATAGGCCTCCCATCCTCCCCTCCCTTTCATGAGCATAGTTACCGCATTATCCTAGACACTATCAGTTCTGAAGAAAGTTCATTAGACTTAAAACTTTTAACTCTGTTTCTTTGTGTATAGATGCTGCCAGACCTGTTGAGTTTCTCCAGCAATTTGTGTTTTTGATTTAGATTTACATATCTGTATGGATCTTTATTTTATTTTAACATATCTATAATGCTTGCCAATCAAAGAACAAATGATGGTCAGTCATGGGTTTTGGCCCAAAACGTTGACTTACGTGCTCCTCAGATGTTGTTTGACCTGCTGTGTTTTTCCAGCCTCTCACCTATAGGTTCTAGCTTCCAGCATCTGACCACCTTATTGTCTCCAAATGTTGCTAAAGTGTTGAACAATAGTTTGAAAGCAATTAGTGCACTGTCAAATGAGTTGAAACATGAGCCAATGTTGAAGTCTGGTCTGCAGTCACATTAATTTGATTAGCATCTTCTTTATTTCTGAGCTCTTACATGTAAGAACTGTTGGAAAAATAAGATGTTAACTCATTAGAGACTAAAATTGCTTTCGTACTTCTTTTTGCAGTAATTTATATTTTCACTCGGAGGCTCTTATAAAATGGTAACAATAATCCTCTTTGCTACCTGAAAAGGAGAATGGTGCTACAACTATTTTGGCAGTCATTGTGCACTTGTTAAATAATGCAAAACCAAACAGATTATTTTTGTGATGACTGGCATTTGTGTGATTTTGAAGTGGTTAGCACTGCTAATACAATTAATATTTGAAAGTGTACTTGACCAGTATTAAATTCATACTTTTTAATTCCTTTTTCTCAGAGTGCTTAATTTCCGAAAGAACAAGGTGTTTTTCTGTTTGTGGCTTTTTTGACTTGAGGCGAAGTTTTAAATATTGTCATGTTTAACAGGCATCAGTTATCTTTCGAAAATGCAGTGAAGTATAGTTCAATGACTGTGAAGAAGTTGAGCTGTTGGATTAAATGGACTGAGCATTCGCTTGCTGTCACTGTCACAATTGACATTAATTATTGATAGAAGCTGACATAGCGCATGTGCTAGTAGAAATAACTGTAATATAAACTAGAAACTGCAGTATGCTTGGGAGGTTGAGGACTGATTCTGTAGCGTAAAGGCCATTTCATTGCCTGTTGCCCTGTTTTATGAAGTTCATTTTTGTCTGTAGAGTATATTGCTCCATAACTTAAGATGTAACATAATGAGTCGTCAAGTTTCTTTTCTTCGTGTACCTCCACAGGAGCTGCACAGGAGAACGCCAAGCCAGCCAGAGTCTGCAAAGACGAAGGCCCTTCAGACAGTTATTGAAATGAAGGTAAGGCCACTTCAGATAACATCATGCTACACAATGACCTGTAGTTGAAAGAAAATGCATATCATTGCAGTGAGCTTATTAATTTTAAACTGATAAAAGTCTGAACATTTCATATTTAGTTAAAACCAACTTTTGAACAGATAACTTGTTTTGCAGACACATGTATGCCTAAAGTTTACAAGGAAGTAATAGTAACATCTGTCAAACAATTCAGTATTGCATTTAGGTGTTTGCTTGTTTGTTTGTTTGTTTGCTTGTTTGTTCATTTTTCTGATTTTAGATGTGGAATTTTACTTCTGCTGTGTAGGTAGCAATCCTCAAGGAACTGGAATTCTCAACTTAAATTATAAATTGTTAATGCTTTGGCAGCATTTTTATGCAATCAGCCAACTTCCTCAGGTTATTAATTTAAAAGCACCATCAAAAGTGAAATAAACACGAGAATTTAAAGCCAAGAACTAAGATATTTGATGTGTACTTTGTGCGATAAAAATTATAGTTCTGTGCCTGAAATTGAAGAGGATGTATATTCACAATCACTGCCTTTTATTGGAAAGTTAGCATCAGTTAAATGTTCAATTAAAGTTTATTTAGGGAAAAAGATCTTCTGATTTTATGAAATCATGTCAAATACTGATAATAATTAGTGATCTATCACCCTTTGAAGAAGTGTTTGGCAGGTAAGTTTTCTTGTTTTTTTTGAACTTTGTTACCAATTTCCTTAAGACTTTATGTCTTCAACCCACAGTTGGAGCCCTCCTGTCTGAATTATTGGATGTTACAGAGTTAGGATTTTTAAATTACTGATTTTTATAAATGAAAACCATTCCCAAAAGTTGCTGCATTTTAAATAAAAAATGATTATTTTTAAAGTATATGACTCATTGTTGCCATGTTTGAAGCTGTTTATTGACTGGATTAATCATTAATTAACCATGGTGAATTTGAAGCACCAGAACATTAAATTGAGACTAGAGGATTGCACATTTAAAGAAATACAAGTTAAGTTGAAATCTGAAGGACAAAAACATGATAAATTTATCAAATAATAAACACTGCAGTAAATATATAAAATTAAACCATTCTTCTTGGGTAACTAGCCTTTTCAATAAACTTCTTTCAGGAAGTGTCAGGCTTTTGCAGATTAACACGAGATTCACTTGTGGAAGTGACCACCGATGCTGGGCCCAAAGGAAATATCAAGTTCCTCAAAAATGAGAGTGTGCCTTTATATGCATAATCTAGCCAAATTTCGGAGGCAAACCCCTGGGATTAAATGCATAGAACGTAAACCTATGTCATTCTAATTCAGTTTGGAAAAGCCAGCAAGCTACCTGTACCACCTCCAGTCTCTCTCAACTGGCAATATCCTGCTTCCGTAGCAATTTGAATCCCAAAGGAATTATATACTCGTGTTTGCATTACTGTACTTAGAACTGCAATAGTTTGTTTCTCATGTTAAACTGCTGGCCAACAACTACGTGTCCACCAAAGGTTGAAGCAGGGGGCCTTGCCCCATGCCAACAAAAAACGTTGTGGCAAACTATTCAAATGCTGCTTCATTTCCTAGTCCCAGCTAAGTCCTATTGTGTAATCTGACTGTAGCACCTTCAGTGTGCCCATAGAGCTGTTAATATTGCACTTGCTCAAATCCATGCTCCTTTCATTTGTATTCAATTGGGATTTCTCAGCTCAACTACAGGTGCATTTATGGATACCTATAATACTCAGAATCTGAACAACTTTCTATACACTAGCACACACTACAATTGGTTGCATTAATAGAATGATCAGCCTCTGCTTGCCTTATACCTATCATAATGTATGCCCAAGCATGCTTTTATATTAAGGTTACAGTTGGTTACTGAAGATGCACTGCTACCCTTGGTAAAATCAGGAGTTGATTTTGGGATTTGCTGTCGTATTTGAAAAATATCTATTCAATATATTGTGTGTGTGTCTGGAGATGTATATAGCGGCTGCCTGAGACTTTGGTAATGGGAATAGCCACATTTATGCACATGAATCCCAAACTATTTTAAGGCTTGTACTTCATTCACAAGTTGCTAATGAGGTGTAAGCAGCTGCTGCAGTTTCTGGTCGTGGGAGGGTAGGAAATCAGCTGACTTTAATTCTGGTTCACCAGAGAGGTTGAATTAGACAAGGGTCTCTGAATGTGCTTGATTTTTCTATCCACTGTCCTTTTGGCCATGCCACGTGAGATAAATAATGGTACTCTTTGGGTTATCCTGTGTGCATGCTGAAACATTGCCTTTTGAGGTGTTATAGTTAGGTTGCTAAATGCCTGAGCATTGCAGTTGAGGCCTTGCTGATTCCTGTATTTAAAAATCCTACCTCATGTTTCAGGTGGGTAGACTGCTGCTTGATATTAAATCATCCAGTTCAGGCAGGCCTGAGGTGTCAATGGAATGGCTAAGGAAGTATCTATGAAGCTAATCTGATTTTCACTGCTGGTTGCCTATATTTGGGTTGGAACTGAAAAATAACACCATCTCCCAACTGTCGCAATTTCTTCAAACCTCTGTCATGCTATTTCTGTGCCCTGTCTTCATGCAATCAGATTCACCAACTAAGTGAGCCAGATGAATCGTCTGATTCCCACCTGTGGAATATTTCCTGGCACTCAAACTGCCAGAAAATAATCGTGTAATTGCTTGAGTGCCTTGTACTCCTTATCGAGTAAAAAGACTCTTAGATCATCTGGAAATGGTATCCGGAATGAATCCTTCAACGTTAATTAATTCAGTGCCTTTCTAATAACACATTTTTGTGCATCTAACCACAATTTCTAACTACCCTCCAGCTCTGGCACACATTCTACATGCAATGAATGGAGTGTTACGTAACTCATAAACAATAAGAACATAACTTGTACAATTTCATAATCTGTGAACACTGTTGGCAGATACTGCTAAATGACCACGCTAGTGTCCCAAAGTGTCTCTGTGCATACAGTTGGGTTACTTGGAGACCTATAAGAATTCATCCATGTCACTCTTTTAGTATTAGACTAGATTTAGTTGAGCTTCCCGTTTGTTGGCAAGTTCAGTTATATCCTTGTGTCAGACTCACTTGACTCGGTGTGATTCTGTATTAGTTAAAATGCATGACAATGCACGTTTTTCTTGTTCTCTTTATTTTCATTTACCTCAAATTTATGTATAACGTGTCCTATTCACACTCAAATCAGTGCTGGTGCTCTTATGTACCTCTTGCAGCATTTTTCCTCTTTCTTTGTTTCTGTTTTGTTACTTTGTAGCTTCTAACTTTGAATGATGTGCACATTCCTTGTCTTTCCTCAGCAGCCAGTTGGGCTAATTTCTATCCAAATCTTCTCCAACCCCTTTGTCTATTCTTTTACTTATGGCGCTTGGAAAAAAATTCTTTCCTTTTATGTTGAACATTTTTCTTCACTTGTTTTAAGCCTTATTAACCTCACTTTTTAAATGTTTGTTCCACATAGTTTGTTTCATTATTTTATTTAGATCAAATATTTTAACTTCTTTCCAAAATATAATTGATTTTCACTCAGTGGGTCCCTGGTGGTTTACACAGAAATGTTTTGCTTGCAAGAGTCTTTGTTTCCTTGAAACCAGTAGCTTTTTCTACCAGGCCTAAGGTGAAGTTATTTACTGATGAATAAGTATTTCCACCTCTGACTTGTTTAAACTGAAAGCGGCGAGTAATAAGCAACTTTAAAAATGTAGAAGTAAAATGTTTAAGGCACCTTCCATTACTGGATGGAAATTGAATGTTGCAGCATTTCTAATGGTATACTTATTACAGCACTCATCACATGATTTTGGACTGAATAAGATACGGCGTTATGTGCGCTAACTTGATGAGGTGTGTGTGGGGTGGTGGTGTCTTCTATTTCCCTTCAATGGAAATACTCGCACAGGAATGTAAACATTGCCACAATAGGGATATTTTGCTCCTGAACGAATACAACACGTACATTAGGTTTGTTCAAGACAACATGTTGATATCAAGATTCATTAACCTTTCAGTTTTTTTTCCACTTCAGTGTTTTCCTGTTACATGTAAAAATATTTGCAGCATGTTTTCTAGAAATCCAGTGTAAATGAAATATTGTATGATGCTTCAGTGTTAATGTCTACGTACTGATTTTTAATTGTGGCATGCCTAACCTAAAGACAGACTTTGCTTTTCAAATATACCACCTTTTTTAACAATATCGTGTGAAGAGGTGGTTAATTAAGCTTGTTTTGCATTTGTGTGCAGCAGTTCTTAATTCAGCTTTTTAAGTTTGATAAAATTGCTGGATAAAAATCATTTCATTTTGGGCTCATGTCAACCGTGATGTGTTGTCTCCTCTGAAGACTTGAATGTTCATGTCAGAAGATATTAAAGTTGAAGACCCTTGATGAAATTTGTGCCAAATTTCATTGCATAATCTGACCCTGTCCAATCAATGATTGATAAGATTGATAAGTCCCCAGGGCCAGGCCAGATTTATCCTAGGTCGCTCCGGGAAGCGAGAAAGGAGGTTGCTAAGCCGCTGGCGAAGATCTTTGCTTCCTCACTCTCCACGGGAGTCATACCGGAAGATTGGACGCAGGCAAATGCTTGTTCCTCTTTTCAAGAAAGGGAATAGGGAAATCCCTGGAAATTACAGACCAACCAGTCTTACGTCTGTGGTCAGCAAGGTTTTGGAAAGAATTCTAAGGGATAGGATTTATGACTATTTGGGAAAGCATGGCGTGATTAAAGGGAGTCAGCAGGGCTTTGTGAGGGGCCTCACGAATCTTATTGAGTTCTTTGAGGAAGTCAAGAGACAGGTTGACGAAGGTCGAGCAGTGGATGTGGTGTACATGGACTTCAGCAAGGTATTTGATAAGGTTCCCCATGGCAGGCTCATTCATAAGGTCAGGAGGTATGGGATACAGGGAGATTTGGCTGTCTGGATTCAGAATTGGTTGGCTGACAGGAGGCAGAGAGTGGTTGTAGATGGTAAGTATTCTGCCTGGAGGTCAGTGCTGAATGGTGTCCCACTGTTCTGTTCTTGGGCCTCTGCTCTTTGTAGTTTTTATAAATGACTTGGATGAGGAGGTTGAGGGGTGGGTTAGTATGTTTGCTGATGACACAAAGGTTGGAGGTGCCGTTGATAGTATCAAGGGCTGTAAGCTTCAGTGACACATTGAGAGAAGGCAGAGCTGGGCTGAGAAGTGGCAGATGGAGTTCAACCTGGATAATTGAGAAGTGATGCATTTTGGAAGGTTGAACTTAAATGCTGAATATAGGATTAAAAGCAGGATTCTTGGCAGTGTGGAGGAACAGCGGGATTTTGGTGTTCATGTGCATAGCTCCCTCAAAGTTGCCACCCAGGTGGATAAGGTTGTTAAGAAAGCATATGGTGCTTTGGCTTTCATTAATAGGGGCATCGAGTTAAGAGCCGGGAGGTTATACTGCAGCTCTACAAAACCCTGGTGAGACCACACTTGGAATATTGCGTCCAGTTCTGGTCGCCCTATTATAGGAAGATGTGGAGGCTTTGGAGAGGATGCAACGGAGGTTTACCAGGATGCTGCCTGTACTGGAGGGCTTGTCTTAGGAGGAGAGGTTGACTGAGCTCAGACTATTCTCTCTGGAGAGGAGGAGGAAGAGATGTGACCTGATCGAGGTGTACAAGGTAATGAGAGGCATGGAGAGAGTCGATAGCCAGAGACTTTTCCCCAGGGCAGGACTGACTGCCACGAGGGGTCAGAGTTTTAAGGTGTTAGGAGGAAGGTATAGAGGAGATGTCAGAGGGAGGTTCTTCACCCAGAGAGTTGTGAGCACATGGAATAGTTTACCAGCGGTAGTCGTGGAAGCGGAGTCATTAGTGACATTTAAGCGACTGCTGGACATGCACATGGACAGCAGTGAATTGAGGGGAATGTAGGTTAGGTTATTTTATTTTTGGATTAGGATTGATCCACGGCACAACATCGTGGGCCGAAGGGCCTGTACTGTGCTGTACTTTTCTATGTTCTATGTAACTTCTGAATTGCTCCAATGTTAATTTTCCTTTTGAGGGAAACTGTAGGATGAAAAGTTATTAGCGTGAAACCAGAAAATATTGGGAACAGTCAACAAATCATTGCAGCAGCCATGGAAGGAGTAACTCTTTGTTTAAGGCCAATGATCTATTGTTAGAACTGGAAGATGTCAGTGATGAACCAGGCTTCATGGAAGTACAGATATAGGGAGGCACCGAAGGAACAAAAGCTGTACTCTGCCTATGCATTTGCAGTGCCTTCAAAATCTGCCTGAGCAAATCAGCAGTGAGATCTTGTGTTGAAGAATAGGAGCAATAAAATGAATGTTTTGCACATATTTAAATGAATTCAAATCCTGGGACTGACCTACTCAAAAAGCCTCTCCGCTCAGCTCCTGACCCCTCACTTCCTTCCCCTGTTCACTACCATCTTGCCTCACTGTTCACTGTCTCTTGGAGTGAGGGAGCAATATGGCTGGTGGGAGGTGGGGACAGGGGCACTGAGTGAAGTGGGAAGACCAGATGCAGAGACACTGATTGGAGTTGCCAGGGGGATGCTAAGAAGCGTTGAGTGAGGAAGTAACCCGTTAACCTGCCTGTGGACAGAGCTGGAGCCAGCTATGAGCTATAGACACCTTTCAACATCATCATCACCAATTTCCTTGGCCACATTGATGGCAGAAAATAGTCTAAGGGACAAAAGAAGAGTCTTAATGAGTCAATAGATAGGAGATTTTAAATGACAAAAGGGAAGGTCGTGCAAGTCAAAATGAAATGTTAATAGGACAGATGAAGCAAATGACATGTCTGGAGGAGATGCAAATCAAGAGGAACTGAATGAGAAGTTGTCATAGTCATACAGCATGGAAACAGACCTTCAGTCCAACCAGTCTATGTCAAACATAATTCCAAACTAAACTAGTTCCAGCTGCCTGCTCCTGGCCCATATCCCTCCAAACCTTTCCTGTTCATATATCCAAATGTCTGTTAAATGTTGCAATTGTACCCACATCTACCACCTCATCAGGAAGTTCACTTCATATGTGACCCACCCTGTTTGTGAAAAATATTGCCTCTTCTGTCTTTTTTTAAGTATCTCTTTTCTCACCTTACAAATGTGCCTCCTAGTCTTGAAATTCACCATCTTAGGGGAAAATACGATGACCATAAATTCTATGTATTCCTCTTATTATTTTAGACACTTCGCAGGGGTCAATTCTCAACTTCACAAGTTCCATTAGTAAAAGTCCCAGCCTGTCCAAATCAAACATTCTATATCCACTAACATCCCAGTAAATCTTCTGAACCCTCTGCAGCTTGAAGATAACCTTCCTATAATTGGGCGAAAAGAACTGGACACAGTGTTCCAGAACAGGTTTCACCAATGTCCTGTACAACCTCAACATAACTTCCTAACTCCTGTACTCGAAGGGCTGAACAATGAAGGCAAGCACGCCAAACGTCTTTTTAACCATCCTGCCTATAGGTGACGCAAACTTCGAAGAATTATGTGCCTGCATCCCTAGATCCCTCTTGATGTACAACACTCACAGAGGCCCTACTTGTATAAGCTCTACCCTTGTTTGTTATACCAAAATGCAATACCTTGCATTTATCCAGATTGAACTCCATCTGCCACTTTTCAACCCTTTGACCCATCTGATCAAGATCCCTTTGGAATCTTAGAAAACTTCTTCACTGTCTACAGTGCCACCAATTTCAGTGTCATCCACAAACTTACTAACCATGCCTTCTATATTCTCATCCAAATCTTTTATATAAATGACAAACAAAAGAGGACCCAAAACCGATCCTTGTGG
The DNA here is from genome assembly GCF_030684315.1 of Stegostoma tigrinum. Classification (NCBI taxonomy): domain Eukaryota; kingdom Metazoa; phylum Chordata; class Chondrichthyes; order Orectolobiformes; family Stegostomatidae; genus Stegostoma; species Stegostoma tigrinum. The sequence continues at coordinate 32,147,426 of NC_081364.1, read as the reverse complement.
AACACTGCTGATCAACAGGCCTCCAGTCCAAAAAGCAACTCTCCAGCATTATTCTCTGTCTCTTGCCCTTAAACAAATTGTGTATCCAACTGGCAAGCTCACCCTGAAACCCATGTGACCTAACTTTACTAAGTAGTCTATCATGCCGAATCTTGTTTAAAGGCTTTACTAAAACCCAAATACACAACATCTACTTCTCTGCCATCATCAACCTTTTTGGTAACTTGCTCAACAAACTAAATGAAGTTTGTGAGACACTATTTTCCTCACACAAAACCATGGTGAATATTCCTCATCAATTTTTGCCTCTCTAAATGTCTATAAATCCTATCTTTTATAATCATTTCCAACAATTTACCCACAAAGTCAGATGCACCGATCTACAATTCCCTGGTATCTCCTTACAGCCTCACTCAACAAAGGTACAACATTAACCACCCGTAGTTATAGGTGATGTAAATATTTCTGCAAGGGGTCTTGTAATTTTCTCCCTCCCTTCCCACAATGCTCTGGGATGCATGAGATCAGATCCCCAAGATTTATCTATCTTTATATTTTCTAAGACCTCCTGAACTAGTACTTGTATAATGTGAACTGGTTTTAAAACATCAATATTTATTTCTCTGCATTCTCTAGATGCCACTTCTTTCTCCACAGTAAAAACTGACGTGAAGCATTCAGTTAGTATCTCTCCCATCTCCTGGAGCACAACACAAACATGACTTCCTTGACCTGAAAGAGACGGTGCCGTCTCTCTCGTTATCCTCTTGTTGTTAAAAATATTCGTAGAATCTTTTTGGATTATCCTTAACCTTATCTGCCAATACTCTGTCATATTCCCTCTTTGCTTTCCTGATTTCTCTGTCAAGAATGTCCCCACACTCGATTAAGGGCTTCAATTGAACCAAGTTGTCCTTAGCTAAAACAAAACAATTTGCTGTGATTCTTGACTGTAATCTTGACATCTATTCACCCACTGTTCCTTTAATCTTACCGTCCTTACCCTTCACTATAACAGGAACATAATGCCTCTGAACTCAAGTCATCACACTCTTGAACGCCTCCCAATTGTCAGACATCCTTTTACCTGTGAACAGTCTCGTCCAATCAACTTTTAAAAGTTCTCATCTCAAACAAATAATTAAAATGTGCCTAACTCCAATTAAAAAAACTTCACCTTTTTCATGGAAGACTTATCCTTTTTCATAACCATGTTATGATCGCCACAACCAAAGTGTTTGCCCACTTTTACTTCAGTCAGCGGACCTGCCTTATTGTCCAAAAAAAAAGTCTAGTTTTGCTCCTTTTCTAGTAGGAGCATCCATAAATTGATAAAGAACATTTTCTGGAGTGCATTTGACCAATTCTTTACTATCCAAACCTTTAACACTATGGTAGTCCCAGCCAATGTTTGGAAAAGTAAAAGCCCCCATTATTTTAACCTCATTATGCTTACACCAATCTGAGATGTCACTACATATTTGTTTCTCTATTTCTCTCTTACTGTTGGAGGCGGGGGTGCTATAGTACAATCCCATCAAAAAGACCTTACCTTTCTTATTTGTAATTTCTACCCAAATACTTTCACAGGTTGATACTTCAGAAATATTTTCTCTCATTACAGTAATGTATTCCTTAATCAAATGCACCACTCCCACCCCATCTTTCTTGCATCCTTTTCTATCCTTCCTTTCGCATCTAAAATTGGGACCTTTGAGCTGCCAGACTTGTCCATCTCTCAGCCAATTTTCTGTAACAGCTATGGCATCCCAATCCCATGTTCTTAAACGTGCTGAATTCATCAGCCTTACCTGTAAGATGGCTGGTATTGAAATGAATGCATTTTTGTTCTTCAGAGTTACTACATTCACTGATTCTCTCTTGTCTTTCTTTTCTAATTGATGTGTTCTTGTCACTTGTCGAACCTATCCCATCAATCCTTCTGTTTACACTGCCACTTAAAGTTCCTCCACTCCCTTCTTCATCAGTATCAAGTTTCCCTTAATAGAATGAGCAAGTCTCCCTGCTAAGGTATTGGCCCCTTTCCAGTTTAGGTTAGATCCATCCTTTTTCTATGCCAAAAGTTATTCCAATTGTCCAAAAATCTGAATCCCTGAACAATGTACCAGCTCTTCAGCCATTGATTTTCTCCTCCAACCATGTGTCCCTTCCCTAGTTTCAGTTTGGCATTGTGAGTAAACCAGAAATTACTACTTTTAAGGTTTTTTTTTAATCTTCTACCTAACCTCTTAACTTCACTCTATACTGCTTTAATCTTTTCCCTAAAAATGTCATTCCTATCGATGTGCACAATAATTTCTGGCTTCTCAATCTCCACTTTAACAGTTCGCTTGAAACTTTAGAAGCGACCTTAATCTTAGCACCAGGAAAGTAACAAACCAACCTAAATTTACGTTCACTGCAACAGAATTTCTTGTCTATGCCCCGATGGGAGAGTCCCCTATAGCAATAATTCTATTAAATCTTGTCAAACGCTGCCTTATGTAAGTATCGATCCAAGTGTTCAATATCTGACTGGCCCTTCTGTTTTCCTCAAGAGACTATCCCCTGCAACTGTTCCAAAAACGGAATATCTATTTGATAGCGGAATAGCCACTGGAGAGTTTTGAACTACCTTCTTATGTTTCCTGACAGCCACCCACCTATCTGACTGATCCTGTTGGGTTATCATTTTTCTAACTCTACTAGCCCTCTCACTCTGGAACTTATTTCTGGTCTCATTAAAGTTAAGCCTCGAAAAAAAGTTTCAGTAATACCTTATGTATAAAATAAGCCACCTTTCTTTACCTAAAGAAAATGATGTTAAAATGGGAAAAAAGTTAAAAATATATACATTAAACAAATAAAAATGACAAAAAAATCAACCACTTCGCTGATTAAATAAATCAATTCCCATTCGAAAAATGAGAGCAGAAGTTATAATCTGAAATTATTAAACTGCTGTTTAGTATGTAAGACCGCCAGGTGTTTAATTGGTACATGATGTGCTGCTCTTTGAGCTTTTTTTAAAGTTTCATTGCAGGGGTGTAGGAGTGTAAGTCTAAGAGGATAGGTAAGAGTGGAGAATTAAAAAACGGGAAACTTGCTGTCATGGAGACTAAACAAAGGTGTTCTGCAAAATTCTGATCCAGTCTGCATTTGGACACTCCTGTGTAAAGTAGATGCCATTGTGAGCAGCAACTACACGATATTAACTTAAAATAAGTTCAGGTAAATCAACGATTCGCCTGCAGGGAGTATCTGGGTACCTAGACATTTGGAAGGGAGGAGCTAAAAGAACATGTGTTGCACCTGGCATATCTGCATGGGAAGCTGCAGTGGGAAGTGAATGATTCACTAATTGCTTGGGTGTTGTGGAAGGAGCAGGCTCTTTGGAATGCTGGTAACAGAAGAAAAGATGGATTTAATGGTGAAGAAGGTAATCTGCTGAAAGTAGAAACTTGAAAGATGAAACCAGGAGAAATCCTATTGCTTTGCTTAGATCTTGAGTATGGGGAGGGGGAAGGATGGAGCAAAATTGTGGGAAATAGAATGGAAATTGTCAAGTGCCTTGTATTACTGGTGGAAGGAAATTTTCAGTTCCAAGAAATACCTTGGAAGCTCTGGTATTGAAATTGATGGATGTAATAGAGAATGTAAAACTGAGAAAGTATGGAACAGAGAACATATAGGAAGTGTATTCGAAGGAAGTGTAACCAAGTTAACTTTCGAAACTAACAAGTGAAATCTCTCAATATTTCCCACTTCTGATGAATGGCCATTGGCTGTACATGTTAACTTGGTTTATCTCTCCATAGATTCTCCCTGACCTGCTAACACTTCCTCGTATCAGAGATAATGGGAACTGCAGATGCTGGAGAATTCCAAGATAATAAAATGTGAGGCTGGATGAACACAGCAGGCCAAGTAGCATCTCAGGAGCACAAAAGCTGACGTTTCGGGCCTAGACCCTTCATCAGAGAGGGGGATGGGGAGAGGGAACTGGAATAAATAGGGAGAGAGGGGGAGGCGGACCGAAGATGGAGAGTAAAGAAGATAGGTGGAGAGAGTGTAGGTGGGGAGGTAGGGAGGGGATAGGTCAGTCCAGGGAAGACGGACAGGTCAAGGTGGTGGGATGAGGTTAGTAGGTAGCTGGGGGTGCGGCTTGGGGTGGGAGGAAGGGATGGGTGAGAGGAAGAACCGGTTAGGGAGGCAGAGACAGGTTGGACTGGTTTTGGGATGCAGTGGGTGGGGGGGGAAGAGCTGGGCTGGTTGTGTGGTGCAGTGGGGGGAGGGGACGAACTGGGCTGGTTTAGGGATGGTGTAGGGGAAGGGGAGATTTTGAAACTGGTGAAGTCCACATTGATACCATATGGCTGCAGGGTTCCCAGGCGGAATATGAGTTGCTGTTCCTGCAACCTTCGGGTGGCGTCATTGTGGCAGTGCAGGAGGCCCATGATGGACATGTCAAGAGAGTGGGAGGGGGAGTGGAAATAGTTTGCGACTGGGAGGTGCAGTTGTTTGTTGTGAACTGAGCGGAGGTGTTCTGCAAAGCGGTCCCCAAGCCTCCGCTTGGTTTCCCCAATGTAGAGGAAGCCGCACCGGGTACAATGGATGCAGTATACCACATTGGCAGATGTGCAGGTGAACCTCTGCTTAATGTGGAATGTCATCTTGGGGCCTGGGATAGGGGTGAGGGTGGAGGTGTGGGGGCAAGTGTAGCATTTCCTGCGGTTGCAGGGGAAGGTGCCGGGTTTGGTGGGGTTGGAGGGCAGTGTGGAGCGAACAAGGGAGTCACGGAGAGAGTGGTCTCTCCGGAAAGCAGACAGGGGAGGGGATGGAAAAATGTATTGGGTGGTGGGGTCGGATTGTAAATGGCGGAAGTGTCGGAGGATAATGCGTTGTATCCGGAGGTTGGTAGGGTGGTGTGTGAGAACGAGGGGGATCCTCTTGGGGCGGTTGTGGCGGGGGCGGGGTGTGAGGGATGTGTCGCGGGAAATGCGGGAGACGCGGTCAAGGGCGTTCTCGATCACTGTGGGGGGATAGTTGCGGTCCTTAAAGAACTTGGACATCTGGGATGTGTGGGAGTGGAATGTCTTATCGTGGGAGCAGATGCGGCGGAGGCGGAGGAAGTGGGAATAGGGGATGGAATTTTTGCAGGAGGGTGGGTGGGAGGAGGTGTATTCTAGGTAGCTGTGGGAGTCGGTGGGCTTGAAATGGACATCAGTTACAAGCTGGTTGCCTGAGATGGAGACTGAGAGGTCCAGGAAGGTGAGGGATGTGCTGGAGATGGCCCAGCTGAACTGAAGGTTGGGGTGGAAGGTGTTGGTGAAGTGGATGAACTGTTCGAGCTCCTCTGGGGAGCAAGAGGTGGCGCCGATACAGTCATCAATGTACCGGAGGAAGAGGTGGGGTTTGGGGCCTGTGTAGGTGCGGAAGAGGGACTGTTCCACGTAACCTACAAAGAGGCAGGCATAGCTGGGGCCCATGCGGGTGCCCATGACCACCCACTTAGTCTGTAGGAAGTGGGAGGAGTCAAAAGAGAAGTTGTTGAGTGTGAGGACGAGTTCAGCTAGGCGGATGAGAGTGTCGGTGGAGGGGGCCTGGTCGGGCCTGAGGGACAGGAAGAAGCGGAGGGCCTTGAGGCCAAAACTTCCTCGTATCTACTGTTTCTATTTAAGATTTCTGAGGTCTTTCATATGATTTTGTATTGACTTATTTTTGGTATGCATGCTTTATTTAGCCAAAGGAGATATTAAAAATGATGAACAACTTGCTGAAACAGAGGGGGAGAGGGAATTGTAGATCGTGGAGCTTGAAAGACATGGCTACCAACATGCAGGATGAAGGGAATATGGCTGGGGAATGTGAAGAATTTGGATAATTGTAGGACTGGTGAAGCTAATGCAAAGGAAAGCTGCCGTAGTCTCAGAGGATCATAAGGCTGCTCTGTCATTGGAGAGAGAGATGACTGGTTGTTCAACCTGAGGGTCAACATGGATCAGGTGAGGAGGAAGTTCATTGTATCACAGTACGTAGCACACTGAGATAATTGACCACCTTGAAGTTGTATAGTGGTTACTCAAAGAGAACATGCTCGAAGCATTCAGCAAATGTGGCAGAATCTGTGGAAAGAAAATTAACTGAGTACTTTTTAGAAGTCTGCTTTGTCATCTCCACTAAAGTTGCTAGATTTGTTCTAGAATTTTGTCTTTTTATTTCAGATTTCCAGCATCCACTGTACCTTGCTTTTAGTTTGAGTGCTGCATGTGTAATCCAGAGACCAGGACCAATAAGTGAGAATGAGAGCTCAAATCCAATCGCAACCGTTCAGGAATCTGTATCAACTTTACTAAAAGAAAAAGCGATCGTGAAACTATCAGATTTCAGTAAAGGCACATTTGGGTTTACCCGTGTCCTTTAAAAGCGTTAAACCTGCCATTCTTAATCTGGCTTTTGAGTGAGAGTTCCCAGAATTGGGGATTTCTTCCCTTAGAATTCCAGAAGCTCAGCACTTTTAAGTTTCTCATACCTTGTGATGCTCATAATAACCTCTGCCTCTTCAGTGACGGCTGATTGCCAGTGCAATGAACTCTGCCTGCTTTGGTGTACTGGGAATTCTTAGAATGAATTAATTTATTGTCACATGTACCAAAATACAGTGAAAAGCTTTGCTTATGAGCTGTACAGCCTGATCACAGCAAGCAAAGGATGTACAGATCAAAAAGACTGAGGCATACAGTTTGGGGCTCCAAAGAGGTCTAGAGTTTGAGGATTTTGAGGCAGAGATTGAGAGATGTGCGGGATTGATAGGACTGTGGGAGGTAGGGTATTCTAGGGGTACAGAATAGCACGAGGTTCTCGGAGTGAAGGGCTGGATGCTCTGGGGGAGAGAGAAGGTGTGGGATTCTGGAGGAGAAAAAATGATGCACTCGGGATTCTTTTGTTGAGAGGGGAAGAGAGAGATCGAGGGAGCGGCGGGGGGAGACTAGCAAATGGGGATTCCATCAATGGGGAGTGTGGGGAGATGGAAAAGAAAGGTTAACACTTGACAGGTTTGTGATTGACTGGTGGAGTCAAAGGATGGGCATGTGTTTTTGGAATGGTTGGTAGGTCGTTATGGGGATCACTGTGTCCTGTCGAGCTGGGAGTAGCAACAGCATGGTGAGCAGTCACAGAGGAGCGCTGCTAAAAATGCAAATCAGACATTGACACTTTAATTTTGTGTCAGGAGCAGACTTTTCACATTAGTCAGCACATTAAGAATTCTGGAGCAGAGGTCAGTGCTGCTGATTGGAAGAAAACAGTGAAGGATATAGGAAGGATTTTGAACTGAGGATGTTTAAACTTTCCTTTGCCATATGTGTCTAATGATATTGAGGGGGAAAAAAAAAAGAAAACTTTTTACTTGGAAGGAAATTTAAACATGGATATTTTAAAAAAATGTTGTACCAAGTTAGCATAATGGGATTACTGCAGGCCAAATTGCATCACCCTGTGCTGCATTTTCTGTAATTTAATACAAGTTGTCTTCTCTGGCTCTGAGCTCAGTGAATGGTCTTAAAAGAGCTGATGTAAAACTGTGTTTAATACAATGCATCCTGTGAGAAGTATCCCAAACACTGAGCCTTTTGCCCTTTGCGCAGCCTCCTGGTTTGTTTCAGATCATTTGGCGCAGAGGTCAACTCTGATGGAGGTTCTCTGTCGCTGCCACTGAATGGAACTTCAGTGAGTCGCTCTTGTTTATTGGTAAAATCAGAGTTCCTCCCAGCTCTAGTTTCCCCTCTGTGAATCGTTCTTCCTCCATTGTTGATCGGAACTTATTACATAAAAATTCTTCCCAAAAATATTTAATTACCGGAGGCAGTAAATGTAGTAACGTTTGCGGAAGTTTTTTGACTGGATACCACATGTTCTGATATCGTGGCTAGAATATTATGCGACATCCACGATTGCATTCAGCTAGGATCTCGTACCAGTTCTGATTTTGCTTGGCTGTAAAACCACTCACTTTTTAACAGAGGGTAGTAAATACTTGCTTTGCCCAATACTAGTGGAAGTATGAAGAACGGAGGCAAACCCAGCTGTAGTCTTAACTGTTTAGGAGGAACAAAGAAAGCTTGCCTTTCCAGTTGGTAGCTTTTGATGTATGTGTAATGTATTAAATATGCATTCTGCCATGGTTAAATTCGTTATTTTGAAAGCAGTAGACTTTATATATGTTCGATACTTGCTTGGTATTTATGATTTTCCACAAGTCTCTCAAGTTCAGAAGAATTGGAAATAATTTGAACATTTGAAAGTTCCCAAATCTGACCTTGTGCACCATATACAAGTTTTAAAGATGCTAGTTCCCATGGACTGACACATAAATATGGCGTACAGCAGGTCAAGAAGGCAGCTCTCCAACACTTTCTGATGGGAAATTAGGGATGGCCGATAGATGCTAGCTTAACCATTGTAGTCTACATCCTGTGAACTAATTTCACAAAATAAAATGCTGGCCCCAGATGTTCAGCTGTGTAGCATGCGACACATACACTGTTAGAGGTTGCTGGACTTGATTAGTTTTAAAGAATACAAACATTTCTTCTAGGGTGATGTGATTAGTTGCTGCCTGTAATGCCCAATTTCAGCCCGAGCACTGGGGAGGCCACCGTGCCCAAGTGAAACATGACTTGCGATAAATTGCTTCGGGCAAATTTGCCATGTATGTGCACCTTTCACTAGAACTTCTTCAAGCAATTGTTGGTGACTTCTTTTAAAAAAAGTGAGAGGATGCATTTTACTAGTGTTTTTAAATAGGAAGTCTTACTGTTCTCATTCTGAGATATTTAATCTTCTGCGGCACAATTCCAAGGCACCAGTACCCTGCTGGTACGTGCTCGAAGTGATTGCACATCGAGTATCAACTTGTAATTCTGCCATAGGGTCACAAAGGTTGTACCTACATCCTTTCTTCATATTCTGTTACACATACACTGTCACCACTGATTTGGGTATCAACCAGGAGCAGCAATTCTGCCCCTTTCTGTTCACCCCTACATCAGTGGCCCTGAGATCAAATGCTAAATTACTATTTTGATTAAAGTCAGACAGTTTAGCACAGATCAGCATTGCAGCCTTAGTCCATGTGGAAGAATTATTTTGAATGCCTGGAAGAAGTGTTATTGTACTAAGTTTTAGAAGGAGAATATTTCAAGTACATGAAAGCTACAGTAAAGTTTCACAAATAGTAAAGAACTGCAGCCGCAAAAATTATGTATCTAAAACATTCTTGAAGTGGCCTATGATCTACTTAAATTAGCTTTGACTTGGATGCAATAATTGACCATGTGCAAAGTTTATCAAAATCTTGGCCTTGAACACTGCAGGTTGTTGATTGAAAATGCCATGGACCTTTTGTAATTCTTCATTGTTATTGCATGTTCACATTTGGTGCTGCCATGTTCAGTAGTAAACTTATCTTTGCATAAAATGTATACAGTCCTTTATTTTACCCCACTGTATGTCAGAAAATACGTGAGATAGGCAATTGATGCAGGCTTGCTCCTTCTTTTTCTGCCTTGATCTGGCAGACTGTAAAATTAAAGCCGAAATGGAAAGGATACCTGTCTGAAACCAGTGAGATCTGCTTTAAATATGCAGATAGACCTGCACTGACATCCAGTTTGTTATTTTAACTTGTGGCTTGAGATGTTGAGTACTGATGGCTGTTTCCACCAGAATCCTTTTGGCTGCCTTCACTTGTCAGGAATTCCGCTTCCAGAACATGTAATTTGCGCCTGTGATTATATTCAGGGGTCTACATACTGTCCACTTTGGCTCAGCAATTGCTTTCCACTGACGTCACTGTTATTTTGATCAATGTTAGTGATGAAGAGGCTGAACCTGACGCCTCCTACTCCCGTTCAAGCACAGGTTGGTTTTGTACTCATTTGTGAATTAAAATCAAGTGCACAAAATCACTATATGCCAGGACCTTTCGTGGCAGTGCACTATTATTATTTGTTACAAATAGATTAATTGTAGGGTTTTTTTAGCTACTGCAGTCTTCAAACTACTTGCTTAATTAAAATCTGTTGCAATTTTGCATGATAAAATCTATTAACTAGAAATAGAAGGGTTAATCAGCGAAAGCATGGGACATGGTCTTAGGCTCAAAAATATTGATAGCATATGCTTATCTGAAGTCAGCTACCATGGCAACAAGACCTATCAGTTTCCATGAAAAAATTGGCTACAGACTTCCCTCACTGCAAGCTCCATCAAATGCCTCCTGTTCTTTTATGCAAACATGCTTCTATAAAAGCCCAAAAATGAATTCTCACAAACTGTTAATTGAAGTGTTTCTTTATTCTGCTTTCAGATAAATTTAAAATGGTACATTATTGGAATATTATTTCTCACATAACTGTTAAAACCTTTCCAGTTAAAATATTGGATCATGTTTTCAGATTTGAAACCATATTTGCTTTTGAATTTGTGGCTTTTCGTGCATACAATTAAGAGCTAATTTATATTTGCAGAGACTACAGGGACGATGATGTTGATGTACTGGTAATGTCTCTGGACTGTTCATCCAGAGAATCTGGCTAATATTCTGGATTCAAATCCCGTTATAGTAACTGCTGGAGTTAGAATTAATAAATTAACTACTCAGTTAGAAAAAGTTGAAATTGAACGTTAGTAAAGACCATCTGACATCAACTTGGGAACTGGAAACAATGCATTCCACGTTCCTATCTACCGCTGAATACTTTGGATTCGTGTTGGCAAGGGAATCAGTCTACCTCTGCCTGAAAACTGTTAACTGACTCTGCCTCCATCAGCATTAGAGGTAATGTTCCAAAGTCTGTCAACAGATGCAGAAAGAAACAAAAAAAAATCTCTCCATCTCTGCTGTAAGAGGCCAACCACTAATCTTTGAACAGTGCCCACTAGTTCTGGATTCACTCACAACCTTTCCATGTTTACCTTGTCGAGACCATTCAGGATCTTGTATACTTCAAACAAATTGGCCCTCAATTTTTAGTCTCCAGTGAAAACAAGCCAGGCATGTCCGACCTTTCCCTGTGGGACAACCTGCTTATTTCTGAAGAACGGTCTAGGCCCGAAACATCAGCCTTCCTGCACTTCTGATGCTGCCTCGAACGTTGTGTTCATCCAGCTCTAAACCTTGTTATCTCAGATTCTCCAGCACTGGCAGTTCCTACTATCTTTGCTTATTCCTAGTATCAGAGTAATCAGCCTTCAATGCATTTACATCTTTCCTTAAATAAGGAGACCAAAAATGTCCACTGTATTTAGGATATGGTCTCAACCATGCTTTGTCCAACAAAAACATATCCTGACTTCTGTGCTCCAATCCCTGTCATTATAAAGGGTAGGACAAAGCTCCTCTTGTTGATGCTGCCATATCCTCCTTTTTTAAATATGGAGGCTTTTGTCAGAATTGCCCTGTAGATGAGTCAGTCACAGAATCATACCTCAGCAGAAATTGTTCTAGATTCTACCACCATCATCCCTGGCTATGCCCTGTTCAGGTTCAGCAGGTGCAGCAGCACAGTGGTGAATAATTGGGAGGGGTTTTCCCTTGGAATCTTCCACATTAACTCCGCACAAGATTTCATGGCACTAGGTCACATGACAATGAGACGACCTACCGATTATGAAGACTGGAGTCTTTGGCACTGTTCTCCTTGGAGAGAAGAAGGCTAAGAGGAGGTCAGATAGAAGAATCTCAAAATCGTGAGGGATCTAGATAGAACAGGTAGGGAGGAACCATCCCTACTTGGAAAAGATCAAGATTAAGAGGACAGAGGTTTAAAGTGATTTGCATTAGTAGCAAATATAATAATATGAGAAAAAGCATTTCCACAATGTGTGGGTTGGGTCTAGACTGTACTGTCTTGAAATGTGGTGGAGGCAGCTTCGATTGAGGCAATCATGAGGGTGAGGGATGATTGTATCCATTCAAATAACATGTAAGGGTAGAGGAATTATAACACTAAGTCATAATGCCAATTAGGAGAGCCATTGCAGACATAATGGGCTGAAGGACTGCCTTCTCTGTTGTGTAATTTTGTGGTGGTCATTGAATGATCCCCTTCAGCTGATGAGTTAGTACTCCTTCATTTTGAATACCTTTTAGAAGCAGCACTGTATATGACAGACACCCAGAGTGAGGCTGTGCAATGGTCTTTGTCAGGAATGGCTACAGGCTAAACTGGACAAATTCTGAAAAGTCCTATCCACCAAATCGGGTCTGCAGCAGTTTGTGAGGGAAAAGTCTACTACACTCAGTCCTTACCAATCAACCAGATGCAGATGCAACTATTGCAGAGATAGGTGTGATCTTGAGCAAGTCCTCCACAATGTGGTGTGGCACCATCACCGTGTTGAATGGGATAAATTCAGAATAGATTTACCATCTCAAACCTAAGCATTCGCACAATGCTGTAGGTCATCAGCATAATTTTATTCAACCATAATGTATCACCTCTCATCTCTCACTATCAACATAATCAAACCAAAGGAGAGAGCCAGAGGGCATGCAGACATTCACAAAAATGAGGGTCAACCTGATGAAGCTGCAATACAAGGTAGCTTGCATGCCAAGCACAGGATGGAGCATCTAATAGAGAAAGTGAAGAGATCCCACCACCTGTGGACCATATTTAAGTCTGTAATCATTCTACATCCAACCGTGAACAAGAGTGGACAATTAATTGACTAACTGGAGGAGGAAACTTCAACAAATTTCACTTCCCCAATAATGGGGGCGCTCAGCACATCAGAGTGAAAGACACGTTTAAACTACTTGCACCTTAGCCTCTTCCTGAAGTGCCTGCATCACAAGGCAAAGGTGATCATAAGAAGGGCCAAAGTCATTTGATATGCAATGAATATGGGACCTGACAACAATCCACCAACAAAATTGCAGACCTGTGCTCCAGAACTAGGTATGCCTCTAGTCAAATTGTTTCAATGCAACAACAATACTAGCAATTTCGTGATGAGGTGGAAAACTGTCCAAATATGACCTGCACACAATAAGCCAGTCAAATCCAATCTGATCTATTACTGCCCCATCAGAATGGAGGATGATCTGTCTTTCATGTTGCCAACATCAAAATCAGTGACACGTTTGATTTTATTCTGGGTAGGTTGGGAAATTCAACGAATGAGGTTGAATTTCTTTTGAGTTCCAAGCATCAGACTGTTCAGTGCAACAATTTTAGCTTGAGATTAATGGTGTTATTCCTTGGGATTCAAGCATAACTTAATTTTGACTTGGTCCCTAAAAATTAGTTGGCATTAATAGTCATACAGCGTGGAAACTGATCCTTTGGCCCAACTCATCCCTGATTTTCAGGTACAAGTATAGTTTATTTGCAAATAGAAATGAGAGTAAAATTGTGATTGTGTGCATTTTTAAATAACAAAATCATAAGCACAATTAATTACAGTTTAGCCGTTAGTGGGAATTCAGTGATAGTAATTGCTATTGATTGTCAAGGAGCAATAATTAGATCCTTACTTGGCACTAGTAAGGTAATGATGTTACTTGCCACTTGTCAGCCCAAGCCTGGGTATTGTTCAAGTCTTGCTGCATTTGGACATGGATTGCTTCAGTACTTTAATTACAAATGATGTTGAACTTTGAGCAATCATTAACGAACATAGGAACAGGAGTGGGCCATTCAGTCTGTGGAGTTTGCTCTGCTATTTTGTATAATCAAGGTTGATTGAACACTTTGGTACCCTTCACCTACAGATCACCATAATCCTTTATATTGATAAACAATAGCCATTGATAAACAAATATTTATCAACCTATACATAAAAATACTCAAAACCTGAACTTCCATTACCCTCTGAGAAAGAAAATTCTACAGATTCACAACCCTTTGAGTAAATAAATTCTTATTTCAGTCCCCATTTCTGGCTTTATGAAGAAGCAGCTAAAAATGGTTGGTCCTAGGACATTACCCTGAGGAATTCCTGCAGAGATGTCTTGGGGTTGAGATTACTGACCATGAAGAACCACACTCCAACCTTGTGAAAGATGGCCGCCCATTGAGTTTTAAACATTGGTGAAATTTCATTTAGTGGGCAATGCAAACTTAAAATCTAAAATTTCTGCCAACCTTTGTGCGTATTCAGAAACTGTTTCACTGTTATCAGGTTTTCTGAAGGCTGAAGAGAAGGCAGAAATAATGCTGGAATAAAGCAGCTTAGTGCCAGCCCGCAAATCCTTAACCTTAACACGTCACGTTAGTAAGTTGAAGTGGTGTTTTTCCAGCCGGAAATAATTGCCACTTCAGTACAGTATTCTGAAATGCTCTTAAGCCTGTGACAAGTCTGTGAAGTATTGGAAGAAGATCATAGAATTACTGCTGTTGTTGCATTAGCTATTGGTTGTTGTTAGTTGCAAATAACCTTCGAGCAGCTGACACAACTCCATGTCTGATTCCCTGCAGATCTGCAGCCTGTGAGCTCCATTGGTCATGGTTGCTGCAGATTAGAAGTGCCAGGTACAATACGTAACTCTTAAAATGCTGAGCCAAACTGGCCCCTGTTGGGGCAGTGATAATGGGAACTGCAGATGCTGGAGAATCCAAGGTAACAAAGTGTGGAGCTGGATGAACACAGCAGGCCAAGCAGCATCTCAGGAGCACAAAAGCTGACATTTCGGACCTAGACCCTTCATCGGAGAGGGGGATGGGGAGAGGGAACTGGAATAAATAGGGAGAGAGGGGGAGGCAGAACAAAGATGGAGAGAAAACAAGATAGGTGGAGAGGAGAGTATAGGTGGGGAGGTAGGGAGGGGATAGGTCTGTCCAGGGAAGATGGACAGGTCAAGGAGGCGGGATGAGGTGGTAGGTAGGAAATGGAGGTGCGGCTTGAGGTGGGAGGAAGGGATGGGTGAGAGGAAGAACACGTTAGGGAAGCAGAGACAGGCTGGGCTGGTTTTGGGATGCAGTGGCGTGCAGCTTGTCCCCTCCCCCCACTGCATCCCAAAACCAGCCCAGCCTGCCTCTGCTTCCCTAACGTGTTCTTCCTCTCACCCATCCCTTCCTCCCACCTCAAGCCGCACCTCCATTTCCTACCTACCACCTCATCCCGCCTCCATGACCTGTCCATCTTCCCTGGACAGACCTATCCCCTCCCTACCTCCCCACCTATACTCTCCTCTCCACCTATCTTGTTTTCTCTCCATCTTTGTTCTGCCTCCCCCTCTCTCCCTATTTATTCCAGTTCCCTCTCCCCATCCCCCTCTCCGATGAAGGGTCTAGGTCCGAAATGTCAGCTTTTGTGCTCCTGAGATGCTGCTTGGCCTGCTGTGTTCATCCAGCTCCACACTTTGTTATCCTAGCCCCTGTTGGCTTTGATCACCCACCCATGCCATCTGCTACATAAATTACTCGAGGGCTTGTGATGTTACCTAAAGTTAATGTCACATTATAACTCATCACTGTTCTGTATATCGAGTTTAATCTATTATGTCTGCAGTCTTTGGTGAAGATGAGTGCGAAGTGCCATGTAATACCTCTGGTGCAGGCTTAGTAACTTGGTATTCTTCAGTCGCAGCCTTGGTGCTACAAGAAAGTTTGTTTGAGGAAGTTTCCAATGTAGGGCATTGTGATACTAACAGAAATATTCTAGACAAAAATTGGCATAAAGGCTTTTAAAGCCAAAAGTGGCTGTTTAGAACAAAAAGTGGATATGTTTTAAGAAGTTGGTAAGAGCCTTCAACACCTTTTTGACTAATTGGATTGTCAAGTTTGTTTTGTTGTACTACATGGGAATCAAGGATTACAACTTAGTATGTCATTCAATGCTTGCATTACTGCCAGGAAATCATGAGCAAAATTACATTTATATATTTAATTTACACATCTGTGAAACTTCCAAAATGCATGTGTTGCAGAAAATGGATTGAGATTTAGAGCTGTGCTCCATTTTCAAATGGTGTTTATTCAATTTATACCTTTTCAGTTGAGAAAGTCAAATCAGTGTATATCAACTTGTCTGAGCAATGCAGTATTATATTGTCAATTATCAGCAAAATGGCATGTGCTAGCTTATTGATTATAAAATATAAAGTGCATTATGACTTTTAAAATACTGTGCTGGTTGCCTTTTTTAAATTGAATCCTTCTAGCTCAAGTTGAATTTTTCTTTCATTTTATTGGTTTAAATTGGAAATAGACTGAATTATTAAAATGTTTTGGAACTTAACATTGAAAAAGGACCATGTGATGTTTTGGAAGGTTCTCCCACCCCCTAACAATTAGCATCTATAAAATTCTGTTGAAGATCCAAGGTTGAAGCTTTCTGGAGAAACTGGGAAAAAAAAACGAGGAGACAAAACGCATTGCTTCCATTTTCTTGTGAATTTCTTGTCAAAATACTGACCTCTAGATCAGTATTCAAGTTTGAACCCTGTCCTGTCTTTGTCTGTTGTTGAACTTCAGCCTTGTTCAACTTTTGGTTTGATTTTCTTCCACATCGATCAGCAATCATGGTCTGGGTGGCCTTGTTTTTGCTTCAGACCTTAAAAGACACTTGAGCTGTACATGGGAGTATTCTCTACATTTGCCAGAATTCAAATCCAAGACTACCCCTTGTTGGGAGTCTGACACTGCAAGTAATGACGAGACTCTGGATTTGTGTATCTAGATGTATAATTGAAGTAAAGCTGAAAGAACTGTCGATGCAGGAAATCGGAAACCAAAACTGAAATTGTTGCAAAAGCTTGGCAGCATCTGTGGAGAGAGAAATCAGAGTTAGTGTGTGTGTGTGTGTGTGTGTGTGTGTGTGTGTTTGAAGTGTCTGATTTTTGTGAATGTTATTTCTCTAAAGTGTGAAGGAAGGCATTTTAAATTTGCCCTTCCTCCTAATGGTTGAGAGTAGCTTTGTAGAGAGGTCTGGGAAACAGACAGTGATTTCCTGTTTGAACAAGAATGCACAGACATTGAGGGAAATTTAACATAAAACAACTTTGATATCAAAGCATAAAATGCTTTCCATTCTCATATTATGGCAAGATATGTGGAGAGAAACCGTGTTCACATTTTAGGTTTATGCCTATGCATTGGAACTGGCAAAAGTTAGAGATGGAAAAGTTTTGAGCAAAGTTTGGATGGGGCAAAGAAAGAACAAAGTTCTGTAATGGGGTGAAAGTCACCAGTGATTGAATGGCTTGAGCTAGTTTTCCAAATCAAAAGGGATAGCGAGGAAGTAGGAAAAGAAGCAAAACCTGCCGAGAATAGATGTGCTACTGACAGCAACAAAAAAAAGGGGGAAATCAAAACTTGCAAAGAAAAGGAAACAAAATTGTCAAGAGATAATCATGGGAAATGATTGAACTCTGTTGATTTTAGAAGGCTGTGAAGTACCAAATTGAAAGATGAGGTACCGTTCTTCAAGCTTCTGTTGAACTTCACTGGAACAGGACAGTGGCCAAAGGTGGAGATGATTACCTGAGATCAAGGTGGAGTATCAAATTGTCAGGTCTCCAGAAGGTTGGGGTCATGTTTGCATATTCTGAAGGAAGGTGTTTTTCAAGGCGGTCACCCAATCTGTTTGTGGGTCTTCCATGCAAACGAAACAACATTTTGAATAATGAATGCAAGATAGGAACAAGTACACAAAATCACTGCTTCACCTGTCTGGGGCCTTGGATGGTGAGGCAAGAGCTGTTTAAAAAGACAGTTGTACATCTCCTGTGTTTGCTTAAAAAATGCTGTGGGAAGGAGTGATATAGGAGTGGACCAGGGTGCCATGGATGAATGATTCCTTTGGAACTCTGGATAAAGAGGAAGGCATACTTGATGTCAATGTGCTGGAGGTAATGGAAAAACTGAAAATGGTCTGTTGAATATGAATGGTCATTGGTGCAAAGTGAGGACACTTGAGATCCCTCTCACAGTTCTGGATGAAGGGGAAGGGTTTGACGGCAAAAGTGTGAGAAATGGCAGATGCGGCCAAGTGTCTAGTTAAGTATGAGAGTGGTGGTGGGTGGAACTGAATTCTTGGTTGAGGGGGAAAAAGGCAACATTTCAGAAATGCTGTTGTGAAAAGTTGCATGATCATGACTGATGCAATGGAGATGGTAGAACAGGGGGAAAGGAATGGAGCCCTTGCAGAGTGTAAAGCAGTATACTGGAGGTAGCTGCGGGAGTCTCTGAGCTTCTAATGAAAGCCTATTTTCCCAGTTCTGATGAAAGGTCTCAGACCTGAAATGTTAACTGTGATTCTTTCCACAAATACTGCCAGAACCTGCTTCAAATTCCTGAGCATCATCTGTTTTTATTTCCAATTTCCAGCATGTGTAGTGTTCTCATTGTCAAGTGTCGTTTAAGCCTGGCCTGTCTTGGTTTAGTGTAACTTTAACATAGTCACAAGGTAGAAGCCAAAGTACAGCAATATTTTATAGGCCAATTTGAGACAAAAAGTCTCTGGAGAATTTCTTGTCCAATTGCCAGAGATAAGTAAGTTTCTGGAGACCACTGTGACACAAATCTCAATGACCCACTGTTCTTGTTTTGTTGATGTGTTTGCTACAGATGTTGCGCTGCAAATGGTGTTTTGCTGTTTTCACTCCAGTGGCTAATAGCTTTAGAATTATGATTCTTTTTCATTTTGTGGCATATAATAACAGCAGTAGTAGTTTACAAATTACAATTTTTGCTTTCTGCCTTAGGATACCAAGATTGCCTCACTGGAGAGAAATATTAGGGATTTAGAGGATGAAATTCAAATGTTGAAGACTAATGGAGCTCTGAGTAATGAAGATCGGGAAGAAGAGCTTAAACAGATGGAAGTTTACAAGAGTCATTCAAAGTTCATGAAAAATAAGGTGATTATTATTTTTGAATAAATGTAAGATTTCTGAGTGATCACATGGGCAAATACCATGTTGAGGCTTCTTTCTTTTGTTGTTTCAATCACAGATGCTGTTAAACTTGCTTTAGCCAGTTAGTAAGGAAAGTGACCAGAAGTCAATTTTTACTTAGTGTTTGATTTATCCATGAAGTGAAACATTCCAAATACTATATTCTAACCTGGTTATAACCTTCTAACACTCCCAGCAGTGCAAATAAATATTTCTTTATACTCTTTCAAAAAACAAGTGAACTTGAAAATCAGATTAATTTATTAGCAGAAGTACTGTCCCTTTTGAAGGGCCAAAGTTTAAAGCAAGCTTAGAGTTTAAATTAAGATCGGAGAGAACAGAGAACATAGAAAAGTACAGCACAGTACAGGCCCTTCGGCCTACGATGTTGTGCCGTGGATCAATCCTAATCCAAAAATAAAATAACCTAACCTACATTCCCCTCAATTCACTGCTGTCCATGTGCATGTCCAGCAGTCGCTTAAATGTCACTAATGACTCCGCTTCCACGACTACCGCTGGTAAACTATTCCATGTGCTCACAACTCTCTGGATGAAGAACCTCCCTCTGACGTCTCCTCTATACCTTCCTCCTAACACCTTAAAACTCTGACCCCTCGTGGCAGTCAGTCCTGCCCTGGGGAAAAGTCTCTGGCTATCGACTCTATCCATGCCTGTCATTACCTTGTACACCTCGATCAGGTCACATCTCTTCCTCCTCCTCTCCAGAGAGAAAAGTCTGAGCTCAGTCAACCTTTCCTCGTAAGACAAGCCCTCCAATCCAGGCAGCATTCTGGTAAACCTCCTTTGCATCCTCTCCAAAGCCTCCACATCTTTCCTATAATAGGGCGACCAGAACTGGACACAATATTCCAATTGTGGTCACACCAGGGTTTTATAGGGCTGCAGCATAACCTCGCAGCTCTTAAACTCGATGCCCCTGTTAATGAAAGCCAAAGCACCATATGCTTTCTTAACAACCTTATCCACCTGGGTGGCAACTTTGAGGGAGCTATGCACTTGAACACCAAGATCCCGCTGTTCCTCCACATTGCCAAGAATCCTGCCTTTAATCCTATATTCAGCATTTAAGTTCGACCTTCCAAAATGCATCACTTCACATTTATCCAGGTTGAACTCCATCTGCCATTTCTCAGCCCAGCTCTGCATTCTGTCAATGTCTCACTGAAGCCTGCAATAGCCCTCGATACTATCAACGGCACCTCCAACCTTTGTGTCATCAGCAAACATACTAACCCACCCCTCAACCTCCTCATCCAAGTCATTTATAAAAACTACAAAGAGCAGAGGCCCAAGAACAGAACCCTGTGGGACACCACTCAGCACTGACCTCCAGGCAGAATACTTACCATCTACAACCACTCTCTGCCTCCTGTCAGCCAACCAATTCTGAATCCAGACAGCCAAATCTCCCTGTATCCCATACCTCCTGACCTTATGAATGAGCCTGCCGTGGGGAACCTTATCAAATGCCTTGCTGAAAGTCCATGTACACCACATCCACTGCTCGACCCTCATCAACCTGTCTTGTGACCTCCTCAAAGAACTGTAAATTTGTGAGGCCTAGATAGAGTCGATAGCCAGAGACTATTTCCCAGGGCAGAAATGGCTAGCACGAGAGGTCATAGTTTTAAGCTGGTTGGAGGAAAGTATAGAGGGGATGTCAGAGGCGGGTTCTTTACACAGAGAGTTGTGAGAGCATGGAATGCGTTGCCAGCAGCAGTTGTGGAAGCAAGGTCATTGGGGTCATTTAAGAGACTGCTGGACATGCATATGGTCACAGAAATTTGAGGGTGCATACATGAGGATCAATGGTCGGCACAACTTTGTGGGCTGAAGGGCCTGTCCTGTGCTGTACTGTTCTATGTTCTATGACCTGCCCCCCTCAAAGCCATGCTGACTCCCTTCAATCACGCTATGCTTTTCCAAATAGTCATAAATCCCTCAGAATTCTTTCCAAAACCTTGCTGACCACAGACGTAAGACTGGCTGGTCTGTAATTTCCAGGGATATCCCTATTCCCTTTCTTGAAAAGAGGAACAACATTTGCCTCCCTCCAATCTTCCGGTACGACTCCCGTGGAGAGTGAGGAAGCAAAGATCTCCACCAGCGGCTTAGCAACCTCCTTTCTCGCTTCCCGGAGCATCCTAGGATAAATCTGGTCTGGCCCTGGGGACTTATCAATCTTAATGTTCAATAAAATTTCCAGCACATCAACTTCCTCAATCCCAATCTGTTCTAGCCTGTTTTCCTGCTCCTCAAAGTTCTCATTCACAACAAGGTCCCTTTACTTGTGAAAACTGAAGCGAAAAACTCATTTAGGGCTTCCCCTATTTGCTCAGAGTCCACATGCAAATTCCCTACGCTACCCCTGATCGACCCTACCTTCTCCCTGATCATTCTCTTATTCCTCACGTATGAGTAAAATGCCTTCGGGTTCTCCCTAATCCTTCCTGCCGAGCCTTTTTCGTGCCCTCTCCTGGCCCTTTTCAGTCCACTTTTGAGCTCCTTCCAAGCAAGCCTGTAATTCTCTAAAGCTGTGCAAGACCCTTGGTTCCTCCACCTTATGTAAGCTGCCTTTTTCTTTTTGACGAGAAGCATCTCTGTTCCCGTCATCCAAGGCTTCTTAATCTTACCCCTTCTTACCTGTCTCAGAGGAACAAATTTATGCATCACTTGCAACAACTGCTCCTTGAACAGTCTCCACGTGTCTGTTGTGCCCTTTCTGTGGAAGAATTGCTCCCAATTTGTTCTTCTCAACTCGTGCCTGATAGTGTCATAGTTTCCTTTTCCCCAGTTAAATATCTTCCCCTGGTAACTGCTGCTTCTCCATGGCTATGGTAAATGTGAGGCTGTTGTGGTCACTGTCACCAAAGTGTTCTCCCAACGTGAGATCTGACACCTGTCCTGGCTCATTGCCGAGCACCAAATCCAAAATGGCCTCTCCCCTCATCGGCCTGTCCACATACTGAGTAAGGAAAGCCTCCTGAACACACCTGACAAAAACAGCTCCATCCAAACCAACTGCACTAAGCAGGTTCCAATCAATATTGGGAAATTTGAAGTCACCCATAACAACAACCCTGCTATGTTTGCACTTTTCAACAATCTGCCGGCCTATGAGTTCTTCGATCTCCCTACTGCTGTTTAGGGGTCTGTAGAAAACCCCCAATGAGGTGTCTGCTCCCTTGCTGTTCCTAACTTCCACCCATACTGACTCAGTCGACAAACCTTCCTCGGCAACCTTCATTTCTCTTGCTCTGATGCACTCTCTGATTCGCAACGCTACACCCCCTCCTCTTTTTTTCCCCCCCTTCGCTGTTCATTTTAAATGTTCTAAACGCTGGAACATCTGGCAACCATTCCTGCCCCTGTGAAACCTACGTCTCCGTTATGGCCACAACATCATAGCACCAGGTACTGATCCATGCTCTAAGTTCGTCACTCTTATTTCTGACACTCCTTGCGTTAAAGCAGACACATTTTAACCGATCCTTACGTTCCACCACATGAAAAACCTTCCTGGTAGATTCACTGCATCCTGCCACTGCCTCCATATTTTGGGAGAGATTGTACCTACCAGTCATGGAAGGTCTGAAGCTTACTAGTAGAAACAACATGCTCCCAACTCTCTGCCACCCTTGCATGGACATAACTATGGAAGGGAGGTAGGCAGATAGGGGTAGAGTAATGATCCTGTCTGCACTGCCTGGTCTTGTTAATAGCCACATGTATTCGACCCAGGAGCAGAACCATGTGGAGATCCTCTAATGTGCTTGTCCCTGTCTTATACTGGGTTTCTAAATATAAGGGTGGCTTTGAAGTTCAGGCAAAAATTGTAGAGCATCCCCTGCAAAAATGAAAGGTGGGCTACAATTCAGCACAACTTAGAAATGCATGGTGCACAGACTACAAAAAAGCATAGACTGCCTGGGAATCCATAAATTATCCTATCCTCCTCTTAGTGTCTGCAGCCTCCTCCATACCAGATCCCTGACGGTAAAGGGCAGGCTGCCTGTGTAGAATACCCTTAAATGTCTCTTTATGCTCTTTTAAAGTGAACAAAGTTAAAAGTGAGCAGTGCCCTAAAGGGGCTCTGTAACAAAAATAAAAACGTCTAAAACCAAAATTTTAGATTTCACTTTTGAGTGGAAATAATGTCCTGCAGTCCCTCTGAGATTCACTGGTTAGGGAGGGCCTCATATGTACCCGTGGAAACTGTGCGCTCCCTTTCCAAGGATATCTGATGCAGATGTAACTAAAAAAGAGAGATAGGTAGTTAGGGCTAACTACCCCTTCCATGGCCTACTGCTTGGACCTGTTCTAGGTTACCTTGGCCAGGCTCTAAAGTAGACCCACAAGGAGATCTGCCTGTGCTCCTCGGCACAAGGTGATCCAAGGTTGGGTATGGGAGACTGAAACACGAGCAGACATGCAAGTAAAAAACTTGTGAAAAGGGGACTGTGGCCTATCACACCTGCATACATGTGAGTAGACTCCACAAGATTGCAGAAAAAGCAGCTGGTTTGGGACTCCGTGAAAACCATCTCAAATGTTTATTGCGCAGCACCACTGCATAAAACACCCCCTCTACCAAATTCCTGATCGCAAAAGCAAGGGCCTCTACCTGGAGACTTCTCATAGAGTTATACAATATGGAAGTGCACCCTTCAGTCCAACTCATGCCAATCTGGTTTCCCAAACCAAACTAGTCCCATTTGCTTGTGTTTGGCCCATAGGCCTCTAAAACTTTCCTATCCATGCATCTCTCCAAATGTCTTTTAAATGTTGTAACTGTACCTGCACCTATTGCATCACCTGGTAGCTCATTCTATTCAGGTGCCACCCTCTGTGGAAAAAGTTGTCCCTCGGGTTGCGTTTAAATCTATCCCCTCTCACCTTAAACCTGTGCTCTGTAGTTCTGGACTCCCCTTGGCCAATCACCTTTTCTCGCCCCACATGATTTTATAAACTTCTATAAGGTCACTTATCAATCTCCTATTTATCACGTAAAAAAGTCACAGCCTCTTCACCTCTGTTCTACCTCAAACTTCCTTGTAGATTTTTTTTCTGCACTCTTTCTAGTTTAAAAGCATTCTTCCCATGGCAGGGTGACTAGAATTGTACACAGTATCTCAAATGTGGCCTCACTGATGCCTTGTGCATTCGCAATGTCATGTTCCAACTCCTATTCTCAATTTTCTGACCAATGAGGGCAAGTGTATCAAAAGCCGCCTTTGCCACTCTGTCTAACTGCAATGCCATGTTCAAGGAACTTGTGAACCAGCACATATCGGTCCCTCTGTTCAACAACAGTCCAAGTGTGTCTTTTGATGATTAAATCAACAATTGAATTTATTAAGAAACCCAGTTAATAGGATCAGTTAATTCCAAAGATGAAGAAAGGTCCTCAGGGGAGGCAGGGGCGGCCATGACTGACGAGGGAAGTTAAGGACTGTATAAAGATAAAAAAGAAGTAGTATAACATAGCAAAGATGAGCGGGAGGCCGGAGGACTGGGAAAGTTTTAAAGAGCAACAGAGGATAACTAAGAAGGCAATACGTGGAGAAAAAATGAGGTACAAAGGCGCACTGGTCAAAAATATAAAGGAGAATAGTAACAACTTTTTTAGGTATGTGAAAAGAAAAAAAATGGTTAAGACTAAAATTGGGCCCTTGAAGACAGAAATGGGTGAATTTATTATGGGGAACAAGGAAACGGCAAAAGAGTTGAATAGGTACTTTGCTTCTGTCTTCCCAAGTGAAGACAGATCCAATGTCCTAGATGTTACAGTGGCTGAAGGACCTAGGGGAATGGATGAACTGAAGGGAATTTATATTAGGCAGGAAATGGTGTTGGATAGACTGTTCGGTCTGAAGGCTGATAAGTCCCCGGGACCTGATGGTCTGCATCCCAGGGTACTTAAGGAGGTGGCTCTGCAAATCGTGGACGCATTGGTAATTATTTTCCAATGTTCTATAGATTCAGGATCAGTTCCTGCAGATTGGAGGGTGGCTAATGTCTCACTTTTCAAGAAAGGAGGAAGAGAGAAAACGGGGAATTGTAGACCGGTTAGCTTGACGTCAGTGGTGGGAAAGATGCTGGAGTCAATTATAAAAGATGAAATTATGAATCATTTGGATAGCAGTAACAGGATAGGTCAGAGTCAGCATCGATTTATGAAGTGAAAATCATGCTTGACTAATCTTCTGGAATTTTTTGGGATGTAACTATGAAGATGGACAAGGGAGAGCCAGTGGATGTAGTATACCTGGACTTTCAGAAAGCCTTTGATAAAGTCCCACATAGGAGATTGGTGAGCAAAATTAGGGCACATGGTATTGGGAGCAAAATACTGACTTGGATTGAAAATTGGATGGCTGACAAGAAGCAAAGAGTAGTGATAAACGGATCCCTTTCGGAATGGCAGGCAGCGACCAGTGACATTCCACAAGGTTTGGTGCTGGGACGGCAGCTATTTACAATATACATTACAGATATAGATGAAGGCATTAAAAAGTAATATGAGCAAATTTGCTGATGACACAAAGCTGGGTGGCAGGGTGAAATGTGAGGAAGATGTTATGAGAATACAGTGTGACTTGGACAGGCTAGGTGAGTGGACGGATGCATGGCAGATGCAGTTTAATGTGGATAAATGTGTGGTTATCCACTTTGGTGGCAAGAACAGGAAGGCAGATTACTATCTCAATGGAGTCAAGTTAGGTAAAGGGGAAGTTCAACGAGATCTGGGTGTTCTTGTACAAAAGTCAATGAAAGCAAGCATGCAGGTACAGCAGGCAGTGAAGAAAGCTAATGGCATGCTGGCCTTCATAACAAGAGAAATTGAGCATTGGAGCAAAGAGGTCCTTCTGCAGCTGTACAGGGGCCTGGTGAGACCGCACCTGGAGTATTGTGTGCAGTTTTGGTCTCCAAATTTGAGGAAGGACATTCTGGCTATTGAGGGAGTGCAGCGTAAGTTCACGAAGTCAATTCCCAGAATGGCGGGACTATCGTATGTTGAAAGATTGGAGCAACTGGGCTTGTATACATTTGAGTTTAGGAGCATGAGAGGGGATCTGATTGAGACATATAAGATTATTAAGGGATTGGACAATCTGGAGGCAGGTTTCCGTTGATGAGTGAGTCCGAAAATAGAGGACACAGTTTAAAAATAAGAGGTAGGCCATTTAGAACAGAGTTGAGGAGAAACTTCTTCACCCAGAGAGTGGTGGATATATGGAATGCGCTGCTCCAGACGGCAGTGGAGGCCACTTCTCTGGATAGTTTCAAGAAAGAGATAGATAGAGCTCTTAAAGATAGTGGAATCAAGGGTTATGAGGATAAGGCAGGAACAGGGTATTGATTGTGGATGATCAGCCGTGATCATAATGAATGGTGGTGCTGGCTCGAAGGGCCGAATGGCCTACTCTTGCACCTATTGTCTATTGTCTATTGTCTATTTTGTTGTTTAAAACTGACAGAAGATGTTTAATTAGTCGTCTTGGTAATCATTTTTATTTTATGTTGTGATCATTAGTGTGACAAGAGCAAAAATAGAAATTTACGGTAAAATGAAGACATGTTACAATTATGGATGGGTGTACAAATAACTGGAAAAGGATAAAATAGTTGCCAAGTTTCTTGTGCATTATTCTATCAAAATGGCTGTGGCTGGAGCAGGGATATTTTTCCCAAAAACAATTTTCAAAGAATAAACAAGATTTGTAAGGAGATCTCTGCTCATCTGTTAGAATAGTAGGGTTGTAATGGTAGGGCATTTTAAGTTTCGAAACATAGACTGGCACTGCCATAGTGTTAAGGGCTTGGATGGAGGGGAATTTAAGTGTGTATACAAAAATTTTCGGATTCAGTACGTGAAGGAGAAGGAGCAAAACTTGACCATCTCTTGAGGAAATAAGGCAGGGCAAGTGTCTGAGGTGTCAGTGGGGAAGCACTTTGAGGCCAGTGGTCATTTCTATTAGTTTTAAAATAGTTATGGAATAGGATATTTCTGATCTTAAAAATTAAGATTCTAAATTGGAGGAAGACTAATTTTGATAGTATTAGGCAATAACTTGCAGAAGTTGATTGGGGAGTGGTGGTGGCTATTCACAGGTAAAGGGATGGCTGGAAAGTTGGAGGCCTTCAAAAATGAGATAATGAGAGTCCAGAGATGGTATGTTCCTGTTAGGGTGCATGGTAGGTGTATGGGATGCTGGTTGACTAGAGAAATTGAGGCCGTAGCCAATAAAAAGACAAAAGCATCTATCAGGTATAGACAGCTCGGATCAAGTGAATCCCTATGAAGCGTACAAAAGTGGTAGGAATATATTTGAGGAATATCAGGAGGGCATAAAGGGAGGCATGAGATAACTTTGGCAAATACAGCTAAGGAGGATCCACACAGATTCTACAGAAGATTGTGTGCACAATCCAGACCATCACGGAAGCCAGCCTTCCATCCGTGGACTCTATTTACATAGCTCGCTGTAGCAGAAAGGCAGCCAACATCATCAAAGCCCCATTGCATCTGGTAACGACCTCCTACAACCTCATCCGTTAGGCAGGAGGGACAGAAGCCTGAACATGCTGCTTGGCCTGCTGTGTTCATCCAGCTTCACACTTTGTTATCTTGAACACACGCACAAGCAGGTTCAGGAACAGCTTCTTTCCGGCTGTCATCAGACTGTTGAATGGAGTCTAGCCTCAAATAAATTTAACCTGCAATGTTACCTGAATGTCACTAAGTCTTTTTGCTCTGGACATCCTTTGCTTGCCGTGATCTGCCTGTACCACTTGTAAACAAAGCATTTTTCTGAATTTTGGGGCACATGACAATAAAATCAATCAACCAATCAGTCAAATGAGTAATCAAGGAGAAAATAGGGCTTCTTAAAGATCAGCAAGGCCACCTATGTGTGGAACCGCAAAGAAAAGGTGACTTATTTAACAAGTATTTCAAATCAGTATTTATTGTGGAGAAGGATCTGGAAACGAGAGAACTTTGAGAAATAAATCGTGGTATCTTGAAAAATGCACATGTTACAGAAGAGGTGGTGTTGGGAGTCTTAAAACACAGGTTGATAAATCCCTGGGACCTGATCAGGTGTACCTGAGAACTTTGTGGAACGTTAGGGAAGTGATTGCTGGGCCCCTTGCTGACATATTTGTATCGTCAATCGCCACAGATGAGGTGTCAGAAGACTGGAGGTTATCTAATGTGGTGTCATTATTAATGTAAGGTGGAAAGGAAAACCCAAGAAGCTATAGGCTGGTGAGCCTGTCATCGATGGTGGGTAAGTTGTTGGAGGGAATCCTGACGGACAGGATTTACATACATTTGGAAAGGCAAGGACTGATTAGGGATAGTCAGCATGGACTTGTGTGTGGGAAATCATGTCCGACTAACTTGGTTGAGATTTTTTTGAAGAAGATGATTGAAGGCAGAGTGGTCGATGTTGTCTATATGGACTTCAGTAATGTGTTCAACAAGGTTCCACATGATAGACTGATTAAAAAGGTGGGTTCCAGGGAGAACTAGCCATTTGGATATAGAACTGGCTTGAAGTTAGCAGACGGAGGGTGGTGGTGGAGGGTTCCTTTTCAGACTGGAAGCCTGTGTCCAACGATGTGCAGCAAGGATCGGTGCTGTTCCACTGTTTTCATTTATATAAATTATTTGGATGTGAATACAGGAGGTATGGTTAGTAAGTTTGCAGATGACATGAAAATTGGTGGTTTATTGGACAACAGTGAAGGTAACCTCAGAGTACAACAGGACCTCGACCTCGACTCAATGGACAAGTGGGTCGAGGAGTGGTAGATGGAGTTTAATTTAGATAAATGTGAGATGCTGCATTTTGGAAAGGCAAGACTTGTACACTTAATGGTAAGGTCTTGGGAAGTGTTGCTGAACAAAGAGGCCTAGGGGTGCAGGTTCATTGTTCTTTTAAAATGGAGTCCCGGTGCGTTTTGGTTTTATTGGTTGGTGCATTGAGTTTAGGATTTGGGAGGTCATGTTGTGCTGTATGGTATATTTGCTTAGGCCACTTTTGGAATATTTTGTCCAATTCTTGAAGCCCTGCTATTGGCAGGATGTTGTGAAACTTGAGTGTGTGCAAAAAGATTTACAAGGATGTTGCCTGGGTTGTGGTTTTGAGGCAGAGGAATGTTTTATCTGGTGCACTGAAGGCTGAGGTTCATACAATTGTAAAGGGAATGGATAGTGTAAATCGTCAAGGTTTTTTTTCCCTGGGGTAGGGGAGTCCAGAACTAGAAGACATAGGTTAAAGGTGAGAAAGGAAAGATTTAAAAGGGACCTAAGGGGCAATATTTTCACACACAGGGTTGTGTCTGTTTGGAATGAGCTGCCAGAGGAGTTGATGGAGACTAGCACAGTTAAAACATTTTTAAAAGGCACCTGGATGGGTACATGAATAGGAAGGGTTTAGAGAGATATATGCCAAATGCTGGCAAACGGGACTAAATTAATTTAGGATATCTGGTTGGCATGGATGAGTTCAGCTAAAGGGTCTGTTTCTATGCTGTATGTGTCTATGACTTCATAATTGGGCTAATTGAATTGAAAGCAAGGTTAGGATTAGAGTTAATCACAGGGTCTAAGAAGGTAAATATAATTGAGAAAGTGGCATAGCAATTGAACTTGAAAGAACAGCAATGCAAGCCTGCTTGATGAATTATTTGAGTAGCAAGTATTCCTTTGCAGATAGAGCAACTTGAACTAGAAACAGAAATTGAAATCTTAATGCTTGAACTTGAAAGAGAGCACAAACGAAGAAAGAGAAAGAGCTCATCAGCGGGAGGGAACAGAAAACAAAAGAGCAGCTCAAGCCAGGAGAAAAGATGGTGGGAAGTTAACATCCTTTTCCTTGATTCTTTATTTAGCTAACCCTGTCTGTTTCAGCCTCACATTATTGTTCAAATAAGAATCAAAAGAACTTTGGATGCTGTAAATCAGGAACAAAAACAAAGTTGCTGGAAAAGCTCAGCAGGTCTGGCAACATCTGTTGTGATCAGACCCGAAACGTTAGCTCTTTTATTTCTCCTCCACAGATGCTGCCAGACCTGCTGAGCTTTTCTAGCAATTTTGTTTTTGTTTCACATTATCGTTCCTTGGTTTTAACCAAATATTGGTGGTCTAGCACTTTTAAAGTATACTCCTTCCACTAAGATCAAATATGTTTAACAACGCTTGGCAATCTTTCCACTTTCTTAGGAGCAGCTGCATTACACATCTGGCTATAGCCATGACACCTACAGAATGGACCAAATCCAAACTTTTATTTAAATCTTTTATGAATTTGTGTGCTGCCTGAGCCCAGAAAAACATTCCAGAATCTTCTATCTGAATTCATGACAGGTCATAATATTGTTCATCCATAAACTCTCCAAATGTAAACAAAACATGTTTTAAAAGTGTCTTTCTGACTTTTTTAAACCATAGCTACGGAAATACTCACAAGTTAATCATTAAACTCCTTTCAACACATAGTTCTCCCATATGCTTTAAATTCAAAATTCCAAATTCAAAAGTGAATAATTTTTAAAATATATATGAATGGCACATCTTGCAATGCACATGTAATGCATTTTAATTGAAGTGCGATGTAGCTGCATGCTAAAAATAAATAAAAATATTTTGTTGCGGCTGATTGAGGAGTTTAAAAGGAACAGGGCTAATTCACCCCATCTCACCCGATTGTAACAGTATACAGTCTGCAGGTGGTTAACAGGGTGAGGGCTGATTTATTGAATTGTCAGATTTTTTGAAGAACGAGCAAATTACTTGATGTTTCTCTATTTTCATCACCGTTTAAACAGGCACTGTATTCTTGGAAACAACAGTAAAATCTAAAACAAATAAGAATCGTCAATGCCTCATATGATTCCATACTGATTCTGTGCACTTGTCAATTCATATATGTGTTATAATGTCTTCAACCTTGGCAAGGTAAAATATGAACAAGCTAACTGGGTTGTAACCAAGGCGTTGATCTTTTTGTTTACAGAATTTGAATACTGTGCTCATAAAATGAATGCTGGATGAAGTAGAAAGATTGTGACAGATTAGTGATAACCAAGCCCCTGAAAACATTGCCTCAGGCTATGCATTTTTGTCATTCTTTATATGCTATCTCTGAATCAAAAAAATGCAAAGTGCTATTAACCTTTGAACTGCAGTAACTGGGCAAACTAACCCATAA
Source organism: Stegostoma tigrinum (assembly GCF_030684315.1). Taxonomy (NCBI): domain Eukaryota; kingdom Metazoa; phylum Chordata; class Chondrichthyes; order Orectolobiformes; family Stegostomatidae; genus Stegostoma; species Stegostoma tigrinum. The sequence goes on along the minus strand of NC_081364.1, from coordinate 32,116,271 downwards.
GAAAGACTTTTACTTTTGAAAACTAATTTTAAAATACTAATATTCTGATATGCTTGTCATTGTCTACCTAAAATTTTATAAAAAGAACTTTCAACAAAATGAACCAATCTTGTCCCTTGTCAACACAGGAATGTTTTTATGAATCTTCACAAAGCTCTTTCACTAGATCCATCCATAATTAATTTTTGTGTTATGAGTTCTAAAATACATTACAAATCCCTCCTTTCAACTGGTGACCTTTTGAGGTGGAAGTATTATGTTTTTTTCTGCCCTTAAATGTTTTCTGCCATAAAAGGCCTGTGTTCAGGTCATATAAAAATAATTGATTGGGGGGAAAAAAAAGGAATCTGATGACCAGTATGTGTAGAACAAAGGCCTTTTCATTGAATTTATTTTGGGTGCAAATAATCTCTTGTTGCTTCAGTCTCCGAATATCTGCTTGGGGAAATGATGAGCCTTAAGTTCCATTGTTTATGCCTTAAGTTCTCTTCACACTAAATTGGCATAAAAATGATATGTATGTACACTTCAAAATTATAAACTTTACGTTTATGTACCGACCCTGTCAACATTTCTGATTATAAATACTTACGTTCACGTTTTATAGTGGGACTGGCCATGTAAACTTATGTTCAATTGCCCCTTCAAGGCGTGGAAGTACCAACAGTGTGAAATTACTGTGTGGCACAGTTATGTAGGTGGTTTTCTTTGTTCGCATTGGCAATTAAACAGGAGCCTGCATATAAATTTTCATCAACAACAGTGGAGCCCAGCATGTGAAATCAAAGTGCATGGCTGAAAGCATTTACAGCCATCTTCAGCTAGACGTGTCAAATAGATGGTCCAACTCTGTGCACTTCTGATAATTCAATCAACATGGATGCCTGACTGCAGCCAATTTTGTTCACTCTCTTGATAGCAAAATAGCTGAATTCATGAAATACAGCCACAATTATGAGCACTGATACCATCCTGTCTGTGGTGCTTAAACTTATCCTGAACTAAGATGTTTCATTTGTAAAGACTGCATCTGTTTATTTTGACTTGTGATTGTGGACTGAAATGGGGGAGAAATCTGTTTTACAGCAAAGGGCTGAGGATGGAATTGGTGAACTTTTAAAAGTTTTGAAGTTTATGAAATTGGTTCTGGGTCATGTTTATAATGCTGCTTTGCAAGCAGTGGGGAATGACTTAAAACGCAATGGTGCAGTTTTGGAGTGTGCGCACAAAGTAAGATAATGGTGGCAGCAAGTAGCTGTTAGGTTAAGTGCTCACTCGGATAGTAAGAACTGCTGATGCTCGAGTCCGAATTAGGGTGGAGCTGGAGGAACACAGCTTTTCTGCTACTCTAATGCTGCCTGGCCTGCTGTGTACCTCCAGCTCCACACTGGGTTAGTGCTGTTGTGACCAGTTATGGATGCCTAAGGCCATCAGCCTGACAATAACAGTTCAGGCTCCTGGTTAGCTGAATGACTTGTGTGAATGTGAATGATACAGTGAGAAGCTTTTGGATGCTGGAGGGGAGGAGGTATGTTCTTCTGCAGTTTTTAAAAAAAATTGCTGTCTGATGAAAGCTGTTATTTTGTCCCACTAAGCGCAGTCTGCTGTAGCCTTCTGTTTCCATGTGTTCATGCTTTAACCATCACTTTGTGCAGTATAGTTTCTGTGCTACAGCGGCACTCAAATTTCAACCTAAATTCAGGTTTTGGTCTTAACCTGGCTGGAGGGGAGTAGTTTGAAACCTGAAGAGGTGGTTTCACACGATGTAAGTTTGGAACTGCAAAGATTATAACAATGGGGTAGATGTTTTTGTTCGTTTTCAGTTTCATTGATTTAGTGACTAATTAAGTCAAATTCCATTTTCATTAAATAGCTTAGTGAAATTCTTACTGGTCTGTTGAGGATTGAATACCGCAATGTTTCACATTATATAGTGAAAACCATAATTACTGGCTTTTGAGAACTCTGGTTAATTTCTGATTGTAAAATAGTTTACATGGACAAAAGTGGGATGTGTCCAGTTTGTTTTCCCAAGTGGAACAAAAATTGAAAATGGCGGTTTCAAGATGGGAAGAGGGAGGTCAAGTGAGCTGTAGAATCAAGAAGGTTGATTTCTTAGGATGACAGAATGTTGGACACAAGTGTAATGGAGCCTGTTAATTGTCGCACCCTGAACAGTGAGCCTATTGATCTCGGAAACTGTTGTTTGATTGAAAAGATGCAACAACAATTCAATTGATAAATCTTGTGAAATATAGAAATATTTTACCGGTTTGAATGAACTTAGGATGCTGAAAGGCTTGGATAGAGTGCACGTGAGAAGACGTTTCCGATAGTAGGAGAGACTAAGACCCAAGGGCACAGCCTTGGTGAAGGGATGACCCTTTAGAACCAAGAAGAGGAGGAACTACATACATATGTATGAAATTAGTGTTTCCTGATTTAAATCCACATCATGATTTTTATAAAAAATCTGAAATGTCTTCATAGATTTGCTATCACTTTTGTATTCTTTACTATCTACCATCTGTTGTGTGAAATAAATAATTTATATCATCATATTCATACAACAGCATCAGCGGCAAGATCACATTTGTTGCCCTAGCAAGGTCCTTAGAAGTATTGAGTCAGGGTGACTGTAATTAGTGTACATGCACCTTTAGAGTCTTGGAAGTTTCTTGTTGATCATATACAATTAACAATTGAAGTGAAAGGGTACCAATGCTACAGTTTTAACTGAGCTTTGCAACACATTTGTTTTCCTTGTAAAAGAACCAATTATTTGATATGAGCAGTTTGAAAACTGGGATATTACTTCAGGTATCCTATTCAGTAAGGGAATAGGATTAATGTCATGGCACTAACTTGAGCCCAAATGGCCACCTTTTAGAATACATGAATAATTTGTAGACAGATGTTGAGAGTAGGGTTTTCTTCATTATTACATATTTGGTGCATTTTGTAACCTGCATTTACCAAGGTGACAGAGGTAAATTAGATAGACTGTTGTGGTGTTGTATTTGCCCATGAATGCCATGTGCGTTTCATGCAATTTACAATTTCCTTGGCTTTACTGTTTTAAAGCCAAAATAAGAACATATTGGAAACACTGCACTTTACTTTTCAGAGTTTTAGTGTGTTTCTGTAAATATTGCTGAATGTTATTTGACTGAAGCCCATTGCAGTGTAACAATGCACAGTATCAAAAGACTAAATGAATAAACTCTCATTGTATTCTTCCTGAACTGTAAAACTTATCTCGTGTAGCCAATGTTATTGGCCTGCTAACGTCCTTCAGTTCAACTTGGTTTTTAAAAAAGGAACTGGTACCTTTGTATTTTACCCTTTTGAGTCATATGTTTAATTTATTTAGCATTAACTAAATGCTTTTTCTTTGTTGAAAGATTAAATTGTATTTGTCTGAAATATAATTTTTAGTTTGTCAGATAATGAAAATAAGCAACTCTTTTTGTGTTGTATAAGCTGTAATTCTGTTACGTGCACCAGCTTAAGCCAAATGACTGGTACAACCAACTATTTTGTTAGGAATAAAAACAAAGTTCAGCAGGTCTGGCAGCATCTGTGAAAGAAAAAACAGAGTTAATGTTTTGGGTCTGATGACCCTTCCTCAGGTTTTGGTTTTTGTTAGGAGTGGTCATTTTCCTTTGTTATTTTATGTCTGTATATTTTATATCAATTACAGATTGATCAGTTAAAACAGGATTTGTCCAAGAAGGAATCTGAACTCCTTGCCTTACAAACCAAGCTTGAAACATTGAACAATCAGAATTCTGATTGTAAACAACACATTGAGGTTCTCAAAGAATCACTCACTGCCAAAGAACAGAGAGCTGCCATACTTCAAACAGAGGTAAATCAAGGACACTTGCCTTTTATCTGTCATGGGTGAACTTGATAGAATTCTGAACTTGATGTAGTTCTGAACATTTTGATTTGCACTTCTTACGAAATAATAAATGTTATGTGCAGTTGGTCTCTATTAGTAGAACAAGGGGAAATTGAGGCCAAATTTTATAGATAGGTGAAGTAAAGTAGTAGATGGTTTCTGTTATAAATAGATATACAAATTTGTAATGGGATAAGCTAATTAGAATTGTGCATTCACGTAAGATTTTCTGTTTTAGATTAACACTCTTGATGTATTGTGTAAAATGATTGTAAGATGTTATTTGGTTAATGCTCAATCAGAAGGTGATATATAAATCTTTTGCAAAGGAAAAGAAAATGAAATCAGCCAATGTGAAGTTTCCAAGACTTAATCTTAGAGACTTTTAAAAATTAACTTGTGTCTTTCAATTACTTTAACGGTTATATTCAATATATTACTTTATTATCATCTTTTGCTAATTGAAACCTTTTCTTAAGTGGTGCTGTCTGAGGACACTCATTTATTGCAGATGGGACACGTGCCTTTATCATTTGAAGCATACCTAAGAATGTTGTATTGGAGCTGCCCTATATTTTGTTCAGGCCACAGCTGGAGTGCTGGTTGCATTCTGGTCACTGCACTATAGGCAGGATGCAATTGCACTGGAGCAGGTACAAAGGAGATTCACTTGGATGTTGCCTGGGATGAAGAGTTTTAGCTCCAAATGGAGGCTGCAAAAGCTTGATTTACTTTTCTTCAAACAGGAAAGTATGGGGGAGAAACCTAGTAGAGGCGTATATGAAATGAGGGGCAGCACAACTTGGCTATGCCCTTTGCTTGAAGGGTCAGTAACAGGAACTGGCCCTGTCTCATTAGGGCTAAGGATGGACCATGGACATTTAGATTCTGCTTGGAGCTAGAATCAGATTATTTATTAATGGTGGAGTACAGCTGTATAAAGCTGTGCTTCTCTTTTGTAACTGGGGCATAGCCTGGCCAGTACAATGAAGTACAGTCTCAGGAAATCAGATCTTCTGGAAAAGAAGACCGTGTATCTGCTATTTGATATACGCTGTAGTATCCAAGTACACTTTAACTGGTAACCCATATTTAACTCATGTCAATTCTAGATTTTGGAGTACTGTGTGTGTGTGTGTGTGTGTGTGTGTGTGTGTGTGTGTGTGTGTGTGTGTGTGTGTGTGTGTGTGTCTTTACATATACTGTTCTGATTTTGTGTAGCTGTTGAAAAGCTGTGGAAACTTCTGGCTTTATTCCCTAATTGTAAGTATTGGAATTTCAAACTTTGTCGACTTGAAACACAAGCAATACTGGTCCTTAACCAGATTGTAATGTAAATCATCTCATCTGGTAAGGTAACAAGGATTAAATAATCGCCAGAGATAGTGGGAACTGCTGATGCTGGAGAATCTGAGATAACAAGGTGTAGAGCTGGATGAACGTAGCATCAGAGGAGCAGGCAAGCTGACATTTCAGGTCTACACCCGAAATGTCAGCTTTCCGGCTCCTCTGATGTTACTTGGCCTGCTGTGTTCATCCAGCTCTACACCTTGTTATTCTTAAATAGTGGCCAACATTTTAAAAAAAAATGTTAAGACATGTTTAGGTACATGAAAAGTAGAACAATTGTCAGAAAAGGAGTGGACAGATAGTTCAGGTAATTTTCTGATAGCAGAAAGTAAATTGCTTAATTTGTTGCTTGAGTTTTTGACTCTATTTATGAAGGAGGATGACAGGAGAACATGGAGAAATAGTTAATAGATATATATGGAGATCAGAAGCAAAGGTTATGATTTACAGTCAATACACTTGTGGAAAAGAAATAGATAGAGTCAGCTGTTTTTGAAATTGTCAAAAGACTGTTGCATGTCCATAAAATCTCTCAGCACAGAACCTGGCCAATTGACTCATTTGTGCCTGAGGCAGCTCTTTGAAAGAGGTAATAACGGAACAATTAGGATCACTTTGGTGAGAAAAATGCTAGAGGCAATTGAAAGGAATACAGTTGGTGAGCCTTTTAATAAGTTAGGCCTTGGGATAAAACATGTGTTACAATGGGTCAAGTACACTGGAATTCCAATTCTGGGACTTGAAATGGAGTATAATTCGGGATGATGGGACAGAAGTCTGTTATCTGCAACTGAGTTTCGGTTGTGTTAGGAAAATGCCTAATAGGCATTGGCCTAAAGTACAAAACTGCTTTTAATCCTACCCTAATTTCTAATCGCCTTCAGCAAATTCAAAAATGTGGGAAACTAAAAATGCCAAATTGGTGTCTAAATGAATGTAGTGTTTGGGGCTGAGAAATGACCATGTGCAAAACAGAAGTATTTTCAGTCTGCATCTAGTTACGACCAAAATTATTTTGGGAGTGTTTGTATTGAGATATTTAATTCGGGAACCAGTGGATAGAAATGAAGAAATGAGCAAGTAATAGCTAATTAGGGCTTGTAATTATAGATTTGTTAAGGCTAGATTATGCTTGAGTAATTCTTATACTTTTAGAACATAACTGAAAAAAAACTTTTTTTCTCAATTGGTAACTTGGAGATTAAAGTCTATAGTATTAAATATAAAGCAATATTTTGGTAAAAGATTGCCTAAAGGATAGCAAGCAGAGAATGGAGCTGTGCCAGAGATGCATAAAAATCTTCCTGAGCAGAAGAGATGTTGGGGTGTCCAAGTAAAGGTTTCAAAATTATGCAAGAGTTAATTTTTTAATCAGATAGGTAGGAAGAGATCAGCTGGTACATCAAATCTTGACAGACCCTTCGGTGGGATGATGAAAATGAGCTTCACGAGAATCTTACAGCGATACAGCACAGAAACAGACCCACTAGTCCAACCGGCCCATGCTGAACATAATCCCAAACTAAACTAGTCCCACCTGCATTTTCCTACCTTTTTCCCTGTAACCCTTGATTCCCTTAATGATTAAATATCTGTCTGTCTCAGCCTTGAATATACATAATAACCCAACTCCTGCAGTAAAGAATTCCACGGATTCGCTACCTCCTAAGAGAAGAGGCACCTGGATGAATGCGTGAATAGAAAGTGTAGAGAAAGATATGGATCCTGTAAGTGAGAACAGTTTTAGTATGGAAGGGCAAAACGTGTTAGTGCAGGCTTAAAGGGCCTGTCCCTCTGCTGTTTTGTTCTTTGTTCCCCTTAAGAAATTCCTCCTTATTCTGAGATTATGCCCTTTGGGAAAGACATTCTGCATTCTCAAGACCTCTTGAAAAATCTTGAATGCTTCAATGATGGTGACTGTCATTCTTCTAAATTCCAACAAATGTAGGTCCTGTTCTTCACTTATTTTTCTCACCCTGACTAACTTGCCCCAAGGGCAGTTTGATTGCTTCATTTCATTTTTATTAGAATTCATAATTTACCTCATTTTAAACATATTTTGAAGTAGTTACTTAATTATTTTCCAGGGATTATTTACAATATTTTTCTGTTTACCCATTTTTGTGTGACTCTCTCTCTCTCTCTCTCTCTCTCTCTCTCACCCTCTCCCGCCACCACTCCTTCCTCCTCCTAGCGTAAAATTGTTTTGGATTTTCACTGAGCTTGACAAAAAGTGTTTATTGTTTCACTCTTGACTTCTGGATGCAGTGATCAGTACAATCTTTCAACCATCCCAAAGGACAAATATTTCTGATAGGGTGGAGCTCTCCAATTTTCTTTTAATCAAACTTGGCAAACCTTTGCTAAAGCACTGCATAGGATTTGTTCATTTTCATAATAATGTTGCAATTATAGAAACATAACAGTTAATTCCTGTCCAGCTTCTGTAGTGTGAAGAATTAATTTCAAGCAACAGAATACAACTATGAAGTTGTCATATTTACAGAAAGGAAGAATGATTCTTGAAAACTGATACATTTACAAGTTGTAATGGGTTTTAATTTTTTTACATTACCAGAAGTATGAAAGCAGTTGTTTGATTTGCAAAGATTGCTCACTTGTCCAGTTGGAGCAGAAATGAAGAATACTAGTTAACTTCCGCCCTCTATTGCAGGCAGCAATTTAGGAGAAACATTAAGTGTAATTGTCTCTCTCCATGTGCAAAGTATTTTGGCACTAAGGAAGCCAAATATGTCACATTGAAAGCTATTAGCTAATTTAAAAAAAAATGTATCCTAATTATTTAAGAGTTGGGTAAATTTTTACAGCCTGAGGGCCACATCTGGGTATGGAAATGGTACGCTGGACCTTGAATGCTCAAGAAACGAACAGTTCATGTTCTAGCAATACCATTTTGTTTTCAAATCAATGCACTGTTGAACAATGCCGTATTGAAGATTTGCATAATTGAATTGTCTGTTGAGTAAAGTGGTGTTGCCCTTCTCAGGATGTAAACGTTATTACCCAGTATCTAAAACTTTTCATTATTCTGTAATATGTAAATATTTGGAAGGTTCTCCATTCATGAATGTCTTAAGTTATGTTTAAACCTGTATTTCTTCTTCAGGCCACATCCTTGACTGTTTGAGTGTTGTCAAACCACATCTTATGCCATGATTTTACTATAGGACAGGGCCAGAATGCAGACCCTGAGTTTACACCAGCTGGATTGAACACCCTCGCTATCAATCTAAGTCTGCTAACTGCTGTGCTAAATCTGTAATTAGTGTTGAGTATGATTGAGTAATTCTTCATTTCAGGAGCTATCATCTCACCTGCTTCTTGTTTCCAAAACTTTGTCCACCTCAAGGTATAACACTTAATACTGTTAAAAGACAACAAAATGTGAGGCTGGATGAACACAGCAGGCCAAGCAGCATCTCAGGAGCACAAAAGCTGACGTTTCGGGCCTAGACCCTTCACCAGAGAGGGGGATGGGGGGAGGGAACTGGAATAAATAGGGAGAGAGGGGGAGGCGGACCGAAGATGGAGAGTAAAGAAGATAAGTGGAGAGGGTGTAGGTGGGGAGGTAGGGAGGGGATAGGTCAGTCCAGGGAAGACGGACAGGTCAAGGAGGTGGGATGAGGTTAGTAGGTAGCTGGGGGTGTGGCTTGGGGTGGGAGGAAGGGATGGGTGAGAGGAAGAACCGGTTAGGGAGGCAGAGACAGGTTGGACTGGTTTTGGGATGCAGTGGGTGGGGGGGAAGAGCTGGGCTGGTCGTGTGGTGCAGTGGGGGGAGGGGATGAACTGGGCTAGTTTAGGGATGCAGTGGGGGAAGGGGAGATTTTGAAACTGGTGAAGTCCACATTGATACCATATAGCTGCAGGGTTCCCAGGCGGAATATGAGTTGCTGTTCCTGCAACCTTCGGGTGGCATCATTGTGGCAGTGCAGGAGGCCCATGATGGACATGTCATCAAGAGAATGGGAGGGGGAGTGGAAATGGTTTGCGACTGGGAGGTGCAGTTGTTTGTTGCGAACTGAGCGGAGGTGTTCTGCAAAGCGGTCCCCAAGCCTCCGCTTGGTTTCCCCAATGTAGAGGAAGCCGCACCGGGTACAGTGGATGCAGTATACCACATTGGCAGATGTGCAGGTGAACCTCTGCTTAATGTGGAATGTCATCTTGGGGCCTGGGATGGGGGTGAGGGAGGAGGTGTGGGGACAAGTGTAGCATTTCCTGCGGTTGCAGGGGAAGGTGCCGGGTGTGGTGGGGTTGGAGGGCAGTGTGGAGCGAACAAGGGAGTCACGGAGAGAGTGGTCTCTCCGGAAAGCAGACAGGGGAGGGGATGGAAAAATGTCTTGGGTGGTGGGGTCGGATTGTAAATGGCGGAAGTGTCGGAGGATGATGCGTTGTATCCGGAGGTTGGTAGGGTGGTGTGTGAGAACGAGGGGGATCCTCTTGGGGCGGTTGTGGCGGGGACGGGTGTGAGGGATGTGTCGCGGGAAATGCGGGAGACGCGGTCAAGGGCGTTCTCAATCACTGTGGGGGGAAAGTTGCGGTCCTTAAAGAACTTGGACATCTGGGATGTGCGGGAGTGGAATGTCTTATCGTGGGAGCAGATGCGGCGGAGGCGGAGGAATTGGGAATAGGGGATGGAATTTTTGCAGGAGGGTGGGTGGGAGGAGGTGTATTCTAGGTAGCTGTGGGAGTCGGTGGGCTTGAAATGGACATCAGTTACAAGCTGGTTGCCTGAGTTGGAGACTGAGAGGTCCAGGAAGGTGAGGGATGTGTTGGAGATGGCCTATGTGAACTGAAGGTTGGGGTGGAAGGTGTTGGTGAAGTGGATGAACTGTTCGAGCTCCTCTGGGGAGCAAGAGGCGGCGCCGATACAGTCATCAATGTACCGGAGGAAGAGGTGGGGTTTGGGGCCTGTGTAGGTGCAGAAGATGGACTGTTCCACGTAACCTACAAAGAGGCAGGCATAGCTGGGGCCCATGCGGGTGCCCATGGCCACCCCCTTAGTCTGTAGGAAGTGGGAGGAGTCAAAAGAGAAGTTGTTGAGTGTGAGGACGAGTTCCGCTGGGCGGATGAGAGTGTCGGTGGAGGGGGCCTGGTCGGGCCTGCGGGACAGGAAGAAGCGGAGGGCCTTGAGGCCATCTCCATGCGGAATGCAGGTGTACAGGGACTGGACGTCCATGGTGAATATGAGGTGTTGGGGCCCAATTCCCTGGCCCCCAACACCTCATATTCACCATGGACGTCCAGTCCCTGTACACCTGCATTCCGCATGGAGATGGCCTCAAGGCCCTCCGCTTCTTCCTGTCCCGCAGGCCCGACCAGGCCCCCTCCACCGACACTCTCATCCGCCAAGCGGAACTCGTCCTCACACTCAACAACTTCTCTTTTGACTCCTCCCACTTCCTACAGACTAAGGGGGTGGCCATGGGCACCCGCATGGGCCCCAGCTATGCCTGCCTCTTTGTAGGTTACGTGGAACAGTCCATCTTCCGCACCTACACAGGCCCCAAACCCCACCTCTTCCTCCGGTACATTGATGACTGTATCGGCGCCGCCTCTTGCTCCCCAGAGGAGCTCGAACAGTTCAACCACTTCACCAACACCTTCCACCCCAACCTTCAGTTCACCTGGGCCATCTCCAGCACATCCCTCACCTTCCTGGACCTCTCAGTCTCCATCTCAGGCAACCAGCTTGTAACTGATGTCCATTTCAAGCCCACCGACTCCCACAGCTACCTAGAATACACCTCCTCCCACCCACCCTCCTGCAAAAATTCCATCCCCTATTCCCAATTCCTCCGCCTCCGCCGCATCTGCTCCCACGATAAGACATTCCACTCCCGCACATCCCAGATGTCCAAGTTCTTTAAGGACCGCAACTTTCCCCCCACGGTGATTGAGAACGCCCTTGACCGCGTCTCCCGCATTTCCCGCGACACATCCCTCACACCCCGCCCCCGCCACAACCGCCCCAACAGGATCCCCCTCGTTCTCACACACCACCCTACCAACCTCCGGATACAACGCATTATCCTCCGACACTTCCGCCATTTACAATCCGACCCCACCACCCAAGACATTTTTCCATCCCCTCCCCTGTCTGCTTTCTGGAGAGACCAATCTCTCCGTGACTCCCTTGTTCGCTCCACACTGCCCTCCAACCCCACCACACCCGGCACCTTCCCCTGCAACCGCAGGAAATGCTACACTTGTCCCCACACCTCCTCCCTCACCCCCATCCCAGGCCCCAAGATGACATTCCACATTAAGCAGAGGTTCACCTGCACATCTGCCAATGTGGTATACTGCATCCACTGTACCCGGTGCGGCTTCCTCTACATTGGGGAAACCAAGCGGAGGCTTGGGGACCGCTTTGCAGAACACCTCCGCTCAGTTCGCAACAAACAACTGCACCTCCCAGTCGCAAACCATTTCCACTCCCCCTCCCATTCTCTTGATGACATGTCCATCATGGGCCTCCTGCACTGCCACAATGATGCCACCCGAAGGTTGCAGGAACAGCAACTCATATTCCGCCTGGGAACCCTGCAGCCATATGGTATCAATGTGGACTTCACCAGTTTCAAAATCTCCCCTTCCCCCACTGCATCCCTAAACCAGCCCAGTTCATCCCCTCCCCCCACTGCACCACACGACCAGCCCAGCTCTTCCCCCCCCCCACCCACTGCATCCCAAAACCAGTCCAACCTGTCTCTGCCTCCCTAACCGGTTCTTCCTCTCACCCATCCCTTCCTCCCACCCCAAGCCGCACCCCCAGCTACCTACTAACCTCATCCCACCTCCTTGACCTGTCCGTCTTCCCTGGACTGACCTATCCCCTCCCTACCTCCCCACCTACACCCTCTCCACCTTTCTTCTTTACTCTCCATCTTCGGTCCGCCTCCCCCTCTCTCCCTATTTATTCCAGTTCCCTCCCCCCATCCCCCTCTCTGATGAAGGGTCTAGGCCCGAAACGTCAGCTTTTGTGCTCCTGAGATGCTGCTTGGCCTGCTGTGTTCATCCAGCCTCACATTTTGTTGTCTTGGAATCTCCAGCATCTGCAGTTCCCATTATCTCTAATACTGTTAAAAGTTATTTTTTTAGAAAGCTCAAAAATTCCAGTTTTTAAAAGCCTGAAATTAATTTTGTCAGGCTTGCTAGCAGCAGCGTCCAGAAGACTGAGGACTCCCAAGCAATCTGAGAGGATTGGTGACCTGAGACCAGTAGTTAGTGATAGTTTTTTTTTTTCCTAGCAATCAGCGTCTTTTTCTTTGCAGAAAACTATCTATAATAACAATGGAGAGCAGAATCTTATGGAGGCATTGGGCGTCTTGCTATCAACTGGAGAGCTGGTGAGATAACTGTATCTCTTCTTTTCAAAAAGCTCAACTGTGTGCCACTCGTGCACTTGACAGGTCAGCATTTTCCCTAGGGGCTAAGATTCTGTCTGTTAGTAACAGTTAAGTTGCTACAGCCCTACTGCATAGAGCTGCTCTCTCTTTAGAGAAAAGACACTGAACATCGTTTTACGTTAGGGCCACCATGTCTCAGTTGAGGGGAGAGGTTGAAAAGAGAGTCCTCAGCTGGTACTGGAATTGAAGCCCCACTATTAGTTGGTGTCACTCCACATTGCAACCAGCCATCCAATCAACTGAGCTACCTGTCCTCCGAGCAGTTGCTAGCTAATCAGAAGCCGATAACTTTGTTCGCAACAATTCCACTGGCAGGCGATGAAAGCTTGTTGGTATGGCATCCACTTGAGGCTTAGCATGGAGATGGTTCCCAGGCACAAGCAAACGTAGGTATACCGTGTTTGAATGGGAGGAGGAGATGGGTTGACAGAAAGGGCAGGGGTTGGGTCCGAGCTCACCCCTTCTGTCCCGCCCTGCAGATACTGGATCCCTTGAGTGCCTTTGCACAAGAGAACCCTTTAGGATCCTACAAGCAAGTACACCAGGATTTGTTTGTTGTGCTCCCTGCAAAGTGAACCCACCAGGTGGATAATACCAGCAGTGGTCAGATGAAGCCTTGAGAGCTTGATTTGATGGTAAGATTGGAATGCCACCAATGGACCTTCCTGCCATGGATTTAATTGGGGTAAAGGAGGAAATGACAGGGTTTCCAACCATTATACTCGCAGCTGATTTAGTGACTCCTGCCACCAAGCGCACCTTGTGGAAGAAAGACTCAAGATTCTGCCTACTATATATTGTCGACAGGATAAAGTCAATGAGAAAAGTTTCCACTCGACCTCTTTACTTAAAGGGGTGTTTTTTTAAAAATACCTAAGACTCTAATCAACTTTTGTAAAGATGTTATTACACACCACTGGACCAGGTGGGACTTGAGATCGGGCCTCCACTGCAAGTGTGGGGATACTACCACTGTGCCACAAGAGGGCCCAGTGGGGCATCATCTACTTACTCATGTTCTCACTACCTCTCAATGTTCAGCTGCCTGATGAAAGGTGTGAATGCGACAGGCCATGGCTACCAAGATGGTTTCCATGGCTCACAGACTAGTTTGCTGCTCCTGGATTAAGAACACGTTCATGCATTGATGGAAATTATTCTTTATAAAGTGTTCAGGAAAGTGCTTTCTGTATTTTAGCATGAATTATTATTTGCTTGTGAGGTGATCTATGTCTAATTTTAAGGTTGAATTATTGCGTTATGAAGTTAGTGAATAAATGTTCATTAGAGTTTTTAATGTAGTTGTATAACTGCATCACAGCTGGTTATGTAGTTGTTGTTCAGTGTTTTATTAGTTCTGAGCCCAAGAAGAAATTTAATGCGGATCAAATTTTCTGATTTAATAGAAGCAACAATTTTGTTATGACATCATGATCATGAGAAAATTCATCAGGATCTTTTATCTTTTTGAAATAATGAAGAGTTATTATGTGCACATCTATGGAAGGGTTTGCGAATAAAAAGCTGCGACCCTTAACTCAGAATTGCTTTGTCACATTGTAATGAGCGTAGCAAATATTATCGTAACAAGTGTTTACTCAACAACCTGTCCCTGTTAGAAAACTGTAAATTACTGAAGTGCCACTTTCAGATCTGGAAGAAGCAGGTTTCACTAACCTTCTGGGGGTTTGTTCTTGCAACCAGGGCCTAGGAAAATAATGTGGATGCAGAATTACCATGCAATATAATATATTTACAAAAATTCAAACAAATGGTACAAGTATGGTAAAATTGTAACTGAAAGCTGCAAATACTTGTGCCGTTTATTGTGTCAAAAACAGTCTTTCATCTTACATCTTTAAAGTTCACAATTTTAGCAGTGGCTGTCTCAATTTTTGAATCTGCTATACTATCAAATTTAACATGATTAGACAACCCAATACCATTCCCAAATCCTTATAGGCTCAGTATGCAAAATAGCAGAAGGCTTGAGGAAATTTAACTGAGTTGCCCTACTGGCCAAAGTTAACCAGTCCTTTTTTTTGTGAAGATAATGGTAAACACTTATCGGTATCTGTGTAGAAGTGGTATAGCAGTGTCAGGGGAGGAACATGTATGATTAATTGGTACCTCTGTTTCCACACAACAAAGGTAAAGCCCCTGGCCAGTGAAAAACAGACACTAATTTGTATTTGAGCTCTCTACGAGTAAATCTCCTCTTGTCAACCTGTCCTTTGCCCTTAACACTGGGCAAGACTGGTTCAGAGTCAAACCTAGCTTGCTAACATTTTGGTTTTCTTAGTTATTGAACAGATTCACAAGAGTTGCCAGTGTAATTTTAAAACAAGACAGACAACCATTATTAGACAAGAGGAAAAAGAAACAGACTATATTACACTAGACATGGAGAGATTAGAGAAATTTCATCTAAAAAAATTCAAATTCACGCTGTTTTTTATCCTTGCAAACACTCAAAACTCAGACTAAAGCTTCTTGAAACGTCTAATATGCTTTTAATCTTTCCTTCCAGGAAATTTCTGCATTTGAGATGGTTTTATTTCTTCAGCTGTTACACAAGGCATCTAAAACAAACTGTAAAATAAACCTGAGATAACAAGGTGTAGAGCTGGATGAACACAGCAGGCTAAGCAGCATCAGAGGAGTAGGAAAAAGAATTTCTGAAGAAGGGCCCAGACCCAAAACTTCAGCTTTCCTGCTCCTCTGATGCTCCTTGGCCTGCTGTGCTCATCCAGCTCTACACCTTGTTATCTCAGATTCTCCAGCATCGGCAGTTCCTACTATGTCTGTAAAATAAACCTGTTGTGACTCGAAATTCACCATGAACCCATGAATTCCCTAAATAACAGACCTTCAGTCTCTCACATGCACTACACTGACTGACTACACTGACTGACTTTCGAGATTGTTCTGCCTCCTGTAGGAAGTGGATGTGCTACTGTTGGACTGGGGTGAACAAATTCAAAAATCTCTCAACACCAGCTTATAGTCCAACAGGTTTATTGGAAATTGCAAGCTTTTGGAGCATAGCCCTTTCATCAGCTGCCTCCTCTGAGTCAATGCACCCTTATAGTTTTGTTTAACATACTGAGCTGTTCCCCTCAAGGTTTTGGAACTTCAGTAAAATGCTTGTATACAAACTAGCCCTCCAGACATATCCCCATGAATCCACAAGAATGTTGAAAAATGAAGGTGAAGCATGTCTTCCCCTGATTAATACACACAAACTCAATTTATACATTTTTCTTGACAGTGGCTATTGTTAATTATTGTCATTCATCCTCTCTACCCTTTGGAATTAACAAGCCTGGAATCATTAATAGCTGTGAAGATTTTGATTGGAAAATGAATACAAAAAAATTCAAACTATTTATTTCATTTGTGTATTTTTCTCTATGTCTCATATCTGTTTTTTTAACCTGAGGTCCAAGGCTGTTATATCTCTGGAATGAAGATGTACAAAATAGAATTCTATTAAATTGGTGAACTAAACATGTCTTATGAACCAAATGGAAGCAAAAATAAATGTATAGGTTGAAAGAAAATAAAGCTAATCAAAGATGGGTATTCGAGTCAACTGAAGTCAGTAAGAGATGCAGAGCAGCCAAATTACTGCAAGTGAAGAGGACCATGAGAAGATTGGAAAATAGTCAGACTTTTTCTTAATGTATACCTGGTGTCAGTAAGCCATTGAGGACAGTGCAGGGCGTCAATCAGGGCAGATCCTGGTGACTGTGTGCAGTATGAGGCTTTTAATGGTTGCTTTGCATCTGTCATCATTACTGAAGATGGCGCTGGGTTACCAGTAATGCAGTATAAGGTTGATGCCTGAACTAAACATGCCAAGTCAATGCAGATTTGGTGGAAAAAAAGTAGTGCTTTGACCATGCTTGTGTAAATGTGTGTTCAAAAAGAATGGGATCTGTGCTCCAGGAGCCATTTGCTCATGTTTGCTTACACTGTGGCTGTGATTGTTGCCACAAGCTGGAGGGAGTACTGTAAGCTACCAACATTTTAAAATGTGCTGAGTTATAAGCAGACATTTGCAGGGCCCTCGGTTTAATTGTTTTTTGTTGTCAACTGTTGCTTGGATTTATCGGAGTGTCGGAGATGTGCTCTTAGTCATGAAGAGGTGATTTGGCAATTTTAACATGGTACCTGGAGGAAAACCCTGCTCCAAAAAATTTGAATATTTATTTATGAAAGCTACAAAGTTATGCACATTGAAAACCTATTCAGTATTCAACACCTTGAGTTTGGAAGCTCTCTGACAAGGTACCATCCTAAAGCCAATGATTCAATTGAGTCGTGTAGTTTGACAGGCACATGCTCAGTAGGAACAGGAAATAGTTTGATATTGTGGCAAAGACTGATCATTAACACAAGTGATTTTGTGCAGGGTAAACCTGCGGAGTTCTACAAGAGTCAGCATTATTTGCAAGTCTGAGATTCAGGGACGAGAAAAATAAATTGAGTAGAAATAGATGTATGTGCAAAATTATGTGGCTAAAAATGGTGTGATAAGTTTGGCTACAGTCTACTTCAAATGTATGCACTTAAGAGCTGCATATTAAAATTTGCTAAGGTTGAAAAGTGTCTCTTCTATAGTGAACAACTCGAGTTAATGGAAAAGCAAATAATGCCTTGGGATGTTTCAGTGCAAATTTAATCTAAAATAAGCAATACTGTCCTTTCCTTGACTAAAACCTTGGTAAATCCACATCTAGAACAGTGTATACAGTTCTGGCCTTCCAGTAGCAACAAGAAGTTGAACAAGAATTTAATGGTGATGTAGAGCCCTGAGAAAGCTTAAAAGGGGGCAACAAGATGACTTGTTCACTGCCCCAACACAGTTCTCAATCTACCTTGCTGCAATGCCTCACCTCACTGCTGACAAGCTCCTTGCTGGTGTGGTGCTAATTTAGAGAATCAGCAGGAAATTATTCATCTTGTCATCTCGTTTTTGTTTAAGGGCTGTCAGTTGCCACAGTAGACGAAGGGCTGTTTTTTTTACTTAATACAAGTGCTAAGAGGACTTGATTCTTGAATTGTTAAATTAATGAATGGATTAGATTGTGTTTTTATTTGTTCATGGTATGTGAACAACGCTAGATAGACCATCATTTATTTCCTATCTCCCTTTGCCTTGAGGGCAGTTAAGAGTTAGCTATGTTGCTTTGGGTCTGGAGTCACATGTAGGCTGGAGCAGGTAAAGTCTGTTTGTCCATGTGAGTAGGGTATTCCAGCTTTACAGATTCAGGAGATTGAGATCCTGTAAGCAAGGAATTCATTTAGAAGCTAGAATGGTACCTTTCACTAAGGTGATGAGGATGAGGTTGGCTGGAGAGAGGTTGAAGTGTTCATTGCTGAATGAAGAAAAAAGTTTTGATATCCTCTCTTCAAAGAACAGCCGTAGAATAGCTAGTGGTTGATATTTGCTTTGTTTGTGTCTGTGTGTAATAGGCTCTACCACAGATCCATTCCCTGTTTGGGCCAGTGTCAAGCAGGGCTGCATTACCGCCCCAACACAGTTCCCGATCTCCCTTGCTGCAAAGCCTCACCTCCCTGCTGACAAGCTACCTGCTGGAGTGGCACTAATTTAGAGAACCAGTGGGAAATTATTCATCATCCTCCGCCTTCAAGCCAAAACCAAAGTCATCCCAACCAGTGTCGTGTATGTGCAATTTCTGAGGACGTACTACAGACCATCATCAGCACCTTTACAGATGTACATGAGAGCATGGGCCTCATCCTGAACATGCACAAGACAAAGATCCTTCATCAGCCTGGCCCGGCATTGTGGAGTGAACCCCCAATCATCAAGGTTGACTGGGAGGCCTTAGAGAATGTTGGCCACTTCCAATAACATGGGAGTGTCCTGTTGACCAATGCAGTTATCAATGAAGAGATCCAGCACTGCCTCCAGTGTGCTGGCACAGCCTTCAGCGGCTTGAGAAAAAGGGTATTGAGGGCAACAACATTGGATCCGACACCAAGGTCATAGTTTACAGAGCTGTGGTGGTTCCAATCCTCCTTTGTGGTTCTGAGTGGTGGACTGTCTACAGCAGACAGCCCAAGGCACTGGAGCAGTACCACCAATGCCACCTGCGCAAGATCCTGTGAATCTGCTGAGAAGAAAGACACACAGAGACCAATGTCCTTGACCAGACCAACATCCCCAGCATTGAGGCATTGACCACCTTTGATTGGGTGCAGTGGGCTGGACATGTCATCTGTATGACTGATACGAAACTCCCCAAGCAGGCGCTGTATTCCCAGCTTTGAAATAGCTGGCAAGTCCTAGGTGGACAGTGAAAGCACTTTGATGATTCGCTCAAGGCTTCACTGGCAAAGTGCAGCATTTCTACCGACACCTGGGAATCGTTGGCCAAACACCCTCCAAAGTGGACGAGGGACATCTGGGAAGGTGTTGATCACCTCGAGACTTGCCGTTGGGAAAAAATGGAAGCCAAGTGAAAACAGCAAAATGAGTGTGTTGCCACACCAGCGCCCCACCCACCCCTTCCCATGACCAGCACCTGCCCCAAGTATAACAGAGCCTGTGGCAGCCGCATTGGTTTGTACAGCCATCTACGGACACAGGATGAGTGTGGAAGAGAGTCATCCCCGTCTGCAAGGGACTGTAGTTGATGATGGATGGCTGAGGAAAAAGTAGAAATTCTGCGTCTCCTTGCAACATTGAAACAACCATTTATTGTGGACTGTACCACCTGCTGAGATGTGTTTGAAAGTGGATAAGTATGTTAATTTTGAACCACATTTGTTTGTGTTGAATTGTTCAGTAATTGTAGATTTGAAGTATTTTGGAAGCTATATCTGTTGGGCTGCATGTATACTGATAAATTATCCTTGTAATGCTTCAATAAACTACAACTAATTAAATAGGTTTGTCTCAGCAGATGCATTCTGGGCACAATCCATCCACCAATTGGTGCATTTTCATGTACTAACTTTTCCTCTGAATAATGGTTGGTCCTGTTCTCAAACTTCACGTGTACTTTCCTTTTACTGGATTGTTGATTGTAAAGTGAAAGCTAAAAACTTTAGGTAAGCAAAGAAGAAATATAACACTTGGCTCATTCATCAGTTCACCAAGTAACCTTGAGGGTCGGGGACAGATGTGGAGAATGACTAGACTGGTATAGAAAATATCATGTTTAGAGATTGATTTTGTTTTCAGTGACGAGCATCAAGTTGTAACATGCAGGGAAATATCCCAATAAATCCCTGATGACCTTAATCATAGATAAGCAGAATATATATACATTAATTCTATTGAGACTATATATTTAAGTGTTTTAATTTGCATTCTTTAATTTCCACAATCTTAAAATTGTGCACCCTAGACTCTGGCAATATTTTGTTGTCTGACCACCATGACTTTTTGGTTACACACTACATAAAGAGATCTAATAATTGGAAGTAACCTCTTTAATAGGGCTGTTTTATATTTGTGGAATAAAACATTTACTTCATTAGACATGGTAAAGGAACTGTAATTATTCCTTGTTAAGTAGCTCTGAGCTTCCTCTTGCTAAGTTTGTGTTTCTAGAAATTATGATACATAATAAGCTTAATATATACTTGTTGTTTATTTCAAATATATTTTTTCTTGGCATGGGCAAAATTAAAAGTTACCTTAAAGTCAGGGACCAACCTTTTTTATTATTTTAAATTCTTAAGTCAGAATTTCAGTCATAAGTGGTGTATGATTGTACCAAATGACTCATGACCCTGGTCAACAAATGTGTATTATTTTAGATCCATGCATTTTACTGTGTGCTTGAAGAATAGCAAATTGTTTCAGTAGATTTCAGAGGGTTAAATGAAGCTATGTAAACTTTTCTTGTACCAGTATATGCAGCCTCTGTTTAGATTCTTTCTTTATTAATGATGTGAAAACATTGGGGTCAGATAAAAATGAGCTTAGGTCAGATTACAAGAACTGCCTAAAGTTTTAAAATTGTAGTTACTCTACAGAGATGTTGTTTGAATAGGATGAAAGGAGATACAATGAATGTTTCAATGTTTTGCAGCTGTTGGATATGGCTTACCACATAAAACATTTTCATGTGGCTTATAGCCCTGTAAATTGCTATTTTAGTGAAATGTATTTCTCAGTCTGTTTGTAGTTTTCATTCTCCCTTTGTGAATGAAAAGGATTCATCACTCTTTGAAAAATGCTATTCACTTTTAGTGATAATGGGAACTGCAGATGCTGGAGAATCCAAGATAATAAAGTGTGAAGCTGGATGAACACAGCAGGCCAAGCAGCATCTCAGGAGCACAAAAGCTGCCGTTTCGGGCCTAGACCCTTCATCAGAGGCGCTTCTTTCCCAGACTAAATAATTTGTCAATCTCAATGACTGGTGTAATCAGAATCAAATTCTGTCTTTGTAAATGTTGTGGAAGTCTTAGCTGTGCAAGTGTCAAAGAAATAAGTCAACGTAAATGCATGGAAAGGCAATCAAAGCAGAACAGTTTATATTTGGATGAATGGCCCAATCTCTGGTAATAAAATGAGTACTCTTGTGAAAAAAAAACATGTACTAGCTACTCAGCAAATGAAATCTGTCTGTTGAGATTTGATGTTGCAGTGTACATTAATAGAACTGTAAAAGGCTTTACGCTTGCAACTTTTTTCCTTAATGAACATTAATCACTGAATATTACTTAGCTGTCTTGCACCTGTGCTGTAAAACCCAACTGTCAGGACTAACATTTTGAATGCATGACTGGCCTGCTGACTTGCGATACAGCATAGAGGACTGAAAAAAATGTGTAACAGGATTTTGCATAACTGCGACAAAGATCAAACAATTTATCTGGTGCCCATCTTTGTAATATTCAATGGCCAGGTTTATTTTATGCAATTATGCATATTTTATGCAATTGCATAAACACGGAATTTTTATCAATAATTGTATGTGTATTCAATTTGCAGTTGAATGGATAGAACACAAAGATTTCTTTTGTATTCAGCTTTTCAGTAAAATTTTGAAGACTATTGAAGTGCATTTATATTTGATGGAATTAGAAAGTTGGGGGAGAAATATTTTGTTGTCTGACCACCATGACTTTTTGGTTACACACTACATAAAGAGATCTAATAATTGGAAGTAACCTCGTTAATAGGGCTGTTTAGCAGAGTGCCAATAAATCAGGGTGTCAAAAATGTAAACAAACTGACAAAATGATTACCATCTGTGAAAGAAGTATTTATAAAACATTAATGTACGTGAGTATTCTGTGGTTTGAGCAGGAAATGGAGTAACATTAGATGTGCTTTAGTACCGGTTACAATTATGAGTCTTAAGATGATCCTGTGTTGCGGCTGAATGCTGATTAACCCCTAACCTCCAACCTCCAACCTCACCCCCACCCACAGCTACCAGTTTGCAACATCATAGAAAATTCGAGCAAAATTTATTTTTCTCCTTAGTGATGATTTCATTGCTCTCAGTCAAAGTATATAAATTTTACTAGTGCTTAGTGAAATCTGTGTTTTATCCTTAGAGATTGTTTAACAGAAAGTATTTGTTCATTGGCATAAAGTAGTTTAAATACCTTGCTTTCTCAATTAACTACTTGGCTTAATATAGGCAAAAAACGTGTAACTTTTCAGCTACAGCCATCCTATTTTAGCCTGTAAGCATTTCCTCGGTCAATGGGATGATCTGACCACCTGAATTCCTTGTGTCAGATTACTTTCTCTCAATGATTGTGGAGCTGGAGGTGTGAACACATGGCACAGGATAGCGTGCTGAACAATGTTTCTCCTCCTTATTCTCCCATATTTAGAGTTAGATAACTGTATCTTTTTCAAACACTGTAACTAGCCAAATGACCCTAAATTTCACTAATGATGCACTTTGGTTGAATGAGTTTAAATGTCATTCAAGCTTGGAGCTTAAACCTGGGATGGAGAAAGGAATCCATTATCTTAACTCGACATGTGTAAGGCCATTATTATGTTTTGCTAAAGCATTCTCGATAATGGCAGAGGCTTGCTGATTGTTAACAATCCTATCCAAGCATCCGAGATAACAAAGTGTGAAGCTGGATGAACACAGCAGGCCAAGCAGCATCTTAGGAGCACAAAAGCTGACGTTTTGGGCCTAGACCCTTCATCAGAAAAGGGGGATGGGTAGAGGGTTCTGAAATAAATTGAGAGGGAGAGGTGGATCGAAGATGGATAGAGGAGAAGATAGGTGGAGAGACAGGCAAGTTAAAGGGGTGTGGATGGAGCCTGTAGTGGGGAGGTAAGGAGGGGATAGGTCAGTCCGGAGAGGATGGACAAGTTAAGGGGGCGGGATGAGGTTAGTAGGTAGGAAATGGAGGTGTGGCTTGACGTGGGAGTGGGAGGATAGATGAGAGGAAGAACAGGTTAGGGAGGTGGGGACGTGCTGGGCTGGTTTTGGGATGCAGTGGGGGGAGGGGAGATTTTGAAGCTTGTGAAATCCACATTGATACCATTGGGCTGCAGGGTTCCCAAGTCGACTGAGTTGCTGTTCCTGCAACCTTTGGGTGACATCATTGTGGCACTGCAGGAGGCCCAGGATGGACATGTCGTCTAAGGAATGGGAGGGGAAGTTAAAATGGTTCGCGCCTGGGAGGTGCAGTTGTTTATTGCGAACCGAGCGTAGGTGTACTGCAAAGTAGTCCTCAAGCCTCCCTTGGTTTCCCCAATGTAGAGGGAGCCACACTGGATACAGCGGATGCAGTATACCACATTGGCAGATGTCCAGGTGATCATCTGCTTGATGTGGAAAGTCTTCTTGGGGCCTGGGATGTGGGTGAGGGGTGAGGAGTGAGGTGTGGTGGCAAATGCAGCACTTCCTGCAGTTGGAGGGGAAAGTGCCGGGTGTGGTGGGATGGAAGGGAGTGCGGAGCGGACAAGGGAGGCATGGAGAGAGTGGTCTCTCCAGAAAGCAGATGAGGGTGGGGATGGAAAAATGTCTTTGGTAGTGGGGTCAGATTGTTGACAGTGTAAGTGATGGAGGATGATGCGTTGTATCCGGAGGTTGGTGGGGTGGTATGTGAGGACGAGGGGGATTCTGTTTTGGTTATTGCGGGGACAGAGTGTGAGGGATGAGTTGCAGGAAATGTGGGAGACACTGTCGAGGGCGTTCTCAGCCACTATGGGGGGAAGTTGCGGTCCTTGAAGAACGAGGACATCTGAGATATATGGGAGTAGAATGCCTCATCCTGGGAGCAGATGCGGAAGAGGCAAAGGAATTGGGAATAGGGGATGGAATTATTGCAGGAAGGTGGGTGGGAGGAGGTATATTCTGGATAGCTGTGGGAGTCGGTGTACTTGAAATGGATTTCGGTTTTGAGGTGGTTGTCTGCGATGGAGACAGTGATGTCCAGGAAGGTGAGGGATGTGTTGGAGATGGTCCAGGTGAGGTTGGGGTGGAAGGCGTTGGTGAAGTGGATGAACTGTTCGAGCTCCTCTTGGGAGCTCGTGGCGGCGACGATACAGCTGTCAATGTAACGGAGGAAGCGGTGGGATTTAGGGCCAGTGTAAGTGTGGAAGAGGGACTGTTCCATGCAACCTACAAAGAGGCAGGCATACTTTGGGCCCATGCGGGTACCCATGGCCGCTCCCTTTGTCTGCAGGAAGTGGGAGGAATTGAAAGAGAAGTTGTCGAGGGTGAGGACGTGTTCGGCTAGGTGGATGAGGGTGTCGATGGAGGGGGACTGGTCGGGTCTGCAGGACAGCAAGAAGCGGAGGGCCTTTAGACCATCTGCATGTCGAATGCAGGTGTATAGGGATTGGATGACCATTGGTGAAAATGAGGTGTTGGTGACCAGGGAATTGGAAGTTCTGGAGGAGGTGAAGGGGGTGGGTGATGTCACAGATGTAAGCAGGGAGTTCCTAGACCAAGGGGGAGAAAATGGAGTCCGGATAGGTGGAGATGGGTTCGGTGGGACAGGAACAGGTGGAGACAATGGGTCAACCAGGGCAGGCGGGTTTGTGGATTTTGGGAAGGAGATAGAAACGGGTGGTGCAGGGTTGGGAAACAATGATGTTGGAGGCTGTGGGTGGGAGGTCCCCTGAGGTGATGAGGTTGTGGATGGTTGGGAGATGATGGTTTGGTGCTCGGGGGTGGGGTCATGACCCAGGGAGCGGTTGGAGGTGGTGTCGAAGAGTTATTGTCTGGCCTTAGTAATGTAGAGGTCATTACACCATACCACCACTGCCCCTCCCTTGTCTGCGGGTTTCATGGTGAGGTTGGGATGGGAGCAGAGGACTGCGCGTTCTGCGGCGATGTTGGAGTGGGTGAGGGGGTGGAGACATTGAGGCGAGTGATGTCTCGACAGCAGTTGGAGATGAAGAGGTCGAGGGAGGGTAGGAGGCCTGGGGTGCTCCTGGACTCCACTCCAACCTCTCCCCCGCAGAACGTGAAGCCCTCTGCTCCCTCGGCTCCCTTGGTCCAGGAACTCCCTACCTTCGTCTGTGACAACACCCATGCCCTCCAAATCCTCCAGAACTTCCAATTCCCTGGTCCCCAACACCTCATTTTTATTATGGACGTCCAGTCCCTATACACCTGCATTCCCCATGCAGATGGCCTAAAGGCCCACCGATTCGTGCTGTCCCGCACCAGTCCTCCCCCTCCAACGACAACCTCATCCACCTAGCTGAATTTGTCCTCGTCCTCGACAACTTCTCTTTCAATTCCTCCCACTTCCTACAGACAAAGGCGGGGCGGCCATGGGTACCTGCATGACCCCAAAGTATGCCTGCCTCTTTGTAGGTTACGTGGAACAGCCCCTCTTCCGTACCTACACTGGCCTTGAACCCCACCACTTTCTCCGTTACATTGATGAATGTATGGGCGCCACCTTGTACTCCCAAGAGGAGCTCGAACAGTTCATCCACTTCACCAACACCCTTCCACTCCAACCTCAACTTCACCTGGACCATCTCCAACACATCTCTCACCTTCCTGGATGACACTGTCTCCATCTCAGGCAACCACCCAAAAACCGATATCCATTTCAAGCCCACCGACTTTCACAGATACCTAGAATACACCACCTCCTACCCACTTCCTGCAAAAATTCCATTCCCTATTCCCAATTTCCTCGCCTCTGCCGCATCTGCTTCTAGGTTGAGGCATTCTACTCCCATACATCTCAGATATCCTTGTACTTCAAGGACCACAACTCCACCCACCCCCCCACCCCCATAAGTGGTCGAGAACGCCTTCATCGGTGTTTCCTGCAACTCGTCCCTCACACCCTGTCCCTGCAATAACCACCAAAAGAGAATTCCCCTTGTCCACGCATACCACCCCATCAACCTCTGGATGCAACACATCATCCTCCGACACTTCCATCATCTACAATCCGACCCCACTATCAAAGACATTTTTCCATCCCCACCCTCATCTGCTTTCCGGAGAGACCACTCTCTCCGCGACCCCCTTGTCCGCTCCACACTCCCCTCCAACCCCACCACACCTGGCACCTTCCCCTGCAACCGCAGGAAGTGCTACACTTGCCCCCACATCTCCTCCCTCATCCCTATCCCAGGCCCCAACAAGACTTTCCACATCAAGCAGATGTTCACCTGCACATCTGCCAATGTGGTATACTCATCCGCTGTACCCGGTGTGGCCTCCTCTACATTGGGGAAACCAAGTGGAGACTTGGGGACTGCTTTGCAGAACACCTACACTCGGTTCACAATAAACAACTGCACCTCCCAGTCGTGAACCATTTAACTCCCCCTCCCATTCCTTAGATGACGTGTTCATCCTGGGCCTCCTGCAGTGCCATAATGATGCCACCCGTAGGTTGCAGGAACAGCAACTCATATTCTGCTTGGGAACCCTGCGGCCCAGTGGTATCAATGTGGACTTCACCAGCTTCAAAATCTCCCCTTCCCCCACTGCAATTCAAAACCAGCCCAGCTTGTCCCCGCCTGCCTAACCTGATCTTCCTCTCACCTGTACACTTCCCCCCCACCCCACCTCAAGCCACACCTCCATTTCCTACCTACAAACCTCATCCCGCCCCCTTGACCTGTCCATCCTCCCTAGACTGACCTATCTCCTCCCTACTTCCCCACCTACACTCACCTCTACAGGCTCCATCCACACCCCTTTAACTTGCCTGTCTCCACTCCACGTATCTTCTCCTCTATCCATCTTTGATCCACCCCCCGCTATTTATTTCAGAACCCTCTCCCCATCCCCCTCTCTGATGAAGGGTCTAGGGCCGAAACGTCAGCTTTTGTGCTCCTAAGATGCTGCTTGGCCTGCTGTGTTCATCCAGCTCCACACTTTGTATCTCAGATTCTCCAGCATCTGCAGTTTCCATTATCTCTAACCAAGTATCTCCTGCTTTACTGATAGGAAAATACTGCAGATGTTCAAAATCTGAAACAAAAGCAGAATTGCTGGAGAAACATAGGTCTGGGAGCATCTGTGGACCAAGACTCAAAATCTTTACTCTTTCTTTCACACAGTCTACAGATTTTGCTAGTTCTGCTGAGTTGTCCAGCCCTGGTTTTTATCTCCTGGTTACTAGTGACTTTAAGTTTAAAATTTAGATTTATACAGAGAAACTCGCCAGAGTTTCAGTGCATCTGCATGCACTTCTAATAGGTAATTTCTGTCATCTGAAATTATGTTCCTTGATTCAAAACATTTTGAATTTAAGTACCCTTTTTCCACTGGTTATTTTATTTAACATATGAATTGACAAAATTGCCTGGCGATTCAACAACGAGAGGCTATGCAACCAAGGTGCTTAAGGAATATGAGATTCCTGCCTTTGGTCAAGGCATGGAATACTAGAGCAGGGAAGATATGATGTGAGTTGTATGCAGTGTGATTCAGGCTACAGCTCATGTATTGTGCGCAGTTCTGGTAACTACATTACTGGAAAGGTGTGATTGCAGCTGGGCGGGTGCAGAAGAGATTCATTAGTATGGGCTGGAGTGGTTCAGCTATGAAGGGGGACTAGCTAAGTTATTTCCTTACAGTAGAGAAGGCTGACAGGCAATATGATTAAGAAGTAGAGTTCTGAGGGGCAGAGTCAAATTAGACAGCAAGAAACATTTCCCTTTGGTGGATGGGCCAGAGAGTACAGTTTGAAGAGAAGGAGCAGGCAGTTTAGAGAGGAGTTGAGGAAACAGTTTTTCACAGAGAGTGTTACGGGTGTTTAGAACTCATTGTTGAAAAGGGTTGTAGAGGTAGGAGTCCTGAAAAATTTAAACTGTTTAGAAATTTGAAATGCCGTAAGAATACAAGGCTATCTGCCAAACGCTGGAAACTGGATGTGAATAGATGAATGTTTGGTGTGTACGCAGCAGGGTAAAGTTCTTCTTTTTGTGTTCTGAACATTCTGACTCTGTGAAGCTAAAGTCCTGTTATCATCTTGATATTCATCTGCATGGACTTCTAATAGGGGCCATTAGGTGGTGATTAGAGCAAAGAAGTCCATTAGGCGCTCCTGCCACTCTGAAATGAGAGAACTCAACAGGTTGGGAATTAAACAAGACTGACTTAGTTTTTTTTTAATGCGTCACCTGTAGATATTTTTTAACCAGAGATAGCAGGAACTGCAGATGCTGGAGAATCTGAGATAACAAGGTGCGGGGCAGAAATTTCTTCTGAAGAATGTTCTACACCCAAAATGTCAGCCTTCCTGCTCCCCTGATGCTGCTTGGCCTGCTGTGTTCATCCAGCTCTGCGCCTTGATATTTTTAATCAACCTGTTTTGAATGTATTTTGTTGGGTCGCATTATGTCGCAGCAGTGGTGTCCCGACCTGTGGACTGAGAGACCCGGCTTCAGGCCCCACATGTTCCAGAGGTATGTAATAACACCTCTGAGCAGGATGATCTGAAAAATAGGTCAGGTGTGTTTTCTCACAACTCTGATCAGTTGGGACGTTAACCTGGGACTTCTGGCTCAGGGATGGGGCATTACTACTCCATGAATGCACTTGAAAAATGGCTCAGCTGCCTAATGAAACTATTGCACAGCATTTTCCGTTGGATGTGAGCCATTTTATTTCTTTAACTTCCACAAAATTAAACGTCTCTTAAACTTGGGTTTAAATGAGGAGAAATCATATTTATGACAGTGGTGAGAAATCATTTTGCTTTTGAAGCTATCTTAATTCAAAATAAAGGAATCAACGTCTAACTTTCTGAACAGATGGAAAGATGTGAGGAGGTGATGACCTTGTGGTATTATTCCTGGAAACCTGGGTTTGAATCCCGCCACAGCAGATGGTGGAATTTGAATTCAGTGAAAGAATATCTGGAATTAAGAGGCTAATGATGACCATGAACCCATTGTCAATTGTTGGAAAAACTTATCTGGTTCACCAATGTCCTTTAGAGAAGGAAACTGTCATCCCTACCTGGTCTGGCCTACGTGTGATTCCAGACCCACAGCAATGTGGTTGACTCTGAACTTTTCTCTGGACAAATTAGGGATGGGCAATAAATGCTGCCTGGTTAGCAATGCCCTCATTCTGTGAATGAATTTTTAGAAAGAAGGAATGGTTCAACACATAAAAATGTCCATATCTCAATTTTCTCTTGTCCATATTATGGTTAAAGTTGGATATCTGCATTTGAGCAGGACACTGCTAGTTGTTGACCTGCATTTGAACTGATTCCCATTTCGTACCGAGGTTGAGACATTACTCTAACTTTGGGACCTGTTAACCGTACAGTCAGCTGTTAGTTTATTCAACAGGTGTTTTTATATGGGGAGGGGGAAAGCTTGTTTAAAATTCTGATTAGAAACATTCAGAAGTAAATTGTTATCAAAATTCTAAAATAAATGCTGAGATTTGCCAAGTCCTGCAAGAATAGGCTGGGCTATTGAAATGTTGGAGAGCTGTGTCAGTACCTTAACCTGAGGCTTGTGGCTAATATTGACAAACCGATTAAGGTTTATTTTCCAAATTATTTGAAACACAGTGGCTTAATTACATGGGGCTGTTAGTGACAAAGGCAGACCCTGGCAATGCTGCTGGAAGTGCTTAAGGGGTTGTCTTCTCCTCCCTGCTTGGGCTATCCTGCTTGATTGTGGGAAGGGGTGGGAAGCAAACAATTGTCAACATTAACAAAGGCATCTGAAATGCAAGTATCCTTGCTGCGTCAGCAGTGGTTGTCTTTCAGTGACAGTCTACCCTCAAGACTAGTGGCATGGAAAATCCACTTCTTTAACTGGCGAACCTTGACCGCAGTAGGCTGCACACCATTTGGATGACCTTGATAATATTGCTTTTATACTTCTGCTACCCCCCACTTCATGTGGTCCCACTACTTGCTGTACATTTCAATGTCAGGATTTGTTGGTGGTCATGAAGTTCCATCTGATTATACTGCAGTATCATGACAGTTTTGTAAAATGTGTATTTTGCTTGACTTTTGTTTGGAGACAGTTTTCTGCTCACTTATATCTCTCAGCATTTGACCTGTCTGTCAGTATTCTTGGAATAGAGTAAGAATTTCAAGCATTGTGAGCCACACTGTATTACAGCTGCCAGGGTGTTCTGAGTCTTTTACTTTTCACTGTTTGTCAATTGAAGACAATGGTTTGTGATGCAGTATTGTTTAGTTTTGCAGTTTGACAGGCATTGGAAATACCTGTTTATAATTTCAGTTTAGACATTTTCAAATGTTATTACACACCTCCTGGAGCAGGTACAACTTGAACCCAGGCCTCCTGGCCCAGACGTAAGTTGCACTACCTTGCTACTGCGTCACAAGAGCTTCAGAATTGTGTTGTCCTGTCCTCATTTTAATTGAATTTGGTGTGGAGTACTGCATAAAGTATAAAGTTCAAGTGTCGATTTGAACTCATTATTGTGCAAACTTCTCAGAAACCTTCTCCAGACTTCAAAGGTTTTGTGTTTATTTTTCTTGTAAGGCAGGCATGGCAACTAAACACCCCATTCCAGGTACTGTCTCAGCAAGGCCAAATCGAACTTAAGTGCTATCTTGGTTTCATAACATTACAAAACAGCTGTGTTTCAATAATTTACTTTTGGGACCACCTGCTAATACTAAAGTAATAATTAAAGTACAGCAGGTCTGGCAGCATCTGGAAGGGAAAAACAAAGTTAACGTTTTGGGTCCAGTGTCGCTTCCTCACAAAGTGAAAGGTTAACACTGTTTTTCCCTTTACACGTGCTGCCGGACCTGCTGAACTTCTCCAGCAACTTTGTTTTTGTTCCTGATTTACAGCATCCGCAGTTCTTTGTTTTTCATAATTTTAGTAACCACTTCCAAATCTAAATATATGCACTTCTCACAGTTCACTTGCCATCTCTTTAATCATTGATCTTGCTTTTCCAGATCACACGGATTATCTCAAGTTGGCGCCATTGCTCACAATGTGCAATTTGGTGTTGGCCTCAAACTTGGACACTTTGGAAAGTCTTCCTTTTGGGAGTGATATGGATAGGATTGTTGGGGCAGGGACAGAGGATGTTTCACCTGTGTCATTGATTGTATGAGCAACTTTTAATGGTTCAGAATAATCTGAGACTTTTTCTAGAAACAGGGAACATGCTGAGAAGATTGATGGGGATCCTTAAAATCCGGCACAAGTGTTGGTCAATGTTAATATCTTCCTAAAATTCCATCAGGTAATATCTGTGATAACAAGGTGTGAAGCTGGATGAACACAGCAGGCCAAGCAGCATCTCAGGAGCACAAAAGCTGACGTTTCGGGCCTAGACCCTTCATCAGAGAGGGGGATGGGGAGAGGGTTCTGGAATAAATAGGGAGAAAGGGGGAGGCGGACCGAAGAGGGAGAGAAAAGAAGATAGGTGGAGAGGAGGGTATAGGTGTAGGAGGTAGGGAGGGGATAGGTCAGTCCAGGGAAGACAGACAGGTCAAGGAGGTGGGATGAGGTTAGTAGGTAGGAAATGGAGGTGCGGCTTGAGGTGGGAGGAAGGAATGGGTGAGAGGAAGAACAGGTTAGGGAGGCGGAGACAGGCTGGGCTAGTTTTGGGATGCAGTGGGGGGAGGGGACAAGCTGGGCTGGTTTTGGGATGCGGTGGGGGAAGGGGAGACTTCGAAGCTTGTGAAGTCCACATTGATACCATTTGGGCTGCAGGGTTCCCAAGCGGAATATGAGTTGCTGTTCCTGCAACCTTCGGGTGGCATCATTGTGGCACTGCAGGAGGTCTATGATGGACATGTCATCTAAAGAATGGGAGGGGGAGTTAAAATGGTTCCCGACTGGGAGGTGCAGTTGTTTATTGCGAACAGAGCAGAGGTGTTCTGCAAAGTGGTCCCCAAGCCTCCACTTGGTTTCCCCAATGTAGAGGAAGCCACACCGGGTACAATGGATACAATATACCACACTGGCAGATGTCCAGGTGAACATCTGCTTAATATGGAAAGTCATCTTGGGGTCTGGGATGGGGGTGAGCGAGGAGGTGTGGTGGCAAGTATAGTGCTTCCTGCGGATGCAGGGGAAGTTGCAGGGTGTGGTGGGGTTGGAGGGCAGTGTGGAGCGAACAAGGGAGTCACGGAGAGAGTGGTGTCTCCGGAAGGCAGTCAAGGGTGGAGGTGGAAAAATGTCTTGGGTGGTGGGGTCGGATTGTAGATGGCGGAAGTGTCGGAGGATGATGCGTTGTATCTGGAGGTTAGTGGGGTGCTGTGTGAGAACAGGGGGATCCTCTTGGGGCGGTTATGGTGGGGACGGGGTGTGAGGGATGTGTTGCGGGAAATGCGGGAGACGTGCTGAAGGGCGTTCTCGACACTGCGGGGGGAATGTTGCAGTCCTTGAAGAACATGGACATTGGGATGTGCGGGAGTGGAATGCCTCATTCTGGGAGCAGATGCGGTGGAGGCGGAGGAATTGGGAATAGGGGATGGAATTTTTGCAGGAGGGTGGGTGGGAGGAGGTGTATTCTAGGTATCTGTGGGAGTCAGTGGGCTTGAAATGGACATCCGTTTCTAGCTGGTTGCCTGAGATGGAGACTGAGGTGTCCAGGAAGGTGACGGATGTGTTGGAGATGGCCCAGGTGAACTTGACGTCCATGGTGAAAATGAGGTGTTGGGGTCGGGAATTGGAAGTTCTGGAGGGCGTGGGTGGTGTCACCGACGTAGGTAGGGAGTTCCTGGACCAAAGTGGAGAAAATGGAGTGAGATAGGTGGAGATGAGTTTGGTGGGGCAGGAGCAGGCTGAGACAATGGGTCGACCAGGGCAGGCAGGTTTGTGGATTTTGGGAGGGAAATAGAAACAGGCCGTGTGGGGTTGGGGAACAATACGGTTGGAGGCTGTGAGTGGGAGGTCCCCTGAGGTGATGAGGTCATGGATGGTACTGGAGATTATGGTTTGGTGCTCGGGGGTGGGGTCATGATGAAGGGGGCGGTTAGAGGTGGTGTCGGAGAGTTGGCGTTGGGTCTCAGAGATGTAGAGGTCAGTGCGCCATACTACCACTGCACCTCCCTTGTCTGCAGGTTTGATGGTGAGGGTGGGGTGGGAGCGGAGGCTGCCTATTCTGCGGGGGAGAGGTTGGAGTGGGTGAGAGGGGTGAAGAGGTTGAGGCAGTTAATGTCTCGATGGCAGTTGGACATGAAGAGGTCGAGGGAGGGTAGGAGGCCTGGGGGTGGTGTCCAGGAGGAGGACTTGTGTTGGAAGCAGGTGAAGGGGTCAGTGGAGGGAGGGTTAGGCTCCCGGTTAAAGAAGTAAGCGTGGAGGCGAAGGCGGCGGAAAAACTGCTCAATGTCCAAACGTGACTGGTATTCGTTGATGTGTGGTTCTCTGATGAAGGGTCTAGGCCCGAAATGGCAGCTTTTGTGCTCCTGAGATGCTGCTTGGCCTGCTGTGTTCATCCAGCTTCACACTTTGTTATCTTGGATTCTTCAGCATCTGCAGTTCCCATTATC
The DNA here is from genome assembly GCF_030684315.1 of Stegostoma tigrinum. Lineage (NCBI taxonomy): Eukaryota > Metazoa > Chordata > Chondrichthyes > Orectolobiformes > Stegostomatidae > Stegostoma > Stegostoma tigrinum. The sequence goes on along the minus strand of NC_081364.1, from coordinate 32,082,656 downwards.
TCAGGTAATATCTGTGTTTTGTTCTTATCCTCCAGATCTGCGATACTCAAAGTCTTGAAGTTTCCCCGTTTGCAGATTCGTAAATTTAAGCCTTAACGTGTAGTTTTTTAAAGACATGTCATAATTAGTAATGCCTAATCAAATAGAACATTGTCTCTGATTCTTATGAGCTTTGCAAATGCTATTATGACATAACTTACAATACTATTAGCTGCCTATGCCAGCATATTGACTGAATATTGCCTCGCCTTGTTTACTGCCAGCTTCCTAAAACTTTCCACTATTCCCTCCCTTTATATGAACAGTTTCAGAATTACTTAGTGACCATTTTCACACGAGATTGCCCTCAATGCAAGTCCCAGTCTATTTTGGAAAGATTGAAATTCCCTTCGGTTGCAATCAAGGCTGTAGCAGATTGGCACATGCCCTACATCCCCACATTATTTTGGAGTGACCTGAAATATACTTTTATAATTTTTTTCTAAATGTTGCTAATATATCTGTACAACGTTCTGTGCTAATGCCTAAACTGTTCCTCTTAGTTGGCACTCCATCCTTGTATTTCTTTAATCCTTTCTGATGTGTATACAGTCCTATGCATAAAGTTTCAGTAACTCCAAGAAAGTTGTCTACTAGATCTCAATTTCAAATCACTTCTAACTCATCCTTTTTTGTTTCCTCCACTTTTGCAGCTGGCTTGAAAGTATGTATGATATAGTTCGTTCCTTGTACCCCCACCCACATGATTCTTCCTCATAATTGGTCTCATTCCTACTCCTCCCCTGTATTTCATAGCTTATCCTTCCCAAATGTTTTGTTATATTCTAATTGAACCAAGCTTTTTGTATGTACGTATTTGGTTTAGGTCAAAATGATCTCTTTAGAGGACTTTTTTCTCCCCAACAGTGTTTTCAGTTGTCCATGAACGAATGTGTTAACTCACGCATTCACCTGCTTTCTTAATTTGTTATAAGCCCAATGTACAACATAAAATAATTCAAAGATGGCTAACCTGTGATCATATCCTTTGTATTTCAACTAAATTCCTTTGGTTGGACTTTGTCCCAAATGCGTCCATATTGTTGGCTCCATTGTGAAGCTCTGTTTCTGCACCCTTGCCTTCTGTAAGACTTTACCCACCCAATGCCCAAACCTTAGGGCAGCAGCACACCATTTTGGGCTATTATTAATATTTGAAGATTTAATTGTTCTGTGTTGGTACATAATCCAGTCACAGCTTCACAAGCAGTCCCATTATGCTCCCCTGAGTACTTCTGCAGATCTACAGTGATCTACATCCTGAATGCTGCATGCACAGTAAATGTAACATAAGTGATCTCCCTTTACACTTTTGGCAAGGTTTTAAATTTCCACTGAGCAATTACCTGGTGGTTGCAACCCTCTGGGGAAAAGAAAATCTCCCAGCTTTGAGGTAGAGCTGGAGACTGCACAGGATTCTGACTTATTGATCTTCAGAGTTAGCCTGGAAAAGTTAGAAAATGAAAACTCCTTCAACTATATGACTGCTATCCCAACCCTCAACCCACACGTGGAATCCTAATTGCTTGCATACTTCTCCAAATTAATGGTCCTGAATGAGCCTCCCCTCTCCGCCCCCTGACCTTGGACACCTGACTCCCCATATTCATAGGCGCGTGCACACACATCGCACTCCCTTGGCCCCCACCCTTCCTGGCCATGGACACCCAACTGACCTGCGATATACTCTTACCCACTTATATATGACCTGTAAACCCCTCACAGATGTGACACTCTACTACACACCTAGCACCTTTCAAGACACACTTGACACTTCACCCCACACCTACTCACTCTGTTATTCCCTTTCCTTGAACTTACAGATTTACTTTTTCCTCAGTAGCTATCAAAAATGCTTTACGACCTTTAAATACAGAATGCAGCAGGTATAAAAACAAGGATGCTGCCTGTGTAGCTTGCTGGACTTGTTCCTGCATTGGAAGGCTGTGCAAAAGATAAATGGACAAAATGGGAATAACAACCCATGTTAGAAGATTCAGACTTTGTACAGTCAAACTCAGGTATTATAGTTTGTTTGTTTGTTTGTGAAGTCTACAGTCCTCTGGTTTTTGCATTGCTTGTGTAATGTTAATAGGAAGGGGCTCCATCAAAATTAAGAAAATAAGAAATTGACATAGATTCAACTTTTTTTTTAAATTGGACTAGCTGAGTTTCTGCTTGATTCACTTATTAAATACCCACTCAAAATATTTTTTTGCCTGTGTGCCATCGCAGTGTAATGGGTTTGTAATTTGACCATTAGGCAAGTCACTTCTGATTCATTGCTACATTTACTCTGGTGTATTTGAAATACTTATTCATATTTTCAAAAATAAAACCGCCATTGGGGGAATTCATGGGTTTAATGATTTAATTTCTATTCCACATTGCCCTTATATTGAGTTCTGGCCAATATCTAATTAACTAACCACTGCTCCCTATGGATGCCAAATTGCAGTGGTTCAACACCTCCACCAAACACTGATGTCTAGTACTCCACAAAGTTAGACTTTACAGTTTTAACACAAATGTTTTTTGTTTCTAAAATTGACATTTCTAGCTTTACTACTGATCTTTCAGTGTACACTTGACCAGAGCATTGTAGTCACTGATGAAGTGATGGTACTTGCAATTATCATTAACCTTGAATAAGTCTTCTTGGAGATTCTTTGATCTCTACAGCATGGGTTTCTATGCTAAATATGGGAGGGATCTCTAACATCCCACCGGCTAAGCAGCCAATCGCTTTGAATAATTTCCAGACTTCAAAACTGGACAGATTTAACAGGTTTTCTTCTTCACTTTTAGTCATTGTACAAGGAATGAAATTTATCATGAATTTCTTCCTTAGCTAAGTGAATTAGTGGCAGATGGTTGCACCAGTCTTGTGATATTGAAAGACTATTAGGAAGTACTGTTACAACAGAGCAAATGAATTTTTCAGATAGACCATCAAACTTCAGCCTTTAACACAGCTGGTCTAACTAATTGACACTTCAGATGTGAACCTTACTGACCTTTTTGGGGGAATTAAGTCTTAATTTAAACAACAAATTGCTGTTAACATATTTCTTTGCTTTTTAGCAGTCAGGTAGGCACTTCATTTTGTGGCAGCCCTAATGCTTGTTCCTTTGAACAGTCAAAGCATTGCATAACATTTCACAATAGATATTTAAAAAGGATTTGTCGTATTTGACAGAATGCATTGAAATTAAACTAGGATGTGTGGGTTTAAGCAAAGCTTGAGTTTTGAGTCCTGTTGGAATGTAATTAACATAATGCCCTCTTTTGAATTTTTTGTTTTATGTGGCAAGATTAATAAATTATTTTAATAGTAAATTTTTTATTGCATTACCATTTTCTCTTTGCAATGTGAACCAAAGCAAAAATAGGCATTAACATGTTGGAATTTGATGTAAACTAAAATGATAGTGACTATTCACTTGGCCTGTTCTTGGTCTACAATGAGAAAAGTGTGAAATACATCAAAGCATGTTTATATAGACATTCTGATCCAAGATGAGATTTGCTGTATTTTGAAACTAAAATTATTTATTACCAAATTAGCACCATCATTATAAAATGTATCATTTCAGTTCATCTATCTATCCCATTGTTGGCTGTCCCTAGGTTTGAAGAGGATATCTATCCAGGATTGTGGGTTTCTGCCATGAGTTTTCATGACAATAAGCAGGTGGATACTCGACCATTAGATCTTTGGGCACTTGGAGCAGGATAGCCATGCGATAAGGTACCTGGGGCCCCTTAGAATTTATGCAAAATCAAGCCATAAGGATTACTACAGTAATTTTAGTTATTTAATTTTGTATAGTTCTGTTTAATGACTGGCTCCTAAAAAGCAGCTGCAGATACTGCAAATCTGAAATTAAACAGGAAATGGTGGACCCTGCCAGCTGTGCAGGGAGAAACAGTAGGGAGTGATACCAAAGATTGATATTTCACATTGTTGACTTTCACAAGAATTGTTTTGCAGAATGTGAATCATAAAGCATACTTCTCTGCTGAAGTCACTGTGTACAAGCAGGAAAAATTATTAACTTGCGTGTATAGATTTTTGATTTTAGCAGATTTGAGCAGTGTATACCACGACTCTATGGATTGTGCTTTATCTTCAACCACAATATAAGTATTGAGTGTTACCATGTGCGACACCCGGATAAAAAGCAAAATGGAAATACTACCTGTTAGTTAATAGCAGAAAAATATTTTGCTCGTTTAAAATGGATCTAAGGTCGAGTCAGAAAGAAGCAAAGAAACAAAAGCTAGTTTTTCATTGAATGTAAATAAAAGTGAAGAACTGCAGATGCTGAAGATCTGAAATAAAAACAAAATGCTGTAGAAACCTGGCAGGTATTTGTGGAGAGAGATAAAAGTTGATGTTTTATGTCCAATGACTTTCCTTTGGAACTGAAAGGAACAATGATTTCTATGCTGTTGACGGAGGCTAAAGAGGAGCAAGTAGAACAGTGCAAGTGTCTACAGAATGTTAAAGGAGAATCAGGGATGATAAATAGCTGCTATTGGTAATTGGGAATGCTAGAAAATAGATCCACTATTTAGAGACACAGATGGAGAGAGCAAGACATACAGACAGACGGAGCAGATTCCAATCTGCGCTGGGTCTCACCATTCCAGTGGAAAATACATTGTGATTAGTGAATACAGTAAACTGGCTTGAAAGAATTGCACATAAATCACTGTTTCACCTGGAAGGTGTGTTTGGGATCTTGGACTATGAGGACATGACAGTTAAACATGATTTACAAATACGAAAAGTTGTGAAAGTTTTAAGTGTTGCAGAAATAAAAATTGATGGCTTGTTTCCTCTCCTTTCAATGAACTAGTGTTAAATTAATGGTGGAATGTTCTAAAAGTATTCTAACAATCTGCTTCAGGGTTGAATATTTTGTCATATGATAATTTATGGATGGCTCAATGAAATGCATGATTTATTGGTGCAAAAAGAGTTTGCTTGCCGGGGGGATGTTCGGTATGAAAATCCATTGAAAATTACTGCATGTGCTTTTGATGTTTAGAAACCATTTTGCAATAATTCTACCATTTTAGAATACTTTGTTTAGAATCTGGAGTTTATATATTTGAGGATTTGGATATATGTGAAGGATACAGGAGATATAAAAGCAGAAATTAGGCTATTCCGCCGAGAGTCTGCTCCACCATTCGATCAAAGATAGTCCCAGTCTTCTGCCTTCTCCTTGCAACTCTTGATCTCCTTCCTAATCAAGAACCTATTTCTGCCCTAAATATGCTCTGTGTCTGCCGCTGTGTAGGCCATGAGTTCATAGAACTCCACCACTCGGCTGAAGAAATTCCTCCTCATCTTTGTTCTAAAATGTGGTCCCTGCCCTTGGGTCCTGGTCTGTCCTACTAGTGGAAACATTTTCTCCGTGTCACTCTATCCAGGCCTCTTAGTGTTCTGTAAGCTCCAATCAGATGCCCCACCCCCATTCTTCTAAACTTCAAGTACAGACCCATTTTCCTCAACCATTCCTCATATCACAAGCACTTCAAGATGATGGTTGTAAATCTCCTGGAACCCTTCCAATGCTAGTGCATTCTACCTTAACTATGGGGTCTAAAACTGCGCACAGCATTCCAAATGCAGTCTAACCAGAATCTTTTAGAGCATATTCCTGCTTTTTTTATTCCAGCCCTCTTGAATGAATGCTAACTCTGTATTTGTCTTCCTAACTGCCAACTGGAGCTGCATGTTTACCTGAAGAGAATCCTAGGACTCCCTTTTGGGTTCTAGATTTCGAAAGCTTTTCTCCATTTAGAAAATAGCTTACGCCTCTATTCTTTGTACCAAAGTGTGTAATATCACACTTTCCCATATGATATTCCATCTGCCACTTCCTTGCTCACTCTCCTTGCCTATCCAAGTCCTTCTGCAGCCTTCCCAATTCCTCAACATTACTTGCCCATCCACCTAGCTTTGTGCTATCTACAAACTTAGCAAAAATGCCCTCAGTTCTTTCATCCAGATCATTAATGCATTACTTGAATAGTTGTGGTGGCAACACAGACCCCTCCTGAGCTCCCCTATTCACTGGCTGCCATCCTGAAAAAAAACCCTTTATCCAACTGTTTCTATTTTCTGCCAGTCAGCTAATTCTCTATCCATGCCTGTACCTTTCCCGTAACATCATGGGCTCTTAACTTATTTTGCAGCCTCCTGTGTGGCATGTTGTCAAGGGCCTTCTCAAAATCCAGGTAGATCACTGCAGCTGGTTTTCCTTTTCTCTAACTTGCTTGTTACCACCTCCGTAGAATTCTTACAGATTTGTCAGGCGTGACCTCCCCTTGTTGAAGCGGTGCTGACTCAGCCATGTTCTATAATGTACTTCCAAATACTCTACAGTCTAATCTTTAATATAGACTCCAAAATCTTACCAAAGATGGAGGCCAGGCTAATTTGACGTATAATTTCCCAACTTCTGCCTCCCTCCCTCTTACATGTAGAAATGTTAGCTTAGCTGTTTTCCAGTCCTTTGGGATCCTCCCTGACTCCAGTGATTCCTGCAACATCACCAATGCCTCTACAAGCTCCTCAGCAGTCTCCTTCAGACCTCTGGGGTGTAGCCCATTCAGTGTGGGTGTTCACCTACCTTCAGACCTTTGCAGCTTTTACAGCACTTTTTCCTTGGTGATGGTCACTACACACAGCTCTGCCTCTGATTCTTCTGAAGATCTAATATGCTACTGGTGTATTTAAATATGAAGACAAATGCAAAGTATCTAATCAGTTCCTCCATCATTTACTTGCTCCCTAATATTACTTCTCCTTCCTCATTTTTCAGTGGTCCAGTGTCCACTTCTGCCTTTTTACTACCCTCAGTTGATCAAAGTGAAAAGGTCAAATGGACAATATTCCTTTCACCCACAGAGTGGTGTCTCTCTAACTGGAAATGTAAAGTGGCAGCAGATGCTTTCCAGTCTCACCCTCTTGCCCTTGCCCCCTCTCTTTCTCGTTTGTGCCCTCCATCTTCCCCCCCCCCACTTTCTGTCTTCCTCTTGCACACATACTCTCTTTCTCTTTCTCGCTGTCCCATTCCCCCTTTCTCCCTTTTTCATTCTGTCTCGTGTTTCTCCCTCCCTCCCTCCCTCCCTCTCTCTCTGCTGCTGAATTTGTCAGCTTCCTCCAGCACAAGGACTCTGACAGGGAGATCCACCACTATGTCAGCAGTGCTGTCTCCACCTTGTACCAATAGAGCCACTGAGTATTTGGCAAAAAATGTCCTAGGGTAGAAGTACCTGTTGACACCAGACTCTTGTACTGAAGCAACACCTGGCCTATATGCCTAGCACTAGAGCAATTCCACCACCATATCTAAGTCAAGGCATTGTTGGATATAATGAGAGAATCAAATGCCACTCATTCTTGAAAACAGTTGTACAATCTTTCAGGAAGAACTCATGTGGAAACGAGTGTTGTGTCCTGCTGATTGCAAAGTCTCCCCCACACATTATCCTGTTTCTGTCATCCTCTAATGCTCCAGACGAGGACAAATAAAATAATGAAGACAGTCTTAAAGTTCTCCCCAAAGTGTGGCTGCTCTGGCCATCTTGCTACAAATTGTTCAAAATGGTGACAACTTGTTTGTTAAGATACATCATGCTTTGAGTCCAAATGCCTTAATGATGAGGCAAGAACAATGACTGAGAAGAAAAAAAGAGCAATACTGGATTCCATTTTCTCATGGGCATCCTTGCACAATCTCTGAAACATGTAAGGTTGGTTTACTGCCTAATCAGTGGCTTGTTAAGTATCTGGTCTTACAATGTGTGGTTGAATCTGTCACTCATAGAACTGCCAAAACAAAACCATGATCCCTATCAGTCCATTCACGCCTAAAAAGGTTCAATTTATTTTAAGTTATTTGTGTGTCTAGTTTATTGAATGTCATTGATGATTGAGATTTGAGGATTATCAGATTAACCATGACCTCATTGAATGCTGGAGCTGACTCTATTTGAATGGCCTATTACTACTCGTAGATCTTATGATGTTATGAAAACTCATGACAGGAATCTGTGACCCTGAGTAGACAACATCCTCAAATTGATGGATAGCCAACAATGAGGTGAATAAGTTGACCGGAAAGGTAGATTATATAATATACATTCATTTCTAAATAATGGTGCTCATTTGGCAATAATTTTTTTTCTTGGACAATGCAGTAAACCTGATCTTGGATTAGAATATGCTTTGACGTATTCCACATTTCTCTTCTCCTTTTAATCTTCGATTCTATGAAAAGAATATTGTGTTCTCCCTAAGTGGTGATGTAAATATCAAAGGGGCTTGTAGTGATGGAAACATAAGTGACAATGGTGATCTCATGAAACTGCAAATATCAATTTTAGTTATACAAAATTGTCAGGGACGTAGGACGTGGTGGAAAAATTGATCAATTCTGAAATGCACACTGCATTTCTTCAAGGCACATGTTATACACTGTCCCTTGTTGGATTTTCATGCCAATATTCACTGTCATGGCGGTGAATCATTAACAACGTTGCTCTAGGAATGTAGTCCAACATGCAAAATTGATGGCACATTAGAATTCCATTGGTTACCAGTCAAACCCGCCTTTTTCACATGAAGACTGATTTTTTAAAAAAATTCTTCTGTTCGTAAGTCGATTTGGCCAGTTTTCATCATGGTAGCTTTTGAAATTTGAGCATCTGAGGTTTCTGTGATCACAGTGATCGCAAAGATATCAGTTATTGATCTCCACTGGAGAAAAGCACCTATGTGAAGGAAAGCGGATGTCAAGATGGGACTAAGATATTTGCTTCCATGACTGAGAGATTATAAAAGCAATAGAGCGAAAGAATATTTAAGCCCCGTAGTTCAATTTTTTGTTTGGCAGCCTTGACCAACATTTTCTAACAAATGAACTGAATAGCTATCATTTTGGTAGCAGGTGATTTAAGTTCGTTCAACTAGTTCTCCATCCTGTTATATTGTTTTGAAGCTTTTGATGCCCTGTTATTTCTGCTTAAATGTTGCTGAAAATAGAGGCATGTTTCTGAAGCTTCCAAAGTATCTCTGTCCTCCTGGGAAAATGAAGGCGCTTATCAGGTCCAAAGCCTTTGGCTCGGTTGTGAGTTCATATGAGAGATAGCAAACTGGAATAAAATTTCCAACCAATCAGCACGTCATTTTCTCCTGCGGCATAGAAGTAGTGATTACTTAACATAGAAAAGTACAGCACAGTACAGGCCCTTCGGCCCACGATGTTGTGCTGTGGAAAATCTTGACTTTACCGTGTTTGTTTGATGAATGCAAGATGAAAAGTTGTGGTAGCATGCATATTTTTCAGATATATTCCAATTTCTGCTTATGATACAAGTGTTTTCGTCGGACCCAAGATTGTAAACATGGTGATACAGAAAAAGGCGAGCAGAGAATGATAGAGAAGTTGACAAGAACTGCAATTGCTTGAGTCAGAGTCAACACAATGTGGAGCTGGAGGAACACAACAGGCCAGGCAGCATCAGAGAAGCAGGAAATTTGACGTTACAGGTTGAGATCCTTCTGTGTTCCCCCAACTCCATGATGTGTTGACAGAATGGTATATGATACCAAATTTGTAAATGGCAAACTTGCTCCCAGTGGTATTTTCTATGTAAAGTCAAGACATTTTAAGGTGGCACCTGGATTCATGTTGGTGTTGCTAGAAGTAGTTAAGTCTTTCGATATAAGACTTGTAAAGTTTTGTAATGTTAAAGAATCTTGGAAAGATATTAGAAATTTTTCACATTTAATGTGTGCGGAAATCTTTAGCACCCTGCTATCTGCACCCTGTGTGAAACCTTGTAGTTCATAATGATTAAGTTCAATCATAGTAATTTACTTCCAACCAGTAGAACTGTACTGATGACTTGGGATACAAGCAATGTACTTGGAAATCAGAGAAATAAGTTCACTGCTGAACGTTCTCAATTTGTAACTTGCTATTCAATCTTTGTTGTTCTTTGTTGATGTACTGCAAGCTGAGCACTGGTATTCACAGTTTAATGTTGATGGCTAAATCTTACTGTATTGCTAGAAGAGTTCGGACCATGGAACACAACTGACATTTATTTGATTCAATTATCCTTGAATGAGTTGGCGAAAAATGTACAAACACATTGAAAAAACATACAGATGCTTACATTGGTGTTTTTTGGCATTAAATATGAAGCCTTGCATAATCCTGACTTAACAAGTCATGCTTGAAAGTTGATGACCGACCATCATTTTTTTGCAGCTTGAGCCCTATCCAATTTTTATCATTGTGGTGTGGTAATGACTGCCAAATAATATAATCAAGAAGTATACTGTAAAAGATGAAATGCATTAAACAACATAGTGGAATGTAACTCCTAAAGTTGTTCTGTGAAATCACTGGCACTGCATTCTATTAATTGACTTGAACTGCATTCCACCAGAATAATCTTGAATCCTTTTACACACAGAAGCAATTTAACAATGCTGTGCTTGGATTCCATAAATTGCAGAGATATTTTTCTTGAAAAATGTAATAGCAATGTCCTATCCTGTTTAACTTCTATACAATAGAAAAGGTCAATTGAAACACAACTCTTTCACTTAGAGGGCAAGAAAAGAATGAAGTCACAGTAATTGTGTAAAATTATCTTGATTTTGATTAGTGAATGTGTAAAAGCATCATTTCCTTTGGAGCAGTCGTCTGGCACTGGCAGTAGAAGTCTTCAGAAGGTTCAGAATGACATCTCTTTGTCAAGTTTACTCATGGAGTTCAGATCACTTATATTTTTGAAGTGGAAACGTCAGATCTTTAACTTCAGATGTTTAAAATGAGGCATTACAGCAAGATTTCCATTATATGCAAAGTTGAGGCATATCCTGGTATAAGATCACTGCGTGGGACTGCTTTGCCATGGTGGGCCATGGCAGGGAGTTATTTCTGTTGCCCAAGGCTTCCAAAGAATGAAGTGAAACCAATGTGCATCAGTGTTTATTGACATATGTTAACAATTTAACCATTTTCTCTTGCTTCAGGGAGGAATTAAATCAGGAGTACAGTCTGAGTCATGAGAGAGAGAGCTGTGTGAATCCATGTCATTCAGCACTGTCTCCAAAGTGAAATAACTATCACAGTCTGTCATAATGTCTAGCAAAAGTTCCATTGATTTTTTTGATCAGTAAAACATGGTGTTTCAAAATAGCTACTTGGACTGAATTTGAGACTGCAAAATGGAGAGTGACCCTGTGGATAGAACGAAAGCTGTCACTTTATTAGTATCCATCTGTGTTAGTACACAAATCAAATAAAAACATTTATATGTTTCGCTTAGATGATAGATATCATCATCTGAAAAGTTATGCAATATTTTATGCTGTATTCAGGAACTCTCCATTAGACATGCAGGAAGCATTTTCTTTTTGTGATACTAGATACCACATTTTTAGATCCTCTAAAGCATCTTTCAGCTGTGGGAATTTTCTTCTCTTTTTGGATTCCTGAGCATTTTGGGGCGGCATGGTGACTCAGTGGTTAGCACTGCTGCCTCACAGCACCAGGGACCCGGGTTTGATCCTACCCTCTGGTGACTGTCTGTGTGGAGTTTGCACATTCTCCCTGTGTCTGCGTGGGTTTCCTCCAGGTGCTCCAGTTTCCTCTCATGGTCCAAAAATGTGCAGGATAGGTGGATTGGCCATGCTAAATTGCCCATAGTGTTCAGGGGTGTGTGGGTTATAGGGGGATGAGTCTGGATGGGATGCTCCAAGGGGCGGTGTGGACTTGTTGGGCTGAAGGGCCTGTTTCCACACTGTAGGGATTCTATGATTCTAGGATTTTTCTTTTTTCTGAGATGAAGTTACAAGCATTAGCTTTTCTTTAAAAAGGTGAACAACATTTGAACCTATAAGTGGAGCTTTCATCTGGAAGGGACTTGAAAAGGAGAACATAATAGACTGCTTGTTGGACGCCCTGCCAGATTTCCCACTCAGTTGGCCTCAACAGAAAGGAAAACTGAGTGAGATGGTGCTTGCCAGTAGATCAATTACCTCTAGTATTTGGAAATATTGTTCTGGGTTTTGGGATTCAGCTATACATTGCATATTTTTTCTTTTGTAATATGGTATTTTTAAAAAGTATTTTAATGTCAACATTTTCTCCAGAGAATTTAGCTGTTTGTTGCTTTTTACATTTTTTTGAAGCGCAATCAAAACTGAGATTGCGCTTCAAAATCAAGTGAGCAAAGTGTGTTACAATACTATGGATATTCAAGATCGGTTTGTCTTAATTTTATTTATTATTCATTCAAGAATGTAGGCATCACTGGCTGCACCAACATTTAATGCCTATCCCTAGTTGCTCTTCCAAAAGCAGTGGTGAGCTGCTGCCTTGAATTGCTGTAGTCTAAGTATAGGTAAACACATGATGTTTTCGGGAGGGAGCACCAGAATTTTGAGCAAGATATATACATGTGGCGGATCCCTGATTTATGAATGTTTGACTTAAGAACGCTCATACTTGCAAATGAGACCTCATACAGTGGTGTAACTTTAAAGATCCGACACATGAACATTTCCTGTACTTGTGAACATTTCCGTGATATGGCTGTGCATTGTGTTGGGTACATATTGACTTGTGTACAGACTCGAATGGAACCCGTTCACAACCTGTGGGCTGCCTGCAGTTGCAAATCAGGATGGTGAGTTGTTTGGGAATGAACTTGCAAGTAGTGGTGTCCTTGTATATCTGCTGCTTTTGTTCTTCTAGATGGTTGTGGTTGTGTGTTTGAAGTTCTCTGTTTAAGGAGTCTCAGTGAATTTCTGCAGTGCATCTTGTTGATGGTATACACTTCTGCTACTGTGCGTCAATGGTGGAAGAAGTGAATGTTTGTGAATGTGGCACCAATGAAGCAAGCTGTTTTGCCCTAGCTAGTGTCAAGCTTCTTAAGTATTGTTGGACCTGCATTCATTCAAATTTCATTGAGATAACTGACAATGGATAGCCACAATCTTTGTTTGTGCTGGACATGGCTCCAAACAGTGCAGAGTTTTTCCCGATTTAGAACATAAAACAATACAGCGCAGAACAGCCCCTTCAGCCCTCGATGCTGCCCCAACCTGTGAACTGATCTAAGCCCATCCCCCTACACTCTCATCATCATTCATATGCTTATCCAAAGATTGTTTAAATACCCATAATGAGGCTGATTTAACTGCACTGGCAGGCAGGGCATTCCACGCCCTTACCACTCTCTGGTATCTTGAGGCATGCACAATCTTAAGATCAGGTAAAAAGGCAGTTTGCTTCCTTGCCATAAACCATACATCTTTACAATTGCAAAGAAGACTACCCCTAACGTTGTGCTCGAGTACAGAATGAATAAAGATAGATTCTGAAGATGTATTACACCTGGAAAGTAGCCAACCCGTCTACGGCAGAAAGGAACTGCTGCATGGACATTGCCAGTGATAAGTAAATAATTTGAACATAAAAACAGAAAATGCTGGAAATATTCAGCTAGTTTAGTAACACCTGCAGAGACAGAAACTGGGCTGGATTTTCACTTCCGAATGGAGGCGGGAACATGTTAGAGAGAGTAAAATATTTGTTTCTTTGACTGCAAATTCCAGACTCTCATCTATTTTTCGTGTGGCAAAAAAGCAGGAATGTGAAGCCCTGGGGGATGCTGCTGAACAAAGAGATCTTGACGTTCAGGTTCACAGTTCCTTGAAAGTGGAGTCGCTGGTAGATAGGGTAGTGAAGGCGGCGTTTGGTATGCTTTATTGGTCAGTGCGTTGAGTAGAGGAGTTAGGAGGTCATGTGGTGGCTGTACAAGACACTTGTTTGGCCACTTTTGGAGCATTGCGTGCAATTCTGATCGCCCTCTAATTGGGACGACGTTGTGAAACTAGAAAGGGTTCAGAAAAGATTTGAGGGTTGGAGGGTTTGAGCTACAGGGACAGGCTAAGTTGGCTGGGGCTATATTCCCTGGAGGGTGGAAGCTTGTAAAGCGGTAACCTTGTAAAGGTTTTCAAAATCATGAAGGGTAAGCATAGAGTAAATAGGCAAGGTCTTTTCTCTGGGGTGGAAAGTCCAAACCTAGAGGGCATAGGTTTAAGGTGAGAGGGGAAAGATATAGAAGGGGCCCAAGAGGCAACTTTTCCATTGATTTTAGTTTTTCTGGGGCACCTTGATGGCACATGATCTGTTCCTGGAACATCAGTTTGCTGCAATCTATGATACTCTTCTGATAGTGATAATAATTTACAAGTTTCAAGACCTTCCAGTAAAGCCACAGTAACAAACGTGTTCGCACATATATTTTGGGTAGTGCTTCTTTCCAGAATGTCAGAATCAGGAATTTGATTGGATGTTCCTTTGCATGAGTTGGTTCTGTATGTGAGCTTGTGAAGGAAGGAGTATGTTAACAGGGTTTGTGAAGTGCCAGCTGCTTCTGTTCAATGAGAGATTTGGGGCATGAAATACAGTTGTAATTGCTGACCAGTAACACTTAATCCCACCTGTCAAGAAAAGGTCCATTTCTGGCCTATTGTTGACTGTATTACTGCCTGGAGAAACCTAGCAAAGCCATGGAACTGTTGAATTGGGTGTAACTGAGTGGTGGATGGTACACGTTGAGGAAGCACAGAGAGCACTGTCTTCTCCTTTATTGTTTGCTACCACATAGCTGTACCATCACTTGGAATTTTAAAGATGACTTTGTGTGACCTGTATCATAATTAACAAATAATAATTTGTTTTTCTTTTTAATAATATTGAACGTTGCTGTTCATCATTTACATGGTGTCGGTAAATATTCTTAAAGGTTCTAAATTAAAACTTTTTCATTGTTTGAGATCCCTAAGTTTGAAAAAAAAATCAAAGTTCCTCTGCATAGTCCATGATGCTTGATGAAGTAATAGGTTGAATTTATGAAAATATCTGCATCTTTTTCCAATTTGTTGGTTAATTGTTTGGCAGGTCTGCCTCACTTTTTTTAATGGTTCCTCTTTCTTCGCTGTTTTTCATAGCTGAAAACAGAAGTAATTAATGCATGAAGCCTGGGATCTTTTGACACTCTGTTCTTGCTCTAAGTCAATATATAGGGATAGAGTTTCCACTTTGTGTACAATTGGGAAATTGGATGGAAATGGTGCTGGCTATGTTACAGTTTTGATTACTAAAATATGCTTGTATAGTTGCCAATGTGAATTGTTACTGAACCTGCTTAATAAAGTGCAATTGTTTACATACTCGGCAACTTTAAAAAAAAATTGATGTATTTAACTGGTGCAGTATTATTCATATATTGTTCATTGTTGGAAGTGGATTTTTTTTCACAAAAGCGAGGCAGCTGATGGTAATACTGGGCAGGTCAAGTCTCAGAATCCAAACTTGGCTTGACAGATCAAAAGTTTTAATTGGTTATTCTGCTGGTTAGCTACTGAACCAATTTGCACATGGTTACTGATATTCTTTATTACAAAAACATGAGTCTGTTACAGAAGGAAGGAAAGCATTTAAGCTGTGTATATGACAGACATGTTTCATGCTGTGTCCCAGCAATATCCTTTTACAGATGGTCAGTGCCAAAGGAATATCATTCCTGTCTCAGCTCTTTCACTCCTTTGCTGACTTCTTCCAGTTTTCCCTCTTTGACTGCTGAAACAGTTTTATAGCTTCTTTCCAGCTTGGCTGGTGTAAACTTACTTTCACCTTTTACACCTTGTTTCATTTCTGCCAATTTAAAAAAAACCCTTTGCAAACTCTCAAGGGTGGAGACTTCATAACTAAAACTCTTCTGCTCAGAGGAAGCTATTGCCATGAACTGAACTCCTATTTCTCCTGAAGTCTAAACTAAAACAGTAACCCCGAGAATGCTTTCATGTCATGAAACTGAATAGTACTAACATTTGATTGATTAACATAATGGAGGTCTCCAACTCTGAGATCCGTCTTGTGAACACTCATACTTACGAATGTGATTCCAGACAAGCATGCAATTTTAAAGATCTGATGTGAAGATTTCCTGTATCTGTGAATGGCTGCTTTATATGGTCCTGAACTGTGTAGGATTTGTGTATAAATGGACTCAAGAACAAAATCCTTTTACAATCCAGGGATTGCCTAGACAGGTATCCTTCTAGGCACCTAACTGAATCACTTGCTTTCTTTTAAATAATCTATTTAGGATGCTCTTCCGAATTACTTCCTGACCTCTTAAAAAGAAACCTCTCCCTTTATTTTAAAATGTACATTCTCAAGTAATACCAGCATGTATTGTACACCCTTATCATAATGTATAATTTCCCACTATTGCATCACTGAATTTTAAATTATTGTAAATATCTCAAAAACAATGGAACAAGAATCGTTCAGCAGCATTGGCCACAACATTATTGGTAAATGAATTGTTGTGGCAAAAGTGGAAGCAAGATTCATGGTTAGCTTTTACTGTACTCTGCTGACAATTCATATGAGAGGTGTTGGAAGAACGTTCCCAAATATGGGGAAATAGAGGCATCCTATCGAGCTTGATGTCAAGATTGAGTGAAGAAACATATGTGGAACTAACGAAGAAGCACAGCATTTTGGCACCTTTGGAAGTTGAGATAAGGCAACTCATGTTTACGTGAGAGGTTGAGAATAATGATGGCTTGATTTGGTGGATGAGTTGTATCTGTTCTGAGGGAGAAGACTAGAATAACACTGGGCTTTAGACTAGAATTGGTGAATGAAGAAACTATCTCAGAATATCCCATGCTTCTAGAAATTTCATTTTCTGCAAACAAAAGTGCGTTATCTGGTTGTTAATCTCCATGTTGAGACTGGAAATGCATTAAGCTGGAAATTGTTCTGGAATGGAATTACGTCCCTGGTGATTTCCAAGTGTAGAGTTATAAAACAAGCTTTAAATAATTTATCTCTCAGCATTGCAATTACATTAGAAAGATTAGATAGAACAACCAGCGGTAGAGAATTAATTTGATCCTTACACCTATTCTTCGTTAGAACTCAGACCAGACCGAGCTCGTGCTGCTGATCTGGCACTGAATCACCTGGTCAATAGTGGTCTTGGGAATGAGGTAGCTGTAACGTCTGGGAAATGTTCGACATATTCTATCAACAAATATGGGAGGTGGAAAACTTGACAGAACATTTCTGGATTGGAATGTGTTTCATTTTGGTGGCAGTAATTTTTGAATGCAAAATAACACATGGTGTGCAAATTTGGGCAACAATACTGTCGTCATCTGCAAAGTGTAGACCATGTCTATGCTAGTTAGTTTTGTTTTGGAATTGAGGCAGTTGAGGTCAAGAGGTTTCTTTTTAGACAGTATTTATGCTCTAATTTACGTCAAGAAAAGGGGCCACCCTTTCCAGACAGCAATTGGAGGAATTTATTCCCTTAGAGGAGAGTGAACCTGTGGAATTTTTTTTACCACAGAGGCTTGTTGAGGCATCATTGTGTATTTGAGGCTGAGATAAACAGATTTTTAATCAGCAAGGGAATGAAGGGTTATGGAAAAAAGGTAGGGAAGTGTGTAGAACATCATCAGATCAGTTGTGGTCTCACTGAATGGCACAGCAGCCTTGATGGACTGAATAACCTGCTTCTCCTCCAGTGTTTTGTAATCTTATGTTTTAGTGCGTGCTCATTATACATTTTTAACTAGGTTAACTGATGGAGTACAGACCTGAGCATTGAACACATTTTTACTGGCAGCAGAATGCACAACGCTATCGTCATATTATGGATAAGCAGTTCCACAGGATATTCACTAATTCAAAAATGTCATGGTTTTCAGAACGATAATCTCTAATTGTAATCCTTATCCCTTTTAGAAGTCTTGGGCATAAATTGTCTGGAACGAATATTTTGTCACTTCAAAATGCCATATTTTGTTTGCATACTCCACATCTCCCTGGGATATCTTGTGTTCGGTTTAATTTTAGATAAAATTAAATGTGAAGTAACTATTTTCCATTCTGTTATTTCATTGACCTAGATTCTAGCTTGCTACAAGCAATTGAAGTTGCTGAGTGTAATAAGAACTTTTCTAAACCCATGGTAGCCCTGCATTTGCTTATTTTGTGATTTATCAAACTCTAGCCTACTGGATTTTTTTGCTTCCAAAGTATTTCACATATTGGCATGGTGTTGATTTTGGTGTTCTGGTTATTATAGAAAGGAAGTTCCTTCTGGATCATGGACATGCCTCTGAGAGAATTTTGTCATTTCAAATAGCTTTGGTATGGGCTTTTCCCAAGACAAACATACTTTGTCATGTATATATTGTATCATTGACCAGGATTTTCCAGGGGCCAGTCATTATTCCAGCATAGATGGGTGTTGCAAGTGGGTAACATGTGCAATTCCAGTCATAGATTATGAGTGAACTGCATGGGAAGTTGAACATTTCACGGGGCAGAGATAATGGGAACTGCAGATGCTGGAGAATCCAAGACAACAAAATGTGAGGCTGGATGAACACAGCAGGCCAAGCAGCATCTCAGGAGCACAAAAGCTGACGCCTCGGGCCTTCACCCTCTCTGGTGAAGGGTCTAGGCCCGAGGCGTCAGCTTTTGTGCTCCTGAGATGCTGCTTGGCCTGCTGTGTTCATCCAGCCTCACATTTTGTTGTCTTGATTTCACAGGGCAATCCCCTTATGTCTGGAACCATGTGCAAGTCTCCATTTTAATGAGAGAATTTGGAGCGTTCAAATGAAATTAAGTGAATAATTACTCAGGAAAAGTTAAACTATTAATAAATCCTGAGTAACTGTTCAATTGATACCATACTTAACTCATACCCAACAGTCAACACAACTGCCAGACCACAGAGAAGGGCCTATCATAAGATGCCTTCTTGGGTTCTCTGATATCAGTTGTTCCCGTAGTTGGATACGGCATTACTTGCATTCTAGACTGGATTCACGTAGCTGCCTCATTCCAGTCTCCTCTCCTGCAACTTCTTGAACCCTTCAGTCACCTGACCTTTCCTCAGATGCTGTTGTTTCTAGCTGAGACTCTTTCTGAGATTTAGCACATCCGCCTCAACATCCTCATCTCTGCCACATTTGTTTTTTCTCCTCTTTCTTTAAGGGCCAGGACTCACTCCTGTACAACTGTGCCAGGTACTCGTGGGTCTTGTGACGGCCTCTTTCGCCAGTGTGTCAAATTTGATTCCAGGTCATGCCAATCACCATTTATTTATGTGGCTATCCCCTTCCAACTTGCTATCTTTCTGGTTAATTGAGCCCAAACAGTTAAGTGCAGTTGTCTGCCTCAGTTCTGTTACAGTGACGGTCAGGGTGCCGCAGTCTTCTATTTTAGTCCTCAAGGGCTAAGTGGAATATATTGATTTCTTGCTGTTATTCAGGGTCTTCTGCTATTTGGCTTAAATGTGCTTGTTTCTTTCCCCCGATTTTGGCAATGATTGTTACAGCATGTTTGACAGTAGGTTGTTGTGTCAGCCTTCATGGTCACTCTGAGCTGGTGGTGAACAAGAGTGGGCTGAGGCCCATGCCTTGACAGACTCTGACTTTTACCTTTAACTTTCCTGAGCGGCCAGGGTTGCTCCTGACTGACATCTGGCAGTTCTTAACCTTGACTTCGTTGAGCCTGGTGTATTTCTCCTTTACTTCCCTTTATCTCCCAGTACCCTTCTGTATGTTTTTTCTAGTTCAAGGACTGCCAGCTATAAATCCGTTAGTCCCTTGAAATATTGCTTGATGATTGACGTATGGCAAAAATTGGCTTCGCTGTCTTTCCTGTCATTGAACCAAACTGTCCCTTGCTGCCTTCAATCATTATTATTAAGGGAGAGTTGACCACATGTTTACACATTTATGAAAGGTATGGAACATCAGCACTTCCCTGTGGTAATTTCCACATTCTTCAGCATCTTTTTAGAGGGACTTTGTGAGGGAGTTCCAAAGCCAGAGCATCAAAGCTGATGAATTGTACTCCCTTGTAAAGCAGACAACTTGGCAATAATATTTGGTGTCCCGCAGTGTCGCTAGCATTTTGATAGGATATGTTTTGACCACAGGCAAGGGCAGAAAACATAGAAGCCTGTGCTGCCCCTGGCCGTAGGCCAGGCTGCTGTGCTGAACTCAATGACCCCACCCCTGACCCAGGCCTGAGCTGTGGGCCCGACTTATTTGGCTCTGATATACCCACCTTTTCAGGGTCCTGGTGTTGACTGCATTAGCCATTTGAAGTGCAGTCTTTTTTACCTCTTGTTTTTTTACCTTAGGTTGTTTTACTGCTCTAACTTTCCAAAGTGAACTTTGTTTTGTTCCTTCTAAATAGTGGAATTTTCTGTCTTTATTCTCTTTGTAAGTACCAGGGATCTCAAACTTTGTCGACTTCAAGCCAGACAAAATATGATTGGTCCCCAGCTGGATGATAACACCGTTGTTTAGTCTTGGCTTTAAATGAAGTGTAGACTTTTGCAAAGTAATTGTTTCCAGTGTTCTGGAGTGAGTAAATTACTCCTGTCTCCTTTTATTTTCCATGCATGTTTAGCATGGATGTAACAGCCTTTGGCACTCACTAAAATTGACACTGCTCACATTATTGTGGGCATACTGTACTATTGGAGGTGCCATCTTTCAGATGGAAAGTGTAGCTATAAAATGCCAAATGATCCCCTGGTATTCTGTTTCAAGAAAAATAAATTCCCCTCTCTGTCTCTGCTAATATCAAACCCTCCAGTAAGATCAAAAACACAGGATCTGGTTAAGTTCACATGGTTGTTCAAGGGGCCAAGAGTCGTGGAGAAATTGCCATTGTGTATATGCAAGGCTGAACTGGGCAGTATTTAATCTGCATTTGAGTGGAGGATTTTGGTGAATGGGGGGAAAGCAGGAAAGTGAAGTTAAGGCAACAGTGTTCAGATATGATCTTATTAAATGGCAGGAGTAAGGTCTAGAACTTAAATTTTTTGCCTCCTCCTCCTCTGCTGACAAAAAGTTGCTCTTGCACTTTGTTTAGAACTATAGCTGCTGTGAAACAAACTTTTCACATTTTAGAATCTGAGCTAAATTCCAAGTGGAATGACAATTCCATTTCTTGAGTTCAAAGTATTTGCCAGCAGGAGATCTCCCTTCTAACTTTGGAATAATCACTTGCCTAGCGGCCAGCGAATGTGTGAATGTCAGTATACACAGAGCTCAGTATACTTGTATCAACTCTCTTTGGTGAACATGACTATGGCTTGTCTCTTTTTAAACAAAATGGCAGTGTAAAACTGAACCTGCTTCCCGGTCCCCTAACCCATTTCCAAAGAAAAGCAGATAAAGTTCCTCCATGGGTTTATTTGCCAGTGCCTTGATCGTTTAGGACAGATAATTAAGCTTTTTTAAAAACAGAAATCACAGCCAATTCCTTGCGTTCGGTCCGCCTCCCCCTCTCTCCCTATTTATTCCAGTTCCCTCTCCCCATCCCCCTCTCTGATGAAGGGTCTAGGCCCGAAACGTCAGCTTTTGTGCTCCTGAGATGCTGCTTGGCCTGCTGTGTTCATCCAGCCTCACATTTTATTATCTTCAATTCCTTGTGTGTTAGTCTTGTTTGAATAGGTCTTCCACACTTTCCTATGCTGTATGCATCCTCTTTACAATTATACTATAAATGGAAATGGTACAAAAAAGAAACCAGTAGAATTTTGTTTCTTCCAAGTAGTTTGAAAATGTAGATGATTGTGTCAGAATCATGAATAAAGAAAGTTGATCAGTTTGAGATTGCATTCCCAGTGACTTGCTGATTATGAAAAAAAATTCAGCCTCGATCAGACTGTAAGTGGGTAGTGGTTTCCTTGCAACCAGGTTAGCTAGTTCCACCTGGAAGCTCTGATGAAGGGTCTAGGCCCGAAACGTCAGCTTTTGTGCTCCTAAGATGCTGCTGGGCCTGCTGTGTTCATCCAGCTTCCCATTTTATTATCTTGGATTCTTCAGCATCTGCAGTTCCCATTATCTCCGTAAGTTGTGTGTTGACTCTTATTGTAAATCCTAAAAAAGTCTCATTTAGTTATGTACTTGAATGTTACCTGTCTCTCTGCTTGGCGTTTTGCCCATTTTGTGACTATAAGCCGTATTACTGATGGAATAAAGACCATATTGAAGTGAAGACATTCTTTATCTCTCCTTTCTAAATAGGTTACATGAACTGACAAAATAACTGTAAACATTTTAAGACATCTGCAGACTTCTGTTAAACTAACAGTTCCATTAAAGCAAAATTTTGTTTAAGTTTTTTAAAGTAGTATTGAAGGTATAAGGAGCAGGATATTTTTCAGATTTGACAGATGATTAAAAGCAACTAATCTCTGTATACTTGGAACAAGGTTTGTTTACTCTCCTTTTCAGTCTAAATAATGATAAATGGCTCCAAAACATTTTTTTAAATCATTGGTTGGAAAACATTATACAACTATATAGATGGACTTTGAGTTTGCAAAGAAAGGTTTTCTGAAGTTGAACTTTAATTGTTAAAATGATGGGCCCATTTTGTAACCACTCCCATTTTGGATTCAAAAAGGTGATTTTAATCCACTTGAAACTCATTTAATTGGAGTGAAAATTGGGATCAAAACCTTGATTGTCTATATTTATAATTGAAACTTTATCATTTGATACTGTTTGTGGAACACTTTTAATTCTGCAGAATACAGTGTACCTGAGTGTTAATTTTAAAGATTTAAGTTTTGCAGGGTGAAATATTCAGGGGGTATTTTTTTAGGTTGGGGAAAATAAGTCACTTTTTTTTAATCTTTTGGATGAAACCATGCTGATGTTCCTAGAGATACAGTTAGAAGCATACGTATATACTATTTTACTGTTGGAGCTTGTGTTTAAACAAAATTTTAGTGTGAAGATAAAATATTTTCTTCATGATTTAAGCCCAGTTAGAAACTATTGTTAAAGACAAGACCACCAGAACCCCCCCCCCAAAAAAAAATGTCAAGAATTTAGCTCAGACCGTAATGTTTTCTTATTTTAAATTTAAGTATAAGGTGTTGAATTGCATCTGGAACATAACCAGTCAAGCCACCAGATTTGAAACAAAACACAAATACAGTCTAGAGATAATGGGAACTGCAGATGCTGGAGAATCCAAGATAATAAGGTGTGAAGCTAGATGAACACAGCAGGCCAAGCAGCATCTTGGGAGCACAAAAGCTGACGTTTCGGACCTAGACCTCTCTACTCTCTGATGAAGGGTCTAGGCCCGAAACGTCAGCTTTCGTGCTCCTGAGATGCTGCTTGGCCTGCTGTGTTCATCCAGCTTCACACTTTATTATCACAAATACAGGCTAGTTGAGATACAACAAAATAAAGAAAACGATTGACTTAGGTTTTTCCATAGACTTACTGCTAACGGTATGATAGATTAGTCAGTTACTATACAGTAACTGTTCCAGTATAGTAACATTGTATAAACACTGTTGGCAAAAGGCAAATTCAGAAAACAGAATACCTCGTGTAACTGCAGCAGCCCAGAAGGAAAAACGAGAGAACTGAGTATAGTGAGGAGAGGTGTACTGCAGCAACAGACCCAGCAACAATAGCTTCTGAAAAACTATGAAACTAAAAACTTGGTTCTGTGTGCGTTTTACCACACCCATTCAGGCTGCTTCTATAGTTCCAACTTTAAAAAAGAACCCAATATCTAATAAGCTGTTTTGAGTTTTCAATAGACATCTTGGTAACTATGCCTTAAAGCTTTTGTATTTTTCAAAGAAAAACTAGGACAAAAATAACCTCTTCAGGCCATCGTATTGTCACGCTATTTTTTAGCATTCTTTTTCTGTCTCTATGCATGGAAAAGTTTCTTTTTGTAAATGAATTTCAATAATTCGTAAGGTGTGAGCATGGATGGAAAGTTAGAATTTATTATCCATTCTTAATTGCTGCTCACAAGGTTGTCCGTTCTGCTGTCTTGAATCATTGCAGTCCTTGTGATATAAGAGCAATAATATTACAGTGCTGTTCAGGACAGGGTTTGTAAGTTTTTGACCAACATTGATGATGGTATGATTGTATAGTTCGGTGACTGGATAGTATGTGCCTTGGAGGGAAATTGCATCTAATGGCTTTTCCATGTGTCCATTACCCTTGTTCTTCAAGGTGGTGGAGGTCATGGTTTGCAAGTTGCTGTCAAAGGAGTTTTGGCCTATTGTTGAAATAAGTCTTGTAGATGTTGCATGTTTTTAACCATTATGTACCTCAAGGTGAAGAGAGTGAATGTTTATGCTAAAGAATGGGTTTCTTGATGGAGTGATGTTTTCGAAAGTGCGCATGCAGCTTTGAAGAATGACCCCGAAAGATTTAAAAAAAAATTGCATGTGACGGTTGCAACTGATATTGGATAAATATTGAGAGATGTTAAAGATATTGTGATATTGAGACAATTTAAAGATATTGGCTAACAGTTGCCCTTTTTTACCTCTGGAATTGATTTTTTTCAAGTTACTGCCTGTGTTGTGAGGCTGGTTGGAAAGCAGGCAGGGCTGAGGTTTGCAAGATAGATTTGAAATAGAGTCCCACTTAGCATTTTTCTGGTCTCACTTTGACCTAGAAAGAGTATTTCACTCATCACATGTTCACATTTCTCACAAAGTGACCAGTTACCCAGTATGGTCATGGAAATCTTGTTCCAAATCTGCTGTTTAAAGATGGTTAGATTATATAGTCAATACAGTTTCTTTATCCAGCAGACTTTATTATCCAGACTGATCGAGTTCAGTAGTGTGGTCTGTACCCAGCTGAATTTGTTTGGGTGTTTTGCAAGTGGTTCAGAAGGTGGGTCATTCACACTTGCCAAATTTAATTGTATCTGGTGAGCTACTGTTGATATCCTGGCTGTTTTGCTGTGGTTTTGTAATATAAAGGATCTAGCTATGTCAGTGTTTGTTCATCTTAGAAATAGTAGCAGTCAGATTAAATAAGTCACTTCAGGTGCTGCTCAGTCTTTTCAAACATATTTGGTAGTTTCAACCCAATCAATAAATTTGTCATTTTCAATGTAAAATATAGTTTGATTACAAACGATGGAAGTCATTTGAAATCCAGCATTTGTTGCTCGTCACTCTTCTGAGAAGATTGTTGAGAGTACCTTCCCTAATGACTGGCAAGCCACTTCAGAGTTAACCACATTTCCATGTTGAGTAGAACATAGAATAGTACAGGCCCTTCGGCCTACGATGTTGTGCCAAACTTTTACCTTAATCCTAAGGTCTATCTAACCTCCACCCCTACCTTATACGATCGTCCATATGCCTATCTAAAGCCGCTTAAATACGCCTAATGAGGTCAACTCCACTACATTCTCCAGCAATGCATTCCACGCCCCGACCACAGTCTGAGTAAAGAACCTACCTCTGATGTCTTCCCTATATCTACGTCCACTCACTTTTAAAAACTATGTTCCCTCATAATAGCTTCCTCCACCCTTGGAAAAAGTCTCTGGCTGTCTACTCTATCTATACCTCTGATCATTTTGTACACCTCTATCAAGTCACCTCTCACCCTTCGTCATTCTAAAGAGAATATCGCTAACTATCTCAATCTTTCCTCATAAGACCTTCCCTCCATTCCAGGTAACGTCCTGGTAAATCTCCTCTGCACCTTTTCCAATGGCTCCACATCTTTCCTGTAATGCGGTGACTAGAACCGGACACAATATTCCAGATGTGGCCGAACCAGGCTTTTGTATAGCTGGAGCATAACTTCATGGCATTGAACTTGATCCCTCTATTAATGAAAGCTGACACACCATTCGCCGCCTTAACAACTGTACCCACCTGGGTGGAAGCTTTTAGGGAACTGTGGACATGAACCCCCAAGATCCCACTGCTCCCCCACACTGCCAAGAGTCTGTTAATCCTGTATTCTGCTTTCAAGTTTGCCCTTCCAAAATGAATCACCTCTCACTTTTCAGGGTTAAACTTCATCTGCCACTTCTCAGCCCAGCTCTATGTCCTATGAATGTCCCTTTGTAACCTAGAACAGTCCTCCGCACTGCCCACAACGTAACCCACCTTCGTATTGTCCACAAATTTGCTAATCCACTCTTCTGGGGTTTTACACTGTTTGAAAATTTCATGGTTGCCTATACTAACATTTTCTTCCAGATTTTATTTATTAATTCAGTTTTGATTTTGATATGGTAGGATTTGAACCCTCCTTCAAATCGTTTGGCCAGGTCTCTCGCTTTTAGATCAGTAAATTACCATTATGTGTTTGTAATTTATCTCTCAATGAACTGCAACTTTTAAAATGAAATTCGCCTTGCTGTTTGTTGACATTTTATGCTCCACAAGTGTTGCTATGTCATACGGTTTCCTTCTGACAAGATGCTGTTGACTTGTTAGTAGTGCTTTGCAAATAGTTGACAAGTGTTATCATCCACATCAGGCATGTCATGATGTAATTAGTTGCTACTGAGGGGTGTCATCGGCTGAACCATCCAGCTACTAATATGCTGGACCATATGATAAAATTCATCTGCAGTGATTGTAAGCTGAATGGCAGGCATTCTTTCCATGCTAACTACAGTTGTCTGGTTAAGGTTGGGCTTTATAATTACCATGTAGGGTCAAGTGAGGTGAAGTCGCCATTGTGCCAAAGGACTTCAGGGCTTTAGTGAGCGACGAATGGTAGTGCAATTAACTTGACAGCCACCACACTCAAGCAAGGGGTGTGGTCAAGACCATCTTTCCATGACTTTCAATGGCATGACAATTGCTGAATACCCCACCATCAACATCCTGTGATTTTTATAGATCAGGATCTGAAGTGGAACAGCCATAAAATTCAATGGCTACAAGAGCGCACGCAGATCAGAGCTGGCAATGATTCAACACAAATCAAAACTGGAACGAAAAACTCTCCACTCGACTGAGTTGATGCAAATATTAAAAACACTCAAAAAGCTCACACTGTCCAACCTAGTGGCATCTACCACAAAGAACAAGGGTGCAGTCTCACAGGAAGAATATTACCTCAAGTCTTGCACAATCCAGACGGCTATTGCTATTTCTTTATTGTCACTAGGTCAAACCCTGTAACTTTTTTCCTAATATTACTGTGGCACATGGACTACAGCTGTACAAGAAATCTGCTCACGACCACCTTTTCAAGGGAAATCCTGTTTGGACAACTTAGGCAGACCTTGCTAGTGATGCTCATATGACATCAGCTGGCAATAAAACTGCATTGAATTCTTTACTTGTTCATTGCAAGAATAAATGCCACCTTTTTTCTGATGGCTCTGCATCTCAGCTTATTCGTGATAAGACATTCACTCTAATTAAAAATGTTCAAATTAAATTCCTGGTTTTTGGGTTGCTAAACAATTTTCTAAGAAAATTCAGACTTTTGTTTTAAGCTTGTGTGTTATGAATTATCATTTTTGATAGACATTTTGGTGATATAGGTTAATCCCTATTTTACGGTTTCTGGGAATGACAACTCTCTCGAGATGAACAGAATACACAAACTTGTGAAGCAAAATTAACTTGATTTAGTGTATTCTGTAAATAAAGGGATGCCATTGAGTTTAGAGTTTTAGCTATGGGTGAAATGAACATAATTGCTAAGTTAGGATCATGTTTAAAAGGTAATTTTAAGAGCTTGCAAATAATGGTGTGTCGCCAGTGAACAAATGTGTAATATCTCATGTTTGCAATTTATATATACAGTATATATACTCTATCACAGATCTAAACACCAGATGACTGCTCTGCACATTGTTACGAGAGAATTTGACAGAGCATCAGTTTGGCAATGCGATTCAATTTACAAGATGAAAGGGTAGAAAATCACAGCTAGATAATTTATTTTTTAGCTGCGTAGAACATTTAAGTTATTTGTATTTTGTTGTCCTCCTTTATGCTACATTGACCCGCTCCTCAGTCAAGGCTGGGCAGTTAATCCATTATCAGATGTGTGACAGTCTCTTTGCACATCCTAAAGAGTGGGTTTTGCTTATGACTCCATGACTTTTCTCCCCCCGGTTCCACTGATTATGAGGAAACATTTTATTTGTGAAATTGGAGGTGTGAACACATGTTCGGTAAATCTGTCATGGCACGTCAAATCTCTTAGGCATTGCACAACTGTGCTGTTGAAGCTATGATAATAGAGTATAGGGTGGAATCTTCTTGGGGTTTGAGCTGCATGGGCTTTAGGGATTTGTGGCAGAATCAGACAAAGAGGTCCACCAAGGACACTCTTATTGCAGCTTTAATGCTTTTGCTGAGTGACAATTTACCAATTAAAGGGCACCATAGTTTGTTATATGCCACTTTAGCTCCACAACCTGCCTCAGCATTAAATTCAGCTTTCTAACTTGCCAAATATGCCAAACAAACTAACTGTCAAAAAGCCTCGATGTGCAAGTCAGAGCTGGTGCTTGGTGGCTTTAGCTCACTGCTGTCTGTGAGGAGCCTCATGTTGCTTGGCACTAAATAGGCTCTCAAGGCATGATCCATGGGCACCAGCTGCTTGTACCGTTTGTACACTGACTTTGGTATCCAACATTTTGCCAACTCCTCGTGACCACGCAGCACTCCTTCAATACGCTGCAGGCACTCGGGAAGCACAGACTTGCATTGTAGGTCACACCAACAACTACGATTGAAAAGCTGCTACAGGGATGCTTTGCACATGGGAACAGGTACAGAGCTCACCTGGATTGGGCCAGGCTGTATCTCAGGATTGCTCCCTTGCTCTCTTACTACCAGCTCATTTGACACCAAACTGCATGCTTGCATCATTTATGCCTTGCCTTGTTGTGCCAATTAGCATCCAGGCAGTTTTTCTTGCTAATTAGTAGTCTTCAGTTTAGAGGGTGTACAGCTTGCTATATGGCAGTGTGCTACATCAAGCTCTCGCCTGCACCATGTGTCAACAGCTTATGAGGCAAAAGTACTTCATGTGCAGCAAGCAAGCAGGTGTGTCTCAAAGTCATAGGGGAGCAGCCATCACTGAAGTCCAGGGGCTCCTGACACAGTAAGTCATGGGCAGCCTCCCATACCAGTTCAGGAATTGGCCATTGTCAGCTATCCTGTCAGTGTTTTTGGTTGGGGGGTTTTTGCCTCTTTAGTTCAGGTCACAGCCAGTCCTGTAGTCCCATAGCAGCCAAACTGGGTGTAAGGTGAACACTGGGGGATGTACAGACATTAGTCAGGAGCCTGAGAACTACTTGTTTGGAGCTGTGGTGGTCATGGCCCTGAGGTGGATGTGTCAGGGTCAGTCCATTGAGTCTGTCCACAGAATCTAAGGGAGAGAAGGGGTGGAAGGGGTTACCAGCCTCAGGATCAGTCCACAGTTTTTTTTTAGCTGTAGTGAAGGAGAAGCAAACAGGTTATTTAGAAATTGTTTCAACAAATGTATTTTTAGAAATATATATACTCTTCTGTTTTTTCTTTACAAGCCTGCTCGACTTAGATGTCTGATACTGAGTTGGTTGTTTTTCTCTTTGCAGGATTGTCCAACACATTTCCTAAACTATCTGTACATGCAAATGTTGTAAAGGCATTTTTATAAATGTCGGTCCCTATACGAAATTGCTATATCTTCTACTTCGTGCCCCCTTGTTCAGAGTGTTAGAAGGGAGAGACTTCTACCTTCCCTCTACTTACCTAGTCATTTGACTGCTCAATGCCCTGGTCATACTACTTCAATTTTATTTCTTGGCTTTATTTGGTAGTATTACGAATAGCAGTGTAAAAAAAATGGTGTGAATAGCAATGAAACACCAGGACTCATAGTAATATTTAGCTGTCAGAAATAGCCTGATCAGTGCGAACATCATTCCCAGCAACTTTTGTAGGTGTGTGTTAAAGTGCGTGTAATGTTCAAATAATTGATTTTTCTAGATTTTAAAATCAGCTTTTGAGATGATGTTGTCAACGCAGTAACACTCTTTGATTCCGTTGGCTAAGCCATATGAGTCTTATAAGGGTCTCTCTGCCTATTCTGGTAGTTCGTGAATGTTAAAAATCCTGTGGTATTATTTAAATCAGTTCTGCTGGTTCTCTAGGCAACATTTGCTTTTGATCGTGTTAATTGAGGAAGCAAGTTAATTTTGCAATTAAATTAATTACTTTTTGCAAAATGGCTGTCACATTTGCCAGTGTAATAACCACTACTGCTGAAAGTATGTGAAATGCTTTGAGATGTTTGTGATACCATTTAAAACATTATTTCCAGATCATCTTGGAATTGATATGGATCATTTAGATCCTCAAAAAAAACCTATAAATTTTTAAAATCATTTGTAACTGATAACATAAGGCAATGTTTTATTAATGTTCAGCAGGTTTTATTATCCAGTGAAATGTTTGTCGTATTGAAAAATTTACTGTAGGGACTTGTTTGTGAAATAGCCATTTAACATCTCTAAGTGGCTGCAGGTTTGTTTTTGTTGGTGACAATACAAGCGAACAACATTTTTCTTTGTAATCACAATTGTGTCAGATTACGGGGAGTATTTTGTATTAACTAGATACTATAAGCTCAAGGGTAGCAGAAAATGAAAATACCATTCAAAATTATAAACGCCCATGTAAATTTCTAAATGGCATTCCTCAGATTTGTGAGTGTTACTTAATGGTACGTTCTCTGCAGTTTAGAAAAATGAGAGATCTAATTGAAACTTGCATGATTCTGAATGGACTTCAATAGTATAGAAGCTGTGAAATAGGTTCCAGATGATCAGTGCAAACTAAAGCAGGGCACAGTCTTGGGATAAGGGATGATCGTTAAGGACTGTGATGTGAAATGTTTTCACTCAAAGGGTTGTGCATCCATGGAATTCTCTGCCCTTGGAAGTTGTGGTGTTTCTGCCACTGAATATATTTAAAGCTGTGGGAGATAATGTTCTTGATCCAAAGAGCACGAAAGGCTATGGGGAATGGGCCAGAAAGTGGAGTTCAAGCCTGTGATCAGCCATGATGAATAATGGAGCAGGCTCGATGGACAATATGGTCTCCCATTGCTTGTACTTGTGTGTAATGATGCTTGTAAAGAGATTGACTGACTGGAACACTCCTTGTAATTTTCAATGTAGTATTCAATAAAAGCCATAATGAGCAATTTTCTTCCTGATGAAGTCTGTACATAAATGACTGTGTCTGCATGCTAATTTCCTTGATTAATTGTATTGTCTTTTGAGTTACTTCTTCTGAAATGCACCTTCTTTATATTGTCTAATTTCCTCTTCTAAAAGTCTGAGGATTCCTTCATGTGAGCTAGTTCTGATGACCACAGATACATGGCTAAACATTTTGATGTGATGCAGCCCAAATAACATAACCAAGGTTGCTGGATTTTGCAGTAATTTTTGACATTCTTTTGTAAAATATTTAATGTAAGACCTACTATGTGCATGAGATTTATAACACCCCAAAGTATTTTTGACCATTGGTTCCCTCAGAAGTTCAGAAGAATCCTGTCTGTGTAGTCACATTTCCAACTGATGCACATTTGTTTTGCATAACAATGGTGGAAGAAGAGCTACTGTTCAAGTTTAAAATGCCATGAAGGAAACAGTCCAACTTCCTCGCACTTTTATTACCATACCCGGTGGCTGTGTGTTTACAGATGACTTCTGCAAGAAACTTATGCACAAATTCCTATTAGCAAGATTGGTGTAGAAACCAGTACAGTGAGACAGGGGACAACCCACGGCAATATTCCTGACCAGGTTCGTGTAGATAACATACATGTTTTCATTACGGTTGCCAACTGGTTTCCTCAAAGTACTATTGATTTGTTCTTTAACAGCTAAGAGTTCACCTATTGAAGAGTTGAATCCTAAAGTCTAAGAAATGCCCAGATTCAATTCAGAATCTGTTCCAGTGGTTGGTAATGAGGGAGCTCTCATTGACCACCGTGCGGCTAGGTTAAGAGGGAGGAATATTGGCACTATCGTCCATATTGAATTGGCCTGCTTGATCTGCTTATCTCTTTGAGATAATAGGGAGCCATTCATACTCCTTCAATTAAATCCTGTCTAGCGTTTAAGAATAGGAAAGTGTAGTGGGAAGGGGTTCACAAGCAACAGCTCATTACATAAAGGGATCACGATGAAAAATCAATAAACATTTGATGTGATGCATTGTTTAATTAGTGTAATTGTAACACAGACTTTTACAACCTTTATGCTTCTTGCCTTTTTGATATCAACACGTCAGAGGTAGCAGGATAGGAGATATTTAGGCTCCCAGGCTCATTTGCTTCCTCTAGCATGGCTGGCTACTTCCTTCCCTTTTTAAAGTTATTTTTTTCATTTACTTTTGAATCAAATTAGTCTTTTCTTCTGTGGTTGCAGTTGTGGAGAGAGAGGTTGTGGAGAGCTGTCGGATATCGGATCCGGTCCATTTCTCATGGCTATGGCAGTTGCGGTTTTGAGTGGCTGTTTCCAGCATTGATAAATTAGGGTCCATCCTTATTCTGATGTTTTGGCAGTGCCTGCAGTGATGGCAGAGTGAATGATCCCTGGAGTGAATATCTCTTGGAACTTGGGAGTTGATTTGGACAGTTGGTTGGTTCTTGGTTGAGATGGACCCTGGTCCTCGAGTTGTTACTGTCTCCTGGTTATGCTGGTGGCTGGAGTAATGGTGGTGATGAGGTGGCCTTTGCAGAGGTGGGGCTGTGGGTCTGGTCAGCTGTGGTGGGGGTTGCTTCATTGTGCTTTCTCCTTGGTGTTGTGGCCTCGGACTGCTTTGGTGGCATCCCGTAGTCACTTAGGAAATTGAGAAGCCATGGATGAAATACACAAACAAAATTTGACCTAACTTAGCATGATTTATTTCAATTTTTAATTAATACCATTATTTAAGAAAGGTTTCAGGGAAATGCCTGGGAACTACAAACCGGTGAGCCTAACATCCATGGTGGGTAAGTTGTCAGAGGGGATCCTGAGAAACAGGATCTACAGGTGCTTGGAGAGGCAAGGACTCATTTGGGATAGTCAGCATGGCTTTATGTGTGGGAAATTGTATCTCATGAATTTGATTTGTTTTTTGGAGGGGTGACCAAGAATGTAGATGAGGGAAATGCAGTAGACATTATATGCATGGACGTTAGCAAGGCCTTTAACAAGGTACCATGTGGTAGCTTGTTGAGGAATATTTAAATTTTGCTGGATTCAGGGAGAGCTAGCCAACAGGATACAAAATTAGCTTGCTGGTGGAAGAGGAAGTGTGGTACTAGAAGGTTGTTTTTTCAGACTGAAGGCCTCTGAGCAGCAGTGTGCCACAGGGATTGATGCTGAGTCTGCTGTTGTTTGTCATTTATATAAATGATTTAGTTGACAGTTTAGGAGGTGTAGTTAGTAATTTTGTGGATGACACCAAGATTGGTGATATATTAGACAGAGGAAGGTTATCTGGGAATGCAGCGAGATCTTGATCAACTGGGCCAGTAGGAGATGGAATAGCAGATAGAGAGTTTAATTTAGTTAAATGCAACGTATTGCATTTTGGTAAGGCAAACCAGAGCAGGACTTAACACAGTCAATGGTAGAGCCCTGGAGAGTGCTAAAGAACAAAGAGATCTAGGAGTACAGGTTCATAGCTCCTTAAAAATGGAGTCACAGACAGCGGTGAAGGCAGCTTTCAGCATGCTGGCTTTCATTGGCCAGAGCATTGACTATAGGAGTTGGAGTGCCCATTGGCAGCTGTACAAGACTTTGGTGAGGCCACGTTTGGAGTACTGCCTGCAGTTCCATTTGCCTTAACTGCAGAAAATATATATTATTAAATTAAAAAGAGTGCAGAAAAATCTTATGAGCATGCTATCTTGACTGGAAAATTGTGAGTTACATGAGAGATTGGATGAACTGAGACATTTTTTGCTGGAGTGTAGGAGATTGAGGGGTGACCTTACAGAGGTACATAACATCACGAGAGACATAGATGAGGTAGATAACTGACAGCTTTCCCTCATGATAGGGGAGCCTAAAACTAGAGGACATAGGATTAAGGTGAGGGGGCAAGAGTACAAAAGAGTCCAGGGACCATGTTTTTTTAACACAGGTTGTAAGTATCTGGAAGGGGCCCTGCCAAAGGTAGTGATGGAAGTGGATGCAAATTTGTCAATTATGAAACATGTAGACAGCTACACGGATGGGAAAGGTATGGAGGGATGGGGATCAAATGCAGGCAAATAGGACGAGTTTAAATTGTGAAAACTGGGCAGCATGGGCAAGTTGGGCTGAGGGGCCTGTTTCCATGCTATAGACCTTTATGACTTAATGTAATTAAAATCGCATCGGATCATGGTGACTTATACATAATTAACTCTATTTTCATAAAACACGTAACAATAAATTACTGCACTATATGCAGTGAGCATTCTTGTTTAATGATTTGAATCCAAGATATTTAGCACAAATGTGCAGATTAGATGTCATAAGAATCACCTTGTGATGTGAGCATACATATTACTTCAGTTTGTTACTAGTTGATTAGTAAAATCAATTTCCCTCAAGTCAACCAACCAAAGAGTAGAGTTAAAGCCCACAGTGTAGGCCTTCATCAAAATTGGAAAAATGCCTGATGAGGAAGTGTAGTACAGGTACTTGGATGGGCAATAATTGTAGAAGATCTCTGTTGTTTTAAGAAAAAAATAAACATTAGGTAGCCCTCGCAGCTTTGTAGTAAAGCCAGTGAATTTGCAATGATTGTAGTTGTCCCCATTAGAGATACAAATTATTCATGTGTGATCTTGAATCAAACAGGTATTTGGCGATAAAGATAATTTGTTGAAATCACTAACTGGGACATCTTCAGATGCCAGGTTGCAGTGGAGATGGATTGCAGGGAGGTACTCGTGTTAGTTGGGTTTTATTCATATGATATCTCACAGAAGTATTCTGTTGGAGACTGGGATCAGTTTTGAGACAAGCAGAGAGAATCAGTCAGAAGCTGTTGACCAATAACTGAGGCCTGTCTGAATCAAGGATGTTTTCTGACTTGGAAACACAAAGACAGAAAGCAGTGAAGCCAAGGCTTCGGCTGAATGTCCACAACCGTGAGATGCTAAGCAAGAGTTGGAGGTTTGCTTAGCTGGATGTTAATGGAGCAACAATGAAAAAGCCTTGTACCTCTGATAATAGCAGGAAGACTGACGAAAATCAAATTTAACTCCTGAATGCAATGGCACACCCATTGTTGGTCCCGTGAGCAACATAAAGGTCCTGTGAAGTAAGATGGGAATACAAATGAAACTGTGTGCACTGTTGACATTTTTGAGTGCTGAGTGTTTATGAAAGATAATTTTAAGTTAATACTACTTGCTCTGTTTCAGTCTTGTATGGTGAAAGATTTTTTCAAACTTTAAATTTGAAATCTTGTGGCTTAATGCTTTCAGTTAACTAGAAGTTTGATTTTTCTTTTAAATATTACTGGTCTCCACCAAGATAACAATAGTTCTAATGTTTGGGATATCTTAGACTGCAGCTGGGATATGCTGCATCTGCATTTTTTTGAGTCTGGGGAAAAGTAGAAGAGTGCACAGCAGATCCGATCTCTTAAGTCTACAGTCAAGGGAGTGTATCAATTCCATTGAATTTGGAAAGGCATCAGAATGTACATTTTTGCAAATTTCATTTGTCAATCTGTGCGTCGGAGATTTACAAAAAACATCCAATACTCAAATGTATAGTTCTTCATTCTTTTTCTAAGTTAGGTCTGTTTTACATGCTCTACCAAACCACAGGATAACACTATTGTTGTCACTGTTCATGAAGTGATCTTATTGGAAAAAATGAATGATTGTTTGGAGCACAGATTCTACTGTTTGTAGAACAGCATTGAATTACTGCAGATTGTAAATGAACTCGCTAGAAAATGAATGGAAGGAAAGAGCTTAGTATTAGATGGATGCTATTGTACATGTGTTGGAGTAAATTGAGTCTGAACTTGGCAGCTTTGATGTATTTCCTTCTGAATGGATATTTAAGACTTAAAGAGATGCCAGCACATTATTACTGTTTGTTGCCAGTGGGTCTTAACTTGGTCTGGTGCCTTGATAAAGTCCCGGCAAAGAATCTCTTTTCTAAGTTTTGAGGGAATAAGATAACTTCATTTGTAAGCTGTCAATGTAGCGTAAAAAAAATCATTGTTCGAACTATTTGCCAAATGATAATCCTTCACGTTTCTCAAAGGATTGGCAAGTATTTGAGGTACAGTAACTAATAGCGGAAAGCTGCTTTATGACTTTTAAAATCATATGGTGTTGATGAAATAGTATCAGAGATAATGGGAACTGCAGATGCTGGAGAATTCCAAGATAATAAAATGTGAGGCTGGATGAACACAGTAGGCCAAGCAGCATCTCAAGAGCACAAAAGCTGACGTTTCGGGCCTAGACCCTTCATCAGAGAGGGGGATGGGGAGAGGGAACTGGAATAAATAGGGAGAGAGGGGGAGGCGGACCGAAGATGGAGAGAAAAGAAGATAGGTGGAGAGAGTATAGGTGGGGAGGTAGGGAGGGGATAGGTCAGTCTAGGGAAGACGGACAGGTCAAGGAGGTGGGATGAGGTTAGTAGGTAGATGGGGGTGTGGCTTGGGGTGGGAGGAAGGGATGGGTGAGAGGAAGAACAGGTTAGGGAGGTAGAGACAGGTTGGACTGGTTTTGGGATGCAGTGGGTGGGGGGGAAGAGCTGGGCTGGTTTAGGGATGGTGTAGGGGAAGGGGAGATTTTGAAACTGGTGAAGTCCACATTGATACCATATGGCTGCAGGGTTCCCAGGCGGAATATGAGTTGCTGTTCCTGCAACCTTCGGGTGGCATCATTGTGGCAGTGCAGGAGGCCCATGATGGACATGTCATCTAGAGAATGGGAGGGGGAGTGGAAATGATTTGCGACTGGGAGGTGCAGTTGTTTGTTGCGAACTGAGCGGAGGTGTTCTGCAAAGCGGTCTCCAAGCCTCCGCTTGGTTTCCCCAATGTAGAGGAAGCCACACCGGGTACAGTGGATGCAGTATACCACATTGGCAGATGTGCAGGTGAACCTCTGCTTAATGTGGAATGTCATCTTGGGGCCTGGGATAGGGGTGAGGGAGGAGGTGTGGGGGCAAGTGTAGCATTTCCTGCGGTTGCAGGGGAAGGTGTCGGGTGTGGTGGGGTTGGAGGGCAGTGTGGAGCGAACAAGGGAGTCACGGAGAGAGTGGTCTCTCCGGAAAGCAGACAGGGGTGGGGATGGAAAAATGTCTTGGGTGGTGGGGTCGGATTGTAGATGGCGAAAGCGTTGGAGGATGATGCGTTGTATCCGGAGGTTGGTAGGGTGGTGTGTGAGAACGAGGGGGATCCTCTTTGGGCGGTTGTGGCGGCGGTGGGGTGTGAGGGATGTGTTGCGGGAAATACGGGAGACGCGGTCAAGGGCGTTCTCGATCACTGTGGGGGGAAAGTTGCGGTTCTTGAAGAACTTGGACATCTGGGATGTGCGGGAGTGGAATGTCTTATCGTGGGAGCAGATGCGGCGGAGGCGGAGGAATTGAGAATAGGGAATGGAATTTTTGCAGGAGGGTGGGTGGGAGGAGGTGTATTCTAGATTGCTGTGGGAGTCGGTGGGCTTGAAATGGACATCAACTTCTCTTTTGACTCCTCCCACTTCCTACAGACTAAGGGGGTGGCCATGGGCACCCGCATGGGCCCCAGCTATGCCTGCCTCTTTGTAGGTTACGTGGAACAGTCCCTCTTCCGCACCTACACAGGCCCCAAACCCCACCTCTTCCTCCGATACATTGATGACTGTATCGGCGCCGCCTCTTGCTCCCTTGAGGAGATCGAACAGTTCATCCACTTCACCAACACCTTCCCCCCCCAACCTTCAGTTCACCTGGGCCATCTCCAGCACATCCCTCCCCTTCCTGGACACCTCAGTCTCCATCTCAGGCAACCAGCTTGTAACTGATGTCCATTTCAAGCCCACCGACTGGCTTGGTGGCTGGATGCTAGACCCCACCATTCAAAATCTACTCCCCCTACAATTAACTTATTGTTGATCATTTACCTAATATTGCCAGAACATTTGGCCACATGATCAGTTACTGAAAGCAAGGTGTTTAATCAGAAACCATCTCCTAGATAAGCCTCCCAAAAGGAGCCATCACCAAAATTTAAAATATAGGTTTAGCACAAAAAACATGCTTAAAACAAAAACAATCATGGGATGTGGGGATCGCTGGCTAGGCCAGCGTTATTCCCCATTCCTAATTGCCCCACAAAGCTGGTGTGCTAACACCTTCAAGTGGTATAGTCCTCGGGAGATAAGTAATTGCTCCCTAGATTTAGACCCAGTGTTGCGGAGGAATGGCAATGCAAATTCAAATCAAGCTATCAAAGTAATGAAAAGGTAAATTTGCGTTGTGTAACTGATGTTCCACAGGGATCAGTGCTGGGACCTCTACTGTTCGTGATCTAGATAAATGATTGGGATGAAAACGTAGCTGGTCTAATTTGTAACTTTGTAGATGATACAAAGATTTAGTGGCATTGTGGATCATCAGCAAAGTTGTCGGAGGATACAGCAGGATATAGATCATTTGGAGGCATGTGCAGAAAAATGGCAGAGGAAGTTTAATCCAGTCAAATGTGAGGTGATGCATTTTGGAAGGTTAAGTGCAGGTGGAAATTATAGAGTCAACGGCAGAACCATTAGGAGTATTGGTATGCAGAGAGGTCTAGGTGTGCAGCTCCACAGATCATTGAAGGTGGCAGTGCTGGTAGATAAGGCAGTAAAAAAGGCGATGGCATGCTTTCCTTCCTTGGATGATGCATTAAGCAGAAGGATAGATAAGTTATGCTGCAGCTTTATAGAACTTTAGTTCGGCCACATTTGTAATAATGCATACAGTTCTGGTCACCACACTACCAGAAGGATGTGGGTGATTTGGAGAGGGTACAGAAAAGGTTTACCAGGATGTTGCATGGTATGGAGGGTTTTAGCCATGAAGAAAAGTTGGCCAGACTGGTTGTTTTTTACTGAAACGCTGGAGGTTGAGGGGCAGCCTAATAGAAGTTTATAAAATTGTGTATAGCATGGATAGAGTGGAAAGTGAGATTTTTCCTCCAGGGTGGAAGGGTCAAATGCTAGGGGACACAGGTTCAAGGTGCAAGGTGGGTTGGGGGCGGAGGGGCGGGGGCGGTGGCGGTGGTGGTAAGTTTTAAAGAGGTGTGTAAGGCAAGTTTTCAGCATAAAGGGTGGCCAATGCCTGGAACATACTGCCAGAGGAGGAGGTGGACACATACAGACATAATAGCAGTATTCAGGAAGCACTTGGACAATTACATGAATAAGAAGCGAGTAGAGGGATACCGATCCTGTAAATGAAGACAGTTTTAGTATGAAAGGGCAAAATGTGTTGGCATAGGCTTGGAGGGCTGAACGGGCCTGTTCTTTGTTTTCTTTGTAATATATCTGAAATATGCCATAGGAAATTCTCCAACCGTATGCAATGTTTTTAGCAGGTATATATTATAAAAGGAACAATCCTAGAGTCACTCCCAGATGTCTAGTATAAGTTTGCTTCTACATTTTGCCATGATGAAACTTTCAGTATCTTTTGAGAATTACTCCTAACTGCTTGAATTTTCCTGGATACTATTATCACAAGCAATGCACACCTTGAATACCTCCTATTCCTTCAAGTGGCTTGTTTTTCTTTTGACAGAAACTAAATCCCTGAAAGCATTTTGCTTGCTCGTTAACACAAAACAGTCCTCTCCTCTTTTGCACAGCACTGTTTTGCCCTGGATCTGAACTGTAGCTATTATCTTCTTGAAAGATAACTCGCCTAAATGAGTTTCTTTTTCCATTGCAAAGGATTATATGAATTTTTCTAAGACCTGGTGTTTATCAGGAGTGCTAATTATATATTCCTTTTCAGAAATCTTCATTTAAGGAATATTTTAAAAATGTAATTGTCTGTAAATTTTGGAATTCATGTATTTGTAGAGCCCTTTACTCATTTACCCCATTCAGACTGTTACATTTTGGAAGGCAGAAAAAGAGGTTCCCATAGTATCACCTCTCACTTGTCTTTACTAGTAAATATTTGTTGATTGCACGCCCATTTTGGTTGTTTCTAGAGTCAGTGGAGTTTAGAAATTTTAGAGAGTTGTTCAAGCAGGAATTATAAATCTCTCCTAGTTTAGGCTTCATCTTTAGCCAAATCAAGGTAATTGAATTCTGCTTTTTGATTTTGGCTTGCGTTGGATCGAATTTAGGTAACAACTTGATGTGGATGATTTTGAATAGATAGAAGAAAGGTGAAAGCCTTCATCGTTGCATCTCATCCACACATTGGGAATGCAAAATCCTTTTTTTGGTTCCAACATAAATGCATGTTAATTCTTTGGTAACAATCAAAATCCTATAGCTAGCTATAACCAAGTCTGAGTAATGAATTTGTGTGTATTTATTTGCCATTGGAACATCCAAGGACAGATTGCATATTTTGTTGCGTTATTGGCAGATGCATATTTGATATAGTATTGAACCCAGATTTGTCTCAAATATTTGTCATAACTCTTGCTTTTGGCTGAGATTATTCTTGCTGTCACTACGAATGGTGTGATTGCCACATTTCCATGGTAAAATTTTTTTAAAAATCAGCTACTCTAGCTGTGGGTTTGCTTCTCAGGCTGTGAGGTGAACAAATCAGAGCAACACATCCTCTTAAATGTGCATTGGGCTAATAAACATATCTTTCTGATACTGAGTTCTGTTCATTCAGCTGTTATTCTCTGTGACCAGTTTTCTGCAGTAAAGTCAAGCATACTTATTATTTAAACAAATGTGTGAAAATTATAGTTTACTGCCCTCCCCCAAAGAAAAATGAACGTAAATTGAAAATTGATTCAGAGATAGCGGGCACTGCTGATGCTGGAGAATCTGAGATAACAAGGTGTACAACTGGATAAACACAGCAGGCCAAGCAGCATCGTAGGAGCAGGAAAGCTGACATTTTGGGCCTGGACCCTCCTTCAGAAATGGGGGAGGGGAAGGGGATTCTGAAATAAACAAAGACCGGGGGAGGCAGATGGGAGATGGATAAAGGAGCAGATAGGTGGAGAGGAGACAGACAGGTCAGAGAGGGTTGCAGCTCATAATATCAATGTGGATTTCACAAGCTTCAAAATCTCGCCTCCCCTGACCGCATCCCAAAACCAACCCATCTCGTCCCCACTTCCCTAACCTGTCCATCCTTCCTCCCTCCTATCTGCTCCTCCTATCTCAAGCCCCATCCCCATCATCTTCCTACCAGCCTCATCCCACCTCCTTGACCTGTCCATCCTCCATGGACTGACCCATCCCCACCTACAGTCACCTTTTACTGGCTCCATCCCCACCTCCTTGACCTGTCAGCCTCCTCTCCACCTATCTGCTCCTTTACCCATCTTTCATCCGCTTCCTCCTCTCTCTCTCTTTATTTCAAAATCCCCTTCCCCTTCCCCATTTCTGAAGAAAGGTCCAGACCCGAAATGTCAGCTTTCCTGCTCCTCTGCTGCTTGGCCTGCTGTGTTTATCTAGCTCTACACCTTGTTATCTTGTAAATTGAAACCTGATCTCCATCTATCACAGGATTTAAAAATCAACTTTTGTTAGCCATATAACATTTTGTGTGCAGAGTTTGCGTCCAGTATGCTACCACACACTACAGTTAAGGCTTCCTTTAAAAGCAGCAAAAGTTTCTATCTCGCACAATAGCAACTTATATGAAAAACAAACATTGGTTGCATGGAAATGAAAGATTTCAGAGTAGTTGGTGACTATTGGGTGAATTCCAACGCTAACCACAGCAGTGAAATGCAAAAATGAGCTCCATGTAGCAACTAAAATTTTGGCAAAAGCTGCCTTTTTAGGACTGATGTAGAAGCCCAATGTGTTTTTAACCTAAGCTTTATTCCTAATTTACTGAGCAGTCGAGAAATCTCATTCTACATTTCCCACTCTGAGTAACAATAGAAATACTTTATTCTCAAAGTTCATGGTATTTTTCTTCCTCCATCCCTATGCATAAATATTACAGCTTAATTGAATTTCCTTTTTTTATTTCAGTGGTTATAGTGAAAAATTGTTTTCATCTTTTTTGGAAAAAATTGTGAAATATTTCATGCTTGAATAAAGTATTGCAAGTTGTGAGTATGCTGACAAAAGTAGATTCAGTAAAGAATGAAACCATATAAGGAAATCATGTATGTTTTTGTTGATCATGCACTGATCTTCTAGAATTGTCATCTTGGCTTAAAATCATAATAAGTGAATATATGATGTAGAAATAGCATCATAAGGATTCTGCTGGTAATCTTCTGAGCAATATTTAGTTTTCTTTTTAAATGAACATTAGTAGTTGAACTTAATTCCCGTTGGCTAATATGCACAGATTTTGATGATTGCAGGAGATATGCAGATTTCTGGTAAGAAAAATAAAAGCAAATTGACTGGCTAAGATGATAGATCTGTGCTATTAACTTGAATAGTTCAATAAATTAGCAATTAGTGAGCAGCCACTAATACAACCTTGAAGTTGGAAAATGATTAAAGCCACAAGTACATTAAAGTACATTTTATTTATTGCCTTGGGGGAGGCAGAAGGAAAAGGTTCAGGAATCTGACTTTGGTTCCAGCATTTGGGGAATGAGAGAGGCAGCAGTAGCAGACAATCCAACAATTATTAAATGAATTACTACCTTGAAAAATTTTAGTTCCGATGATACGTCAGTCTCAGTAAAGCATCCTTTCACTGTCAAGTTTCTCCTGAGGTGAGTTTTTCAACTGTCTGCCTGATGGCTCTCTGATACCTTTCCCTGCACGAGAACATCAACCAGTTGCAGTTATGATGTGGAACCAGAATATGTGACGCAATAAATAATAGCCGTTGCTACCATTGGGATGGATCCTAACTGTGTTATGTGATTATGTGGTTTGCATGATATGTTGAAATTTCAGTATCATGATTGTTGGGAAAGAATATTCCATTTTAGGTGGTAGTGGAGCAAAATTTAAGATCCTGCTAGATCCTGTTTTCAGATCCTGCTAGAAGTTGAAGAATTTCATTTGGACATCTTGCCAGGTGAGCTCAGTTAAGATTGGTTCGTAATGATCTGTGAAAAATTGCTGAGGAATATTGTCCTTGTTTAAGTAATAGAAATCTTTAGGTAGCCTACTGCATTACTTAAGGTCCTGGGGAATTCTGAAGTTGGGTTACCAGTTAGTGACTGTCTTCCAGATAATTTATTAAAATGTCATTATGGCTAATGGAATTAGCACACCCCCAGAGATGTCAATGATGGACTGATGATCAAGATGTAGTTTAATAATAACAACTAGGAAATAATTTTTAAGGTAGCTTCATGTATAATATTTTTTGTGCGCTTGAGTTTGAAGGGTCACTTTTTTTTTCCCCAAGAGAGGAGTGAAAAGATATTGAGATTTTTTTTTCAATGAGGCACCTTCTAAAAGTTTTATGTGTCTCGTGATAACTATTTTTTCACTATAGCCACTTTGCCTTGGTTTATGACTGACAGGTTGCAGCTTCTACTTTTGAGGTTGTTTGATTGGATTTTTCAGCTGCTAGCCAGCCTGGCAAAGGACCCAGCTGCACTATTTTTGAAAAATATCTTGTGGTTCTAGTGTAGTACCTAGATTCCTGATTTGTATAAGTTCTGAATATCTGATTGAAGGACTGCTCCTCTTATGGATTCCTTTCTCCCAGTCCAAAGGAATTTAGGTTTTAAAAGGAGCTAATTTAACCTGTTGCCTTGAGTTAATGAGAGAGAGTTTATTGGTTACTTAACATGAGAAGAAATGAAAATGCAACACTTACAGATTAAGAATAAGAAGCTCTTCAGCTGTGACTTTAACAGCACACTAGCACTTGAACACAGGCTAGTACACAGAGTACCTCAGCCCAGTTTGCAACCTCAGTTTGCTTTTAAACCCCTGTCCCTGTGTACTTTTGAAAGAGTCGATCACAAACATGTCTGTCATCTAGACCACTGTCCATTGTCCTCCTTTGTGGTCACAGTTGGAGATACTGACAGGAGATTACAATTCAATTTGAAGTACCTTTTTTTTCCCTCAGAGATTCTTTTGTCGCCTTCATGAGTATCATTCCTGAGTTCCTGTCCAGAGAGTTATTGGATTTACATCAACAAACACCTTTTGGCTTTATTCTTTTTTTCAGAAAAACATGTTAGAATTGAGAGCTCAATATGTCTAAAGGTGATTTGGGAGTATGATCTGGAGTAACGAAAAAGTGAAATAGGAAGTAGCAAAACACTGCATTTGTTGCCTGTGATCATACCATTGTATTGCTTGGTATTTTTCGTATTGTAAATCAAACATTGGCATGGGTTGACTATTGAAGAATTGATCAGGATTGAATTTGTGATAAATTATATTAATAGGATACCGCAGTAGATTGCAGGATGTTGTACTGGTCATAATGACCACCTAGTCTTGAGGTGCTAGTTATATTGGCAGTGACATGGTGCTAATTCTCCTCTTTGGGTAGATTTTGAATAAAGTGCAAAAATGTGCAGAAGAGAAAGGAATCAATATATGAAAGAGTGTATTTCAAACCAAGTTGATATCTCGGACGTAAAAGATCAAAAAGGATTGTTAATCATGTGACGTACCCAGTAATTGTTTCAGGGAAGCAGATAAGGAAATCTGTTGATAGATTGAGGAGATGAGCTAGTGCAGCC
The DNA here is from genome assembly GCF_030684315.1 of Stegostoma tigrinum. Classification (NCBI taxonomy): domain Eukaryota; kingdom Metazoa; phylum Chordata; class Chondrichthyes; order Orectolobiformes; family Stegostomatidae; genus Stegostoma; species Stegostoma tigrinum. The sequence goes on along the minus strand of NC_081364.1, from coordinate 32,037,848 downwards.
AACTGATTGTCATGAACATAGAACATAGAACATAGAACAGTACAGCACAGAACAGGCCCTTCAGCCCATGATGTTATGCTGACCATTGATCCTCATGTATGCACCCTCAAATTTCTGTGACCATATGCATGTCCATCAGTCTCTTAAATGACCCCAATGACCTTACTTCCACAACTGCTGCTGGCAACGCATTCCATGCTCTCACAACTCTGTGTAAAGAACCCGCCTCTGACATCCCCTCTATACTTTCCTCCAACCAGCTTAAAACTATGACCCCTCATGTTAGCCATTTCTGCCCTGGGAAATAGTCTCTGGCTATCAACTCTATATATGCCTCTCATTATCTCGTATACCTCAATTAGGTCCCCTTTCCTCCTCCTTTTCTCCAATGAAAAAAGTCCGAGCTCAGTCAACCTCTTTTCATAAGATAAGCCCTCCAGCCCAGGCAGCATCCTGGTAAACCTCCTCTGAACCCTCTCCAAAGCATCCACATCTTTCCTATAATAGGGCGACCAGAACTGGACGCAGTATTCCAAGTGCGGTCTAACCAAAGTTTTATAGAGCTGCAACAAGATCTCACGACTCTTAAACTCAATCCCCCTGTTAATGAAAGCCAAAACACCATGTGCTTTCTTAACAACTCTGTCCACTTGGGTGGCCATTATAAGGGATCTATGTATCTGCACACCAAGATCCCTCTGTTCCTCCACACTGCCAAGAATCCTATCCTTAATCCTCTACTCAGCTTTCAAATTCGACCTTCCAAAATGCATCACCTCGCATTTATCCAGGTTGAACTCCATCTGCCACCTCTCAGCCCATTTCTGCATCCTGTCAATGTCCCGCTGCAGCCTACAACAGCCCTCTATACTGTCAACAACACTTCCAACCTTTGTGTCGTCTGCAAACTTGCTGACCCATCCTTCAATCCCCTCATCCAAGTCATTAATAAAAATTACAGTGGCAGAGCCCTGTGGAATACCACTCACCACTGACTTCCAGGCAGAATATTTTCCTTCCACTACCACTCGCTGCCTTCTGTTGGCCAGCCAATTCTGTATCCAGACAGCTACGTTCCCCTGTATCCCATTCCTCCTGACCTTCTGAATGAGTCTACCATGGGGAACCTTATCAAATGCCTTACTGAAGTCCATATACACCACATCCACAGCTCGACCCTCATCAACTTTTCTAGTCACATCCTCAAAGAACTCGATAAGGTTTGTGAGGCATGACCTGCCCCTCACAAAGCCGTGTTGACTGCATTTGATCAAGCCATGCTCTTCCAGATGGTCATAAATCCTATCCCTCAGAATCCTTTCTAACACCTTGCAGACGACAGACGTGAGACTTACTGGTCTGTAATTGCTGGGGATTTCCCTATTTCCTTTCCTGAAGAGAGGAATTACATTTTCCTCTCTCCAGTCCTCAGGTACAACTCCAGTGGAGAGCGAGGATGCAAAGATCCTCGCAAGTGGCGAAGCAATTGCATTTCTTGCTTCCCAAAGCAGCTGAGGACAATTCTGGTCCGGGCCTGGCGACTTGTCAACCTTAATGTTTGACAAAACTTTCAGCACATCAGCTTCCTCTATCTCTATCCATTCCAGCATGCACACCTGCTCTTCAAAGGTTTCATTCACTAGGAGATTTTTGATATCCATTTATTGTTTAAGAGAAGAAAAGTGTAAAAGTAGAGAATTAATAGCATTTCTAAAGTGAAAACATTTTTAAGCTGTATGTTGTTATGCAAGAAGTGTTATTAAATTTGGCTAAATGTAAATAGATCAGGTAAGAATGTTGGGTAAGAATCATGGAGGTGGTTACCACAACACAATAGGATTTTAAGATTCAAATGCTAACAGTCAAGGTGGCATTTAAGAGTGTGGCATCAAGGAGCCCTAGCAAAAAGTGGAGTCAGGGAAATCTCTTCGCTGGTTAAAACTACAACTAGCACAAAGATGATAATTGTGATCGTTGGAAGTCAGTCATCCCAGCTTCAGGACATCTCTCTAGGCATTCTTTGGAAGATTGTGCTGGCCCATCAATCTTTAGCTGCTTCATCAATGGGCTTGCTTCTGTCATAAGTTCTGAATTGGGCATGTTTGCTGATTACTACATAGTGTTTAGCGTCATTGATGAAACTGCAGGTATTGAAGCAACCTGCATCCAAATGCAGCAAGACCCTGGACAATATCCAGGCTTGGGCTGACAAATGGCACGCAACAATCACATCTTGGTGCCAGGCAGTTACATGTCCAACAAGAGATAATCTGACTCCCGGAATCTCTTGGCCATCTTTAAGACTCAAGTCAGGACTGTGATGGAATACTGCCCACATACTGCCCAATGAGCGCACCTTGAACAGCACTCAAAGCTTGACATCACCCAGAATAAAGCTGCTCAGTTGACTGACGCTCTGACCACAAACATTAATTCCCTCACCACAATGCAGATTAGCAGCAGTGTGAGCCATCTGTAAGATGCACTGCAGTAATTCACCAATGCTGCTTAGACAACATCTTCCAATCGTAGAAATACTGCCATCTATAAAGGGCAAGGGCAGCAGGTATATGAGAACTAGCAAGTTTCCCTCCAAGCCGTTCACTATCTTGACTTAGAAATAAAATCATTGTACCTAGGGGTAGTGATTTGGTGTTGTCTGTGACGTTACGTGGGAGATATGATTGTGAGGCTGTGGCTGATCTAGTCTTGAATGACAGCTGTCTTACTGTTAGCACTAGCCCCGGATATTGGCACGAAAGATGTTGCAGTGTCAACTAGTCTGAGTCTAAGTTGGTGTTAGGTAGTACATTCAATTTCATTTTTTTTAAGATTTCTAATGATTGACACAACTGGCCTGCTAGGCCACTTGAGAGAGCACTTGAGAGTCAACCACAAGGATGAGAGGGGATCTGATTGAGATGTATATGATTATTAAGGGATTGGACACTCTGGAGGCAGGAAGCATGGTTCCGCCGATGGGTGAGTTCAGAACCAGAGGACACAGTTTAAAAATAAGGGGTAGGCCATTTAGAATAGAGTTGAGGAAAAACTTCTTCACCCGGAGAGTGGTGAATATATGGAAAGCTCTGCCCCAGAAGGCAGTGGAGGCCAACTCTCTGGATACTTTCAAGAAAGAGATGGATAGAGCTCTTAAAGATGGTGGAATCAAGGGTTATGGGGATAAGGCAGGAACAGGATACTGATTGTGGATGATCAGCCATGATCATAATGAATGGTGGTGCTGGCTCAAAGGGCTGAATGGTCTACTCCAGCACCTATTTGGCTTGTGGAATTCGTTGCCACAGAGTGCAGTGGAGGGCGGGACGTTGGATGCCTTCAAGGCAGACATCGACAATTTCTTGATCTCAGAAGTGATCAAAGGCTACGGGGAGAGTGCAAGGAAGTGGAGTTGAAATGCCCATCAGCCATGACTTAAATGGTGGAGTGGACTTGATGGGCCGAATGGCCTTACTTCTACTCCTAGGTCTTATGGTCTATCGTCTATTGTCTATTAGATCTGGAGTTACATATTGGCCAGACCAGGTAAGAGAGGCATTTTTCTTTCCCTAACGGGCATTTTTGATCTAGATGGGTTTTTACAATAGTCAATAGTTATTTCATGGTTATCATTTCTGTAACAGCAGCCTTTACAAAAGCAGGCCTCTCAGGACTAAAAATATGTCTATAAATACTTCTTTAATTGGCTCTATTGTTTTAATTTTTAAAAGCAAAATATTGTGGATGCTGGAGATCTAAAATAGAAGGAAATAGTGCTGGAGGAGCTCAGCATGTCTGGCACATTTATGGAGAGAATTTTTTTTTGGAGAAGAGCCATTAGACTCAGCATTCACTGTTTTTTGTCTCCACAGTTGCCAGAACTGCTGAGTTTCCCTAGCACTTTGTTATCTGATGGCTGAAAGCCCGGGATAAAGGAACATGGATATAACGTTAAATGTAAGATAATAAAATGTGAGGCTGGATGAACACAGCAGGCCAAGCAGCTGCTTGGCCTGCTGTGTTCATCCAGCCTCACATTTTATTATCTTGGATTCTCCAGCATCTGCAGTTCCCATTATCTCTATAACATTAAATGTAAGAGGTTTAGTGTAGAGATGAGGAGAAATGCTTCTTCAGGTTATACGAAGTAGAACTGAGTGACGTTGGGTCCTCGGCACTAGTTTAAGATCTGATTTAATAGACTGCCGTGAAATTGAGACAAAATGATTAGGGATAGGATCTATGCAAGCACCTGGAGTTGAGACCAGCACTCATGTAGAAGATGATCGCAAAAACTAAGTAGTTGGATCAAGCTGTCTGCGTTAACGTAGTCCTATGTAATCTATATAACTGAAGTTTGGTGCAATATGGTTCAATATGAGGAGATTGAAATTGTATTCGTACTATGAACGCAGGATAAAATACTTAACATTACAACAGTTATAACAAGAATAATAAAGCAGCTTGTATCTTTTGCCATAGCAATAAATTTGGTGTTAAGACCTTGGGTATTTTTAGACTAGATTATATATGTCTGTTTTCTTCCTTAGGTTGATGCATTGAGGTTGCGACTTGAGGAAAAAGAAAGTTTCCTTAACAAAAAAACAAAACAGCTGCAAGATCTTACAGAAGAAAAGGGAACACTAGCAGGAGAGATTCGCGATATGAAAGATATGCTGGAGGTGAAAGAAAGAAAGATCAATGTCCTCCAGAAAAAGGTAGGCCTTCAACCTAAGAGTTTAGGAAGTGATGGATTTCTTTTCGCTATTAAAGTTGCCATAAGAACGTTTGTTATGCCATATCAATACTGTCGGGTCAATCAAATACCAAGAATGTGCAGAAAGTCTACAATGAGAGTCGTCAGCCTATCAAGTTTCACTAATGCAGAGTTTACTATTTCCATCAGCAGTTTCTTATTCTATTATCATCATCTGCTGGATATTCTGTGAAAAAGCAATCCTTTTTGTCAGTTTTACTTCAGCTGAATGTATTTCATTGTCTCCAGTAATACACTGAGTTTCCAAAATAAGTGATCTCTATTGTAAGGCATGATTACTTTATTTTTTTGGTGCCCCTCATGAGTAGTTAAATGGCCATACATGATACATATCTGAGCAACCTCCAGCTTGCTGATGTATAAAGCTGGATAACATTTAGTCATTGTTTTTGCCCCAGTGCTGTTGTATGGATGCTATTCCAACTGATTTTGTAAGCCAGATCAACATCAAGTTATTCTTTATTGTGGCCTTTGACACAATGGGCCTGACAAATTTTGTACCATATTTGATGTTCTAGTAAGGTATTCCCAACTTTCACTGGATTGATACAGTTATTTATAATTGCATTAGCATTGATTTTACAGATACCTTGTTTCATGTAGCAAATCGTACATTTTCCAATAGTTCTGCCCATTGTCTGCCATTAACTGGGGTCAGTTTTATTTTGTGGCTTCTCCTGGGATGTCCATTCACTTTACTTAACTTGCAGGTTTCATTGAACACAGAAGACCATCTCACCATTCTGCTGGAACCATTAACTGTCTGACCTAATGAGTATTTCCAAAATTTCTGCTCCAATTTTAGATTTCTATCTTTAGTTTTTGCAATGAAATAATTTCGATAACACAATTTTCTGTTGCTTTTTTTTGCATCGGCAGGCTGAGCATTTCAGATGCTTAATGTTGGCATATATTTTTCTTTGATTTTATTTTGCCCATTTTTGATTTATTTCTTTGCCTGGACTTGGGTCTCCTTTCCTATCATTATTTTCACAATGTTTGGCACCGTTACTTTGAGAAGGGTTACCGGACCGGAAATGTTAACCCTTCACAGATACTGCCAGACCTGCTGAGCTTTTCCAGCAACTTTGTTTTTGTGTTGGTGAGGACTTGTTTGGCTGAAGGGCCTGTTTCCACACTGTAGGGATTCAGTGATCTCTGATCTGTATTTTGTAGTTTTTGAGATCATCATCTTTTTCATTACCTCTCCTATTAAGCCTAATGTCAATCACAGGCAATAATATTGAAATGATATGAATGCTGAATATTTATATCGTCTCCAGATGGAAGTGTTTGATAAAGGACAAATTTATAAGTAATACATTGCAGGACACATGGGTGCACTCCTTGTGGTTTGAAAAATGCACTAAGAGGCAACGGAGATGGTGAAGGAGCCATGGTATTTTAGGTAAGCACAAAAGGATGCAGGTTGTGGGACAAACGTTTGGCAGCTTTTAAATGATGGCAGTGGGTGGTTGAGTATGTGGCTGCTGCACTTGACATCTGTACAATTAGTTTCTTTACTTGTATTCGAAAAGAAATGAGATAGCTGTTGATTTGGGTTTGAGGCAGCTTTGAGCTGCTGCTACTGGTGGAGGACCCTCAGAAGTGAGATCTAAGTGGAATGTTGGGCTATGCAGCATCGCAGCACCTAATTGAAGGATGCAGCATTCATTAGTAATGCTCATGTGGCATGGGCATGATTCATTTCGTAAGAGGTTCCTCCTGCAGAGAGAATCCTGATCGCAAGAGTGAGGTGAACACATGGATTGCAACAACAGGAAGCTCCTGGTGATGGGATAGGGGCAGAACACTGCAGAAAGGACCATGATCAATCAGTGCAATCAATGGGTCCCTGTGGCCAGGTTTTAAAGCAAAGAATTTGCAACCTCCAGATGTCAGAGTGCCAGAAAAGTGCACATCTCCAAACAGCTGCATTAATTTCTGAGCTCGCGGATAGTTTGCTCAACAGTGCCAAATGTTTCAGTGTTTTATTAGACTCCAAAGTTCAAGGCCTCAGTTACAGCCTGCATCTGGCGAAGAGGGCTTTCAGAAGACCTTCCTTAACTGGAAGGCAATTCAGCCTCTCTCTCCAACACATCAGAAATCGTTGCTAGTGGATTCTGCACATTTTGTGTTTGTAATTTTGGGACCAACGACAAACCCTACATTCCCTGCCACTCCAGCTATGACAACTTTTCATCAGCTGTTGTACACTGACAATGATGAATTTCCTGACCATTGATCTCCTTGGGTTGAGACTTGGGTTCCTGGACAAGTTGGGTGGTGCTCCTCAGTATGTCCCAGCTAAAGTCTCCTGATACTGCTCAGAGGAGAGGCCTGGCTGCTTTTTTTTCAGCCAAGGAGAAAGATGAGAAAGTAATAACGCACCAAAGCATCCTGGCAGATCTGAGGAGCTTCTTGAAGAGTGTCAAGATATAGGAGAGAGAGAGAGGATGAAGAGTGCATATACTTGTGCATTTCAGCTGGCTTTGAGCATTTTAAAAATCCAACCAAACATGCATCTGTCCATACTCCAAGCACACACAAGGTGCTCATCTTACTCTGCTATAAACTCAGACAGCTTGTCCACATGAACCTGTTGTTGCTGCAGTGGGCAAATGATGAATACACAAGCAATGGTCAAGTGCCAGTCAGCTATTAGTTGGACCAGTCATTAGGTGTTTCCTTCCACTTTGAAACAGTGCTGCTATGTAGATCTGTACTCCTCCCCAGCAGTCAGTGCCTCATCACCTGGTTCTGACTTTTCATAAAAATCTCAATTGCTGAATTGAGAAGGCCACACATGCAGGCTTAAAGGTGATTGCAGATGGATGGACAGTTCCATTCTCTGAACTAGAACAGATACATCCTCTGAAAACTGCCAGATCCTCATGCAGCTTAAACTGAACTCCCAGAGGCCCTAGACGTTTTTCATCAGCCTGGGCCTCCACATTGGCCTGATTTCCCACAGCTCACTGTCAGTTTTCTCTGCTTTCACTGCCTCCTGCAACTGGTCGTGTGTGTGTGTGTGTGTGTGTGTGTGTGTGTGTGTGTGTGTGTGTGTGTGTGTGTTGGGGGGGGGGGGGGGGGGGGGGCGGGTGTCGGTGGTGGTGGGGGGGCTGTTGGCATTAGTGGGATGCTTATACCAGGTTGTGCCCCAGAACCTGTTTGAGAGTGTGTGGCCACAAAGGTGGACATCTACGTGAGTGGAAGCTGTGAGGGAATAATATGATTCTGCACTCCTGGGGCTGGGATGGAGGTTTCTGAGGCTCTAGAGTTAGAGAATTTTACAGCTCGGAAACAGACCCTTTGGTCCAACTCGTCCATGCCGACCAGATATCCTAAACTGATCTAGTCCCATATTCCCTTCCTACTCTTACCCCACACAGATGCCAGATGGAGACAGTAAGCAACAGACCTGATGCGCATCACTGTGCCTGGATCCATACACCCCATCTGCGCAGGACACAAAATTGTATGGTGTATTTTTTGAACAAGTTAAGAAACAGAAATTTGTGTTGGTTTTTGATTTATAGGAAAGCTACAGCAGTAAAGCTGTCATTAAACTGTGGTGATTGTGATCCTATTTTACACTTCTGTTTCTGTACACGTACAGTTTGGGAAGTGACAGTGTTCCTCAGCAGACAGTCACCATCTGTTCGATTAAATAATATGCAAACTCTACACACACTTCGGGAGGATTTGAGGAATTTTGATTGCTTAATTACTGCAGGTGCCAGTTTAGTTGTGGATCAACGTTTGGTGCTAAATTAACTGAGGCTGTCAGAAATCAGTGACCCCTATAATAACGGGGATTTGTGTTAGATAATTGCCATTATCTATTTCTCACCTCTAGTCTCCAGAGATGAAAAGCAGCATTATCAACAAAGTAACATGTCTTCAGACAAGCTAGAGATTCTACACCACCTAGGTTTTTTTGTTATCATTATATTGCAAAATTCTTCTCGGCCAGGAGTTGAGCCTGTGTTTTTCTTTATTCATTCATTGAAATAGCATTGCTGGTTAGGCCAGTATTTATTGGCCACTCTAATTGGTCAGAGGGCAATTAAGAGTCACCCTGTGGGTCGAGAGCCACATGTAGGCCAGACCAAATAAGGATGTTCTTTCCCTAAAGGGCATTAGTGAACGAGATGGGTTTGTCCAAAAATTGTTTCATAGTCATTATCTTTCTTGATTCCACACTTCTATTAAATTCAATCATCTGCCATGGCAGAATTCAAGCCCGGTCCTGAGAACATTACCCGTGTCTCTGGGTTAATAACCTGGCATTAATACCATTAGGTCATCGTCCACTCTCCATGTGATTTAGGCCCCTGCCCTTGCTGCATCCTGTTGGTCCCCATGTCCACTGAGATAAAGGCGGTCTCCTGTTTGTAGGGCAGGAGGATTTTCCTGAGGGGCCTGAAGGAAAGAGTGCAGGGAGCAATGGGCTGCCCAGACTCTTGCTCGTGCCATGCTAAAGAGCAGGTTTCAGTTGCAACTTTGCAGAGAGTTTTGAGGATGATTTTTGGATGATGGAGTTAGATAACTTCGAAAAACGAAAAAAATTCTTTCATTGAATGTGGATAGCTCTGAGAGGCTCAACATTTGTTCTACTCCCTAAGTACTCTTGAACTGTGTAGTTTGAGGGCAGTTAAGAGTACACATTGTTATTGGTCTAGAATCACAGGATCAGGTAAAGATGCCATATTGCCTTTAGACATTCGACAATGGTTTCATAGACAATCATAGAATCCCCACAGTGTGAAAACAGGCCATTCAGCCCAAGAAGTCCACAGCACCCCTCTGAGGAACATCCCACCCAGACCCATGCCCCCAATTTTCTTTTACAAACCACCTAACCTAAACATTCCTGGCACTATGGGCAATTTAGCATGGCCCGCCCACATACCTTGCACGTCTTTGGACTCTGGAAGGAAACCAGAGCACTCGGAGGAAACCTATGCAGACACTGGGAGAATGTGCAAACTCCACACAGACAGTTGCCTAAAGGTGGAATTCAACCCAAGTCCCTGGCGCTGTGAGGCTGCAGTGCTAACCACTGAGCCACCGTTTCACGTTTTTTTTGGGAAGAATGGCAGAGCTGGCTCAAAGGGCAGAATAACCTCCTCTTGCTTTTGTCATCTATGCTTCTATATCCCCACGCTAGTCCCCTGTGCAATTTAGCACAGCCAACTGTGGGAGGAAACCCACTCGGGCACGTGGTTGAATGGGCTCAAAGCTGGAATAGAACTCCAGCCGCTGGAGCTACAGGGCAGCATTGCTAACCACTGAGCCACCAAGCCCCCAGAAGCCACCAAGTCAAGATTTAAATTCCAGATTTATTTGGTGAACTGGAGTTTCTCCAGCTGCAGTGGTTGGCTATGAAACATCTTCAGGATTGGGATTTGAACAGCATTCACCTGGCTTGCTGGGATTGAACATTGGAGTTTGCAGTTTGCAGTTGACACACAAATAGGTGGAGGGATAGGTAGTATTCAGGAGTCAGGAAGGCTGCAGAAAGACTTGGACAGGCTAGTCCTGTCTGAGTGGGCAAAGAAGTGGCAGATGAAAAGTGCTGAAGTTAGAAGGCTATGGAGATAGGGCTGGATAGTGGGACTAGCTGGGTAGCTCTGTTGGTACAGTTGGTACAGACACGATGGGTTGAATGGCCTTTCTCTGTCCTGTAAAATTCTCTGATTCTATGGAATGCAATGCGGGAAACAGTGAGGTTATGCACTTTAATAGGAAAAATCGAGGCGTGGACTATTTTCTAAACTGAGAAAGGCTTCAGAAATCTGAAGTACGAAGGGATTTGTCAAATCCTAGTTCAAGATTCTCTTAAAGTTAACATGCATGTTCAGTTGGCAGTTAAGAAACAATGCAATATTGACATTCATTTGAAGATAACCAGAAAACAAAAGCAGAGATGTGCTGCTGAGGCTGTATAAGGCTCTGGTTAGACTGCATTTGGAATATTGTGAGTAGTTATGGGTCCCATATCTAAGGAAAGATGTGCTGGTGATGGACGGATCCAGTGGAGGTTTATGAAAATAGTCCCAGAGATGAAGGGCTTGTCATGTGAAGAGTGGTTGAGGACTCTGGGTTTGTGCTTGGTGGACTTTAGAAGGTTGAAGAAGATCTGACTGAAATTCACAGAATGCGAGAGGCCTGGATAAAATGGACATGGAGAAGATGTCACTATTAGTACTAGTGATTAGGATCTAAGGGCACAGCCTCAAAGTGAAGGGATAACCCTTTAAAACAGATGCAGAGAAATTTCTTCAGTCAGAGCGTGGTAAGTCTGTGGAACTCATTGTCGCAGAAGACTGCGTAGGCCAACTGCTAGTTTGCGTTTAAAACAGAGATAGATAGATCCTTGATTTTTAAGGAGATCAGGGTTTATGGGGTGAAGGCAGGAGGATTGGATGGAGAAATGTATCAGCTGTGATTGAATCGTGGAGCAGATTTGATGGACCAAATGGCCTAATTCTGCTCCTGTATCTTCTGATCTTATGTGGACCTTATCAAAAATCTTCTCAATGTCTACTTAAACTATATCCACTGGCTCCTCCTTATCAATTGTACTTAAGACATCCTCGGATAATTCTAGTATATTTCTCAACTATGATTTCCCTCTTGCAAATGCACGCTGACTCCCTCCAATCCTGTCAATGTTTTCAAAGTGTTCTGCTGTTACATTTTTTTTACAATGGGCTGTAGCATTTTCCCTACAACTGATGTCAGGTTAACTGGTCTCTAATTCCTGTTTTCGCTCTAACTCCCCTTTGAACAGGGGGCTACATTTTCTCTCCTCCAATCCTTAGGTACTGTCAATAGGAACTTGAAATACGACCAGTAATGCGTCCTCTATCTCAAGGGCCATATTCTCGATACGACCAGTAATGCGTCCTCTATCTCAAGGGCCATATTATCGAGTATTGTATGATGTAGATTGTGGGCCTTGGCAATTTATCAGCCTTTAATCCTATCAATACCCCAGAATTATTTCCCTACTAATACTGATTTTCTTCAGTTCTTCTCTTTCAGTAGACCAATTGACATGCAGATTAAAGTAGCTTATATTTACCGGTATACCTTTAGTGCTTACATCTCTATTTCCTGTTTAATGCCTTCCCCTGCATAATGACTGCAGGTTGGGGGTCTGTATACAACTGCAGTGTTGTTTTCTGCTCTTGGTGGTTCCACTGAAAGATTGCACTTCAGAACTAATACCTTTCCTGGCTATTGTGTTAATGCCATGTTTAACCAGTGATGCTACCCCACCGCACTAACAAATGGAAAGTAACATTCATGCCCAGGTAATGACCATCTGCAGAGAGAGGGAAGGTAACCATAGCCCCGTGACTTTCAAAGACATTACCATTGGTGAATCTGCCGCTCGCAAAACACTGGGGCTTACCAGTGACCAGAAATTGAACAATCATGCAATAAGCAACTTGCCTCCTGACTGTCCAAAATCTGCCCATCATCTACAAGGCACAAGTCAGGTGCATGATGGAATACTGCAGTTGCCCAGATGGGTGCAGCTCCAACAATACTTGAGAAGCCTATCACCATCCATGACAAAGCAGTCTACTTGATTGACGTCATATCCGCAAATGTACGCTTATTCTACCACCAATGTTCAGTAGCAGCAGTGTGCGCTATATACAAAATGCACTGCAGAAATTCATCAAGGCTCCTTACGCAGCACCTTCCAAACCCACAACCACTAGCATCTCAAAGGACAAGGGCGGCAGATACATAGGAACAGCATCACTTGCAAGTTCTCCTTCAAACACCACCGTGCTGATTTGCCATTCCTTCAGAATCAATAGCCTAAAACCTTTGGACCCCTTCCCTAACGGCATCGTGAGCATTTACATCAAATGAGCTGCAGTGGTTTGAAAAGCAGCTATTTCAAGTTAGCCAAGGGCATCAAGGCATAGACAGTAATTACCTGCCTCACGGGTAATGCCCACATTCAATAAATGAATGTTACTTAAACTTATTTTTCAGATAAAACTGTTTCATGCTGCCGCCATGCAAAAGCGACACGAATGGCATTCACCACTAACAGGATGCTGTCATTTAACCATTGCGACACTTGATGTAATGTACAGCACACAGACGTGTGATCTGAATTTCAGTGCTAGTGTGATGCCAGCTACGTAGGCTAAGCACATCCCAGTGTCAGGCAGATTGTACCAAGCAGTGCATCTCTTTGGATGTTTTGTAATAAACAAGGTATTGATTGTACCCAACCAGCCTGTGCTTGGAAAACTCTCAACACAGTGTCCAACATTAAATGTGACTATTCAGTAGGATCAAATTTGTTGGATAGTGCTGAGAAGAAATACACTGAAATCTAATTTAGGAGTATCAATTGGTGCACTTGTATGTATAAAAAGCTATGTATTTTATTATATAACGGCCTTGTTCTTTATGGATAGGAAACTTATATACATATGTATTCCAGCTGTTTCAGCTGAACAAGATAAGTGACAGCCATTCACTGCTTAATTTCTCAGGGCCATGCCTAACTAATCTGAGTCAGTTTACCTGGTTTAAAATTTAAACAAAGCCTGGCAGAATTATCTGGGCTGTTCTCCTTGGCACTACCTCTACTAATCAGAGCCCATTACCAACCAATCAACACTGTCTTATGTAGTTGAGGTGCATACTTAATGCACCCATTTTAAGAGAACTGGTCAGGTGACCCAGAACAGCCAGCTTGGGTCCAGTCTAGGACCGGCCGTGGAGGTATGAGCATCATTAATGAAGTGTTCCTGTTCAGATTTACCATGTCTACTGGGTATGTAATGTGTGGTTCCAAAGGAGGCGCCAGTATAACATTCTTATGCAGTAAATCTTGACTTTCCCCTTGAATTCGTACTCTTGCAAAATGTCCTGATAAGAGCAAGATCAAGAACTTCAAATAAATCAGAGATAATGGGAACTGCAGATGCTGGAGAATTCCAAGATGATAAAATGTGAGGCTGGATGAACACAGCAGGCCAAGCAGCATGTCAGGAGCACAAAAGCTGACGTTTCGGGCCTAGACCCTTCATCAGAGAGGGGGATGGGGAGAGGGAACTGGAATAAATAGGGAGAGAGGGGGAGGTGGACCGAAGATGGAGAGAAAAGAAGATAGGTGGAGAGAGTATAGGTGGGGAGGTAGGGAGGGGATAGGTCAGTCTAGGGAAGACGGACAGGTCAAGGAGGTGGGATGAGGTTAGTAGGTAGATGGGGGTGCGGCTTGGGGTGGGAGGAAGGGATGGGTGAGAGGAAGAACAGGTTAGGGAGGCAGAGACAGGTTGGACTGGTTTTGGGATGCAGTGGGTGGGGGCGAAGAGCTGGGCTGGTTGTGTGGTGCAGTGGGGGGAGGGGTCGAACTGGGCTGGTTTAGGGATGGTGTAGGGGAAGGGGGGATTTGGAAACTGGTGAAGCCCACATTGATACCATTAGGCTGCAGGGTTCCCAGGCGGAATATGAGTTGCTGTTCCTGCAACCTTCGGGTGGCATCGTTGTGGCACTGCAGGAGGCCCATGATGGACATGTCATCTAGAGAATGGGAGGGGGAGTGGAAATGGTTTGCAACTGGGAGATGCAGTTGTTTGTTGCGAACTGAGCGGAGGTGTTCTGCAAAGCGGTCTCCAAGCCTCCGCTTGGTTTCCCCAATGTAGAGGGAGCCACACCGGGTACAGTGGATGCAGTATACCACATTGTCAGATGTGCAGGTGAACCTCTGCTTAATGTGGAATTTCATCTTGGGGCCTGGGATAGGGGTGAGGGAGGAGGTGTGGGGGCAAGTGTAGCATTTCCTGCGGTTGCAGGGGAAGGTGCCGGATCACTGTGGGGGGAAAGTTGCGGTCCTTGAAGACCTCTTCAAGGACCGCAACTTTCCCCCCACAGTGAGGGAGAACGCCCTTGACCGTGTCTCCCGTATTTCCCGCAACACATCCCTCACAACCCGCTCCCGCCACAACCGCCCAAAGAGGATCCCCCTCGTTCTCACACACCACCCTACCAACCTCCGGATACCACGCATCATCCTCCGACACTTCCGCCATTTACAATCCGACCCCACCACCCAAGACATTTTTCCATCCCCACCCCTGTCTGCTTTCCGGAGAGACCACTCTCTCCGTGACTCCCTTGTTCGCTCCACACTGCCCTCCAACCCCACCACACCCGGCACCTTCCCCTGCAACCGCAGGAAATGCTACACTTGCCCCCACACCACCTCCCTCACCCCTATCCCAGGCCCCAAGATGATATTCCACATTAAGCAGAGGTTCACCTGCACATCTGCCAATGTGGTATACTGCATCCACTGTACCCGGTGTGGCTCCGTCTACATTGGGGAAACCAAGCGGAGGCTTGGAGACCGCTTTGCAGAACACCTCCGCTCAGTTCGCAACAAACAACTGCATCTCCCAGTCGCAAACCATTTCCACTCCCCCTCCCATTCTCTAGATGACATGTCCATCATGGGCCTCCTGCAGTGCCACAATGATGCCACCCGAAGGTTGCAGGAACAGCAACTCATATTCCGCCTGGGAACCCTGCAGCCTAATGGTATCAATGTGGACTTCACCAGTTTCAAAATCACCCCTTCCCCTACTGCATCCCTAAACCAGCCTAGTTCGTCCCCTCCCCCCACTGCACCACACAACCAGCCCAGCTCTTCCCCCCCCACCCACTGCATCCCAAAACCAGTCCAACTTGTCTCTACCTCCCTAACCGGTTCTTCCTCTCACCCATCCCTTCCTCCCACCCCAAGCCGCACCCCCATCTACCTACTAACCTCATCCCACCTCCTTGACCTGTCCGTCTTCCCTAGACTGACCTATCCCCTCCCTACCTCCCGACCTATACTCTCTCTACCTATCTTCATTTCTCTCCATCTTCGGTCCGCCTCCCCCTCTCTCCCTATTTATTCCAGTTCCCTCCCCCCATCCCCCTCTCTGATGAAGGGTCTAGGCCCGAAACGTCAGCTTTTGTGCTCCTGACATGCTGCTTGGCCTGCTGTGTTCATCCAGCCTCACATTTTATCAACTTCAAATAAATGTCTGTTTTCAGCAGTTCTCAAGATCTGTACTACTAATCAAATGTTTGCTTGTTTTTAGTTAATAGTATTTTCATAATCTTGGGATATAGGCTGGCAGTGTCAGCATTTAATTTTACCCATTCTTAATTGTCTTCGAAAAGGTGGTAAACTATTGCAGTCCATGTGGTATAGATACAATATTTATTTGAGGGTGCCGTGATTCCATAAATACTGCATTCAATTTTGACAATTCTAAAGGTGCACTTCTAGTGTGCTCAATATTGAGACCAATGCTAATAATTTTTAAGGCTTGAATCATTTTTGTTGAATCATTGTTTTACTTTATCTTTAGATACTTCAATATTAAATAATATTTTATTCCCACTTCACACATCAAATATAATCCTCTCCTTAGTACACTAATTATAATTAGTTTTAAAAACAAAAATTAAAGTGAGCCAAAGGGAAATATGAAATATAGCCCTTATTAAGAACACTTTTGTGGTAGCAGGCCACTCAATTGGTTCCATTTTCACAAAAAGTTAGACAAAATATGTGTCTTAATAAAGATTTCTATGCCCTTTTCCATCACTTTGCATTTAGAAGTGCGTACTGCTAAACAGTGTGTTGACTTGTACTGATTTCAAAATATATACATCAGCTGATTTTTGCGTAATCATTCTGTCTTGAAAACATTAAAAAACACAGCTTAAAAATCACCAAATGCTATCTGTTTCCAATTTGCATTATATATTGATTTTTTTTTTCCCTGAGCACCTGTGGTTCTCTGGTATCTTATGTGACCTTCTCCATATGTGTATAATGTGGCCTTTTGTTCCTGACGACATAAATCTGCTCTTCGCATGATAGTTGTTCCAGCTAAATGCTATTTCCTGTGATTTCTTAGCAGAACGTATTTAGTTTAATTATTTCCTTCCTCCTCCCTCATGAATATAAAACAGTGTATTACATATATCCAAATTTATGTTACTGACCACTTCATTAAAGGTGACTGAGTCATTTAAAATTACTGGTAATGCTAAAATAGTATTGTTACACATTTCAAGATAGAATCTAAATGTTCTGAATTGTGAACGTTTTGCACAACTTTGCACTTTGAAAGGTAATTTTGTGCAGCTTTTAAGATGCAGAATGGAGATTTTATTTTCAAACTACCTTTTCTACATACTGGGAATTTTCTTTGGCCATATATAAGAGCAATGTATTGTTGAAATCATAAGTAGAAAATTTGCTCCACTTTATTTTTGTGGCTTTGATGTTCAGGCATATTGATTTAATTAATTAGCTAGATGGTGACTTGTTCCAGATTTCTATCTGCTGAAGTTTTGTAGCCAGCTTATTTATTGCAGTTAAAAGTTTTGTCTTCTTTGGAAATTTTCCCTAATTTAACCCTGCAACCATTGTAATTTCATTGGGCTGGGGAATATGGAATTCAATGAAACTGATAATGAATGATGTCTTAATGTGTACACTGGTATATTTGCTCCAGTGTTCATTGTCTTATGTTTGAATATTACTGAAATAAACTCTTCAAAATGTTTAGATTTATAATTACTTTAATAAGTTGCCTTATCTTTCCTATTCCATTTTAGGTTCTTCATGGTTTTAACTTGCCTTTTATCCCTTGGTTTACCCCAAATCAATTTGTTTTTCACTAATGCAGCTAGAGTTCTACATCTATTCTGAATGTGAACATATTACACAACTTTGCACTTTGAAGGATAGTTAAGATTCAGAATGGAGATTTTATTTTCAAACTACCTTTTCTACATTCTGGGAATTTTCTTTGGCCATATATCAGAGCAATGTATTGTTGAAATCGTAAGTTGAAAATTTGCTGTGACATTCTGCAAAAATGTGTGGTAACCATAAGCTTGGTGTTTATATACTAATAAATACTTGTTTTGATGAAGTATCTAGACAAATGTTGATGTTTATTTCTATTTGCTGGCTATGTAACTAATAGGCATGATTTCTCTCGTCTTGGCAATAATGTTGAGAATGCATGATGTACATGGAACCTTTGTGGGAATAATATTTCCTGAGCACATTTTCATTGAGTTCTCAATTAAACAGTGGGAACCCTGGGGAAAATACTAACTTTATCCAGTAGAAACTGGGTAGAAGGTAAATTTCAAGCATTGAGTACTTGTTTCCAGATCTGTAGGTGTTTTTGCAAGAACTGCAATTATATGAAAATTAGGATTATACCACTTGGCCAAGACCCTGTCATAGTTTTAACTGTCTACAGAGCGGAGGTCTGCCACAAATACTTTAAGTGTAAAATCTGAGATACCCAACCCTCTAAAGTGAATGTAAAATGTATTACTGTGGGGTTCAAGAAGTAACTTCTGGCTAAGCACCATTTTGGGCTTTAGCTTCTATTGGAATTTTCAAAAGGCTTCTCACATGGAATTGGCAATCCCCTCCTGTTTTGTCCCACTGTGGTTTTATTGCTGCAGTTTTCTGGGGGAGGAGGTGGGATAGTGTTGTGAGGATAAGGGTTTGATTTACACCATAGTGTCCGGTGAAATCTGATTTCAACAAAATATGGAAAAGCCCACCCTATTACTGTGATGAAATCATTGGTGATTGCTTCAAAAGCCCATCTGATTCATTAATGTACTTTAATGAAGTATGTCTGCCGACTTGACCTGGTCTGGCCCAAATGGAACTCCAGTGCCACAGCACAGTGGTTGACTCATAACTTGTCTTGGAAGTGTCTTAGCAAGTCACTGTTGTTTTATGACTTGCTACAAATTCAGATGAAAGCTATGAAACCAGATGGACCAAAGCACTGCAAACAGCAAAGGCAAAACCCAGCGCTACTGATCATTCAATGACCTATTGCCTATAATTTGTGGCCTTGTGTGAACATTTGAAGTGCTGTCACATAGACTAGTCATAGCCTGGCATCGTACTCATGGAATCATACTGTAATGCCTGAGACTCTGTCACCACTAGCCATGGCTATACCTTGTTCCACCAGTATGACAGATACACCAGAAGTGTCAGCACGTTGGTTTACAGTTGGAACAGTCAATATTGGGAATCATCAATAACCCTCTGTACCCCATTATCGTATGGCAGCAGCTGAAGCATGGCCAAGGAAACCCTTATTCTGAAAAAAAGGTGTCTTGGATTCAAAGTGTTAATTCTGTTTCTCTTTCCACAAGTTCTGAGATCATCTGAAGCACTTTGTTTTTATTTCATATCTCTACCATCCACAATACTTTGCCTTTATTTCAGATGACAGAAATCAGTGGGAAACTGCCTCCTTTGTTTGGAGTCAGAATAGCACAAAGGAAGATTGTTAAATTTGTTAAAAGTCAGCCATGTCAGTCCCAGAACTTCACTGTAGATTGCAGGAGTTCCTCAGGGTTGTGCCCTCGGTCCAGCCATCTTCAGCAACTTCATCAGTGACGTCCCCTTTATCTTAATGTCAGAAATAAGATGTTCACAATGGATTGCTTAATGCTCAGCACCATTTTCCAATCCTCAGATACTGAAGCAGTTCATCAGCATATGCAACAAAACGTGGACAGCATTCAGGCTTGGGCTGATAAGTAGTAAGTAACATTTGCACCACAGTGTTCCCAGGCAATAACTATATCAAACAAAAGAATGTAACCATCACCCATTGTTGCTTAGTGGCATTGCTAACACTTGAATCCTGTACCATCAACATCCTGGCAGTTTTCATTGACCAGAAGCCGAACTAGGCTAATGATACAAATATTTTGTCCAGAAGAACATTTCAGATTCTTGTGGTGGGTGACTCACTGCCTGGCTCCTCGAAGCCTGTCCACCATCTACAAGGCACAAGCCAGGAAGATAATGGAATACTGTCCACTTGTGTGGATGGGTGAAGATCCATCCACACTGAAGGAACTTGATACTGTCTAGAACAATGTAACCTGGTTGATTGGCACCACATCCACCAGCTTCCACAGTGACCCCTTTTGCCACAAACTCAGTGTGTCATCAATATGTACCATCTACAAGATGCCCCATGGTAATTCTCAAGCCTCTCCTAACAGAAACCTTCCAAATCCCCAACCTCTTCCACCCAGAGAGACAAGGGTTGAAGATGTATTGGAACACCACCTGCAAGTTCCCTCCAGGCCCCACACTATCCTGAGATGGAATTATTTCACTGTCCCTTCACCGTTGTTGGGTCAAAATCTTGGACCACCTTTCCTAACAGCACAGTGGGTGTACTGAAGGCAGCTTGTCCGTTATCTTTTCAAGGGAAAATAGGAATCACAGAATTTCTACAGTGTGGAAGCAGGCCATTCAGCCCATCAGGTTTGCACCGACCATCTAAAGAGCATCACATCCAGACCCACCCCCCACCCTACCCCTGTAACCCAGCATTTCCCATAGCTAATTCACCTAGTCTGCACATCCCTGGGTACTATGGGCAATTTAGCATGACCAATCCACCTAACGCACATTTTTGGAGCAAACGGTGAAATAAATGCTGACTTTTCAGTGATGCCTACGTCCTATTTTTTAAAAAAAGACTTTTTACTGAAGGGAATAAAACAAAACATGTTAGATGTTGCTGATTTGTCACCATGTGCTTGTAAACTTTACAAGTTTCGCTAGTAGTAACAGTAGAAAAGGTTAACTGAAGTTCTGGGAAATTAACCTCCAAAGTAGTGTATAGATGATAACAGATGTGTCCCATATGATACAAAATTTAGTACAATGAACAAAATAGATCACAACACATTAGGCATGACTTCAAAAATGTTGTGTAAATGCTGTTTAATACTGGGACCTCTCTGGCGGTCTGTTTGTACAGTTTGTTAGTAACTGAGTTCAAATAAAAGCAAATAAACGGTGTTATATAAACAAAAAATATGACCTGACAGAATCAGATGTGACATTTTGATGCTGAATTGCCTGAGGTGAGTTAGTTACTTTATAGTCAGTTGACTTTGGATCCCTGTTTTTTGCAGCTGTTGCTGAAACTCTTGGTACGTGGGCCTGGAGTCAGCAACGGTTGTTAAAATATTCAATTAAGTTGTAGCATAGGATACTAGGTCTCAAGCAACCGTTATTGAAACTTTTCACTATCTGATGCCATAATTTTGTTTTGAATTTTTAATTACATTTTCATACAACTTTGGTATGTTTGGAAGATTGTGTTCTGGTGCAATGGCCTCTCTGTACCTAACCTCTTATTGGCTAAAGGTATGTTATTGAAATTGGCTTCTCCTTTTTCAAATAATAAAATAATGCTTTTATTATGTTTTTGCCTAAATTTTAATATAAATCTCGTATTATAAAGGTATCTGTCCAATGGAGTGGAGATAAACCATAATCCGCCTGAAGCCATATAATCTCATTGTTGGAAAACCCAGCTCAACCTGGAAATGCATTCCCAAAGTGATGCCTGTTGTGTGACTTGGGATCGCTCCATTTGTTAGCCCTTGCACCAAGACTCATTTATAAATTGTAACGCTGAGAGAATCCAGTACATTATAAATACTACAATGTAGGCTCAGGTGTGGAGGTACTGGTGTTGGACTGGGGTGGACAAAGCCAAAAGTCGCACGGCACCAGGTTCTAGTCCAACAGGTTTATTTGCAATCACAAGCTTTTGGAGTGTAGCCCCTTCGTCAGGTGAAGTGAGAGATAAGTACATGGACATAGAATTTAAAGACCAAGGGCAGAGAGTTCTAAAGATCATACAATTGGTGTGTGTGGAGTGTCGTGTGACAAGTTTCTGCAGGTGATCAAAAGTGTCAGATGGTGTGAATAACAAGTGAAGGGACATCCTATAATCTGATTAAATGAGGCAGAGATTTTTACAAAAAATTAAAAATAAGATGGTGCTGGAGACAAAACAAATGACTGAAATAACATGCTACGTTTCAGTTGCATTTGAGGATCTAGCCATAATAATAAATAATCCAAAACTGTATAAACTAATTATGGTAGAGAAATCACCACAATATATCAAGGTGATGGCATCAAAACAGGGCAACAAGGTGGGACCACATGTAGCGCAACGTGACCCCAAGATTCTGGTTGAGGCCATCTTTGTGGGTGCGCATCTTGGCTATCAGTTTTTGCTTGGCGATTCTGCAATGTTCTGTATTTAAATGGCCTCCTTAGAGGACACTTAACTGAAGATTGGAAACTAAATGTCCTTGACCGCTGAAATGTTCCCTTGCTGGGAGGGAACATTCCTATTCTGGCAGTTGTTGTGTGGCGTCCATTCATCCATTGTCATAGCGTTTGCACAGTCTCTCCAATATACCATTCCTCAGGGTATCGTTGTCAGCAGCATATGAGAGACACAAGATTGGCTGAGTCACATGAGTATCTACTGTGCAAGTGGTGGGTGATGTTCTTCCGTGTGATGGTCGTTTCCATATTGATGATCTGGCATGGATCATATTATCTCACTTCACCTGATGAAGGAGCGATGCTCGAAAGCTTGTGATTTCAAATAAACCTGTTGGACTATACTATAGCCTTGTGTTGTGTGACTCCAGACTGTGTGGGCTCACAATATTGTGCACGAATCAAACAATCTTGTAAATATAGGAGCATTTTAATGTTTTTTTCCTGTATGAGAATTTAAAAACTTTCTTCTGTATTTCTGAATTTAAGAGCAAAGGGCAAGACTAGTACTGTTGATAAAATGATTTCAATGGCCACAACTAATTCAGTGTTCAAAATAATGTTTTTGCTGCATTCTTGTGATTATAGTCCTTATACAGTACAGACATGTACAAAAGCGCTCCATACACGTTTTTCACATTATATTTGAGACTCTTTCTTTTAAAATGTGGGTGATGGTGGATTTGACTAAATTTGTATAGATTTTCATGTGTAGTCCAAAGACACAAACTGCTAGCACCTTATTCAGCCCAAGTATCCCTTGCCTCCATTTGAACATGCCAGATTTTCCTTGCATTGAAGAAAGTATAAAGGAAAATTGTTTGGCTTGTAATGGGTGTCTGATCCTCCATACCAAACTCTTCATGAACATTCTTAATACGTAGATTTGAAATGCAACTAACTACCCTCTCTCTTTTCACATTCATTTGATAGAGAAGTCAATTGAAAGATGAGGTCTCATTGTTTTGATGGGGGTGTATAGATGTTAACAGATGCATCTTACATGATGTGATATTTAATACGATGAACAAAAGCAAATTATTTTTCATGCTATTTTTAAGTACCTATTTTGTTGACTATTTTAAAAATCATATGAAAATTATTTCATCCCGGACCCAGTTTGGTCTGCAATTATTTCATTCTCTGCTGGCATTTTTTTTTCTTGAAAGGAAATTTCTGTGGATGCTGGAATTCAGAAGTAAACCAAAAACACATTGGGAAAAGCTTGACTGCTCATCTGTGGAGAGGGAAACGGGGGAAAAAAAAAACTGAAATTTTACTCCATTTTATAGCCACACATGATTACAGTTATCTCTTAGACATTCCATGTCAATTGTACTGCTCATTACTGTACCCTTTGGTCTGTACTCATGCCATGCAGTGCCACGTGATGCCCTCAAACTCTTTTTGCTGCAGCACTGACTTCTCAATTTCAAAGCTGTGCTGGTCCATAATTTCATTTTTAGCCTTCATCTCATCCAGTGTTTGAATAAAACAGATCTTTCTTATTCCTATTGGGTGCTATGGTTGTAAATTCCCACAAGTCATGGCTGCAAATACCCCTTTAAATCCTCTTTCCGTCTGACTCCATCCCTGCTCAGATAACCATGGCCAAGTATTCACAATAATGTCCAAACTTCCTCTTTCTGATCTTGAATAACGCTTTAATAAATGTGGGGCCTTATGCCTAATTTTTCACGCTCAGCATAATTGAGATCTGTATCCACAGCCATCACCTCTGTCTCCTACCAAGTCCACTGTCCTTTTCCAGGTCCAGATCTTTTAACTCACTTTCAGTACTCTTCTTCTACCTGGATTCCTCCCTCTGATCTCTCACCCTATTGAATGCTTTCATTGAGAACAGCTGGCATGACTTTAGCTATGCTCATTTCTCTATGCTTCTCTTTCAGGCCAATCCTCAGGAATTCCAACACTCTGTTCTCTTAGTTTCAACCCTAACATGGTTGCCAAATCTGTTGGTAAGGTGTGTTCTGTTATTGCCCAGTGAATAGAAATGGCTGATTTCTAACTCTGTTTCTTTCTTTTGGAGGCCAATTTTTCTTCATCTACCACCACCCTCCCCTGCCTGGCAGAACTTGTTCTTATATTAAACAATTTCTCCTGTAACCGCACTTTATAAATAAAAGTTGTTGATAATGTATATCTACGCACATTCTAGATATGTCTATCTGTTTTTGAGATACATAAAAGGTTCCTTGTTCCAGTCCTACTTAGACAGCTTCCCTCACCTGTTACTTGGGATAGGCTGAAATTAATGTTCACTGCAAGGAAACTGACTCCTGCAGAAGCCTCATGTACGTGTCATTTCCTGTGAGGACTCTGTTATCCAAAAACAACTTATGCTTTGTTGCATTGGCTCTGACAATCCAGTTTTCCATACTTTGTTTCTTCCATCTTCCTATACAGTAAATGGAAAAGCTCTCAGGAAAATTGATGCACAGAGAGTTCTGGATGTTCAGGTCCATTGTACCCTGAAGGTGACAACGCAGGTGGGCAGAGTGGTCAAGAAGGCATACGGCATGCTTTCATTCATCAGCTGGGGTATTGAGTACACGAGTTGGCAGGTCATGTTGCAGTTGTATAGAACTTTGGTTCGACCACATTTCGAATACTCCGTACAGTTCTGGTTGCCACATTACCAAAAGAATGTGGTTGGTTTGGAGTGGGTGCAGAGAAAGTTCACCAGGATATTGCCTGGTATGGAGTACGCTAGCTATGAAGAGAGGTTGAGTAGATTAGGATTATTTACAATAGAAAGACAGAGGGTGAACGGGTCCTGATTGAGGTCTACAAAATCACGAGAGGTATAGACAAGGTGGATAGCAAGAAGCTTTTTCCCCCAGAGTTGGGGACTTGATTACTAGGGGTCATGATTTCAAGGTGAGAGGGGAAAAGTTCCTTACGCAGAGAGTGATCGGTGCCTGGAACGTGTTGACAGCAGAAGTGGTGGAGGTGGGCACAATAGCATCATTTAAGATGTATCTAGACAGATACATGTATGGGCAGGGATCAGAGGGATACAGATCCTTGGAAAATAGGTGACAGGTTGAGAGAGAGGATCTGGATCGGTGCAGGCTTGGAGGGCTGAAGGGGCCTGTTCCTGTGTTGTAATTTTCTTTGTTCTCTGATTAAAGACTAGGCCGCGGAGCCTCAATCGAAGACGGCCCTTCTTGGTCAAGGCCCTCAACCTTGCCAATCTTACATCCTGTGCTTAAGGTTTCACCCCTTCGCTTCCTCCCAGAATCATGGTAGGTCCCTGTTGTCCTCACCTACCACTCCTGTAGTCTCTGATTAAACTAACCTTCCTTTGACATATCTGACAGCAAATACACTTCCTTGTCTCCTCCAGCAATCTGACATCATTATTCCTTCTCTGGTACCCTGGCCTTTAATCATCTACATGCTCCCTCGTCTTCTGCTAACACCTTTTTATGCTTTTCTATGGTTTCCTTTCTAACCATCCAAGGTCCAAACACCCTTTTAAGGTGAAACATAGATTAATGACACGACTTTTAATTCATTGTGCTGGATTTTTTCAACACAGCTTAGCCTACTATCCACAGGGGAGACAAAAGGTTGTCTTTAGGGGTCCCTCTCCCCATCTATGTGACTTTTGTATGATTTTTTTTGTGTAACCTGTTTCTCCAGAGTCAGAGTAAGCAAGTGTGATACTTCTGAGGAGTTCTGAGGTAGACCCGAAACATTAATGCTGATTTCTCTCCACAGATGTTGCCAGATCTGCCGAGCTTTGCCAGCAATTTCTGTTTTTGTTTCTGAAATGTGATACTGTCTGCATGGGATGTGTCTATGGTGAAAACCTTTTCTAGTCCCTCTTATTTAACTTAGAGTGAGCAAAATTAACCTACAAGTTATAAGTTAACCAGAGGGTTAACAGCATAAATATAAAGAAGCAGCATTATCCAGCCCCCTGTATTAATTTGCTCTCTTTCCCTTCCTGTGATTTTTGGAATTAAATTTTTCATGAATATTCCAGCATGTGCTCCTATTTTGGTAACTGTTTCAGTGCAGACCATGTTCAGAGAAGGTTATTACATTCCTCTAAAGCCAGTACTACTAAAGAATTTGAACTCTCCATTTTGTATCTCCTCTAAAATTGTTAGCTTCTTGTTGGTGATGGATTACAAGCCATCAAAAAAAATTAGCTACCCATTATATACCCTACCCAGTTTTCATTTCCGTTGAAGTCCAAATGCTAGTTGCAATTTTTCACCTGGCAGTGAAATTTATAATCTAGCACCTGTACTTCTAAGAGATAAAAATTGTATCTGTGCTAATGCACGTTTTTAAATCATTAAAATTACATTTAACACGGATCATAAACAACAATATAGTAAAAGGTCACATGGAATTTCCAAGGATCTTTGATCACTTGGATTCATGATCCAACTTTTGGCTTGGTATCAGTTTTTGTTCTGATTATGCTCCTGTGAAGTGCCTGGGATGTTTTACTGTGTTAAGTGCAAGTTAAGGATTGATGCTATTGGTGAATTTGTGTGATCCTCAGGTTACCCTGAAAAAAAAGCAAAGTTCATGCTGGAAAGAGCTGAAATAAAAGCACACATTTTTGGGGAAACTCAGCAGGACTGGCAACATCTGTGGAGAGTGACAGTTAACATTTCTTTGGAGTCACTTTGGACTGGAAATTTTAACTTTTGCTCTAAGCAGATGTTGCCAGACCTACTGAGTTTCCCCACAAATTTTTGTTTTTATTTCAACTGTCCAGCTGATCGCTACAGTTGGAAAGAGGCAATTTAGCCCACTGAGTCTGCAGCAACCCTGCAAAGAGCATCCCACCTAAATCCATGCCTCCAATTCCATGCCTGTAACCCTATGTGGGATTTTTACCATGGCTAACCCACCTAGCCTGCATATCCCTGGACACTACTGAGCAATTTAGCATAGCCAATCCATCTAATGCACACATCTTTTGGACTGTGGAAGGAAACTTGAGCACTCAGCGGAAACCTACACAGACAAAGGGTTAATGTACGAATTTCACAGAGTTGGTCACTTGGATGGAATTCAACCTTGGTCCCTAACACTCTGAGGCAGCAGTGCTAACCACTGAGTCACCATGCCACCCCTTTGGAAAGGACAATGTTTTGGAAGGATTTGAAAGCGAGAATGAAAATGGTATACCAATGTAGGTGATCACCAATGGGTGATCTTGATGTATGAATGAGTTGGAAGCTCAATAAAAACAAAAAGAGAGGAGTTACCGGGAGTTGGTCACTCCTAAGGCTCAGGACAAGGATAGATGGATTACAGTTAGGGGGAGGAAAGGGGACAGACAGACAGTGCAGAGATCCCCTGTGGGCATTCCCCTCAGCAATAAGTATACCGTTTTGGATACTGCTGGGGGGTATGACCTACCAGAGGAAAGCCATAGTAGTCAGTTCTCTGGCACTGAGCCTGACCCTGTGGCAAAGAAGGGAAGGGGGCAGAATAGAAAAGTACTCGTGGTAGGGGACTCGATAGTTAGGGGAATCGACAGGAGATTTTCTGGTCAGGATCGGGATTCCCGGAAGGTATGTTGCCTCCCTGGTGCCAGGGTCCGGGACGTCTCCGATCGGATGTATAAGGTTCTAAAAGGGGAGGGCGAACGGCCAGAAATCGTGTTACATATTGGCGCTAATGATACAGCCAGAAATAGGATTAAGAATATAAAAAGTGATTTCAGGGAGTTAGGATGGAAGCTGCAAAGCAGGACGAACATAGTAGCGTTCTCTAGTTTACTACCGGTGCCATGAGATAGCGAGGCGAGGAACAGGGAGCGGGTGCAGCTTAACTGTGGCTACGCAGCTGGTGTAGGAGGGAGGGCTTCAGATATGTAGATAATTGGGATGCCTTCTGGGGAAGGTGGGACCTGTACAAGAAGGACGGGTTGCATGTGAACTGGAAGGGGACCAATGTCCTGGGTGGAAGGTTTGCTCGAGTAGTTCGAGAGGGTTTAAACTAGTATGGCAGGGGGGTGGGAACCTGAGCTGTATACCGGAGGTGAGAGTTGATGCAGGTGAGGCAGTAGCAAGAGGTAGACCAGCTAGTGGGAAGGATTTTCCTGGGAAGGAACCAAGGGATCAGTTAAAGTGTGTTTGCTTTAACGCAAGGAGTATCAGGAATAAAAGTGATGAACTTAGAGCATGGATCAGTACCTGGTGCTATGATGTTGTGGCCATAACAGAGACATGGGTTTCTCATGGGCAGGAATGGTTGCTGGATGTTCCAGGGTTTAGAACATTTAAAAAGAATAGGGGGGGGGGGTGAAAGAGGAGGGGGTGTAGCACTACTAATCAGAGAGGGTATCACAGCTACAGAAGCTTCCATTGTCGAGGAAGATCTGCCTACTGAGTCAGTATGGGTGGAAATTAGGAACAGCAAGGGAGTAGTCACCTTGTTAGGGGTTTACTACAGGCCCCCCAATAGCAGCAGGGAGATTGAAGAAAGCATAGGTTGACAGATTTTGGAAAAGTGTGGACGTAATAGGGTTGTTGTAATGGGTGACTTTAACTTTCCTAATATTGATTGGAACCTCCTTCGAGCAGAAGATTTGAATGGAGCTGTATTTTTAAGGTGTGTTCACGAGGGTTTCCTAACTCAGTACGTTGACAGGTTGACGAGGGGAGAGGCCATTCTAGACTTGGTGCTCGGAAATGAGTCGGAGCATGTATCAGATCTTGTGGTGGGAGAGCATTTTAGTGATAGTGACCATAACTGCCTCACGTTCTACATAGCTATGGAGAAGGAGAGGATTAGGCAAAATGGGAGGATATTTAATTGGGGAAGAGGAAACTATGACGCAATTAGACATGAGTTTGGAAGCATGGACTGGGAGCAATTGTTCCATGGTAAGGGCACTATAGATATGTGGAGACTGTTTAAGGAACAGTTGTTGCGAGTGATGAGTAAATATGTCCCTCTGAGACAGGCAAGAAGGGGTAAGATAAAGGAGCCTTGGATGACGAGAGCGGTGGAGCTTCTTGTGAAAAGGAAGAAGGTAGCTTACATACGGTGGAGGAAGCTAGGGTCAAGTTCAGCTCTAGAGGATTTTAGGCAGGCAAGGAAGGAGCTCAAAAATGGTCTGAGGAGAGCCAGGAGGGGGCACGAGAAAGTCTTGGCAGAACGAATTAGGGAAAACACAAAGGCATTTTACACCTTATGTGAGGAATAAGAGAATGGTCAAAGAAAGAGTAGGGCCGATCGGGGATAGCATAGGGAACTCGTGTGTGGAGTCTGAGGAGGTAGGGGAAGGCCTAAATGAGTTTTTTGCTTCTGTCTTTACGAAAGAAACGAACTTTGTAGTGAATGAAACCTTTGAAGAGCAGGTGTGCATGCTGGAATGGATAGAGTTAGAGGAAGCTGATGTGCTGAAAATTTTGTCAAACATTAAGATTGACAAGTCGCCAGGCCCGGACCAGATTTGTCCTCAGCTGCTTTGGGAAGCGAGAAATGCAATTGCTTCGCCACTTGCGAGGATCTTTGCATCCTCGCTCTCCACTGGAGTCGTACCTGAGGACTGGAGAGAGGCAAATGTAATTCCTCTCTTCAAGAAAGGAAATAGGGAAATCCCCGGCAATTACAGACCAGTAAGTCTCACGTCTGTCGTCTGCAAGGTGTTAGAAAGGATTCTGAGGGATAGGATTTATGACCATCTGGAAGAGCATGGCTTGATCAAATGCAGTCAACACGGCTTTGTGAGGGGCAGGTCATGCCGCACAAACTTTATCGAGTTCTTTGAG
Source organism: Stegostoma tigrinum (assembly GCF_030684315.1). Classification (NCBI taxonomy): domain Eukaryota; kingdom Metazoa; phylum Chordata; class Chondrichthyes; order Orectolobiformes; family Stegostomatidae; genus Stegostoma; species Stegostoma tigrinum. Next base: position 32,008,072 of record NC_081364.1, on the reverse strand, counting down.
GATGTGACTAGAAAAGTTGATGAGGGTCGAGCTGTGGATGTGGTGTATATGGACTTCAGTAAGGCATTTGATAAGGTTCCCCATGGTAGACTCATTCAGAAGGTCAGGAGGAATGGGATACAGGGGAACGTAGCTGTCTGGATACAGAATTGGCTGGCCAACAGAAGGCAGCGAGTGGTAGTGGAAGGAAAATATTCTGCCTGGAAGTCAGTGGTGAGTGGTGTTCCACAGGGCTCTGTCCTTGGGTCTCTACTGTTTGTAATTTTTATTAATGACTTGGTTGAGGGGATTGAAGGATGGGTCAGCAAGTTTGCAGATGACACAAAGGTTGGAGGTGTCATTGACAGTATAGAGGGCTGTGGTAGGCTGCAGCGGGACATTGACAGGATGCAGAGATGGGCTGAGAGGTGGCAGATGGAGTTCAACCCGGATAAATGCGAGGTGATGCATTTTGGAAGGTCGAATTTGAAAGCTGAGTAGAGGATTAAGGATAGGATTCTTGGCAGTGTGGAGGAACAGAGGGATCTTGGTGTGCAGATACATAGATCCCTTAAAATGGCCACCCAAGTGGACAGGGTTATTAAGAAAGCATATGGTGTTTTGGCTTTCATTAACAGGGGGATTGAGTTTAAGAGTCGTGAGATCTTTTTGCAGCTCTATAAAACTTTGGTTAGAATACACTTGGAATACTGCGCCCAGTTCTGGTTGCCTTATTATAGGAAAGATGTGGATGCTTTGGAGAGGGTTCAGAGGAGGTTTACCAGGATGCTGCCTGGACTGGAGGGCTTATCTTATGAAAAGAGGTTGACTGAGCTCGGACTTTTTTCATTGGAGAAAAGGAGGTGGAGAGGGGACCTAATTGAGGTATACAAGATAATGAGAGGCATAGATAGAGTTGATAGCCAGAGACTATTTCCCAGGGCAGAAATGGCTAACACGAGGGGTCATAGTTTTAAGCTGATTGGAGGAAAGTATAGAGGGGATGTCAGAGGCGGGTTCTTTACACAGAGAGTTGAGAGCATGGAATGCGTTACCAGCAGCAGTTGTGGAAGCAAGGTCATTGGGGACATTTAAGAGACTGCTGGACACGCATATGGTCACAGAAATTTGAGGGTGCATACACGAGGATCAATGGTCGGCACAACATCGTGGGCTGAAGGGCCTGTTCTGTGCCTGTTCTATGTTCTAAAAAGAACTGTGGATTCTATAAATCAGAAAAAAAGACATAAGTTGCTGGAAAAGCTCAGCAGGTCTGGCACCATGTATGAAAAGAAATCAGAGTTAATGTTTTGGTTCCACTTCTGAGGAAGGGTAATCAGACCCAAAATGTTGACTGATTTCTCTTCGCAGATGCTGCTAGACCCTGCTGAGTTTTTCCAGCAACTTCTGTTTTTATTTGATTGGAAGCTCATTTGAGTTCAGATGTGATATCAAGGTTCCAAATAGACTGTGTTAATCTCCTACTGTTTCTGGGAGAGAGAGAGAGAAATGATGCCAGTTTGGAGTGGAAGAGCAAAAATTCTTTGCACAGTTTCACTAGAGAAAATTTTGGCTTTTTCAGTACTGGATAAATTGTCTTCAAACTTAGCATCAGTGTATGAATCAAGAGAGGAGTTGGTATGGTTGTTAATGTACATGTGAAATCTAATGCTGGGCTTTCAGGCAATATTGCCATGGTGAAGCATATAGAGGAGAAATTGGAGGGAGCCAAAGATGTAGCCTTGATGGCTACCAGAGGTAACAGTGCTAGTAGGAAGAGAATCTATTGCAAGTGATGTTCTGGCTTCGAATACATTTTGAATAGAACCGGATGAGCACAATTGCACCCAGCCAAATGACAGTGGAAAGGCTATGGAGAAGGAAGGTGTAGTTGGTTATGTCAGAGGCCATAATGGATGTTAGTTATGACTTTGAAAACTGTTTCATTACAATGCAGAAGTAGGAACATGGTTGGAGGGCTTCTTTTAAATCAATTAAGTTCTCACCAGAAAAGATGAGTCAAAAAGCTACCTACTATACATTCCAGTGAATTTTTCATTTCAGGTGCCCCTTCCAATGCAGAATCCTTAATAACAGTTACAATGCAGCTAATTAGCTCCTTCCAAGCCCATGACCACTCTTGTTTTGAAGGACAAGGAGGTACATAGGAACACGACCATCTGCAAACTCCTCTCCAAGCCACTCGCAATTTTGACTTGCCATTACTTCACTGTTCCTAAGTTAATATGCTGGGACTTGCTCCCTAATGGCATTGTGGATCTGCCTACAGCAAATGGACTGCAGTGGTTCAAGAAGATAACTTGCTACTCCCTTCTGGAGAGCAACTAGCTTTGGGTAGTAAATGTTGGCCAAGCCAGCATGCACATACTGCATGACTGAATAAAGAACAAAATAAATGTCCTTATACATAAGAGTAAAATGACATAAGAAGTGAGTAAAAAGCAAAAAAAACAACTTTGTATGCTGTAAATCAGAAACAAAAGCAGAAATTGCTGGAAGAGCTCAGCAGGTCTGGCAGGAGCTATGGAGAGAGAAACAGACGTAATGTTTTGGGTCGATGCAATACTGATAGCTAGGAAAATGTTAGTTATATGCAGAAAATAAGGTGGCTAGGGGTGCGGGAGGTGGTAGAGTGTGGGTAAAGAGTCTAAAGAGAGTCAACAGTCTGACAAAGGAGTGAATAATAATCTGTCTAGAAGGGCGAATAGCTATTAATGGGGATTGTTAGTGATGAACAATGGGTTGTGTATAATAGCCGACTATGCGTGTACAAGGCGTGATGTGTAACGGTTGGAATAGGGACATGCGAGGGCTCAAACGTCAAAGTTTTGAACTCAGTATTGAGTCCAAATGGCTGCAGGGTCTCCAAGTAGAAAATTAGGTTTTGTTCTTCCAGCTTGTGCTGAACTTCGTTGGAGCACTGCAGCAAGCCTGGGACAGAGATGTTGGCTAGGGAACAGGAGTAGTTTGTAGAAATGGCAGGCAACTGGAAGTTCAAGGTCTTATTTGTACACAGAACCTCGATGTTCCGCAAAGCGATCATTCAGTCATCTACGTTTCCCCAAAGTAGACAAGACCACATTTTGAGCAGCAAATGCAGTACTCTAGATTGCGTGAAGAGCAGGTAAAGTGCATCTTCTGGTGTGTTTGAGCCCTTGGATACTGAAGAGGAAGGATGTAAACAGACAGGTGTTACACCTTTTTTGATTGCGGGGCAAGGTGCTGTGAGGCTGTGGGGGTTTGTTGGGAGTGAAGGAAGAGTGGACCAGGGTTTCCTGGAGGGAGTGGACCCTGTGGAAGGCTGGTAGTAAGGCCATGTATGGGGTAGCTGCTATCAATGTTGTAAGTGGGTTCAGTTTCGAGGAAAGACAGATAAGAACAAGACGACAAAATCAGGAGGGAGCAAGATGAGTTGAGGTGGAAAATAAAATCTCTAAGGATGAGTCATTGCTCACTGTAAAGGCTAAAGCAAATTAATAAGTAAGACCATGATGAAATACTAGGGTTGAAATTGCAGGGAGGGGAAGTACATTAAGTCAGGAATAAGGATACCAAAGTCAGTGAGTGTGGAGAGAGAGAAAAGAACAGATTTTGCAATAAGGCTAAGAACAGTTTGGATGAGAAAACAAATACTCTTTTGGAAAATCGCAAAAACAGATTTCATTGAGAGATTGGCTTTTTGAAAAGGAGAAGACTTTGGCCAGTGGAAGACAATTGGATGAAAGATAATGTCCTGGGGTCATTTGCTGTGATGTTGTGCCACATATGGCACAGTCACTAACCATGCAATGTTGACTCTGAAATCTTGTAGACACAGCTTGTTCAGGAAATACAATCTTGAGGTGTTTCTTGAATCAAATTCTCAAGGATAAATTGATTTCACACTGAAGTAATGTGCAGAGGTTTTTTTTCCCTTTGAAATTGGGGCGACAGCTGGGCTTCATGCTCACAGCAAGTTTTTCACCAAATCAGCTCGGTATTATTGCACCTCTACTCCCCCACCCTCAAAAGGATGGTCCTTAACAGCCGTTCCTCCAACTGAACCAGATTAAACAAGAACCTCACAAAGCCAGTCAGTACTCAAAAACAATTCCTTAATAGAGTGGACAGCAAAACTATTTATCTCCAGTCGTGTGATTTCTTGGAAGCCTTGATAGAAAAAACCTCTAATGTCCGTAATTAATTTTCAATGAACTGTTTTAAAGAAACCACTCCAGGTATGTCCACAAGTGAAATAAACTCCCTTTTTCTTCATTGCTTCAAAATGTAAATCCACTAAGCAATGCATCTTTGTACCAAAATGCAGTATACTTTTTATCCTGCTTGCACAATTACTGTCTGAACATGGAATACCAATCTTTGTTTTTTCCAATTAATATCGCCATTGCCTTTAATGGCCCGATAGTCCCAATGAAACTCCATAGATAAACAAGAAACCTTTTTTATTTCTACATTCCAAATCTCACCACTTCCTACTGAATCATCACATTCAACTCAGCTAAAGTGCTTCTGGCAGGTTTTAAAAAAAAATAATAATTCTCTCTCCACACATTGTTTTTATTTACAGTAATAAGCAACATGTCTCATCTATAGCCAAGCAACTATCCAAATGCCAGAATCTTTGTGAACATGTGGGAGTTTCATGTCACCCAGCCAATCAAAAATTTCCACTGAGCACACGTAACCACACAATCAGACCCTACGTGACAAAGTCCAGCCGCACATATGACCCTAGTGCATTTCACTGGGGGGGCATTATGGTAAGGCAAGAATTTCAAGCTTTCCAAAATCTAAATGTGAAGCAGATGAAGCTTTAGATTTTTCTGAAGTGGCTAGATTTAAATAGCGCTAAGTTTCAACTTCACATTTTCTACTCAACTCTGGGGAATGGAACTGTGTAAGCGTGCAACAAGATAATTTCCCATAATTCTTTGCAGGAGGAAAAATGTCAATGCAACCTGGGTGACATGAATCAGTTAGTACAAAGTACTCTGACCAGTTGAATAAAAAACAGCTGAAAAATAGTAATTGAAAAGAAAGAAATGTGACTGGAGGAGTTCAGTTCCCTTTCCCAATAAATATTTCAGAGATTAAAGAAAAATATTTTTGCCTAATGGCCAAGGACCTGCTTGTATTAAAACTGATGTCTTCCATGCCTTACAAAACATAAATAGCTTGAAGGAGAGCATTTCATTAGCTATCATAGTTGTAAAAGATAGCAAAGTACATCATTCATCAGATCGTTTGAGTATCTGAGTTGGGATGACGTGGTGAGGTTGTACAGGACGTTGTTGAGGCCTTTTATGGAGTAGTGTGTGCAGTTCCGGTTGCCCTGCTGGAGGAGGATAGTATCAAGCTGGAGTGGGTTCAAAAAAGATTTACCAGGATGTTGCTGGAAATGAAGGGTTTGAGTTGTAGAAAGAAGCTAAATAGGCTGTGACATTTTTCATAAGAAGTTGTGGGGTGACCTTATAGAGATTTATAAAAATCATGAGGTGTATAGATAAGGTCAGTGGCAAGTGTCTTTTCGGTATGCTGGGGGGATTTCAAGACTAGAGGGATATTTTTAAGTGTGAGTGGAGAAAGATTTCAAAAAAAGACATGAGGGACTTATTTTTACATAGTGGTATTTGTGTAGAATGTACTTACAGTGGAAGTGGTGGACATGGGTACAGTTACAACGTTTAAAAACATTTGGATAAGTTCATGAATAAGAAAAATATGAGGAGGGATATGGGCCCCAAGCGCATACAGGTGGGACTAGGTTAGTTCTGAGTTATGGTTGGCATGGACTGGTTGGACCAAAGGGCCCATTTCCATGCTGTATAACGTTATAACTCTGTGACTTCACTACAGTGGTTGTAAGGTTAAAGTATATTGTTGCAATTTGCATCCAATGAATTCTGTTTGAGATACAAACACTTGTTGGAAGTGAGGGGTAGAAAGGTGTCATGTTTGTTGGAATGGGATTTTTGTTGTTGAATATATTTTGTTCAAAGAGATCCACATCTTCACCTCCTGTAGGGTTAAAAAGAATGCACTGATCTTGTTTGAAAAATAAGATTATTTTTCTTTTAATGTACATGTCCAAAAGATCTCGGAATTGATTTTCAGAAGTGTGATTGGATGACTACTTGGCTAGCAATAACATGTAAGGAAAGGGGAGGAGAAAGCAGGAGATTGGCATGAGGTAGTGATTCTCGCTTGCAGTTGGGATCCTCACTTGCAGTAGGGATGGCCAAATAGCCGTCTTCTACACTGTAATACTTTTGTTATTTGGGATTTCCATAACAGGCCCTGGTAGCAGTGGTGTGCTATAGCTTGTTTCAGCACCATTGAGTAAAACAGGAGGAAGATTCTGCTCCTGATCAGTGATTGCTGTCAGAGGTTGTGTTTGAGGTCATTAGGTGGGACTGCAATTGGTCTTAGCTGAGATGCTTCAGCAAAAGCATTAACAGGTATCGAGACAAGTCATCTGTATTTATTGACACCATGATCTAGTGTAAACTTAAATGACATTTAAAATACCTGGATTAATTAAAGTAATGCCAGTAAAGCCATGTCTGATTAAATGTGATGGAATAAGTCAGGAAATGAGAATCATCAGTGATGGACTCTGTCAGACAAAGGTAATAGAATAACTTTGTGACCTAAGACCTTACTGATGTAAACACAGCAGCAGGCATTGCGTGTGTGTGTTCACTCGCTTGTTTTCAAGGAATTGAGCAGCTAGTTTACTGATGAATGATACTTGAATATGGCAACACGGAAAGGAAGTTTATGGAAAAAATAGAAATGATAAACGTGAATGCATACTTATCTTGGCTGCTAATTTACTCAAAGCACAAACTCTTTTAAACTGAAAAAATTGAATTTTGCATCTTGGTTATAGTGTGCTGCGTATTTGAAAGCACTGCAGAATAAAATATTCAGGTAATTTATAGTTGATCACATATAATATGGAGAATCTTTGAACTTGTTTCTGAAGATGACAAAAAACCCCAGAATTTTCTCAATGTTCTTGAAAATTTTCTCTAAGTCTTTCTAACAGTTAAATATTTGAGCTGAGTTGAGTTTAGAGATTTCGAAAATTGAGTTCGATAATCTGAAGCCACTAACTTCAGTTAATCCTACCATCCTTATTTTTCTTGTTATGTCTACCAAAGACACATGTAACATAAAATGGCCAAAATGTCAGTGCAAGCTCCTTTCCTAAAGAGGAGTAACCACAATTGTTACCAGAAATTTATCCTTTATTGTGTTTTCTGCACCTGAAAATTTTATACTGTCCAGCTGAGGTTATAGGCAGAGATGGTAGGAACTGCAGATGCTGGAAAATCTGAGATAATAAGGTGTAGAGCTGGATGAACACAGCAGGCTAAGCAGCATCACAGGAGCAGGTAGGCAGATGGGTCTAGGCCTGAAATGTCAGCCTTCCTGCTCCTGTGATGCTGTTTGGCCTGCTGTGTTCATCCAGCTCTACACCTTATTATCTCTGAGCTTATAGGCAGTTTTCTTTAGTCATAGTCCTACAGCACGGAGACAAGCCCTTCGGCCCAAATTACTCGGAGGCGACCAAAATGTTCATCCATGCCAAGCCCATGTCCCTGCACTTGGCCCATTTCCTTCTAAGCCTATTCTATTCATGTATTTGTCCAAATGCCTTTTAAATATTGTTAATATTACGTGCCTCAATGACTTTCAATAGCAGCTCATTCCATATGTGTACCACCTTCAGTGTTTAAAAAAAAATATAAAAAAAGGTTGCCCTCGGGTTCCCGTATATTCTTTCCCTTTTTACCTTAAACTGATACCCTCTAGTCCTCGATTCCCCAACCCTGAAGAAAGACTGAGTGCATTCACTGTCTCCACGCTTCTCATGATCTTATACACTTCTATAAGATACCCCCTCAGTCTCCTTTTCTTTAAAGAAAAAAGTCCTAGCTTGTTCAACCTCTCCCTATAACTCAGCCCCTTGAGTCCTAGCAACATCCTTGTGAATTTCATCTGCATTCTTTTCAGTTTAACAACATCCTTCCTATAGCAAGGTGACTGAAACTGAACACAACGTTCCAAGTGTGGCCTCACCAACATCATGTACAACTGCAACGTAACTTTCCAACTACTATACTCACTGCCCTGACTGATGAAGGCCAGTGTGTCAAAAACCTTGTCTACCTGTGATTCGACTTGCAGAGAACTGTGCACCTGAACTCCAAAGTCCCTCTGTTCCACTCCACTCCTTAAGGCCCTGCCATTCACCAAGAAACTCCTACCTTGATTTGACTTTCTAAAATGCAACACCTCACTTAACTATATTAAAATTCACTTGCCAATTCTTGGCCCACTTTCCCAACTGAACAAGATCTGCTGCAATTTTTGCTAACCTTCCTCACTGTCCACTATACTGCCTATTTTAATGTCATCCGCAAACTTATATCCTTGTACATTCTCATCCAAATCATTGCTAGAGATACAAACAGCAGTGGGCCCAGCACCGACCCCTGAAGCACAACACTAGTGACAGGCCTCCAGTCAGACAAGCATCCTTCCAGTATTACCCTCTGCTTCCTACCATCAAGTGTACAATTTGCCAGTTCTCCATGGATTCCATGTGATATAACCTTCCAGAGCAGTCTCCCATGTGGGAACTTATCAACGGCCTTACTGAAATCTGTAAAGACTACTGTCCTGTCCTCATCAGCCTTCCTGGACACTTCTTCAAAGAACTCTAACACGATCTCCCAAACACAAAGCCATGCTGACTACTCCTCATCAATCCCCGTCTTTCCAAATGCATGTATATCTTATCCCTCAGAATCTTCTCCAGTAACCTACCTAACACAGATGTTCACCTTAATGGTGTATAATTCCCAGGTTTTTCTTTGCAGCCCTTCTTGAATAAAGGCAAAATATTTGCTACCCTCCAGTCTTCTGGGACATCACCCGTGGCTAACGATGACGCAAATATATCAGCCAGGGCCCCTTCAATTTCTTCCCTAGCCTCTTGTAGGGTTTTTGGATATATCTGGTTAGGACCAGGAGATTTATCCACCTTCATACATTCTCATACTTCCAACACCACCTGTGCTGTGATTATGAACTGTCACCAAGATATCGCCACTAACTCTCCCAAGTCTTCATGACTTTCTCCATGGTAAACACAGGAAAAATATTAATTGGGAACCTCACCCATCTTTGGCGGTTCCACACATATATGTTCACTTTGGTCACTGAGGGATCATATTCTGCTTCTAGATGTTAGATGATGTTAGATGCCCTACAGCGTGGAAACAGGCCCTTCGGCCCAACAAGTCCACACCGCCCTTTGAAGCATCCCATCCAGGCCCATGCCCCCATAACCCTGAACACTACGGGCAATTTAGCATGTCCAATCCACCTAGCCTGCACATGTTTGGACTGTGGGAGGAAACCGGAGCACCCGGAGGAAACCCACGCAGACACGGGGAGAATGTGCAAACTCCACACAGACAGTCGCCTGAGGTGGGAATCGAACCCGGGTCCTTGGCGCTGTGAGGCTGCACTGCTAACCACTGTGCCTCCTCTAGTTATTCTTTTTCCTTTAACATACTTAAAGAATGTCTTTGGGTTCACCGGAATCTGTTCGGCAAAAGCTATCTCATGCCCCCTTTTCGTCCTCCTAATTTCTTTCTTCAGTAAACTCCTGTATCCCCTGTATACCTCCAGGGATTCCCTTGATCCGAGCTGCTTGCTCCTGAGCCATGTGTCTTTATTTTTTCATGGTCAAAACCTCAATATCTTTTATTGTCCACAGTTCCCTACTTCTGCCAACCTTACCCTTCACCCTCACAGGAACATATAGCCCTGGAACACTTGCTAGCACACTTTTAAAGGCCTCCCACATGCCAGAGGTCTCTTTGCCTGCAAACAAACTACTCCAATCAACCCCTACAAGCTCCTGTCTAATTCCGTCAAAATTTGCCTTACCCTAGTTTAGAACTTGCAACTGTGGACCAGTTTTGTCTTTCTCCATAACTGTTTTAAAATTAATAGAACTATGGTCACTGGTCCCAAAGAGCTCCTCCACTGTCACCTCAGTCACCTGTCCTGCCCTATTTCCCAAGAGTTGGTCAAGTTTTGCCCCTTCCTGAGTAGGACCCTCTATATACTGCTTAAGGAAACTTTCCTGAACACATTTAACAAATTCCACCCCATCTAAGCCCTTAACACTATGGCAGTCCCAGTCTTTGTTAGGAAAATTAAAATTCCCCACTATGAAGACCCTATTGCTCCTGCAAGTCTCCACAATCTCTCTGCATATTTGTTCCTTTAATTCCTGTTGACTATTTGGCGGCCTATGGTACAACCCCAATAATGTCACCATTCCCTTCTTATTTCTTAGCTCACCCACAAAGCCTCACTGGATGATCTGTGATTTCATCTCTCTACTGCTGTGATACTTCCCTATATCAAAAATGCAACCCCCCCCCCCCCCCCCACCACTTCTTTCCTCTACCTCTGTCCTGCCTAACGCACCCGTACCCTGGCACATTAAGTTGCCTGTCCTGTCTCCCCCTTAGCCATGTTTCTGTAATGGCTATAGTATTCCACATATGTATCCACACCACGAGCTCTTTGGCCTTACCTGTCAGCCCACTTGTTTGCAGTAGATGCAGTTTAATCCAATAGGCATTGCTCGCTCCATGTTCTGTTCCATCCTGACCTGTCTCTTCAACTTGCTATCTCTGATTACAGTATCTTCTTCCAGCCTCGTACTTGCCTCCCTGCTGTTTATAATCCCACTTCCCTGCCCTTTTAGTTTAAACCCTCTGTTGCAGCACCAGAAAATTAGCCTGCCAGGATATTGGCCTTCCTCCAGTTCAGATGCAACCTGTCCCTCTTGAATAGGCCTCCTCTGCCCCAGTACAGATGCCAATGATCCAGGAATCTGAACCCCTGTCCCCTGCATCAATTCTTTAGCCATGCATTCGTTTGCTATATCCTCCTATTCTTAGTTCACTAGCATGTGGCACTGAAAGTAATCCAGAGATTAGCACCTTCAAGCTCCTGGTTTTAACTTTTATCCTACCTCTCTATAATCATTCAACAGGACTTCATCCCTATTTCTACCTCTGTCCGTAATGCCAATGTACACAATGACTTCTAGCTGCTCACCCTCCCCCCTTGAGAATGTTCTGCAGCCGCACCAAGACATCCCGGATCCTGGGACGTGGGAAGCAACACGCCATCCTGGATTCCTGTTGGCAGCCACAGAATCTCCCTGTCTGTCCCCCTAACTATCAAATCTCCTGTTATTAAGGTCCTGGTTACCACTGTACGCCAGAGCCTGTTGTAGTGCCACCAACCTGCCTACTGGTGCTTTCCCCTGATTGGACATCCCCTCCAACAGTATTCGAGGGGAATGGCCGCAGGGGATTTCCTACATTTTCTGCCTACTTCCTTTGCCTTTCCTGGTGGTCACCCAGTTACTCTCTGCCTAAACGTTAGGTGTGACCACCTCACTAAAACTCTCATCTACGATGCGCTCAGCATCTCTGATGATCCTGAGTGCATCCAGCTCCAGCTCCCTAATACAGTCTCCCAGGAGCTGCAGCTGAGTGCACTTTCCACAGGTGTAGTTATCAGGGACAATGGAAATCTCCCTAAGTCCCCACATCCTGCAGGAGGAACATGCTACTGCCCTAACTGCCAACTTAACTGCTCTAAGATTAAAAGGAAAGTTAAAAGGATTGTACTTGAACTTACCTGTACTTTTTGCTGAGCCACTGCTTACCGAAGCCTATCATGCCAATGCCTTGTTTCCCACTGTACTCCCAACAAATTAGCATGTCTGTCTCACCCGTTTTATTTGGTAAGAGGAGGAGGGAGGGAAACATTACATTGAATAACAATTGTTGTTGGGTATTTAGATTTCATTCATAGGTGCTCTGACCGTGATGTGGCTGGAAAATAACTTTTGTATATCCCACAAACTATTCTGGGTTTTTTTTAAAAGATTTATTCACAATTAGCTTTATCTTCTATCGTGACCTACTGTGACAGCACACTGGAAATCAAGCACCTCAACTCCTGGAGTGGTCAGAAAACTTAGAGTTTTCAAAGAAAAAATGTAAAATTCCCAATAAATCTGATTTTCAGACCCAGATTGATAAAAGCATGTATCAGGTTTCTGTATTTAATAAAAATCACCATTTATTACAGGCAGTTATAATATAGCTACAGGTAAACAATTAAACTAATTTATAATGTAACATTGGTGTCAATTTTTTGTGTTTTTAAAAATTGTGGACAACAATGAGAGAGAACTGTTTTTAAAAACAGGAATTCACCAGGATGGCTGGATAATTTCACAATAAGGAATTTAGTACCTATTTTGAACTTTGCTTTAGTGGCTGTGGCTTCTGCAATTTGCAGACGGTCAGGAGCTGAAGAGCTGTTTTATGTGTGAAGCTGATTGGTTTTTCAGCTAACCAAAGGTTAGATTTGGAAAATAGTTAATAAAACAGAGTGTCACAGAAGGATGTGCTGTGGCTATCCCAGTGGATGTTACTCGGTTTAAACTTGAAGAAAATCAGTTAGCTTTCTTGTATTAGTTTCTGCAAGCTGGACAGTATGAATGCATAAATCAGAGACACATGAATTAACCACTCTTGGACACTTACAAATGATTACATCCATCCAGAAGAAAGATGTCTGAATGCCAAGAGTCTGGCTAGCCAGAGAATGACCATCACTGCATCAGAATGGGAAAACAAAGAACACTGAATGAACTATCCAGTTTCTTGACCTCTGCCTGTAATTTATTCTCCCAGTGGGTTTGTCTCTCTGCCTCTGTGTTTGTGTGTGTGTGTGTGTGTGTGTGTGTGTGTGTGTGTGTGTGAGAGAGAGAGAGAGAGGGGTTTATCTGTAGCTATAGTCTAATAAGTTAAAATAATTAACAATTCTTGCTGAGTACAGAAACCTGGTCCATGTTTTCTAGCAACCTTGATCTGAAAGTCAGGTAAATTTGGCCATAACGTGTACCTAGAAAAGGAAGACAGCTCTGGAATACACAGGCTCAATTTACAGCACACTGTCCCTGTGGATTAGAACAAAATAAGTCTACAAATTGAAATTTGAAACACCCCTTAAACACACAGATTGACTGGCATAAAACAGGAAAGAAAAACATGATGGCAGAGGGGAAAATTGTGAAGAATATTTTGTCATCTTGGATTTGTTGTTGCTGATCTGAAGGTTTCTCCTCCGCCTTCCTCCTTCCAAATAGGGTTTTCCACAGGCACAGGTTGCTGACTCCTTTATGAAAGGCCTCTGACTTATCCAATTTGAGGTCACAACTTGCCGAAAGAAAGATAGGTGTGTTTTCTTGGGTTTAAAGTGACTTACTGCAGAGAATTTGGAGAAAGTTTTTCAAGCTGCTACGGACCTACTGGTTTCTGTCCTGGGTCTGATTAGCTTTTCACTGCCTTGCTCACAGCCGAAGCTAATTCAGCCCCTTGATGACTAATCACTTAGATCCTCTATCTGCCAATAACTTTGTCATTGATATTTGATCCCTTATCCACATATCAATCAGCTTCACTGGTAAACAAACCCTTGGCTCCAATTAATCTGCATATTGCTGGAACCTGCATTTAGTCAGAGATTTTGCAAAACATATCAAATTCTTTACTCACAAAACATGCAACCAGCTTTGTAAATCCTTGGAATTCAAACAGTTCTTTCTCATTTCAGCCTACAGTTTTAAAGAGCAGGTGTGGTTTCAAGTTTTACAAAAGTTACTAGTAGTGACTTGGAAGGTAAAAATGTGAATTATGTATGTCCATAAGCAATTCACTTAACATTATATATTTGTTGAGATAAAACAGTGGCTCTTTATTTTACTTTTCCATATGTTCCAGTCACTTAATGTATACATGCTTTTGCTGATATGCCCAGAACAAAGCTGGTGTGTTTCAGAGATAATGGGAACTGCAGATGCTGGAGATTCCAAGATAATAAAATGTGAGGCTGAATGAACACAGCAGGCCAAGCAGCATCTCAGGAGCACAAAAGCTGACGTTTCGGGCCTAGACCCTTCAGATTTTTCTTGTTGGCTTATGTTCCCCTGATGTATCTTGGGAGCTATATAAACGCAAGTTGCTTTTGGATTTGAATGATTAAAGGTTGCACATGTGATGGCTAAGGATAATGTCACTGATAATCCTTCTACCTCCCAAGTCAGTTAAATATGTGATGCACACCTCCCTTTGTACTGGTTGATTAGTTGATTAATTTTATGAAGTGCCGTATGACAACTCAAAATTTTAAAATTTTACCACTTGACTCACCCTGAAAGAGATTGTTAAATTATGATGATCTGTGCAGATGTTTTAATTCTATTGAAGAATCCAATTATATGTTTCTTTTTAATCAAAGTTTTAATTACATTAGTGTGAGATGTATTTCAATGACTATTCTGTGAAACAATGCAAGATTAATCCACTATACAGTTTCAAAACACAATTCTAAACATACCTTCGATGTCTTAGTTTATTTTCACCTTGCCTACAAAGGCAGATTAATGGGGAAGCGGTAATTTCTAAAAATAATACTGCAGCAAATGGGATTTTAAAAACTGCTTTTGGACTCCTTTATTTCAAACCTGAAGAGTCTGTTTTAGTTATTATCATAATTGTCCCTACAGTGTTAAATAATTTTCAAAAAGATAAATTCAGTCTGGTCTCAAGTAACTTAATATTCCACAGCTGCTTGTTAATTGTCAAATTGTTTACTTAGCTCATTAACCTGATTATGGTCTTAGTTAAGAGGTTATTATGAAAAATTCTACTATTATACCTTCATTGATAGTATCTTTGAGTGCATTTCAAATATATCTACTTTTAAGTTTATTATTGTGAACAGTGCTTTGAAGAAAATGTTATGATCTTAAAGAATCTTTCCCCAAAGCAGCATGTTCAATATTTATATGCCACTTGAGTTGATTTCTTGGACAAATTTATTTCCTAATGCCCTGGATTAGGGATACATGTATGAGCAGCATGATCTAAGATTTTTAGATAGCAAGATTCAAGGCAATAATGGCTCTCATGGAGTTGGACCACTTTACAATAGCTGTACTCCTGCTCTAAGAGGACCTCAGTTTCTATTTATACAAAGGGGTTGAAATGATTTTGAAGCCTTGAAGTGGGGTCATGGTGAAGAAAATATTTGGAAAGTAGTGTCATAGGTTTTTATGAGCCTCTAGAATTGCATCACAATTAGGGCTGAGTCTCCAGTCACATTAAGTTCTCACTGTGTATCTGTGTCCAATTGCTGACCCAGATGACAGCAAAGAACCCCATTTTCAGGACATTTTGTACACTTGCTTCAAACAGTAAGTTTGAAGACACAACCAAGTAACTATTACAACCATAATACAATCCCTGTTGATTTTGTTAATGAGCAATAGTCTGCAAGGATTAACATTACGTTTAGTTTTTCTTATCAGCATCATGATTTTTTTTGAGGGAAGGAGTGGGCTGAAGCAAACCTTTCCATTTTTTAAAATATTAGGTTCTTATTATGTGAACAAATTATAAAATTCCTGCATGTCTTCAAACTCGAGACGTTATCGCTGCAGTACTTGTAAACTTATGACCAAATCATTAACAATCCTGAATTGGTGGAATTTTAAAACAACAGCAGGATATTTGGCAAATGGATCAATGATGTATAATTGTTTAACATTATAATTGCTAGCCCTGATGTGTATATTCCAAATGATGCTGGGGAGTTTTGAACGTCTGTGAATGTTTGAAATTTACTATTAAGTTTTGTTAAAACATAATTATATGTAATTTATCCCTAAAATTATCGGCTATGATTTTAGCTTCAGCATTTAAGATTTAAATCTGTTTCCTCCATTGAGTTCAACAGCATTTGGACTCTACATTTTTAAAGCAAAAAGAGGAATAAAATTCAATTAGTGTTCTCTGTGGAGAGAAAATCAAAGGGTGCTCTGTAGCCACCCAAAAACAGTGTACAGTCTGCTGGACAATCAGCCAGTCCCATTGAAGATCTCTCTCAGACAACAAACCAGGAAGTAAAATGCATAGGAGTAGAATATTCAAGCTTAGTCAGCCATTTAACATGGTCAATGCCGACCAAACAGTTTGATACCTTTTATACACTCGATGCCTAGACCCCGTTATACCACTGGTAGTCCAAAATTTACTTTACCGCATTTACTTTACAGCATTTAATTTGCTCAGACTTTGAGTATGTTTAAGTACAATTTCTGAGGTGGTGAATTCCAAAGATTTACAGCTTTTTTTTAAACTCATCTTGGCATCCTCTTATTTTTAAATTGTGCCCTGGTTTTAGGCCCCTCAACCAGGGAGACACCTTGCCTTCATCTACCCTGTACAACCCTTCAAGTATTTTGTAGGTTTCACTCAGATCACTCTTCACTCTTGGAACTTCTGGAGAATAGTGACTCAATTTGCCTGGGCTGTTTTTATGCAACAGGTTTGCTATCTGAGGAACAGGTCTGATGAGCCTTAATTACACTTACTCGCTGGTAATACCTTTCCTGAGATTGGGAGATTAAAACTGCATGTACTACTCAAATGTAGAATGACCAAGCTTCAATTCAACTGAGGCAAGAATTTGCTACTCCTATATTCAAATCCTATTCCAATAAAGGTTAACATTCCATTAGACTTCCTCAAAGCTTGCATGTCACCATTTAGTGCCTTATTGACAACAACATCCAAGTCCCTTTAGAACACTTTTATTTTCCAACCTCTTATATTTAGAGTATTTCTTAAGATGTGTGTACCTTCTACCAAAAATATCATATTTTCCATGTTGTCTACCATCTACCATGTTCTTGCCCACCCAGTGAGCCTGCCCAAATTCTCTCGAAGCTGCTTTACATTTTCTTCACAGTGCGTATTCCTGCTTAGTTTTGAATGATCTGCAAATTTGGAACTATTGCATTTGGTCCCTGCAACCAAATCATTGGTACACCTTGTGATACTTGTGGTACCCCCCCACTAGTTGCGGTCTGCCAAAGCAAGAATGGTCTGTTTATTTCTAATGTTTTCTGCTTGTTAGCTAATCCTTAATCCATGTCATTTTTGTTTTAACCTTCTAACCCATGAGATCTAATTTTATTAACTACTTCCCTGAATAGACCTTACTAAAAGCCTTTTGAAAATCTGTCAATTGACTCCCCTTTATTAATTTTGTTAGCTATATTATCAAAAATAAAACTTCACATTCACCAAATTCAATTTCCCATTTTTGGAAATCCATGCTGGCTATGTCTAATCAGATTATCCAAATATTCTTTATCGCATCATTTACAATGGGTTCTAGCATTTTCCTTACCACTAATGAAAAGCTATAACAGTCTGTATTTCTCTGTTTGCTTTCTTTTTCGGTAGTGGAATGACATTTGCTAGTTTCCAGTCTCCAGGAATCTGTTGAATTTTGGATGATGTTCACTAATGCATCAATTGTTTTTATAACTGCCTTCATTGCATTGGGATGTAGAGTATCAGGGCCCGGGGACTTAGCAACTTTCAGCCCCATTAACCTCAAAGAAATATCCTACAACTCCTCATTCATCCTAGTCACTTATATCACTAATTCTGGGAGATTTATTCTACATTTATCAGTGAAAACAGAAGCCAAGTAACTGTTTAGCTTCTGTACCATTTCCCTATTTACAATTATAAATACTCCTGACTGTGCCCTTCTTTTCAGATTAGATTCCCTACTGTGTGAGCTGAGTTTCTAGATTAATAGTTTTGTGATAATACCTTTAGGCCATCACCTCCTCTCTTGTTTGTTCTTGCTATTCTTGAGCCTCTTTAGACAAATGTTAAGGTCAGAAGACAAAAGAAGTCAGAATGGGGCTGAGAATTCAAATGATAGCTGATCAGAAACGCTGGATCACACTTCCATGTTGAATGAAATATTTCCCAAAGCATTCACTCAATCTGTGCTTTGATCCATTTAATGTCAAGGAAACAGCATTGTGAGCAGTGAATGGCTGAGGGTTGCATGGAAGTATTTAGTGATGGCAAGTCCGTTGTGAAAAGGAGTTGGGTAGGGCCTGAAAACTGAAAACTGTCAAAGTGGCATAGGATATTGAAAGAATTGAGGATCTAAATGGAGAGTGCATGGATAAGGAGGAAAGATAGAATCTAGATGAGGGAGAAATCAGTTTTATGGGGCAAAAAGAGACACGTAATGGGATAACCAGGGAAATCAGGCTGGCATGACCGGCCGTCAAAGTTGAGTACATTTCCATGTCATAAATGTGAAAGATCTAAATTCTGGAAATTTTGTTGTTAGGTTAATTCAATGAATGCGAGTTCAGAAATTGCTGTGAGCAATTGGGTAGTAGTTCTGGAGAAACTCAGCAGGCCTGACAGCATCTGTGGACAGAAAGCAGAATTAACATTTGGGTGCAGTGAGCTGAAGAAGGGTCACTGGACCTGAAAAGTTAAGTCGTCTTATTCTCCACAGATGTTGCCAGATCTGCTGAATTTCTCTACCAATTTCTGCTTGTTTTTCAGATTTCCAGTATCCACAGTTTTCTGACTTATTTTAGCCATTTTGAAAATGTTCATACAGAATTTGTAGACTGCATATTTCTCAACTGTAAGAAAATTGCAAGAGGATAGATGATAGGTGCAAGGGCAAACGTGCTGCACTTGTGTATTGCCGTAGTTTAGCTAGGTTTTATACTTAGAGGGCAGATGTACCATGTTACTTTAATGATTTGCTTGTGTGACGTTCAGTTTTTTCAAATGCCATAAGGGGAGTGGTCGTACAGAGAAAACATTGTTTGCCATTTAAAGATTGATTTATGTGTTTTTAATCTCTCATTTTTGACATTCATGCCACTGCAGGCATTAGATGAGTGGAGAACTCGCAGAGGAGAGATTCCCATGTTAAATAGAAATTGCAGTGGAACGGAAAGGTTCCAGCAATGTGGTTGACTCTCTCATTTGCCCGCTGAAATGGCCTAGCAAGGCGTCCAGTTGTACCAATCACTACAAATTCTCCAAGAATTGAGTCCGGACATTGACCTAGAATCAACCTAGATACCAGAAAAGACAACGGTGGAAACAGCCCTCTTGACCCAGCACAATCCTCCATACTAACATCTAGGGTCTGGTGCCAAGTTTGGCAGAGTTGTTTCACAGCAACAGCCTGACATACTGGACTCACGTTGTACTCGTGGAATCATACCTTACAAACGATGTCTGAGGCACCACCATCACCATCCCTAGATATGCCCTGCCCCACTGCTTGATATTGGGTAGGGGATGGGGGTGTGTTTGGAGCATGGGGTGACAACGTAACCACAGTAGCCCAAGCCAAACATAGTCATGCACAGGAATTCGTAGAGGCATGGTTCAAAACCCATAATGCAGTCAACAAACATACAGAATTGGACCCCATACACAAATCCATACAGAACAGAACCGGAAATGACACGACTCACAGATTGGACAGTATAAATTCCAAGTGGAGTAGAACAACATCGCTTTGTCGGAGGCCTCACTGATGATGTTACCCTAATGTGGTGACGAAACTACTGAACAAAAACAAGCTAGTGTGGCAAGCAAGCCAATAACCTTACCCACAACCAAGCTACAAATCTTTGCAAAAGCCTTAATGCTTGCCTTTATTGGTCAGTGCACTGAGTATAGGAGTTGGGAGGTCATGTTGTGGCTATACAGGACTATTTTTGGAATACCGCATGCAGTTTTGGCCTCTCTGCTATCGGAAGGATGTTGTGGAACTTGAAAGGATGTTGTCAGGTTTGGAAGGTTTGAGCTGTAGGGAGAGGCTTATAGGCTGGGGCTATTTTCCCTGGAGTGGCAGAAGCTGAAATATGACCTTATAGAAATTTATAAAATGTTGAGGAACATGGATAGGGTGAATAGCCAAGGCCTTTTTCCCCCAGGGTAGGGGAATTGAGAACTAGATGACATAAGTTTAAGATGAGAGGGGAAAGATTTAAAAAGGAGCTAAGGGACAACTTTTTCACACAGATTGTGTGTGTATGGAATGAGCTGTTAGAGGAAGTGGTGAAGACTGGTATGTTCACAACATTTAAAAGGCATCTGGATGGATATATGAATAGGAAGAATTTGGAGCGACAGTGGGCCAAATGCTGTCAAATGGACCTAAATTAATTTAGGACAGCTGGTCGGCATGACGATTTGGACCAAAGGGATCTGTTTCCGTGCTGTATATGTTGGTGATTCTAAGAGAAGCATTCTTATTTCTACTTTACCTTGCAAACAGTAACCGTGGATATAGAATACAAATGCAGTAAGGTTCATTACTTTTGGAGCAGCATTTCACAGGTATGGACCATTTATGGAGCTTTACAGTGCAACCATCTCTGCATCAAACTTTTCAGAAGGATTCCCAGAAAATAATTGTCATTTGCTGCATGTTTTGTAGCTTGCCTCTCAATGAAGACCATGACATCCATCACTGTGATAGCAAAACTGTTAGATTGAGATGGGAAAATGACTGAGAGGGATTAACACTGGTGTCAGCAAGACAGAAGGGAAAATTTAATGCCTTCAGAGGGTGCCATCCCATTTATTGAGAAGAGAATATTAGTTTTGCGAAGTCATGCTCAACGTACCTTGCAGTACATTTTCACACTCACTTCTTCAAATATAATCTCTTGTTATGAAAGGAACAGGAACTGGACCCTCTATTCTTCAGGTTGGTAGTACCGATTACGGGTTAGAATGGATTTGAAAATAATGATCTGTTATCCTCTGTAACCCTCAATACCCTCGAAAGAATCAGAGTTAATGATTCTGGTCTGTTGATTCTTCCTCAAACATTTTGTTCCTCAATAGTGACCTTGGCATTGCATTTGGATACAACAAAGGTAATTTGTAGTAATTTTAAAAAAAAATTTCACAAGATGTAGAGCTAGATGAACACAATAGACCAAGCAACATCAGAGGAACACGAAAGCTGACGTTTCGGGCCTAAACCCTCCTTCAGAAATGGGGGAGGGGAAGGGGTTCTGAAATAAATATGGGGAGAGGGGGAAGCGGATAGAAGATGGATAGAAGAGAAGATAGGTGGAGAGGAGAAAGACAGGTCAAAGAGGCAAGGATGGAGCCAGTAAAGGTGAGTGTTGGTGGGGAGTTAGGGAGGAGATAGGTCATTCCAGAGAGGACGGACAGGTCAAGGGGGTGGGATGAGGTTAGTAGGTAGGAGATGGGCGTGGGGCTTGAGGTGGGAGGAAGGACAGGTTAGGGAGGCAGAGACGAGCTGGGCTAGTTTTGGGATGCGGTAGGGGAGGGGAGATTTTTGAAGCTTGTGAAGTCTACATTCATACCATTGGGCTGCAGGGTTCCCAAGCAGAATATGAGTTGCTGTTCCTGTAGCCTTTGGGTGGCATTGTTGTGGCACTGCAGGAGACTCAGGATGGACATGTCATCTGAGGAATGTGGGGTGGGGGGGGAGTTGAAATGGTTCACGACTGGGATGTGTAGTTGTTTAGTGCGAACCCAGCGTAGGTTTTCTGCTAAGTGGTCCCCAAGCATCTGCTTGGTTTCCCCGATGTGGAGGAGGCCACAATGGGAACAATGGATGCAGTATACCACGTTATCAGATGTGCAGGTGCACATCTACTTGATGTGGAAGGTCTTCTTGGGGCCTGGGATGGGGGTGAGGGGGGAGGTGTAGCACTTCCTGCAGTTGCAGGGAAAAGTGCTGGGTGTGGTGGGCTGGAGAGGAGTGTTGAGCAGACAAGGGAGTCACGGAGAGAGTGGTCCCTCCGGAAAGCAGATAAGGGTGGGGAGAAAAAAATGTCTTTTGTTGTGGGAGCGGATTGCAGGTATTGGAAGTGTCGGTGGATGATGTGTTGCATCAGAGGTTGGTGGGGTGGTATGTGAGGATGAGGGGGATTCTGTTTCGGTTGTTATTGCGGTTTGGGGGTGTGAGGGATGAGTTGCGGGAAATACGGGAGACACAGTCAAGGGTGCTCTTGACCACTGAGCAGGGGGAGTTGTGGTCCTTGAAAAACGAGGACATCTGAGATGTACGGGAGTGGAATGCCTCATCCTGGGAGCAGATGCGGTGGAGATGAAGGAGTTGGGTATAGGGGGTAGCATATTTGCAGGAAAGTGTGTGGTAGGTGGTGTCTTCTAGGTAGCTGTGGGAGTCGGTGGGCTTGAAATGGATATTGGTTTCTAGGTGGTTGCCAGAGATGGAGACAGAGGCGCCCAGGAAGGAGAGAGAGAGGCATTAGAGATGGTCCAGATGAACTTAAGGTTGGGGTGGAAGGTGTTGGTGAAGTGGATGAACTGTCTGAGCTCCTTTTGGGAGCATGAGGCGGCGCCGATACAGTCATCAATGTAATGGAGGAAGAGCTATGGAAGAGGATTGTTCCACGTAACCTACACAGGCAGATATAGCTTGGGTCCAGGCGGGTGCCCGTGGCCACCCCCTTTTGTAGGAAGTGGGAGAAATTGAAAGAGAAGTTGTTGAGGCTGAGGACGAGGTCAGCTAACCAAATGAGGGTGGCCGTGGAGGGGGCCTGCGGGACAGGAAGAAGCGGAGATCTTTTAGGCTATCTGTATGGGGATTGAAGGTGTATAGGGACTGGACATGCATGGTAAAAATGAGGTGTTGGGGACAGGGGATTTGGAAGTAATGGAGGAGATAGAGGGTGTGGGTGGTGTCATGGATGTAGGTAGGGAGTTCCTGGACCAAGGGGGAGAAAATGGAGGCCAGAAATGGTTCGGTACAGTTGCGAATCAAGTAAATAATCAAAACATTGGACTTTGATTCTACTGAACAAAACCAAAGACCTCTCTTACATGTATAATATTAATATTTACATATATTTGAAGCACTAGGAGGGTTTGATAACTGAACGGACCCCAATTTACCTTCAGCAAAAAGACCTCAGACGGATGTCTTTCCCCATTATGCCTTCCAGCAACTGCCCTGAGCTTTAGTACATCCCTCAGCACATAGTCCTGGACCTTTGAATGTGCCAGTCTGCACCATGGAGTTGGGGTCAACAGCCTGCAGTGTCCGTCTCACAAACACCTTAAGAATGTGTGCCCAACATTAGGAGATCTCTTAGTCTTACTCATACAATCTTACCTTTCAGTCAACATTCCTGGCTTTTCCATCATTGTCTCTGGGTATACCCTGTCCCAGAGCATATATTCAGGGAGGATTTGCCCTGTGAGTCCTTAATATTGATTGAGGGTCTCAGGAGATATCATGCGATTTGGTCAAATGTATATAGGGAAATACCCTTCTACCTTACAACCCACCACCTTCTCCCATCAGCTGAATCATTGCTCAAACACATAGAAAACTACTTAGAATAAACTTTGAGAATGGCAAGAGCACAGAATATACTCCAAATGGTAACGTCAATCTTCATCTTCAAGAGTGACTTAGTTGTACTAGAACTGATCGAGTTGGAGCGATCAAGGAGGAATTGGCTGTCTGACTAGGTTTATGAGAGAATCAATGCTAGGGATAAAGTCAGCTTGACATTAATGTCAACAATTTGCCACTTCCAGACAGATACTTACTTAACAGTATAGTCAGGAATAACCATTGTGCAATCATTCTAGAGATAAAATCCCACCTTCAAATTAGGAACACCATGTTACATGTGTCATTGTGATAAATGCGATTGATTCAGAACATATCCAGTGAATCTGTCAAAGTAACGTTTGTGCCAGGCACTGACGATCTTCCACAAGAATGAATGTAACCAGCTCCCATTGACATTTAATGACATCACCATCATCAATCTCAATCTGCCAATATCCTGACAATCGCCATTGAATTATAATGTAACTGGATAAAAGTCACTTATTAAAGCTACGTGAGCAGGCCAAAGGCCAATTTTGTGTGAAGTGTCGCTCAACAGATGACTCCACAAAGCCTATGCATGATCTACAGTCGGGAATATCATGGAATATTCTCACTTTGCACTCTAAGTACAGCTGTGGGGGCAATATTGGAGAAGCTTCACACCATTCCAGCTGGGCAACCTGCTTGATTGGCACCATATCTTTCAGTTTAAAGTATGCATTCACTCCACTCGCTGTACAGGTTATCAGCAGTTACATCTATCTACAAGATGCAGTGCAGAAAGATATCAAAGTTCCTTTGACACCACCTCCTAAATCCATGACTCCTACAAACTTAAAGTGGAACAGATGCATCACCTGAAAGCCTCGTGCATTTGAAAATATGTCACCATGAATTTATCGTCAGTAATCAAATTGGTGTAACTCCTCATCCGACATTATGGTTGCCTCTCACTCTTAATGATAAATGAATGCAAATATTGAAAAAATATCTGAATTTAAAACTGAAAGCAAGTTTTGAAGGAACCTGATTTAACATGTTAACTTGTTATATATTAACATGTTAACTTTATATATGCTAACAGATCTGCTGGATTTCTGAAGCAACATTTTAAAGTTTGGTTTCACTGCTGACTTTATTAGCGTGGCAAATACGTCATCCTCATCACTCAGAAATGACATGCCTTTTGTGGCCTTGTAACATATAAAATATTTTGCAGCAGGCACAGTACTTTTGAAGTATAGGCTCCTATGTAAGGCAGAGATATGCGACTATTGGTTTGCATGCGCAAAATTCTACGAATATCAGTAAGGTACGTGATCTAGTGTTCTATTTCATTTATGGTGATTGAGGGATAAATATTGATTTGAACATTTGGAAAATACTCCCCTTCACCTCGGGTCTTGGAAACTTTAAGCCCACCTGTCGGAGAAAGCATGGAATGTTATGTAGGTTGCAGCATGCATTCTCTCTGATAGAGGACTATCAGATCAAAATCTCAATTTCAGGTGGTAAAGACTTCCAAGTTGCAAAATTCAACTACTTGTTGAACAAAATTAAATTCCCTAATTCATTACAGATGATGACATTTCTTTTTTTTGAAGTGCTGCTTATAATTAATTTACGTAATAACTTTTGTTCTTGGCTCACTGTAGTAAGATTCAGGAAAACATTACTTTTCTGAATTTCCGGTGTGTCTTACACTAAACTTAGCACCTCCAACCAACTGTGTAGCTATTCTTTCTCTCTGCTCTGAAATGTTGAGCAAGACAAGATGTCTATTGTGTCTCATATCACTCATTAGGCAGGATGACAATAGGGTGTGATTTCTCTATTGTGTATCAAAGGTGAAGGCACTCACCATGCATTCCAGGAGACCTTGAAATCTGATTAAATAGCTTTGTCCCTCACCAGAAGTCTCTTACAATTGCATTTCTCTTCCATTTGAAATTGTTTACGGTCATAACCTAGTTGATTTGGAATAGCTAGAATGTTAACTGTCTTTGTGAATGAAAACCTGACCAACTTGAAGATTGGAACAGCTCTGTTTTGCTTTCAGAAAAGTTTAGGTTTTAAACACATACTTTATCCTTGGTTTTCTGTGATTAGCTTTTTTTTAAAATGACATGATGAATGGAAATATTTAGGATAAACTTACACAGGGGATTCAAATAACTAATATTTTCCCATATTTAGTTAAGTGGATCACAAACATAAGGCATTACTTAAATTGTTTGTAGTGAAGTATATACATATTGACTAATTATCACGGACCTAAAATTTCTTATGAAAGCTTCAGCCTTATCTTTTGATTTGCTGGTTTCCCCATTATTAAGGATGGGGATGTTTGTGAAGCCTTCTCCTACAGTGAGTTAACAACCAAAAAAACAGAAATTGCTGGAAAAGCTCAGCAGGCCTGGCAGCATCTGTGGAGAGAAATCAAAGTTACCGTTTTGAGACCAGTAACCCTCCTTTGGAATGGATCTGAGGAAGGGTCACAAGACCTGAAATGTTAACTCTGATTTCTCTTCACGGATGCTGCAAGACCCGTTGAACTTTTCCTTGCATGAGCTGTTTAATTGCCAACCACCATTCAAGACTAAATGTGGCAGGATTGCAGAGTTGAAATCTGATACTTGTATTGTGAATCACTTGACTGTCTCTCTCTTCTGTGCTGCATACACCATTTGACGTGCAAGTAGTCCTGATTAGTTGCTTCACTAGGCTTCCGTCTAATTTTAAGGTATACCCTGGCATGTCCCCAGGACTTTTGAATGCACCAGGGCTGATCCCCTGACTTTATGCAAGTGGTGTAGAGTGGAGGATATGCCAGGTCATGACTTCGCAGATTGTATTGGAGTACAATTTGGCCACGACTGGTGGTCCGCATCTTGTCATAAATTCCCAATCTTGAGTTGTTACATCTTTTCACAACTTATTCCTTTTCACAGTGATTGTGCCATATTACATGAACGCTTCCTTCAAAATGAAGACAGGCCTTCAACTCCACAAGGACTCTGTAGAGATCTGTTATCGATACTGTCATGTACTGATGAATCTGCAGTAGTGGCATTGATGAGGATGAGGTCAAATATATTTCTCCCTCTTGTTTGTTCCCTCACCACTTGCTATAGACCCAAACTGGCAACTGTGCGCTTTTGGACTGGATTGTCTTAGTCAATAATGATGCTGCCAGGTTTAACTGCATTCGTGACTAGAAATGGGTCAGAAGGCCATCAACTTCCAAAGGCTTTTATTAAGTCAACAGACATTTTGTTCTTGACATTTTTCTTGGACTGTCTGACTGCAAGTACCATATCAATGATTCCTCCATCTTCATTCAAAGCAGCATGTTTCACTGGCAGAAAATCCTGGTTGAGATGCTGCACTAAATGGTTCAGAAGGAATTTGTCGAAGAATATGATGGCAATGGACAGGACTGATTGTAGCACGGTTTGTGCATTCATTCCTGTGTGTTTGGGTGAACAGTTGATGCGTCCTTATATTCCCGGGGGATAGTTTCTTACACACATACACCCTGAAAGAGATTAGTGACCTTAATCAATCATTGACCTCCAACTTTGTAAATCGCAGCTAGGATAGCATCAGATCCTGGAACTTTGTTCCTGAACCAGAGTTAAATTATATTTGTCATTTTTGATAGCATGGGAAAACTGTCTAGACAACAGTTGATGACAAATGTTGGCAGCTGAGTGAAATTTTTTTACTGGGTGAAGGGCGATTTTAAGATGTGGTTTAAAGTGCTGTGCATGTCCTTTTAAAATTTGAGCTGCTTGTGTGACCCAGCATCACTGGTGCCCATAGACTGCAGAGCAACAAAGAATCTCTTCTATGTTGTGCATATTGCTAAGGTTTGCCTGTTTTCTGATTTGTTCAATGTCTTATATGTCAGAGGTTGTGATGGATGAATGCCTAGATAGGCATTTTGCTTGGATAGTGCTGGCTTGTCACTAAGCTAAATCCTGTGGAGACGATATTTCTCTTCCAATAGTTTCTGGATTAACTCCATTGTTTTTATATACCTACAGATGGTAGTTACACGATGTAAGTTCAAGAACCTCGTGAGCAGTTCAGCACATTATATCCCAGAAGTTCACCCAGTCACCATTAATGCAATTACTGCCTTTTTTTAATGACTTGTAGGTGGCTCTGAAGTTATTCTGAGAGATTTCCTTCTGACAGTCCTTTGAACATATTTGTCACGTTTTATGCCTTGGGGTTCTCTAGGGGAATATATCTTGATGTCCAACTGTGAAATAATGAGTTTGCAGAGATAGGGAAGAGTGAGCCCAAGCACCAAAGAAAGCCGTTGAGGCTGTATCTTTGAGTATATTCAAGGCTGAGATGGAAAGATGTTTGAGTCAGTAATGGAATCTAGGGTTCTGGTGATTTGGCAGGAAAGTGGAATTGAGGATTATCAGATCAACTATGATCTCATTGAATGGTAGAGCAGACTTAGGGCTGAATGGTCTTTATCTGTTTACCATAGGAGCAGAAATTAGGCCATTTGGCTCATTTGAGTGTGTTCCACCATTCAGTCATGGCTAAGTTTTTTAACCCCACTGTCTTTCCACCTTCCTGTAACCTTTGATCCCCATAACGATCAAGAACCTATCTATCTCTATTAAATATACTCAATGACATGGCTTCCACAGCCTTCAGTGGCAGTTTGTGCCACATGGTGGGAAGGGAACCTGTCCTAGAACATGATAGCCTGGGCTTCTAAGTTAGTAGTCTAGGGACATTCCACTTTGCCACTGTTTCACCATGCATCTGCTGCATCCTACTTAGACAGTGGAACTGGAATATCTGATGTACCAATGTTTTCTGTGCTGTTAGTTTTGACCTTGATGGGCCTGTACAAAATTGAGAAGTGCTGTGTTTTGCTACTTTGCTAAGATACATTTCAAGATAAATGTCAGCGACAGAATATATTCAAACTTGGTTACTTCAATGTTTTCAGTTAAATAATACCCTGAACTTAACACTCTTTGTGGAATTGAATTAATTGCTCTGGTACACACACAAATGGATTGTGTATGAAAGCATGTAGATTTTTAAGAGTTAGAACTACTCTCACTGAAGGACTATTGTCTGAACTTTTCCCAATGATTATGCAGATTACTGGGGTCTCCTCTGAGATCAGCGCTCTGTGCTAAGTTATTTGATTTTCAGAGTAGCCAAAGGGGCATTATAAGAGCTTAAGTTTTCTGTACTCTACAAAAGAGAAAATAATTTCCAATGCTAATTATCTACTGACTCTAGTAACAATGTCAATGTCTAAATATCAGTTTAGGTGAGGATCACGTGTCAATTTGGTGCTGTATGCAATTGAACAGCTGGTGGGAATAAAATGAAGACTCCCAGCTGAAGATTGACTTTTTGAGTAGACAGGAGGCTGGATAGTGGCAAATCTTTTTAGAGAAATAGAGAATAATAGAATTTTGGATATTGCTACAGAAATGTTAAATCGCCAAAATAGAAAACTCTAAAGATTTCAATAAATGCAATTAAATTGTGATAAGTCAAATTTGGATGACCCAAAACTCTGATTGTGGCAGAGTTGTCAGCCGTTCCCACAAGCAGAATCCAGAAGAATGATATTCATGATAGACTGAAATTGTGAATTGCCAACTCCAGATTAGTCACATGAGACAACTTGTCATATGATTGTATTAACCTATTAGTGCAGAGTTAGGGCATGTTGCTGGGCAAAATCAATGGCTAATCATCATTTAACGTGAAGACCGTTTTATGATAGGACCTGCAACCATTGCTAAGACAGTGAAGAAGCTAAACATCTAGTTTATTAAAGACAAAGTGAAGGTAAAGTCAGTGAGGTTGGGATCACAAGGTGTGGACTTGTGTGATGAATGAACTGAAGACAGAATGGCACCAGCTTGTGCATGGGAAGCAGTGAGAGTGTTGTGATTATTAGCAGCAATGAAAGATGATTGGCTGCACAGGGATGGCACAGTGGCTCAGTAGTTGGCACTGCTGCCTCACTCAGGTTCGATTCCACCCTTGGGCAACTGTCTGTGTGGAGTTTGCACGTTCCCCTCGTGCATGCACAGGTTTCCTCCAGGTGCTCCGGTTTCCTGCCACAGTCCAAATATGTGCAGGCTAGGTGGATTGGGCCACGTTTAATTGCCCATAGTGTCCAGGGGTTTTAAGACTAGGTGGACGAGCCATGGGAAATGCAGGGTTACAGGAGTATGGGTCTGGGTGGGATATTCTTCAGAAAGTTAGTGTGGACTCGATGTGCTGAATGGTTTGCTTCCACACTGTTGGGACTTTATGAAAATAGCCTTGCCCACATCCTGAATCAGTGTACGATAAGACACGTTAAGGTAGAATGAAACTGGACTGTTTAGCTGTCTTTTACCAGACAATTCTTTTATTTTTAAAGAATGTTTGTTTGCTTTTGTAATGGTGGAAAGCCAAAGAAGGATCGTGACACAACATTAATTTGGATGGCACTGAAACTCTACTGTTTCTTTTGATAGGAAGGCCCAAGAAGTCACATTGTTTTGTAAATGTCAAGACACAAATTACACAGCAGTTTCCAAAATTCTGTTGTTCTCTTTTTCTCTGACAAGAGTTGCTGCTGTCCATTTTCCTGTCTACCCCGAAGATCACTTCTCATCTGGGAGTGTTGACCTTTATTGTCAGCTAGCTGTTCAGTTGCACACCCCACCAAATTGATACACAATCCTTTGCTTAACTGATGTTCAATTATATGAGCTGAACAAAACCACCTGTTGATCTCCAGTGATTTTTGATGTGTGGATCGTGAAGGTGGACAAAATTAATCAATGGAAGAAAAGCAATATTTTGACAAATAGGAACAACCTCCCCATGCAACCCAACATCACTAATCTTGAGTGTTAAGCTGATAGTGTTGACAGGCAAGACCATGTTAACACCAAGGTCCACCCACTGATTGGGGATGATTAGGAACCAACAAAGAAACTACTTTCCGTAGTTAATCCTCTCAGATTCTTGAGACCATCCATTTAACAGCAGGATTACAACCTAGATGTTCTTGAGGCAGCCTTCATGATGAAGAAGTGGAAGATGCTGATGAAACCCACAATAGTGAACTACTTCCACCATTCTAGTTTCAAATGATATACAATGACAGCCAAGGGATCAACCAACCTGATGACTAAGTTCTTCTCGCTCGCCTGAAAGAGGCTGGCATCACATGAAAATTCCAACAAAAACAACCGTGGTCATTTATGTCACGGTGCATGGCACCACATGCTGCACTAGTAACAGAACCAACAAATGAGGTGACTGTAGATCCAGTACATTATCCCACCAGGGAGACTGATGACCTTCAAGTATCCGAGGAAACCCTACTTACTCATTTGCCTTCTTCCCTGAGAGAAGCCACGAAGCTGTATGGATATATGGAATTTAAGTTGCAGTGAGAGAACAAGAAAAACATACCTTCTGCACTGATGACATGAGGAACTGTATCACATAACACTGAAATAGTTAGCGAGACAGAAAAAAGATTATTGCATTTTTGCCAAACTAACTTCCAACATTTTTCATTGCTTTTTATTGTATTAGGTTAGGCCATTGATTGTATGTGTTTGTGTTTGTATGTAAATCAGATGGCATTAGGGGCTCCTCACCTATTTTTGGTGGCCCTCGTGATTCAACTTGGAACAATTTTCCTGAATTGGTCAAATTCGCTCTAAAATATAGAAATTTTATAATGTAGAAATTTTATGAGAATAAAATCTGCACTTTTATGATTATTTCTGGCTTTCATCTCACGGGTCAGTGGTTTCCTTAATAGTTGTGATCTTGAAGGAATGTTAACTGTACGACAAGAATTAAGAAACTGAAAACAATAGTTCAGAAAGTTTGACTGAAAGGCAAGAGTAATTTTTCATGTTCTCGCCCCAGGTGCTTTTAAAAGTGCCCATCTCACAAAGATTAATCATTTAACTTTAACAGAAAAATGAACTGCAGTGTTGTGCTTTTGTCCTTTGCCAAGTATACTTATGTGCAAGGAAATGTTTCAGTACGTTGGAGTAATTCCAACTGATATAATTTGTGTTGCTTAGTCCATATATCTCTTTATCAAGACAACCTCCAGCTTTCTGATCCTTATTAGGGTAAGAGTTTGGGGTGCTGGAAAGCTTTTTTTTATAAACCAGTGCATCAAGATCAGGAAGCTTGACAACAACAGCTGCAGTACAAAGCAATGACACCAGTACGTAGCTCTTAGCTGCATTAATGTTTTAATCCATGGGTGGCCCTCCCACACTTAAATGTGCTAATTTCCATTCATATTTTTTCATACATTTTGCACAAAAAGATTTGTGTCTTTCTCTGGGGAAACAATTCAAGGACTGACCATAGTTGTTACATTTTAGCACTAACCAGTGTATGTCGGTTTGCCAGGAAGGCTGAGAAGTACACTGTAATGTTAGGGAAACATTAGAGTGTATTGAATGTGGGTGGGATAAAGAGAGAAAGGAAGGCAAAGAGAGAATCTGATTCTCTGCCATATCAAAAAAATGGTTTCTATTATTTGCTAGCAATTAACAAAGCAGAGTTTATACTCTTAAAAAGCAAACCCTAATCTGCGAGCCAAATGATAAGTCATTTAGCCACAATAAAGCTTGCTCAGGGGTGGCATAGGACAAAGAACAAAGAAAATTACAGCAAAGGAACAGGTCCTTCAGCCCTCCAAGCCTGCGCTGATCAAGATCCTCTATCTAAACCTGTCACCTATTTTCCAGGAATCTGTATTTCTCTGGTCCCTGCCCATTCATGTATCTGTCTGAGATACATCTCAAATGACTCTATCATGCCCGACGCTATCATGCCCACCCCTATCACCTCTGCTGGTAACGCATTCCAGGCACACACCACCCTCTGTGTAAAGACCTCCACGTATATCTCCCTTAAACTTTCCCCCTCTCGCCTAGTAATTGACTCACCTAGTCTGGGGGTGGGGGGGTGGGGGGGGGCGGTGATGCTTCTTGCTATCACCCTGTCAATATCTCTCATGATTTTGTAGACCTTAGTCAGGTTTCCCCCCTCAACCTCCATATTTCTATTGTAAATAATCCTTATCTACTCAGCCTGTCTTCATAGCTAGCAACATCCTCTGCACCCTTTCCAAACCATCCACATCCTTTTGGTAATGTGGCAACCAGAACGTAGGCAGTAATCCAGATGTGGAGAAACCAAAGTCCTATACAACTGCAACATGACCAGCCAACTCTGGTACTCAATACCCCATCTGATGAATGAAAGCATGCTGTATGCCGCCTTGACCATTCTATCGACCTACGTTGCCACTTTCAGGGTACAATCGATTTGAACTCCCAGATCTCTATGTGCATCAGTTTTGCCCAGAGCTTTTCCATTTACTGTATAGTTCACTCTTGAATTGGATCTTCCAAAATGCATCGCCTCGCATTTGCCTGGATTGAACTCCATTTGCCATTTCTCCGCCCAGCTCTCCAATCTATCTATACTCTGCTGCATTCTCCGATAGTCATCTTCACTATCTGCTACTCCATCAATCTTTAGTGTCATCTGCAGACTTGCTAATCAAAGCATCTATGCCTTCCTCCAGATCATTTATGTATATCACAAACAACAGTGGTCCCAACACAGATCCCTGTGGCACACCACTGGTCACAGTTCTCCATTTTGAGCAACTCCCTTCCACTACAACTCTCTGTCTCCTGTTGCCCAGCCAGTTCTCTGTCCATCTAGCTAGTACAGCCTGGACCGCATGCAAATTCACTTTCTCCATCACCCTATTATGGGGTACTTTATCAAACGCCTTACTGAAGGCATGAGATAATTAGGAGTTGAAAACTGATTTGATGCAAGTTAGTTGTGTGTTCTGTGTAAGAACACTGACATTTTTGTCTGCATGTAACAATATTA
The DNA here is from genome assembly GCF_030684315.1 of Stegostoma tigrinum. Taxonomy (NCBI): domain Eukaryota; kingdom Metazoa; phylum Chordata; class Chondrichthyes; order Orectolobiformes; family Stegostomatidae; genus Stegostoma; species Stegostoma tigrinum. The sequence continues at coordinate 31,974,727 of NC_081364.1, read as the reverse complement.
CAAACACACTTCCAATATTATTAATGAACCACTGGAGAAAAATTAATGATGTGCTTTCAAGTAGACTACTGTCAAGTTTTAATCATAGAGCAAATTCGCCCCGTTAAGGCATGTGACTGTTCTAGGGATTTTGCCGTTTTTAAAATTCGTACAAGAGAACATGGATATTTATTGGCTATTGTGTGAGGTTTGCTGGGGAACATCTGTGTGAGCCTGGTGTTCACATGCTTCTGCCCTTTTCCTTCTAGCTGATAAGAGCGATGGATTAGGAAGGTACTGCCGTAAGAACCTTGGTGAGTTCTAATGCATCTTGTAGAAGGTGCACTCTAATACTACTGTGCATTAGTGGGTGAAGGGAATGAATGTTGGAATGTTGGATTTAGATGGTACCCGTTGAGCAAGTTCCTTTGTCCTGGATGATGTAAAGCTGCTTGTGCGTTGTTGAATCTGCATCCATCACACTTGTGACCTGTGTCTTTGCAATGTTTTACTTCTTCAGAGCTACTTATTTGTTTGTGATGGCATCCAAAGAGAAACATTCAACAGACATCTTTAAAATAATATTATGAGATTTTTTTGGAACTTGACAAATACTCTTAATATTGTGTTTCCATTTACAGAACTCTCATTATTGGCGGTTTGTACATCAGTGTTAAATCTTACAAGGTTTTTTTTGTGATGCTTTTTTTTGATCTTGTTTTGACCTCTTGAGTCCAGTTCAGAGCAAGTTTTTTTGCTACATAGGAAATGAACATTTTCTTCTTACAGTGAGCAAGAAATTTACAGTATTTCAACTGTTTTGTAACATTTCTGGCATGAATTCCAGAGAGCGGATTTTTCTATATCGCATAGCCTTTCCATGTAGCTTACCTGCTTGCTGCAAAGATTTTTGCATCGGCCATGAAGGGGATTGCCTCAGTGAGTAACTTCAACATTAAACTAGAATCTTGATGGGAACATTTCCAGTGTTGCTGGACCCTAAAGGGGGACAAAAGTCTTATTGGTTTGCGGTAGGGCAGTTAGAGTTCATCCTGAAGTGGAAAAGCTGGTCCAGTGTGTCAGATAAAGAAGCATTGATGAATATTCACCAACCCCAAGTTCTGAAAATATGTATAGAGAAAGAAAAGAGAGACTTGTTTCAACTAGCATTTCTTGGTTTAAACAGAGTTCGTCATGGCCAACCTGTACTTGATGAAAAGCTGAAGGTACAGAAGGACATGTGCAGAAAAAGATTGTATGTTCCTGCAATTTGCTCAAAAACAGAGGATTTTAGTTTAGTGAGAGGGGTATTTGGAGTGTGTGAAGTTTTATTTTTAACCAGCTGTTTGTTGGTAGTCAGAATTTGGCTGCAATGTTATTATTTCATTAAAAAAAAACTGTTTAAATTCTAAACTAAAGCAATTCTTACTGCATGAAAATGACTTAATGTTGCCAGGAAGAATTGGCTTTCTGTCTCCCACCAGTTTGAAGTGATGAATGAGGAACTGGTAATGTTGTTAGAAATTTGAAATTCCCACATAGGCAGAGGTGGCAAAGTGATAAACTCATGAGCTTCAACGAATATTGGAAAACGTAGATGTCTACCAGCGGTTTTCCAGTTGAATAGAGTTTGTGAAAGGTAATACTCCTTAGTTTACAATCAGACAGATGACAATCTGCTACTTTGTACCCCTTGACTAACTGTGTTTGTAGCATTTGCTTTGCTTTATGTTTAATACAGATGCATATTTTATACCATGAAAATTTTCAAAATCCATGATCTGTTTAGTTACAGATTTATATTTGTATTTTTGCCAAAGGAACTTGTGTGATTGCATCAATAAGAATCAGCTATTTGTAAGCATTCCTGTTTCCTATTATTGAAAATGGATGTAGTTCAACAGGGCCCAGGTCCACTTGCACTGCAGTTTTTTTTTTCAAAAAAGAAAGTAAGTTGGAACTTATTTAAAAAAAGAGTCAAAATTCTGCAGCTATTTTGTCAGTCAGAAAATACAATTGATATGTGAATATTGCTGTTCTAGGACACATTAAAGAAAACTGAGTTAGATGTGAAAATTGGAATTCTGATCAGATATAAATCTGTTTTAGTCTTTTTTTTAAAAAAGGAAGAATACCTACAAAGCAAATAGCATATTTTGGAAAATAAGAAAATAATTATAGAAGAACAGTATGCAGAACAATAAGATTCCTGTGTACGAAAGGTCTTTGCTGATCTGTAGCCAGAGGTCAAAGAAAGAACACAACTTGGGAAGATCATAGAAGTATTTAAGTCTTTCATCTTAATGGTTTCCATCTGAGTTCTAAGGATCAGATATAAGGAGCATAAGTAGAACATTCTGGATCATCGGGCTATCTGATAACCTGTTGTGGCCAGGTTATGGTGAGGTTGTGGTATTATATGCATATTAATAGTGCTGTAAATACTGGTGGTGTCAGGTGGGTGGGCTAAAATTTTTCTTTCCCTTGCATATTCTTTGAAAGATGCTATCTAACTGCTGACTGAATGTGTCCAAATTAACCTTAATAGCTTTCCAAAGATTTGGTGGTAGAAAAGTAAAGTCTCCAGATGCATGTATATTTAATTTATTGAGTGAGTAAGGAAATGTTTAGTTAATCACTATTTTATTTGCTTCAAATATGGAGGCTTGAGTGTATTGTTTTATGTGTATTTGAATAATGTTGAATTATTCAAAGTCAGAAGAAAAATGAAGAATTGACAGTTATGATACAGTGTGTAAGAATGACATTTCAAATGACTTTCACAGCACTTTTGAGAAATAAGTGTTATCTAGAAGTTATTTAAAGTTCGAATCAGCTTGACTTTTTGTGAAATTTCTGATTAACTCTTTGTATCATCGCCTTTGTCAATATTAAAAGTTTTTGAGTTTGGCTGGCAGTTTTTCATTTCAGGCTTGTTCAAATTAGAATCATCTGTTTTTTTAAAAAAAGTGGTAGATAGATCATTGCAAACTTCTGTGAATTTTGGGTTGCTTACTGCTGTCTGCTGATTGAATAACAAAAGAGGGAGACATCTCAAATGATTTCAGGTCAGAAAATATGGTAGCAGCTGTTTCTGTTCCTTCATTTGACAGAGGTGATGAATATTCTTTGTTGTGTAAGTATTATTTCTCCTAATCCCTCGGAGTCCAAATAATTTGACAGCTCCTAAAAACCATTTTTACCACTATGCTAAAAGAGCTGAAAAAATCTGTATCATACATTTGGCCTGACCTGACAATAGATGATGTATGAGGAACAGAATGAACTAATACATGGAAATCTAATTATATAACATAGGTTCTGTGTTTCTTTAATGACATCAACAATGTATATATTTGAGACAGAAGTGTGATGTAGAAATGTTAAAGCAGTGGACAAGTATTTTGTTTTTAAACAAAGTTAAGTCTCTAAAAGTTTGATGCCATGGATTATTAGATCAATCGATTTTCTATAACAAAAGATAGCAAAAATTAATTATCGATTATGCTTAGATGAAAGTAACGATGTGTTCATTTTAACAAGGGTATTGGAACACCAGTGTATTTCCACTAAATGTAAATGTTTGATATTATTGGTCAAAATTAGTACAATGGTGTTGTTCAGAAAATGTGCACTCTACCTTCATAAAGTTGCATTGCTGTAGGGCAGGGACTCACAAATTTGTGTTAAGCTGAGCTTTGAGGTGATTAGGCAAGTCCCTGTTTAACATGATATCCCCAGTCAGTCTGTCAAAAAAAGTAACACAGTAAATATGTGAAAAATTTGTTTATTTTCAATTTGTTCACCCCACACAATGGTCTGATCTTTCACAGTAAAAGGCAATTGAAATGTTAGGGCTCAGCTTCATAAAAACTTTGTCGTGATTTCTCTCTGTTTGCCATGTCACCAATTCAGTCTTGTTTTTCCATGTTTTTGTAGAGAGAAATTCCAGAACATTGGCTTTTTGTGACTTCAGCTAGGAAAAAGAGTGGGTATTGATTGGACTCTTCAGGGTCATGGCTTCCTCATTTGAAGAAAGCACTGTATCTACCATGACCTTCTTTGTCAGTTCCTTTGTGTAGTGTATGGTGCTGTACACATTTGAATAAATGTAATAGTTGTCTCTGCTGGGATTTACATCCCAAACTCCAGTGGGGAGCAAAAAGAACCCTGTTGCCAGGCTGGTTTACCTCATCTTGCTCTACCTCATTCTCCGCATCCTGCACAACTTTATTTTCAACCTCTTGTGGGACGTGGGCATCACTGGCTGAGTCAGCATTTATTGTCCATCCCCAACTGCCCTTGAGAAGGTGGTGGTGAGCTGCCACCTTGAATTGCTGCTGTCCTCCTGCTGTAGATTGACTTACAATCCACTTAGGGAGGGAATTCCATGATTTTGATCCTCTGACAATGAAGGAACAGCAACATATTGCCAGCTCAGGATGGTGAGTGGCTTGGCAGGGAGCTTGCAAGTGCTGGTATTCCCATGTGTCTGCTGCCCTTGTCTTTCTAGATTGAAGTGTTCATGGGATTGGAAGGTACTGCCTAAGGATCTCAGATGAATTTCTGCAGTGCATTTTGTAGATTGTAGACACTGCTGCTATTGAGTGTTGATTGTGGAGGGAGTGGATGTTTTTGGATGTTGTGCCAATCAAGCGGGCTGCTTTGTTCTCAATGGTGTCAAGCCTCTTGAGTGTTGTTGGAACGGCACTCATCCTGGAAAGTGGAATGTATTCCATCACACTTCTGATTTGTGCCTTGTGGATGTTGGACAGGCTTGGGAATGAGAAGAATCAAATACTGCAGATCAGTATTCCTAGCCTCTGACCTAGGGGTTGCAGCCCTTTTGAACCTAACTTGGTGGAAACAGTTGGGCTTCCATTACCATTTCCACTTCTCTTCCATCACGAGCTTGACATTGGGAACAATTAGGTTGTGCTCTTAATTTTATTAATGGCCAGAATAACTTGAGAGACAGTTGCTATTGGTAGATTTGTAATTAGGTTGCTAAAACTAATAAATATAAGTCCATGCATTAAATGATTTGTCTTTATATTTTTTTTTCCATTTTCTTTTACATTGTGGTAAATGTACTTACTCCCTTACTTGGTGAGATGCTTTATTTTCTTTTAAAATTATAACTGACATTTTAGTTTTATGGTCAGAAATGTACTATAAGTAAATGCAAAACCTTTTCTCAGTTACTCTTTTATAATCAGCTTACTATTTCAGATCAGCATTGAACATGAAATAGTCTTTACATTTAAAAAAAAGATTTAAAAGAAATCTGTTAACTCTCAAAGATGGAGAAATCATTAAGATTTTGGTGGAATTCGAAATATTTTTCCAAAAATTTCAAAAACACCTCTCCCGTTATTTAACTTTTTTTGTAAAGAAAAGAAACATTCACCACTTGATGTAAAGTAGATAAAATAGGTTTGTCTACTGTAAATTGAACATAAGTTGTGTGCATGTACTTCTGCAAGCTGGCCTGATCCAGTTGAGATCTTTTGAAAGCATGGAAAGGTAGGATTTATTATAAAAAGGCTGATAATATCTAACCCAAGAACTAATTTAGTAAGGTTCTCAGTTGAATTGAACTATTGGAATTTCATGTATCTGATAGTTTGGCTTTTTAATGGGGTGATTATTAGATTCCCTACAGTGTGGAAACAGGCCCTTCAGCCCAACAAGCCCGCACTGCCCCTTGGAGCATCCCACCCAGACCCATCCCCCTATAACCCACACACCCCTGAACACTACGGGCAATTTAGCATGGCCGACCTACCTAGCCTGCACATCTTTGGACTGTGGGAGGAAACTGGAGCACCCGGAGGGAACCCACACAAACACAGGGAGAATATGCAAACTCCACACAGACAGTTGCCCAAGGCTGGAATCGAACCCGGGTCCCTGGCACTGTGAGGCTGCAGTGCTAACCACTGAGCCACCGTGCTGCCCCGAATTATATATTTAACACCTTTCTTGCAATGTCACTGTTCAGACATCTCCTTTGAGCTGGATGAAAAACTAATTTGTGGATGATTTTCATTTAAGTGAAGTATCAGTTACCATATACAAAGTTATTACTGTGACAGCTCATTTAAAAAAAATACATGGGGAGTGGGCATCTTTGGCTAGGCCAGCAGTTATTGCTGTTGAGAAGGTAATGTCTCTAGGGACTGTCTGCAGAGGAATGTTGTCAACTGCTGTCAACTACTATCAACTTATTCCAGATGTTTCACCTGTGCTGTGGTCAGAGTACATTACATGCTCTTGACAGGAACTTTCCTCCTCCATAGCATTGGGAAAGCCTCTTGTAACTGCATGAGTTGTTATCAGATAGAAAACTTGATAACCTATTTGTAACTCAACATCATTCAACAATCAGCATTCATACATGGCTTGTTGCTATGTTTACAAAAAGTATTAAACAACATAGTGAGGGAGCTGACATTTTCAGAATATATCTCTCTTTAATGTCAGCAAGAACAGGAGTATATTGCATATATGGTAAATGATTAATAACATTTGTTGCACCTTTAATATCAATTATGATTAAAGAGAACCAATGTGAATAGCTACAGAAAGCAGAAGACTTGTTATGTTGATTTGTATCAATTAAATATTTTGTTTCACTTCAACCTTAAATGCACATGTTTAAATCAAAATATACACACAGATCAAAATTTTAAAAAATAATAATACAGAAGTGTAGTAATGTGGTCAAAGGGATAAATAAGTTGATAAGTGGCGAGCATCACATCCAGATTTGAGATGTCTATGAGAGGAAGCAACATGGAACATGAGCAGTTATTGAAACTGCAATATATGCATTTTTGAGGCTCTGGAGGTCCTTGCAACAAATTGTTAACTGTGGAGAATATTATGGCCAGTGAAAAATTAAAATAGTGGAAAATTGCTTTTGGCATCCAGAGTTTAAAAATCAGCAAGAAAATTCCTTAAGAATATTTTAAGATCAGGAATATCTGGGATTGACACTCTGTGTTCTTAGTATGTGACCACAAAGCTTCTGTGCACCTAAGTACAGAATGGTCAGTAGTATAATTCAGTTCAGTTACAATATTGGCACTAGTTTAACAATGTTACAACAGTACATCGAGTATACAGGCTCCAGTACACTATCAGGATTGTTAATCCAGTGTAAGCTGTATACAGTGTCCAATTTATTCTAACTTTCAACTTCAGAATATGTGCTCAATCATGTATGGATCTGTTCTTCGTAGTGGATAACTATGTAAAACCAGGACTTCATTTAAGTTTAAGAAAGAACAATTAGCCATGACTGGGACATCGATTTTGATATTCTACAGCGTTGTTGTGAACAAGCATCATCTTCAGTGCCATTTTTATCATTTAATTTCATTTGTCCTGCTCATATTCTGCTGTATCTTTCTTATTATTGGTTTCCTGAACACTCAATCCTTGTTTTTTGCTTTCTGTTTCCATTTTGATTTTCAATATTACTTGATGTTTAAATCTATTGAAGTATTTTTAATTTTTCATGCTGCCTAAAATGACTTGATATGACTACATGAAGATCTTGATTTCCTTGTGCAATTTGATGAGACAAATGTATATTATCCAATTACACTCTGATTTTTTTTCTGTTTTATTAAAAGTAGATAATGTATTTCATTAAAGGGTGAGTCAACCACACATTCTTTAGGATAGGATTAGTGCTTTTACTGATGTTGTGATGACTTGTACATGTTTGTGAGAGTATTGCTAGCTATGAAAATAGTCCAAATTCCATCCTAGTTGAGTGCACTTTTTTACGTACGAATTCTTCAAGCCTTGTATTGAAATTTGTTGATCAAAATACACAGCAGGCAGAAGTATTGACTTCATTTGAAATTGCATTCAACAACCTGCCTCATCAGTTTCATGCATATCTTGTGTAGAAGATAGCAAAACAAAATTGGAAAACGGAGGAAGTATGTGCCTAGTCCCAATATTAAATGGTTACATAATACATGGATTTTAGCTGTAAACACTTTCATGTTGGGTACACCATGCTGATTGCGCACTCAGTAACAAAAAAAAACTGGCTAGTGATCATATATTTTATTAATTGGCCATAACTTTAATATGGTGATCCTGATAAGACATCAGAGATTTTTGTGGCCAAGTCTAGGTTTCTGTTAAAGCTAGAGTTCAGCAAAATAAGGTAAACATTTTACCAGCAGAACCAAAAAATGCAGGTTGCATTGGAACTATAAATGGATGCTGCAGATAATTTAGTCAGTGTCGGCCAGGAAGTTTGGGACTGAGGTCTGGGCCAAAAGATGAGTGGAAAGAGATTAGAAACTTGGGTCGGCAGCAGGTCAGAAGAAATCAAATTCCATCATGGAAAGTAGTGCATATGTCACCAATTACATACAATGTGTAGGAGTATACTTTCTAGTTTGGAATGCAGAGTAGTACTGCTAAAAAGAAATAAAAAATGCATATATTTTAGACATGTAGAGAAATTAACTTGCATTATATACAATATTATTTTGCATATATCAGATTCTTAGTGTTAGCCTCTTTCTCAACATGACCTTGCGCATTAGTGAGCATATACTTGATGCTTTTTATAAATAACTGATTATCATAATACTGTTTGCCAAGGAAATGCCTAATATTGTTCTTGGCACTTTAAAATTCACTTGCAAATGCACAAAATGTTCATGATACTCCTGCTTGGTCAATTTGGAAAATAAATCTAGAAATACATAAGTCAGTTTATTGATTTTTAAACAAATGAAAAGTGCTATGGAGGTCAGCAGGTCTGGCAGCATCTGTAGGCAGACAAAAGCGCAGTTAATGTTTTGAGTTTAATCAAGTGCTAACTCTGGCTTTCTTTCTACAGATCCTGCCACACCTGCTGAGTTTCTCTAGCACTTCCTGTTTTTGTTCCAGGTTCCTAGCATCTACAGTTATTTTGTTTTTATTTTGTAATTTTAAAAAAACAAGTCTCCAACAATTGGACGTGGGAGTTGAGCTCAAATGCAGACCAAGCAAAGTTAGAGGATGGGAGATAACTGAATATAGATGGGACAGGGTTAAATAGAGGAAAGAAGTTGATTAGATAGGGGACAGGCATGGATAAGGAAGGCAGGTGGTGAAATCAGGGCAGGAAGAGGAAACAAGAATGAAAAGGAGTTATGGAGGGAAGACCATAAGATAAAAAGGGAAGCAGTTGCCAAAGCTGTTCATGGGGAGGGAGAGATAATGGGAACTGCAGATGCTGGAGAATCCAAGATAACAAAGTGTGAAGCTGGATGAACACAGCAGGCCAAGCAGCATCTCAGGAGCACAAAAGCTGACGTTTCGGGCCTAGACCCTTCATCACCCTCTGATGAAGGGTCTAGGATCGAAATGTCAGCTTTTGTGCTCCTGAGATGCTGCTTGGCCTGCTGTGTTCATCCAGCTCCACACTTTGTTATCACAGGCAGGGAGAGTTGAGTTGACGGTGCCATTGTTGGAGGTGTGTTTGTGTGTGTGTGTGTGTGTGTGTGTGCGTGTGTGTGAGAGAGAGAGAGAGAGAGAGAGAGAGAGAGAGACAGAGAGAGAGATGTCATGTGTTCAGTGTGAGGGGTTGGGTTTGGAGGGGAGGGTTGGGTTTCCCAAGGCAAGTATAGAAATGTGTTAAGGAAGTGAGCAGAAGTGGGAAGCAATATTGTTTAGGGCACTCGGTGTGATATGTGAAACAGTCTGGCAATTGATTAAATAGATGGCTAAGTGCACAGACCTTTTAGGGCATGTGTTGTTGATCTCATGAGTGAGTAAGGCCACACCAAATTATTTAATTAGATGACATTTGTGAAAGGACTTGCAAAAGGTGATTTGGACTTGAGATACAAGATGCCATTTAACTAGGAATAAAAGCTACAAGAATTTTAAAATCTTTCTTATTTTATTAGTTGTGTCATTTATTTAACTTTGCTACATGATTGCTGACTGAGTCAATAGAGCTTGAAAAACCTAATCTTCTGTGTAGTAGCACTCAAAGTTCACAGTATGCAGATTGTATTGATTTTTTTGGATATTATGTGTGCTAACATTTGGCTCCTTGTTGCCCTCCTCGTTGCTCTTTTATTTTGGAGCTGAGGGCGTAATTTTCCTTCCAAAATGGTATCTACTGCCTTTGATTTTGGTGCTAACTGTGCAGAGTACCTTTTTAGTTACCACACTTACGATGAGGCAGGAGGATGTAACCTAGAAAGATTACATGCATTCCCTTGTGTTTAATATTGATTTTACAACAGTACTGTCATTTTTAACAGTCAAATTGACACAGTCTCTTAACCTCACATGGCTGTATATGTATTCACCAGAATGATAGACCACCCCTTTGAGTGCATTTTAAGGAATTATCAACTACTTTCTGGTTGATTGCTGATTTCATCTGTACTGACTGTTGCTGTGATTGTAAATGTGTTTGCTAGTTTCCAGCATAGTCTTAAGTTGCTGATGTCTTGAGGAAGTGATGTAGTGTCTGTTGCTATCATGCTTTCACAGATTCTGCACAAATTATTTGTTCTCAAATATGGGTGTTTGTGCAATGTATCCCTCATGGATTACTACTGTGATGGGAAGAATGAAAAGAGCCAACAGCAGGCTAAGCTTCTGAAAGAGGAATAGAGGGAGAAGAGGCACAGCAGGTGTCCGTCTCTGCAATTCCACTTCCTGAATCTCGAGCGAGGAGCGGCTTGTCCAATATCTCCTCTCCACTAAGGATATCCTCTGTGAAATCTCACCTGCTGCAGTCACAACACATCCTCCAGAGGAGGGGATCCTGAACATGCCTGGCTCTGTGGAGCTCAGATCAGGCATATTTGTAACATCTTTCTTTTTCTTTCTCACTGTTGAAATAGGGAGGTCAGTGAGACTCTGCATGAAAAGTTAGTTCAATACATTTCAATCTGTATTGTAAGAGAGAAGATGGACTGAACATGCACATTGCTGTGAGATTATTACAGCCTTTCTCATAGTTCAGGGTGCCATTGATTACATGTAGGTCACTTTGCAAGTGTTGTATGCCTAAAATATACTGCTGTAAAAAAAAATCAGTGACCTCAATAATGATATGTGTAGCCGTACAGTGTTAAGCAGATTAGTGCTGTGTCTTGAAAACAGTCTTGATGGCTTTCATTTTGCAGGAGTACACTACCACGTGCAGTTAAGCCACCATGCCAAACTCTCAAGGTGGCTCGGGATGAATTAAGTTGCCAAGGATAAAATTTTTGTATTTTTGGTGTGCAGCCCCCACGTACACAAGTGTAGCGTGCATATAATGGAAATCATGCTACCACCCAAAATACAACCAAGAAGAGCATTGGCATGCTAAAACAATGCTACTACTGCCTGGACAAACCTGAAAAGAGTTGTGCAGAACTCAGTGTACCAGGAATCACGATCATAAGCTAAACACTACTGTAAGAGGACAACTGTTGCTACTTGCTGTGGTGACCAGAGGAGGAATCTGACACACGCTCTTTGTGACTGGGTTGTCAGCGATCAATTCGTCTAATGTAATAACCAGAATGAGCAACCCCAAACCTTCATTCACCAACTGTCGGCCTGATTTTCATAAATCTCATCTTAAATAAATGGTTGAGAATGTGATGAATTTAATCTGACAGCATACCATCAATGGATTATGTAAAGCCCAATATATATATGACTTTCATCATGATTTGCAGAATAAAAGAGATTCCATTTTACAATGCATTATAATTATTTGTAAAACTGAATAGTTAGGCAATCCTTATATCACTTTATACTATTATTTTAATTTTAGTTGTTGATAACTATGTTAAGAACCATCAGTAGTTTTATTTGTTTCATCATTACAATTTGGCACCTGCCACTGCAATGATTTTTCAATTAACCTATTATCTATATTGCTGTCTGTCTTTCATACACATTATCTTTACCTTTCTCTAATATTGACTACAATGTTTGCTTAAACAGCATGCAAAAGAGCAAACCATAACTGAACAAATGTTTAAAACTAAATTTTATAATTCAGACTATTGGCAGCAGCAGTTCAGGAGTGCTGGCTATTAGAAATTCTAGGCCATTTACTGTCAAAAGGACAACAGGCTTGTACTGCAATGAGTTACTATCCGATTGGAGTTAATCGCCAAGATCCTAGAAATGTATTAACGGAAAACTTATTAGACTACTATAACACCTTGCAAAACACCCTTTGAACGCTGATATTTGCAGCCCTGACAACAACAGCCTGAACGTACGTAGCAGCAAACTGGAATCAGTGGTTTCGTTAGAAGTATCCACTGCAGACATAAGATGGCTTTTGCTTCGATATAATCTTCCAGATGCTGGATTATTTTACTATCTACAAATATTAATGTAATTAGTGTTAGTGTCATGAAATCCATTGAAAAGATTGCTGCCATTATCTTTCTGACAAGTCCCTATTATTTCTTCATTTATACCTTGTCCAAACACACACTTACTGTTTTGAGCCTTATAAATCACTCCCACTGTTGACTTTATACCTTTGTTTCTTAAATCTGCACAAACTGATGTTTTGAAACAAAAGTCATCTGTCTGTATTGTACGAATATCATTCTTAATTAGCAGAACTATCCCACCAGCTTTTCCTAGACTTCTGTCCTTCCGAATATCAAGCAACCTTAAATTTTCATGTCCTGAACATGGCCACCTCACCACCATGCTGCTGTCACGGCTACCATAAGGCACATATTTTATTTATTTAATTAGACAATTCATTTGTATTGTTACATGATATGTGCATCCAAATGCAGAGTCTATAGTTCTGACGTTTTATGGGGAGGCCATATCATTTTGCACATTCCTTATGCTTGTAAGCTCTGTCCCTTTCTGCCGTACTTCAATTATAGTTACTCTTGCTGCTATCTGCTTTCTTTTCTTGCACTCTTTATTTGATATATTGCACTTTCCCTCACTTGAACTCCGCCCCCCCAACTATTTAGTTTAAATCTCTCTCTACTGCTCTAATTATACAACTCACCAGAATATTCCTCACAGCACTATTCAGGTGAGCACTATTCAGGTGAACACAATCCTATTGGTACATCTCTCACTTTCTCCAGTATTGGTGGCAGGGCTCCATGAACCAAAACTTACTTCTCCCATACCAGTCTTTGACCCCTGCATTTAATTCTCTAACTTTATTTACCCCATGCCAATAATTACTTTGAGATTCTGTGGTTTAATTCAGCCCTGGCTGCTCCAACCCTCTCATTGACATCACTGTCTTAATCCTGCCTATGTCATTGTGCCCTACGTGGAACATGACAATAGGATGTTTGCATGTTCACCCTCACTGAAAGATCCACAGCGGATGCCCTGAACCCACAGACCAGACAGGCTAAAACAGCCTGCAGTGGGGATATTGTCAATGACTGTAAGGAGTTGGCATGTATGTTGAATGATTGTATGGCCTCAACATTTACAGTTGTAAAGGAGAATAGGGGGATAGCTTGCTGGAAGTCCAGAGGATATGAATAATCAATCAGGATCAGTGTCGGAATAAAATTGATGCAAATAAAACATCTGTAATAAGGAAACTAATGGAACTAAAAAGTGACAAATTCCCAAGACCTCAGTTTCTATCTGAAGCTGTTAAATGAAGTAGGGGAGCACGTTCACGTAGGGGCAGGTATCAGATCTTGTGGTGGGAGAGCATTTTGGTGATAGTGACCATAACACTCTCTCATTCTACATAGCTATGGAGAAGGAGAGGATTAGGCAGAATGGGAGGATATTTAATTGGGGAAGAGGAAACTATGATGCGATTAGACACGAGTTAGGAAGCATGGACTGGGAGCAGTTGTTCCATGGTAAGGGAACTATAGACATGTGGAGATGGTTTAAGGAACAGTTGTTGGGAGTGATGAGTAAATATGTCCCTCTGAGACAGGCAAGACGGGGTAAGATAAAGGAACCTTGGATGACGAGAGCGGTGGAGCTTCTAGTGAAAAGGAAGAAGGTAGCTTACATAAGGTGGAGGAAGCTAGGGTCAAGTTCAGCTAGAGAGGATTACATGCAGGCAAGGAAGGAGCTCAAAAATGGTCTGAGGAGAGCCAGGAGGGGGCACGAGAAAGGCTTGGCAGAAGGAATCCGGGAAAACACAAAGGCATTTTACACTTACGTGAGGAATAAGAGAATGGTCAAAGAAAGAGTAGGGCCGATCAGGGATAGCATAGGGAACTTGTGTGTGGAGCCTGAGGAGGTAGGGGAAGCCCTAAATGAGTTTTTTGCTTCTGTCTTTACGAAAGAAACGACCTGTGTAGTGAATGAAACCTTTGAAGAGCAGGTGTGCATGCTGGAATGGATAGAGATAGAGGAAGCTGATGTACTGAAAATTTTGTCAAACATTAAGATTGACAAGTCGCCAGGCCCGGATCAGATTTGTCCTCGGCTGCTTTGGGAAGCGAGAAATGCAATTGCTTCGCCACTTGCGAAGATCTTTGCATCCTCGCTCTCCACTGGAGTCGTACCTGATGACTGGAGAGAGGCAAATGTAATTCCTCTCTTCAAGAAAGGAAATAGGGAAATCCCCGGCAATTGTAGACCGGTAAGTCTCACGTCTGTCGTCTGCAAGGTGTTAGAAAGGATTCTGAGGGATAAGATTTATGACCATCTGGAAGAGCATGGCTTGATCAAATACAGTCAACACGGCTTTGTGAGGGGTAGGTCATGCCTTACAAACCTTATCGAGTTTTTTGAGGATGTGACTAGTAAGGTTGATGAGGGTCAAGCTGTGGATGTGGTGTATATGGACTTCAGTAAGGCATTTGATAAGGTTCCCCATGGAAGGCTCATTCAGAAGGTCAGGAGGAATGGGATACAGGGGAACTTAGCTGCTTGGATACAGAATTGGCTGGCCAACAGAAGACAGCGAGTGGTAGTGGAAGGAAAATATTCTGCCTGGAAGTCAGTGGTGAGTGGGGTTCCACAGGGCTCTGTCCTTGGGCCTCTACTGTTTGTAATTTTTATTAATGACTTGGACGAGGGAATTGAAGGATGGGTCAGCAAGTTTGCAGACGACACAAAGGTCGGAGGTGTCGTTGACAGTGTAGAGGGCTGTTGTAGGCTGCAGCGGGACATTGACAGGATGCAGAGATGGGCTGAGAGGTGGCAGATGGAGTTCAACCTGGATAAATGCGAGGTGATGCATTTTGGAAGGTCGAATTTGAAAGCTGAGTACAGGATTAAGGATAGGATTCTTGGCAGCGTGGAGGAACAGAGGGATCTTGGTGTGCAGATACATAGATCCCTTAAAATGGCCACCCAAGTGGACAGGGTTGTTAAGAAAGCATATGGTGTTTTGGCTTTCATTAACAGGGGGATTGAGTTTAAGAGTCGTGAGATCTTGTTGCAGCTCTATAAAACTTTGGTTAGACCGCACTTGGAATACTGCGTCCAGTTCTGGGCGCCCTATTATAGGAAAAATGTGGATGCTTTGGAGAGGGTTCAGAGGAGGTTTACCAGGATGCTGCCTGGACTGGAGGGCTTATCTTATGAAGAGAGGTTGACTGAGCTCGGTCTCTTTTCATTGGAGAAAAGGAGGAGGAGAGGGGACCTAATTGAGGTATACAAGATAATGAGAGGCATAGATAGAGTCGATAGCCAGAGACTATTTCCCAGGGCAGAAATGGCTAGCACGAGGGGTCATAGTTTTAAGCTGGTTGGTGGAAAGTATAGAGGGGATGTCAGAGGCAGGTTCTTTACGCAGAGAGTTGTGAGAGCATGGAATGCGTTGCCAGCAGCAGTTGTGGAAGCAAGGTCATTGGGGTCATTTAAGAGACTGCTGGACATGCATATGGTCACAGAAATTTGAGGGTGCATCCATGAGGATCAATGGTCGGCACAACATTGTGGGCTGAAGGGCCTGTTCTGTGCTGTACTGTTCTATGTTCTATGTTTTAGATGCCCTAAATGTAACCTTTGAGTTCGCTAAATACAGAAGTATCTATCCACAAACGGCAGTGGATATGGGATCAGTCATTAATTTTAAATCTGAGAGAAATTTTTGTTAAGGAAAGGTGTTAAGGGATATGGGCCAAAGGGTGATATATGGAGTTAGGTCATGGATCTGTCATGATCTCTTAGAAGGGTGGAACAATCTTGAGGGGCTGAATGGTCTACCTCTGTTCCTATGTTCCTAGTATTTTTGTTCTTTGCGACAGGAACTCTCGCTCACCCTTGATGAATCTATTCCCTACAACCTTGAAATTCCATTATATGCTATCCAACATTCACTTTGAAAGCTTCCATGGTTTGTTCAGTCATCAACTGCCATGTAAAGGATTTATTGTCGATTCTAAATTGCTGTTGTGAAGATGGCAGTTAACTAGCTTTTTGAGCCACTGTCCACCATGTGGTGGAAGTACGTGTGTAGTTGTCAGGTAAAGAGTTCTAGAATTTTGACTCAGCTATACTTCCAAGTCAAGTGAATGTATTGGTGGTGGTGTTCCAAGGAGTTTGTTGTCCTTGATCCGGTGGTAAATGTCACCGGTTTGGAGGATGCTGTTACTGAAATGCTTCTTGTACACGGTACACACTGCTGCTACTGTGAACCCTTAATGAAGTGAGTGAATATGTAAGGAGTGGGTGGTGTGCCAATCGACTGTGCTGCTTTATTTCTTCAGTTGTGTAAGGCTATTTATGTATTGTCAGATTTGCACCCCTCCAGACTAGTGGGAAATATTCAATTGGGCTTCTGACTTCCACCTTGTAGATGGTGGAAGGGCTTTGGGGAGTTAGGAAGTGATTAGCTAAATTCCTATCATCTGACCTGTTCTTGGAGCCTTTGTTTTTTTTTGGTTGTCTAAATAAAAGCTACGGATATGAGGGAAAACAGACAATAGGAACTGCAGATGCTGGAGAATCCGAGATAGCAAGGTGTAGAGCTGGATGAACACAGTAGGCCAAGCCACTTCTTAGGAGCAGGAAAGCTGATGTTTTGGGCCTAAACCCTTCATCAGAAATGGAGGAGGGGAAGAGGGTTCTGAAATAAATAGGGAGGGGGGGGAGGCGGATTGAAGATGGATGGATGGAGGAGACAGAACGGTCAAAGAGGCGGGGATGGAACCAGTAAAGGTTGAGTGTAGGTAGGGAGGAGATAGGTCAGTCCAGGGAGGACAGACAGGTCAAGGGGTTAGGATGAGGTTAGTAGGTAGGAAATGGGGGTGCATCTTGAGGTGGGAGGAGGGGATAGGTGAGATGAAGAATAGTTTAGGGAGGCGGGGACGAGTTGGGCTGGTTTTGGGATATGGCAGAGGGAGGGGAGATTTTGAAGCTTGTGAAATCCACATTGATACCATTGGGCTGTAGGGTTTCCAAGCGGAAAATGAGTTGCTGTTCCTGCAACCTTAAGGTAGCATTGTTGTGGCACTGCAGGAGGCCCATGATGGACATGTTGTCTGAGGAATGTGAGAGGGAGTTTAAATGGTTTGCGACTGGGAGGTGCAGCTGTTTATTGCAAACTGAGCGTAGGTGTTCTGCAAAGCGGTCCCCAAGCCTCCGCTTGGTTTCCCCAGTGTTAAGGAAGCCACACCGTGTACAGCGGGTGCAGTATACCGTATTAGCAGATGTACAAATGAACCTCTGCTTGATGTGGAAAGTCATCTTGGGGCCTGGGATGGGGGTGAGGGGGAGGTGTGGGGGCAGGTGTAGCACTTCCTGGGAAAGTGTCGGGTGTGGTGGGGGTGGAGGGGAGTGTGGTGTGGACAACGGAGTTACAGAGAGAGTGGTCTCTCCGGAAAGCAGATAAGGGTGGGGATGGAAAAATGACTTCGGTGGTGGGGTCGGATTGCAGACGGCGGAAGTGTCGGAGCATGATGCATTGGATATGGAGGTTGGTGGGCTGGTATGTGAGGATGAGGGGGATTCTCTTTTGGCTGTTATGGCGGATGGGGGGTATGAGGGATGAGTTGCAGGAAATACGGGAGACACAGTCGAGGGCGTTCTCAACCACTGTGGGGGGGATCTTGTGGTCCTTGAAAAACGAGGACATCTGAGATGTACGAGAGTGGAATGCCTCATCCTGGGAGCAGATGGGGCGGAGGTGAAGGAATAGGGGATTGCATTTTTGCAGGAAGGTGGGTGGGAGGAGGTGTATTCTCGGTAGCTGTGGGAGTCGATGGGCTTGAAATGGATATCGGTTCCTAGGTGGTTGCCAGAGATGGAGACAGAGAGATCCAGGAAGGGGAGGGATGGGTTGGAGATGGTCCAGGTGAACTTTAGGTTGGGGTGGAAAGTGTTGGTGAAGTGGATGAACTGTTTGAGCTCCTTGTGGGAGCATGAGGCGGTGCCGATACAGTCATCAACGTCATGGAGGAATACGTGGGGTTTAGGGCCAGCGTAGGTGCGGAAGAGGGATTGTTCCACGTAACCTACAAAGAGACAGGCATAGCTTGGGCCCATGTGCGTGCCCATGGCCACCCCTTTTGTCTATAGGAAGTGGGAGGAATTGAAAGAGAAGTTGTTGAGGGTGAGGACGAGTTCGGTTAAGCAGATGTGGGTGTCAGTGGGAGGGGGTCTGGTCAAGCCTGCGGGACAGGAACAACCGGAGCTCCTTTAGGCCATCTGCATGGGGAATGCAGGTGCATAGGGACTGGATGTCCATAGTAAAAATGAGGTGTTGGCGACTGGGCAAGTGGAAGCTCTGGAGGAGGTGGAAGACGTGGGTGATGTCACAGACATAGGTAGGGAGTTCCTGGACCAAGTGGGAGAAAATGGAGTCCGGATAGGTGGAGATGAGTTTGGGGCAGGAGCAGGTGGAGACAATGGGTCGACCAGGGCAGGCGGGTTTGTGGATTTTGGGAAGGAGCTAGAAGCGAGTGTTGCGGGGTTTGGGAACCATGAGGTTGGAGCCTGTGAGTGGGAGGTCACTGAGGTGATGCGATTGTGGATGGTTTGGGAGGTGATGGTTTGGTGCTCAGGCGTGGGGTCACGATCCGGGGACAGTAGGTGGTGGTGTCGGAAAGTTGGCACCTGGCCACCGCAATGTAGAGGTCAGTGCGTCATACTACAACTGCGCCTCCCTTGTCCGTGGGTTTTACGGTGAGGTTGGGATTGGAGCGGAGGGCTGCCCATTCTGCGGGGGAGAGGTTGGAGGGGGTGGGGGAGTGTGAGGCGCTTGATGTCTCGACGGCAGTTGGCGATGAAGAGGTTGAGGGAGGGTGGGAGGCCTTGGGGTGGTGTCCAGGAGGAGGGCTTGTTTTGGAGGCGGGTGAAGGGGTCAGTAGAGGGAGGGAAAGGCTCACAGTTAAAGAAGTAAGCACAGAGGTGAAGGTTGCAGAAAAACTGCTCAATGTCCAAACGTGACTGGTATTCATTGATGTGTGAGTGGAGGGGGACAAAGGTGAGCCCCTTACTGAGGACTGACTGTTCGTCCTCCAGGGGAGGTCTGGGGGGATGGTGAAGACTCGGCAGGGCTCTGTGTTGCTGTCTCCTCTGCAGCTGCTGCTGTGGAGGCAGTGGGCGGAGCGGTGTCAGTGGTGGGTGGGGTTCTGTTGGTGGTGGTGGTGGACAGAGTTGCGCCGGTGTCGGCTGTGGGCAGAGCTCTATCAGCGTCATCAGTGGGCGGAGTTCTGTCAGTGGCAGAGTGCTGCTTTATGCTGAACTGGTTGCCTTGGTACCCAGGTCGGTCATGCTCACTCAATGTTTCCGACTCCGTTTCTTTGGCCACATTTGCACTAGGCATGTAATGAGCTTTGGAGTGTGGTAGTTCTACAGGAGCCAAAACTATCTGTTAGTGAACAGTTTATTGCTGTTTTACCCCATTGTTTTCATTGATTGTGGTTGTAAAATTTCACATTTAAAATTTTGCCATTCTTGACCAAGCTGCACGGTGAGTGCATAGCATAATAATATTTTGCTCTGTGATGTTTGGATCCCCTCAGCGTTGGTGTCATATTGCTATTAAGAGGTATGGCTGAGATTAATGCTTCAGTCATGTAGAAAAATGGTGTGCAAATTTTAATGAACCTCACTGTCTGATTCTGCTGCTGTTGCAACTGATGGCTATAAGAATTAGGAGGGAATAAACGTTTAGTATATGATTGCTCATGGCAAGTATGATTGCACAGTGATTATGAAAGCTAATTAACTGGAATGCATCATTTTTGTACACAGCTGTCTTCTTGGAAAAGCCCATCTGTTTCATCAAAATTATCACCGTCAGTGAATTGAATGAACCTGAACATTTTATAAGTTAATTGGCATTTAAAATGTTGGAATGTTCTATGACAGATATGTTAGTTTAAAGCTTGCATCACTTTTCAATACTTCTAATTTCAAGTGCACATTTTCACCCATTCAGTGAACATTGTAACAAAGATACTTGGATTTCTTGGAGAGTTTACATTTTGAAGGATTTTGAAAAAGAATATTTATTTCAAATCTTGCGAAAATAGCCTGGAGTGGTTTCTTTAAAAATGCTCTTTGAAAAGATATTGAAGTTTCTTTTTAAACAAGGTTTCCTAGAAATTAAACGACTGGTAATAACTGCTTTCTTTGATTTCAGTTGTGCATTTGCACTTCCAATAGCACAGAAGCTACAGGCGAAGTGCTGGTGAATGGCATTAGAATAGTTCGATGGTTGGTTTTGACTGACGTAGACAGGATGAGCTGAAGGACCTTTTGCTGTGCTGTAGATCTGACTTTCTGACTTTACTGTAGTCCCCCGGAGGGTTTGTGTGAACAGTCACTGGTTTGAAGAGTTTGCTTTTTCCCTGTTTTCAGTTAGGGGACAAGGAGCCTACAAGCGCAAGTTGTCCAGCTGATCTTGCCTGTTCTTTGGAAAAAACCATCTTGTTCAGTCGAGAGTGAAACCTGTTTGCTCTTAAGAAAAAGTGATTGAATGAGCATCTTAAGATTGTATTTCTTGACTAAGATATCTCTGCAAAGACTCCAGTGAGAACAATGCATAGTTCATGGCTTAAGGCTTTCTTTTTCCAGTCTCTGGAGAGGAACCAGTCTCTTAGAGCGTAGACTAGGTTTTGTTCTGATAAACCAACAATTAAGCTTATTAAGAAACATGATTCATAAATATTTATTGTTTAAAAGCTGGTATAAAGTATTTAATTGGCTATCTCAGTTTTGGGAAAAGCTTTTTTTATATATTGTAACCTTGTGGAACACTGGACCAGAGTAATAGTGCAGTCTTTCAGCCTTGGTCATAACAATATATAGAAGTTTTAAGGTAACAGCAATAAAGGAACTATGCCATCTGGTATAAAGGCAACTGCTGAACCTATACATTTGTTTTATCTTGCATCTAGGTCAGAAATCACACAATACCAGGTTATTGTCCAAAGGGTTTAGTTGAAAACACAAGCTGTTGGAGCCTCAGTCCTCCTTCGTTCACACCTGAAGAAAGGCTGAGGCTCCAATAGCTTGTATTTTTAAACAAACCTGTTGGACTATAACCTGTTGCTGTGTGATTTCTGACCTTGTCCACCGAAGTCCAACACCAGCACCTCCACGTCTTGCATCTAGTAAGATGTTTATTAATTTAGATAGGGTATTTTTGAAAAAAAGATAGATTGGTTAAATGTAAATATACTGTGTATGCACAGGTTTTGGGAACTGCTTTTATGCAAAAGTTGAAATAAATAGTTTCAAGTGTACTTTCATAACTTATAGTTGACCTGTTTTCACTTTCTTTAGTTCACTTAAACCTTTGGACTACACCAAGTCCAAAAATCTAGTCTGTAGCAATGTAACTCGTCTACAGGTAAGATTTACTGTAATCCCCAGAGTACTTCAGGAGCATTCAGTATCCAGTCACTGAAACAACAAGATTAGCACATTCAGTTTATTGACAGAGTAGATAACATGAAAGAATGCTTTGAGTTTACTTGATTTTTGTGCAATGCACAAGAAGTGTTGAAAGTTGGCAAGGAGTTTAAAACCCTTCTTTTAAACAATTGGCAAAATACAAGAAGTCTTGGGAGAAGCTAGAGCTGGATTTAATCAATGTGAGATGTAAAATGGGTGTTGCAAGTATTATAATCTGAAATACAGGCACCATTTCCTTTAAACAAAACCTCATCTAAATAAATTGTGGTATTTATCTGAAAATATTTTAGTGTAAACATTAACAGATACAAAGCAAGAAAACAGGAACATTTTATTAAAACATGTTTGAATTTAATATCCATGAATATATTCCATATGTTGTATCTTTCAAATACTGTTAGTGAGAGCCATTGTAATGTTTAAAACTAAACAGTAAAAATATGTTGGCCAAATCCGAATAGAAATGATCAACCCTAAAAAAAAAGGTGGACTGTAAAGCTGTGCTGCAGTTGTACAGTAGTTTAGTTCATTTCTCTCTACTTTGAAACAAACAAATTTTTGAATTTAATTTTCTATTGTCAATATTTACAACAGCTTTTTATAATTGTGCACGTCTCAAACCATGTAATGTATCTCTCTCTGATTAGTAATCTTACATGTGCAGTCACGTTCCTTTGGCATAGCATTGGTCTTTTTACACAAGGCCAGCATGTAAACATACCAGTATACGTTATGATGGGTAGCAGCAAAATGATTCGTAGATCTGTTAGTTTTGGGCTTGTGTGTGCAAGTGTGATATACTCGGCAGATGTTAGCCCTGAGCCAGCATCAGAGCTCCGTCACAACTGTAGTTTATTATTATTCTACATTGTATTCCATTTATCAGAAATGAATTTTTTTATACACATGTTGTGGGTTTATGTAAGGAGAATCTTCAGTGAATTATTGTCCTAGTGGAGCTGTCTTTTCTCCTGAAATGCTTTTGGAAATGTGACTCTGCAGTAGCTCAAATAAGCCACAAGGTGGCAGATTTAAAATTCCTCTCTGAAAATGTTGGAATTGAACTGAGATGCCGGTTCTTCAAACCAATTTACACCATTTTTCAACAGTGAAAATGTTCGATTAAAACGGTTGCAATCAGGTAAAATATGCAGTTTTCATAATTAAACTTCCTGTTACAGCCTTTTTCTCATATAATTAAGAGCATCCACTTGCCAACAGATGGTTTTGACACCCTCCCATTTTTTTTTCCATTTTACAGTATAGGAAAGGGTTACATTCTTTTCTGCAGCTTTCATCGTAACTAAACTTCTGTTTTAGCTGTTAAGTGCACTTGCTGCAGGCAAGACACAAAATGACAGATTGTCCTTCCCCTCCCTCAGATGAAACTCTCTACTTCTGTGAGGCATTCCAGCTGGCAGGCTTGGTTATAACTAATAAAATGCAATATGTATGTGAAAATTAGATCTGAATGTCTGGGAATGCTGTCATTTAAATCTATGGCTGCAATGGTGGGAAACAAAGACCTCAAGTACCACTGTATTGCTGGTGGTCTTTTAAACTATGTTAGTAAAATATTGAGATTTTGCATGCAACCACTTAAACAATGAAGTTCTAGTCCTGAAATATTATTGTAAACATTGGATGTTTAAAACTGGTGGAATTTGTTACTAATTTAAAAGTGCCTTATAAATGTTAGTTGTTTATTAATAAATAAGTGGCATTTATGTTTTTATAGATACCAATCAATCCCTTACAGTTTGCAAACAAGGAATCAAAACAAATAGTATCAGAGATAATGGGAACTGCAGATGCTGGAAATTCCAAGATAATAAAATGTGAGGCTGGATGAACACAGCAGGCCAAGCAGCATCTCAGGAGCACAAAAGCTGACGTTTCGGGCCTAGACCCTTCATCAGAGAGGGGGATGGGGAGAGGGAACTGGAATAAATAGGGAGAGAGGGGGAGGCGGACCGAAGATGGAGAGTAAAGAAGATAGGTGGAGAGGGTGTAGGTGGGGAGGTAGGGAGGGGATAGGTCAGTCCAGGGAAGACGGACAGGTCAAGGAGGTGGGATGAGGTTAGTAGGTAGCTGGGGGTGCGGCTTGGGGTGGGAGGAAGGGATGGGTGAGAAGGTTGCAGGAACAGCAACTCATATTCCGCCTGGGAACCCTGCAGCCATATGGTATCAATGTGGACTTCACCAGTTTCAAAATCTCCCCTTCCCCTAATGCATCCCTAAACCAGCCCAGTTCATCCCCTCCCCCCACTGCACCACACAACCAGCCCAGCTCTTCCCCCCCCCACCCACTGCATCCCAAAACCAGTCCAACCTGTCTCTGCCTCCCTAACCGGTTCTTCCTCTCACCCATCCCTTCCTCCCACCCCAAGCCGCACCCCCAGCTACCTACTAACCTCATCCCACCTCCTTGACCTGTCCGTCTTCCCTGGACTGACCTATCCCCTCCCTACCTCCCCACCTACACCCTCTCCACCTATCTTCTTTACTCTCCATCTTCGGTCCGCCTCCCCCTCTCTCCCTATTTATTCCAGTTCCCTCCCCCCATCCCCCTCTCTGATGAAGGGTCTAGGCCCGAAACGTCAGCTTTTGTGCTCCTGAGATGCTGCTTGGCCTGCTGTGTTCATCCAGCCTCACATTTTATTATCAAAACAAATAGTCTTTTGGTGAAGCTGAATTAAAATGAACACATAATTGGTCAAAAGCATGCAGTCATAATTCTGACTTTTATATGTTTTGGCTTTGTTTTTATGTTTCTAAGATGCATCTCTGTATCCACACGCATAATATAAATTGCCTGTGTGAACTTGTCATTCTGTAATTACGTACTTTCTTCCAGTGGTGTTGCTATGTCATGAAGTGTTACCCTGTGGGAGAAAGGTGTCAAGAAAAATGGCACAAGATTTTTAGAAAGAAAAATTGATTCTAATTATTAATCCTTGCTGGTTTTAAAGTTGTTATTACGTGGAGTATTGGAAAACTACTAATGTTTTTGTTTTGAAGAGGAAGGAGTCAAAAAACAGGTGACTGTACGCCAGTTAACTTAATGCCTGTTGTTGGGTAAATGTTAGAGTCTACTAACAGGATGTAATAGCAGAGCATCTAGAAATACTTAGTATGATCAAGTGGAGTCAGAATGAAATCATGCTTTGCATAACTTATTAGGGTTTTTTGAAGAGGTGACTAGTAGGATAGATAAAGGAGAAACAGTGCCTGCAATATATTTGGATTTTCAGAAGTCCTTTGATAAAATACTTGCACATTAGGCTACTCAACTAGCGCTCATGGTTTTGAAGAGAGCATGTTAGCACATAAGAGGTTTGACTAACTAACGCAAACAAGAGAGTTGGGATAAGGGGGTAATTTAAGGATGGCAACCTGTACCTAGTAGAGTGCCACAAGGACCTGTGCTGTGGGCCATAATTATTTACAGTTTTATAATCGACTTATTTGCGGAAGGTCAATGTATTATAGCCGATTTGTGGATGACCCAAATGTAGATAGGAAGGAGAGTGGTGAGGACCATCAGTCAAGAAAGAGATATAAGCAAGTTAAGGAAGTGGGCAAAACATTAGCAATGGAATATAATGTGAGAAAATGAAAGTTTATGCACTTGGACAGGAAGAATAGAGGAGCTGAGTATTATTATTGCAGAAAGCTACGCATAGGTATTTGGGAGTCCTCATGCATATATTACAGAAAGCTAGTATAAAAGTTAGCAGATAGTGGGGAAGGTAAACCGAATACTGGCCTTTATTTCAAAGGGAACAGAGTATAAAAAGAGGGAAGCCTTAATAATACTGTGCAAGGCATTTATCAGATCTTGGAAATACTGTGGACAGTTTTGGGTCTCTTATGTAAGGTAAGATATACTGACATTGGAGGCAGTCTGGAGAAGGTTTGCTCAGGTGATCCTGGATTCTGAGGGGCCATCATGTGAGATGAGGTTGAGTAGGTTGGAGCTGTAGTCATTGGAGTTTAGACGAATTAGAGGCAACCTTATCAAGACACAAAAATTTTAGAGGACTTTATAGGGTAGATGCTGAAAAATAGTTTCCCCTGGTGGGACAGTCTAGGACTAGAGAGTATAATTTCAGAATAAGGGGTCGCACATAAACATAGAAGAGGAAGAATTTCTCCTGAGGGTAGTTAATCAGTGGAATTCTATGCCACGGGCGGCTGTGGAGGCTCGTTTGTTAAATATTTTCAAAGCTGAAACAGATTTTTGATGAGGGTCAAAAACAAATTGCTGAAAAAGTCAGTATCTGTGGAGAGAAATCAGAGTTAATGTTTTGGGTTGAGTGACCCTTCTGAAGGGAATCGGAGATTATGGGGGAGAATGTAGGTATTGGAGTTGACGACTACCAGGTTGGCCTTGATCCCATTGAATAGCAGAGCAGACTTAACGGTGTTGTCTGAATGACCTTTGTATCCTGGCTGATGTTTCTGCTTCCAAATTATTGCTGAACAGAAATTACCGAACCATTGATATGTGGCAGTTTATGGGAATTTACAGAATACAAACAGGCTGATGCCTCAATTAGAGAACAACATGACTACATTTCAAAGTACTACATCAACTGTCAAGTTCTTTAGGGCATTCAGGTGTTCTAAAAGGCTTTATGCTCTGCTCCAACTGTTTTCTCTGTCTATTTGTCTCTCCCACCCTCGTCCTCCACCTCCCCACCTATCTCACTCCCTTCCCACCTCTGTCTTGTGCTCCTTGTCCACCTCTCCCTAACTTTCTTTCTGTACCTCTCTCTCTCTCTCTCTCTCTCTCTCTGTCTGTCTGTCTGTCTGTCTGTCTGTCTGTCTGTCTGTCTGTCTGTCTGTCTGTCTGTCTGTCTCTCTCTCTCTCTCTCTCTCTCTCTCTCTCTCTCTGTCTGTCTCTCTCTCTCTCTCTCTCTCTGTCTGTCTCTCTCATGGCTATCTCTCTCTCTTTGTGTCTGTTTCCTTCTCTGCCTCTGTTTCTTTGCCTCTCATTTCCTGTGTTTGTTTCTCTCAGACTGTTACTGTCTCTCTCTCTCACCCACCCATGCGCATGCTCGTTCTTGCGCTCTCGCTCTCTCTGTTGCTTTCCCATTCACCCCTCTTGTTCTTCCATCTCCATCTGTACCTCTCACTGCATTCCACTCTTTTGTGGATCTCTCTTCCTCTCTCGCCTGGCTGTCTGCCCTCTGATCTCTTTCTATCTCCATCTTTCTGTCCACCTTTTCATCCTCATTCTCTTTCAGCCTCATACTCAAATTTGCCTTTCCTCAGCCTCTCCCTTTCTTTCACCTTCTTTCTCCTTCTTTCTCACTTTAGCAAGGAATATAGGTAGGCCACAGCTCTTGGAGCCTATTCCGTCTTTAAATAAAATCACAGCTGATCTGTGTATAACCTCACTTCGACATTCCTTCGTATACTCGATAATCTTTCATCCCCTTGGTAACCAAGAATCTGGTCTATCTCTGCCTTAAAATATTTAGAAATTGAGGAAGGGAATTCCAAAGGTATTCACAAAATGTTCCCTCGTCTCTGTTTTAAATGGGCAAATTTGTATTTTTAAACCATACCATAACCTTTTGTAAGATAATAAAGTGTGGAGCTGGATGAACACAGCAGGCCAAGCAGCATCTCAGGAGCACAAAAGCATTTTGTGCTCCTGAGATGCTGCTGGGCCTGCTGTGTTCATCCAGCTCCACACTTTGTTATCTTGGATTCTCCAGCATCTGCAGTTCCCATCATCACTGATACAACCATAACCTTTTGTTCTAGGTTCTTCCAGATGAGGAGATGTCTTTTTGACATCCACCTGGTCAGTTTATCTCAGAACCTCATATATTTAAATGAAGTCAGCTGTAACTCTTTTAAACTCCAAAAGATACAATCTAACCTGTCTTGTGTGTTTCAGCATAAGGCCGTCTACTCATTCTAGGCATTAGACTAGGCATTGATCTGAGCTGCTTCTAATACATTCACAGCCTTTTGTAAGGACGGTTCTATACACGGTACTCCAGATGAAGTACTGTCTCCAATGTCATGTTTAACTGAAGCATAATCTCACTACTCCTGCATTTAGTTCCCTCATAATAAAATAACATTCTGTTTGCTTTTCTGATTATTTGCTGTACCTGTGTGCTAATAATGTGGTGCAAGAATTGTATAACAATACCCAGATCTCTCTGCATTTCCGAGCTCGGTAACCTCTGATCATTTAGATAATGTGCTTTGTTTTTATTCTTTCTGCCAAAATGTCAAGTTACACTTTCCCACCTTGTACTTCATGTGATAAACTTTTGCTCACTCACTGAATCCATCTGTATTTTCTGAAGAAGGGTCTAGGCCTGAAATGTCAGGTTTCCTGCTCTTCTGATGCTGCTTAGCCTGCTGTGTTCGTCCAGCTCCACACCTTTTTATCTCAGATTCTCCAGCATCTGCATTCCTACTATCTCTATTCCTTTTCGCTCCTTCTGTCCTCTTCACAACCAGTTTTCCTGCTTGTCTTCATCCCACTTTAATTTGGCCTTTCTACCTATTAAATTTGTCCTGTCTCCCTCCCCTTCCCTCTCTATTTTGCTCTTCCTAATCTCTTTCCTTGTCTCCCTACCTCCTCTCGTATTCACGCTCCCTTCTCATTTGCCTTCCCTCCTCCTCTTCATCTTTCTGTTGCTTGAATCTCTCCTGATCACCTTTCTCTGTGTGAGTCTCTTTGTGTCTCCCAATGTCTGTCTCTTTTCCCAATATCATCTATATCCGGAGTCACACAAAGTCTGGAATAAGGTAGTTGTAGTTACTGGATACCGAGCAGTTCAGCTTCAGGACATTGGTGCAGAATTTTCCCAAGACAATGTCTAAAATTAAACCATTTTCAGCTGCTTCATCAATGATCCTTTCTCTATAAAAAGATTGGATTAGGGCTGCTTGCTGATGATTGTGTTGAGCGCCATTTTCAGTTTCTCAGTTAATAAAGTAATCACCATTTGAGTGTAACAATATTTTTGTTTAAGAGAAAGGCTGCTTTGGTTCATGGGTGACATTGAATATTTGCATTTTGCAATGACCAGCCCTACCAACTTCCCTGAACATGCCATGACAGTGTCATTGTGAAATCCTGTATCGTCAAACACTCTGGAAGGGTCACAATTGCCTAGATAATTAACTGGACAAACCACATCAAAATCATAGCTACAAAAGCAGACCAAAGACTTGGTATTCAGCAGGGAGTGATTTAGTTTCTAACTGCTCAACACTGT
The DNA here is from genome assembly GCF_030684315.1 of Stegostoma tigrinum. Taxonomy (NCBI): domain Eukaryota; kingdom Metazoa; phylum Chordata; class Chondrichthyes; order Orectolobiformes; family Stegostomatidae; genus Stegostoma; species Stegostoma tigrinum. The sequence goes on along the minus strand of NC_081364.1, from coordinate 31,945,655 downwards.
TCATCGTCTCCAAAGATACAGCTGTGGAGTGTGATGGAGTAATTTCAACCTTGTTTTGAGAAGCATAACAAATAGCAGTAAATAATCTTTGGGGTTTGAGATAGCACAAACTGCTGATGCTGGAGTCACAAACAACAGTGTGGAGCTGGAGGAACACAGCAGGCTAGGCAGCATCAGGAGCAGGCAAGTTGATGTTTCAGGTCAGGACTCTTCTTCAAAAATAATCTTGTTATTTTTGATGCAGATGTTTTATATGCAGTGTGAACTGAGAAGACAAAGTGCACATTGATTCTGAAACATTGTTTGTTTACTCCTACAGATTGAAAATCTTCAAGAACAACTTAAAGACAAAGATAAACAACTTAACAATTTGAAAGACCGAGTTAAGTCATTACAAACAGACTCTAGCAATACAGATACAGCTTTGGCAACGCTAGAAGAAGCTTTATCAGAGAAGGTAGTGGATTTTGCTGTAACCTTTGAAACATCACTCATACATTATACTACATCATTGGAGTATTATGTAAAATTAACATGCTTTCATAAATATTTTTACACTGTATAATCTTCAGATTAAAATAACCAGTGGAAGAGAGATGGCACAGTGGTTAGCACTGATGCCTGACAGCAACTTGGACCTGGGTCTGCTTCCAACTTCGGGTGACTGTCTGTCTATGTGGTGTTTGCACGTTTTGTCTGTGCGTGGGTTTCCTCCAGGTGCATCTGTTTCCTCCTGCAGTTTACATCTGTGCAGTTTAGGTGGATTGGCCATGCTAAATTGCACTGTAGCATTCACGGATGTGAAGGCTAAGGTGGATTAGCCATGATAAATACTGGATTACTGGGATAGGTGTGTCTGGGTGAGTGTTCCTTGGAGGGTTGGTCCAGACTTGATGAACTGAATGGCCTGTATCTCTACTGGAGGGATTCTGATGCTGCTGAATTTAATTAATACATTTTGAGCTTTCGTAAAAAGTATATTGAAAGCTTAGTGTCATTTGTTTTAGACACTTGTTTCAGAATGGATTGAAAGAGATATGTCAACTAATAGTTTTGGTCAAACATTCACTGAATAAGTTTGAAAATTTAAACCATGAACCATGCGTAGACTGTACTTAAGGGATCATGGAATAGTTATGGCACAGAAGGGGCCCATTCTGCGTTTTGTGTCGTTATCAACTATCTGAAAGAGAATTCGGCTAATCTCCCTTTCCTAAGCTGTCCTTTAGTCGTTGTTACTTAGTTGTCAATAAGCAGATACAAAAAAAAATTGCCAAAATTGAAAATTGTTTGATTCATCCTGGAAAGGGGATGATATCTAGTGAGTGTATGTAGCATGTATGTAACTTGATGTAGGGCTGAGATACATGGGTGATATTTCTAAGGGATAACATATATGAAAATGAGACAAGGATGAATCATTAGGTCCACTGTGGAAATCCAAGGGTGATTTGTATGAGGTAGAAAGAAAAACTTTTGGTAGAGATGCTCTGGTTATAGTTATATCGCTAATATGCTGAAATGGGGAGAAATTTATTTGTTTCTTTGTGCCTTTCAGCCCTCAGGCCAAGTTCCATCAGTACTTTCATGTCATTGTCATTTTGCCAATTTACCACTTGTATACCAAATTAAAAGATAACCCCAACCTCTTTGAGAATAATTCTTTGACACACCCACAGTCATGTACTCACCAAAATAAACACACCCTCTATCCAGCACAGGAAGTGACACTTGTACAAATATAAAATTCAATAAATATGGATTTTATTGCACTGGACGCAAAATGCTTAAGGCCAGTTTTTATTACAAATCTAGAAACCTGGTTTGTTTCCAGCTTTTATTGTAAACATTGTTAAACTTCAGCAATTAAGGAATGGATTAAAAAATATAAAGTCAAGTTAAATGACATCCTGCAATTATTAGTGTTGTTCACAGACACCACTTTTATGTGGTTTCCCATAAGGTTCTCATTTAACCCCTGGAAAGCTGTAAAATTTTTTTAAAAAAAGTTTTTACAATTGAAGAACAGGGAAAAGTTCAAGAATTGCATTTAAAGAAAATAGTTTTATTTATTAAGTCACTAAGCTAACTGACGTTATAGCTGCATGGCATAAAAGCCATTTTTGATATGAACTAACAAATTATTATAGGTGCAGACTGTATTTTGATGCTAATCATTTTTGTATAAGCAAGCTTTCATGCCTTGCGTGATGTTGCTTTTGAAATTTTTGATAACATGAATAATGCATTTAAGTCAAAAGGCATTTTTGGCCCAAATGCTTCTGTTATAATAACAAAACGTCAACAGCACATTAGTGTAAACACTCAACCCATGCATTGATGATGAACACACAGTGACAAAATTTCAAATACATTAAACTTTGATAAGTGTGGAAAACCCTGTTCTTGCAACCAAATCAGCAAAAAAAGGGACTATTACAAATTGCTCGAATTGAGCAGATGTTTGGAGGTAATTGTACTACCCTTTGAAACATTTTATATTGCATTGGAGTATAATAATTTATTTTACATGACAAGATTAGGTTCTTTTGTAGATTTTCTGGGCAATTTTCTGAGCACTCATTGTTCTCAGTGCCAAAATTCTAATTTGCCTTATGAGAATTTTGAAATTGTGTCATCATGTTTCTTGATTTGTTGCATTATTGCAATTGAAGCTGATCATAATCTTAACTAGATAACAGCACTTGCATATTTCCTGACCAGAGTTATTGAGTACAAATTAAGATTGGAAACCTGAGCTGACTTTGTAAGTTTCTTTCTATTAGCACAGGGCCAATGATTTTAATCCATGTTCTTCTGTTATTCTGTGTTCAACTGACTCAGCATAGTAACATACGAAACTTAGAACTAGATATTATATGTCTGGACGTCGTGTGTTTTCACCAAGGGACACGTGAAATAGATAAGAGTGGCTAGCCCACTACTTTTCTTATGACCCCTGATCTCAGCAGCACCACACAAGGGTGGGCAGGTGCCAAAATTGGCAGCCTGCCCACCATATGTAACTAAATAATTAAGGTTCAATTGAACTTGTTAAAAACTCAGTTGACCCCAACATGATGTAGCCCACAACATAATCTAGTTGGCATGGACAACTGGGTGCAAGTGCGATTTAATTTTTATTTAAATGTTTAAAACAGTTGGAAAAAAGAGAGTTAACATCATTGAAGGGAGCCATCCATCAATCATCCCACCATCTTCTGTCCCTTAGATCTCAAGTATTTGGATTATGCTTTAAGCTATTTGGACACAAAGAAGATTTGTAAATTGTTTTTGCAAACTGCTTTGCTTCCATGAAATGGCATAAAGAGGTTTACAAATATAATAACTGATGGGGATGATTTGCATTCTGGGTGCTCTTTCTAGAAATCTTGTCAGATGTGTGTGTCAAATCTTTGTTCCGTGGCAGCATGTTTGTTAAGAAGGGCAGGGAACTATGATATACCATGGTAACTAGGCGACAGTGAGCATGGAGTTAGCGATGATGTGGTTGCTTTCCTTCGTCTTTTAGCCTGACAAAAATAAAATTGGCAAGTTTATTTTGTTTGGAATTGCATTCAACAGTTCTTGTAAGGATCATTGTTTTAGCTTCTTAATATTTGTACGATGAATTGAGCATTGGCAGCTTGCACATTGCTAATTTTTACACAAGAATTGTTATTGGGACCCTATGTAGAAAGACTGTGATTTCCATCTTGGCTTCCTACCTGAAATAACTGATCAATGGGAACCCAAGCTATTTTCAGGCTGCTGCTGCCCTGTTTATGGAGAATGTTAAAATTGACTGTTTTTTTAAAAGATTTTGGAAAAAATAAATCTTTAATCAACTTATAGATTTCTTTTCAATATGTGGCCTTCAGGAATCAGCACAAAATTTGGAAATCCTGAACTAGAACTTTGAATTTGAATTTGCAATAGATGATGCGGAGAGAGGATCTGCCAGATTGTCAAAGATTGATATATCAATAGTTGTTATTTTCTCTATCTCTCACCCTACCTACTCCTAGCACCCAAACCATGTACAGGATATTTACGAGGAACTGAAAACCAAAGAAAGAGAAACCTTCTGTATAATTTAAAGTTCTGTTCATTCATTACCCACGATTCTCATCAGTTAAATAAAAGCTTAATATTGAATAAGTATTTTGGAAGTGTGCAGAGTAAAAGACCTCTTCCTGTTAGTGGGAAAGAAAATCTCATTTCCATTATCCCTGACAGTTAGGACTTGGTCTCACATCTGATTTCTTTAACATTGTATATGCCATCTATGTTTTCTGGTAATGGAGAAGGTGCCCCCGGGGTTTGAGGAACAGCAATGTATGGAACACTGCACTCAGAATCCGGGGAGGTGGAGAGTGACCATACACCTGCTGATTTGCTCTGCAATCTGTGTCTGTCCTTGCTTGATCTAATGGGAGGAAGTTGCCTACCCGCATCTTGGGAAGACCTTGATCTTGTAGCATGGAAGAGTTGTTAAGGGAGCTTCAAAAAAGTACAGGGCAGCCTGCTGCCTGCCCATTGGCATGTGGGTTTCAGCCTCTTGACTGTTGAGACCCGGGTCGAAGCTATAGAATTTCTGGCGGGCCTTGACTTTAATGATCAGGGTGGAAGAATTCAGTCTTTATTTGAACACCTAATTTTAGTGCCTGTGCGATGAGGAAACAAATTAGGGACCTTTATGGTCTTTATGCATCAGCTGTACTGCCTGCATTGAGTTAATCTGGTGAAATATTTGAGGAAGCTACATATGACATTTTTATAAAATTTTTGATGCTTTGGGCCCTCAGTTCTTGTCGGCTTGTGAATTCCTTGGTTGGAGAAATCACTGAATGAAGTTGCTCCCTTTGTTCTCAGGCCTCTGAAAACTCATGGAATAGGGATCAGAAAAACCACTATAACCCCACTTTGATAGCCCCTTTGTGTCTATACAGACCTAGATTTTTGGACCAGCTGTAGCAGTTAAAAATTCGATCCTTTTCTTTACCGTATGATGAACGTTTCAAGTCCCATATGGGAGGCAGGTTCTGAACTCTCCACACGCCAACCCAACTGACTGCATGCTAATTGAGTGAGAGGAGTTAAGTACTCATGGCCTACAGAATGAGGAATTCTGAGTGTTGTTGTATAAAGAAAACCTACCACCCAAGTGGTATTTGACAGCAAGAAGCATAGGTTTTCTGACAGAATGTGACACCAGAAAAATTGTCCTGCTTTATTGAGAAAATCCTTGAAATGCTTTTATGTCTTCACAATGTGATATTCTTTAGGTTGTTTTTTAAAACCAAGCTCAGCCAATTCTTGTAATATCAGTTGCAAAAGGGTATATTCTTACAGGAATTGCTGAGAGGAGAAATTATGGTCTTTTATATTGAAATGTATGATGACAGTCGTGTGGCCTAGAAATCTATAGTTCTTGCCTGGCTCTGAATTTAATAGGAAGCAAGCAGACTATAAAACAAAAAACCCAACCAACCTGACCCATCCACCTTAAGTGGAGTGCAAGTGAGCTCAGATGTGTGACTCAAAAGTAACTTTTATTTTTCTGATTGTGTTGATTGTCAGTGGAAAAAACAAATTGTCCATCATCCTAACTGAAAGAATTGAGATATACCAACCTTCACTGTCAGTGTTTTTATGCATGTAAAAGGACATCATCCCTACCCCTCCTTGGATCGCATCTTCGGCCGTCTCTCCCATCTCAGCAGCTGTACTTGACTGTTACCAGGTTCTGCTTTCCATTTCTAGTTACTGGTTAAACTGTTCAGATTCCAAGTAAAATAGAAAAGGAAAGCCATTGTTTAAATCTTTTTCACACTTTGAACCTTTAACATTTTGCTATCTAGTGCTAAACCTTTGTTCTTGAAGTGCATGTTTTTGTATGAGTCAATTTCCTGCAAGGATTTATAATAGATACATCTGGCAAACAAAAATAGCTTATTTTATAGTTTGATAACTTCATGAAGCATGTTGGAATGGAAAGAAAATTATCCATCGTCTATCTTGAGCTATTTGCTGATATGTTGAGTTAATAGTGCAATTGAATACAACAGCAATAATATAAAGCAGTAGTATGCAGCTTTGTGTTTGCTGTTCTCACCTAGTTGATCTTTATTATGCTGCCAGGGAGATTAACCAAGCCGAATTCTGATAGGTAGAATGCAGGGGTAATGGAATTAATCTTGAAATGAAATTGATTTTGCACACCTTTAAACTACCAACTAGAAATCTGAGGGCCTGAAATGATCGTTCTTTCAAGCCTTTGAACAATAAGTGCAGTAAGATAGAAACATAGAAAATAGGTGCAGCAGTAGGCCATTTGGTCCATTGAGAATCCACTGCCATTCAATATGATTATGGCTGATCAGTATTAATCTCAGTAACCTATTCCTGCCCTCTCCCCATATCACACGATCCCTTTAGTTGCAAAGGCCACATCTAGCTCCCTCCTGAATATATCTAATGAACTGGCCCCAAACAGCTTCCTGTGGGAGACAATTCCACAGGTTCACAACTCTGAGTGGAAAAAATTATTTCTGATCTCAGTCCTGAACAACTTACCCCTTATCCCTACTTTGTGACCCCTAGTTCTGGAATTCCCCAACATTGTTCCTGCATCTAGCCTGCCTGGTCCCATCAGGATAATATATGTTTCTATTAGATACCCCTCATTCTTCCAAATCCCAGCAAGTACAAACCCACTTGATGCAGTCTTTCCTCATACGTCAGTCTTGCCATCCCAGAAATCAGTCTGGTGAACCTTCACTGGGCTTCCTACGTAGCAAGAATTTCCTTCCTTAGAACAGAAGACCAAAACTGCACACAATATTCAAGATGTGGCCTCATGAAGGCCCTGTCTAACTGCAACAAGACATCCTTACTCTGATACTAAAATATTTTCACTATGAAGGCCAGCATGTCATTAGCTTTCCCCACTGCCTGCTGCATCTGCATGCCAGCCTTCAGTGACTGTTTCACCATGACACCCAGGACTCATTGCACCACATCTTTTCCTAAACGCCACCATTCAGATAATCTGCCTTCCAGTTTTTGTGACCAGAGTGGATAACGTCATGTTTGTCCATATTACATTGCATTTTTCAAGTATTTTCCCACTCAGCCAGTATATCCAAGTCACCTTGCAGCCTCTTCACATCCTCCTCACAGCACACGCTGCCACCCAGCTTAGTGTCATCTAGAAACTTGGAGGTATGGTATTCAACTGCTTAATCCAGATCGTTAATGTGTATTGTGAACAGCTGAGGTCCCAACAATTAACCCTGTGGTTCCCCACTTGTTATTGCCTGCCAATCTGAAAAGGGCCCATTTACTCCAGCTCTCTGCTATCTGTCTGCTAACCAGTTCTCGAACCATATCAGTGTATTACCTCTGATACCAAGAGGTTTAATTTTTCGCACTGAGCTCTTTTGTGTAGAATTTTGTCAAATGCCTTTTGAAAGTCCAGATACACAGTATCTACTGATTCAGCTTTCTTTCCTCCCCTTCCCTCTGACTCCATCCCCTCCCCCAACTCCACCTCCTGCCAGGTTATCATCATCCCACCTAACCTTCTGCTGTCCGATGCTGAACGTTCTTTACTCAGCAAAGGTCTCAGCTTTATCCCTCTGCATCCCCACCTTAACATGTTTTGGGCATGACATGACATTGAACTCTTCCTCCGTCTTCGCCTCCGTGACCATTTCTTTGGACAAGAGTAGTTTCCCTGCCCCACAGATCCCTTCACCCAGTTCCAACGCCCTCCTTCTATGTGGACCCCTCCCTCTGGCCTTTTTCCTGCACTCGATCTGTTCATTGAGAATTGTCAACATGACATTGCCTCAATTTCTCTGCCCCACCCCCCCTCAATTCCAACCTATCTCTCTCTGAACTGACTGCACTCCATGCAATTAGATCCAACGCTGACTTTGTTATCAGGCCTGCTGATAAGGGTGCTGCTGTTGCAGTCTGGTGTACTGACTTCAACGTTGCAGAGTCTGAGCACCTCCTCCTATCTCCCCCTGGACCGTGATTCCACCAAGCCATATCAGGCCATTCTATCAATTATGGTAAGTGACATCATTTCGTCTGGCAATATCACCCCTCACCCCCACCAACTGCCTCAAAGCTGATGTTCCCGAGGCCCCCACAGCTCATTTCTACCTCCTTCCAAAAATCCACAAACAGGACTGCTCAGGCAGATTCATTATTTCAGCCTGCTCCTGCCCCACAGAACTCATCTTTACTTACCTTAACTCAGTCTTTTCTCCCATATCCAGTCCCTGCCCATGTGCATCCGTGATGCCTCTGACACTTTTTTTCAGAATTTCTGGTTTACAGGCTTAAGCCCCCTCTTCTTTACCATGGATGTGCAATCCCTTTACACGTTCATCCCCCACCAGGATGGTCACAGGGCTCTCCGCTTCTTCCTGGAGCAAAGGCCTGAACCATCCCCATCCACCACCGACCTCCTCCACTTGGCCAAGCTCGTCTTTGCCCTCAACAACTACTCTTTTTTTAATTTCTTCCATTTTCTTCAGGTCGGAGGGGTGGCCATGAGTACCCACATGGTCCCCAGTAATGCTTATCTCTTTGTGGGGTACATGGAACATTCCTTGATCCAATCCTATTCCATCCCCCGCCTACAACTCCGATATATTGATGATATCATCAGTGCTGCTTCCCTCTCTTGGATTTCGCTTCCAGTTGCCACCCTACCCTCAATTTTTTGCCTGGCCTGTTCTGACTCCTCCCTTCCCTTCCTTGACAATTCTGTTCCCATTTTGGGTGATAGACTGGCCATTAATATTCACTATAACCCAATGATTCCTGGGCTATACGTCCTCGCAACTTGCTTCCTGTAAAGATTCCATTCCGTTCTCTTTGTTCCTCCATTGGGACTCTTCCTGAGTCTACAAAATGCAGGAAAATGATCCCCAAGCATCTCTATTTTTGGGGCTACTTCCTTAGGTGCTCTGGGACCAGAGCGTCAGGCCCTGGGAACTTTTCAGGTTTTAATCCCATCAATTTCCCTAACACCGTTTCCTGTCTAATAAAGATTTCCATCAGTTGCTTCTTCATGCTTGACCCTCTGTGCCCTAGCATTTCCTGAAGGTTATGTGTGTCCTCTGACCCATACCCCTGCTCTATCAGTTTGAAGCCTCCCCAACAGCGCTAACAAACATTCACCCTAGGACATTGGTTCCAGTCCTGTATGAGGTGTAGACAGTTTGTACTAGACCCAAACTCATCCCCCAGAACCAGTTCTGATGTCCCAGGAATTTGAATCCCTCCCTCTTGCACCATCCTTCAATCCATTTTTTTCATTTTAGCTCTCGTGCTATTTGTACACTGACTAGTGCTGGCACTGGTAGCAATCCCAAGATTATTACCTTTTAGGTCCCACTTGTTAATTTAATTCCTGACTCCCTAAATTCAGCTTGGTTTTTTTTTAGGCTGTATTGTTAATGCCTATATGCACAAAGACACATGGCTGTTCACCACCACTGCCCCCCCCCACCCCAACAAATGTCCTGCAGCCTCACATTTGTGTTGATTCTCTGTGAGGCAGTCCAACTGGTTCCCCTCCTTTAAAACTTGTCTTTTTTTTTGTTACCTTTGGTTCTTTGACCAAAAACTGTCAATCTTAATGCTTTGATTTCTCAACCTATGTTCCAGTGGGAATCTGTTCTGTCTACGTACTCTTTCTAGGCCTTTGATGATTTATATGGTTTTAGAGTTGCATCACTTTATTTCCTTTGTCCTTTGAACTTTATAGTAAAATGTAGGATCCTGTTTATGTCTTTAAAAATTGTTTCTTCGAGCTTTTCTAACAAATTTAACAGTTTATGCACATATATCCACAAGAGCCTCTGTTCCTGTATCCTCTTTAGAATTTATTTGTTTAGTTTATATTGCCTCTTTTGTTCATCCCATAAAAATATATCACATTGCATTTCCTCTGTGTTAAAATGTCATGTGCTTCAGCTTGTGTTTTGAATTCCATCACTTTCTTTCTTGATGCTGTTACACCTCCAAGCTTTTTGCTGTCTTTTTAAAATTGTGACATGCACACCCGCATCATTAGTACGTAGCAAGAAAAAGCAGTGATCCTGAGTATTGAAAAAAGTACAAGGTCTGCACCTTGAATCCTCTGATAGGAAATACATTTCCAAGAATGATTTTTTGACTGAACACTTATGAATGGTAGTGTTCTTTGGGGCCAACAGAGGACTGTTGCTCTTCTCAGTATGTACAAATGAATTGAACCTAGTATTGAGAGACAAATTTGCAGATGACTTAGAAATGTGGCGCATGGTCAACTGTGAATAGGATTCCAGATGAGTTCAGGAGCATTATGATGTAACATGTAAAATAGTGATAGGCTTTTATTGGAGTAATGATATCATCTTAGTGGATGTGAGTCACGTTTTATTGTGAATCTGATAATGCAGGTCACAAGGTTTAATCTTAAAATAAAAGAATTTTACTACGTAAGATTTGAAGATCATGAATGCCAGAAATGGTAATCTCTTAAGTAGTCAGTGACATGAAAGAGAGTAAACGTACAATGATCAAATTACTTGGAAACTAACAGAACTTCTTAACTTACCTTGTCCACCCATGTGCCCAAAAAACCTAAGCCAGATGCTCAGCAGAAATTGGGAGATTGACCACTTGTTCTGAGTACTGTTTCATTGATTTTACATCTTAAAATCTCTTCCACACACATCCTGTTTTCAGACTCTGCATTCAACTCGGGCATCGTGTATATTTTTGATATGGGCACCTTGGCTAAGAATGCTCCTGTTCAGAAATACAACATCTCTCTCTTTCTTGGATAACAAAGTGTGAAGCTGGATGAACACAGCAGGCCAAGCAGCATCTCAGGAGCACAAAAGCTGATGTTTCGGGCCGAGACCCTTCGTCAGAGAAGTGTCTAGGCCCAAAACATCAGCTTTTGTGCTCCTGAGATGCTGCTTGGCCTACTGTGTTCATTCAGCTCCACACTTCGTTATCTTGGATTCTCCAGCATTTGCAGTTCCCATTATCTCTCTCTCTCTTTCTTTTCCTGTTCTCTTCTTGTTTTTTCTTTGCTTTCCTTTCTTCTTCTCAGCTACCAAAATTGTTGGAGGATGCAAGATATAATGAGAGGGAAGAGCTGAGAAAGATTAATATTCGTAGAGAAATGGTGCTGGGAAAATTGTTGGGATTGAAGGCCAATAAATTCACAGAGTCTGATAATCTACGTCCCAGAGGAGTTAAGGAAGTAGCTCTAGAGATAGTGGTCATCTTCCAGGATACAGCAGACTCTGGAACCGTCCTTACAGATTGGAGGATGGGTAATATCACTAAAATATTCAAACAGGGAGGTAGGGACAAAACAGAATTATAGACTGGCAAGTCTAACATTGATAATGGGGAATATTCTCGAATCCATTATCAAGGATTTTATAGCAGAGCATTTAAAAAGCAGTGGCAGGACAGACAGAGTTTTCATGGATTTATGTAGGGGAAGTCATGCTTGACAAATCTGTTGGAATTCTATGAAGATGCAACTGTTAAGAGTTGAAAGGGGGAGCTAGTTGATGTAGTATATTTGGGCTTTCAGAAAACTTTTGACAAAGTCCCACATAAGACATTATTGTGCATGATTAAAATGCATAGGATTGGGGGAAGTGTATTGAGATGGATAGGAAACTGGTTGGCAGAGAGGAAACAAAGAATTGGAATTAATGGATCCTTTTCAAATTGGAAAACAGTAACTTGTGGGGTTCCATAGAGATCAGTGCTGGAACCCCAGCTATTCACAATATAGATTAATGATTTATGAGGTAATAGATTAATGAGGAAACAAAATGTAACATCTCCAAATTTGCAGATGACACCAAGCTTGATGAGGGGACCTTGGTAATGAGCTGTGATTAGGATGCAGAGATCCTTCTGCATGATCTCGATAGGTTGGATGAGTGGGCAAATCGCTGGCAGATGCGGCATGATTTTGAAAAATGTGTGGCTATTCACTTCAGAAGCAAAAACAAGGCAGATTACTACCTGAATGTCTGTAAATTGGGACAGGGGAGTATGCAGTGGGACTTGGGTGTCCTTGTGTACCAGCTGCTGAAGGTAAGAATGCAGGTACAGCAGGCGGTAAAAAAGGCAAATGGTGTGTTGGCCTTCATTGCGAGAGGTTTCAAGTACAGAGCAGGGATATGTTGTTGCAGTTATACAGGGCCTTGGTGAGGCCACACCTAAACTGCTGTGTGCAGTTTTGGTCTGCTTTCCTGAGGAAGCATTCTCTTGCTGTCAATGGAGTGCAGCAAAGGTTTACTGGGCTGATTCCGGGGATGGCGGGACTGACTTATGAGGAGGAATTGATTAGACTAATGTTTTCGCTAGAGATCAGATGAATGGGGGGTTGTGGGGGATCTCCGACTTATAAAGTTCTAACAGGACTGGACAGGGTGGTTCAAGAAGGATGTTCCCAATGGTGGGTGTGTCCAGAACCAGGAGTCACAGTAAGAGGATTCAGGGTAGATGATTTAGGATGGAGATGAGGAGACATTGGGTGAAGTAAAGAGTGGTGAGCCTGTGGAATTCATTACCACAGGAAGTAGTTGATGCCAAAACACTGAATGTATGCAAGAGGTGACTAGATATCGCACTTGGGTTGAATGGGATCAAAGGTTATGGGGAGAATGTAGGATTGAGCTATTGAGTTGGACTATAAGCCATGACTGTGAAGAATGGCAAAGCAGGCTTGAAGGGCGGAATGGCGGCCTCCTGCTCCTATCATCTTTGTTTGGCTACCCCAGAGAAAATTTCAATTTATTGTTACTTTAGACCTTCAGTTACCAAAAGTTTAAAACTGTTTAGCCAGGACACAGAACTTCAACTGATTTGGTTTGGAGGAAGTGTTTTCTGCAGCCAAAATATTCTGAGCTGCTTGAAGACTATTGCTCCTAAAGGAATGGTACCACTGCTGTCCATGTCATTACTTGTTCACATCTTTCTTTTTGTTGCTTGTTTATTTCCCAGGCAGGTTCATCATTGAACAGGTCCTGAAAGCAAATTTGAGTGATTCTTAAAGGGGTCCTCATCCCAACTCAGAAAACAGGTATTTCTCAAAAGCTCATTGGCCGTAGCAATAATGGCTGGAAAGGTTCAGCCACGTGGTAAAGTTTCACAGGAGGTGAAGGGTGAAATGATTTAGGGGTTCAAACTTAAATTCCTTAAAATTGGAGAAGACATGCTAATAAAGCTTTTTGAAAAAATGAAACTTTGTGATCCTAGGTTTCTACAATGAGAAATATAAATACAAAGGCAATGAATAAATGTTAAAGTATTGTTCAGATAGTATTCGTAATGTTGTTTCCAGTTTTGGATGTCCTAGTTTCGGGAGGAAACCAAGAAGATTGAGGCAGCATAGAGATTTTCCAACATTGCACCAAGCAGGGGAGATTCTTGAAATGAAGAGAACATTTTGGCTTTCACAAAAGAAGGCCAAGAGGAAATCTTCGATCAGTTGAACAGAGATAATTCTGTCTTTGGTTGATGACTTGGTAACTGGTACTTTAAGGATATAGAAGTAAGATTATCACAAAAGACTGAAGGCAAAGGTTTGGAGATTTATTTTTAGCAGTAGGTAGCTCAGACATGAGCAAGCTCCGTTTAAACCCGTATTCATTATGACAAAGCATTTCCAGTTTATACATAAATCGTTAGATGGTACTTTTGGGGCTTTTCAATTAGCATATATCATCCTGTAGCTATAACACAAAAACAAGTCTTGCTATTATTCCTTAGCAGTATCACATTTACAGACCAGAAGATATTTTGAAGGTGGTTGAGTCTCACAGCCTAGAAACAGACCTCTGGGTTCAACTCATCCATGCTGACTGGGTTTCTTAAACTGAAGCAGTCCTGTTGGCCTGTATTTGGTGCATTATCTCTCTGAACCTTTCCTATTCACGTGCCTGTCCAAATGTCTCTTAAATGTTGTAATTGTAATCGCCTCTATCAGTTTCTCTGGCAGCTTGTTCCATGTACACACCACCCTGTGTGTGAAAAAGATGCTCTTTAAGTCCCTTTTAAATCTTTCTCCTTTCACCTGAAACCTATGCCCTCTAGTTTCCTCTAACAGGGGGAAGGACCTTGCCTATTCACCTTGTCTGTGCCCCTTATGATTTTATAAACCCTATGAGGCCATCCCTCAGCCTCCTATGCTCCAGGGAAAAAGATCCCAGCCTATCCAGTCTCTCCTTATAATTCAAACCATCTGGTCTTGGTAGCTTCCTTGTAAGTTTTTTGCACCCTTTTCTAGTTTAATAATGTCCTTTCTATATCGGTACAACCAGAATTGGATGCAATACTACAAATATCTTGTATAGCCATAATATGATGTCCTAACTCCTGTATTCAATGCTCTGACCGACTTAAGGCAAATGTGCAAAATACTGCCTTGAACACCCTGTCTACCTGTGATGCCACTTTTAAGGAACTAACTACCTGAACCCTTCAGCCTCTCAGTTTGACAACACTCCCCAGGGCACTGCCATTAACTGTGTAAGTCCTGCCTTGGTTCATCTTAACAAAATGCAATATCTCGCATTTATCTAAATTAAACTCCATCTGCCGTTCTTCATTCCACTGACTCAGTTGATCAAGATCCCATTGCACTCTGAAATTACCACCTTCGCTGTCCGCCAAATCACCAATTTTCGTGTCATTTGCATTCTTACTAAATTCTTATCCCAATTATTTTTAAAAAATGATGAATAACTTCAGTGGGCATTTTGGCAAATCAATTTTCAATGCTGTGTGCTAGGAAATGGACCCAGCACGGATTCTTGCGGTGGGTTCCTGGTCACAGATCCCTGGTCTGAACAGCAATCCTCTATCGCTGCCCTCTGTCGACTTTTTCACTGTACTCAAATGCTTTTTCTCAGTGATTAAGTAAGTTTTTGAATTGTACAAAATTACTGTCCAGCGTTTTCATGCAAACCAGCTTCTGATGGTAGAGAAATTGTTTCTAAATTGCAGGCTTTTTGTTTGAATTTCTGGGTGTAGGAAATCCCAAATTATGGGCCTGAATTGACCAAATAGTAATTATTCCATGTCGATCCATTCTTCTGAGTTATTTCATTTCTTTTGGAGAACCTGGGTTTCCGCACCTATTTTTGCTTATTATTAGTTGTGAGTTTTGTAAAATTGAGTTCGACATAAGTGGATTTTGCTCGTGTCTAAAATATTGTCCTCTTGAACTTATAATATGTATTTTTTGGGAAATGAGGCAAAATATTAATGGGAAAGTTTTAGTTTTGCTAATGCTAGCTTAAGCAAAGAGCTTTTACAAAGTAAAATTCACACCGCTGATGAGCATTGCGACAGGCCTTCTAATAAGTTACATATTGGTTTAATTTCATTCCTGTTCTCATGATGAATGCAATTCAATTAATGTGCAGCTTAAAGATTGCCAATGCAAATAAGATGGATAAAAGAGATTTAATGCCTCTGAGATGTAGAGTAGAATGTACACAAATATTATAGACATTCAGCATAGGTTGTTTAGATTACTTTTGACATCTGTCCTGTAAACTACCAGGTTTCAAATTAGTCTCCTGTCTGTTCTGTGAAAATGTTATCAGTCATTAACTGTGCAAGGTATTAATTTTGCTGAATCAGTTTTATAATTTTTTTATAGAGAGCCCATCTAAATGTCCTGTTCCATGTGTTAATTAAAAATAAAAGTGATCTTTGCAAAGTATTTTTTGAAAAGTAATTTATGGAATATTGATAATTAGCAAATAATTAGTAACTCACTTGAAAGTGTCGTGGAATGGGGCTGGATGCTTTGTAGAAAACTAGCTATTTGAAAATATTATCCCAGGAGGCAGTAATAGTGATTCCCATTATTTTTGAAGTTAAACTGATTTGATTTTAGCAATTTCAGAAACCTATTTTCTTCCTCTGTCATTTGAAACACATTCAAATACTATCCATTAAATCATTAGTTGTGTCTGTAGCCTTTTCATATTTTTCATACTCTACATCTCAGAGGCATTAAATCTCTAGTAATAACTTGCAGAATTCGAGCATACGTTTTTAATTTGATAGTGAGAAAATTCGAGCTTTGGCCAAGTTGCCATTCTGTTTCTCAGAATTTTCACGGCTTCCAAAGGAGAAAAATGTTTGGTCATTGTGGCTGCTATCCATATTGCTTCCGAGACAAGGGATGGGATGGGGAAGGACAGGTTGTTATTAGTACATTCCAGAGAGCTTTGCAGTTGTAAAATTGGTTTAGTTTTATTCAGGGAAAACCAGCAACAATTTGCATTTAATTAGCACATAGAAAACCTTCTGAATACACTTCATAAAGCTGTAAGGAGAATTGAAACATGCATTGTAGTTGCCATGGCTGCCACACCAAGCCAAGATATTTTGTCAAGGTCATCACTTCAGTGGGCATTTTGGCAAATCAATTGTCAATGCTGTGTGCAAGGAAATGGTAAAATGGAGAAGAGGGAACCAAACTGTTTCTAGAATGTGTGAGTGATAATGGGAACTGCAGATGCTGGAGAATCCAAGATAATAAAGTGTGAAGCTGGATGAACACAGCAGGCCAAGCAGCATCTCAGGAGTACAAAAGCTGATGTTTCGGGCCTAGACCCTTCATCAGAGAGCCTGTCTGATGAAGGGTCTAGGCCCGAAACGTCAGCTTTTGTGCTCCTGAGATGCTGCTTGGCCTGCTGTGTTCATCTAGCTTCACACTTTATTATCTTGTTTGTAGAATGTTTCCAGTTTCTAGCATATTCAAGTCTGGAAATTAAAGAAAGACGAAGGGATTGTGCTTTCTGAGTTAATGAACTTAAATTTGACAGGCTTTTGTGAAGTAGGTACATTTCAAAGGACAAGGTTATGCTGTTAGAGATAATGGGAACTGCAGATGCTGGAAATTCCAAGATAATAAAATGTGAGGCTGGATGAACACAGCAGGCCAAGCAGCATCTCAGGAGCACAAAAGCTGACGTTTCGGGCCTAGACCCTTCATCAGAGAGGGGGATGGGGGGAGGGAACTGGAATAAATAGGGAGAGAGGGGGAGGCGGACCGAAGATGGAGAGTAAAGAAGATAGGTGGAGAGGGTGTAGGTGGGGAGGTAGGGAGGGGATAGGTCAGTCCAGGGAAGACGGACAGGTCAAGGAGGTGGGATGAGGTTAGTAGGTTGCTGGGGGTGCGGCTTGGGGTGGGAGGAAGGGATGGGTGAGAGGAAAAACCGGTTAGGGAGGCAGAGACAGGTTGGACTGGTTTTGGGATGCAGTGGGTGGGGGGGAAGAGCTGGGCTGGTTGTGTGGTGCAGTGGGGGGAGGGGATGAACTGGGCTGGTTTAGGGATGCAGTAGGGGAAGGGGAGATTTTGAAACTGGTGAAGTCCACATTGATACCATATGGCTGCAGGGTTCCCAGGCGGAATATGAGTTGCTGTTCCTGCAACCTTCGGGTGGCATCATGGGTGGCACTGCCACAATGATGCCACCCGAAGGTTGCAGGAACAGCAACTCATATTCCGCCTGGGAACCCTGCAGCCATATGGTATCAATGTGGACTTCACCAGTTTCAAAATCTCCCCTTCCCCTACTGCATCCCTAAACCAGCCCAGTTCATCCCCTCCCCCCACTGCACCACACAACCAGCCCAGCTCTTCCCCCCCCACCCACTGCATCCCAAAACCAGTCCAACCTGTCTCTGCCTCCCTAACCGGTTCTTCCTCTCACCCATCCCTTCCTCCCACCCCAAGCCGCACCCCCAGCTACCTACTAACCTCATCCCACCTCCTTGACCTGTCCGTCTTCCCTGGACTGACCTATCCCCTCCCTACCTCCCCACCTACACCCTCTCCACCTATCTTCTTTACTCTCCATCTTCGGTCCGCCTCCCCCTCTCTCCCTATTTATTCCAGTTCCCTCCCCCCATCCCCCTCTCTGATGAAGGGTCTAGGCCCGAAACGTCAGCTTTTGTGCTCCTGAGATGCTGCTTGGCCTGCTGTGTTCATCCAGCCTCACAGGTTATGCTGTTAGTTACTTTGTTATTATGGACAACAGTGGGAGATAGCTTAATATTGCTTTGTAAATTTTTATTTTGTTTGCTTCTATGACCGCTTACATATCACATCATCTGAGCTAGAAGGATTTTTGTTAACCTTTCAGAAAATTGAAGATTACCGTATCCTGCATACAAAGGTGATCATGATATTGTCACAGTTGTGCACTGTGATTTAACCAGAGCTCAACTATAAATTATTTTGATTTTGCAGATGATGGGCTACTTGGGATAAATATACAGAAGAACTGGACAGTATTGAACTTGGCAGATACAGATGTGAAATTTGTAGCAATTGTTGACATAAGTTGAATTCTGATTTGCATGATTGGGATAATAATGGTTTAAAACAGTGAATTGACCAGAAATAGATATTGAGCTAAAAATCTTACCTGCAGAAGGTTATAGTCCAACACACTTATTTGAAAATTCAAGCTTTCAGAACCTCACTCTTCCTTCAGGTGTTAGTGTCAGAGGTGGTATCAACGCAGAATTTAAAGGTAAAATAAAGGTTCACACCACTATGGGTGTATTAAACAAACCGAAGATGCTGACATGTTCCTTAATGCTATGGAACATTTGACACCAAATTTTGTAATATTGAACTACAAACATTAACAAGGGAAATTTATATTTATTGTATTTATTTACATTTATAATTTTAGTCAGTTATAGAATCATAAAGTCAGGGTAGTCATAGAGTGTGGAAACAGACCCATTTGTCCAACCAGTCCACACCGAACATTTTTCCAAACTAAACTAGGCCCACCTGCCTGCCCCTTGCTCATATCCCTGCTAACCTTTCTTATTCATGTACCTTTCCAAATGGCTTTTGAATGTTGTAATTGTACCCATATACACCTCGTCCTCGGGAACTTCATTCTACACGTGAACCATCTTCTGTGTAAAAAAATTTACCCGTCCTATCCTGTTTAAAACTCTCTCCCGTCACCTTAAAAATATGCCCGCTTTTCTCGAAATTCCTCTTCCTCGGGAAAAGACAACTACCATTAACTCTACCTCTACTTGTCATTATTTTATAAACTTCTATTAGGTCGCTTCTCGACCGCGTACACCCCAGTGCAATAAATGTCCCAGCTTATTAAAGATAGGTCCTGACCCGAAACATCAACTTTTCTACTCCTCTGATGCTGCCTGGCCTGCTGTGTTCCTCCAGTTCCATGATGTATTGTCTGTGACCCCAGCATCTGCAATTCTTGCTATCTCTCAGCATATCGAGTCTCTGTTTATAACTCAAGCCTTCCAAACCCAGCAACATCCTGGTAAATCTCTTTTGAACCCTCTCCAGCTTAATAATATCTTTCTTATAACGGGGTGACCAGAACTGGATACAGTATTCCAGAAGATGCCTCACCAATGTCCTGTACAACTTCAACATGATTTCCTAACTCCTATATCAAAACGACTGAGCAATAAAGGCAAGCGTGTCAAATGCCTTTTTCCAACCTCTCCCCCGCAGAACGCCTCAACCTCTCCACCCCTCTCACCCACTCCAACCTCTCCCCCGCAGAACGGGCAGCCCTCCGCTCCCTCCGCTTCAACCCCAACCTCACCATCAAACCCGCAGACAAGGGTGGCGCAGTGGTAGTATGGCGCACTGACCTCTACATCGCCGAGGCCAGACGCCAACTCTCCGACACCACCTCCTACCGCCTCCTCGATCATGACCCCACACCCGAGCACCAAACCATCATCTCCAACACCATTCACGACCTCATCACCACAGGGGACATCCCAACCACAGCCTCCAACCTCATTGTTCCCCAACCCCGCACGGCCCGTTTCTATCTCCTTCCCATAATCCACAAACCTGCCTGCCCTGGTCGACCCATCGTCTCAGCCTGCTCCTGCCCCACCGAACTCATCTCCACCTATCTGGACTCCATTTTCTCCCCTTTGGTCCAGGAACTCCCCACCTACGTCCGTGACACCACCCACGCCCTCCACCTCCTCCAGGACTTCCAATTCCCTGGCCCCCAACACCTCATATTCACCATGGACGTCCAGTCCCTGTACACCTGCATTCCGCATGGAGATGGCCTCAAGGCCCTCCGCTTCTTCCTGTCCCGCAGGCCCGACCAGTTCCCCCACCACCGACACTCTCATCCGCCTAGCTGAACTCGTCCTCACACACTCAACAACTTCTCTTTTGACTCCTCCCACTTCCTACAGACTAAGTGGGTGGCCATGGGCACCCGCATGGGCCCCAGCTATGCCTGCCTCTTTGTAGGTTACGTGGAACAGTCCCTCTTCCGCACCTACACAGGCCCCAAACCCCACCTCTTCCTCCGGTACATTGATGACTGTATCGGCACCGCCTCTTGCTCCCCAGAGGAGCTCGAACAGTTCATCCACTTCAGCAACACCTTCCACCCCAACCTTCAGTTCACCTGGGCCATCTCCAGCACATCCCTCACCTTCCTGGACCTCTCAGTCTCCATCTCAGGCAACCAGCTTGTAACTGATGTCCATTTCAAGCCCGCCGACTCCCACAGCTACCTAGAATACACCTCCTCCCACCCACCCTCCTGCAAAAATTCCATCCCCTATTCCCAATTCCTCCGCCTCCGCCGCATCTGCTCCCACGATAAGACATTCCACTCCCGCACATCCCAGATGTCCAAGTTCTTTAAGGACCGCAACTTTCCCCCCACAGTGATCGAGAACGCCCTTGACCGCGTCTCCCGTATTTCCCGCAACACATCCCTCACACCCCGCCCCCGCCACAACGGCCCCAAGAGGATCCCCCTCGTTCTCACACACCACCCTACCAACCTCCGGATACAACGCATTATCCTCCGACACTTCCGCCATTTACAATCCGACCCCACCACCCAAGACATTTTTCCATCCCCTCCCCTGTCAGCTTTCCGGAGAGACCACTCTCTCCGTGACTCCCTTGTTCGCTCCACACTGCCCTCCAACCCCACCACACCCGACACCTTCCCCTGCAACTGCAGTAAATGCTACACTTGCCCCCACACCTCCTCCCTCACCCCTATCCCAGGCCCCAAGATGACATTCCACATTAAGCAGAGGTTCACCTGCACATCTGCCAATGTGGTATACTGCATCCACTGTACCCGGTGCGGCTTCCTCTACATTGGGGAAACCAAGCGGAGGCTTGGGGACCGCTTTGCAGAACACCTCCGCTCAGTTGGCAACAAACAACTGCACCTCCCAGTCGCAAACCATTTCCACTCCCCCTCCCATTCTCTAGATGACATGTCCACCATGGGCCTCCTGCAGTGCCACAATGATGCCACCCGAAGGTTGCAGGAACAGCAACTCATATTCCGCCTGGGAACCCTGCAGCCATATGGTATCAATGTGGACTTCACCAGTTTCAAAATCTCCCCTTCCCCTACTGCATCCCTAAACCAGCCCAGTTCATCCCCTCCCCCCGCTGCACCACACAACCAGCCCAGCTCTTCCCCCCCACCCACTGCATCCCAAAACCAGTCCAACCTGTCTCTGCCTCCCTAACCGGTTCTTCCTCTCACCCATCCCTTCCTCCCACACCAAGCCGCACCCCCAGCTACCTACTAACCTCATCCCACCTCCTTGACCTGTCCGTCTTCCCTGGACTGACCTATCCCTTCCCTACCTCCCCACCTACACTCTCTCCACCTATCTTCTTTACTCTCCATCTTCGGTCCGCCTCCCCCTTTCTTCCTATTTATTCCAGTTCCCTCTCCCCATCCGCCTCTCTGATGAAGGGTCTAGGCCCGAAACGTCAGCTTTTGTGCTCCTGAGATGCTGCTTGGCCTGCTGTGTTCATCCAGCCTCACATTTTATTGCCTTTTTAACCACCCTGTTTATATATGATTGCAAACTTCAAAGAATTATGTACCTGTACCCCTAGGTCCTTCTGTGTTACGAAACCACCCAAGGCTTTACCATCAACTGTATAAGTCCTATCTTTGTTGGTCTTGCATTTATCCAGATTGAACTCCATTTGGCATTTTTCATCCCATTGTTCCATTTGATCAAGATTCCCCTGTTAATCTTGAAAAAAGCCTTCTTCACTGTCTACTCTGCTATCAATTTTGATGTCACCTGCAAACTTACTAACTGTACCTTCTATATTTTTACCCAAATCATTTCTATAAATGTCAAACAAAAAAGGACCCAGAACAGATCCCTGTGGAACACTATTGGTGACAGGCCCCAGTCCAAAAAACAACCGTCCTCCATTGCTGTCTGTCTCCTGCTGTTATTTGAATGCTTAACATTTTGTTACAGCATAAAACAAAAGCAAATAGTTAATTGACTACTGTCAATCAGCAGTGAAGTTTTGTATTTCCTAAATGATCTAAAGAATAATTAAATTGCCATATATGCTATTTGTCAAGTTTATGATTGATGCCTGAATCTTCCAAGCAAAAGTTTAAGAAACTGAGATAATTTGTTTTGTATACATTCAGTTAGTTGAATTTTTGACCCAGATATTCGCTCAAGAGAATTTGACTATTTTATCAAGTAACCAGTTACCCAACTTAAACAGGTATGTAGCCAACTTCAAAAGTCAAGTCTTTTTATGTATGATTCTGCTCTCTTTTTAAGACATTTCGGTGTCTTAATAGCTGCAGAATTGGTTTGGTGAATGGTCACAGTCATTTGATTTCATGTAGGAGCTAGGTGAGATTTGGTTACTTTTGAGTTCTAATATGCGAATTTACTGTGATTAGACAATCATTAGATTCTGTTATTTGTCAGTATGATTTGCATCATTGCCTTTTCTTTGGAGAGGTAGTATTACCGGCACAATTCAATATTGCAATTTGTAATAATTGCAGTTGCTTATCATTCAGTTAATAAAATGTAAAGTTGCAACATTGAAGTTTCATGTGTAAGCTAGAGACCATTGATGGATGTAAGAGCCACATTTTTTCTACTGGTGGCTGGTCAAAGATGTTCTAAGTTCATTGGTCTCGGTCTCCTCCGGTTCCAAGATGCTTTTGTTTTGCTTGCAACGATAATATTCCTATGCACACATTGTTCTCCCTGCACCCATTATTGTCAGAATATGCAATTGTGGTAGCCATAGAGTCTTGGTGGCGTTACGTTATAGCATTGACTCTGTGTAAGAAACAAGTCATATATCAAAAGTTCAGAAGGACAAATAGCATTAATGTTTCATATTTGTTTAGCCTGAAACACTTAAAAGAATTTCAAAAAAAGTACATTCAAAGCAAGTTGTTAAGCGTAATTTTTGTTAATTAAGGGGGTCTTTATTTTGTCGTTCTCAAATTTAAGTTGCAATCGCTTTAGTTAAGCAAAGTGAATAATGCACTGGAAAGTATCTTGAGCAGTTCATCACACTATGTATATGTTTCTTTCATAAATGCTAAAAACTGAGAAGGGGTAATAGTGCAATGTTGTTACTCATGGCACTATTGTGTTGCACCAATAATAACAAAGTAGATAACTAATAGTGGCAACTTCTCAGTTCTAGTCTATTATAGCACTATCACAGAATTCCAGCTGTTTCCTTTATGATTTTGGACTCACGACCTGTACAGTAATTGTTTGCTAAGCAATCACTCTTCAAATCGTAGAAGTGTTATAAGCCTAGACATTTTGAGATTTTTTACTCTGCCGAATTGAGAGCCCAAAATTCATAAGGCGCACAACCTATGCGCAGGGTTAGGCCACTCAACCTGTTGGGTCTGCTGCACCATTTGATACAAAACATTCTTGTCGTCTCTGTCTGACATGGATTCTTTGTTTTTATACAATAATACCCAGTTTTAAATTCAACTACCAGACGAAGTTTCATTTCTACATTTACCCTGTTCAGGTTCCACGGGATCTTATGTTTCAATCAAGTTGCCTCTCACTCTTCTGAATTCCTGGGGATTCCGACCTAGCCTGTCAAACTTTTCCTCCGTTTACCTGTCCCAGGTATTGGTCTAATAAATCTTCTCTGACCTACTTCAGACAAATTTACATTCTTTCTTAAATGAGGAGACCAGTAATGTACACAGTACTCCAGATGTGGTCTTAGCATTGCTTTGTATAGCTGAGGCAAGAACACCCTCCTTGCATATTCAACTTCCCTCACAATAAATAACACTCTGTAAGTTTTCCTAAGTACTTACTGTATCTACATGCTAATCTTTTGTGACTCATGCCATAGGACACCCAGATCCATCTGCACCTCAAAACTATACCGTCTTTAGCATATAGATTGCATGCTCCTTTTTGTATTCTTCGCACCAAAATGGTCAGTTTACATTTTCCAACATTAGTACAGTACTCTGTGTTGCCACATCTTTGTCTTCTCACTTAATCTGTATGTCTTCTTGTAGCCTCTTCTCAATTTACTCTCCTGCCCATCATATTGTCAACAGCAAATTTAGTAGCATATCTATCGTCAGTCCCTGTATTCAAGAAGGCCAGCTCCCTTTCATTGACTGCATGCGCCATGTCCTCAAGGAATTCCACTGGCTTATTTCCCTGTCACAAAATAGTGCTGATATACATACATGATCTGGAGGAAGTTAAAGATGGTCTGATTAGCAAGTTTGCAGATGACACTAAGATTGGTGGAGTAGCAGATAGTGAAGGGGACTGTCGGAGAATGCTGCAGAATATAGACAGATTAGAGAGTTGAATGGAGAAATGGCAGATGGAGTTCAGTCCAGGCAAATGCGAGGTGATGCATTTTGGAAGATCCAATTCGAGAGCGAACCAAGTGGTAGATGGAAAAGCCCTGGGGAAAATTGATACACAGAGAGATCTGGGTGTTCAGGTCCATTGTATCCTGAAGTTGGCAACGCAGGTGGATAGAACGGTCAAGAAGGCATACAGCATGCTTTCATTCATCGGACGGGGTATTGAGTACAAGAGTTGGCAGGTCATGGTACAGTTGTATAGGACTTTAGTTCAACCACATTTGAGATACAGCGTTCAGTTCTGGCCGCCACATTACCAAAAGGAGAAGGTGCAGAGGAGGTTCACCAGGATGTTGCTTGGTATGGAAGGCGGTAGCTATGAAGAGATATTGAGTAGATTAGGATTATTTACATTAGAAAGACAGAGGTTGAGGGGGGACCAGATTGAGGTCTAGAAAATCATGAGAGGTATAGACAGGGTGGATAGCAAGAAGCTAACCCCCCCCCCCCCAACAGACTAGGGGTCTAAGTTTATGGGAGATATGCGTGGAAAGTTCTTTAGGCAGAGGGTGGTGGGTGCCAGGAAAGCGTTGCCAGTGGAGGTGGTAGAGGCGGGCATGATAGCGTCATTTAAGATGTATCTAGAGATACGTGAATGGGCAGGCAGCAGAGGGATACAGATCCTTGGAAAATAGGTGACGGGTTTACATAGAACATAGAACATTACAGCACAGTACAGGCCCTTCGGCCCCCGATGTTGTGCCGACCTGTCATACCGATCTCAAGCCCATCTAACCTACACTATTCCATGTACGTCCATATGCTTATCCAATGACGCCTTAAATGTACCTAAAGTTTTCGAATCTACTACCGTTGCAGGCAAAGCGTTCCATTCCCTTACTACTCTCTGAGTAAAGAAACTACCTCTGACATCTGTCCTATATCTTTCACCCCTCAATTTAAAGCTATGCCCCCTCGTGCTCGCCATCACCATCCTAGGAAAAAGGCTCTCCCTATCCACCCTGTCTAACCCTCTGAATATTTTATATGTTTCAATTAAGTCACCTCTCAACCTTCTCTCTAATGAAAACAGCCTCAAGTTCCTCAGCCTTTCCTCATAAGACCTTCCCTGCATACCAGGCAACATCCTAGTAAATCTCCTCTGTACCCTTTCCAAAGCTTCCACATCCTTATAATGCGGTGACCAGAACTTTTAGATAGAGGGTTTGGATTGGCGCAAGCTTGGAGGGCCAAAGAGCCTGTTCCTGTGCTGTAATTTTCTTTGTTCTGTGGCTCAGTCTAACTACCTTGAAATTTAAGTATCCAGCTATAGCATCTTAAAAATATCTTCTGCCATGTTTCCTTGACGCATTGAGTTTTCTGGCCTGTAATTTCCTGTTTTCTGTCTACTTATTTTTTGAATAAAGGAGTTAGGTTCACTTTTTTGCTGAATCTAGGGAATTTTGGAACATTCAAGCTGACTTGCTCGCTCACCACTTCTTTCACAATTCTAGGGTACAGTACTTCAGGTGTTGAGAACTTGTTGGTCTCAGCTCTGACATTTCCCTCAATATCACTTCCTCGGTGCTTATAATTTTCTTGAGGTTCTCCCTCCTTTGCACATCTTGATTTAAAGCTGTTTTTCAGATGTTCCCCTAATGGTATTTAGTGAAGACTGATGGAAAATATCTAGTTAATTTAGCTGTTCTCTTTATTTTTCATTATTACTGCCCCAGACTGACTTCCTATAAGAGCAGCACATACATTAGCTCTCATTTGTCACAACTCTTACCATCTGTTTTCTACTTACCTTTTCCAAAGTTCTAACTTGTCCTTTCTTAATTATTCAATTTTCTTCATTCTTTACTTTTTTTAACTGTACTGTCCAATCTTTTGATTTTCTATTGGTCTCTAAAATTATATATTTTCTCTAGAATTTAAAGATTTAGCTAACAATAGGACGTTGGGTTCTCTGTTTTGGAATGTTTCTTTCTTGTAGGAATATGTGTATTCTGAAATACCCTTTTTAAACATCTGCCACTGCAAGTCTCCTTAACTGTCTCTCAACCTAAGTTGCCAGCTCTGTCTAATTAGCTCTGCTTAACTAATTATTTATTTTGACATAGCAATAGTTTGAGACTAGAGAATCCGTCCAGAACCGACTTTGCTATCGTTACTGCAGATGAGGAATGAAAGATGTTTGGTTCAAATTGTAGAGGAAGCATCTCTAATTCCTAAATGTATGTATGAATCATCTAATTAGAAGGGCACCATGTGGACATCAAAACTCAGTTTGGAGCAGAAGGAGCTTCTTGCATCCACTTGAATCTACAGCTGGAAGTGCTGAAATTTTACAACTACCTTTGACACACACAACCTCCAAGCATTTTTGAATAGCCAGGCTAAAATTCAGAGTAGGAATGGAGAGTCCTGGACGGCTCAGTGGATGATAGCTTTGTCAGAAATGAAGGTCACTACCACCCTAATCAAGTTTATTTTCTCTTTAAAATAGGTATCTTGCTACTGTAAATCTGGCATAGACAGATGAAAGTTGACCAGTCCTGGTGAAAGTTCAGGAAGTAACAGAGCTTGCCAAGAAACAAGTTTGCCTCAGGGATCCTTCCCCATCTGTGCTGCCTCTTTAAACATCCAGAGTCTCTGGAGGCTCTAAACCAACTACTTGATTACTTTTTTTTTGAGAACAAAAATTTTTGTGGTTGAGTTGTAGAAGCTGTGGCCTATAGTAAAACCTTGCTACAATAAACTCTGGTATTTGAATAGCTTGTTCCCCCACCCTCCTACCCACCTCCCTGCATCAGTGGGTTCAGTTTTACAATTAAGACAGGACTTGAAGGTTTGGTCAAATTAATACGTGATTAAACTGATATTTTCCTGAGCCCCATATCTTAATAACGGTGTTGTTCAGTTGTTTCTCAATGAGGTGCTTTGCGAAGAGCTGTTATTGTTCTAATTTGGCAATTGTTGGCTCCAGCCTTTGATTCAATTATTGCAAGACAACCAGTTACTCTGAAAGGATCGTATTTTGACAGGGACTAGAATAAACTGTACATCAAAGGTTATGAAATGAAATATAACAGAGTATTTCAACTACTTTTAGGAAGGTGGACATATCTTCTGAAAATATATGAACTGAAAATTCAATGAAAAATATTCATTATTTAAATGTTATTTCATGACCTAATAGCAGCATGTAAATGTTCACATCAGTCAATATAAGTAGTTAGTATGTTGTTATAGATTGTAGAAATTTCTGCACTGAAATTACACAAGATTTAAAGATGCATCAGTTATCTATTACACTGTAAGCTCATTAGTCTAGAATGCGTGGAGCCAAGTTGCTTCAGAAATTTCTGGATTATACGATGATGTCAGAGTGCCTATCCATGTGTGAGAGGCAGAAGACAACCAAGGTCTATTTACTCAAAACACAAAGCAGTGATAAAACTTGCTTTACTGATCTAAATACTATATCTTGTTTGTGTTCCCAGACGATTTTATTAATATGATAAGATGTTGAGGATCTGCTCCAAAAAAATTTCCAGACAAGTGATTCTGAACAATATATTTCCAGACTGAAGTGTTTACAGTGTTAACACATTCATAAGTATAAATGTCAATGCTTTTTGTATTACAGTAGACAGAATAAAGAAATTTTGTATATGTATTGTGATTGAAAATTTGAATTGTAAATAGTTTAGCCTTTAATTGTCAGACTTACTTTTGGCACTTACAGGAAAGAATTATAGAACGCCTGAAGGAGCAACGTGAAAGAGATGATCGAGAAAGGCTCGAAGAGGTTGAATCATATAAAAAAGAAAATAAAGATCTTAAAGAGAAGATTAACAATTTACAAGCAGAGTTAGCAGAAAAAGAGGTTAGTCAGTAAACATACTGTTTGCATTTAAAATGTTATCAGAATAACCCTTTTACAGTCGCCTAGATTTTGTGACAGCAATAAAACTCAGTCTTCAGCATCTTTCTATGAAACTGACAACAACTTCTGGTGGCTAACATGCCCAATTAAAAGTGAAAAACCAGGAGTTGTTATTGTTTTCCCCATTCTATCTAAGAAGTGTTTAGATTAGATTTCCTACAGTGTGGAAACAGGCCCTTCAGCCCAACAAGTCCACACTGTCCCTTGAAGCATCCCACCCAGACCCATCCCCCTACAGCTCACACACCCCTGAAAACTACGGACGATTTAGCATGGCCAATCTACCTAATCTGCACATCTTTGGACTGTGGGAGGAAACCGGAGCACCCGGAGGAAACCCACGCAGACACAGGGAGAATGTGCAAACTCCACACAGACAGTGGCCCGAGGCGGGAATCGAACCTGGGTCCCTGGCGCTGTGAGGCTGCAGTGCTAACCACTGAGCGACCGTACCTGAAATTCCACTTTTACTGCTTTTAGTCTCAGTGTAAAAACGCTTGAAAAAGTTAATTTGCACAAAAATAGGGTAGAAAAACACAGCATGTCAGTCAGCATCCATGGAGAGAAACAGAATTATTTTTTCTGGTTAATGACCTTTCATCAGAGCCAATGCAAAACAGAAATGAGAGTTTCAGGTCACTGAAAGAAGAAGGCAGAATGAGGAGACAAGAAGGTCTTTGATACAAGATTTTGTACAGTAGCCAAAGAGAGTTGTCCTGAAAACAAAGGTGAGGTCTAAATGTGATAACGGGAACTGCAGATGCTGGAGAATCCAAGCTAACAAAGTGTGGAGCTGGATGAACACAGCAGGCCAAGCAGCATCCAGGAGATGCTGCTTAGCCTGCTGTGTTCATCCAGCTCCACACTTTGTTATCTTGAGGTCTAAATGTGGTGTAAGTTGGTAGATGAAAATCACGTTTTACTTTTCTGTTGGGGGGAGAAAAAGCCTTATTCATGGGGTGAGACTGGGTTTTTAGTAGCATGTTGTCCTAATTATTGCTTAACAACCACTTGGGCTTTGAGTAAATAATTTTACATTTTATATTTTTATATTTATAGAATTCCAAATTTCTTCATGACATCCTAAAACTAAATATATAGAATTCTGATAGCACTAAATGGTGACGGCATGAAAGATGTTTCCGGTGACTAGGGAGTCCAGAACCATGGTAACAATCTAAGGATACACAGCAGGCCATTTAGGACTGAGATGAGGAGAAATTAAAAAGGAATTAGTGTAGTTCTTAGAAAAAAAGAGATAATGGGTATGAGAGAAATTCCAAACAGGGTACTAAATTGGATGTTGAATGGCAGAGTACGCTGAAATGGCCATACAGCCTACTGCTCCTATTTTCTATGTTTCTAAAACTTCCATAGGTTTGTAAATTTTTTTTTAAATTTTGTTGTTTCCGCTTGTATTTCTCTGTGCCAAGTTTTATTCCATTTTTTTGTAAGATTATAAAAAGTACTTTTACTTCGTACCATGTTTATGAGAATTCTTCATTGAGATTAACTACGTAGTCTACTTGATGGTACCACTATGACTAGATGCCAGATTCCCTGGACTTGGCATCACAATGATCAACTGTGGTGAACTGCTGCCCTGTCTGCCTCAGTCACCATTAAAGTGATGCAAGGTATAATTGGCAGTGCTGTCGAGCATCTGTTAGTCACCAATCATCCTCAGTGACAGTACGTCTCTGGCAGGATAGCTCAGTTCCTGACCTCATTACGGTCTCAATCCAAATATGGACAGAAGACCTGAACAGATTGGAGAAAGTAAAGATAACTATGTTAACATCAAGGCAGCTTTTGACATAATGTGGCATCAAGTAGCAATACCAATGCTACAATCGAAGGGAATCAAGGGCAGATCTCTCCATTAGTTAGAGTCATACTTGGCACAAGGCAAGATGATTGAACTTGCTGGGTGTGTTTCATCTCTGCCACAGGACATCACTTCAGGAGTTTTACAGTGGTGGTGTTCCAATCCCAGCCATCTTGAGCCACTTCATCAATGTGTCCTCCCTCCATCATCAGATAAGAAGTAGGATTGTTCACTGATTTCAATGTTCACTACCATTCATGATTCCTCAGATACTGAATCAGTCCATATTTAAATCTCCAAGATTTGGACCATATTTAGGTTTGGGCTGATTAGTGCCAAATAACATGTGTGCTCCACTTGTGCCAGATATTGACCACCTCCAACAAGAGACAATCCAACTATCAAGTGTTGACAATCAGTGGCATTAGAATTGTAGAATTGCCCACCATCAAAATCTTAGGTGTCTATGATTTGAACAGAAGCTGAACTGGATTGTCCATGTAGGTACAGTAAATACTGTCATGCCCCAGGTTCAGATATCTGAAGTACTGTGAACATTTTTTAACTTACTGGTTTTGTTTAAGAAGGCCGGTGCAGCCAATAATGGCTGTGTGTGTAAATTAACTGCTGTCTTGAGGGGGACTGGCACCAATTTTTGTACCTGAAAATGTGAAGGGAACTTCAAGCAATAACCTTTAAAGGGGAAGAGACAAGTCAAACAGACTGAGCTGTGATCTCCTGGCAATGATAATGAGTGCTGATCCCCTGCTCAATAGCAGGCTACTCCTGCCAATTATGTCATAAATGGCAGATAGATTGTATATTTTTCCCTTTGAAGAATACACAAGGGCAGAGATTAATAAATCAGCTTCAGCTGTTCTGGAGAGTGCCAGTGGGACTGAGTGAGCTAAGGTAAACTTGCTGTAGTCTGAGTTTGAGTATTAGCATGCTTCGAAGGTCACAGCTGAAGAATTATACCCTAGCCACCTCTGTGTTGCAGGTAAAGGTATTCTCTCTGGTGAAAGCCAGACAAAAGGAAAAAAGATGATTTCTCCCTGAATGCTGGAATTCGATATTAGGTTGAAAAAAAATCAGAATGACAAAATCCCAGCCAACCTGTAAAACTAATAATCTTGAAATATACTACAACCTTCAAATAAGGATGTCAATGGTACCTGCAATGGTTGCAACACTTATGTGTATGTTTGTTGCATTACTAATTCTTGTATTTAGTAATCAATTAATGCACTTAACTCAAGGCTGATTAAGTTGTCTCCTTTTAAAACTTAAGTTCATTTTATTTTGAATGAATCTGGTTGTGACCAATCGACGAGGCAGGTAAATTTTAAAAAAAGGGGGGAGTCAGTTCACCCCGTATGACCTGTCTGGAAACTATAACAAATTGGGGAACCTTGATCTGGGCATACTAATAGTATAGCAGGTCAGAGGAAAGAATTCTGCAGTGAGCAGGTGACCAGCATCTGGAAGAGACATTTCTAGGAGTGCAATGGAGTACTGTCCACTTGCATGGATGAGTGCAGCTCCAACACCACTCTATCTACCCATAAGAAGACACTCACTTGGCATTCTATCTAGCACCTTCAACATTCACGCCCTCCTCCACCAACAAACAGTGCCAGCAATGTGCCATCTACAACATGGACTGCAACAACTTGGCAAGGTCCATTAGATAGCACCTACCAAACCTGCAACATTACTACCGAATATAGAAGTATAGCTGCCTTTATCTTCCCCTCCAAGCTGCATGTCACAACGTCCGACTTGGAACAATACAAAAACATCATGAGTGGTGACATCCAGGCCATGGAGCCTTGTGAATCTTTGTGGGAAGTTTTCATTGAGGTCAGCATCTCTTCATCACTGAATGCAAATGCATAACCTTATTGGTAGATCCATTGATCCACTCTCACTTTTAAGGAAAGTGTTCACATCTACATTGTGCTATATGCATTTCTGTATATGAACAATATTCTAGTGAGCCAAATATTGAAAACTTTGAATAATTTAGTTGCAATCTCGTTCAACTGATTGGGCTTCCCAAGATATAGTGGTTCATTGTTTTTAATTCACTCAATTGTAAATTACACTCAAAGGCATAGAAACTCAGAATCACAACCACAACACTAGAACCTTCTCTTGCATATTACTCCTTCAACTGTAGTTTTACTACAGGGAATACTAACCTCACCTTAAAGAGTTAGGCCAAATTTTTTTTATTATTATAGATTTAAAGAAAATGGATTTAAATATCTAGCAAGAATTGAATGCAGTCAAAGAATGCACTTGAAAATTATTTTTAGAATGTCGTTTCCTGAAAGTAAATATAATTATTTCTTTTAGTCTAGTTTGATTGACTTGAAGGAACATGCATCTTCATTGGCTTCAACGGGCTTAAAGAAAGATTCCAAATTAAAATCTTTAGAAATAGCCATAGAGCAAAAAAAAGAAGAATGTAGTAAGTTGGAAGCACAATTGAAGAAGGTAAGTGTAACGTTGAGCACAAACTAAGTTTCTTGGTTAGTAGTTGAATGGCTTGGTGGTAATCTTGAATTGCTTAAGGATTCCTGCCAAAAAAAATTAAGACTTAGGCATTGAATTAGTATGGGTCACACATCTTAAAGACCTTGCATTTCTTTTACCCCAATTGTAACACATTAACCAAATATTTAGATTGCCCTTGCTTTTAAGGTAGCAGTAACAGTCTGTATATTGGCTTGTACCTTTTTTTGACTGATTTGAAGTGAAATATGTACTTTATTTTCTAAAGTATCTCTCTTTCACTCTGGCTTCCTTGTAAGTTTCTCATGGCTCTGTTCAGATGAACTCTTCCTTGGGTTTCTTGTGTTTCTTTTTCTGGTGGGGAGGGGGCTTTTCACCTGATTTCTTGTATATAATTCAAGAGATTTGAGTTGTTTGTCCTTGTATGATTAGTAATACATGATATTGTTACATATTTTGCTTTTGGCTATATGTATTAAGAATGTCTAAACTTTTTGCAATCAAAAAGTAGTTTTGACAGTTGATGTGTAGCAACCTAACCTTGAGTTTTGCAGACAAAGACTCCAGTTTTCTTGTGACCATTACATGCTGCATGTGCACGTCCTGCATTAGTGATGATTCAAAAAATAGGATTCCTGAAATTCATTTGGGGGTGAACCTTTTATCTTGCAGATTATTTTTCAGGGAAAATAATTTGTTGAATACGATTGCAATTTTTTTGTAACTTGGGAGTAAACTTAATGAATGTGGTTTTATTGCAAGGTTTCAATTATACTTTTGGAAATTATCCAATAATTTTCAAATAAAAGAAGGATTACTACAGACATTGATGAATATTTCAAGTAGCTCAAACTGAAAGGAATCCTTGAAATTAAGAAGTTTGGGAAAAAACCTCAGATTTTTCTCCAATTGACACATTAATTGCATCATTGTCTTGCAGTGTGCTTAAAAATAATGTATCTGATGTTTTCAATGTGGATACCACAATTGTATTAGATAATCTAAGATGCACATCAGACTAACAGTTGTTATAGTAATTGGAATCTCAAAGATGCAACTCACAATTAGTCTGATGATTCATGTTCCAGAAAACAACTGATAATAGCATTATTTACAATCATGATAGTTTATTATATACTTTTCTGAACCCCGTTGATCTAATCTGATTCATCAATGTATTCTTTTTTTTAATATGGAATGCTACTTTATCACATAAAGCACCTGATTTGTGACGTTGAAGTCTGGTCATTAACTGATACTCAGATGCTTTAAATAACTTTAATTCTTGTTTTTGTAACGTCATAATATATAGATGTATTCTGTACACTACTAAAAATTTGCTTGTTGTAAATGCCGTGAGCAGAAGTTCATTCTCTGAAATCTCACTTGCTGAATTGCACATTCCTGTAATTTCTGTAGCAGGACATTAATTGAAGAGAGCACCATGCCCTCTCTCATTGCTCATTTGAAAGAGGAACTTTCAGACCTTATAATTATATTTTAAGTAAACATTATGAAAAGCCACAATACTCCACAATTTCTTGCTTGCTGGAATCTAAACTAACTATTATCAAAACAGGCAGAATACAAAGAGAGTTTGTAAAGCAACAACTGAAACATGTGAATTTTCACGTAAACATTTGACAAATGCTTATTACCCAGTGTAGACATGTGACAAAAACAAGTACTACTTTCAATCTGCTCTGGAAGAAACATTAGAAAGTTGAATGCCATTTACCTATAGTATATGAATCACTGCTTCTGATTTCAGGGAAGTGATATTTATCTGAAAAACGTAAAATAATGTGATGTTAAGCATTCCATTAGCCATGATTTTTGCTGGCTCCTTTTGTGATGTAACTTAGTTTATTTTGGCTGAAAGTCATACAGACAGAATCCAAATGTCTGCTGTGTGATGTTTTATTATTGTTGGTTTTCTGCTCAGTTATGAACATTTTTAAAGCAAATCCCTGTTCATTAGCCAATACATTCTATATATGTTAATTGGTCAAGTTCAATTGTGTTTCAATGAGAAAAAACTGCAACAATAATTAAAGCACACACATACATTAACCCAAATGAGAAACTTTAAATGACTTGTTGATAATTTGCTCACTGACAAAAACATTAGATTTCAGAAAATCCTCTTGCACCTATCAAAATGGTTTTTTGTATTAACTTGTAATTAAATGTCCCTTACTCACGTGATTTACTTTAAGAATTACACAGGGTCCTGCTTATTTTTAAAAATCTCTTCAATGGAGCTGTCATCACGTGGCAATCACTTTTTCCCCCCTATAGGTCACTTCTACCCCACCCTAAGGGGTAAAAAGAAGAATAAGTTAGAAAATGCCTGAACAATTTATGCAATCATTGATTATTATTATAGGTTTTCACTCTTTTTTAAATAAAAGGGAAATTTAAAGTTCTTCCTGCCTGGCATTCCACAATTGTGTTGCATTAATTTCAAAAGTTCTGCTGCCATCCAAGTTTTCAGAAAAAAATAATTTGGTTTTATTAATGCAGCAAAGCTTGAATGTTCTTGTGAATAATTTGTACTCTTGCAACACTTATCAGATTCTGAAAACTGTAACATTTGTTTCAAAAACAGCAAGCATTACAAATAAGTGATTAACATGAATGTACAGATTTTCCAGTTGTTGGAGGCTGAATCTCGTGTGTACTGCTGTTTATACTGTACACATTTGGTTATATTTAAAGCCCATAAATAGCTTTATACATAGTTAAAGCTATAAAACATTTGATAATGCAAGTTTTAATGATGTGTATGCCGTAACCAAAGTTTATTGCTTAAAATAATTACATTAATTTGCTGGAAAGTTAGTCAGTGTTTGAATCTTAGCCCACACGCCTATCCCTCAACGTTTCCATTCCCCAAATGCCCTCATCTCCTGCAGTACACTTTGGAGTCGCTGTAATGTCAAAGACCTCCTTATTGCCAGTCCTCTAAGTGTACCATAGTAATACCAATACTGCAATGACCTTTGTGAAAATGCATCCTACAGTTGAATTCACAGCAGTTTATTTTCTTTAAAACTCTTTCTTGGTGCAATGTCATTGAAACCAGCTGAACACTTGTAAAATTAAGAGAAAAAGCAACTTTGAATCAGACAGTGAAGTAATAGCAGTGCCAACATAAATCACAGTCCTGTATGTGTGTTGACAGTGCTTACATTGAGCAACTATCTGTTTCTGAATCCCCACAGTGGTGTCAATGGCATTACAAACATATAGTCAACATTCACACTGATTTGTAGCTGGAAACAGTATTACAATAATGTGTGAACTCTTATAATTCTTTATGCTAAAAATAATAATCAAATGAATTTCGTTAAAACTTAATATTAAGTCT
Organism: Stegostoma tigrinum; assembly: GCF_030684315.1. Taxonomy (NCBI): domain Eukaryota; kingdom Metazoa; phylum Chordata; class Chondrichthyes; order Orectolobiformes; family Stegostomatidae; genus Stegostoma; species Stegostoma tigrinum. The sequence goes on along the minus strand of NC_081364.1, from coordinate 31,909,227 downwards.
TGCCCATTGTCTGAAAGTCCTATAACCTATATTCTTTCAATGTTAGAAATACAAAAATACTCAACAGAAAAAAGCACTAAATTGTTTTAACCTATGCGATTAATTAAAATTTTCATATTCAATATATCGCCCTACTTGTTACGATTCTGGCACTACCTGGACCACGTGAACTGAACCCCAGGGTTCTGAAGGATTAGCTGAGAAGTTTCTGTATGCATTGATAGTGATCTATTAAGAGGAGACCTAGAGGACTGAAAAATGGCTGATGTAACACCCCTGCTTAAGAAGGAAGCCTGACCTTGGCCTTTGATAATATTTTAGAGCCTGTTATTGAGGATGAGATTGCTGAGTACTTGGAAGTGCACAGTAAAATAGGGGAGGCTACACCTGACTAATCTGTCAGAATTCTTTTGAGGAGGCAATGAACAAGGTCATGATCGATTTGGATTTCCAGAAGGCCTTTGACACAGTTCCGTACACCTTGCTGCACGAGAAAGAGCCCACAGTGTTAGGGATGAGGTACTGGCATCAATAGATGATTGCCTGACTGGCAGAAAGCAGAGAGGTGGGCTAAGGGGATCTTCTTCAAGATGGCAGCTGGTGACTGCTGGAGTTCCTCAGAGGTCAGTATGAGGTCAATAACTATTCACTCTATACCTTAAGACGCTGAGGGCATTGTTGCTATGTTTGCAGATGACTCCAAGATAGGTAGTTTTGAGGAAGCAGTGAGGCTGCAGAAGGACTTGGACAAGCTAGGAGATTGGGCAAACAAGTGGCAGGTGGAATACATTGTTGGAAAGGTGAGGTTATGCATTTTGGTGGGAAGAATAGAGGCACAGACTATCTCCTAAATGGGGAAGGGCTTCAGAAATCTGAAGAACAATGAGATTTGGGAGTCCTAGTTCAGGATTCTCTTAAGGTTAACATGCAGTTTCAGTTGTCAGTTAGGAAGGCAAATGCAATGCTAGTATTCATTTGTAGAGGGCTAACAGTGCAAGAACAGACATGTACTGCTGAGGCTATGTAAGGCTTTGGTCAGACTGTTTTTGGATAATTGTGAGCAGTTTTATGCTCTGTCGAAGATAAAATGTGCTTGCATTGGAAGGGGCCCAGAGAAGTTTTTCAAAAATGATTCTGGGGCTGAAGAGCTTGTCATATGAAGAGCAGTTAAGGACTCTGGCTCTGTTCTGGATGGAGTTTAGAATGATGAGAGGAAACCTGATTGAAATTTATAGAATACTGAGAGGCCTGAATAGTGTGGGCATGGAGAAGACGTTTCTCCATAGGAGAATCTAGGACCTGAGGGCAAAGCCTCAGTGAATGTATGGCCCTTTAGAATTAAGATGAGGCGGAATTTTTTAGCCAAAGGATGGTGAAACTATGGCAGTCTTTGCTGCAGAAGGCTGTGGAAGCCGAATCATGAGTGTATTTAAGGCAGTGGTAGATGGGTTCTTGATTAGTGAGGAGATCGAGATATGGCGCGAAGGCAAGAGAATGGAATTGGGAAATAGCAGCCATGATTGAATGGTGGAGCAGACCAGGTGGGTCAAATGGCCTATTTTTGCTCGTATATCTTATGGTCATGGTCTTATAGTAATTTCCTTTACTAGCTAAGGCTACCACTGAATTTTCTGCAAGTTAACTTCCACTGCAACAGGAAATTGTTATGTTTATGAAAAACCATGTTGTTTTGTAATGTACAATTTGTTCTGAAACTCCTTTTATGGTATAGATCTACTCTCTTATGGAGTTGACCGTCAAAAAAGAAGCAGACTTTCTATTGCAGGAGCTGTCCTTTTGATTTTGGGATAACTTCAAAATGTAGAATTAATTGTTATAATTGAATGTGTTCAAATTTGTAACAAAAGCAAACTAGCATTTTAAAGGATGAAACTTGTCAATGGTGAATTCACAAGTTAAGCAGGTCAAAGACAGCCAATATTTATTGTTGTTCTGCCAAACTTGCACTTCCTTTGAAGTCCACTAAAGTATGTTTGCATTAAGAAGAATATATTTTAAATTTAATAATCTGATTTAATCAAGCTTATCTTCAAAACCTACTTTGAAGCCTTCTGATTAATTATAATTTTAATAAACCAACAGTGTTGGCAGTGATTCATCATTTGAGTTGAATACAAAGCTATATCGTCAGTGATGGGAAGGTTGCTTTATTTCACAGAATATGTACCTCGGACGAGAAAGAAAAGGAAAGTGACACTAACCTAAAAATTTTTACTCTAGCCACTCTTTTTTTTTTTAATGAGCCAGAAACAATATTTGTGTTTCCTTAATGCATCTCACTTTCACTGTGGAATGTTTGGAAACTTAAATCTCTACTTCTAAGAGACGTTTTCTATGTCAATTCATTTGATTTGTTGAGCTAATGCTGTTTTCCTGAATCTTTCCTTCTTCCTGCCTGTGCTTCATTCCTTCCCAACTTTGCAATGTAGCAAGCTGAGCAGTTGTTCAATCAGATGTACATACCAGTAAGTGGTTCTAAAATGCCCTCTGTAATATATGAAAGCATGAGGATCCATTGACCTAATGTTGTGCTTATATCTCAGTGCGGCTCTGCAAACATTTCAAACGATCACAATTTTCAGTCATGCTGGAACAAGTAAGCTATGTAGACTTCAAGGCCTTGGTTGCTTATGCTTAAGTGGTAAATAATTCGAAACTGGCATAATGAGACCATGACATTGATTCTTGCGGTGATCCCTTTAAGTCTACAAAGCCTTGGCAGACTCTCAGTTTATGCACAGACCAAATTTAGTTGTACTTTGGCATACTCTAATGTTTTATCTTTTTAAGATATGATTGAGAAATTGGCAACACTGGCAAGTTTTATAGTAAAGGATTATGCTCAGAATTCTTGTTCATGCAATCCTTGATTTCTATGCAAAAACATAATGTGGAACACAGATACTGTTTGTTCTGTGCCTAGACTGTTGTCAGACAGGACTTCATTGCAGAATTGGGAGCACTTAGAGGGTTAACTTCTTATAATTAAATTAGTTCAAGTTTGCATGTTTCAATTATTTTATTTTTTAATCACTTAAATTCCTGTTTTTTGCATTGCAGTGATTTATTTTCACAAGATTGTTCAGGATACTGATTTTTTTTTCTAGCTAATTTTGTTCATCAGCTTTAAAGATTTGTATTTATGTTTCTTGCTATTTTTGTGAACTTCATGTGCAAATTTGTGAATCCTACACAAATACCACTTGTAAATCTTGTAAATTCAAATTTTGATTCTTGTATGTCTGGACATATGCTTATAACAATACAACAGCTTTTGAGATTAGTCTATAATTGAAGAATTAGCTTAAGTCAATCAAATCTTAAACTGATTCTGTGTAATGCTGGCATCTGAATGAACTATTATATGTTAACTAAGCTCTCTTGAGAGTCAGATCGTGGAATTAATACTGTTAACAGTAACTTGTTTCATTGTGTTCATTACCTTTTAGAAAGTTGGCCAATCTGCTTTTCTTCATCCTGCCATTCTAATATAAATAAATGACAATAAATGAAGAACACTTCAGTGCTGAACCCAGGCATTAAGCTATTTTATTGCTGTCATGTCTGTAGCACCACAAAAGCTACTTCACATTGTTGCTTCTAGATTTATTTCTGCTGTATTTAAATTGGTAATGAATGAATTTGTCATCTTTTCTCTCTCAATTAGTTCCTACATACCTCGTAAATAAGGAGTAATAAACCATTGATTTTGATAGCATATGTTTAGACAACTCTGAGTGATAATATGCAACAGAAAGTTGCTTAGTTTGGCAGTACAATTTACAACCGAACCAAGTTTACCGAAAAAGTGCATGTAATTAGTAACAGATTATCCTTTAGAAATATTTTAAACAAAGCCCAGCAGTTTCTATCCATCACATAAAAATATTTTAAATAAATAAAAATATCTTCTTAAATGATGCAATTCTTTTTGGTCATCTTAGCATCTAATACAATTTATTAATGCAAAACATCACAAAGAATATTTGCATCCTCAGAAGAATAATGCTGTACTTCTATCATTCTGTATGTTGCAGTTTGTTTAGGTCATTTGTCATTCTTGTTTGGCTTGTTTTGTCTTATGTGCTTGGTTTTATTTTCAAGATTCCAATTAGGAATTATGAGGAACATAGGGTAGGCCACACGTTGCAGTGCTTTTTTCCCATTATTTTGTGTGTGCTTGTTTGAATTCTAAAATGTCAAACAACTGCAAAGTTACCTGTGCTGCTATTCATTGTATTCCAGTCCCATCCAAGATAATATATTTGAATTATTCCATTCGTAAAACTGTTCTCTACTTTAAAGCATGTGATTTAAGCTTGTTATGAAATTCATGGAGTTGTTTGTGTGTGTTTTCATTGTAATGAAGTGCTGTGTTATAGTATCATTCTAGAAATTTAATTTAAAATAACTTTTACGGTGTCACTTTCACCTTCTTTACTTTGCATGCAAAGGTTCATGATGCTGAAGAGGATGCTCATTTGAACCCAGAGTTGGGTGAGAAAATGAGGCAACTTGAGAAGGATGTGGCATACTTCAAAGAGGAGTTTGGTAAATCCCAAGCTGAAGTTGACAGACTTTTGGAGATCTTGAAAGAAGTAGAGACTGAGAAAAGTGAGAGAGATAAGAAAATAGCAGAGCTTGAGAGGTAAGCATCAATATTTTAATTAACATCATCATGCCAGTTAAGCAACCAGATACTGGGACAAGATCTGGGAAGTTGATTTTCTAATAGTAAATGGAAAGATTACAAAACAGAAACATTAGGAAAATTAAACAAAAAGCTGTTGCTTTGCACTATAACTAAACCATGATTATTGGCTTGCCATTCTCGATTAGATTAGATTACCTACAGTGTGGAAACAGGCCCTTCAGCCCAACAAGTCCACACCGCCCAGACCCATCCCCCTATAACCCACACATCCCTGAACACTACCGGCAATTTAGCATGGCCGATCCACCTAGCCTGCACATCTTTGGACTGTGGGAGGAAGCCAGAGTACCCGGAGGAAACCTACGCAGACAAGGGGAGAATGTGAAAACTCCAGAATCGAACCCGGGTCCCTGGCGCTGTGAGGCTGTAGTGCTAAGAACTGCTAATCAGTTTGTGTAAGAGCTTGTTCTAGAAGTTAAGTAAAGCATTTAGGACCTTTCAAATGTCGGTTAAATTTACTGATTTGTCCCTTGCTCTGAAATGTTTGTTTTCTTGCATAATTATTGATACCAATCGCATGCCTTCCTACCTCCCCCACTCATCTTATAGAATAGAGACTGTTTGTCACCTGCTGTCAAAACAGCTCTTATTGCCTATCATAACTTTTTCTGCTTCACACACACACACACACACACACACACACACACACACACACACACACACACACACACACACACACATTTTACATATGTACATGGACACTCACTTGTTCTCTCTCTCTTGTGCAGGCTTTCTCTTCCCCCTTCTGGGGTGGCACTTTGTAAGATATCACTTCACTATGTCAATGCCGTGCCAGTCAGCACAAAATTATTTATGTATCGTATACAAATATCTTTTTCTGAAACAAGTTATCTTGTATAATATTGAGTGTTCCTTGGAAAAACTCTTCCTACTTTTTATGTTGGTAGTCATTTGCATGCATGGACTACCTCTAACGTAGGAAAGCAAGGCAACTAATAGGAATCTCATCAGATAAAAAGTGACAGTAAACCAAAACATGGAGCTAAGTGGAGGGGTGCTTTAAAGCTTGGTCAAAGAAGGCGATTTAAAAAATGAAGCATACAAGTGACAGACACAGAAGGTTGGGAAAGAAAAGTGGAGTGGGGAAGGTGTCTGACTTACAGATAGGAAAGAATAAGAGATCAGAGTTAGCTGATTGTAGGGTTTCATAGTTGCAAACTTAGTGTTATGAATGGGGCAGAGCCAGGAAGACATTTAAGCATGAAGATATTTTAAAGTTGAGGCATGAGTGTACCAGGACCCAATTAGGTCAGCATGCCTGGAATGCGAAGGATGGTGTAGTGGATGGTCTGGTTTGAGATCAAATACAAGTAACTAGGTTTTGTACAAACTTTGGCTTTTGGAGGGTGTAAGATAAGCAACTGAACAAGAAAGCATTGTAATAGTCAACTCTGGAAGTAACAAACATTCTCACTCAGTGAGAGTGACGTTGTCAGAGAGGGGAATGGAATCAATAGCTGAGGGAAAGCGTTTGTGGCTGGGACCAATGGCAAATAAGATCTTGGCCCGAAGCTTTGGAATTCCACCCACACTTTCAAAGATACTGTAAATCATCACCTCTGTTTCCTTTATGACTTTCTTCAAAGTAAAACCCTTTGATCAAACTTTTAGCTGCTATCCTAGTACCTCCTCATTCGCCTTGGTTTACCCTAGGACTGAGTGTGTTAAAATCTTGGGTAACAAGGTCCGAATCTTTATTTGATACAAGTCTAATTTAGTTTAAGTTGGCATGAAAGTGAAATTTACGGTTTTTAAGTTGTGTCCTTGCTAGCCTTATCAGGGTTTGTTCAAGTTGTCCAGTGAAAGAGCAGCTTAATGAAGAATCAGCTGAAATTAGCTCCTCAGTGACTCAGACCCTTTTTTGTAGGGGCATATATAAGTGGCAGTTTAGTGTGACTCAGCTTTTGATTGTGACTGATAATAGAATGCTGGACTTGCGTACCCCAAAGATATAAGCAGCGGAATGAAAAGAGATCATAGAGTCATTGAATCCCTACAGCATGGAAACAGGTCCCTTGGCCCAAGAAGCCCACACTGACCCACAGAACATCCCTCCCAGACCCATATTACTATAATCTACATGTCCCTGATGTTATGGGCAATTCAGCTTGGCCAAACCACCTAGCCTGCACATCTTTGGACTGTGGACTGTGAGAGGAAACAGGAGCACCCAGAGGAAACCCACGCAGACACAGGGAGAATGTGCAAACTCCACGCAGACAGTCGCCCAAGGCTGGAATTGAACCCACATTCCTGGCGCTGTGAAGCAGCAGTGCTAACCATTGAGCTACCATGCCTAAACACAGCAGCTGAGTGACCGTTTTTTAGTCCTTAATGTAAAAGTAAGGTTTTCAGTATGTGTTTAGGTTTGTTCTCTTCTTTCTTAAAGATAACTCATCATGTATAAGATTATTAGACAATAAGACATAGGAGTGGAAGTAAGGCCATTCGGCCCATCAAGTCCACTCCGCCATTTAAATCATGGCTGATGGGCATTTCAACACCACTTCCCTGCACTCTCCCCGTAGCCCTTGATTCCTTTTGAGATCAAGAATTTGTCAATCTCTGCCTTGAAGGCATCCAACATCCCGGCCTCCACTGTACTCTGCGGCAATGAATTCCACAAGCCCACCACTCTCTGGCTGAAGAAGTGTCATCTCATTTCAGTTTTAAATTTACCCCCTCTAATTTTAAGGCTGTGCCCACGGGTCCTAGTTTCCCCACCTAACAGAAACAACTTCCTAGCATCCGCCCCTTCTAAACCATACATTATCTTGTAAGTTTCTATTCAATCTCCCCTCAACCTTTAAAACTCTAATGAGTACAATCCCAGGATCCTTAGCCGTTCATCATACGCTAAACCTACCATTCCAGGGATCATCTGTGTGAATCTCCGCTGGACACACTCCAGGGATAGTATGTCCTTCCTGAGGTGCGGGGCCCAAAATTGGACACAGTATTCTCAATGGGGCCTAACTAGAGCCTTATAAAGCCTCAGAAGCACATCGCTGCTTTTATATTCCAACCCTCTTGAGATAAATGACAACATTACATTCGCTTTCTTAATAACAGACTCTACCTGCAAGTTAACCTTTAGAGAATTTTGGACCAACACTCCCAGATCCCTTTGCACTTCTGATTTGCGAATTTTCTCACCGTTTAGAAAATAGTCCATGCCTGTATTCTTTTTTCCAAAGTGCGAAACCTCACATTTACTCACATTGAATTTCATCAGCCATTTCCTGGACCACTCTCCTAAACTGTCTAAATCTTTCTGCAGCTTCCCCACCTCCTCAGTACTGCCTGCCTGTCCCCCTATCTTCGTATCATCGGCAAACTTCGCCAGAATGCCCCCAGTCCCTTCATCCAGATCATTAATATATAAGGTGAACAGCTGTGGCCCCAACACTGATCCCTGCGGGACACGACTTGTCACCGGTTGCCATTCTGAGAAAGAGCCTTTTATTCCAACTCTCTGCCTTCTGTCAGACAGCCAATCCTCAATCCAAGCCAGTAGCTCACCTCGAACACCATGGGCCCTCACCTTGCTCAGCAGCCTCCCATTGCGCACTGTATCAAAGGCCTTTCGGAAGTCTAGATAGATAACATCTACTGGGTTTCCCTGGTCTAACATACTTGTTACCTTTTCAAAGCATTCTAACAGGTTTGTCAGGCATGACCTTCCCTTACTGAAATATACAAATATACATGCAAATTTTGAGAAGATTTGTAGCTCCGGTTGAGGTTCTGGATTTGAGTTTGCACGCTGAGCTGGAAGGTTAGTTTTCAGACGTTTCGTCACCATTCTAGGTAACATCATCAGTGAGCCTCCGACGAAGCGCTGGTGTTATGTCCCGCTTTCTATTTATCTGGTTAGGTTTCCTTGGGTTGGTGATGTCATTTCCTGTGTTGGTGAAGTCATGTCCTGTTCTTTTTCTCATAGGGTGGTAGATGGGCTCCAAATCAATATGTTTGTTGATGGAGTTCCGGTTGGAATGCCATGCTTCTAGGAATTCTCGTGTATGTCTCTGTTTGGCTTGTCCTAGGATGGATGTGTTGTCCCAGTCAAGGTGGTGTCCTTCCTCATCTGTATGTAAGGATACTAGTGATAGTGGGTCATGTGTTTTTGTGGCTAGTTGATGTTCATGTATCCTGGTGGCTAGCCAAGGAAACCTAAACAGATAAATAGAAAGCGGGACATAACACCAGCGCTTCACCCGAGGCTCACTGATGATGTTACCTAGAATGGTGACGAAACGTCTGAAAACAAACCTTCCAGCTCAGCGAGCAAACTTACATCCAGAACCTCAACCTGAGCTACAAATCTTCTCAAAACTCATTAGTAAAGCCTAAAGAGCAAGGGATTCTTAAAGTGCGCAAACCCGAGAAAAGCTATAGAAATAAATTAAAGAAAATACAAAAGTGATGGTAGGACAAATGATATATTTCTGCTGCAGCTTGCGGGAGCTGCTGGACACCAAAGTGATTCAGAACAAAAACATATGAGTTGAGGAACTGGATTCTGAGATACAGACATTGTGACACATCAGGGGGATGGCAAAATTGTCTGGACATTTTGTTTCAGCAGGTTGCCATATCACTGAGATACGATAATTCACATTTGGTGTCTGAGTGATCGAAGGATCTGACTGCAAGTGAGGCATATACGGGGATCCATATGGTACCTTTCAAAGATCCTCAACCCCGAGATTTGTGCAAGCTGTGTGTTTGAGAGCAGGGACTGCAGATTGGATGAGTGAATTGACCACAGCACTATGGGACAGGTTGCTGTTAGCAAAAGTAGGGCAAGTAGTAGGAAGTGGCAGGGTACGGTATAATTATAGGGAGAGATACTGCTGTCTGCCCTGGAGAGGAGATTGGTAGGCTGAAAAGCAGGATAGAGTAGAGGGTAGTAACAGGGTAGAGAAGTTGTAGAATGCATAAATGTGAATCTAAGGAGAAAAATGTTAAAAAGTCAAAACAGATGACTCTACTTAAATATATGTAAAATTCAGAACAAAATAAGTGAATTACTCTCGCAGAAGGTTTTTGGGTATGATGTTATAGCCATTACCGAGACTGGTTACAAAGAGTTCAAATCTGGGAACTAAACATTCAGAGGTATGTGGCTTTTTAAAAGAGTAGGCAGGAAGTAAAGTGGCTTAGGTGTAGCTTTGTTTGTACAGCATCAAATAAATACAATGGCACAAGATGATCATGTATCAGAAGATGTATAATCTATTTGGGTGAAAGAAAGAAATTACAAGCATAAATGACTCTTTCTTACAGAAGTAGTCTAGAGGTCCACTAACAGTAGCTATACTGTAGGATACTGAACAAATCAGGCTATAACTAGGGCATGTATGTTAATGAGGGTTGACTGTAATCTTCATGTAGGTTGGGAAATTCCAAGAGCAAAGGTAGCTACAAGGAAGAATCCGTAGAGTATTTGTGATAGTTTCCTGGCATGGTGTGACATGGATCCAACCAGGTATCAGGTTATTTTGGGCCTGGTAATGTGGGACGAGACAGGTTGAATAAATGATATTGGAGTAAACGAAACCAAAGGAAACAGTGACTACAACATGGTGGAATTCAGCATTCAAATTGACGGTAATAAACTAAGGTTGTTTTTCCTGATTTATGTAAAAGATTTGGAGATGGCTGTTGAGGCCAAATTTGCTTATTTTGTAGATGATACTAAGTTGGGTAGAATACTGAATTGTGAGGATGATGCTGGGCGACTTCAGAGGACATTGAGAAGTTGGCTAAATGGGCAGACACTTTGCAAAGAAATTTCAAAGCAGAGAAATGTGAGGTAATGCATTTTGATGGAAGAAAAATGGGCAGACAATACAGACTCAATGATGCAATTTTGAGGGGCGGACAGGAGCAGACAGATTTTCCGATTCACGTGCAAGGTTCTCTGAAAGTGAGTAGGCAGGTTGACAGGGTCAGAAATCACACAACATCAGCTTATAGTCCAACACGTTTATTTGAAAACACAAGCTTTCAGAACTTTGCTTCTTCTTCAGCTGTTAGTAAGAGAGGTAGTATCAGACACAGAATTTGCAAATAAAAGCAGCAAAGGGTCGCAACTCTGATGAAGATATATTAAAACCAACCTAGGAATTCGTGATTTACAAGTACATTAATCAAATTTTGAAAGGGTAAAGAAGGATATTTTGTTTCTACTAGTTGGTATATCAGTAACTAGGGGTCACAATTTCAAGATTGTAAGCAAGAGAGCCAGGAGTGAGATGAGAAAAAATTCCTTTACTCAAAAAGTTTTTCGGACTTGGACTGTGATGCCTGGGAGAGCGATGGAGGCGGATTTCATAGGAGGTTGCGAAAGAGAGATGGGCATATATTTGCAAGTGGTGAAGATAGAGCTGGAGATTAAGACTAGCTGGGTAGTTCTTTCGGGAGCTGGTACAGGCATGATGGGTTGAATGGCCATCTCCTGTACTGTAATATTTTATGATTTGATAACCAAAAAACTCAACAGTCAGGTGTTAGACTACACCGAGAATTATGTGAATAGGTTTAGTCCTCTTTTCTAAGAAGAAATAGACTGACAATAGAGGCAGTCCACAGAAAGTTCACTTGGATTGGAGGAATTTTCTTATGGTGAGTAGATAGGGTTTACGCGTTGGAGTTTGGAAGAATGAGAGATAACCTTATTGAAACATAAAAGATTTTTCAAGAGTTTGACAGGATAATTGTAGAGAGGTTGTTTGCGGTAGGCTGTGGGATCAGAGGGAATAATCTTCAAGTAAGGAGTCACCATTTATAGCTCCAAATTGAATGATGATTTTGTTTTTTTGACATATTTTGTACTTTACATGCAGAATATGGGATGCTGCTGCTTTCAATAAACATTGTAAAGCACAATTCTGTTGGAATATATTGTAAAATTACTGTTTCAAGTTCATCATTGTGGCACTGGTTTTATCACTGTTAATTGATATTACAAATCATGTGCTGTTCATGAATTTTGAGGGTCTATGAAATGTACACTGAAGCAGCAGAAATTCTTTTTGGATTTATTGCTGAATTAAATATTCAGTATGGGGATATTGGTATCGGAATATGAACAGTTTGACTCCATTTTCCTTTTGTTCATTTCTCACTTGTTACAAATGTGACTATAGATTGACAGTGTAAAATTGTTAATAGACCTACGTCCCAACTCAACACTTCTGAGATGCTACTTGATAATGATTAATCAATGACATTGACCTATTTCTTGAGTTGTAGCTAGCGTGCTTTTATTCATTCATGGGATATAGGCAAAGCTGGTATAACAGCATTTTTGACCTATCCCTAGGCACTGTTAAACGGTGATATTAATTAGATTAGATTAGATTCCCTACAGTGTAGAAACAGGCCATTCAGTCCGACAAGTCCACACTGCCCCTTGAAGTATCCCATCCAGACCCATCCCCTTATAACCCACACACCCCTGAACACTACGGGCAGTTTAGCATGGCCAATCCACCTAGCCTGCACATCTTTGGATTGTGGGAGGAAACCTGAGTACCCGGAGGAAACCCGCGCAGACACGGGGAGAATGTGAAAACTCCGCACAGACAGTCGCCTGAGGCTGGAATCGAACCCGGGTACCTGGCGCTGTGAGGCTGCAGTGCTAACAACTGCTAATCAGTTTGTGTAAGAGCTTGTTCTAGAAGTTAAGTAAAGCGTGTAGGACCTTTCAAATGTCAGTTAAATTTACTGATTTGTCCCTTGCTCTGAAATATTTGTTTTCTTGACCATCTTCAGCCTGTGGTGCAAGTATTTGTACAGTGTTATTAAGGAAGGAATTGGAGGATTCTCACCCACATGAAGGAACAGTGATTCTGGTTCCACATTGGGATGGTTTGCAACATGGAGTGGTACTTGGAGGTGGTGGTGTATTCACGGATTTGTTGCCCCTGCTATTCCAGGTGGAAGAGATTATGGGGTTTGAAGCTGCCATCAAATGATGTCTTGTTGAAGTTTACTGGCGCTGGAGCAAATTATATTTAAGGGGAGGATGGGGTGCAGATCCTGTGAGCTGTTTTGTCTTGGCTGGTGTTAAGCTTCTTGATTGTTGTTGGTACATGTTGACCACTGCTGTGCTGCTTGATCTATTTGGGGAGCACAGCTCTGAATTCATTCAATCGAAATGAATCTTTATTTGACAAAATGCCGGTGACTATCTTTTGTTCTAAAGTCTGACAATCTATTACTTGAAAAGAAGCAAACCTTATTTTCTCAAGTAGGATCAGTGAGTTTCATGCTGGGCATGAACAGGGATCGACAAACAGTCTCGCAGTCTCTGGGCTCCAGGCTCATGATTTTCAAGCTCAGGCTTTTTCTTTCTTCTTCTTGCAATGGTTGTTCCCAGATTCTCGCTCCAGTGTTGAGTTTGCCAGTATATTTATGCCTTAATTCTCAAGGAGATGTGGGACTCGGTACGTGCAAACAGCAATCCACCAAATCCGATCATTCCAGCAGACTCAATCATCTTATTATTCCAGTTGATCGGGTTATCTGCTGATGTTTATTTCATCAGACAAATATATTGTTACCTCATTTAATTATGTTATCTTCTGCTGTTGAGCCTGTAACATGTTATGTCCATGTTTGCTTAGATCCAATAGACTCCTCAGAGTTGACCACATTTACAATCATGTCGGCCTAGCTGCATCCAGCACTCATTCTCAAAAAAGACAGTGTTCATCTATCCCGTTATAGATGGTGGAAAGGCTTTGGCAAGTCGGGTGGTAAGTCTTTTGCTATCCACCACTGACACTGTTGTAGCATCCATTATTTATACAGCTGGCCCAGTTAAGGTTTTGGTCCGTTGTGACCTCCTAGAATGCAAGTTGCAGGGGATTTAATAATGACATTGATCATGATGGGAGATAGTTTGCACTGTTGGCAAAGGAGGCCGTTGTCCTGACAGATGTGTATCATAAATGTTGCTTACTTTTTATCAGCTTGAATGTAGCCTGGGGTATTGCTGCACATGGCCAAGAACTGTTTGATTATCTGAGGAGTTGAGTGGAACTGAACTATGTGCAACTATCAGATTTAGATGTGATATATTTGGATTTCAAAAGCTTTTGATAAAGTATTATCCTCCAGGTTTCATAACAAGAGCCCGTGGTGTTGGGCATAGTATGTTACCATGGATAGAGGATTGTCTCACGACAGACAAGAGTCCGGATAAAAGGAGCATTTCGGGATGCTAACAAGTAACTAGTAGAGTGCCACATACATGAATGCAGGGTCCGTAATTATTTATAATACATATCAATGTCTTGGATAAGAAAGATGCGAAAATTGGTGAGAAGGAAATAGGTAGGAAGGTAACTAATGAAGATAATGCAGAGGCTACAGAAGTACACAGTCAGGTTTGAGTGGTCAAATACATGTCAGATAGAATATAATGTGGGAAAATGTGAGGTAATGCACTTTGGCAAGAGGAATAGAGGAGCTGAAAATTCTTTAAATGGTTAAAGATTGCAGAAATCTGCAACATAGAGGGTTTAGGTGCATGAATCACGAAAAAATGCCATTTATGTTTTGGTAGTAAGGAAAACAAATTGACTGTTGGCCTTCATTTCAAAGAGAATGAAGTATAAAATTGAGGACTTCTTTTCCCAAACTATTCAAGCAATAATCAGAACCCACCTGGAATACTGTGAGCAGTTTTGATTCCCTTATGTAAAGAAAAATACACTGACCTTGGAGACAGTCCAGAGTAAGTGCCTAGTTTAATCCTGGTTTTGGAGGGATTTTCTTCTGAGGAGAGATTGAGAAGGTTGGGCGAGTATTAATTGGTATTCAGAAAAATAAGAGGAGACCTCATTGAAATATGTTAGATTCTTAGGGGCTTGACAGAGTAGATATGGAGAGGTTGTATGATACATCTCCTTGTGTGACAGCCTGGAATGAGAGGGCATAATCTCTGAATAAGGGGTTATCCATTTAAAATAGAGGTAAGAATTCTTCTTTGAACATTGTGAATCTGTTGATTTGGCTATCATAGAGGGCTGTGAAGGCTCGCTGTTTGAGTATATTAAAGGTGGAGGTGACAAGGTTTTTAATCAGTAGTGGAATGAAAGATATGGTTATAAAGGGTAAAAGTAGGAGTTATGGATTATCAGATCAGCCACAATCTCATTCGCAGAGCAAACTCAATGGGCAGAATGGCTGACTTCTGCTCCTGTATCTTATGGTCTTAGCAGAGAGCATTCCCACCACTTGAGTTCTGGTCAAAGTATTGATATTAATGAAACAACCACCTGAAGATGGTTGGGCTTGAGGAAATCTGAGGAGGATAACCTGGGCCTGTGATGACCTAACCACCCCCACCAATCACAACCATTTTTGTGCATATATGACAGCAGCCAGAGGAGCTTTTCTTCCTGATTTCTGTTGATTTTACAAGGGCTCTTTGATACCACAATTGGTCAACTGCAGTCCTGAGATCAAGGACAGCCACTCTCACTTGTTGAATTTAACTGTTTTGTCCATGCTTTGATCAAGGCAATAATGAGGTCTGGAGCCAAGTGAATTACTTTATGACGGAAATGCTAATTGACTTGTACAGCTTACAGGAAAATGCTGCCATTGAGACAGCAAGCCAGTTGGGAGCTACCTGTTCTTCATTTGAATTTCAACTTTAGTTTTAAAATGTGAAACTTTTATAATATTGAATCTGCAAGACTACGTCTTTATTTTTGAAAGTTTGTAGATTATAATTTTACACATCTTAAGACATTTTGTTAGTGTTGAAAAGCCATAAAATGTGTTCTCACTAAGGATGCAAATTATATTGATCTGAAAAATATCATTGTGACCGACTGATTGGGGTAATTCAAATCCCACCTGCTCCAGAGGTGTGTAATAACATCTCTAAACAGGTTGATTACTAAAAAAGTTTAATTTTAAAAAAAATTATTACTAAGAAGATGAAATCTCACAATTAAAATATAGTCACAGAGCATGTGATAGTTACAAATATATTTATTAATGTTAGCTATATTTGTAAGTGATGATGTCCTGGATACATTTCAGATATTTATTTGTGTGTGAAAAAGAGTGCATTTGAAGGAATGAATTAAACCATTAATATTTGACTTCCTGAAGGAATTTAGGCATACTAAGTGTTTAATGTGTTTTTAATATACTGAACAAGTGCTATATTCTATCACTAGGATAACATTCACAGCTAAACCAACAATCAATTTACCATTTGATTTACCATCATCCATCATCATAGGCTTTGCATGTAAATGCAACTGTCAAACATAACATTACAGAAACTAAAATTTGAGGCAGCAGATTTGGATTTATTTTTGAATACAGTTCGTCTGAGACACCAAAATATGCGGAGGTTTGTATGAATTGCTTTGCTACTATTATAAGGGTTCTTTGCATGATGATTCAAAACGGTTACTGTTTTGTTTAGTGTAGTATTGTATGAACTTGTTAACTATGTTAATGAGATCTGTTTTGCAATTTTAATCTCTTATTCAGTGGCAGAGCATGTGCTCAGCATCACCTCTGTCTCAGCAGATTAGGTGGGAAATGGTTTGCTCTGGGATTTCTTGGGATAGTGAGGGCTCTGCCACCACCATGTATTGCACATTAGATTAGATTAGATTAAATTCCCTACAGTATGGAAACAGGCCCTTCAGCCCAACAAGTCCACACTGCCCCTTGAAGCATCCCACCCAGACTCATTCCCCTATAACTCACATGACCCTGAACACTATAGGCGAATTAACATGGCCGATCCACCTAGCCTGCACATCTTTGGATTGTGGGAGGAAACCAGAACACCCAGAGGAAACCCACATAGACATGGAGAGAACGTGCAAACTCCACACAGACAGTCGCCGAGGCTGGAATTGAACCCAGATCCCTGGTGCTGTGAGGCTGCAGTGCTAACCACTGAGCCACTGTGCTGCCATACATTAATGGTATGCTGTGTTGTTTACGCATGTTCCATATAGACTTCAGTGTGGTTTACTCAAATTTGTATTTTCTAAACATGCAATATCTCTTTTTATTGGGCAGTAGGAATTATTTATGAGTTTATAACTTACTCTTATTGAAGCATCTAAGATCCTCGGGAGTCTTGACTGCATTGATGCTGAAAGGATATTGCTGTTGTGGGTGAGACTAGAACAGGGGAGCAGATTTAAAAATAAGGTGTCTCCTATTTAAGATGGAGATGAGTAATGTTTTCTCTCAGGCAGTCATGAACCTGTGGAATTCTCTTGTCCAGAGGGCATTGGTGGCAAAGCCCTTAAATATTTTTAAGACTGGAAGCAGACAAAGGAACAAAACAATTGAGATGGATGAGGGACTGCTGCAGCAAGTCCAGTTAAATAGATTCTTCAATAATTAAGGAACCAAAGCATTTTTTGTAGGGGGGTGTGGGGATTGGCACGTGGAATTGGAGCCACAATCAGATCAGCTGCAATCTTTTCATATGGCGGTCAGAATTGCGGAGTTCATGGCGTATTTCATATTTCTGATTCCACTGTTCATTTGTTACTTTACGACAATAAAATGAACAACTGCTTTTAGTATCAGGCTTTATGGGACCCTTCAGTTGGCAATTGCATTGTTTTAAGATCTTAAATCATAATTGACAAAGTTGGATACAGTAGAACTTCTAAAGGTCTAAATGTTGCCCCTTCTAAAAATGATTTTATCCTCATTATACCAATGATTGCTATTAACAAGCATGATCATAAACAAAAGCAAAGTATAATGATGATTATTATGTTGAAATCACAAATTTAGTGCTTTAGCTGAAATTTGCACTCCAACTACTCATATCTGAAAAACTCGGATCACTTGTCTTGAAACGGATTGGCCCTTTCTTTAAGGCACTAGTGTTTTGGCTATGAAAGAATCCAGTTTGACTCTTATATCCAGTCCTAAATAGTTTACTGATTCTTGACTGCAAGATGTACACATGAGATGAAGGTGTCTAATTCAGTTATTTGAGAATTCCAGCCTTGGATCAGTGATAATACTTTTATCACTGAGTCAGAGTTTTGTGAATTGGAAGTCCCACACTGGTACGATACTGAAGGAATGCTGAGGTGTTTGAGCAACTGTCTTTTGAATGAAACCAAAGACCTGCCCACTCTATCAAATGGACGAAAGAATTCATCAAACTACAACAGGGAAGCTTCCTGCCAGTGTTTTGGTCTATTTTTATCCCTCAAATTGCATTACAGAAACAGAAAATTCAGCCATTTTCACATTACTGTTTGTGGATTCCTGCAGTGTCTAAATTGGTTGCTCTGTTTACTGTTAACAAGATAACTATATTTCAAGAGTTCTTCCCTGGTTGTACAACATTCTGATGTACAGAAATCTACATAAATGGAAGTTCCTTTCACTGTGGAGTTTTACCTCAACATCTGTAGATCAGGAGAGGAAAAATTGGCGAACGTTGTTGGGGAAAAAAAAATGATTACCAAGTACTACTTAAAGGCGGATAAATTTCATGCTTAAATCGTAGTTTTTGAATTTATCAAGAGTTGCTAAATGTCAAATTTCTCTGATGCTATTGAGCCAACTTGGTCAAAAGATTGTTCTTATCAAGAGGTAATGGAGACTTTTAAAACCGTCTTCATATATACAGCTCCTGCTCCCAACCACTGCCACAATTTCTCACTGTAAAATACAAGCTGCAGTGGAATCACCAATCATTTTTAAGATCTATTGAAGATGTCAGCTTTTGGAAATAATTGACATTTTTTGTCTGAGAGAAATTAACACAGTCACATTACTACTTAAAAAAAAGGTTAAGGTTTAGTTATTTTTGTGATGGAGAAGGTAACGTCTTTGGCAGAGTGTAGGTTCCATGTGTATTTTGCTACCGTTATGGTACTAACTAGTTTCACATTGCCGTTGATGGACAAGAAGTGGTTTCTATCAGAGCCAAAGTGCCCAACCCACCAACTACCATCAGAACTTTTAAACATTACGCTATGTTGAAATAGCTACTGTTTTAATTAGCTCAGCAGTGATTTCCCTATGGGCACTAGAAACTGATGAATGGCAAAATTTTTGAAAGCTGTTTAAATTGGTTGGTGTGTTACACAGCTGTGATTCCTTTGCTCAAAAACCTTGATTTTGGATGTTTAATTGAGTCATTGCAAGAACAAGGACAATCAGAACTAACCAAAAGAGCAAGTATAATTTTAAATGCAAAACTAAATTAAACAAACAATTTACACAATTTTTGGAATGTGAATTCCAGTTTATATATTACTCTGGATTTCCGAAGTCAATAGTTGATCGAATGTAGAAGAGCATATATTCTGGTTCAAGTATCACAGTGTATGTTTAAAAAGAAAATTTCAAAATCTGGGAATGACCATAGCATTAAATTTCCTGCTGTCATTAATTCCAAGGATTTTCCCTGGGCTGAATTAACCTTCTAAACAGTTACATACAGTTAAGCTACTTAAGACATGCAATATTTTGATCAGGTATCTGCTAGTTAAGATTGTAGATTGAATTTAACCACTGAAAAATTGAATTTTAGTTGTTGTCATTAAAGATACAGTGACAAGGGTAACACCTCATTTCTAAATGTCCCTTCTAAGATTTAAAATGGCCAATTTAGACTTTCCCAGTCTTTTATGATGATTAGCTGTGAAATCTTGCTTTTAAAAATAGAAGGATAATCAGAAGAAACATAAAATAACTGAAATTATTTAGTTACATTTTTCGGACTACTGCAAAAGGCCTACCATGCATTTCTTCAACTGTTTAAATGTATGTTAATTTTAACCGTACATGATCTAATGCAGTACAATATCGCCATCAATAGTGTTTTGACTTCCAGGGGCATTTCGTATATTTGTGCCAAAGTTATTAAACTGTGAGGAAATTTTATGCTGCATCCTTTAGCCACAAAATTGTTACTTTATTTTACATCTAAATAAAGATTGTCCTTAACTGGTAGGTTCTCTTTCCTTGGCATAGCAGTGCATTTGTTCCTTGCTAATCAAACATTCCTAGAGATTTATTCTTAAATGTGTATTTTCTCATTCACACAGTAGTGAGCTTTCATGAAGTGTGGAAGTAATTAACATGTACCTGAGCAATAAGGATCACTAACTAAATACAGGAAAATATAGTGTACTGGAACTTAACTTTAAAATATTAACATTTTTTAGTGCAATTATGATTTGTCAAATTTCTCTATCATTACCTTTGCTTAATTTCTCCCTTTGTTCTTCTCTCTTTCACACACATTCTTCTTATCCTCTTGCAGTATCTCAGTCTTGATGCTGTTTCTATCTCTACTCCCACACCCCTCACCAGCGCACAGGCACACGCGCGTGCGCATACTGTTTGCTGCCCTTTGCTCTCCTGAGCTCTCGTAGCCTCCTACTTCGTTGCAATTTCATTCCCTTTTATTACTTTTTGGTATTGTTGGCTTCTCTGAAGAACTCTATAGACAGTTTTTCATAGTCCTTGTTGCTGTTCTTTTCTGCTATTTTTCTGTTCTGCTTGCTTCAAAATATACTTACGATTCAGTGGAATTATCCACGTGGGTTCTGGAAGTATGCAATTTGTGTAGCTCTATGCATATTGAAACTTTGAGTGACCTCAGCTAATGGTTTCTGGCACATGTTACATTTACAAATGTCCTGAGAGTTTTCATGGGTTTTGACACGACAATTTGCTGTTATAATGAAAAAGGCACATCACCCTCTGTGTGGAGTCTGGGATTTGTATGAGCAAGGAAAGTAACAGCACGCAACTTCAACTAATCAGATCAAAGCATCCTTTCTTGGGAATATGGAGTCTAGACCAAAAAATATAAATGATGTTTGTAAAATTATAAACTAAAATCAAACTAGAGTAGGTAGGAAAAATGTGACAGTTTTTTTTTAAATAAGCTGTTTTCATACAAGAATTCCCTTTTAGACTGGCAAGCAGCTGTGTTTTGCAGTAGAGAAGGCTAATTATTGATTCCTGGTGTGTAATGTTGGTTTTAGCGCATCTGGATAAGATGAGGAAGGTAAGATTTGAGATATAACAAGATAACTTGCATCATAGAGTACTTTTATCATACAGAGAAAGAGATTCCAAGACATTTCAACAAAGTCTACTCAATAATTGATATTGAGCTGAAGGTGTTATGGTGAGCTATGACTAAAAATCTGGTCTGTGCAAAATTTGTAAGTGTAGACAGGGACAGAGACATGAAAATGTTTGCAGCATTTAGGGCCTAGACGGCTGAAGACAGAGCTGCCAAATATGAAAGTATAAGTGGGGAATAGATAAAGAGTCAGAATTGAAGGAACACAAGTGTTCTTGGAAGGTTGCACAACAAGGAAAGATATTATAATCCTTGTAGAAACTGCTGAAGTTTTAGAGGTATGAACATCCAGTGAATTATGAAAAGTAAATGAAAGTATTTTAGGGTTTTGTTGTTTTAGAAGAAACCTAACATCAGCATAGACTAAATCTTCAACAACATAGGCAACTATAAACTACCTAAAAGGTACTCCTTGTAATTAAATCCAAGTCCCTCATGAGATTTCAGCAGATCTTTTCTTCCTACCATATCAGGGCGTCATCCAGTGTCCTTTACTTAAAAATAAAATCCTTGTACTCCGTCTTCTGAGCATAATTGAATGAACTTCCAGCTGCAAGGTCTACTTTCCTGTTCTCTCAACTATAGTTTTTCTGCTTCGTTCACACAATAGCAGTACCTTAATGGGCTTTACCTGACCCTATTGTCCCCATTGCAGCCAAGTCATTTGGGCTTATTGGCAATCAGAGATCAGTACAAATTCACAACACACACCCTCCCCCAGATTTTTACCTTACATCAAAATAAAGCATTTAAAGCATAAGTCTTATAAAGTCTGGTGGCCATCACAAAGGTTAAAGATAATGATGGGGGTGACCATAAAGGGATTTAAACTATGGCCATCAATGTCTGCAGTCACACACAATTTCATTTATGACTTTGATTCGGGAATGCTTAATGTTCTGGGCTGAAGTGAGGGTGTGAGAGTCTGCTTGGACAGATTTATTCAGATAATTGCAAGAAGCAAGACAAATATTTGGAAATGTAAACTTGTTCATAGAGGAAATGCAGTTTTTGAATAGATGCTATAAGTTAAAAGGCCATTGTTACATGTTTTGATGTTGGTTTTGATGGCAGGGAAAAATAGGGGTACAGTGTAAACCAATGTAGAAACATTTCTCTGCTGATTAACATGAAGGCCTGGAAGGGAAGATAGATGATTAAGTGTTATCGCAAATCATGATGAGCAGTGTGTTTGCAAATAGGGGAAGATGTGAATCTCAGAACGAGAAGAAATTTGTAAAGGCACGAGAGGAGTTGGAGGCAACTAGTGAAAGACACAGGTTAATGGCTTTTGCAAGGAAAACCTTGGGAAGTTTGGAAAGGCCATTGGAGAAGGAGGACATGGCTGAAGACAATCAGACAAATATTCTTGATTTTGGCTGCAAAGAAGCTCATGAGCTTCTTTCATTTTTTGGGAACATGTGTGGTGAATCATAGGAAATACATTGGCGTTTGATAGCAATGTTGTAACTGATATGAGGGAATTTTTTTTACTTATGAATGAAGAAAGTAGAGCTGAAGCAAATTAGGTGTGGGAATCAAAGTATTGAACCTCATATAAGTTTGAGAAAATTGGGGTAAAATTAAATGGCTGCCTAAGGGCCCTGTTCAGGCTAGCCATGAATATGGGTAGAAATGTTTGAGGTGGGAAAGACCAAAGAGGGTGAGGAGACTGTGATATCATTGCAGAGGCACCAAAGTGAATTGAGGTGGAGTTGCAATTTTTGACGATAAAGAACAATAGTGCAGAGGCTGAGAAAGGAAATGAATGGATTGTGGTAAGAAACTCAGGTAGAGCTAGGTGATGGAGATTTTGTAGGAAATGTACCATAAGAATAAACAGAGAAATCAAAGGGTAACTTGAAGAACAGGACAAATTCGACGCCCGATGCAGTTTTGGAGAGCAGGTGGCAGTGAAGCTTCAGCAGAGGCAGTTTCATGTTTCAAAGCCAGGATGTTAATGTATTTGTGCCAGTTACAACTGATAAGAATTTCTGAATGAATTCGGTCATTTTCTACGATCTAGCAAATACTCAAAGGGTCGAGAGAAGCCAGTAATAGAAAAATTCAGAATTGGGTGACTGCACTCAATAGGCAGGATGATGAGTATAGGATGGAACAGTTTTATGTTCCTGCCTTTGCAAGAAGGTAGAAGCTTCTGGGCTTGGCTCCTTTAGAGAGTCCTGCAAGAGGCAACAGAGGATAACAATCACCTTATTGAAAACAGATTAAATTTCAGCAAGCAGCGAAATATCAGAAAAACAGAATAGGTTTGGATGGAGTTTGGACTTGGTTCAAAAAAGTGACTGCTCAGTCAGATAACGGGATACGAGCATGCCCAAGAATGTAAATGCTAGGTATTGGCAAAATTGGCTTGGGTCAGATTGCCTTGTTTTTGAGTAATTTTGTAACAGGCACAAATGAGAGAGAATTAATTAAATTGATATTTATTGCAGAAAGAGTGTGGGTCCAATGTTTTCAGGGGGGGAAAGGAGGAGCAAGAGTATATCTTTGCCTGAGGAAGTTCATGTTCTCAACATTACTGCTGGATGGGGCACCGTACAGAAGCATGGAATTTTATCTTAAGAGGGGGAGGGTGAATTGTCAGATCTTGACTTCCCGCTTTTGAATTATGCTTCACGTCAACTGATTACAGAGCAGTACCTACAGCAGCTGTGGAGGGCCTGCAACTCAAAACAATTAACCCTTTCTAACTTGAACTAAGATATTCAGGGAAATCAAGACTTTAAAATTTTGGATCTTTCCGTAGTAATATCTTGACATTATATGCGTGCTATTTGATTTTGTTGTAATGTCGTAGTCGGTTGGAAAATAGCTTGTGGCGATCAAAAGAAAAATGACTTTTAATTCTTACTGAGGTGCAGGTGATTTCATTTTTAAAGGTTTTCTTTTGCATCTGAATTTTTGTTTTATTACCACATGGAATCAGTGGCATTAGTACAAACACACATCTTTACAGTCCTGATTCAGTAAAAACAGCTGTAAAGCAGAGCTTTGCATTGCAGCATTTTGCCGTGAACATCCCAAATAAGCAGTTCATCCAAACCGATAAAAACAAAAGAACCAATCCTTTCTTAATCATCACCATTGTGATCATTTGACCAGAATGTGCATAATTTCAGGACAGTAAACAAATGGAGGCACTGAGGAAGTGTGAAGCTGGATGACCACAGCAGGCCAAGCAGCATCTCAGGAGCACAAAAGCTGACGTTTTGGGCCTAGACCCTTCATCTGGCCCGAAACGTCAGCTTTTGCGCTCCTGAGATGCTGCTTGGCCTGCTGTGTTCATCCTGCTTCACACTTGTTATCTTGGATTCTCCAGCATCTGCAGTTCCCATTATCTCTGGGCGCTGAGGAAGTGGTTACCAAACTCTGCTTAATTTTCAACTGCATGTTATCTTTTAAACCATAACAAAAAAAAAGACCCTACACAGACAACAAATAAAACGAACGTCATCTACAAAATACCTTGCAAGAACTGTGACAAACACTACATTGGACAAACTGGCAGGAAGCTAGCCACCAGGATACATGAACATCAACTAGCCACAAAACGACATGACCCGCTATCACTCGTATCCTTACATACAGATGAGGAAGGACACCACTTTGATTGGGACAACACATCCATCCTAGGACAAGCCAAACAGAGACATGCATGAGAATTCCTAGAAGCATGGCATTCCAACCAGAATTCCATCAACAAACACATTGATTTGGAGCCAATCTACCATCCCCTGAGAAAAAGAACAGGAAATGACATCACCAACCCAAGGAAACCTAACCAGATAAATAGAAAGCGGGACATAACACCAGCGCTTCGTCGGAGGCTCACTGATGATGTTACCTAGAATGGTGACGAAATGTCTGAAAACTAACCTTCCAGTTCAGCGAGCAAACTCACATCAAGAACCTCAACCTGAGCTACAAATCTTCTCAAAACTCGCTACCATAACAAGTATGTGATGGTATAAAAGTATATTTTAAAAATGATGTGAATGCTATCTTTTACGGAAAAGAATGAAGGCAAACAAAAATTTAAATAGTTTTTAAAAGAAAACACACTGAAGAAGTTAAATTGTGTCCAAACTTTGATTACTTCGTCTTTGTTACTCTCAACCAGTGTGGGAAGAGCCAGAGACAGGATGACCCTCATCTGTCAGAATTTCTACTCGTGTTCTTGCAGATTAATATAAATCAGGCAAATGAGCATAGGGCGTGGGGGTCAGTAACTTAAAAAAAATATATTACCCCCATGGCTCTTTGCAACATTTACCTCTCATAAAATAGTGTTTTAAACAAAACGATTGCACAAATATGATACCAGTGGAGAATTCCTGTGTTTTAAGTCAATTGAATTTTGTGGTGTTTAATTTGAAAAGCATGTTAGATATTATTGTACCGCCCAGTTATTAAGCATCTGGATATTGTCAAATATATTTATCAAAATCTTAGTGACTATTATATATGTTGCTCCAAATTTATGGACTTAATCTGACCTTTTGGCTATTTTGACTTTGCTAGGTCCTTTAGAATATTTGAATGCTTTTTGGTTGCTTGTGTTTGCGTAATTGTGTTGGACAACCCTAAACTAATCTTTTCTACGTTATTCTCTGAAATCTTCTGTCTAAACTGCAACCTCCTATCTCCCTTGCTTCAACCAGTTTGGCTTCCAGGTCAGTACCTTCTGCTATCTTTGCTTTTGTGCCATTCCCTGTCTGGCTAGTACTAGATAATTGCTGTACTACTTGGTGCCAACACATTTTTTTAGACTGCAGTAATAAAATAACCTAGACTAAGTGACAACTTAGGTGTGAAATTACTTCTGAATAATATAATCTTGTTAAATATTACTATTTGTCTATACTTTATTAAGTAAACAAGTTCTCAACAGATTTAGAGCATTTAATGTCATTAAATAAGCAAATCGTGGTATTAAGGTAGTGATAATTTAGAACACTTTTTACAGTAACTTGCAGTAGTGAAGGTTGCTTATTTTCCTAATTCTTCCTAACCGAGGGTATATGAAATAATGTATTAGTTTTGGACCAAATGCTTTATTAGATTTTCAGAAGGTGAGCATCAACATTCATTGCCCACCCCGAATCACCCTTTGAGGGGGAAAAAGCTGTGGTGAGCCGTCTTCTTGAATGACCTTAATCTGTGTGGTAAATTTATTCCCACACTGTTGTTGGGGAATGAGTTGCAGGATTTTGACCCAGTGATGATTCAGGGACACAAATATATTTCTAAGTCAAGACAGAATGTGACTTAGAGAGGAACTTTGAAGTGGTGACCTTCCCGTCTGCTTCCTAGGTGGTAGAGAGGAAGAGTTTATTGTTTGTTTGGTGAATAGGGGTGCTGTTCTTTGAGATGAAGTTGGAAAAGCCATAACAAGTTTCTGCACTGGTGGAGGGATTTGTATTGTAATCATAAGTGGGCAGCTTTGTCCTGGATGGTGTTGAGCTTCTTTAGCTGAACTGCCCTTGGCCAGTGGAATATATTCCTTCACACTGCAGACTTGGGCCTCGTAGTTGGTGGAAGAACTTTGGAGAGTCAGGAGATGAGTCATTTGTTGTTCAGGATCCAACCTCTGATGTTCGACAGTTGTAGCTTATATGCGACTGGTCCTGTTAGACCTCTGGTCATGATGATCAAGGTTTCAGGAATTTGGTATATACTTTCTCTTTTTGTTGGAAATGATCAAAGTTTGGCATGTGTGCTGTAAATCTGGCTTGTCACTTATCATCAGAGTCCTGAATGCTATCTTGATCTTGCTATGGAAACTATTTCATTAAATGAAGTTGACAATAAGGCTAACCTCTGTGCAGTCATCAGCAAACAACCCAATTTCACCTTGTGGGAAGTTGGAATGGTGGAGCAGACTTGATCAGCCAAATGGCTTACTGCTTGGGCCTTTGTCATGGTGGAGGGTACACCATTGATGAAAGAGTTGGAATGGTTACAGCTAAAGCACTGCCCTGAAGACACCTGCTTTAACATCCAGGGATTGAAATAATTGTTCTCTGGCTATGGCAGTGTTCTTCTTTGTCCTAGTAGTGACTTCAGCCTGTTGAGAGCTTGTCCCCATTTTCCATTGACTTAAATTTTGCAAGGATTCCTTGATGTCGCTATCGGTCAAATATTGTATTGATGTCCAGGGCTGTCACTTTCCACGTGCTTCTGGAATTTACTTGTCTGCTTAGACCAAGGCTATAATTGAATGTGGAGTTGAATAATGTTGCCAGAGCTCAACTTGAGCTTTGATAAAGATGAAACTTGTTTATATTTAATTCTGGATTTAACACCAAATTCCTTTGTTATTTTGGAGACTATGAATTGAACCGTTGCATGTAAAGATTTTTAAAAATACTCACAAAATGGCAAACAAAATTCAAGTTTTATTTTGAGAATGCCTGTAATCTTTGGACCATTGTGAGGACTATAAGCTTCAGATGTATTTCTGCATGTCTCATACTCGCGCACCAGGGGAGGAAGGAAAGATAGCTAAAATATTAAATCTGTCATTCTTGAAGTTTCATTATTTGTTTTACGATAAGACCAGAAATTTTCCATTTCATTACAATTGTGAAAAATAGGCAGTAGGAGGGGTTGACATTCCTGCAATTAATTTTGAACATGTACTCCTTAACTCATAGAAGTTGTGCTATTTCTGTGCATACTTTATAGAGTGGTTTTCACGTGTTATTTATTTTATGTTCAATGCTATAAAATAGACATACTGTGCCCTCTTTGTTTAAAAAAAATTATGTGCATTTGTTTTTGGTGTCAGTAGCCAGGAAATAAGTACTTGTAGAGCCAACATTCTACAGTGCTATAAAATTGTATTTATGTAGTGTCAGAAGATTGAAGAAAAATTTTTATAACATTACTTTAAGAAGAATAAATGTAAATTTATAAAACTATGTTCTTAATAGAAAACTCTGAAAAATGTTGGGTTTCTACTTGATACTTACATAGCAATTTTTATTTTAGTGCAATTATTGTTTCCTTTCTCTTCAAGAAATTTGAGCTACCTAGAATGTCTGAAATAAGTTTGATATAATGTATTTGAATCAACAATAGATGATGTAATACTTTTCTTCCAGGATTTACTGGGTGTAACAATGTTTTCTGAAAAACGTGAGAAGTTAAGTGGACAAGAACTAAGGAACCTATGTTGTATTTTATGCCATTAAAATCTTATGCCAGTTTTCCTTAAATCCATTCAAATAGGTCACCAATTTCTGTAGCCATATACACTTTTCAATTTGCATTCAATTCTTTTACTAACCAGATGTTATGGTACAAGAATTTGCAATTTAATACTTTCTCATACTTGTCAAGTTGTTTTTTTCTGAATTAATGACTTTTCCAAAGATTCTGTTAAATGTCACGTGCATGCAAAATAACTGTGTGAGGGAAAAAAAATCACTTTTTAAAAAGTTATTTTTTTGTACGTTTAACTAAATCTACACTGTAATGCGGAAGAGTTGAGCCTCATCTACAGTAGCAGGATTTCTCACGAGTGTGCAGCTATCCTTAGTTTTATAAAATATAGTTTTTTTGGGAGGTGAAAGGAGACTGCAAAGCGTCATGTTTAACTCAGCCCTTGAAGAGAGTTTAGAAGCCATCGGCCTGGGACCAAATGTAGCATTGACAAATGACAGCTTTGTAGTTTCAAGCGCAGATTGAATGTGTTGATCGAAGTTGATTTCCTTGGAGAAAAAGGTGCTTGTCTGATTTGTAACCTGAGCTCCAAACTGAAAGTAGACGTTTTTTTTAGCAACAGCCCAAAGAGGCCTTGTTAGTAGTATTTATTGACCTGGTATTTCCTTAATGGTAAATAAATTTTCAGCCTTACTGTCTCTAATTAGAAATATATGTTAAAAAAACTAGCCTTCTTATCTAAGTATTGTTATGAATATACCCTTTTTGTTACCCTTTTCCTTGTCCTGTTGTGCTGGAATATAGTTCAGCAGGTGCCAGTTACTCTGTGCTATTTTACTATTGTCCACACTTAATATCGCCATCAGCAAGCTGTACATTCTTGAAGGCATTATGTATACCTGAGTCTGTACATGTAGGAATTCTTGCTGCAGTTTCCTTCACCGTATCTCACAAATAGGTTGGAATTTTCCCAGCATCTGAATGATATGGGCCATGACAAGAAAGTTGGGAAACACAGCGAGGGTGGAAAAAAAAGAGGAAAAAATGTGATTCTCCCCTTAAGATTTTGACAGCCAGATAAGAATGTTGCCAGTAAGCAGCAAGGGGCCAATTTGGATGCATTGCATTTTGTTAACATCAGTTTTACAACAGTTCAACACTGCCATACTGCATTTTGGAGCTTACTGATTTTTTGCCAGGCTGCTTTGCACACAGACCAACATCAACTCACACATTAGAGCAAAATGAATGTCAGGGCTTCTTTTTTCCCCTCCCAAATCAGTTTATTTTATGTCACATATCAAGACAATGAAGTCCCTTTTTTTAATTAATGCAAAAAATCTAGTGAAAAGCCAATGGAACTGCCCAATAATGAGATAGAAGCAGGACAATCTTAGGCTTCACGAGAGTTTTTTCCATGTTTTGGCAACGATGAGAGCTTACTTGGGCATTCAATCTGTGATTTTCCAGGTGAAATTAAATTTCTTTCCACAGACTTTATATGACTAGCACCGCTCAGCCAGGATTCTCCTCAGCTCCTCGACCCACAGCTTCTTCAGATCAACTGTGCTAGGGTCTATCTGATTGTCATATTTCAGATCACAGATCTGATGGTTGCTCTTCTTTGGTTTTTAACACATTTTAGTAACCAGCATATGATTGGTCATGGGTCTGGAGACATCTTTAACTATCTTGTTAGCAGAGTCACCCGTTGCTCCAATATAATGGCAAAATAGCTTCTCCTTTTCCTTGACCTTCGAGCATATTTGCATTAGATGTCCAGTATGACATCAGGAGTGAAGTTCAGTCAGTGAGTTATGAAATTATCCCAGGAATAACAAACATTGTTTACACTCCACTTCTTTCAGTGCCTCAGAGGGCATTGCTAAGAAGACAAAGGCAGTAGCCAGGCTACTGGTCAGGCGTGTTCTGCCTGTTTACAGCTCCAAGACTCTCAGGGGTTCTTACCTTACTTTCTTAGCCTTCACTAACTTCGTGCTTACTTAGATGCTCCTAGTATGTCTGTCATTGCTTTGCCTTTTAGAGCATTGCCACTTCTCTTAGAATAAAACAGTTCTCCCTTGTCTTTGAAAGCAGCTTGTCATGTTTAGTGGCAATGAACAGTCAAGGGATGGACACATGGCTTGTTGGTGCACTGTTAAGCCAAAGTCAAATCTACAACATTGTTTTTCATTCATAGGATGTGGATGTGACTGGCAAGGCTAGTATATATTGCCAATTTCTAATTGCCCAGAGAGTAATTAAGAGCCAACATTGCTGTGAGCCTGGAGTCACATGTGGCCTATGCCAGCCAAGGATTACAGCTTTGTTCCCTAAAGGACAATAGTGAACCAGATGGCTTTTTTTCAACAATTGACAACTGTTTCATGGTTTCATTATTACTCTCTTATTTTCACCTATTTTTATTGATTGCAGTTTCCACAATCTGCCAAGGTGAGATTTGAACCTGGGTCCCCAGAATATTGTATCAGTGATAATGGGAATGGCAGATGCTGGAGAATCCAAGATAATGAAATGTGAGGCTGGATGAACACAGCAGGCCCAGCAGCATCTCAGGAGCACAAAAGCTGACGTTTCAGACCTAGACCCTGATGAAGGGTCTGGGCTCGAAACGTCAGCTTGTGTGCTCCCGAGATGCTGCTGGGCCTGCTGTGTTCATCCAGCCTCTCATTTCATTATCCCCAGAATATTGGCTCGTTCTCTTGTAGTCCAGTAATAATATCACTAGGCCTTTCCTCCTGCCCCCTTACCGTGGCATGTGCCACAACTTATGAGGTTAACACTTTGTGTTTTAGCCAAATGCCCATGTCTGAAAGCCTTAATCGAGTCAGAGTTGCAGTCTTAGTCAGTCAAAGACATCGTCTGATCTAAGATTGGAGGTTGACAGTTACCAGTTTGCTGCTGGTGTTAAACCTTTTTGGGGTCAGTTCGATCGATCATCGAATTGAGCTAATTTCATGGCTTTATAGCACCTAAAACCTCATGATTTGTTTACTAGAATTTAATACACTAATGGATTATATATAGTACAGGTAGTTGTACTGTAACACATGTTTCGTTAATGTGAAAATAATGTTTAAATATCTGGAATTAAGAATCTAATGATGACCATGAATCCATTGTCGACCGTCAGAAAAATCCATCTGGTTTACTGATGTCCTTTCGGGAAGGAAACTTACCATCCTTACCTAGTCTGGCCTACATATGACTCCAGACACACAGCCATGTGGTTGACTCTGAACTCCCGAAGGGCAGTAAATGCTGCCGAGCCAGAGACACCCTCATCCCGTTAACAAATTCAAAGAAAATGTCAATCGGCTGTAATGCAATTGAGGAATAGTGAATGCTGTTTGGCTAACACAAACTTTCTGCTGTACAGGTTTTGTGATTTTCTATAGCGATTTCGCTATAACGTGATTTTCTATGGCAATTTTCTATAGCAAAATTTTCTATAGGGCACGATCACACAAGAAGATGACTATCGTGTTATTGGAGAACTACCTATATCTTATATACAGATTTTTTCTTCTAAAATGTGACGAGCAATTATATGAAGAAAAGTTTTTCCTAGAGTGCATGCTTAGCAATCTAATTAAGGAAATTCCTGGGGGAATCATTCGGCTCTTTTTTTTAAAACAACCTGCTCAGAGATGTTTGTCATACCTGAAACAAGTGGGCCTCCTGGCTGTGAGGTAGGGTCCCTGGAGATTATTAGAGCTCTGGATTGGTTACACCTAATAAGCATGAATTGGATACGATTGATTAAAACATTGATGGTGTTTTATAATGCCAAATTTCCAATCATCTCTTACACCTGATTATTTTTCTGGTTGGGAGCAGAAGTATGGCATACTTTACTCTTCATTAGATGAAAATTGGATTCTAATTCTGTTATGAAGGAGCCCATATAATTTCTTAATCTTTACCAGAAAGCTAGCCACCAGGATACATGAACGTCAACTAGCCACAAAAAGACATGACCCAGTATCACTAGTATCCTTACATAGAGATACCACTTTGACTGGGACAACACATCCATCCTAGGACAAGCCAAACAGAGACACACACGAGAATGCCTAGAAGCATGGCATTCCAACCGGAACTCCATCAACAAACACATTGAATTGGAGCCCATCTACCACCCTCTGAGGAAAAAGAACAGGAAATGGCATCACCAATACAGGAAATGACATCATCAACCCAAGGAAACCTAAACACACAAATAGAAAGCGGAACATAACACCAGCACTTCATCGGAGGCTCACTGAAGATGTTACCTAGAATGGTGACGAAACATCTGAGAAAAAACCTTCCAGCTCAGCAAGCAAACATACATCCAGAACCTCAACCTGAGCTACAAATCTTCTCAAAACTCGCTTTACCAGATGTTGCCCTCATTGTATATCAGACCGTAAAAATTTTCTGGGCTACCAAAATATGTTCTGTGAAAGTGCATTTAAAGAGCTGTATAAGTAGAATTGTAGCCCCAGTTGAGATTCATTTTTTAACTGCCATCTTTTCTGATTATTTCCAGTTAGTTGGCCAAGAATCTTTGTATAAAGCATTCTGACACCACCTTTTTTTCCCTAATTTTCTCAGTGCCAAGATAATAGGTTTCTTATTGAGAAATCCCTGTCTTTCATTTCCAGTTTCTGGCCTGCTACCATTTGCTTTTGTGGGCTCAGTTTGGGTTCCATCATGGAATTTTGTAACTCTGTACTGGCTCAAGCAATATAGATGAAAGTTAGTAGATGGACCTGAGTATGCCACTTCAGCTGTCAATTTATTTAGTAGCAAAATGGGCTTGAGGAAATCAGTCTACTCCTTTTTCTTTGGATCCTGTTGGCAACCTGAGGCTGTTGGTCCATTGGTTTTTGCCCTGTCAATATCTGACTGCTTTGCTGTCTCCTGCCTTCTCACAATCTTGGTAATGCTAATTCACATGCTACTTCTGATTTTATGGTGCTTTCATTTGGCACTGTCTTGATCCTATCAATTTAAGATTTATACTTAGATTTACGTTTGATGCTTCCCCAGATCCAAGTTCTTCAGTGTTCCAGGTCCGTACTGAGGTTTCAATCCTGCTGGAATGAACTCTTAGCAAGTGAGGCTGTGGCACCTCTACAATCAACCTTCACTCGCTGTTCAGCTTCCCATTTCCCTCAATCCGCTGGGCAGCCTTCCACAAAGATATCAGCTATTGTTGTCCTCCTTCTGACAGTTTTTTTAAAAAATCTAACCACTCTCCAATACTGATTCTGATCATCTGTTGGTCGAGTGCTGTCTGTAATTGAATTTCATCATTCTCTTGTTTCCTGGGTTTCAGACTTCGGACTGTTTTACATAGCCTTTCCTCATTCTCCAATTTTGCTGTTCCACGACAAATCTCTGCCATTTTGTACAAGCCAAATTTCCTATATAAATTTGTTTTTCTGAATTGTAATCAGAAGGTACAGAGAAGGCACGAATAGTCAAATGCTTCTGACAGAACTGTTACAGGCTGTTGTACTAAACAGTTAACTGATTATTTTGGATCATAATGAGGAAAGTTCAACTTCACTAGTAGATATAGTTTGAGTCTTTTTTGTAAAGCATTCTAATAAAGTGTATAGGTTATTGCAGGATTTTGGTTACTGAGCTGTTATTCTATTGGTGTACTTACCTGAACCAGGCACTTTAAAACAAAGATAATAAAGTGTGAAGCTGGATGAACACAGCAGGCCAAGCAGCATCTCAGGAGCACAAAAGCTGACGTTTTGGGCCTAGACCCTTCATCAGAGAGGGGGATGGGGTGAGGGTTCTGGGATAAATGGGGAGAGAGGGGGAGGCGGACCGAAGATGGAGAGAAAAGAAGATAGGTGGAGAGGAGAGTATAGGTGGAGAGGTAAGGAGGGGATAGGTCAGTCTAGGGAAGACGGACAGGTCAAGGTGGTGGGATGAGGTCAGTAGGTAGGAAATGGATGTGCGGCTTGGGGTGGGAGGAAGGGATGGGTGAGAGGAAGAACAGGTTAGGGAGGCAGAGACAGGCTGAGCTGGTTTTGGGATGCAGTGGGGGGAGGGGACGAGCTGGGCTGGTTATGTGATGCAGTGGGGGAAGGGGGTGAACTGGGCTGGCTTAGGGATGCGGTGGGGGAAGGGGCGACTTTGAAGCTGGTGAAGTCCACATTGATTCCATTGGGCCGCAGGGTTCCCAAGCGGAATATGAGTTGCTGTTCCTGCAACCTTCGGGTGGCATCATTGTGGCACTGCAGGAGGCCCATGATGGACATGTCATCTAAAGAATGGGAAGGGGAGTTGAAATGGTTTGCGATTGGAAGGTGCAGTTGTTTATTGCGAACCCAGCGGAGGTGTTCTGCAAAGCGGTCCCCAGGCCTCCGCTTTGTAGAACGCCTCCGCTCGATTTGCAATAAACAACTGCACCTCCCAGTCGCGAACCATTTCAACTCCCCCTCCCATTCTTCAGATGACATGTCCATCATGGGCCTCCTACAGTGCCACAATGATGCCACCCGAAGGTTGCAGGAACAGCAGCTCATATTCCGCTTGGGAACCCTGCAGCCCAATGGTATCAATGTGGACTTCACCAGCTTCAAAATCTCCCCTTCCCCCACCGCATCCCTAAACCAGCCCAGTTCGTCCCCTCCCCCCACTGCATCCCAAAACCAGCCCAGCCAGTCTCTGCCTCCCTAACCTGTTCTTTCTCTCACCCATCCCTTCTTCCCACCCCAAGCCGCACCTCCATTTCCTACCTACTGACCTCATCCCACCTCCTTGACTTGTCCGTCTTCCCTGGACTGACCTATCCCCTTCCTACCTCCCCACCTACACTCTCCTCTCCACCTATCTTCCTTTCTCTCCATCTTCGGACCTCCTCTCCCTCTCTCCCCATTTATCCCAGAACCCTCACCCCATCCCCCTCTCTGATGAAGGGTCTAGGCCCGAAACGTCAGCTTTTTTGCTCCTGGGATGCTGCTTGGCCTGCTGTGTTCATCCAGCTTCACACTTTGTTATCTTGGATTCTCCAGCATCTGCAGTTCCCATTATCTCTGATTCAACTTTAAAACAAAATCTGCCCTTCAGACAGACCTTCGCATAACCTACTGAGCTGGACTTGAGAGCCAGCTTGTTAGCTGTCGATATGACCTCTTGAGAAGGTACCTAAGAGACCTAAAGTAACTTACTGTTTTCACTACTTTTTTTCTCATTCCTTTGCTCATTACATACCCTTTGCTCATTGTCTTTCTTAATGACATGGTACAGATTAGGAGCCTGATGTAATTTGTCCTGGAGTGCATTAGTTTATCCTTGTGCGGGATCATTGTACCTTCTGTCTAGGATTATGTAGATAAGACCGTAATTGCATCGTGTTATTGTCCATGACACTGCTGAGAATTAAGAATATTTACTTTTCTCATGAATTCAAGCATTATGTTACAATCATTGTGCAAAACTCTGACTCTGTATGCATTCTGGTTAATGTTCAAAGTTCATTCTGCAGACAGCATTTTTGATAAATAATGTTATCCAGAACTCCGATGCGCAGTTACAAATGGCAAGCCACACTGAAATAAAAAGAAAGAGATACACCATGTAGAAGCAGCATTTTTGTTTCCTTGCCATTATAAGCAATGCAGACATCAATTGAATATTTAGCATGATCTGGTTAATGTTTAGGTTTGTTCTTGTAACAGTCTTTCCTCAATAACTGCATATGTGATGATGGAAGATCATGCTGAATTTTATATTTAAGACGAAGTTTTATTTTTAGATTGTTGCAAAACTAAAATCCAGAAGTTAACTTAGTAGTGTAATGCATGGATTTTGCTGATTTCTTAGCTGTTTAAGAACAAAATATTATTTATCAGTTGGAAAATTTGATGTAATGTATGGAATGAGAAGGAGAAAGTAGGCTGCAAGGTCTTCTTAGTGCTTCAGAGCATATGAGGTCTTCCAATGAAAATAGTGACGTGTTCCCTACCCTACTTAGGGAAGCATTTTGAGTATTTGCTTGCTTAGAGAGGCTGAATATTGGAGGCTAGATGTGTCATGGAAATGAATTGTGAGCCAAGCTTCTTTATCCTTCAAAACCTCAATCTCTGTGCATGCTGTTATCCTCCTAGCTGAGGAAGTGAGAAGATACAAAGATAATTTTCATTATCTTTAGGGGCCAAATTCATGAATATATACCTGTAAGAATAGATTGTTCCTATTTTACCAACCTAGGGCTGCTATGCCCACTGCCCTCCTGTCCCGCTAACGAGGGAATTATGTGCTGGAAATGATGGAACTGCTGTCCTGTCAGAAAATTCACAACTAGATTCCAGTTAAAAAGACCATAGTCGAGTACTGGGGAAAGTGTGATCTCAATTCAAATGAGGACCATCCTTCATCACAATAGCATTTTGGCACTCTGCGTCAGCATCCCTCCACGATGACGGATTTGCTGCAACAGCCTCCGTACTGAATACCAATAACTGCCGATTTCCAAATGCCATCCTACAGCTCATCCAATTCATCTTCAACCACAACGACTTCACATTCGACAGCCAGACACACTGAACAGTCATGGAGACTAAATTTGCACCCCATTATGGCAACACCTTCATGTACAAGTTCAGGCAAGGCTTCTTAGCTGCGCAGGACCTCCAATAAATGCTATACACCAAATACATTGAAAATTTTTTCCTTTGGCAATGAATCACTGAAACAGCTACTTAATGATATCTGCAAATTTCACTCCACCATCAGACTTACCATGAACTACTCTTCAGAATCACACTTATTCATTCTTGGACACTCATCCATATCAAGGATGGACTCCTCAGTATCTCACTGTACCGCAAGCGTATGGATAACCTCACAATGCTGCACTTCTCTAGCTTCTACGGAAACATATTAAAGAAGGTATCCTCCTTAATATGTTTTCCATTATATTCACAAGCCCCGCTCATAGACAGTGACAGACACCTGAAGGTTTTGAAAGACGCCCTCACAAGAACAGGAAACGATGCTCAACTCATCATTCGCTAGTTCCGACGTACGACTGTGAGAAACTGCAATGACTGCTCTGAAGACTGACACAGGATATGACCAATAGAGTATCCTTCATTGTTCAGCACTTCCCTGGAGCGGAGAGACTACGCCATATTCTTCGCAGCCTTCAACATGTCATTGATGACCACGAGAATCTCGCCATGATCATTCCTACGCCTCCACTTTTTGCCTTCAAACAACACATTCACAGCAAACTACCCACCCTTCAGGACAACATCGATCATAACACCACACAACCCTTCCACGTCAACCTCTGCAAGACCTGTCAGATCATCAACACAGGTACTACTATCACACCTGGGACCACCGCCCACCATGTACACAGCAGATACTCATCTGACTTGGTCAATGTTGTCTCTCTTGTACACTGCAGGTAAGGATGCCCCAAGACGTGGTATATTGGCGAGACCATGCAGACGCTACAACAACGCATGAATGGACACTGCAAACATCACCAGACAGGAATGTTCCCTCCTAGTCAGGGGACACTTGAACGGTAAAGGACATTCACCCTCTGATCATTGGGTAAGTTTCCTCCAAGACAGACTCTAAGATACACGATAATGTAGAATCGCTGAGCAGAGGCTGATGGCCAAGTTCCACATCCATGAAGATGGCCTCACTTGTGATCTTGGGTTCATATTGTGCTCCAAGTTACCCCGCCAGACTCCTGTGTCTTCCTTACTATCCTGTTTTGATAGTATCACCTTGATAAATTGTTATGATTTGTCTACCTTAATTGGTTGGTTCAGTTTTGAATTATTTATTACACTGTCTCACACGCATGCTCTCATGCACACACTCTCACGTATGTGTGCACGCACACAAATCTATGGGGTAAATAATTTCATCCAAGCTGTATGTTTGTTTGCAGGTGCATTCTATTTTGTTCAGAAACACACAATTTGTAGTCACTGAGATAACAAGGCGTAGAGCTAGATGAACACAGCAGGCCAAGCAGCATCAGAGGAGCGGGAAGGCTGACGTTTCGGGCCTAGACCCTCCTATTTTTCTGATGAAGGGTCTAGGCCCGGAACGTCAGCCTTCCTGCTCCTCTGATGCTGCTTGGCCTACTGTGTTCATCCAGCTCTGCACCTTGTTATCTCAGATACTCCAGCATCTGCAGTTCCTGCTATCTCTGAAAAAATTTTTAGTCACCCTCAGTCAGTATGGCATGTTATAAATTTCTGTTTTCAGATTAATGCCAGCCTGATTCCAGGTTAAAACTCTGAGACAAATTCTGAACAAAGGCTCACGCCTACAGTTAAGGTGTCTGACCTGAGTTGCCACCTTTTGTATGATTGTATCACTCTGCCATGACAGCAGAGCAATGACAGTGACTGTGTAAACACTTTATGCACAATGTCTAACACACTTGGTCGTCTGCAGAGACTTGTTATCTGACACACCTCTCACACCAGTTATATGAGCTTTTAATATCTCTGCCCTGAATCTCTCTGCCCTTGATCCCTCTGCCTCTAGACTCTGTGTCTGCGTGGCCTCCTTTCATTGCAGCTGAGAAGGGGCTGTGCTCCAAAAACTTGTGTGATTTCAAATAAATCTGTTGGACTATAACCTGATGTCGTGTGACTTCTAACTAGTCCAGGACAGAACTCGCGCGAAAGATTGTAGGATTTCAGCTTCTCAGCTGTCCATGAAATCCTAGAGTTTTTGCCACTCAATTAAGCCTTAGAATACTATGAGATAAACTATACACACACTTAGGTGCATGTGCGCGCACACACAAACACGCTGACGCACACAAACACGCTGACGCACACAAACACGCTGACGCACACAAACACGCTGACGCACACAAACACGCTGACGCACACAAACACGCTGACACACACAAACACACTGACACACACAAACACACTGACACACATCGTAGGCTCAGCATTATGTTTCAACTAGTGTGCATTAGAATATTTTACTCTAAGCAGGAATTTGAAAATGGTACTGGTTATATTTGAAGTATTGTTTAGTAAACTGCACGCTTAGAGTTGGTGCGTTTTTCAGAATATTTACGTAATCAGGGGAGCAAAACGTTTCTTGAGGATGCAGGAATACACTTTACAGTGAATTATCTGGTATTCCGTGGCTTTGTTCTAGATACAAATCCAAATATAAACATGGCCTAAATATTAATAAACGTGTGACAGTTGAATACAATGAAAATACTACTGTAGTTTTGTGTTTCCATGCATAGAATGTACTTCTGTTTTCTTGAATGTGATTGGGATCAGTATCCTTTTGGGCTGACACATATTCTGACTTTGTGCAGGAGCAGCAATTAATAACAGAACAAAATCCAATCAGTCATGTAATGACAATTAGGCTGAATTTTTCTGACCCTTTCAAGAGCACAAAGTCAGATGTTTGTGGTGCCAGGAACTCTCACCCAGGAGAAAGTACCCAAGAAGTTCAGATTTTGACTTTTTGGGAGAGAGTGGGTGAAAATGGGAGCTGTGCTCTCTGCCCAAAGAAAGAGTTCAGAGACAGTTACATGGTCTCCCAGGTGGGAAGGTAGGTTAAGCAAAAGGCTGCCTTCAGTGATCCAGCACTGTCTTGCAGCTGTAACAAAATCAGCCCACCAGCCTCCACCATTTTGCATCAATATTCACTGGGGAGAGGGACATGACAGATGTTGAGGTTAGGGATAGATGTTTGATTTCTGTAGGTTGAGTCGGCATAAGGCGGGGTGGGGAGTGTTGGATATTCTAAAAGGCATTAGGGTGGATAGGTCCCCAGGTTCAGATGGGTTCTATCCCAGGTTTCTGAGGGAAGCGAGAGAGGAAATAGCTGGGACCTTAACAGATATCTTTGCAGCATCCTTGAGCACTGGTGAGACCCTGGAGAACTGGAGAATTGCTCATCTTGTCCCCTTGTTTAAAAAGGGTAGCAAGTATAATCCAGGTAATTATAGACCAGTGAACCTGACGTCAGTGGTGGGGAAGCTGTAGAGAAGATACTGAGGGATAGGATCTATTTACATTTGGAAGAAAATGGGCTTATTAGTGATAGGCAGCATGGTTTTGTGCACGGAAGGTCATGTCTTACCAACTTGATAGAATTTTTTGAGGAAGTGACAAAGGTTGATAGATGAGGGATGGACTGTAGATGTCACATACATGGACTTCAGTAAGGCATTTGATAAAGCTCCCCATGGTAGTCTGATGGAGAAAGTGAAGTCGCATGGGGTCCAGGGTGTACTAGCTAGATGGATAGAGAACTGGCTGGGCAACAGGAGACAGAGATGTAGCGGAAGGGACTTTCTCAAAATGGAGGACTGTGACCAGTGGTGTTCCACAGGGATCCATGTTCGGGCCACTGTTGTTTGTGACATACATAAATGATCTGGACGAAGGTATAGTTGGTCTGATTAGCAAGTTTGCAGATGACACTAAGATTGGTGGAGTAGCAGATAGTGAAGGGAATGTCGGAGAATGCAGCAGAATATAGATAGATTGGAGAGTTGGGTGGAGAAATGGCAGATGGCGTTCAATCCAGGCAAATGCAAGGTGATGCATTTTGGAAGGTCCAATTCAAGAGCGAACTATATGGTAAATGGAAAAGCCCTGGGGAAATTTGATGCACAGAGAGAGATCTGGGTGTTCAGGTCCTTTTGTATCGTGAAGGTCGCAACGCAGGTGGATAGAATGGTCAAGAAGGCATACAGCATGCTTTCATTCATCAGACGGGGTATTGAGTACAAGAGATGGCAGGTCATGTTGCAGTTGTATAGGACTTTGGTTCGACCACATTTGGGATACTGCATACAGTTCTGGTCGCCACGTTACCAAAAGGAGAAGGCGCAGAGGAGGTTCACCAGGATGTTGCCTGGTATGGAGGGCAGTAGCTATGAAGATATGTTGAGTAGATTAGGATTATTTACATTAGAAAGACAGAGGTTGAGGGGGGACCTGATTAAGGTTTACAGAATCATGAGAGGTATTGACAGGGTGGATAGCAAGAAGCTTTTTCCCCAGAGTTGGGGGCTCGATTACTAGGGGTCATGATTTCAAGGTGAGAGGTGAAAGGTTTAAGGGAGATATGCGTGGAAAGTTTTTTAGGCAGAGGGTGGTTGGTGCCAGGAACGCATTGCCAGCGGAGGTGGTAGAGGCTGGCATGATAGTGTCATTTAAGATGTATCTAGAGATATGTGAATAGGCAGGCAGCTGGGGATACAGATCCTTGGAAAGTAGGCAACAGGTTTAAATAAAGGATCTGGATTGGCAAAGGCTTGTAGGGCCGAAGGGCCTGTTCCCGTGCTGTAATTTTCTTTGTTCTTTATTCACGTCCTCTTCCCCACCCCACACACTCCCTAAGCCCCATTCATGACATCACTTTACTTCTTGCGCCTCACCCACTCCCATGACTCCTCGACATGTTCTGAACTGTTCTGAAGAAGTGTCTCTCAACTCAAAACGTTAACTCTGCTTTCTCTCCATAGGCGCTGCCTGACCTACTGAGTTTTTTGATCAATTTCTGATTTTGTACCAACCTTGGAAGTAATACAAGTGGTTCCCTCATTCAAATTGTTGTATGTTGTGAACATCTCTGGCCCAAACACTAATCCTTGCCACACGTTACAGTCTGAAAAATTTCCGTTTAGTCCTGCACCCTATTTCATCTGCTAACCAATCCTCAGTCTAAACAGCATGTTACCCCCTTTCCCATGTGCTATAATCTTGCACACTTACCTCTTATGTGAGAATTTATCAAAGGCTTTCTGGAAACTTAAATACACGATAGTTAATCTATCCTACCAGTTAGTCCTCAAGAAACTAAAACAGGTTTTCAAATATGATTTCCCTTTCATAGACCCATGTTACCCTCTGAGAATTTTCTAAATATCTGCTATTGTATTCTTTATTGTAGACTCTACCATTTTATCTAATACTGATGTAAGACTAAATTGGTCTATAATTCCTTGTTTACTCTCTCCCTTTTTTAAGTGATGGAGTTACATTTGACACCCTCCTTCATGCTCAGTCTGCTCCAAAATCTGTCCGGTTTTGGAAAATGACAAGTGACACCTCCACTGTCTCTTTTGGCAGCTCCTTTATTATCCTCAGACAAGATTTATCAGATCTTGGGGATTTATCAGTGTTTAGTCCCATTCACTTTCTCCAGCAAAACTTCTTTTCTAACAGTTTTTCAGACTGTCAGGGACAAAAGTTTACCTTTTTTTCATTTTTAATCACTTAAACCTCTTGTACCCCAGTTTAGTTCCATGTAAGTTTATTTTCATGCTCGATTTTCTTCCCTCTTAATTAATCTTTGGGTCACCTTTTGTTGAATTCTGAACTGCTCCCAATTCTCATGCTTCTTCTAATCGCAACTTTATGTGACTTCTCTTTGGATCTAATCCTATCCTTAATTTCATTTGCTGGCCATGTTGAAGTCATTTTCCTATTACACTTTTCCACTAGAAAGAAATATACAGTTGTTCAAGACATGCATTTGTTTCTTAAACATTCACCTGCATCTTATTCCATCCAACACAGCTAAATAATGCTTTACACTTTTGTAATTTTGTTTGGTTAGAATCCAGACCCTAGCTGCAGATTGGACTACTTCACTTTCTGTCCCACTGAAGAATTATTTCATGTGCTTGCTGTTTCCTATAGAACCTCACACAACCACGTTTTTAAGTAACCCTTTCAATTCCATCATACCGTAGCTAGAATAGGCTTTCATTAGTTGGTTCTTCAGTGTATTGATCTAAAAAACCATCATGAACACATTTCAGGAATTTGTTTGCACTGTATTATTGCACATGTGGTTTGCCCAGTCCATATGTAGATTCAAGTCACTCATGATTACTGTAGCATCCTGTTACATGCATCTCTAATTTCCTGTTTAGTGCTGGCCCTCATCTAACAACTCTTTGGAATCCCATTGATACCACCACAAACATTTTCCACCTTTTGTTGCTTCTTAGCTTCACCCAGACTGATTCTTCATTTAGGTTTTGAGTAAGTATCCTTTCAGGCTATTGCACAAATTTAAT
Organism: Stegostoma tigrinum; assembly: GCF_030684315.1. Lineage (NCBI taxonomy): Eukaryota > Metazoa > Chordata > Chondrichthyes > Orectolobiformes > Stegostomatidae > Stegostoma > Stegostoma tigrinum. The sequence goes on along the minus strand of NC_081364.1, from coordinate 31,866,045 downwards.
CCTTTACTGACAACACTAGCTCCTTATTCTTTTTGGCTGTCTAACCTAAACATTGAATAGCTTTTGATATTCAGTTCCCAACCCTGGTCATCCTGTAGCCATGTCTTTGTATTCACAATCATATCATACCTGTTTGCAACTATTTCCACAGTTAATTTGTCCTTTGTATTGCAATTGCTTTGTGAATTCAGATAGGGTATCTTTTTAGAATTGTGTTTTTAAGATGTTCATACACGTTTTTTCATAGTAGATTAGATTCCCTACAGTGTGGGAACAGGCCCTATAGCCCAACAAATCCACACCGACCCTTGGAGCATCCCACCCAGAACCATCCCCCTATAATCCACACACCCCTGAACACTACGGGCAGTTTAGCATGGCCAATCCACCTAGCCTGCACATCTTTGGACTGTGGGAGGAAAGCAGAGCATCCGGAGGAAACCCAGGCAGACACAGGGAGAATGTGTAAACTCCACACAGACAGTCGCCTGAGGCTGGAATCGAACCCGGGTCCCTGGCGCTGTGAGGCTGCAGTGCCAACCAGTAAGCCACCGTGCTGCCTACAAGTATGGCCCTACTTGTTGTAGCTCCTGATTTCTTTGCCTTTCACTTTTTCTTTCTACTTTTCCATTCTCCATTTATAACATTGTTTCTCCCTATCTTGTCTACCTATTCAGGTTTCCCATCCCCTTGTCAGTTTAAACCCTTCCTCCTGTACTCGAGCATACTTATGTAAGGATGTTGATTCTGGTCCTTCTGGGGTGCAGTATTTCCAAATTGCACAGGTTCCATTTGGTCTAAAATTGGTCCCAATACCTCAAGAACCTAAATCTCTCCATCCTACACCCTCTCTCCAGCCATATATCCATCCGATCTATACTATAGTTGATCTTGCTAGCACAATGCACTGGGAGTAATCCTGAGATTTTGTTTTTGATTTCCTGGCTCCCCGTATTTTGTTTGTAGATCTCATTCATCTTTTAGCAGATGTTGTTGGTTCAGTCATGGACTATGACCTCTGGTTGTTCACCCTCTCCCTCCAGAGTGTCCAGCAGCTGCATGGCCCTAGCACTGGGAGGCAGGACACTAGCCTGGTGTCATGTTTGCAGCCACACAAATAGAGAACAGAATCTGTTTCTATTGTGATAGAATCCCCTAATAATTTTGCTCTTCCAGTCTATTTTTCCCCTCTTCCCCCTGTTAAGCCAAGCTACTTGTCATGCCACAGACTTAGTTCACACTGCATTCCCCTGAGGAACCATCAACTCCAGCGGTATCTAAATTGGCAAATCTGTTACAGGACAAAATAGACCCGATGGACTCTTGAACCACCTGCCTGGAGTTTTTGCTTTGTGTAGTAGTGACCATTCACTCAGTCTACTGTTCATCTGCACTGTGACCCATTCTCTATAGTGGTATTCACAACAATCTCAGTTTTGTCAATGCTGCAGTGACTCCAGCCACTGTGTCAGAAGTACAGGTTTTGAGAACCTGCGATAGGAAGCACTTCACGTACAAGTGATCATCCTAGACAGTCAAAGACTTCCCACGTCACACGGGACATGCATTCAAACTGGCCAGGCTGCCTTCTGTTCCCACGCAGAGATAACAAGGCAGCAGAATCAGACTCGCTGATACTGCATTAGCAACACTGAAATTAAAATGTTCAATGAACCTCAAAGTTGCCCAGTTGTTCCTAACCAGACTTTATGAATGACAGATCTCTGAAGCAAGGTTATAGATTAAACAAAAATGACTAATTTATTATTAATACTGCAACTTCTGTAGAGCAAAGCTAAAAATGAAAATAATCTAATTAAGGTAGATCTTTGATTGTAACCTCCTGTCACATCTCGGACTCTACTTTCTGCATAGAAAAATGTAGATGATCTGTTTGAAACATTAGAATTCTTAAGAGCTTTGATAGGATAAATGCTGAGAGGATGTATCCCTTCATGGGAGAGTCTAGAACCAGAGGGCGTAGTTTCAGAATAAATGGTCACCAATTTAATACTGACGTAGGGAGGAATGTCTTCTCAGAGGGTTTTGAGTCTTTGGAACTTGCTATAGAGAGCTGTGGCTGCAGAGGTGTTGACTATTTAAGGCTGAGGTAGATTCTTGCTCAGTAGGCGAATCAAGGGTCAGGGCAAAACCTCAGAGCGGATGTGAAGAATGTTGAATCAGCCTATTGAATGGGCTACTTCTGCTGCTGTTTCTTATGATCTATTGTCTCACACACACAGACAGGCGAACAGACACACAGTTAAGAGAGAAATTTTATGAAAGTCTTGCCGTTTTTCAGTGCAATAACTAATTCAACGATGAATACCAAATATTTATGGAATCCTTGTAAGGGCATCGTATTACAAGCACACAGGATTGTGTATTACTTGAATTCTGAAGTCATTCATCAGTGCAAACAGCTTCTATCAGGCTTAGAGAACGATTCATTTATTTCTCAATTCTTATAACCTGGAATTCTTAGAATATTCAACAATTCTTTTAATTAAATATAAAATTGGAGAGAGTAAAACTCAAATACAGCCTATCAGTCCAGCAGCTTTGGAATTCACAGCCTTCTGCCCAAAAAATTCCAATTGATAACAGTTTAATCTATGGCTTCTCTTTCAACCTTTTTTTGTGGTTGGCTAGCCAGCACCATCCTCCCTGTGATTGACTAATGCAGCATCCAACCAATCTTGGAACAATGGTTAACATGCAATTGTCTTTCCAGGCCAGTTCCCATAAACAAACAGTGTGTTTGTCCACTCCTCCTTTCCAAAACAAGCTTCTGCTCCAAGTTCGATTTGCAACTTCAGCTCACAGTCACGCTTCCAAACTAAAAATCAGAAAAATAAAGAAACACACCGATGATCTCAAAAATAATCAGAACTTGCCCTTAAGTTACTACTTTTGCATTTACTTTCTATAGCTTAAAGAATACTAAATAGATATTACCCTTACTACTTTTAACTTAACCCACTGAAACTAAAGACCAATTGTTTACTTGATTGATGCTTCAGTGGAAATACTCATCCGCATGCTGCTTGTTCTTGAGGTCCTCTGCTGTCCAGCTCCTTGACTAATGGATTTGCTGTTTCCTTGTCATACCACTCTTTGATTTGAAGGGAGCAGTCTCTAGATTGGAGGATGCGCCAGCCATGATCAGAGTCTGCAGTTTAGTGGCATGTGGTGTTGACTGTGTGGGGATGCATGGACATAGGAATTCTGATTGCAGGCTCTTGAGATCACAAATGATATGGCAGGAGCATGGGTACTTAGTCATATTAGCAGTTGTTGGAACGTGTCTGAATTTGCATAAACAAGGTCAAAGGTTCCTTTGTGAACTAGAGTATTTCCTCTGGTCCATTTTGCCCAAAAGGGGAGGTGATAGCCTAGTGCTATTATCACTTGACTATTTACCCACAGAGTCATTTAAGGTTCTAGGGACTCAAATTCAAATTCCATCACAACCGTCTTATGGTACACTGGTAATGCCCCTACCCCTGGACTAGTAGGCTCGGGTTCAAGTCTCACCTGCTGCAGAGGTGTGTGAGCAGATGAAGTTTGATTTGAAAAATTGCTCAAATAAAAAAAAATGTATTTGTACCTTGAGCTTCAAGTACTGCTTGCTTTCTCAGACCTTGGGAAGCATGCACTTGCAAGTTGAATTTAAATGTAAGTTCAAATTACGCACAGGGTGCCTGATTTAATTATAGTATTTCAGTATCTTGTCTCCAATTCTGAATATTCAAATACTTCACTCCCTGAAGATGCATGGGGTTGGAGTTCATTTAAACACAGCGGCTCAATGGCTAGCATTGCTTCACAGTGCCAGGTACCCGGGTTTGATTCTAGCCTTGGATGACTATCTGTGTGTAGTCTGAACATTCTCCCCATGTCTGTGTGGGCATCTGTGTGCAGTTTGAACATTCTCGCTTTGTCTGTGTGGGCTTCCTCAGGGTGCTTTGGTTTCCTCCAACAATGCAAAAGATGTGCGTGTTAGGTGCATTGGTCATGCAAGACTGCCCACAGTGTCCAGGGAAGTGCCGGCTAGGGAAATACAGGATTACAGGGATGGGATAGGTCTAGGTGGGATGCTCTTCGGAGGGTTGTTGGAGACTCGATGGACTGAATGGACTGCTTCCACGCTGTAGAGATTCTATGATTTTAGTGTTTAACGAAGCCTACTCATCATGATGGGGTTAGGAGATTGTTAATCATAAAACCCTCGACTTCAGTGTATTGGAGAGAGCCTGAGTTGTAACTTCCTGAAATATGAAGGGATGTGAAAAGGTGGAAAAACAAAGCAAAACTAAACTTATCTTTAATTTTCCTCAAGAATTCCATAGTTAATCGGTGATATTAGACACAGTACCTGAAAGTAAAGATAAATGTTTCTCAAATGAGTTTTTTTATTGTGTTTCAGCATTAGCTCCTGAAACTATTGTCAGAATCATAGCATTTGGTGTTACTATTGCTTTGACTAATATAAATACTATTACAGCTGTTCTGTGGAATGTGGATTTGAGGTAAATTGGTTAACGTTTCTGTCTCTTGAGGTAACTAATATCCCAACATAGTAATTAATAATCTAAAACCAATATCTAAACATTAAAGGATTGGCAAAAATATTTTTGGTACCTTGTCCTGAAAAATTGAGATTTCTTTTGGCAGCAAATTTGACATATTTATCTTCTGGGTCTTCAATCGGTGGCTGATCTAAGTTGTACCTGCTCCTGTGTGTAATTCATATTGTTTCTTGATTATCTGTCAGTTTTGATCCTTCACCTTGGCTTCTCCACCCTCATCTTCAGTTCCTGACCAATAGAGAATATTCATAGTTTTCAGATCACCAATAGTTGATTTTCGTTTAGTGATTTTTGGGACTGTCAATTATTCCTTGAATTTGTAGCAAATTTCTAACAGATAATTTTATTAAGACAAAAGAAAAGGGAAGAATGGATATGATTCAGGTTCAATATGTTCCATTTATCTGTGTTTTATTTAGGATCGTTTAAGCCATTCAACAAATTGAGCCTTACCTGCCTTTCATTACAATTGCGGCTGATCAGACACAGCAATGTCTTTCATCCACCCCATCCTGTATGCCACTGGTAATTGAAAATCTATCAACCCCTTCCTTAAACGTGGCCAAAGACTGAGGTTCTGTGGCCTTCTATGGTGGAGAATGCCTCTGAGTAAACACAATGTATCGACATCTTATGTCTAAGTGGCATCGCCTTTATTTTTAAATAGTGCCACCAGATCCTACACTCCCTAACAGGTGAAACATCTTATCTGTATGTACTCTGTCTATCCTATAAATATTTTGTAAGTTTTGATGAGGTAACCTCTTATCCTTTGTTGTTCTAGAGAATTGTAGGCCCAGTCTACCCAATCTCTCTCCTTAAGTCAATTGGCTATCCCAGGAACAAATCTAGTGAGGCTTCGTTGCACTCTTCTTATGAGAATAATTCCTGTACTGAGATAAGGAGACCAAAGCAGGCACAGGAGCTGTGTAACCAAGTTTGTACGCACATGAAGACTTCACTTTTCCTGTACTCAAACCCTCTGACAATAATGGCCAACATTCCATTAGCCTTCCAGATACATGCAGGTATAGCAGGCTAAGACATAAGTGACTTGTCTGTAAGGACACCCAGGTCCCGTTTGTACATCTAAACTTTGCAACCCTTACCATTTAAGAAATGTTCAGCACATCTGTTCCTCCTACCATAGTAGATAACCTGACATTTTTCCACACTATATTCCATCTGCCATGTTCATGTCCACTTACTAAACTTTTGCAAACCATTTTCTTCATTTTCTTTACATTTACTTCAGAGTATACATTCCCTATCTCCAAATCATTAAATAGCTGTCGCTGAAGCCGAAGTACTGATGCATGCAGCTCCCTGTTCGCCATTACCTGCCAATGCAAGAATAACAGACTTGTTCCCCTTCTTTGTTTTCTGACTGTTTGCCAGTACATTCCTGCCCAACCTATGTGCTTTCATTTTCTAACCAGTCTCGGTGGGGGGACTGTATGAAAATCCTTCTGAAAATCTAAGTATACAAAGTCCATCAATTCTCCTTATCAGGTTTTTTCATCACTTCTTTGGAAACAAGTTCATCAAACATGATCTTCCATTACCAAATCAATGCAGACTATACCCCATTAGACAATTATCATCCAAGTATCCATTGATCCCATCGTTCAAAATAGATTCTCATACTTTCAAAACTGTTGATGTTATGCTAATAGGTCTGTAGGTCCAGGCATTCTTTTTCACTCCCATCTTAAATAGTGGGGGTGACATTTGCTATTTTCCAGTCTGTAAGGATAATTTCAGAAAGTATAGAATTTTGGAAGATGATCACCAAAGCATTTACTATTTCGGCAGCCAACGCCTTCACGGAAGCCTATCACATCGGTGGGGGGCTGGGGGGGGCTTTATCAACTTTCAGTCTCATTAATAGGAAGACTGTACAGAAGAAATTAATGTTAAGCTCTGTAAACTCCTCATTCTCCCTAGCCACTTGGATCTCATGTTAGAAGAGTGTTATTGTATCTTTTTCAATGAAAGCGAACAAAGTAATCTCCTTTGGCTTTATTTTAGAAAAGTAAGCACAGATTGTGTCTCCAAGATAAGTGTTTCCCAAAGTATGGCCTTTAGAGACTTTCTGGATGTTTGTGACCCAGTGTGGGGCAGAACTCAAAGGCCCTCAGACACCAGGCCTTGGTTATTGGCCTTGCTATAGCTCTACTTCTCCGAAGCCAGGCCCTTACTGTAACTTACCCAAGCAGTATGCCAATGAGTGGCTGCTGAAAGTGTATTTAGTGTGAACGCGATGCTTGAAATGCTACCTTGAACATTGCAGAATGGGAAGTGGTCTCACCTCAGGCATGGAGATGTACTGAAAACACCAAAGAGATTTCCAGGTAGACAGCAATAGTATCAGGGTGCTGGTAAGAGCCACGTGAATTCAAGTTATTTGACAGGGCAATTTAACTTTGAAACATTAAAGCACAGGTATGTCACTCTAGTTAAATTCAAAAAAGGGGCATAAGAACATGAGATAGTTGAGACATTTTGAGTATTGTACATGTAATTTGGACAGTGGGACTACGAGTTGAAAGAAAGTTGAAAAATACTGTTAACGTTGGTAGTAGATAATTGCAATTACAAATTGCTACTTCGGTACGTCTTTTGATATTGTGTTCCACAACGCATTCATAGAAGTGGTAGAATAGGTTAATTCTTGTAAATATCCATTTCTAACATCTCTTTTGGTTGGCTTTAATATTGCCCAGAGGTTCATTGATTTGGCAGTTGTAACTAAATTGGTGCCTTACTTACATATCACAAATTAATATCAAGCAGAGAAGTTGTTTATGAGGCTTGCTAATAGACGTAGTTACCAACACAAACAACTTCAGAAAAGATCTACACTTTGTAAGTTTCTTCAGTGGCAAGTTGAATTAAAACTGCATATTGTTGAACTCCATCTGCTGCCCATAGAGAATTCCAGTTTCACGTTTCTTTGAAGTTTGTTTTTGGCTGCATTCCCCATATTTCTGTCATTTAGTTTTGGCTTCCCAGGAGGATTTACTGCTAAAGATTGGGAACCTTGACTTCTGTGACTTTGCATACTGTAGTGGTAGATAGGGAATTTTTTTTTCTTAGAATGCATAATTTTAATAGGTTTTCATTCAGAAGCTCAAGAAAATATTAAACTATTTATGTATAAAGTTGTGATGTTATATATTGTAAGTAGCTCAGGAAAGCATAGTGAAAAAGCAGTAATTGTGTTGGATTCTGCATGTTGCAGTATTTCTTGTGGTTGACGATAAGTAAGGATTTTAAAACAGCCTGAAGTCAATTCTTGAGGGCTGCACCTCTGAAATATCTCTGCATTTTTCAAAATGTGAAGTGATTTAAAACTGTATTTCACCACCATCGTGAGACAGATCTGATATAATCAAAACCACAGCATTTGTGATTTGGTTACCTTGGAAATTAGTGGATGAAACTGGAAGAATGTTAGTATATGACATTTGCATGTTAATTATGCATGTGTCTTTTGTCTTTGTACACTCATTTGTATGTAATTAGTTCCATTCCTGTTACTATCATAACTATATTTTCTGGAGGATTATTGGGTATCATTTTATTCCGAATGTTAAAATTCTCGTTCAATAATTAATTACATATTAAAATGGTGTCTTGAAAACTTCTATTTCACATTGTTAAGTCTCCTTTCAGTGAACTCACTCTCAGACGATGACATGAGATGATTGGCAGTTACTTTCATCTGGTGCATTACTTCGTATCGTAACAAAGTGATAAGGTTATATTTCATTAGTTCAGAGAAATTGCAATAAGGCAGCACCGCACCTTAGGAAGGACATATTGGCATTGGGAGTGCAACATTGGTTTACAAGAATGATAGCTGAACTTCAGGGATTAGGTTATGAGGAGTGACAACACAAATTAGGCCTTACTTCTCGAGAATATAGAAGATTAAGTTTTGATGTGATTGATGTCTAATCAATAGTAATGGCAAAAGACAAGCAGATAAAGAGAAACAATTTCCATCGGTTGGTGATTCAAGAACTGGGGGGGCATAGTCTAATAATTAGGGTCAGACCATTCAGCAGAGATGTTAAGAGGCACTTCTACGCATGAGGGGTAGATATTTGGAACTCTCTTCCACAAAAGCAAGATGCGGTGGATGCTAGATCAGTTATTAGTTTTAAATTTGAGCTAAATTTTTGTTAGGCAAAGGTATTAGTGATATGAGGCCAAAGACAGGTATATGGAGTTAGACCACACATCAGCCATGATCTCATTGAAAAGTGGAACGGGCTCAAGAAGCTGAATGGCCTACTCCTGTTCCTATGCCATTTAATTTTTAACACAACAGTTCAACAAGAGATTGATTAATCATGAGTACTTTAAAATGTCAGCCTTAAGGGTGAGTTTATTTGAATGTTTTTCTTTCATGTCTTGTGATGTTTATATTTGACTTGTATCATATTGATGCTCAGTATAACATTAAATTTCATCAGAATTTTGAACAGTTTGCATAACAATGAGAACAATTTTAAATTATGTACCTCTCTCTGTTGACACTGCCATTCACTAGTCAAAAAAGGAGCCAAGCAACCTGAAATAATATCTTTTGAATTCATGTTTTACAAAGACTGAATTTTTATTTTATTGCTACAGCCAAATCCAGCAAAGGGATAATGGGAACTGCAGATGCTGGAGAATTCCAAGATAATAAAATGTGAGGCTGGATGAACACAGCAGGCCAAGCAGCATCTCAGGAGCACAAAAGCTGATGTTTTGGGTCTAGACCCTTCATCAGAGAGGGGGATGGGGAGAGGGAACTGGAATAAACAGGGAGAGAGGGGGAGGCAGACCGAAGATGGAGAGAAAAGAAGATAGGTGGAGAGAGTATAGGTGGGGAGGTAGGGAAGGGATAGGTCAGTCCAGGGAAGACGGACAGGTCAAGGAGGTGGGATGAGGTTAGTAGGTAGATGGGGGTGCGGCTTGGGGTGGGAGGAAGGGATGGGTGAGAGGAAGAACAGATTAGGGAGGCAGAGACAGGTTGGACTGGTTTTGGGATGCAGTGGGTGGGGGGGAAGAGCTGGGCTGGTTGTGTGGTGCAGTGGGGGGAGGGGACGAACTGGGCTGGTTTAGGGATGGTGTAGGGGAAGGGGAGATTTTGAAACTGGTGAAGTCCACATAGATACCATTAGGCTGCAGGGTTCCCAGGCGGAATATGAGTTGCTGTTCCTGCAACCTTCGGGTGGCATCATTGTGGCACTGCAGGAGGCCCATGATGGACATGTCATCTAAAGAAGGGGAGGGGGAGTGGAAATGGTTTGCGACTGGGAGGTGCAGTTGTTTGTTGCGAACTGAGCGGAGGTGTTCTGCAAAGCGGTCTCCAAGCCTCCGCTTGGTTTCCCCAATGTAGAGGAAGCCACACCGGGTACAGTGGATACAGTATACCACATTGGCAGATGTGCAGGTGAACCTCTGCTTAATGTGGAATGTCATCTTGGGGCCTGGGATAGGGGTGAGGGAGGAGGTGTGGGGGCAAGTGTAGCATTTCCTGCGGTTGCAGGGGAAGGTGCCGGGTGTGGTGGGGTTGGAGGGCAGTGTGGAGCGAACAAGGGAGTCACGGAGAGAGTGGTCTCTCCGGAAAGCAGACAGCTTTATGGGGGATGGAAAAATGTCTTGGGTGGTGGGGTCGGATTGTAAATGGCAGAAGTGTCAGAGGATGATGCGTTGTATCCGGAGGTTGGTAGGGTGGTGTGTGAGAACGAGGGGGATCCTCTTTGGGCGGTGGTGGCGGGGGCGGGGTGTGAGGGATGTGTTGCGGGAAATACGTGAGACGCGGTCAAGGGCGTTCTCGATCACTGTGGGGGGCAAGTTGCGGCCCTTGAAGAACTTGGACATCTGGGATGTGTGGGAGTGGAATGTCTTATCATAGGAGCAGATGCGGCGGAGGCGGAGGAATTGGGAATAAGGGATGGAATTTTTGCAGGAGGGTGGGTGGGAGGAGGTGTATTCTAGGTAGCTGTGGGAGTCGGTGGGGACACGGCCGGAGACCCCACCGATGACGTCACATCCGCCTCCGCCGGCCACAGAATATCCGGAACCGCTGCTGCAGTCACCACCTCCACTTCCAGGTACAACACCTCACACACCACCCTCACCGCAGCTGCTGCCGCCCACCCCGATCCTCCAACCGCCGACGGAACCCCGCCCACGGCCGACGACCTCATCGCTCCTCCCACAACCTCCACAGCCAGCAACCCCAGAGGAGACAGCCACACTGAGCCCTGCCGCATCTTCACCATCCCCCCAGACCTTCCACTGACTGAGGACAAACGATCAGTCCTTAGCAAGGGGCTCACCTTTGTCCCCCTACAACCACACATCAACCAATACCAGTCACGATTGGACATAGAACAGTTTTTCCGCCGCCTTCGCCTCCATGCCTACTTCGGAGCCCAACCCTCCCTCCACTGACCCCTTCACCCGCTTCCAACACAAGTCCTCCTCCTGGACACCACCCCCAGGCCTCCTACCCTCCCTCGACCTCTTCATCTCCAACTGCTGTCGAGACATTAACCGCCTCAACCTCTCCACCCCTCTCACCCACTCCAACCTATCCCCCGCAGAACGGGCAGCCCTCCGCTCCCTCCGTTCCAACCCCAACCTCACTATCAAACCCGCAGACAAGGGTGGCGCAGTGGTAGTATGGCGCACTGACCTCTACATCGCCGAGGCCAGACGCCAACTCTCCGACACCACCTCCTACCGCCTCCTCGATCATGACCCCACACCCGAGCACCAAACCATCATCTCCAACACCATTCATGACCTCATCACCTCAGGGGACCTCCCACCCACAGCCTCCAACCTCATTGTTCCCCAACCCCGCACGGCCCGTTTCTATCTCCTTCCCAAAATCCACAAACCTGCCTGCCCTGGTCAACCCATCGTCTCAGCCTGCTCCTGCCCCACCGAACTCATCTCCACCTATCTGGACTCCATTTTCTCCCCTTTGGTCCAGGAACTCCCCACCTACGTCCGTGACACCGCCCACGCCCTCCACCTCCTCCAGGACTTCCAATTCCCTGGCCCCCAACACCTCATCTTCACCATGGACGTCCAGTCCCTATACACCTGCATTCCGCATGCAGATGGCCTCAAGGCCCTCCGCTTCTTCCTGTCCCGCAGGCCCGACCAGTCCCCCTCCACCGACACCCTCATCCGCCTAGCTGAACTCGTCCTCACCCACAACAACTTCCCTTTTGACTCCTCCCACTTCCTACAGACTAAGGGGGTGGCCATGGGCACCCGCATGGGCCCCAGCTATGCCTGCCTCTTTGTAGGTTACGTGGAACAGTCCCTCTTCCGCAGCTACACAGGCCCCAAACCCCACCTCTTCCTCCGGTACATTGATGACTGTATCGGCGCCGCCTCTTGCTCCCCAGAGGAGCTCGAACAGTTCATCTACTTCACCAACACCTTCCACCCCAACCTTCAGTTCACCTGGGCCATCTCCAGCACATCCCTCACCTTCCTGGACCTCTCAGTCTCCATCTCAGGCAACCAGCTTGTAACTGATGTCCATTTCAAGCCCACCAACTCCCACAACTACCTAGAATACACCTCCTCCCACCCACCCTCCTGCAAAAATTCCATCTCTTATTCCCAATTCCTCCGCCTCTGCCGCATCTGCTCCCACGATAAGACATTCCACTCCCGCACATCCCAGATGTCCAAATCCTTCAAGGACCGCAACTTTCCCCCCACAGTGATCGAGAACGCCCTTTACCGCGTCTCCCGTATTTCCCGCAACACATCCCTCACACCCCGCCCCCACCACAACCGCCCAAAGAGGATCCCCCTCGTTCTCACACACCACCCTACCAATCTCCGGATACAACGCATTATCCTCCGGCACTTGCGCCATTTACAATCCGACCCCACCACCCAAGACATTTTTCCATCCCCACCCCTGTCTGCTTTCCGGAGAGACCACTCTCTCCGTGACTCCCTTGTTCGCTCCACACTGCCCTCCAACCCCACCACACCCGGCACCTTCCCCTGCAACCGCAGGAAATGCTACACTTGCCCCCACACCTCCTCCCTCACCCCTATCCCAGGCCCCAAGATGACATTCCACATTAAGCAGAGGTTCACCTGCACATCTGCCAATGTGGTATACTGCATCCACTGTACCCGGTGTGGCTTCCTCTACATTGGGGAAACCAAGCGGAGGCTTGGAGACCGCTTTGCCGAACACCTCCGCTCAGTTGGCAACAAACAACTGCACCTCCCAGTCGCAAACCATTTCCACTCCCCCTCCCATTCTTTAGATGACATGTCCACCATGGGCCTCCTGCAGTGCCACAATGATGCCACCCGAAGGTTGCAGGAGCAGCAACTCATATTCCGCCTGGGAACCCTGCAGCCTAATGGTATCAATGTGGACTTCACCAGTTTCAAAATCTCCCCTTCCCCAACTGCATCCCTAAACCAGCCCAGTTCGTCCCCTCCCCCCACTGCACCACACAACCAGCCCAGCTCTTCTCTCCCCCCCCCCCCACCCACTGCATCCCAAAACCAGTCCAACCTGTCTCTGCCTCCCTAACCAGTTCTTCCTCTCACCCATCCCTTCCTCCCACCCCAAGCCGCACCCCCATCTACCTACTAACCTCATCCCACCTCCTTGACCTGTCCGTCTTCCCTGGACTGACCTATCTCCTCCCTATCTCCCCACCTATACTCTCTCCACCTATCTTCTTTACTCTCCATCTTCGGTCCGCCTCCCCCTCTCTCCCTATTTATTCCAGTTCCCTCCCCCCATCCCCCTCTCTGATGAAGGGTCTAGGCCCGAAACGTCAGCTTTTGTGCTCCTGAGATGCTGCTTGGCCTGCTGTGTTCATCCAGCCTCACATTTTATTATCCAGCAAAGGGATCTATTTTGTCAAAAAAAATGGTATTTCATTTGCAAAAAATATTGTTCACATAGAATTTCTGTTGAATAAAGTTTCACAAATAACTTGGTCGTAAGCAAATGTTTGCTCATTCAAACCATTTTGTGTTATCTCCTCATTCTTCTTGATGTACCCATAATAGTGTGTCACCATTTTCTTCGACTTGAGACGATTAGTCCCTTGATGTAAAAGCACCATGTTCTAACTTGGCCATATCTAATAATGGATTGATTAATTTTATCTTAATTTTCCATTTGGGGATTTGTCCATTTTCAATGCTTTTGTACATAATTCCCTGCCAGAGTCAACATTAAACATAGTATTCTGCCACATTTACGAGTTCTCCATTCTGTGCTTCTGTCAATGATCCCTAGTCTGGGGAGTCCAAGAATTTTACAATTTGAAAAAAAAAGTAGTGGAATGATCACTCTGTGGAATGAGTGATGACTAAGCACTTCAAGAACCCTAACCAACCCAGTATTGAATCACCTACGGATTGGTTTGTGCCTTTGCCTCCTTTTTAAAATTATCCACATTTTCCCTTAGGTCTTTACTGAATAGTAATTAACATCTAGGGTATACTTCCTCTCTTTAAGTGCAGAATTTACAAGGGTCTGATTTTGAAAGAAATGCTTTGTCTTTGGTGAGGAAATAAATAATTGAAGTAGGGAGGAGAGAAAATGGTCAAACAATAAAATGTTAGAGGTTACTTTTATTGGTGCTGCTAAGTGGACCAATCATCATTACTGTATGCGGAAATAACAATGTAAATGTCCATTTAATTGATTCTGTGTTAGTGATATTGAAATGTTTAAAGTTTTAGATGTGCATCACTGCCTGGCTGATTCTGAATAAATCATTTGATTTACATTAAATAAAACATTCTTCCATCTAACCACTGCTAGTTTTTGTGCCCTACTCATGTCTTCATCTCTTTCTCTACCTCTTTTCAATTTTCCAGCCATTTGATTTTCTATTCCAAGGGGTAGAGCTGGATGAACACAGCAGGTCGAGAAGCAGGAAGGCTGACTTTTCGGGCCTAGACCCTTCTTCAGAAAAAGGGTCTGAAGTAGGGCCTAGACGCGAAATGTCAGCCTTCCTTCTCCTGCTGCTTGGCCTGCTGCGTTCATCCAGCTCTATACCTTGTTATCTCCAGCATCTGCAGCTCCTACTATCTCTGTTTTCTATTCCCTCTTCTTTCGTGTTTTCATTGAGTTTCCTTTAGAAAGCATGTAAGCTGTTACCCTCAACTTTCTGTGGCAGCAAGTTCCATTCATTTGCTGCTCCTTTTTAGTCTCCAACTGCATTGATGAATTAAAAAAAGTCTAGTTTTACATTATTATGTGAAAATATTCTGTCTACACTTAGCATGTCCAATACATTCATAATTTTAAAGATTCTGTCCCTAAGGGCATTGTGAATTTATTACAACACATGGATTACAACTGTTCAAAAAGGCAACTCACCATCATTCATTAAGGGCAAATAGGGGTGGGCATTAAATGCTGGCTAGCCTGCATTGCCCATGTCCCAGACTGATGAAAAACAAGTCTTCATTAGGTGTCCTTTATGTCTTTTCTTTTCTAAAGAAAAAGGTTCTAATTTGTTCAGGTTTTCCCAGTGGTTGTGGTAACTCAGTTCTGAAATATTGCCGCACGTTGGCAAACTGTTTAGCACTGCTGCCTCACAGTGCCATGAACCTGGGTTCGATTCCACCCTCGGGCGACTGTCTGTAAGTAGTTTGCTTGTTCTCCCAATTTCTGCATGGGTTTCTGCTGGGTGCCCTGTTTCATCCCACACTCCAAAGATGTGCAGGTTAGGTTGATTGGCCGTGCGAAATTATCATAGTGTCAAGGCATGTGGTGTGGTGGGTTAGTCATTGGAAATACAGGGTTGTAGGGATGGGTCAGCATGGGCATGTTGGTGTGGACTTGTCGGGCAGAATGGCCTATTTCCACACTGTAGAGATTCTAACCTATGTTGACACAATTCCTGTTGATCATTTTTAAACTTTCTCCTGTGCTTTTTCCTTTTTCCTCAATATAGAAACCAGACCTGTACACATTACTTGTTAAGTATAATCTAACCAGTGTCTTTTACGTTTTAACATAAATTCAGTGCTTTTGAATTCTGTACCCGTAGCCATAAATCTTGGTGCTATTACTTATTTACCATCTAGGTCCCCTTGATAAAGTCATGCTGACTGAGCCCTATTTTCCCAAGAACTTTCCCAAGCACTCTGCCATCTCATCTTAATAAAGGACTCTCAAATATTACCGGTGACGGAGGTCAGGCTAACCAGCCTATGGTGTCCTATCTTCTCCTGACAATGCCTCATAATCTTCTCAGCTATCTTCTTCAGAATTCTGAGGCGTATTCCATCTAGTCCACATGTTTTATTCACATTCAGACCTTTGAGCTGTACCCACCTATTCTTAGCAATGGAGACTACACTTGTTGCCACTCTGTTTAGCAAGCCGCATCACTTGGTCAATTCTTTCAGATCTGTGCCACAACAGTTCTATTTGATATATTTTAAATATGTGCTTTAGTAATTTTGTTGAGAAATATTGAATTGAATTTGAAAGAAATCTATGTTTAAAGGGTAAAAATTTGCATGTGTGAAAATTATGAACACAGTGCAATGACAAATCATTTTATTCCTTCGCACATTAAGTTCTTGTGATGAACAGAACAGCCCTGCTGCATTGTTAAATGATAACAGAGGAGCACTGGCTCTTTAAGTTTGGAAATACTTGCACATAATGTCAGCACGAAAGCAAATGTATTCTTGCATCATTCTAACACATTTTTCTTACGGCTACGGAAGTAGCAAATTGTTGCAATCATTTAAGACATTTTGAGTAAGGAAGTTCTTAATACATCTGTTTTCAAATTTTATTTTCACCAATTTAAATTCATGCCATTTTGGCCCATCCCTTTATTTCAGTCATTGTGACCAGAATTATAAATACAGTACTCAAAGTGAGGTCTGGCAAGTGCATTGTTAATGCATAGCATAATCTCTAAACAATTGTACTCTGCTGTTCTGGTTTACAACTCAGCATTCTGTTTACATTTCTAATTACCCAGCCAATTTTAAGACATTGAAATTGATAATTGCACACTTGCTTCCAGAGCCCTTTCTAAATCATCACCTTGTTTCATTTATTATCTTTATTGTTATATTTTATGAATCATTTTTAAATGCTTTGTCTTTTTTTTAAAGAGGAGAGACTAGGACCTGTGGGCACAGCCTCAGACTGAAGGAATGACTGTTTAGAACTGAGATGAGGAGGGATTTAGCCAGAGAGTGGGTAATCTGTAGAATCCATTGCCACAGAGGGCTGTGGAGCTCACGTCGTTGAGTGTATTTAGGACAGAAATAGCTAGGTTTTTCATTGGTAGGGGGATCAAGGATTATGGGAGAAGGCAGGAGAATGGGGTTGATAAATGTATCAGCCATGATTGAACAGTGGAGCAGACTCACTGGGCCAAAAGCCCTAATTCTGATCCTGTAACTTATATGCTTAAAACTTAAGCATTTGAAACTTTAAAAAAATGTATGTGGGAGGAAAGTATTCTTGTACAGTTAAACAAATCATGAAAAAAAAACTGCATGGCAGGTCAGTAACACAGCTAAACAAGAAGGGTAAGAGATAACAAGGTGTGTAGAGCTGGATGAACAGAGTAGGCCATGCAGCATCAGAGGATCAAGAAAGCTGATGTCTTGGGCCTGGACCCTTTTTCGGAACCGAAACGTCAGCTTTCCTGCTCCTCTGATGCTGCTTGGCCTGCTGTACACCTCATTATCTCAGATTCTCCAGCATTGGCAGTTCCTACTATCTCCTAAATAAAAAGGCTACCCTTTTTCTGAGCCTGCTGTCTCCATGTGTCAGCACTGTTCTGCATTGAATATTTTCATTCAACATAGGCAAGATCAGGGATTGAGCAGTAAATTGTCTTCTGCTACTTTTTACTTAGTTTACCGCCACAAGAAAGATCACTAACTCTACAATGAACTTTGATCTTAAAGGCATTGAAGTTTTATTTGAGAGTAAAAGAACACTCATGTCATAGTAACATATTTTCTACAGTAGTTAACGTGCTTAACTAACTTTTACCTTGGTAGAAGTGGATCATGGGTACTTTGAAACTGCCAAACTGTTACAAGCAATATTCTTGCAAAATAGTGTCTTCATTTACTTCTTGGCTACAGAAGTTTTCTGTGTCAGTTGTCTTCCTTCTGGGCTAAATCTTCAAACAGATTTTCTGGTTTGAATGGGATAGCTTCTGAAATACCTACAGTATGTGTGTAGGACCAAGCAGATTTTAAATAACTGTTTAATTCGAAAAAGCTGCCAAACACACATGACAGATGTTTGTGTTTGAATTGTGCCACTAAGACCCTCCTTTTGAATATCAGGAACAGACTGAAATCTGTATCAGTTGTATTAGGTTAAGGTGGAACGTGATTACTATGAGTGAAGGTGGCTTTAAATCCCTTGTGTATGTTTCAGAACTAAAGTCAATACTTTTATCTTGGACAAAAATACTTTGTTAGCTGGTGAGTACATTTTGATCAATGTGCAGTTTTTATCAGCGCTCAATTTCCTTTAGTGTTTCTGTGCACATAGTGATATAGCAGATCCAAATCTGTAACTCATTCACTATTCAATCACACTTCCTGTTTTACTTTAGTTGCCAGAGTGGATAAGTTTGTAATATTGGTTTATCTTCGCTCTACGTGCAGTGTTATTTTGCTCGTTAATGCTGTTCCTTTATCAGCGCTAAATTAATTCTCACGGATGTTGTCTTTTTCTCCAAAATTTTCCTTTTGTGTCTTTTTGTTTTGTATTCGTCCACACTGGTGTTCCTTTGTACAACAAACATACATATTTAACATTTGTGCATTTATGTTGCGAAATGCCCATGAAAATAGATTTGTCTATGTGGGTCATGTATCTCTTCCGGGCAAAATATTTGTTGGTTTAAAGGAAATGTTGTTCGTATCCTTGTACTTCTGTGACTGCTTTCGCAATTTGTCTGCTTCCTTGAAGCCCTATTAACACCTCCCAAGGATGCTTACTAGAACATTGTAGATGGCAGAAGTGTCGGATGATGATGCGTTGTATACGGAGGTTGGTGGGGTGGTATGTGAGAACGAGGGGGATCCTCTGGGGTGGTTGTGGCGGGGGCGGGGTGTGAGGGATGTGTTGCTGGAAATGCGGCAGATGCAGCCAAGGGCGTTCTCGAACACTGCGGGGGGAAAGTTGCGGTCCTTGAAGAACGTGGACATCTGGGATGTGCGGGAGTGGAATGCTTCATCCTGGGAGCAGATGCGGCGGAGACAGAGGAATTGGGAATAGGAGATGGAATTTTTGCAGAAGAGTGGGTGGGAGGAGGTGTATTTTACCTCCGCCATCTACAATCTGACTCCACCTCCCAAGCTATTTTTTTCATCCCCACCCTTGTCTGCCTTCCGGAGAGACCACTCTCTCCACGACTCCCTTGTCCGCTCCACACTCCCCTCCTCCCCTACAACATGTGGCACCTTCCCCTGCAACCGCAGGAAGTGCTACACTTGCCCCCACACCACCTCCCTCACCCCCATCCCAGGCCCCAAGATGACCTTCTATATCAAGCAGATGTTCACCTGCACATCTGCCAATGTGGTACATTGTATCGATTGTACCCGGTGTGGCTTCCTCTATTTTGGGGAAACCAAGCGGAGGCTTGGGGACCGCTTTGCAGAACACCTCCGCTCAGTTCGCAGCAAACAACTGCACCTCCCAGTCGCGAACCATTTTAACTCCTCCTCCCATTCCTCAGACGACATGTCCATCCTGGGCCTCCTGCAGTGCCACAATGATGCCACCCAAAGGTTGCAAGAACAGCAACTCATATTCCGCTTGGGAACCCTGCAGCCTAATGGTATCAATGTGGACTTCACAAGCTTCAAAATCCCCCCTCCACCCACAGCATCGCAAAACCAGCCCAGTTCTTCTGCTCCCCCCACTGCATCACAAAACCAGCCCAGCTCGTCCCCTCCCCCCACGGCATCCCAAAACCAGCCCAGCCTGTCTCCGCTTCCCTAACCTGTTCTTCCTCTCACCCATCCCTTCCTCCCACCTAAAGCCGCACCGAAATGTCCGCTTTTGTGCTCCTGAGATGCTGCTTGGCCTGCTGTGTTGTTATCATGGCTGTATCGTGCTGGTGGTGATATTCCTGCTCAGTGTCCTTATTGTTGCGCTCTGAAGACCAGTGTTGTCCTAGTTCTTTAGCATCATATCCTTTCTTTGCTTGCTGCAGATGTGGAGCACATGCTAGGACTGTGTGGTACTCTCTGTCTTGACTGGACTTTACTGCAAGGTGCCCAGATAATCCAAGCATTGGAACCTTATTTTCAGGCCTAATGTCTGTTTTGTGTTGGCCCAGCCCCTAAATTGATATATTAGCCATAATTGTTGACGGTAACATAGTAGCCACTTTGTGAGGCATCACACCCTTGAAACAAAACAGGGGCATGGAAATTCACAAGGATATAGGAATCATGACATTCCCATATTCCCAAGGTACCTGTTGCAGACTGTTGATGGATTAGAATCCTTTTCTGTTGCTGAAGCCTGCATGATGAAATGGCTCTCTGAATCGTCTGAGTTTATCATCTAATATGCTCTGCACTTGGGGAAGCCAGTTACGTTGGTAGAACATACTGCCCAGGATGCAAGCCTGATCTTGTCACAGGAGCTGTGATGAAGTGGTGCGATCTGGCACAAATTGCATCGCTAGGAGCCTTGATAGATTTATGGCTTGCGAATTGTGAGATCATGCATAGCTATGCAGTGAATCCTTAGACGCAACCAGCCACATAAAGTGCTACCTTCTCCTTGATGGCCACCATCCCCACATTCAGGTCAAAACCTGATTCCAGTTGCCATAGCTCTGTGACAGTGTCCCAGGACATTCTCAGTCTACAGCAGCATTGGGCTTCACTGATCTGGAGGAAATGGCATTGTGGATATGAGATTCAGGACCTTGTGGGAGGCCCTTTAGCTGCACTCTCTTGATGTGCAAGCTGTTCAGAAGATGCTGGATGTTGCTGTTGGGCCTGAATTTGTTGGTGTATTTGTTCTTCCTACATTTCTTTGTAACAATAATGTTTGCTGTGGCTGGATCCATTGGTTTGACTTCCAATGAATTGCATTGGGGGATATCAAAAACCAAGCATGTCCTTAGTAATGTGAACAGTCAGTATTTTTATCATTCAAATGATAGTTTAGCATAGTTCTCCATACAATGGGAAATTGAGACCTCCAACAAGGAGGGCTTTAGAATGTTTCTGCATGAGCCTTTGAAATAGGCATCTTATTCTGATGAATGCAGCACAAGCTATGTCATGCAAATAAAATAAGAGATTGCAATTGCCGTATGATTAATGATAATTTATCACTCCATCTCCCACGTCATACAAGAAAGGGAGAATTGCATTATAAAAGCATGTTGGTGAATACTTAGAGCTAACCTTGTGTCGCTTGGGAGATTTTTGACTGCCTGCAGTCTGCTGGTGCCACTTTCAAGGTTTCCTGTTATTATTCCTGCATCTGAGATGACAATGATCAATCTGCAATGACCAGTGACATCATCAAAGTTGCTCGTAATCAAAATGTGTAACCTAAGTAGTTTGACACTACAAGTGTTTCGCATGCGGGGTACTATGATTGCAAATGTCTTCACTCCGTATGATATAAGTGCCTGATTTAATGCAATTGTTCTGGAAAGGACCTCAACTTGTTTGCAAATATGACTCACATCCTGAGACAAAAAAAAAGCTGACACTGTCCATTCTTAGACTGGTTGCAGCTATTTTCTATTTGCATGAGATTGGAAATCATTACAGAACATGCATTGCACGGTGAATTACAGGCTCTGCCTGATTAGAGATACTGTGATGATATTATGGCTTTAAGAGGTGTGTTTTGTTCTAGTTTTTGTTTTGTGAAGAGATTAAGACAGAGGTATTGAGTGGTCTGTTGTAAGCCAATAAAGTAAACAGAATGAGAGGCCTTGCGTTCTCTTTTAGAAGTTGAAATGATGAGAGCAGCATGAACTGTTGGAGTCAGGCTCCTGCAGAACTACTGCTTTTAGTTTAGCTTTCAGAGGTTGCTGGAGTTTTGAAGTTGGCGGTGGAAACTAGTTGCGAAAACTGCTATATCTCTCTGTGCTACAGCTAAACACCAGTGCGCACATACTCTACTGGAATTTTCTCTTGGTGTTCTCTTCTCTTGGATTGGAGAAACATTGTTTGAGAGATAATCTATTTTACTGAATTTGCCTTTGCCAAGGGTGACTTTGTGAGATGTTACAATATTGGGGTAGTTGGTGTTTAATAGTTAGTCAATTATTCTGTTTGGAGCTCCAATAGCATTAAAGTTAGACCATTTCTTTCTTTTGTTTGAATTTTGACTGGAATAAGAAGAAGCAAGTGTATTTTACTTGATGCTTAGTAGTGCAACCAATCAAATTACATCTGGAACACAGTACCTCACACTGCCTTTAAATAAGAAAAAGTTAGAGTCTAGGTTATCTCCTGGATACATTTTGATGGTGTTTAGAGTGGTTCCTAAGAATGCAAAGTGAAAAAAGACTAGACAAGGCATGGCAGAGATGCAATGAGTGTCCAAGTATGTGAAAGGTATGTGACTGCTTAGTTAGCAAGTAGCAATTCCTGAGATGCATCTTGGTTCAATCTCACATTCACAATAGTTGCTTCAGGGAGTATATCAATTCACTCCCTATTTCAAAGTCATTCAGTGGGTTCTTATTTATGTTTCCATCATAAATTCTCATGTTCATTTTTATTATGGAAACAGTTACATAAACCAAAGTCATCTTTTATTGTGCCCTCCTTGAAGTGTAGAATTTACAGTGGAAAATATTTACAGGAAGTTTAACCACTTTTAATGAATTACTAATTAATATCCCGTGGTGTTGCACTTGATAAGTCAGAATATAGTTTCCTGCTTACCCATTTCTGTTAACATCAAATTGTTTTAAATCTGTCTGTCACTTTTATGGTTATGTTTGTCTGCCTTCCCAAGTCCCTGCACCATTCACAGCTACGAGGTTGGGAGAAAATCAATCCTTGGCAGTTTTTCTTCTAGTTCTTATCCAACTTCTATCATCACATATAGTTCACTCAGTAAATTGTCGACTTATTCATATTCCCACCTCTTAATATTCAGTCATGGATGTGTGATTTGCTATTTATCCCTCTTTATTCCATCCCTAATGTCTCTTGAGAAGGCTATGGTGAGCTGCCTTTTTCATTTTCTGCAGTCAGTTTAGTGTAGGGATGCCTATCGTCCTGTCAGGAAGGAGTGTCCAGCATTTTGACCCAGCACCAGTGAGGCAATTCTGATATGTTCCCATGTCATGATTGTCAGTAGCTTGGAGAGGAACTTGCATTGAAATGCAATGATATCTGGACAATATCTAGGCTTGGGCTGGCAAGAGGCAAGAAACAAAGGTGCCACGCAAATGCCAATCTATGACAGGCACCAATAAGAGACAATCTGAGCAATATCCCTTGACATTCAGTGGTGTTGCCATCACTGCACCCCCCACTATCAAGATCCTGTCATTGATCAGAAACTCAACTGGACTCACCACAAAAACAGTGGTTACAGGAGCAGGTCAGAGGTTACGAATACTGCACGAGTAACTCACCACCTAACTACCTAAAGCCTGTTCACCATCTTCAAAGTACACAAGTCAGGAGTGTGATGGAATACTCCCCACTTGCCTGGATGAGTGCAGCCCCAACAACACTCAAGAAACTTGACACCATCCAGGACAAAGCAGCCTGCTTGATTGGCACCACATCCATAACATCCACTCCCTCCACCACTGCTGCTCAGTAGCAGCAGTATGTACTATCGACAAGATGCACCTAACCCTAAACCTATCGCACCTTCCAAACTCTCAATCACTTCCATCTAGTAGGACAAGGACAAAAGATAGATGGGAACACCACCTTCAAGCCACTCACCATCCTAACTTGGAAATATGTCGCCATTCCTTCACTGTTGTTGGGTCAAGATTCTGGAATTCCCTTCCTAATGGCATTGTGGGTCAACCCACGTCAGGTGGACTGCAGTGGTTCAAGAAGGCAGCTGAACACCTTCTCAAGGGCAACCAGGGATGGGCAATGAATGCTGGCCAGCCAGCGACACCCACATCCCACAAAATGAATTTTAAAAAAAAAACACCCATCTCCAAATCAGCACTTCACTTGCCTTTTTTCCTTGCAAATTGATTAATGAATTAATTCTTCCCCCGACCCAAACCATCTTTTTATCTTGACACAGTCATCCCTACCTTGCATTTTGTATATGTTTGGAGAGAATAAATGATGAAATGAGCAGCTGTAAGGCCCCTTCATTGTCAACCAGCATCCTCCTCCTCTACCCATCTCCTTTTTGATTTTGCTCTCTCGCGCTTTTGCTGTCACAGTTTAACTTGTAAAAACAAAGCCTGGACTTGAATAAAATCTTCAACATTGTAAAATTAATGAAGGAAGTTTGAAGGACTATTAGAAAACAAAAGTTTTAAATGGAGCCAAGAATGAGCTATTAGAACGTAAAACCAATGTTTGGTCAAATAGTATCCTAAAGGAGGAAAGCAAAGAGGAGAGTTTTAGAGAAGAAATTCTGGAATTTGGTTTCTTTGCAGCAGGAAACACAGCCAAGAAAGGTGAAATTATTTTAACCTTGTGGTTGCTCAATAAACTAAAATAAAATGGTATAAGCATAATTTTGTGCTTCCATTAGTGCTCTAGAATCACAGAATCGTATGTGTCATTTTATTAATCTATATCTTTAGCAACTCATATTTTATATCAATAAAGGCACTCAAGCCAAGTCACCTCATAAACAATTGAACAATTCTAAAACAATGTTGCAGCAAAATATAATGAACAAGTTCTATGTGGTTGTTGTTTTGCCTTTCTTTGATTTTCTTCCAATACATAATTAGAAAGACAGCTGTTAAATGTGTATACTATTGAAGTTGGATGTATTTTTTTCCATCAGTGTGGGTTGTTAGCTGTGTCCTACAATGTTGGACGTACTGATCACATGATCTGAAAAATTCTAAAACCGGGTTTTAACATCCTTTGGAAATTGAGCTATAATTTCATATTAGAATCTTAGTTAACTATCAACTAAACGTTCGAGCAACGTTGATAGCTGGCCTATGTCAAGTAGATGAAAAGTATATGTTTAAATGTATTTGAAGCCCTCCAATTTATTCTTTAGCAGACCTTGGAAAGCTAAGTTATAAGGTAAATTTAGACAGTTTACAGTTCACCAATTGAAAAATCGACAGGTGTTCTAAAATTATGCTGATTTGATGCCATGTATCTTGACATCGTTATATTTGCACGAATATACATTTTTGCATTATATTTTGAGAGATTCAACTTGCATTATTTTATTGTTGTGCTTCTGAATGATAATTAGCCATAGAAGAGGGTGACATGGAAAGTGGGTAGAACAAAAGAGTTGATTACAAAGCAGTAAATAATGTGCCATAATACGGAAATTGAAAACTCTACTTTGAAAGTTGGCAAGCCTTTTCAAACACCATTGGACTAAGGCCTGATATGATTAATCTTGAAGGAAAATATGAGAAATAACAAAGTCAAAATAATTTGGAAGAAAATTTACAGTTTCTTATAATTTCAAGCAAATGAGAAAATAGTCACTTTGACTACACTGTTTCTACCGTGATTATTTCTGTTCAGAATCCAAATTTGTTTTTGGGGTGACTATCCTGAAAACTTCATTTATTTATTATTCTTCAGATGTAATGGGAAGGGAAGGTGGTCTTCTAAATGGTAGTTGACCATCATGGTTGGGGAGAATTTATATTTAAGTTCTTAAAACATTCCACTAATAGAAATTAAAACCAAGTACGGAGACTCTCCTTGTATCTAAAGTATCAAAATGATATGATTAATTTTCAAAAGGGCAGAACCATTTTTGTTAATTTATGCATTAAAACAATAGTGATGTCTCTAGGTATGGCTTTCGCACTTCCATATGCCTTCCTGTAAGGGCCAGAAAATTACTTCAGTTAAGTTTTAACATTCTACTTGTCAAAACACTGACACTTTTATTTATCACCTGTGATAGGTTCTCTTAACAGAAGTTCTTCTGAATTTTTAGAAGTACTACCGATGGTAGGAATTTCTGTCAACACTTCATGCTTGCTGGACTTATGGTCAATATGTGTACTCCTTCTGGATGAACACTTAAGTGATAAATGTATTCTGTACCAGGCCAGATGGCATGCCTATAAACTGGAAGTCAGTACTTGCAATTCTGTTTCAGGCCTCCCAGCCCTTCGTGGAGTAGACAGTGCTTCCATTGTAAATTATGCCAGTTAGGCTGACAAGGTTTTAACATCCTTTGGAAATCGAGCTATAATTTCGTATTAGAATCTTAGTTAACTATCTACTAAACATTCTAGCAACATTGATAGCTGGCCTATGTCAAGTAGATGAGAAGTATATGTTTAAATGTATTTGAAGCCCTTCAATTTATTCCTTAGCAGACCTTGGAAAGCTAAATTATAAGGTAAATTTAGACAGTTTACAGTTCACCAATTGAAAAATCCACAGGTGTTCTAAAATTATGCTGATTTGATGCCATGTATCTGGACATCATTATATTTGCACAAATATACATTTTTGCATTATATTTTTAAAGCTTAACTGGTAGTGGTGATAGTGTAACTTGAACTGAATTTACTTTTAGCTCAAGCATGGATAAGAGAACCAATGGTCACTCAATTGATTGCCATTCTATGGCTTAGCCTCGGCGCTTAATCCTGTAGAAAAAAAAAGTTCTTTTGTTTTTGCTGAATGTACACAAAATTCTTTACAATCTTGTATTGCATGTTGAAAGGAAAACCTTTGTTCTCAGGTCAGCCACACTCCAGTGATAGCAAAATAGTAAACTGAATTTAATAGAATAAAAAACACTCTTTATATCGAAAACTGGAAAAAATGTTTGTCCCTAATTTAGATGCTATCACTTAAGTAGTCTTAAAAACTCGAGAAAAAATATTTTTTTTTCTTTGAAAAATATTTGCACCAACCTCGTACTGATATGAAATGTTATAATACAGGGGATTAAGCAATACTTTGCATTTCTGTATCTATTTGTTGAAAAAATCCTCTTTGTTTATGCTAACAATTAAATACTTAAATAAATCTTCCATGTGTTTTATGATTCCAACCATTGTGTTAAATAATGTTTACATTAATGATTTGGATTTAAAATAACTTCCATCAGTTTAGTATACCCTGTACAAATATATCAAATAGTTTGTGGATTCAGAATATTAGAACTGATACATTGAAAAGTAATTTGCAGTGTAATGTATAGTTTCAACATTTGATGACTTCAGTACGAACTTTCTTCTAATGTTTGTAGATTCTTTAGTTTGAATATGAGCAGTTAAACTTAAATAATGGTGTGTAGGATTTCTTGAACAAAAACAGAAATTGCTGGAGGACTTTGGCAGGTCTGGCAGCCTCTGTGGACGGAAAGCACAGTTAGTTTTTTCCAGTTCAATGCCCCTTCTTGTTCTGAAGCAGTGTTATTGGACTCAAAACATTGACTCTGGCTCTGATTTCTCTCCACGGATGCTATTAGACCAGTTGAGTTTCGCCTGCTTTTTTTTAATTTTACATATCTTCAGAATCTAGTTCTTTGTTTTGTTAGAGCACTTCTTTATTCTGATGCACCATCGATAGCACTGTTTCTTAAAATGTAAAGTAGTAGTGTAAATTTGCTATAAATATGGTGAATTGCTCCAGTGAAAATGAGAACTTTGTCAAATGCAGTACAAATAATGTGAACTTCTCATAAAGGATAACTAAATTACAATATCAACCGTAATTAAGAATATTCATTGACTGTTAGCTTTTTTTTTTACTCAGAATATTCTATTGATTGTCTGTAGTAAGAATGAACAAAAATACCATGCACTTCGGTTGCAGCATTTATGGAGAGAAAGCAGAGTTAATGTTTCAACTCCAGTGACTCAAAAGTAGCAAATTCCCAGAATAATAAGATAATAAAATGTGAGGCTGGATGAACACAGCAGGCCTAGTAGCATCTCAGGAGCACAAAAGCTGACGTTTCGGGCCTAGACCCTTCTTCAGATTCCCAGAATGTTTGGTCTGTTCATGTATTCCCATTGTCATCTTTAACGACGTTTTGAAGAGCTAACATCCTGAACTAATCAAAGCAACAGGTATAATGTGAAGTAGTTTCTGAAGTTTTGAATGCGTTGTGTTAACGAGTGGAAATGTGAGAAAATAATATGGTAGCATTTTCTCATTAGCCTTTATAACTGAATGATTCTTATTTCTAATTTTTAGACAAGTAAAGGATCAAAATAAAAAAGTGGCCAACCTGAAGCACAAAGAGCAGATGGAGAAGAAGAAAAATGCGCAATTACTGGAGGAAGCTCGTAAACGAGAAGACAACTTGACTGATAACTCTCAGCAGATGGAGGTGGGTTTATAGATTATCCATTATCCCTACCTCAGTCCACCTCATCGTTTCCGTTTATACACGTCATTGAGCTCACAATGTGCATTTATGTTCACCAGATCCATGGACATTATTAATGGGTATAAGCTAGAGACCCAACCCAAGGAAATTCTTATTATGTACACATGCCTACCTAAATTAAAGTACCTGAAACACATACAGAGGAATTTAATCCTGGAGTGCTGGTTAAACATACGACTTAAATTTTCAAAGCATTTTGAAGAAAATTAAGCCTTTTTTTTGGAAAGTTAGATGTTAAGGGATTCTTGAGTCTGTCTTCCACAATGATCAATGAAGTATTGGTGTAACACAACTAACTATAAAACTGAGCTTATTCTAGTGACAAGGTCCCTGATCATTATTTGCCAATGTGATGCTCCCTGGTATTCCGCAGTGTTTGAGCTCAGAAATATTATTAGATCTGGTGCACAGTATGTAATGCATTCTGGTGCAACTCTTCAAAGATCTGAGCAAGGTTGGGGAGTTTTATTGCAAGTATTATGAGGTTTTCTTGGTGTTCATAGATCAAATTTCAAAACTGTTGAGTATTATTTTGGAGTACAATTGTTCAAGGAGTGAATTAGAGATTATTTTCTGGCGTTAGCCATATCCATTCTAGTAGGAGAGCGAAAGTCAGAAGTCTGGCTATTTAATGTAATGCTGATTGAACCAGTTTACGTTGTAGTAACAGAGCAGCTAGCGTGTGGGAGTTTCTAGTTTGCTGCTGCTTTACAGAGTTTTTATTTGTAATAGCAGCATTAAAATGTCCTTTGCACCAGCTGGCTGAATGAACTATTTTTGTGCAGTAATCTGTGCAAGATTCCTGTGACAAAATTAGGCCATTGTAATTTATTATTCGCTTACTTATATTAACATTCTGTAACCTATAATGAAACCCAACCATCAAGAGAGTTTTCTTTACAGTCTTAAACGTAGTGTTATAGCAAAGTGATTCAGAAAATATTTCCCTACACTGGATGCAACCTGACATCATCATGATGTTGAATACCAAACAGGAATCAAGCTAAATAAGCGAACCGAAAACACATTGAATGCAATTTTTCAAAAAATTTCAAATCAGGTGATTATAGGAGATGAATAACATCTATCATGTTAGATTACTTTTGTTTCCATGCTTAGTAGGTTTGCACAGTTTTGATGTGTTATGTGTCAAGAAATTGAAATGTGTATCTGACTATGGTTAATATAAGAATATGGATTTAAAATGTATCTGAAAGTGTAATACTCTGTTTCAGTGCTTGATTTGCCTACTTAAGCACCTTTAATATCTGTTGCATTTAATTTGCGTAGCGTGATTAACTACTTTTTCTCCTCACAAGTCAACTTGTGTTAGCTTGCAGCTATTTAACAGATGGACAGTCATGACAGAACTTTTAACAGGCATGTTTTTCCCCACAGTTTAAAAATATGTTGAGCAGACTACAAGATTTTCAACACTGGCTTCAGCTGTTCAATTTCACACTGCTTATGGATCACATTGTAGTTTCTGTGAAAACAGTTTTGCATGTCATAAAGGCTAATCCTTTTTAAATATAGATACAAAAAATTAATGTGAGGGCAGATTTGAAAAAAAAGTGCATTTTTATGGTTGTTGTTCTGCAGGATTTAACGGAGAACTAAAAATTTAATTGAAGTTTCAGCTTCTTTGATTTCTCGTGATCATGTCTGAGGAAATTTCTAACAGTATTGCAAGTAGCGCTCCCTTAAATCAGCTGTTTAGCAACTCTATGGATGGGCCAGCTGAAAATCCATTTAGTTGGTTTAGTTTAACTGGAATGTAAGGTCAAGAAAGGAGATGAGAAGTAATGCACCTGACTTTAAACTTCATTTGCAGAGAAAGTTCGTCTTCAGTCTAATTTTACCTTATAATGATTTAGAAATCAACCTTATTGTCTTTTCTGTGAAAACTTCTTTTTCTGCTTTGTCATGTGATAACAAGTAGGAATAAGTCCTGTTCCAAATGTGACATTCTCTGAAGCAGTGAATGAGAATTAGACCAACATCTATTAATGATTCACATCCAATGTAAATATAATTCTTTGCTGCACATTTCATATTGATCAGTGTTTGAAACCAATTAGTTTTTGTCTAGTGACTAACTGAAATATTAATATTTCAGGAATGTTAACTCGGATGAGCTTGTATACATTTGTCTTCACTTGACTAGTGGCGGTTCTATTAAGTAGTGGATAAATTCCATATGTTCTACTGAAATGTGTTTTGAACCACAGCCAAAGTTTTAAACCTCTGTTCAGGAGAAAAACTGTACCATTGTTGAAAGAATTTAATTTGGAGAAATCTGCAGCTGAAGGGAAACCTCGAGAAGGTTATAAAAGGCAAGTTTGCACAGGTCATTAAAGTAAGTGCAGAGCAAACTAACGTACAGATATTGACTTCCACAGAGGCTATCCCTTTGTAAATAGTGCTGACTTCATAAATTCAGATGTTACAAATGGAAAATATTTCCAAGTACAAAGCAGTCTGGTATTAAATGCGAAAATGCTGGAGAAATTTCTGCACAGGGGTAATCTGCAGTAATTTTGAGAAACCAATTACCTAACTAAAAGCCAACAGTGATAGAATTCACTTCAACTGATTATGTTAGTTATTCTTAACAGACAAAAATGAATTTTCTGTTTATAGAATGAAGTTGCAACTGAAGGCACATGCAGACATGGTGAAAGACATAATTAAAATCTATGATTTTTCTTAACATTTCTATAAATAGGTATAGCCAACGAGATACTGTCTATATCTGGATGCGGGTGAGTTGGCTCCAAGGCTAAATGCTTATCAATCGGAAATGTCCTAAAATGAACTATGCGGAAAAGAATCTCCCAGAATGGCATGGATAAGTTCTGCAGGTGGAAAGAAGTGCTTGCCCATGCTGCAGAAAGCTAGTACTGCAGTGTTCATATTGCTTACTGATTACTGAAGAGTGTATTTGGAGAAACCACTTTTCGGTCAACCTGTACTGCAGAATCTTTCTTATTGATTAGGATAATCAATAATGGAGTGTGAACATTGATGTTAATGGCCAGTTGTACTTGAAGGGGCTGCAGTTACTGTGGTATTGAATAGCCTCAAATAGTTAAAGCAGGTTATCTTAGAACCATCATCTGTCCAACTGCATTGCCCAAGAGGATCCATTATAACAGTTGAAGGCCAGATTTAGGCAACATTAAACATTCCAAGATGAGTAAATTGTAGAAGCATTGTGTATTGTCTGAAGTAAGCTGTTCTTACTGCAGAGTAGGACAGCCTGCACCAGCGTCAGCCTCATTCTTAAAGTAGACTCAATTATGTCAAATTGCAGCAAATGAGTTGACACAATACCCCAGAATTGTTAAAGGCCTTGGGAAATTAAATATTCCACTTAAGGTAGAAGCCAATCCATCTGGATGTCCCACACCTGTTTAGAATCAAAGTAAAAGAGGAGATTAAGATGTTGATCGCAAATAATGTTATTTCCAGGCTCATGCAGGTTACAATATCGCACTTACCAGCGGTGCCAGTTCTTAAAGTGATTGGCTACATTAGAATTTGTCAACTAAACACATTTGGAAAAGTACTACAACAAGGGATACATCCAATGGCATCTGTAGGTAACAAGCGAGCTAAACTTGCAAACAACACTACCTTCATTAAGCTGGAAATTGTTATGAGCAAGACTGAATGATTGTACTGTTGCAGGAGTTCTGGTACACTACAGGTCACAACATAAAATAAGAATTATTTTTACAGTGTCCAAATGGCTAACTAAATACCTTATAGAATCCCTACGTGAAAGAGGCCATACGGCCCAGCGAGTCTGCATTGACCCTCTGAAGATCATCCTACCCAGACCCACACCCCACCCTATCCCCATAACCCCCATTTCCCATGGCTAATTCACTTAACCTCCACATCCCTGGATTCTATAGATAATTTAGCATGGCCAATCATCTAACATGCACATCTTTGGACTGAGAGAGGAAACTGGAGCACCTGGCAGAAACCCACATAGTCATGGGGAGATGTGCAAACTCCACACAGACAGTCATTCAGGTGGCGATAGAAGGTCGATAGTGGAGCAGATAGGTGGGAGACAAGATGGACAGGTCAAGGAGGAAGGCATGAAATGAGTGAAGGTGGGTGTAGGTAGGAAGTTGGAATGGGGGTGGTCAGTGAGTTGGTCCCAACTTCCTACCTACACTCACCTTCACTCGCTTCCTGTCCGCTGCCTTGACCTGTCCGTCTTCTCTCCTACCTATCTGCTCCACTATCCACCTTCTATCACCGCTCCCCCACTTCTATTTATTTAGACCCCCCTTCCCCTTCCCCATTTCTAAAGAAGCGTCTAGATCTGAAACTGTATCAGAGATAATAGGAACTGCAGATGCTGGAGAATCCGAGATAACACAATGTGGAGCTGGATGAACACAGCAGGCCAAGCAGCATCTTAGGAGCACAAAGGTTGACGTTTCGGGCTCTGATGAAGGGTCTAGGCCCGAAACGTCAACCTTTGTGCTCCTAAGATGCTGCTTGGCCTGCTGTGTTCATCCAGCTCCACATTGTGTTATCTCGATCTGAAACGTCAGCTTTCCTGCTCCTCTGATGCTGCCTGGTCTGTTGTGTTCCACCAGCTCCACACCTTGTTATCTCAGACTCCAGCATCGGCAGTTGTTACTATTGCTAAACAGATTGGAACTCTGTTCATTGGAACTTACAAGGATGAAAAGTGATTATCATTAAGATAGGATTCTTAAGGTGCTTGAAAGGGTAAATGCTGAGATGATGTTCCCCATCATGACAAAGTCTAGGATTAGAGAGGGTAATCTCAGAATAAAGGGTTACAATTTAAGAGTGTGATCAGAAAAGTTCTGAGTCTTTGGAACTCCTTGCAACAGAGCTGTGGGGCTCAGAGTCCAAATGTATATTTAAGGCAGAGATTGATTAAGCATCTATCAGGGAGTTGAGGATAATGGGAAAAGGGCAGCAAAATAGATGTGAGAAATGTCAGATAATAAAATGTGAGGCTGGATGAACACAGCAGGCCCAACAGCATCTCAGGAGCACCTGTGCTCTGCTGTGTTCATCCAGCCTCACATTTTATTGTCTTGGATTCTCCAGCATCTGCACTTCCCATTATCACTGAGAAATGTCAGATCAGCCACGATCCTGCTGAATATTGGAGCAGGCTCAAGGGTCTGAATGACCTACTCCTGTTACTGTTTCTTAAGATATGATGGTCTCATTAAGTGTAATCTTTTGAAATTAAAATACGACTTGACCCAAGTGGACTAGGACCAGTTACTTGCAGATAAAATTGTGTCAGAGCAGCAGGAGGCATTCAAGAAGGAAATAGCAAGAGTATGGCACAAATATGTTCCGATGAAGGCTGGGGCCTTAAAAGTTAGGATTCAGAATAGATGGGAAACTTATGGTAGATTCTGAGGGCTCAATGCAACAGAGTACCTAGGGGAGTATAAAACAAGCAGGGAGGGTCTTGAAAAATAAATTAGGAAAGCTCGGTGAGTGTGTGAGAAAACACTGGCTGGTAGACTCTGAAAAATTCAAAGGGTTTTCATGAAATGCATGAAAGAAGAACAGAATAACTAGGGAAAGAAAAGTACCTTAGAGTAATATTTTTCATCAGTTTTTATAATGGAAAAGGGCAATGTAGGTAGAGAAGTCTGAAGTATTGGAAGAAATTGACATAGAAAACAGAGACGAGATACTTTAACAGCATTAAAGGAGGGTAAATCCAGAGGTCCCGATTAAACTTAACCTAAGCTATTGAAGGAGGCATGAGAGGACATATCAGAGACCCTGATTTTCAGATCCTGTCTGGCCACAAGTGGATGTCAGACAACTGAAGGAATGTTAACATTGTTCCATTAATAGAAAAGAAAGGTTAGATAGTCAGACTAACCTTAGTGATGGGGAAGTTATTAGAAAGAGTGGATGCTAGGGCATTGTGTAAAATTAAGTTGGATTTTTAATTAGTAATGGCTTGAAGAGTTATGGAGAGCAGCTAGGAAAGTGAAGTTGAAAACAAGGTAAAATCAGTCATGATCGTATCAAATGGTGGCGCATGCTCGAAGGTTTGAATGACCTACTCCTGCTCCTATATCTTATGCTCTGCGTTTAATTCTGTAGAACAGAATTAATCTGCATTTGGAGAAACATAGATTGATCAGGGATAGTCATCATGGATTTGCTGAGGGAAAGTAACATTTTACAAATTTGAATGAATTTTTTAAGGAGGTAACGAGAAGTGCTGATGAAGTCAATAAAAGGAAAATATAGCAGATGCTGGAAATCTGAAATGAAAAGAAAATACTGCAGAAACAAAGCAGATCTGACAGCTTCTATGAGAAAGAAAAAATGACTTAACATTCAAACCCAATATGGAAAGAAATCGAAGATCAAATCAAACAAAAAATTAATGTGTTTCTGAGGCAAATACATTTAATGTGGTCTGTGTGGACTATTAGCAAGACATTTGTAATGTCCCTCATGGCAGACAGGTCAACAAATTAAGTACTCATGCAAAATTGGCGCAGAGGGTGATGATAGAGGGATCTTTCTGTGATGAAAATCTATTTCCAGTGGTGTTCTGCAGTGCTTGGTGCAGCAACCCTTAATTTTTTTTGTACATTAGTAATTTTGTCTTAAATGTAGCGTTCATAATCCACAAGTTCATAGATGATATAAACATATTTAGGGTGATAAATAACGAGGAGAATAGCCAAAAGCTGCAGGATGATATTAATGCTCTGGCCAGGTAGAGGATAAGTAGCAAATGTAATTCAGTCCAGAAAAAAAATGAGCTAATGCACTTGAAGGGCCAACAGTGCAACCGATTACACTGAATAGTAGGATCTTGGAAAGTTCTGAAGATCACAGGGATTTGGTGTGTACATCTGCTGATCCATGAGCGTAGCAGGACAGGTAGTATTGTGGTTAAGAAGACACATGACATACGTACTTTTCTTAACCAAGACCTAGAATAAAAGGACAGGTAAATAATGCTAGAACTGTATAAAATGCTGATTAGTCCAGAACTTGAGGATAATTCTGGTCACTAAATTATTGGATCGTATTAGAGAGGGAGCAGAGGAGATTTACCTTAAAGTTACCTGAGCTTCAGGGTCTGAGCATTGAGGACAAGTGAAAGAGGCACGTCAATAGGGTGGTAAAAAAGCATATGGGACACATGCTTTTATGAATCAAGGCATAAATTACAAAAGCAGGAAGTCACGTTGGAGTTGTATGGAACTGTGCTGAAACCACAGCTAGAGTACTGTATGCAGCTCTGGTTGCCATATTACCGGAAGGATGTGATTGTACTGGAGGAGGTGCAGAGGAGATTCACCAGAGTGGTGTGTGGGATGGAAATTTAAGTTATGAGGAAAGATTAGATAGGCATGGGTTGTTTTCAAAGTTATTGAAGAGAACTGTAGCTTGGGTTGTGGATGAGGTTGTAGACTTGCTTGCTGAGCCGGTGTGTTTGATTACAGATGTTTCATCACCCTGCTAGGTAACATCGTCAGTGCGCCTCCGGTACAGCATTTTTCTGTCCCGCTTGTTATTTATATGCCTCTCTTTGCTGGGGTGGTTGGAATTACTTCCGGTTCTGTTTTTCACTGGTTTGTATATCAGGTCCACTTCAATGTGTTTCCTGATGGGAGAATGCCAGGCCTCCAGGAATATGTTTACAATCAAACATATCAGCTTGGTTGTTTTCATTAGAGCAGAGAGTATTGAGGCGCGATCTGACTGAAATGTACAAGATTATGAGGGGAATAGAGAGTGGACATGGAGCAGTTTTCCTTTTTGTTGAAGGGCCAGTCACAAAGGGACACAAGCTCCAGATGAGGGGCAGGACATTTAGGGGGCATATGAGGAAAGACTTTTTTTTACCCAAAGGGTAGTGACGGTTTGGAATATGCTGCCTGGGAGGGCATTAGAGGCAAATCGCCTCACGTTCTTTATGTAGTACCTGGATGAGCACTCGGCATGTCATAACATTCAAGATTGTGGGCCAGGTGCTGGTTTAGGTTGAAGGTCAGATGTTTGTCACAAGCTGGTGCAGACTCAATGGGCCGAAGGGCCTCTTCTGCATTGTATGATTCCGAGTCTCAACTGGCACTGAATATTGAGCAATGAACTTTCATACCTTTGACCTTAGAGCCATACAGTATGGAAATAGACCTTTGGTCCAACTAGTCCACATTGACCATGTTCCCAAACTAAACTAGTCCCACTTACCTGTTTGACCCATATCCCTCCAAACCTTCCTTATCACATGCTTATCCAAACGTCTTTTAAACTTTCTAACTGTATCCGTATCCACCACTTCCTCTGGCAGTTTGTTCCACACTAACCACTCAGTGTGAAAACGTTGCCTCTCATGTCCCTTTTAAATCTTTCTCCTCTCATCCTAAAAATATGCCCCACCTTAGGGAAAAGGCTTTGCTATCCGGCTTATCTGTGCTTCTCATGATTTTATAAACCGCTATAAGGTAATCCCTCAACTTCTTGCCCTCCAATGAAAGAAATCCCAGCCTACTTAGCATATTTTTTATAATTTAAACGTTCAGTCCTGGCAGCATCCTGGCAAGTCTTCTCTGAATCCTTTCCAGTTTAATAACAGCATTCCTATAACAAGGTGATGAGAATTAGACACAGTACTCCAGAAGAGCCTCACCAACGTCCTATAAAACCGCAACATGGTATCCCGACTCATATGCTTAAAAGTCTCAGCCATGAAGGCAAGCATGCTAAATGTCTTCTTAACCACCCTGTCACCCTAGAGGGAAGGCCATTGATGAAGCAAATGAAGATGTTTGGGATGAGAACACTACCCTCAGGAACTGCTGCAGTGATATCCTTCAACTGAGTTGACTGAGTGCCAATGATAATCATCATCCTTTTTTTGTTAGATAAGGCAACAACAGTGGAAAGAAGTCCCACACTCCAATTCTCAATGACTCCAGTATTGCTAGAGCTCTTTAATACCATACATTTTCAAAAGCAATCATCTTGCCAATGGCCATCACCTATATCTCCCTGATTCCAGAAGATGAGTGGGCACAGTGGGATTGGAATTGCTTTTAAGTGAACAGGTTATTGTTTTGTATGTACTGCTTGACAGCATTGTAGAGGACAATTTCCAACAGGGTGCTTAAGATTGAGATTAGACTGAAAGGGTGTTTGTTGGCTAGGTTGGACTTGTCCATCTACTTGTTGACAGGGCATATTTGGGCAACTTCCACAAGACTCAACGCTCGAGACTCAATGCTGTTGCCACAATGTTGTCAAGGCGCACAAGCCTTTGTTGTGTCTAACAATTTCAGACATTTCTTGGTATCAGGTGGACTGAATCAATTTAGTTCAATCTGGCATTTGTGATGCTTGGAACCTTGGGGCTGGCAGTGATGGATCATTTACTTGGCACTTTTCATTGAAGATACCTGCAAATGTTTCTGCCTTGTCTATTGTACAATGTGCTTGGCTCCCTTATCATTGAGATGCAGATGCTTGTGTAGCTTCCTCCTCCTGTTAGTTAACTATCCACAACCATTTATGCCTGTAAATGATAATATTGGAGAGTCTAGTTCTAGAATACTGGTTGTGGGACAGTTTAGCCATCTATTGTATCCTGGTTGGCGTGCAATTGGTCATGAATTATAGTTTCACCACCTCATTTCTAGCTATACCTGGTATTGCTCCTGACATGCTATGCCCTCCTGTACTCTTCAGTGAAGCAGGATGATCCTCTAGCATAATATTAATGGTAGACTACAAACATGCCAATTCATGAGATTACAAATTGTGGTTGAATATAATTCTGATGATGGCCCATAGATACTTAAGAGTTTAGTTTATTCCCGTGCTCAAAATCTATTCAGTCAGTATGATGGCAGTGCCACACATTGGAGAGCATCTTCAATGTAAAAACAGGATTTTTCTCCACAAGGACTTGGTGATGATTACACTGACTAAAACTGTTCTTAACAGATGCATCTGCTACAGGTAGATTGGTGAAAATACAGTCAAATATGATATTCCCTTGGTTCCCTCACTACCTGCCACAGGTCATCCCAGCAATGATACTCTTTAGAATGCTGACATATCGGTCAGTAGTCATACTACCAAGCCACTTGTGGTGATGGATATTGTAGTCCTCAACACAGTACAGGCTGTGTCCTTGCTACCAAAAGTTCATCCTCCACATGGTGTTCATCATGCAGGACTACAGATTCATTAGCGAAAAGGCAGTATATGCTAAGCCGTCACAGGTTTCGTTGAACATGTCTGACATAATGCCATGGGACATAAAAATTGAGGACTCCTAGTACAACTCCCTCTCCATTGGATATAACTGCCGTATCGAAAGGCAGCAAATCCAAGATTGTTGGTGGCGAAGTTTGGGACAATCATTTTCATGGAATCAAACCTAATAAATCACATCTGGCTGTTGCTTGACTAGTTTGCAGGGCAGCTGGCCCAATTTCAGCACAGGTCCCCACATGTTAGTAAGGAGAACTTGGCAGGGTCAACAGTGCTACGTGTGCCATTTTGCTTCTGGTACCTCAGTTCATCTTGCTTTGCTTCTTTTATCAGACATTGCCACTGACTGATGCAACTAAGTGGCTTGCTAGATCATTTCAGACGGCTGTTAAAAGTCAACCAAAGTGGAGTCACATGCAGGTGAGACCCAGTGAGGATGGTACATTTTATTTCCGTAAAACATATTTGGCACCCTGATAGGGATTTATGACAAATCAATGGTTTCCTGGTTGCCATCAGAATAGCTTTTAACTCCAGATTGATGTATAGCATTTAAATTTCACAATCTGCCTGAGTAGCATTGAAACACATGTCCCTAGCGTGTTTGTCTTGGTCTCAGAGTTACTGGTCCAGTGACAATACTGCTAAGCCTCCTCCTAAAAGAGTTTGACAAGTGTGCATATTGTCAATCTCTACACAGAAAATATATTCAAAAAGTAGCTGTGTATTCAGGAAAATAAATACAGGCATGAACATAAACTTGGACTATGCTGACAATATTGCGCTGCATTATTTGCAGAATCAGAGCATCAAAAAGGCCAAAAGAATGGTGGTTGGAAGGAATAGTTTAAAAAAAATCAAGCATCAAGATTCGACACACTGGAAT
This sequence comes from Stegostoma tigrinum, assembly GCF_030684315.1. NCBI lineage: Eukaryota > Metazoa > Chordata > Chondrichthyes > Orectolobiformes > Stegostomatidae > Stegostoma > Stegostoma tigrinum. The sequence continues at coordinate 31,826,696 of NC_081364.1, read as the reverse complement.
AAGTCGATAAGTCTCTATTTAGGTCAAATACAGAAGATGGCAAATATCAGGCAGAATGTAGAAAAATGACAGGTAATTTTGTGATGAAGGATGTGCTAACAAAAAAACTCAAGCTTGAAACAAGGAAAAGAAAAACTTACAAGATGGCCCATTTTTCAGTATGTCTCAAATTCCTGAACAGTACTTGAAGCTGTACACAAGAAAACCTTTGAAAAGTGGTTGTAAGATGCATACTAAAAGTTTAATATACAGACCATAACACAAACAAAGAAGTACTTGAATTTGCAAGAAAATATATTTTGGTATCTGATCAGGGCTAAAACACTGCCAAGAGCTCTTTTAGAGGGCCATGTTGGAAGGCAACAAAGACGGGTTAAACTTGGCCTGGGTAGATGATGGATTCATAGAATAATAACATACAAACTACATTCTATGTGCAAAGATTGCACAAGATTGATAAAAATGGCATATTATAACAGCAGATCTTCTACGAAGGGACAGCAGGCTACTGCAGTGAGGGCTATCAAATAAGATTAAGCAGGCATATGAAAACTGAGTAACAACCATAAGAATACAAGGCAAGAGTAGGGACTTTTGTCTGCTCAGGCATGCTGTGCCATGCTACACAGATTGTGGCTGATCTGTTCCAGATCACAACTCCTCTTTTGCACCAGCTCATTATAACCTACAACTCTACGGTAATTCAAAAATCTATCAGCAACCTTATAAAATACTTCCAGTGACCAAGTCTCTACAATTCTGAGTAAGAGAATTCTATACTATCACTTTCTCTGGGAAAAGAAATTGCTTTGCTTCTCAACATTAAATGGCTTCCCCCTTATTCTTTGACTATGACCCCTAGGCCAAGATTCTACACAAGTGAAAACAGCTTTTCAGCATTTACCCCTGATAAGCCCCCTCAGAATGATTCAATAGCATTATCATTCATTTGTCTAAACTCTAATGAATAAAAGCCTAACTTGTTTAGTTGTTCTTGGTAAATCAGCCTCTCAGCCCAGGAATCAGCCAAATGAAACTCTTTTGAATCACCTCTGATGCCAGAGTATGCTTTCTTAAATACAGGGACAAAAAACTATACATTGCACTCCAGGTGCTGACTCAGCAACACCTTGCACAGTTCTGACAAAACTTCCCTATCTTTAAACTCCAACCTCCTACCAATAATGGCCAAGATTCCATTTGCCTTCTAATTGTTTGCTGCACCTAGATAGCTAGTGTTTCTGTTTCATGCACAGGAACACTCAGATCCATCTGTGCTGCAATTATTTGGAGATTCTCTCCATTTAAATAATAACCTCCTGCCAAAGTGCAGGACCTCATATTTTTCTATCCCATCTTCCAAGTTTTGTCCACTCACTCAACTGATCTATATACCCCTGTAGGTTTCTCATTGCCCCACAATATGCTGTCCTACCTATTTTTGTATCAGTAAACTTGAATCTGTTACATGTTGTCCACTCCACGAAGCCACTAATATAGCTGATAAATAATTGAGGTTCTAGACTGATCCCTGAGGTACTCCCCCATGTACTTCTCTCCAATCTGAAAAAGACTGATTCATCCCAACTGTTTTCTGTGTGTTAACCAATCCCCACTTCATGCTGAAACATTACTGCCAAAACCCTGAGCTCTATCTTATGCAATAATCTTTTGCATGCCAATAGCGCATACCTTCTGGAAATTTAAATACACTACATCTACTGGCTCCCCTTCATTAAATCTGCTTAATATTACCTAAAGAACTCTAGCAAATTTATCAAGCATAATTTTCTTTTCATAAACCACGTTAATTCTACCTGATTATGTTAGGCTTTTCTAAATGTTGTTTCTTTCTTTCTTAATAACGGATTCTAGCAATTTCCCAACAAAGATTTATTTAGTGTTATCTGAGGTTTAAAGTAAAAAATATTCATGTCAGTCTGATTTTGTCATATCAACAAGTAAGGAATAAACTTCCCCTACAATTTCAGTACAATTTGGTAACTACTGATAACTGAATTATGTGAAAATACACTTCAAAGCAAACAATATATATCCATTGCCTAGAACTATGGAGAAATCTCAGCACGATTTGCACATTCACTATAGAAAATATAGCACATTCACCAAAAATCTTTAAAATTTTGCAATGATCCAGTTGTACCATAAAACTGCACTAATTAGCTCAGCATGAATTATTTTCTTCATTTAAGACAGTTGCCATATTTGTCTCCATCTTCGACTACTATAATAAGGCACATCTGCTAACCAAAGTTTCGAACGCAAATAAGGCGATCGTGCTGCTTTAGTAGTTAAACATGGGCCATAAAAATTCCAATTGGCACTTAATGTCTGTCCATAGCTCAGTCATTCTCTGTAAATTTGGATTAAATTATCTCTTCCTGCATTTAATACTTGTGGCACAGAAGCATTGAGTTCCATTTTGTGGTCAGCGAAGAATGAATGGCACCAGCTGTTCAAGACACTAACACTTGTCCACAGGTTTTGCTCTGGTACTTGGATGTAACTGGAAAGTCATTTTGGCACAGTGCCCTCTACAGAGGATATTAGTTGTGTGCAAACAGGCAAACCACAGATGTACTCTTTAATCAACTGGATTGAAGAATTGTTACTGAGTTGGGCAGAATCTGAACCGGGAAGCATAATATTCTAATTTATATTTATAATTTAACTTAATTACAAATGGAGTACTGAAAGCAAATACACTAAGAGGGATTAAACCAGACAGATAGGAGACAAGAAAAAAGCTTTTTTTAAATTTCCAATATAATTAAAACCTGAAGGAATGAGGCTTTGCAGTTAAAGTTAATTTTGTGCATCAGAAAGATTGTCTGGAGCTAATTTACAGTCAACACAATTATAAGTTCACTTTCACTTGAATCACAATGACTGTCCTTCTCTGTCAAGTTTTGTGGTTATCTGTTACCCAAGTGCAGCAACTTGGAATGTTCCATATACTTCAATAGAGAGTCCCAAAATTTCTGGAGTAGCAGGTAACCAGGACAAAAACTTGTTCATTTTGACATTTATCTGTGCACATGATGTTGTTGTCCACTTGAGTTTTGACTCACAGTGAACACATAATCTCATTATTCTTAATGCAAAATCTAAGGCCTTTAAGCAAGGCATAATTATGAAGTGCAATTACTTGGTTTAATCGGCATGCCGCACAGTTTTAAGTGAGTTAAAGATGTTAGAATTCTATCAGTTGCTCCATGTAATTTCGATTAGAAGTGAAATGCAGTTGACAATTTAGTTTTAGTATTATCTGTGAAAGTAAGTATACAGGTCTCTTCTCTGTGCACACGGTAGCATATCTAATGCAATAATGTGATATCTGAACTCCTGACCAAACATTACCAGGCTTTATTAAATATAACTATTGTGTTGAGAGTACATCCTGCCAAAACCTTCAGTCTCCACTTCCATGTGATCTGTCATCATTAGCACAACTCTTTCCCAATGCTCATTTGCAATTCTTTGAGTAAAGATAATATTAACCCTTTGCTGCACAACCCCTCCTCAACCAAGTCCTTATCCTCCTTTAGTGTATGTGCATTTACACTTTTTCCAAAACTACATGCTTTACAAAGAAAGAATACAAGGTGGCTTCATCCATCTCTGTGAACGTGTGCAGAGTTCCTGTGGAGGCTCTGGAGAGTGCAGCATGCTAATCTATTTCATTGAATTATCGAATACCTACAGTGTGGAAAGAGGCCATTTGGCCCAACAGGTTCACATGGAGCCTCCAAACAGCATCATACCCAGACCCATCCCCCTACCCCTGGAACCCTGTATTTCACATGACTAACCCAGCTAGCTTGCACATCCCTGAACACTTTGAGCAAATTAGCATGGCCTATCCACCTAACCTGCACATCTTTGAACTGTGGGAGGAAACTATAGCACTCCTAGGTCTCTTTGTTCCATAGAACTTGCTAGTGTCATGCTGTCAATTGAATTTTTCCTTGCCAAATTATTCCTTCCAAAATGTATCACCTGATATTTTTCAGGGTTAAATTATATCTGCCATATATCTGTTCGTTTCACCATCCTGTTTATATCTTGTAGCCTTAGACACTCAACCTCATTGTTAACTACCGGACTAATCTTTGTGCCATCCACAAACTTACTAATCCAGTCCCCCATTCAATTATCTATGCCGTGTACATAAAAGGTTGATAGTAGGGAACTCTCACGGATCCCTGTGGTAATCCATTTGGCTCTGGCTTAAACTCTGTAAAGCAGCTTCTGTCATTACCCTCTGTCTAATAGATCTGAGTTAACTTTGAATCCACTTGATGAAATTACACTGTATGCCAAATGCATTGGCCGCCTTGATAAATCTCCGATTTGGGGCCTTGTCAATGGCTTCGCAGAAATCCATTTGAACTACATCAACTGCACTACCTTTATCTGTACATCCGGTCATCACTTCAAAAATTTCAATTAAATTTGTTTGGCATGATCTCCCTGTAAAAAGAAAAGCTATTCTATTCCTTACCAAGCCTTGCCTCTTCACATGGAGATAGATGATCTGCTTCAGAATTTTCTCTAATAGCTTCCCTACCGCAGACATGAGACTCGCTAGTCTGTAGTTGTTTAGCTGATCTCATGTCCTCTGGCACCTCCCCCATGGCTAGAGAGGAATTAAAAAATTGGGTCAGTACCCCTGCAATCTCCTTCCTTGCCTCCCCGGCAGTCTGGGATACAATTAATCTGGATTTGAGACTTGTGCATTTTTAAGCCTGCCAGCACCTCCAATTCCCTGACCTTCCCTATGTCAGTTTGCTCAAGCACCTCACAGTCTCTTTCCCTAAGTTCCATACCTTCATGCTCGTTCTCATGAATGAAGGCAGATGGGACTGACTCTTTAGGTAGTGAAATATTCTACGTCCAAATGCACGGCATTGAGACTGGAGCTGGTAGTGGCTAGTGCCACACGAATATAAAGCAATGAGCCACCTCCAAACAGAGTCCAAACACCATCCTTGGATATTTAATGGCACTGTCATCACTGAATCCACCATGATCGAAGTCATGGGGGTTGGTTTGCTACTGAACAGAAACCGAACAAGACCAGCCATATAAGCACTGTGACTATAAGAAACTGGTCAGAAGTTGGGATTCTGCAACGGGTGACTCACCATCTGATTCTTCCAAATCTGCCTACCACTAGTCAGGAGTAATGAAATACTGTCCATTGGGCAGGATGAATGCAGCTGCAATGAGACTCAAGAAGCACAATATTAAATGAATATTTCAAGTTTGTCTTTACTGTACAGAAAGAAATGGGGATTCGAGATACAATTAGTTCTGGGGTCTTAGTAGTGCTGTAGAACAAAGGGCCCTAGGCATTCAGGTGCACAATTCTAGAAGTTTGTGTCACATATAGACAAGGTGAAGACTTTTACCGTGCCTGCCTTCATGCTCGGTTTTTTGAGTATAAGAGTTATGAAGTCATGTTGAAGTTGTATAAGACATTGGTGAGGTCTGTTCTGAAGGATGTTATTAAGCTAGAGAGGGTTCAGAGGAGATTTACCAGCTTGTTGCCAGGTATGGAAGATTTGAGTTGTAAAGAAACACTGGATAGGCTAGGACCATTTTCACTGGAGCATAGGAGATTGAGAGGTGACCATTATAGAGTTTTATAAAATCATGAGGGGTATAGATCTATTTTCTCCAGTATGGGGAATTTCAAGTCTAGGGGCCATATTTTTAAGATGAGAGGAGAGAGATTTAAAAATGACATGAGTGGCAAATTTTTTTACACAGAAGGTGGTTCCTGTGTGGAATAATGTTCCTAAGGGCTGGATGTGGGTACAGTTAGAATATTTAAAAGACACTTTTTGGAAAGATTAGGAAGGATATGGGCCAGGAGCAGGCAGGTGGGGCTAGTTTACTTTGGCATTGTGTTCGACATGGGCTGGTTGGATCGAAGGTTCAGTTTCCATGCTGTATGACTCTTATGACACTTATGACTAACAAGCAGCCTCCTTGAATGGCACCTTGTTTAACATTTTTAACCTTTAACATTCACATCCTTCAGCCTAAATGCATAGTGGCGACAGTGCATACCATTAACAAGATGCAATGCAAGAGCTCATTAAGGCTTCTCAGACGTCACCATCCAAACCTGTGACCTCCACCATCTAGATGTATGTGGGCAGCAGATGCATGGGAAACACCACTATCTGTAAGTTCACTACTAAGCCACACACTGTCCTATGTTAAAATCCTGGAACACTCTCCCTAATAGCTGTGCAAGTATACTTACACATCATGGACTGCAGCGGTTGAAGTTGACAGTTTACTACCACCTTCTCAAGGATGGACGATACATGCTGTCCTCTCCTCTCTTCACTTATGGTATGTCAGATTTTTCTGACAGCTTGATGCTCAGTATTTTGCCCCAGGATAGGCTTTGAAAGGTTCCCACATTTTTACTGTCACTGTTAAAGATCAGCCACACATCTATTAACTTTGTTGTTAAACAAAATCTAAAGCTTTTCCAATGCTTTTGAAGCAGATGTAAATATTCTTGTTTGTTTTCAAAGGTCGTTCTCATGTTAAGTATTTCCCCTCTTAATTCTACTCCAGGTCTAAATTCAGGCTATGTGTCACCATTCACTGCTCAAATGTTATCACTCCTTTCTGATAGAGCCAACTGTATATCTGATAGCAGCTTCTGGCATTAAGTGTGCGAAGTTAAAGAGTACATTGTTACAGTCCTTGGCGATAGATTACACACTAATGTTCCTGTCATGTCTTGTGCCTGCTGTACCTTCCCATTAATTGCACACTGAAAGCAACTAAAAGAGTTCAGGCTGGATTTATCTACAAGTGAGTTTTTAAGAGCATTTTGAGAGTTATGGATACATGGAACGAACTGCCAGAGGAAGTGCTGGAGGTGAGTACAATTACAACATTTAAAAGACATTTGGACAGGTACATGAAAAGGAAAGGTTTAGAGGGATATGGACCAAATGTAAGCAAATAGGACTAGTTCAGTTTGGGAAACCTCGTCGCCGTGGACAAGCTGGAACAAAAGGGCCGGTTTCCATGCTGTATGACTCTTGACTCTAATCAATAAACACAATAAGGAATAATGAATATTTAATAGCCACTTTGGCCCTGAAACATGAACTTAACAAATGTGGAATGACATAAATTTATTAGTAATAATTGCTAACATATTCATCTTCCTTAACTAATCCGTTGTTTTCATTTTTTTGTATCCGTCTGCATTGATGTTGCTTCATGGTTTAAACTTGCTCCTGAGTGAGGATTTAGCAATCTGATTGGAGTATCTTGCTTGCTTGCTCAGTTTAAACACCACAGTTTCTTTTTAGAAGGCACTGAGTCATCCAGCGACTGTTAACAAAGCCTTTAATGATGAGTCTGAACAACTATGCAAGATAAACAGAGTTTGGAAGTGTGGCTTATTCCAAAAAGAACATATTAGATGTATCTGTGTACTCAATAAGGGAAGATAATGGTTGTTAATGATCATGTACATTTCTGCTTCGCACTAGTACTCATAGGATTGAGAAACTGAATTATTGGGTATTTAAATCATTGTACAGAATTTGAGTATTGCTTTAAAAAAGTACTGTTTTGATAAAGCTTCTCATTTTGCAATCTTTAGGATAATTTAATTAGGATAATATACCAAAGCAATATTTACACAGCATGAGGGCACTGTGCTGATTCATTGGCACGTGGACTTTGGTAATGGTGTTGCCATGGAGAATACGCCAGTTAATGACAGACTGTCAAGCTTGTTTAAATTTCAAACCAAGCAGGTCAACTCTGGTCAAGGTGTTGCCTTGAGAAACGAACCAGTGAATGCTGTCACCCGTTTTTGTTGGAACAGGCATAATGCATGTATACATTGTTTGTGTCTATAAGTAACAAAGCCCTGTCTATTAGTATGCCACTTCTAATACTGCACGTGCCACACAGCTAGCCTGACTGACAACCCCAAGCTGGTTCTTAGCATAATGTTTGCACACCCAAGATTTTCTAGCAATGTTTCCATTTGCACAAATGCATCTACTGTTGGACACTTAAGGGTTTTGCATGTGCAGGACAGTTGTTGGCCAACGGGAGCACCCTTTCCTTGATGTCCCAATTGAGAAATCAGCCAGGGAGATTTCTGCTACTTTCTGCTATAAACCTACCCAGCTGGTCTAAATACGCATTGGGATTCCTACAGCTCCGTGCAATATGAGATTGGTTTTATCAATAAGCTGTAAATCTTTTTATTTTTCTGTATTTTTAAATCTGGACTGAAATGAGAAAAAAATTGTTTTCAAACAAAGGATTGCTGCAAGTTTTGAAAGCAGATAACCTGACAGTTCTTGTAACACTGCTTGCACAGTCACTGGTTTCGGAAATGGCTGCGGTGTGGTTGCACACAAACTGGAAGTAAGAGGTTATGTACAATGGAGTTTTTGTTGGTTCAATTAGCAGCTTGATCTGTGGACGAGGTACCATTTATTGATGCTAGAGGCTTTTACCCTTCAAACAACTGGATTTTCGACTATCTGAACAGCTTGGGACTGTGAACGTGATACAGAGAAGCCTTCAAATCTCTATCAGCTCGAGAGCTCTTTCTGTACTCTGCAGTAAAAGCCACTGCAAGTATGAATTAAACTTGTTCATTTCATCTCTTAAGCTGTGATTTTTAAATGAATAAGCCAAAAACTTTTTGTAAGTGAACCAACTATCCTGTGCCTCTTAAAACAGTTGAAGCATCTCGAACAATGAGACTGAAAAACATGCCACCTGCTCTAGATGTCCCTTTTTAGGAAAACAGCTTTTCTGCATCTGACTTGTCAAGTCCCCAAAAGAATCTTGTATATTTCAAGAGGATTACCTCTCATTCTTCTCAACTCCCATGAGTACAGGTCCAAGCTACTCAACATCTCTTCCTAACGCCATGCCTTCATACCTTCAATGCTAGTATATCTTTCCTTAGATAATGGACCTAAAACAGTTTACAGCAGTTCTGCTATGATCTGACTAATGCTGTGCATACTTGAAGCAAAATCCCCCCATTTTAAAATTCATTCCGTTTGAAATAAAGGGCAATATTTCATTTCCCTTCTGTATTGCGTGCTGAACTTGTATATTCACTTTTTGAGGTTTACATGCAAGGATCCCCAAATTCCTGTGTTTAGCAGCTTTCTCCAGTCTGTCTCCATTTAAATAATATATTTCTCATTTGTTCTTACTGCCAAAGTATATAATCTCACATTTCCCCACATTATAATCTCTGCCAAGTTTTCGCCTACTTGCTTACCCTATCTGTAACCCTCTATAGACTCTTAGAGTCATCCTCCCCAACTTCACACATTCTTTGTCATCTGCAAACTTAACTGTAGTACATTCACTACGTAATCCAAGTTTTTAAATATGTGTTGAGAATAATCATGACACCAGCTCTGATTCCTGTGCCCCTCCACTGGTTACAACTTGCTGTCTGAAAATGTCACCCTTTATTCCAACATTGTCTTCTACTATTTAGCAGGTCCTCATACACCTCCAAAAGCATGGGCTCTTATTAAGTAGCCTGATGGGTGGTACTTTATTAAACACCTTCTATAATATATTCATCTTTGGTGATGACTCAGGGAATACTTAATTTCAGTGCACTGTTTTAGTAAGATTTAAACTAGCTCAGCAGGGGAATGGGAAACTGAGCTGTAGTATACAGGAGGAAGAGAGTAGGGAGGACATGGGCAGGATGTCACAGGAGCATGCTGGTAGACAGCAAGCTGGTTTGAAGTGTGTCTACTTCAACGCCAGGAGTATCCGGAATAAGGTAGGTGAGCTTGCAGCATGGATAGGTACCTGGGACTTGGATATTGTGACCATTTCGGAGACATGAATAGAGCAGGGTCAGGAATGGATGTTGCAGGTTCCAGGGTTCAGATCTTTCATTAAGATCAGGGAACGTGATAAAAGAGGGGAAGGTGTGGCTTTGTTAGTCAAGAACAGTATAATGGTGGCTGAAATAACTTTTGACGAGGACTTGTCTACTGAGGTGGTATGGGCTGAGGTCAGAAACGGGAGAGGAGAGGTCATACTGTTGGGAGTTTTTTATAGGCCTCCGCAAAGTTCTAGGGATGTGGAGGAGAGGATTGGCAAAACGATTCTGGGCAGGAGTGAAAAGAACAGGGTAGTCATTATGAGAGACTTTAACTTCCCTAACATTGACTGGAATTGCTATAAATCAAGTACGTTGGATGGATCATTTTTTGTCCAATGTGGGCAGGAGGGTTTCCTGGCGCAGTATGTCGAAGGGCCGACAAGAGGGGAGGCCACACTGGACCTGGTACTTGGTAACGAACCAGGCCAGGTGTTTGATTTAGTAGTAGGTGAGCACTTTGGAGGGAGTGACCATAATTCAGTTATGTTTAGTTTAGCAATGGAACGGGATAGGAACGTGCCACAGGGCAAGAGTTATAGATGGGGGAAGGGCAATTATAATGCGATTAGGCAAGACTTAGGAAGCATAGAATGGGGTAGCAAAATGCAGGGGATGAGGACAATCGAAATGTGGAGCTGGTTTAAGGAACAGATATTGTGTGTCCTTGACAGGTATTTCCCTGTGAGGCAGGGAGGAAGTGATAAGGTAAGGGAACCGTGGGTTACTAAAGAAATTGTGTCTCTTGTTAAGTGGAAGAGGGAGGCTTATGTGACGATGAGTTGAGATGGTTCAGATGAGGTGATGGAGAATTACAGGTTAGCTAGGAAGGATTTAAAGAGAGTGTTAAGAAGAGCAAGGAGGGGATGTGAGCAGACATTAGCAGGTAGAACAAAGGAGAACCCTAAAGCTTTCTATAGGTATGTGAGGAATAAGAGGATGACTAGGATAGGAATAGGGCCAGTCAAAGACAGAAGTGGGAATTTGTGTATGGACCCTGTGGAGATCGGAGAGGTGCTAAATGACTATTTCTCATCTGTTTTCACTCAGGAAAAGGAGAATATTGTAGAGGAGAACACTGAGTTACAGGCTACTAGAATTGAAAGGATTGAGGTTAGTAAGGAGGAAGTGTTATCAATTCTAGAAAGTGTGAAGGCAAATAAATCCCCTGGGCCTGATGGGATTTTCCCGATGATTCTCTGGGAAGCTAGGGAGAAGGTGGTGGAGCCTTTGGCCTTGATCTTTGAGTCCTCATTGTCTACAGGTTTAGTACGAGAGGACTGGAGGATTGCAAATGTTGTGCCCTTGCTCAAGAAGGGCAGTAGAGATGACCCAGGTAATTGTACACCTGTGAGCCTTATGTCTGTTGTAGGAAAAGTTTTGGGAAGGATTATAAGAGATAGGATTTAAAATCATCTAGCAAGCAACAATTTGATTGGAGATAGTCAACATGGATTCGTCAAGGGCAGGTCGTGTCTCTCAAACATCATTGAGTTTTTTGAGAAGGTGACCAAGCATGTGGATGAAGATAAGGCAGTTGACGTGGTATACATGGACTTTGATAATGTTCCACATGGTAGGCTATTGGAGAAAATACGGAGACATTGGATTGAGGGAGATTTAGCAGTTTGGATTAGAAGCTGGTTTTCTGTATGAAGGCAACGAGTGGTGGTTGATGGAAAATATTCACCCTGGGGTCCGGTTACTAGTGGTGTGCCACAAGGATCTGTTTTGGGACCACTGCTATTTGCCATTTTTATGAATGACTTGGACGCAGGCATAGGTAGATGGATTAGTAAGTTTGCAGATGATACTAAAGTCGGTGGAGTGGTGGACAGTGTGGAAGAATGTTGCAGGTTGCAGGGAGACTTGGATAAACTGCAGAATTGGGCTGAAAGGTGGCAAATGGAGTTCGATGCGGATAAATGTGAGGTGATTCACTTTGGGAGGAATAATAGAAAGGCAGAATACTGGGTCAATGGAAAGATTCTTGGTAGTGTGGATGTGCAGAGGGATCTTGGTGTCCATGTACATAGATCCCTGAAAGTTGCCACTCAGGTGGATAGTGCTGTTAAAAAGGCTTACAGTGTGTTAGGTTTTATTGGTAGAGGGATTGAGGTCCAGAGCCGTGATGTCATGCTGCAACTGTACAAAATGCTAGTGCGGCCTCACTTGGAATATCGCATGCAGTTCTGGTCGCTCCATTACAGGAAGGATGTGGAAGCATTGGAAAAGGTGAAGAGGAGATTTACCAGGGTGTTGCCTGGTCTGGAGTGAGGGCCTTACGAAGAAAGGCTGAGGGACTTGGGTCTGTTCTCATTGGAGAGATAAAGGCTAAGAGGGGATTTAATAGAGACATTCAAGATGATCAGAGGATTTGATAAGGTGGACAGTGAGAGTCTTTTTCCGAGGGTGTTGACATCAGCTTGTACGAAGGGGCATAGCTACAAATTGAGGGGTGATAGATGTCAGAGGCAGGTTCTTTAGTCAGAGAGTGGTAAGGGTGTGGAACGCCTGCCTGCCAATGTAGTGAACTCAGCCACATTAGGGGCATTTAACAGTCCTTGGATAAGCATATGGATGATGATGGGATAGTGTAGGGGGATGGGCTTAGATTAATTCTCAGGCCAGCGTAACATCGAGGGCCGAAGGCCCTGTTCTGCGCTGTATTGTTCTGTGTTCTAAGACATAATCAATCTCATAAACATGGCTGAAGCCATTTGTTCACCATGTAAGCATGATGCTGAAGTGGGGCACATCAAAACCATTCTGTGTAATAATAGTTACTCTGATGAAATCATTCCTCACTATATATTGTGCAAACTTGTGAACAGACCTAAGTCTCTCACCTCGTGGCCAGAAAATTGCGCATTCTATCTCCATTTACCCTAACTGAAATGTTTGAGCAACAGGTAGAGTTAGGTGTTTAATGTTGAGTGTTTAATCTGTTTTTTTTGCCACTAATGGAATGCTGTGATCAAGCCAACTAGATGTTCTGCCTCTCACAGAAGTGAGCAATGTGTTGTGTGAATTTCAGCACTGCCTTGTCTGCAAATTGTGTAAAACAGCATTGTTTACAACAGGCTCGGTACTGATTGTGGCCAGCTGGTTTGAGTTTGTACAAGCACTGAGCCTGTTTCAATTCACCAGTTGTTCTTTGGTTCATTTCTCAGAGTAGTGTATTAACCAATCAGAGTCAACCCGTCAGGTTAAAAATTTAAATAAAAGTTTACATTTAACTGTCAGCTGTCATTCACTGATGCATTTGCCTGGCAATGCCTCTGCCAATCAGAGTTGACTGGCCAACAAATCAGTCCTCTTAGACAGTATAAATGTTGGTTTCTCTTTGGTATTCTTGTGAATTGTACTGATGTACACAAGACAGAAAGCTTCAGCAATACTCAAGTACTGCATGTGTCATTGGTCATACCCCAAGCCCAATTTAAATTGTTCCAATGTTGACAGCAAAATTGAGATAAATATTGTAGGTTTTAAAAACTGAGAAATCATTGCAAACATTGAGTATTGTCTCACAATTTGCTGAGGAATTGGACAAAAACTGTAATATTTAGAATTTGAAATTCTGGTTTCCTTGCCAACTATGTAAACAAGATTGACTTAGATTATGGCTAATAAAATCCCAGCAATGTATACTCCCTGAATTGTAGGAATTCTCGAGTCTTGGGAATACATGCCATGATTTTGACAACTATCATCTTACCTAGTTGAGAATATAAGATGTGTTTAACAAGTTCCTTTTGAATCATAACCACACTTCCAAACATTGCTTTAACATTAATCTGGCAATTCATAATAATGCATTCAAGTTTATATTGATCTAACACCTTTAATGTGGAGGGGGAGGAGAAGCTTTTATTGCAAATCAGATTGCGACTAGAACTGATGGCCCTCTTACCACAGAGACTTCAATCACTAAATTAAGGTGGTGCTGGTTTGTGTAAGAGTATGTTAGGAAATCCTTTCAGTTTTTATTACTGCAGAGCATGATAACAACAATTGCATTGAAATTCTTTTGCTGTATTTCAATGTGATGACATTTTGATAAATAATATACGTTTTCACACCCACTATACAAGGAGGACATGCTGCTGGGAAAATCGGGATTCATTCTGTTACTTGTTTTACAGTTTTACCATGAATTCACTTTAAAATTGCTCAACTAGACACATAAACAAATAAACTAAGCTAAGCAATCAGCAGTCTTGTGGTACAATATAGTTGAGTATTCATTATTAATTTAAATAACTGCACAATATGGATCAGACCTAAGTTTTAACTTGGATACAACTTTATTTTTAATTAACTCACCATGGACATTTTTTTCACTGCTTTGAGCTAAAATGTGAATGTTAACTAATAGAATACTTTGGAGATAGCAAGAACTCAGATGCTGGAGTTAGTGATGACACTGGAGCTGGAGGAACTCAGCAGGTCAGGCAGCATCAGAGGAGTAGGAAAATTGATGTTTCGGTTTGGAACCTTTTCTTCAGAACAGGAGAGGGGAAAGAGAGCTCAGAAATAAATACAAGGAGGAGGGGTGGGGCGGGGGCTGGGGAAAGGTAGGTGGAGTGGTGATAGGTGGAAGCAGTTAGAGGGTAGTAGGGATTAGTCGGTAGGAAGGGTAGAGTGGATAAATGGGGAAGAAGTTGGACAGGTCGTGTTGGGGATGAGAGGGAGGCTTGGACATGGGATGGGGCTGGGGGTGAGGAGATTTTAAAACTGGTGAATTCTGTGTTTAGGCCGTCAGGCTAGAGGCTCCCGAGGTGGATTATGAGCTGTTGCTCCTCCAGTTTGCGTGTGGCATTGTTGTGGCACTAGAGGAGGCCCAGGATGGACATGTCACACAGGGAGTGGGAGGGGGAGTTAAAATGATTGGCGACTGGAAGGTGTTCTCATTTGTCGTTTGTCATGTTAAATGCAGATGCTGCATGAAATGGTCCCTGAGCCTACACTTGGTCTTACCAAAGTAGAGGAAGCCATGTCAGGAGCAATAGATACAGTAGACCAGGTTGGAGGATGAACTAGTGAGCCCCAGTCAGATATGGAAAATTTGTCTTGGGCCTTGGATGGAGGTGAGAGGGTGGTGTAGCACTTTGTGCAAGGAAATATCCCTGGGGTGGCAGAATTAGTGGGGCATGTGGAGCACACAAGGGCGTTGCAGAGTGAGTGGTCCCTACAAAAGGCAGATTAGGGGTAGGGAGGGAAATATCTCTTTGGTGGTGGGGTCAGATTGCAGGTGTGGCAGAAGTGGCGGAGGAAGATGCACTGAATGCAAAGTTTGGTGGAGTGGTATGTGAGGACCAGAAGGGCTCTGTCTTTTTAGAACATAGAACATAGAACAGTACAGCACAGAACAGGCCCTTCAGCCCACAATGTTGTGCCGACCATTGATCCTCATGTATGCACCCTCAAATTTCTGTGACCATATACATGTCCAGCAGTCTCTTAAATGACCCCAATGACCTTGCTTCCACAACTGCTGCTGGCAACGCATTCCATGCTCTCACAACTCTCTGCGTAAAGAACCTGCCTCTGACATCCCCTCGATACTTTCCACCAACCAGCTTAAAACTATGACCCCTCGTGCTAGCCATTTCTGCCCTGGGAAATAGTCTCTGGCTATCAACTCTATCTATGCCTCTCATTATCTTGTATACCTCAATTAGGTCCCCTCTCCTCCTCCTTTTCTCCAATGAAAAGAGACCGAGCTCAGTCAACCTCTCTTCATAAGATAAGCCCTCCAGTCCAGGCAGCATCCTGGTAAACCTCCTCTGAACCCTCTCCAAAGCATCCACATCTTTCCTATAATAGGGCGCCCAGAACTGGACGCAGTATTCCAAGTTGTGGGGATGGCTTTGAGGACAGAGTGCAGGAAATGCAAGAGATGCCGTTGAGGGCATTATGAATCAATGGAGGGTGGTAAGTTGTAGTCCAGACGTAGGAGAACATCTGGGATGTCTGGGAATGGAATCCTTTATCTTGGGAGCAGACGCAGTGGAGCTGGAGAAATTCGGAGTCAGGGATTGCATTCTTGCAGGAAGGTGGGTAAGAGCAGATGTAGTCCAGGTAGCAATGGGAGTCTCTGGGTTTGAAATAGATGTCCGTGTTGAGGGAATTACCAGAGGATTTATCTATTTTGAGTGCTTAAGGATGTATGAAATGTGAATAAATTCTTCAGTTTGGAGCATTACTCCCCAAGCTGGCTTGGTTTTGTTCAGATGTTTCATCACCTTGCTGGGTGACATCATCAGTAGAGCCTCCAATGAAGTGATGCTATTCTACTCTGCTTGGAATTTATACTGTCTGGTCCATTCTGGTAAATGCTGTCATTTCCAGTTTTGATCTGTATGAGTTCGTACCTGGGGTCCAATTCTGTGTGTTTGCTGATTGAAGTGTGGGTACAGAACCATGCCTGTAGGAATTCCCGTGTGTGTCTGTGTTTGGCTTGGGCTACTGTGGTTACTTTGTCCCAGTTAAAATGATGGTCTTCGTTGTCTGAATGTACCATTATTAAGGAGAGTTTGTTGTGCCGTTTTGCTGCTATCTGATGTTCATGTATTGTGAGGCTAGTTTCCTTCCTGTCTATCCGATGTAATGTTTGTAGCAGTCATTGCATGGTTCTCCACTCACACTTCAATCAACAAACGTATAGGATTGGACCCCATATATAAGCCCAGACAGATCAAAAACAGAAATGACTACTCACCATAACAGACCGAACAGTATAAATTCCAAGCAGAGTGGAAGAACATTACTCCATTGGAGGCTCCTCTGATGATGTCACCTAGCATGGTGATGAAAGGTCTGAACAAAAACAAGTCAGCTTGGTGAGCCAGTCAACAACAACATCCATGATCCGAGCTACAGATCTTTGACAAAACTTTAATTTTGGAATATCATCTAATCATTTTTAAAAATGCAATAGATTTGCATAATTTATTTCATGAATAGGTAAGTTTAATTATTCAGTAAGTCATTTTGAAGATGAGATTGACATTTAAAAATAATGCAATAGATGTAGATCTATTTTTAACTGATTTTCGGTAAAGTATTTCCATAATTGCAAAAGTTCAGGCATATGGTGTAAGATTAAATGTAGCAACATGACTCAATGACTCTATGGCTTCAGGGAGGAAATAAGTAGTTTCAGTTCATGACTTGAGTTGATCGTAGATTGGAAGTGTGAATAGAAGTTTGATACCCCCATGGTTCACAGTTCTGGATATGAACGATTTTGATTTGGACAAAACCAACATAATGTTGGAATAACAAGGTGTAGAGCTGGATGAACACAGCAGGCCAAGCAGCATCAGAGGAGCAGGAAGGCTGGCGTTTTGGGCCTAGACCATTCTCCAGAAAAAGGGTCTGAAGAAGGGTCCAAGCCCCCTGTGTTCATCCAGCTCTACATCTTGTTATGTCAGATTCTCCAACATCTGCAGTTCGTACTATCTCTGAAATAATATTGGAATATGTTTATTATGAAAGAAACACAATCATGAAGTGTTGAGAAGATGAACAGCTTAATAGAAATAGAACAGTAAATACTAAGCTAAGTATAAATACTAAAGCTTAATACTAAGATGATTTTGAGAGGAAAAGACATAAATTGGAAATATCCACACAGAAAATACTAAAGGCTATGGGTAAATGAAATCCTTAAAAGTGCTGGTATATGTAGATATTGCAATGTAAGTGCCTAATAGTAATGTGTGCTTTAAACCGAGGGTAATAGAACATAAGAATGATAAGGAACAGTACATTTATTTCAAGACAGTGATTATGCCACAGAATATTATGTACATTTTGGGTACCCCATTAAAGAAAATGTACAGAGTACCTTAATTAAGATGATGTTTGGCAGAAAATGTACATTCAAAATGTGAAATCTGAGACAGTTACATTGCAGCAGAGAAGTTGAGCAGAAATTTAATAAAGGCTTTTTAAATTGTGATGGATTTTCGTGGGGTGAATAGGTGACTTTTTTTTCTGTTTCTGAACTAAGTGTAGAGGAGTCATCAGTTTAAAATCCTCACAAAGTGATAGAGGACCCAAGTTACTAATGAAATTGAAGAACAGCAATGGGGAGAAAGTAGCATAGTGGAATTTACCTTGGATTGCTATAGTCATAAGTTGATGTGAACACAATGGTTAAATTGCTTGTTCTATACACAGTTTTGCAGTTGAAATTACTTGAGCAGGAGGCAGAAGGGCACTCTGTGAAATGTATGTTTTGTTAAGGGTCATTTAAAAGGATATGGTGCCTTCATTGAATGCTGAATTTAAAAAGCACAAAACAAGTTCATAAAATCGGAATGATGAATTTTATTTGCATAACAAATACTTTTGCTAAGTATATAACTAGCTCTTCTTTAACACTCATAAAGTACATCACTGCCCCATCACATCATTTGGTGTGACTTTAAAAACATAATTACACTGCTTTCTTAGCACTCATAAGTATTGTCATTTCTAATTTTACATACTATATCTATTTTGTTGTTCAGTTTTTAAACTAAACTTGAAAATCTTATTTAAAAACAGCCCATTGTAAGCCTTTATTTGTTTCTCCATAATGTGCTACAAACACTCTGAAAATACCACCATTCTGGATGTGAGTTTGCTCGCTGAGCTGGAAGGTTAGTTTTCAGACGTTTCGTCACCATTCTAGGTAACATCATCAGTGAGGCTCCGACGAAGCGCAGGTGTTATGTCCCGCTTTCTATTTATATGTTTAGGTTTCCTTGGGTTGATGATGTCATTTCCTGTGTTGGTGATGTCATTTCCTGTTCTTTTTCTCAGAGGATGGTAGATTGATTTGGAGCCAGTGGGTTTGTTGATGGAGTTCCAGTTGGAATGCCATGCTTCTAGGAATTCTCGTGCGTGTATCTGTTTGGCTTGTCCTAGGATGGATGTGTTGTCCCAATCAAAGTGGTGTCCTTGCTCATCTGTATGTAAGGATACGAGTGATAGTGGGTCATGTCGTTTTGTGGCTAGTTGATGTTCATGTATCCTGGTGGCTAGCTTTCTGCCTGTTTGTCCAATGTAGTGTTTGTCACAGTTCTTGCAAGGTATTTTGTAGATGATGTTCGTTTTGCTTGTTGTCTGTATAGGGTCTTTTAAGTTCATTAGCTGCTGTTTTAGTGTGTTGGTGGGTTTGTGGGCTACCCTGATGCCACGAGGTCCGAGTAGTCTGGCAGTCTTTTCGGAAATGTCTTTGATGGAGGGGAGAGTGGTTATGGTTTCTGGGCCCGTTTTGTCTGTTTGTTTGGGTTTGTTGCTGAGAAATCAGCGGACTGTGTTCTTTGGGTACCCACTCTTTTTGAATACGCTGTATAGGTGATTTTCTTCTGCTGTTCGTAGTTCCTCTGTGCTGCAGTGTGTGGTGGCTCGTTGGAATCATGTTCTAATGCAGCTCCGTTTGTGGTCGTTGGGATGGTTGCTCCTGTAGTTCAGAATTTGGTCCGTATGTGTTGTTTTCCTGTAGACGCTGGTTTGAAGTTCCCCATTGACTGTTCGCTCTACTGTGACATCTAGGAATGGCAGTTTGTTGTTGTTTTCCTCCTCTTTTGTGAATGTTATGCCAGTAAAGGGTATTATTGATGGTCCTGAAGGTTTCCTGTAATTTGTTTTGTTTAGTGATGACAAAGGTGTCATCCACGTAGCGGACCCAAAGTTTGGGTTGGATGATTGGCAGAGCTGTTTGTTCGAGTCTCTGCATTACTGCCTCTGCTAAGAACCCTGATATCGGAGATCCCATGGGTGTACCGTTGGTTTGTCTGTAGGTTTTGTTATTGAAAGTGAAGTGGGTGGTGAGGCATAGGTCCACTAGCTTGATGATGTTGTCCTTGCTGATGAGGTTGGTGGTGTCTGGTGTATGTGTCTTCAGTTCTTCTAATAGTGTAGTCAGTGTTTCTTTGGCCAGGTTGATGTTGATGGATGTGAACAGGGCTGTTACGTCAAAGGAGACCGTTATTTCATCCTCTTCTATCTTGGTGTCTTTGGTGTTCAGGAATTCTTGAGTGGAGCGAATGGAGTGGCGGGACTCTTCTACCAGGTGTTTTAGTCTTTGGTGTAGTTCCTTGGCTAATCTGTAGATTGGTGTTCCAGGTAGCGACACTATGGGTCTGAGGGAGGCTCCTGGTTTGTGAATTTTTGGTAGTCTGTAGAAGCGTGGTGTGCTGGATCCATCTGTTTTCAGTTTTGGAAGTCTTTCTTATTTAATTCTCCAGATTTTTCAAGTTTTTTGAGTAAGGCTGTGATTCGGTTCTCTAGTTGTGGGGTCGGGTCTCTCGTCACCTGTTGGTAAGTGTCGGTATCTGCAAGCAAGCCAAACAGAGACATACACGAGAATTCCTAGAAGCATGGTATTCCAACCGGAACTCCATCAACAAACACATTGATTTGGGCCAATCTACCATCCTCTGAGAAAAAGAACAGGAAATGACATCACCAACACAGGAAATGACATCACCAACCCAAGGAAACCTAAACACATAAATAGAAAGCGGGACATAACACCAGCGCTTCGTCGGAGGCTCACTGATGATGTTACCTAGAATGGTGACGAAACGTCTGAAAACAAACCTTCCAGCTCAGCGAGCAAACTCACATCCAGAACCTCAACCTGAGCTACAAATCTTCTCAAAACTCACTAAATACCACCATTGTTAGGTTCCACATATGGATTTAAAATTGGCCGTTCAGTACCAAGATCACACCAGTACACACGTTCACTGTTAATTTCAGTGAATTAAATTGCTAGCCTGCTGTCAAATTCAATTTATACGTTGAATCGATAATACACAGTGTCCCCTGTGTGACCAGCCAGTTCCAACAACAGCTTATGTATCTTTTATTTGTTTTTGTTTTGTTTTCACTTACAGTTGTGAAAAGGGCCATTTTCAAAAATTAGAAGTCTACAGATCCTTCCCATTTCATGATTTGATTAACTTTCGTCTTAAGTGCACTAGTTTTCAATCGCTCGCCTGTAAGCGAACAGTTACATGCTTTAGACTGAATTGGCCCTCTCTTAACCTTTTTTAATTGCAGGTTTACCTTTATACTCATCTTACATTTACAGATGAGTAGTAGAAATTTGAAAATTTTGGGCAGAGCCACTGATCAGTGCTGTTTTTAATGTGTGTGAAAAAAAATTGTTTGTGGATTTTGATAATTTACCTTTATTTCTTAATCATTTCAGATTTGATCCTGTTATTTTAATCCGAGTAGAGTTGCACCATGAAAACTGTTTGGAGAACCTGCTAACAATCCTTTGCAGTTATCCACTGGAATAATATTCCGTAGTTTTCCTGCTTTTTCCCAGGAAACAGTGCAACAGAAAGACGAGCGAATTGAGGAGCTGGAAGAAGCCCTGCGTGAGAGTGTGCAGATAACTGCAGAGAGAGAGGTGATTCTCGCCCAGGAAGAAGCTTCTAGATCTTCTGCAGAGAAACAGGTCTGCATGAGAGAACTTGCTTTCATTCTTTGCCTTTGGTGGCTTTATGTCAGGGGACATTCAATGGCTCCTAAAATATCCCCACATTTTCCCATTATATAATGTTCATTTTTTTTTTATAAAAAGACGATTGCTCATTAATTTTCAATACATCCAATATCTTTTACTCCTGAGAAGTTTCGAATGTGACTTGTGCTGTCTTGACAAATGTGACTCAATTTGCTGAGTGTTTAAAACATTTTCTGTTCATTAGTTGTTTCAGGTTTTCAGCCTCTGCAGTGCTTCAATTTATGACCCCTCCAAAATACATCATTAAAGTATACAAACCTTTGATTCAACACAATAGTTAGACAAAAGCTTACTTCTGAAGACATTTCAAATCATCTTCTGAAGAGTGAGGTTGATCGTTCCTTTTTTGATGTCATACAAAGAATTTGAAAAGCTAACATTAAATGTGCAGTCATAGTAGGAACTGCCGATGCTGGAGAATCTGAGATAACACTGTGTGAAGCTGGATGGACACAGTAGGCCTGCTGTGTTCATCCAGCTTCACACTAAATATGCAGTGCTAGAT
Source organism: Stegostoma tigrinum (assembly GCF_030684315.1). Taxonomy (NCBI): domain Eukaryota; kingdom Metazoa; phylum Chordata; class Chondrichthyes; order Orectolobiformes; family Stegostomatidae; genus Stegostoma; species Stegostoma tigrinum. Next base: position 31,804,691 of record NC_081364.1, on the reverse strand, counting down.
TTCCTTTTAATGAAGTATCATTAACTATTTTTACGAAATTGCCCTGCTTAGTTCAGTTCTAATATCCTGTCACATGACTGTACTAAGAATACAGACTGAATATTAGCTCAGTAAGTGACTGATAGAAAGGACACAGTAGCATCCTGGAGGTGTTTGCATCACCTATAAATACCATGTTAAGCACGTGCCTGCCCTTTTGTTCCAAGCCATTGATAATAACAGAGCGAGAAATGTAGTTTTCTGCATATGAGAGAACAAATGTTTTACCTCTCAGACACAGAATTCTTTCAAGCTCCTGGAAATGTCATCTTTTGTTCATCTTTAGTTGAATCCCACGGTGTATTTTAATTTGAGCGGCTGACCAAAATGTATCACCTGCAAAGTACTTAAGTAAGATTGCCTTTTTGTTTTAGAACTGCAGTAACCTTTACATGTTCTTACACACTCATCGTGGAAATATTCTTTATTGTTTGTATATTTGCTCCATTGTTGTATCCTGAACTCAGAATCATTGAAACATAGCCCTTGTGTGTCTCCATGAAATCCCATTCCTTCAGTGTCGCTGCACTTGTATCCATCATAAACCAGTGATTGTTCCCTGACAGAAGCCTAATAATAAAAGTTCTTTCATGTCCTGTATTTTTCATTCTCTGTAACTTTCAGCCAGGTTTCATGTCATAATTGTAAGCATGGAGCCAGGCAGATGAAGAATGAAACTTTTTCAAGATGATTGCTACTAGGTCTTGGAGTGCCACTATATTCACTAGTTCTTCTTCCACTCCTTACTTTACAAAGCCACAGAAAAGAGTATAAGCTTTAGTAAACTTGTTATAAAGATAAATTGTATATGAGTCCGATGAAGGAAATATTTCTGTTACCCAGCTTTGGGTTGTGAAGTTGGAATGACTCAAATTGTTTATTCAGTTTAGTATGTTTTTCATAATTTTTACATTATGAAATGTACTTGTTATATAAACACTCTTTCAGTTTTCTTTCATGCAAAGTGATTTTTACCTTTCTTCAATACCTGTTAAATTGTACTAAGCATCCAAACGATGCAGTATGACTCTTGATACAGTCTTACTAAGACCAATTTGGATTGCCATCAAAAGTACTGATTACAAAAAGTTTAATTAATGAAATGTGGAAAATGGTGAAACTCAGGATTAACCTAAGTTGCTAATATTAGATCAGGAAATTTCGAACAGCTTATACCAAATGACCTAATTAATACATACTGTCAAACCATTCCATTATCTTGGGAGTTATTAGATTGATGCAGTATGCTAAAATTGAAGTTACATCATGATTTTTTTTGTCTGGAGGCCTGCAGTATATGCTGTTGAAGTGATTCAGCTGGATATCTACAAAAGAACCAGTTGTGCATCTTATTTCTGTTGATACTTTTTCCTTGAAATTCTATTTCTGTTTTTAAAACTAAGCCACTGCTACTTCTATCGTGTGTGATTGTATGATTACAATGTGAAATCATGCATTTTTCTTCATGTCAGCTGTATACAATTCTGCATCTTCTCTATAACTAACTGTATCGGATTTATGTTGTTTTTGATGTAATTTATGTAGATATCTTGATCAAAGTGCAACATGTTTTGGGAACACCACCATAGAACCCAAACCTTACTTCGTGTTCTGTTGCCGTCTTTGACTTATGCACTTAGTGATATTTTTATTTGTATTCATCCAATTGAGAAAATGTGTTTTGTGCTACTCTATCATTACACTGACTGCTAAACAGCATTTCTAACCAACGTCTTGATTTCTTCTAGTTGCTGTAAAAATTGACTTTCTTATTTGTTTCCTCCTAATTTCAGTCGATTGATGCACATTCATCAACTTGAATTTCATGTGATAATGTGGAGTTCATTTTAATTATTTTACTTTATTTCTGCTCATTTACTTGCGAAGTGGTTCAAACCAAAATGAGGTAGAAATGTCAAAAGTTTGTTTAATGTGCTGATTAAGAGCAGTGGGTGACTTAAGAATGCATGCAACATCATATGAAGAAAGAGCAAAACACTGCGATGCTGAAGATCTGTAATTAAATGAAAACTCATCAGATCTGCTGACATCTGTGGAGAGAGAAACAGAGTTAATACTTTGAGTCCAGTGTGTGTCTTTGGAATGTGCAATTGTCGCTTCTGTTTCTGTTAGTGGAACGAGGAGGCTTAAGCAAGAGAGGCATTTTTTGCTTCTGGCCCACAAGGAAATCCAAAGGGCTTTTTAAAGATTAATTTTGTAAAACAGTTTTTGACAAGGTTTGGCCTGAGGGAAGTAACCGGGGCATTCCTCCATGCTGTTGTTGTGATTGAATTGGTCCCAGTGACAAAGTTTGGATTGATTTTTATAGTTAATGAATATTTCTGCTAGTATTAGGGACTGTTGATGTGTCTGCAGTGTCTGGGTGCCTGGATTTTAAAATTCAGATGATCACATAGGGAAGGCAGAATGTAGAACCTTACTCCATTTTAACCATTCCATCCCCACCATTGTTCCTCTTGATTTCCATGGTGGGGGAAGGAGTTAAAATTCTCTATCAGATGTTTGTGACAAAGATAAGTTACATTGGTTTGTGGAAAAGTAGAGTTAATCCTGGAATTATGACTTTGTATCGGTGCCAAGATACACTGTTGGAGCCGCTGTGGTTTTTATGCCTTCTGATGCGTTACTGCTGCTTATTCAGACATTGATAGCAATGGGCAGGCATTAAGAAGATAGTATACTGCTTCTCTTCTACTTTATACTTGCTACCAGTTTCTTCAGCATCGACCCGTGGGTATTTCAGGAGTTTTGATCCTTTCTCTACCTGGACTGTAAGGGATGCATTTAAAGAATTGAGCAATGCTGCTGTTAATTTCTCTACCACCTTTATTCATCATTTTCAAGCAATGTCAGTAGACTTCATATCAACACAGAAGAGATAGTTGGTCCATTGCATCAACTTCAAGTTAGGCACTCAGTCCCATCTTTTGTGCATTTCCTTCCTTTTGTACCTTCCAAAATAGTTGTGTACTTTGATTTTAAAAATAGTTATTGATTCAGTTTCCAACTACATTTCTAGCAGGGTATTTATGCCTTAACAACTCCCATTGTGCAATTGAAGTCCAGTGTTTCCCTTTGAAATTTAAATGATGATCTTAAATTGTTGACTTCTCATTAGTGCAAGTCACTTTTTTGGATTTACCTTGTCAGAACATCCTAATTTAGAACATTGCTTCTGATCACTTTTTAACCATCTTTATACAGAGAATCCTAATGTAATCTCCTCTCCATCCACAATGCCATCATAGTAAATCTCTTCTATTCCCTTCCCATGGCCTTTGCAAATATCATGAAGTAAACTAATCAAAATTTGATGTCACACAGTCAGACAAATCACCATTGATTTGTAAAACACTGGCATTAATTCTTTGATTATCCTCCACACTCCTGTTTGTAAAGTTTCATTTCACGTTTATTTTAGTAGTTTTGTAACACATCATTTTTCATTTTAAAGTGTTTGACTGAACAACTTCTCAGTTTGAAGATGTTACTAATCAGTGTATAGTACCCTTATTCTTCAGAAATCTTATCAGTTGCAGTTATTATACATTTTTATATCCTATAAGTACAATCTACTAACTTGCTTGCTTCCTGGAGTTGCTTACAATTATCTTCACTGTTGAATATGATTGTTATCTTTGTAACTTCTATTACTTCAAACTGTGTCCATGTTCCAAAATTGTGATTGCTTATTTTTGTATGTATGGAGAAAAACAAGTTCCCAGTACTGGATCAAGGAACTTTGCATCCCTTCCATTTGGGGAAAAAAAATCTATTAACTATTTACCTCGTTTCATTCCTTTAACCAACTTCATTCTCGTGCGCGTGCTACATTTTCTTCATGAATTTGTCAGTCAAGTACTGTGAGCTTTGTCTGTTTCCTTTGTTTTTAGTATTAAAATTGAATTTATTTATTAATGAGCAAGCTGCAAAATGCTTTGGGACATCCGAGGACATAAAAGGCTCGATGTAAATGCATTTTCTATCTTTCAGTCATCAGCTTCAAGTCCGGTTTAAATGGCTTGTCTACTTTAACAGAATATGAAGCTTTCACTATTCTGAAGATCTTACCTGCACTTTTCTTTAAGTCATGACCCTGTTCTGTCCATTCTGCTGTATTTTCTGAATAGCTGCTGTGGAGTTCTGTAACGGTAATAATTTGACAAACTTGTTAACTTGTTGATAGGTTTCAGCACTGTCCTCTGCCACCAGTGTCTGATTATGACAGTATTTTACCTAAGATATTATGTGCAGTGAGCAGCATTAATCCAGTTTCATCAACTTCTCAGGTCAGAGATTGCCAGTATTTTTATTGGCTGATGCTAAATTACGTTTTCCAAAAAATTTGTTGCACAACATATTATGCACTATGCAGTTGGATTAATGAGTTTACTGACTGGTTAGCTGCTTGGAAAGAGTTACAGGATTGGTAATTTCACTTTATTGCGAATGAAATTATACTTTCACGAATGACATGTTTCAAAATGTAGGCTTCGCAGATTTTTGTTAAAAGCTAATAACTTAGAATGAAAAGCAAATCTTTTTTATACCCATCTTTTTCACTCGTTTATAATGTAACCAATTATTGGTTTAATGTTTTGGGAAGAATTAAATTTATTTATTGCTAATAAAGTCTAAACGCTAGAAATTTTACAAAGGAGATAGACATAATCAAATCTCTTATTTTACATTACATAGCTGATAAATGAATCCATAGAATTAGATATTTTGAGGTTAAAGTTTACTCTTCTGTCCTAAGTTTTGCATCCATGAAGCATTGTGCTGGGGGATGGTTGGTGGGATGAGATAAATTTAGTTGCTACCAGCATCCAGTCATTTTACACACAGGTGTTGATGATCATTCTACCTCAGGCAAGAGCTCCGTTTTGCAGCTGTTCCATGCATTCTGCCAGCATGACACAATCATAATCAAAGAATATTTAATATCGCAGAATTTCTTTATGTGCAGAAGGATCCAGATGGCTTTCATGTAAAAAAAATGACAACTCTAGAGGCACTGAAATTCACAGCTATTAGCATCAAGTTTGTAACTTGCACTATTGTTGATCAAGCAAAGACATCACATTTGATTTCCATCACTCTCCTTTACTCATCCTGATTTTTCATTGACATCTTATAAGTGAGATGAAACCTGAAACATTTTCTAAAGCTCAGCAGTATCGCACTGCTTAGTTCAGTGATATCCTTAGTGTTGCTGACATTATGCAGAGTGATCAGGTCAACAAAATTGCATGGTCTAAAATCTAGCTCTTCACTGGCACTCCATGTACTACCAATTCCTTACCTTTTATAAAAGGACTATTGAAATAAATGATCCCTCACGAGGTGAATTTGGTTTGTTTCATCCTTGTACGCATAAAAATAACCTTGTCTGTTTCTTTCCCATCTTTGCAAATGTGGTAGTTTGACACTATAATATTAATTTTTGACAAATTTAATATTTTTGACAAAATTAAAATTAAAAAATAAAATCATTGCTCAACAAAACGGGTAAGCTAAGGGACAATGAGGGAAAAAGTTGTTTTGTACGAATGTGCCATCTATTTAATTTATAATTATTAACATACCCCATGAACAATTTGCACTTAATATAAGAGGGTATGTTAGTACAAGATCAGAGGAATTTGTAGCTGTGTGAGCTTTTCCAGGAAATTTTTCCAAATGGGGGTGGTTTGATAATTCCAGTCACACAATGTTACGTAAACAAATGTGCATCACAGAGCAGTTTCAGATAATCTCTTTTTACTGACGAGGTTAAAAATGCAGTGCAAATGGACATTAATGGCCAGCTAAGTTGCAATAAAAGCTCGTAAATTCCTGGAATAACTGCTTTGGAATAAAAAAAAGCACTTACAAGTTTGGGACCTAAGTTTTGAATTATGTAATTGGCATTGTGCTTAAAAGTGTACATACATTTTCTTTGGTATGGATGGGATTGTGCTTGAATTATTTTAAAATAATTAAATCAGTATAACGGGAAATAAGTTCTAGCAGACTGAATGTTGTTCTCTCTCAAAAAGTCATCACTGCATTATCAGTGCTCAAGTTCTTCACTATTTCAGGATCTGATTCCAGAATAGAGAGAAGAACAGAAGTATGAAAATGAAAGCCCTAAGTTGCCACATTTGAGATCTTTCCTTCGAAACATTTTTGGCTATGTTTGCAGTCCTTTATCTGACTATATGCGCTGATATTCAATCTTAAATAGGATAAATTTTGTCATTCCTCAGACATCAGTCATCTTACTCAGTGTATAAATCATAAAACAAGATCTGAATTGTCCCTTGTTCAGTCCAAGTCACCATCTGTTTTGTGCAAATATAAGAAAATGACACACGTGATCTAAACTCAGTGAAAAGCAACAGAGCTTGATTTTATTGTTACTCAGTTAGATCACTCACCTCTCCCTTTCCTCGTTCCCTATACCCCATTTTCTCCCCGGCCTCCTCAATGTGTTTTTCAGAGAGAATAAACTTCTAATCTGTTGCTGATTTTATACTACTTTGAATTCAGGGGGCACAAAGTTTCCTTCCCAGCTCCACCTAGTGGTAGAGCATTCAGACTTTTTGATCCCTCCAAACTCAAACACTGCCCCTAGACTCCTTACTTCTCTACTCACCTTCTTCAAAACCCCACTCCTGCACTTAATTGCTTCTCACACCTGTTTCTTCCTGCAGTGAAACATTTTAGGCTATTTAATGTGTTAGAAGTGTTGTATGCATACACGTGTTTTGTCATGTAGAAGTTATATTGTTTGTAAGTTAATTGCCCCAGAATTAACTGTTGATATCTTGGACAAAAGTGGTGACTAACTTTTAGTTGTCCCATACCTGAAACCTGGCTAACTTTTACAACAAAAGGTTATTTAAATGAATTAACTTATTAAGAGAAGCTGTGCAGAACAGCATTTTCAGCCCTAAAATAGCCAGTTGCATGCACACTGATTTTTTTTTGGCTGTTGCTGTAACATTAAGTCTTCTATGTCGAAAAAGTGACGCCTTTCTAATATTTGGCAATCCTTCTCCTCGTAGTGAATCATGCTGAATTGGGACCAGAAGTTACAGTCGAATATTATCTGTCGGTTTAATCCATAGATAATCAGAAAGGTTAAGTGTGGGAAAATGCCAGATTTCACCATATGTGCAATTACACCCATTTCCAGAGTGATCAGTTTCTAGCAATGAGCAGTGGAAAATCTAACCTTTTCTCCCCCCTCTATATCACAGGGAATGAAGTTAATGTTAGCACAACTAACACCCATATAGAGATTAATTAATTTACACTCGCAAAGAAAGAATCCATACCTAGAAGCGATACTGAATAGTACTTTCACCCACTGTGATTGCTTAATCCACTGCCCTAGATTTTGCAGGCAGTTGAAAAGCTTCAAGAAGACTGTTCACAAAGATATTGTGATGTATACTTCTCTTTTCAAGATCTAAGTTTGAATCCACTGCCGAGTTAGGTGATCTCCAGGCATGTGGCAACAATGATGTTATCAAGCAGGGTAAGTATCCAATCACATTGAAGTATTCCCACATAAAACCAAATAGAAATTTTTAAAAAATCAATTTCTTCAATTTAAATGTTCACAGATAGCAAAATAAATGGGACTTCAAAATAAGGCAGAAGTTAAAACATCAATTTTTTAGTAGTATGAAGTATCTTATTTTGGCAAAATTTGACATTCAACAATCTAAAAGTAAAGTTTCTTTAAGACTAGTGAGGCCATTTGGTGGTAATTATTAATGTAGTTCCTCATTTAAATCACAGTTACCCCACATTCAATGAGGTGTAATTTTTTTTCAAGAATTCTTCCATGAGACTGAGGATAAGAAGTTCTCACCAGTTCAAAGATTTCTAATTAGTTAGAGTTCAGGTCTCAACAACTGTACCACTGATAAAGCATAGACTCACACTGCATCTTCTGGATTTCCACATTTAGCTGCGCATGTGAGTTCCTGGAGATACCAACAGTTTCAGAAGACTTTGGTACTGCAAAATTACCACTTTTTTTCCAAATTGTATTCAGCATGGGAAATGGTTTCTCACCACCTGGATTTAAATTAACCTAGCAAGAGTTGATTTCATCCAAGAAAGAATTTTACACATTTTAATGTAGCATAGAAAATGAATTTTGAGCTACAAAAATGATTTAAATTACCTGTTTTCATTGATTTTACGTTATGTTTGCTTTCAATAGTTAATGAACTTCAGCTGTGGAATTTAAATAAAAGTATTCCACTTTCCAACTAAAGAAACATTAACAATAAACCTCTTCTTCAGAACATAGGGGCATTCACTTTGGGGCAGAATGCAGCACAGTAAAGCTGTATGTACCTCTGGGCATGTGGCTATGTTGTCATCTGATTCTGATGCAGTTTGTGAGATGTTCCAGCTGGGAGGAGCCCTGACATGGTAGGCATTCACTGTGAGTTGCAGAAGCAATGACACTCAGGACATTATGACATCATACAGCTCTATCAGCTAGTATAACTCCCACTTACCAGATTTGATTGAAATTCAACAAATTTCAACACAAAGTTTCAAAAAAAAATGTCATTTTGCTGGAAGATGAGTACTGCAACAACAGTACTTAAAGAGCATGTCAACAAATTTTTCACGAGGTGCTTTTTTATGGGGTTCTGTTCACCTGATGTCACGGTATGTTTGTTCTTTCCTTGGAGTTGTTTTTTGAGGGCTGGTATTAATAGATGAAGGGGCACAAAAGAATATCCGATCCAGGTATAGGTGGCCTGGTGGCATTTTGTCTTGATCTACAGCATGTACAGGAAATGAAGCTGAGGACGCAGAGAGGAGGAGCAGGGTTTTAGACAAAGAACCCTGCCACCTAGAGGCGGCTTGTCGACACAAGGTCTCTCCATCCCTGCAAGAGCCATGTCTTATATAATTCAGGTTCAACACAAGATGGCCACTTGACTGGTGCATCTCCATCAACCCAACCCTGGAGCCCTTCAGCAGGGAGAAGATGGACCTTCTCATGACCTTCAAAGTATTCCGTTTATCATAGCATTGGGGAGATCACAGAGACAAAGAAAGTTCATCTTTTCAATGATGTGAGGTCACGTCTTTGCCAGGGAATTCGGATGATGGAGGATGCCTTTGACTGTACACATTCCTCTGTAAATCCATATACCAATGTGCCAACAATGGTGAGACCTGATAATTGACAGAATTTCCATTAAAAAGGAATGCAATTCCCAGTTGCCACCATCGATAAAAATGGACTGTCCAGCTGGTGGGACCAACCCATCAAAGATGGCAGCACACCTTTTGAGAGAGGGTGTTCCTGATGAAATCTGATGGTAATTGGTCAGACATGGGCAAGGCTACCTGCTGATCAATACTGGCCTCCAACCCCACCTTCGCTTCGCTGATGAGTCAGTGCTCTTCTTTGTTGAACACTAATTGGAAGAAGCACTGAGGGTGACAACGACACAGTCTGAATGTTGGGATTTCATCAGATGTCTTTCAGCAAGAATAGCTCAGTGTCACCACTGCTGAGAGAGTGGCTGGGCCCAAAGGACATACCTGCTTAACTGGGCCTATGGCAGATGGTGAAGAAACCAACAAGAGGGAAAATCTTCCTTCACCTTATTCTCACCAATCTACCTGCTGCAGGTGCATCTATCCTCAATAGTGTGGGCACTAGCAACCAATACACAGTCTAGAGATGAAGTCCCTTTTCACATTGAGGAATACTCTCCTTTGTGTTATATGGCATTGCCCAATGCTAAAAGGTATCGATTTTGGGTTTAGCTAAAATAGATCTATCTAGCTACTCAAAACTGATGTCCATAAAGTGCTGTGATGCAGAATTATGTACATCCGTGATCTGTAACCTCACTGCCTCGCATATCCCCCATCTACCACTATCATCATGCCAGAAGATCAACCTGGCAATTTCAGGAGCAGCACCAGACATATTTAAAACTGATGTATCAACCTGGTGAAGCTACAACATAGATGTACTTTCATGCCAAGCAGCATTGACAGAATGAAACGGCTATCTACGGAGATGGATAGTTCTGAGGCACGAACAACATAGAAGCCAGTCTTTGGTCAGTTTGATTTGCTGCATGTGATATCGAGAAGTGGGTGAAGTTGGTGGACACTGCAAAGGTCTTGACAACTTTCCTTCAGTGGTACTGCTGACCTGTGCGGCAGAGGTGGTTCTACCCTAAGGCAAATAACCCAAATTGTTCTAATACGGCTACAGCACTGGCATCTACCTGGGAATGCGGATAGTTATCCAGGTATGGCATCAAGGAACCTTTGCAAAACTGTAGGCAGTAGGAATTGGAGAAAACTGGCTGGAGTTATTCATACTTACTGCAAAGGAGAAAAATAGTTGTGATTATTCATTGATTGATTGGTGGAGATCAAACATTCCAATCCCAGACCATCACTGCAGGGTCCTCTAGGCTGTGTCAATCCCAATCATCTCCAGCTGCGCCATCAATGATATTCTTTTCATCATGAGGTGAGTAGCGCAGATGTGCAGTTATCAGCAAACAATGTTCACCACCATTTTTGTGACTCCATAGATATTGAAGCAGTCAAGCTAATGTACATCAAGACCTGAACAACATACTGGCTTGAATTGATAAGTGGTAAGTAATATTTATGGCACGCAAGTTTAAGCCGATGTCCATCTCGATGTGATGGAATCTAGCTGTCTTCTCTTGGTACGTATTTGAATTAACATTGCTAAAGCCCCATTATTATGTGGGTCTAGGGATTACAATTCATTAGAATCAATCATGTAAATATTGTGCTGACAAGAAGAACACGTCTGGAACTCTGTAGTGAATAATTTGCCTCCTGACACCTGAAAGCCTGCCCACCATTCATGAGGAACTTCGTGAGAGTGCAACGAAGTACTGTCCGCTTTCCTGGATGAACGTATCAATGTCACTCACAACAAGGCAGCCTCCTTGATTCGTATCCATCCACCATCTTCAACATTCATTCCCTCCACCATTGTTACACAGTGGCACCAGTGTATACCATCAACAAGAGGAATTGCGACTGTTTCCTACACTTTCTTCAACAGTGTCTTTCAAACCCACATTCTCCATCATCTAGAAGGGTAAGGACAACAGATGTGTAGCTCACCACCTGCAAATTTCACTCCAAGCCATACATCACACTATCTTAAATTGGAACTATATCACTGTTTCTTCAGTGCCATGGAGCTCAAATTCTGGAATTCCTTTTCTAACAGCACTATGCATATTTCCACACCATGTGTACTGCTACAATTTTAAAAGCAAATTGCCACTATCCAGCTACTCAAGGTTCAGTTGAGGGTGGACGATAAATGCTGGCCTGGCCAGTGCACAGTAATTTTTCATTAATACCTTCAATCAACTGTGCCAACCATCTTTGGCCCTACAACAGGAGCCAGAGATTGGCTTACTTGAGATTGTAGAAAGCTGATTATCAACCTCTGCCATCCGATCATACATGTGGCACAAAGAACCACAGAGCCTTTTAGTAAGTTGTCAAGCAGGTAATCTGCTATCTCAATATCTTGACACCATTGTTTTGGAAGTGGCACTGTACACACCAGAGTGGGTCGTGAAGTTTCTGGTGATCCTTCAAAAAATTACCATTGATGTAGAAATCCAAAGGTTCTCTCAGTAGAGATGAGAAGGCAAAAGAGTTAATGGGAATAAGGCATTCCAGATCTGTTGTAACCAAAGGAACAGAGAGAAATTGGTCGATCAGGCTTAAGTTTAAGTGAAATAATTTCCTCATGTCAGCGTGGCTATTGATGTCCACTATTGCATCCGTTGAGGGCGTTCAACCTTTTCATGGCTATCAAATAAAAAAAATCACCATTTTAAAATCTTCAATAACATTTTATTCTAAAACACATCCAGTTGTAGAAATGGGAATTAACTACTCACTCTTGTGGTTTCCAGTGGTTCCTGTACGTAGCCGAAAAACATAATCTGCCATTACCTCCAAGACAGACCACAACAGGAAGAGACAACATGGCCAGACTCATTAATCACCCTACAACACATCAAAAACACATCAGAGATGACTGCAAGACTACTCAGGCCCCTAGGTATCGGAGGGGTCCACAAACCGACAACCACTCTACGACATCTGCTGACAAATGTAAAGGATCCCATACCCAAAACCAGCAAAGCCAGGATAATATACAACATGACATTCAAAGACTGTGAGAAACACTACACTACACTGAAAGTAATAGCAACCACCCCAGCAAACCGAGGCATATAAATAGCAAGTGGGACATAAAACCAATGCTTCATAGGAGGCACACTGATGATGTTACCCAGCAGGTTGATGAAGCATTTGCAATCAAACACACCGGCTTGGCGAACATGTCTACAATCTCAAACAGACTGCCTTTACAAGCCAGAGGCTTGGTTAACACAGACTAGCCTCTCACCCTATTAGGGTCCAAGCCTTCCACAGTCCATTGCACAAAAATGCACCATGCTTATGCAGACTGAAGATAATTTGTGTCCTCATCTCCCAATCCCCCACCTGTATGTTGCTATGTGTAGCAATCATGTAAATAAAGAAGTGGATTCCAGCCCCCGAATAACTTACCGTTTAATTTCAGCTCTAATCATCCGAGCTAAGATTGCTCATCCTTAATTAAAAAGCAGGTAGCTCCAAATTGACCTGTTGATCTTTTTATGATCAAACCACAGCTTTTCATGAGATCTGAGCCATTTTTCTTCAAACCTCTTGACAGTTGAACAAAACTGGTATAAAGATGGAAAAAAATCCAACTATACCCACACTCCTCCTTACATTGGCATTGATGGGCCCGCTCCCAAATGTTACATACTAGGCAACTATCTAAGAAAGGAAAAATGAGTTGGAGGAAAAAGTTGTATTAAATTACTGAAATAATGTGAATTTCATTGTCTTCTAAACTTACAGCTAACTGATATTAGTTGCTTTCTTGTGTTGTGTTGTGATTAAAAATCCCAAGTATAGCAAATAGGATATACTCGCTGATAGTGAAACATAATAGAGATACTACCAATAGAACTAAAAAGTAACGTATATAGTATTGATGTGAATTTGGTGCCCTTTTACAAAAGCATATATTGTATGTCACTATTATATCATTTAGGCCTATGTTTGTACGTGCGCTTTTGTTTTTTTTTCCAACAACAAATATTTTAATGTCATAGGAACCAAGTGTTTTCAAATGGGTCACTGACGATGTTGATGCTTATTGGAAAATCTGGGCTACTTTTAATTCAGAAAAATAAAAGACCATTAAAACTCAGCAGTAACGTACTTGATTGTATTATTGCACAAAGTCTAATTGCTCCCTCCCTCCACCACCATATATGCTAATTTGGCATAGTGAAAAAATCTTTCTTTTGGGTTCTGTAAGTGAATGAGCTGTGATAATCTTTATACAGAAGGCTATCTATGTATGATCCAATGAGAGAATTCTGATCTTGAGTGTTTTGAATAGGATTTAGTCAGGCAATATTAATTTATTTCTGTCACAGTTTAGGGATCAAGTACTCAAATTTATGCACCCCATGATTTACAAAGTATAAGATAGCCAGATTCATTCATTGTTTTAGACAATGCAGAGCATTTACACTTTGTGGCTTTAATTTAATATGCAGCAAACTGCACAGAGCTACATTTTAATAGCGGAATCCATTGCTTGTAAATCATAAGTTCTCCTTCATTTATAAAACACCATATTCTCTCTCTCAACATTAATTACAAAGGAGACCTTGCCAACAGTCAGTGACCTGTTGCCATTTTTAAATAACTGTCTGTGTTTTTCTGAAATTGCTATTATCTCAGTGACTGAGATTTAAATGTAGTTAAGCTAAAATAAAATTAAGGTCAGTTGAGAAAAGTTATAGAACTTCACTTAACTGCAAACAAATTATACCAGGCTGAACAGTTAAACACACTCATTTAAGATGACCAAATGTCATGGCATCATTACTTTTGATGAAGACTACAGAGCAATTTCTAATTCGTAAATTTAAGAGGTTATTTGAAGTCTTGCTGTGCTTTTATTTGACAGTTAGAAGAATTGATGGCCACTCTGGAGAAGACAAGACAAGAACTGGATTCCACCAAGGTCAGGCTAACCTCAACACAACAATCTCTTGCTGAGAGGGAGGCACATCTCACTAATTTACGGATAGAACGGAGAAAGCAGCTGGAAGAAGTGCTCGAGATGAAGTAAGTTCTAATTGAAAATTATTTCTCTTAATCAGATTAACATTTTTATAGATTTCATTTCAAGGAATGAAAAGTGCTTGACAAGAATAGCTCAGTTTTGATTGGAGGTGAAATTTACAATAGTCTCTTCATTGTGATAATTTTATTTTCAGTTTTATTCCAGTAATTCATATTGTAGCGAAAATGAGAGATCATGCATGCTTTGGTCACTAAGATGGAGACAATCTATTCAACTGTCACTTCTGCTTCCCTTCCTTAGTCAATTGGGTCAAATTTCCCTGTAAGTTCTTCACCGAGCCTTGTATTTTTCTTGCAAAATCCTTTAGTTCCTGTATGTATCTCAACATAGCATCTCTAAGCTTTTCTAGTTCATAAAATCCACTCCACCTGCTCCACCTTTCAATTCTCATTGTGCTCAGAAAAAAAAAGCTGCAATTCTCTTTCTTCATTTTCCTTATACTATGTGCCTTTGGTGACCCCAAGGATCTTTTGTTGACCCCTTCCTGTTTCTCATCTGAATATACAACTCAAAGACATACCCACAGCTACCAAGAATACACATCCTCTCATCCACCTTCCTGCAAAAAGGCCATTCCTTATTCCCAATTTCTTTGCCTCCACCGCATCTAACCCTGAGATGAGGCATTTCACTCCTGGACATGCCAGATGTCCTCATTTTATCAAGGACAGAAACTTCCCCTCTATAGTGGTCAAAAATGCCCTCGACCGTGTCTTTCGCATTCCCCGCAATGCATCTCTCGCACCCTCTACCCGCAGTAACAACCAAAACAGAATACCCCTTGTCCTCATGTACCAGCCCACCAACCTCCAAATCCAACACATCATCCTCCAACACGTCCGCCGTCTGCAATCTGACACCACTACCAAAGATATTTTTCCCTCCCCACCCTAATTTGCTTTCCGGAGGGGACCACTCTCTCCGTGACTCCCTTGTCTGCTCCACACTCCCCTGCAGGCCCACCACTCCCTGGCACTTTTCCCTGCAGCCACAGGAAGTGCTACACCTGCCCCTACATCTCCCCCCACAACCCCATCTCACGCCCAAAGAAGACCGTCAACATCAAGCAGATGTTCACCTGCACATCTGCTAATGTGGTACACTGTATCTGCTGTTCCCGTTGTGGCCTCCTCTACATTGGGGAAACCAAGCGGAAGCTTGGGAACTGCATTTGCAGAATACCTACGCTCGGTTCACAACAAACAACAACACCTCCCAGTCGCAAACCTTTTCAACTCCCCCACCCACTCCTTGGACGACATGTCCATCCTGGGCCACCTGCATTGCCACAGTGATGCCACCCGAAAGCTGCAGAAACAGCATCTCATGTTTCACTTGGGAACCCTGCAGCCTAACGTATCAATGTGGACTTTACAATCTTCAAAATATCCCCTCCTCCTACCGCATGCCAAAACCAGCCTAGCTCATCTCCACCTCCCTAACCACTGCTCCACCTCAAGCCCCACCCCCATCTCCTACCTACTAACAGCATCCCGCCTCCTCGACCTGTCCATCCTCCCTGGACTGACCTGTCCCCACCTACGCTCACCTTTACTGGCTCCAACCCTGCCTCTTTGACCTATCTGTCGCCTCTCCATCTATCTGCTCCTTTATCCATCTTCTATCCACCTTCCCCTCTCTCCCTATTTATTTCAGAATTCCCTTCCCCTCCCCCATTTTTGAAGAAGGGTCTCGACCCACAACGTCAGCTTCGCTGCTCCTCTGATGCTGCTTGGCCGCTGTGTGCATGGAAGTTGTTAACAGACATGCAGAATCTTAGTTCATTTCTTTAGGGTAACTCAGCTCTACTGTGTTAACCCAAAGAAATGAACTAAGATTCTGCATGTCTGTTAGCAACTTCCATTCCTATCACACATTATCCCCTAATACATGTCCTTTGTATCAATTTTGTCACGCTGATTTTCCACCATCAAGTACTGGGTGAGCAGAAATTTCCTGCAACTGAATATCGAAAAGAGTGAAGCCATTGTCTTTAACCCCATATTCTGCTCATCTGTGGTTGAACTTCTTAACCATACCTTTTTTACTTTTGGATTTGGCGATTTCAATGCTCCCTTGGCTAGCCTCCCATTTTCCACCTTTTGTATATTTGAATTCATCAAAAACTCTATTCCCTTACTCTCTCCAATTTCTATTCACTCTTTATTACTGTACTCATTTACCTACATTAGCTCACAGTCTGGAAATGCCTTCATTTTAAAATTCTTAACAATGTTTTCAAACTCACTTCCTAAATCTGCTCTCCTTCGCTTCAGCAACCCATGTTTCTTAATTGTTTGATTAAGCTTTTGATCAGCTGTTTAATGCTGCTTTGTCGTTTGGTGGCAAATTTGTTTGGGTAATATTGCTGTGAGTTACCTTGGGACGTTTTACTTCACCGCTATTGTTTTAGAAATGTTTTATTCTATTCGCTGAATTTTTACTTTGGTTGAAATGCTGTCATTCATTCTGAAAAATGCATTGTTGGTATTGTTAGTTTTGTTCTTATTCACAATTTGCAAGCTGAGTCAGTTACTGTTGTGTTTGGCTTAACTTAGTAAATAGATTTCTTGGTTGAGCTGGAGTTGCAACATAACTGCTTATACCACTAATCTGATATTGCTAAGAGAAAACTGCTGCAGTCATGTATGGTCAGTGGACCACTATTTTAATTAAATAGAATGACAACTCTTCAAGCATTAAATGTGTGAACAAATAGCTGTCATAATGCATCTAAAGCTATCTTATCTTCAATGTTTGCTATCACTGCAAAACTTTTTCTTATACATGTTTCCTAATAAAATTGAAAGGTATCATTGCAGTTTTGGTTAAACTGACTTGTCCTCCTTTGCTGAGATTGCATGAATAGTGAATTGCTGTGCCATGCTTGATTGTGCCATTACCATCAATTATCAGCCAGCCTGTCTAACATTGATTGGGATAAGACTTGTGACCATCATCATAATTTTCAAATTCAGTTGGTCTGTTAGATGATTAAAAGATTTGTGGAGCAAATTACATTCGACTGTTTTAATAGTGAAGTCATACAATTGTCAGAAGAATGCTTCAGTCACAGCAACTTATTCAATAGCTGAGCCAGCTAAGAATGTAAGAATAGATGCCAGTGAAATTAATCAGAAAATACTGGTTTTCAAATATTAACAGATTGAGGCTTCTGTGACTGCAAAAGACTTGCAAAATAAAAATTGTCAAGATTCATCTTGACAAACATGAGCTATATACTCTAATGTCAAAATAGTGCACTGCTGGTCTGAGAATTATACATAATATTTCACTTCTCAATTAATAAAGGCGTTGTCTTTTGCAAACTGGTAGAAATGGCCAGGCTCTTTTCAATATTAAATAAAAACTTCCTCAAATTTTATAACATGCCGAGAAAGTAGATAATCTGAGCCATTAATTTTTAGCCTGTTGTACTTGGCTTTACGATATTTGATAGCTGTGTGAACAATTGAGACACAATTGCATCTCAAGTTAGTTTTAATAAAAGTTCCAATGTGCTAAAACTGCATCATGTGAAAAGCTGTATCTTCTTTTAATTTACTGGACTTTTAAATTAATTATTTTATTTTCTGATATTCTGATCAGTGAAGTACGCTGGTATATGCTGAAATCATGCTACTTGAAAGTTATATTTTTCAAAAGGCCTAAAGAAACAAATAAAGCATTCTCCATACTGAACCTAGGGTATCATTTTAAGAAAAAGCTAGCTGCTTATTTTACAGGTACATGGAGGCTGTTATCCCATCATTAAGTCACCCTTTACGTACACGTGCACTGTACGTCAGCTTCAAGCTGGCTGGTCACACCAGTCACTAGACTGAGGAGGACTTCTGAATCTCCTGTTTGTATTGATCATCCAGGGTTCCCTGACCAGGTTAACTACCCTAATGAAGAGCCTCATAGTTAGTGATATCTACTTGGCCCTGGCTCCAATCACAACATTCCACACACCACTCCCCGCTTCGCAGTTTTCCAATCAATCATCCCTGAGTTTGCCGAATATGCACGCCCAACCACGTTAAATGGGCATCAGCAATCACCAGGAACATTTGAGCCTATGAAAGAATTCGCATAATCAACATGTAACCGAGTCCAGGGCTCACCTGGCCATTCCCACGAATGTGGGGGCACTGCCAGTGCTAATATTGTCCATGTTGCAATTCTCTGCACTGCGCCACCAACATGGCTATGTCAGCATCCAATCCGGCCTAGCAGATATAACTTCTTGCCAATGTCTTCATTTTGTAAACACCTGGATGACCCTGGTGGAGTTCAACCTGTATCTAGTGGTGACCTTTATTTGGGACAATCACTCTTCCTACCGATAATAAAGTGTTGTTGCATCCATTGTACCCGGAGTGGCTTCCTCTACATTGGGGAAACCAAGCGGAGGCTTGGGGACTGCTTTGCAGAACACCTCCGCTCAGTTCGCAATAAACAACTACACCTCCCAGTCGCAAACCATTTCCACTCCCCCTCCTATTCTTTAGATGACATGTCAATCATGGGCCTCCTGCAGTGCCACAATGATGCCCAATGATGGAACAGCAACTCATATTCCGCCTGGGAACCCTGCAGCCCAATGGTATCAATGTGGACTTCACCAGCTTCAAAATCTCCCCTTCCCCCACCGCATCCCAAAACCAGCCCAGTTCGTCCCCTCCCCCCACTGCACCACACAACCAGCCCAGCTCTTCCCCTCCACCCACTGCATCCCAAAACCAGTCCAACCAGTCTCTTCCTCCCTAACCTGTTCTTCCTCTCACCCATCCCTTCCTCCCACCCCAAGCCGCACATCCATCTCCTACCTACTAACCTCATCCCACCTCCTTGACCTGTCCGTCTTCCCTGGACTGACCTATCCCCTCCCTACCTCCCCACCTATACTCTCCTCTCCACCTATCTTCTTTTCTCTCCATCTTTGGTCCGCCTCCCCCTCTCTCCCTATTTATTTCAGTTCCCTCTCCCCATCCCCCTCTCTGATGAAGGGTCTAGGCCCGAAACGTCAGCCTTTGTGCTCCTGAGATGCTGCTGGGCCTGCTGTGTTCATCCAGCCTCACATTTTATTATCTTGGATTCTCCAGCATCTGCAGTTCCCATTATCACTTCTCTATGGGGATCTGATCTCGCTAGATCCAGAAAGGTTTCAGTCCTGGTTGTGATAGTCCTTTTGTTTCCATTGTCCGATATTGTCAGTAGTTGCCGGACAGGTATCCAGAAAGTTTAAAATCAGAGCCTCGACTAAGAAGATCTCCTGATTTGTTTTTGCTTTTTTTGCTTTATGTAACTTTTTTTTCTAATCAACCTGTACGGAGATTTTATTTCTCACCTCTGGAGCAGGTAAGACTTGAACACAGACCTCCTGGTACGGTGGTAGGGACACTACCTCTGTGCCACAAGAGAGCCGAATCTCCTGTTTGTTTATGTCTGTCAGCCAGGGCTGCCTGATTGGCCAAAATTAATCACCCCAATCAAGAATCTCATAGTTGATGAGATCCACCTGACCATTGTTCCCATCGCTACAATTGTATTTTCACATACTTTGTACAGCATCATCATCACTTCGAAACACTGTCAACCGTGGAAACAGATAATAGTATACTTCCATCTCAGTTTTGTATTTTTTCAAATATTCCTGATTGAAGTGAACATTTCTGTGTATTTTCCTGTACACCATCAAAATCTATGAATACAGCCTGTAAAAGGAAATAGTTGCAATTAGACTATTTTATGGTATAAAAAATGTTGTCTGTTTTTTTTTTTAGCTAGCTCATTTATAACACCATGTGTAGCCCTATTGCTGATCCAGACTGCAAAATTCAGATTCTGTTTTCGTGGAACATAGGAGTCAAAGGCAAAGCATTTGGATGTGGGTACCACTGGCATTTGCGTATCCTAATTTCCCTTTAACTGAGTGACTTGTTACATTGGTGGGGACAGTTAAAAGTCAACAACATTGCTGGGGGTCTAGAGTCATAAGTAAGCCAGACCACAAAAATGACAGATTTCCTTCCCTAAATGACATTAATGAACAGGTTTTTTTTTAACAACAATTACAGATAGTATTGTGATGATCACCACCAAGGACAGCTTTCAGTTCCAGATTTATTAACTAATTGAATTTAAATTCCATTAGCTGTGGTTCAGTTCCCACTGCAAAATTGGTGGAAATTAAACCCTGTTGCCAATACCTCAATTTAGGCCTCTTCGTCACTGACTTCAGCTCTATGTGACCATCTCCCCTCATTCCTAATTTTTCTATGCACAGGAACTTTTTGAACGCATTTTCCTCCTCACTCATGAGTCTTTGAGCTATTTATGAACAGTGCTTTTCAGGAGTTAAAAATTGCTGCAGTGTTTGACTTTGGCACAACTCTGGTTCGTTAAATCCAGCTCACAAACAAATCCTGTTCAGTAAATGTTCAAATATAGTGTTTTCAACAATCCATTGGTACCAGTATCTTTTACTAGACTGTAGACAAGTTAATGCCTGTAATAATGTCAATCCTAACTTAACCAACCAGATCATGTACAGTACTTATTCAGTGCTTCACTTCAACATAATAAATCCAAAACTATCAAAATGTTCTTTCTAAAGAATGTCTAAGCTTGAGTCTGTGATTTTATCTTGGTAAGAAACCACATAATTTTCAATATTTTTAAAACTGTAAACTGAAGTGCATGTTGGACTGCTATAACTGAAAGAAAGAGTTTTGCAAGTTTAAAAATTAGTGTTCCATTTTATTGAGCTGTATGATACAAAATTACTTTTTGGAAGCAGTAAGAGGGAAAATTCAACACTGAACAGCACAGGGAATGTTTTGATTTAAGGAAAATCTACCTGACAACAGCCCTCTGAGCTGCAAAGTGCTAAAAAGCCGTAGGCACCATGATGAGCAAAGAGTGGAAGAAATATCCTCTCTGTCTCTCTCTGTCTCTCTCACTCTCTCTCTCACACATTCTCCTGTGCTGTCTCTCGCACGCTCTTGCGTTCTTGCTGTTTCTGTCTCTTTCTGGGAAAAAGACAGAAAATCCAAGAAAATTCATACAAAAACATTCCTTTAGTCACCTGATCGCAATTAAATCGAATGACCACCTTAACCCTACAGACAACAACATATTATCATTGCAAAAGTCAAAAAGAGTGAGAGGAGAAATAAAGTTGCACTTTGTGGTCTAGTCTTTTGATCTTCAGAATTTTGTTTACCTTGTCGACATTATTTTTCCATCCATAGCATGCACCTTAAACCATTTGTCTTTGTTTATCTTAACTGCGATTGAGAGTGTTTATTTAGAGTTTTGAAAAGGTATAGTTAAGTTACATAAATAGAAAAACCTTTCTTTTCACTGATATTATTCAAGTTGAGTGTTTTACGATCAATTGTGTGTTTGCTTTACCTGTAACTGATGACAACCTGTTGTGAATTGCTTTTGTCTTGAGTAGCAGTCAGTCAAAAAATAGTAGTGTTTGGTAAACCAAAATGCTTCGGTAGTCTTCAGAGATAATGGGAACTGCAGATGCTGGAGAATCCAAGATAACAAAGTGTGGGGCTGGATGAACACAGTTGGGTTTGATTGAAACATAAAAGATAGGAGCAGGAGGAGGCTATTCAGCCCTTCAAGCCTGCTCTGCCATTCATAACAATCATGGCTGATCATCCAATTCAGTAACCTAATCATGCTTTCTCCCCATGACATTTGATCCCATTTGCCCCAGTGCTATATCTAGTCACCTCTTGAACACACTCAATATTTTGGCATCAACTTCCTGTGGCAATGAACTCCACAGGCACACCAATCCTTGTGTGAAGAAAAGGCTCCTTATCTGCATCCTAAATTGTCTACCCCGAATCCTCATACTGTGACCCCTGGTTCTGGACAAACCCCCCATCGGGAACATCCTCACTGCACCTAACCTGTCTAGTCCTGTTAGAATTTTACATGTCTCTATGAGATCTCCCTTTCATTCATGTGAACTCTAGCAAAAGCATTCCCAACCGAATCAATCCTCCCCACACGTTAGTCCCGCCATCCCTAGAATCTGCCTGGTAAAGCTTCACTGCATTCCCTCAAGAGCAAGAGCATCTTTCCTCAGAAAAGGAAACCAGAAATGCACACAATATTTTAGGTATGGCCTCAGTAAAGCCCTCTTTTTTTATAACTGCAGTGACGCATCCCCTGTTCCTGTACGATAAACCTGTCTCAATGAAGGCCAACACGGCATTTGTCTTCTTTACCTCCTGCTGCACCTGCATGCTTACCTTCAGCGACTGGTGAACGAGGACACCCAGGTCCCGCAGCAGACTCTCCTCTTACATCCATTCAGGTAGTAATCTGCCTTCTTGTTTTTGCTTCCAAAGTAAATAACCTCACACTTATCCAAATTATCCTGCACCTGCTATTGATTTGCCCAGTCACCCAACCTGTCAATATTATGGTGAACAATCTCTGCATCCTCATCATATTTCACAACCCACAACCCCCCAAACTTGGTATCATCTGCAAATTTGGTGATGTTACATTTTGTCCCCTCATCCAAATCATTAATCTATATTGTGTACAGCTGGGGTCCCAACACCGATCTCTGTGCAACTTATTAGTTACTCCCTTCCAATTTGAAAAGGACCCATTAATTCCAAGTCTTTGTTTCCTCTCTGCCAACCAGTTTTGCATCCATCTCAATGCACTTCCCCTCATCCCATGTGCTTTAATCATGCATAATAATCTCTTCTGTGGGACTATGTCAAATGCTTACTGGAAGTCCAAATATACTACATCAACTAGCCCCCCACCCCCACCCCCCCGTCGACTCTACTAGTTGCGTCTTCATAGAATTCTAACAGATTTGTCAAGCATGACTCCCTCTTGATAAATCCATGCTGACTGTGTCTGATCCTGCTACTGCTTTCTAAATGTCCTGCTATAAAATCCTTGACAACAGATTCGAGAATTTTCCCCATTACTGGTGTTAGGCTCACTGGTCTATTATTCCCTGTTTTCTCTCCACCTCCATTTTTGAATTTTCGAGTGACATTAGTCACCCTCCAATCTACAGGGACTGTTCCAGAGTTCATGGAATCCTGGAAAATAACCACCAATGCATCCATTGTTTCTAGAGCTACTTCCTTAAGTACTCTGGGATGTAGATTATCAGGTCTGTGGATTTATTAGCCTTCAATCCCATCAATTTTCCTAGCACTATTTCTTTACTAATACTGATCTCCTTCAGCTCTTCCCTCTCACTAAATCTTGCATCCTCCAACAATTCTGGTATCTAATTTGTGTCCTGTTTTGTGAAGACAGAACCAAAGTGTATATTCAGTTCCTCAGCCATTTCTTTTTCCCTTATTATACATTCCCTCATTTCTGTCTTTAGGGGACCCATATTTGTCTTTACCAATTTCTTTCTCTCCATGTACCTATAGAAACTCTTAGCATCAGTCTTTATGTTCCCTGCAAGCTTACTTTTGTACTCAATTTTCCCCTTCTTAATCAATCCTTTGATCCTTCTTTGCTGAATTTTAAACTGATTTATTATTTTTCTTGACCAATCTGTATGATTCTTCTTTGGTTTGAATCATATCTGTTATTTCCTTTGTAATCCATGGATTGGTCTTCTTCCCCATTTACTTTTGCAACAGACAGGAATAAACAGTTGTTGCAGTTCCCCCATGCATCTCTTGAACATTTACCGTTGTGTACCCACTGTCATCCATTCAAGTAAGGTTCCCCAATCTGTCAAGGGAAAGAAAATCAATTCAAATTGATTGCCGTTTGAAATTTTGTTTAATTTCTCCCTCCCCTCATTCTGAATGTTAGTGGAATTGTACTGAACAGACTGTCACCTTTTGTAAGAGCACAGCTGGCGTGCATTGTTTCATTTCTTTCTGGTTATTTGCTCTACACAGCAAAGATGCCCTGGTTCAAAGCCAAGCAGAATAAATGACAATATGGTCACATGTTCAGTCGCAGTGACAAATAAATACAATTTGTCTGATAGACAGTCCAAGGCTCTGAGTGATGAACTGCTCGCACAACTGCTAGCAGGGGTTTCCAACTTGCACCTTCAAACAGATTGGAGCCTCAGTCCGTTGTTTCTTGGGACAGCTTGTGGAGTGGTGGGGCCTGTATTTTGGCACATTCTTCCTGGTTCAGCTGTGACAATTTAGTCTATTTAGCGTAGCCTACCAAAAAAACTCAGCACTCACTGATACTGAAAATGAGTGAATACATGAGCAAGGAGACAATCTGAATTCTAGCCGGATGGTTTATTAGGGGTCAGGATTTTAAGACAATCCATGAAAATCAACATTGTGGAGGCCAGTTTTACTAAATAAAGTATGTTGAATAATTTTGGAAACGAAATTCTGAATTCAGCAACTTCAAAAAGTTATAGGACCAAAGAAAAGTTAAGGAATAGAAAAAGGTCATAATGTCTGTCCCTGGCCAAAATCCAGGTAAGTAATATAACAATGTTTAAATTGTTGACTTTTTAAAAAATTGATCTGTAGAATCCTGCTCCAAGAAACTCACAATTGCACCAGTTGACAAAGAATTTTTGAACAGTTAACTAGCACACATTGGAAGTAGTGTCCAAAAAAATTCTACAGTTTATTTTACATGTTAATGTGATGTTGCTGAAAAATCCATCTAAATATGAGCAATTCCTGACCTGTTGTCAGGTAACGAGACGATTTTGTGAAATCAGTTTTTGGGGTGAACATGTTGACGATAGATTTGCATAATAAGTTGATCAAGGAAGTTTATTTATACACTGCATAAAATTTGTAACTACTTTCTTTTGGACTGTCCATCTGGAACTAGAGTACACTAGAATACAGCCAGGGAATTGCCCCTCAAGCAGTTACTTTGTAGAACTCATGCTGAGAACCTAAAGTCATACCAACAGTTAAATACTTCATGACACACAAAACAGCAGGATGTTGATACAACTGACTTCCACAGGAAGTTATTTGAATTGTAGCAGACGTTTTTAAAAAAAACCACCTCCTTGAAGAAAGATTCGTATGGCAGTGTTTGTAAGAAAACAGCCCTTGACCAACTGGTTTCACACAAGCTCGCAAACATTGTAAAGGTTGGAGGAAACCCAAACAAAGGCTTTGTTCACTGTGCAGATGAATGTTGCAGCAACGTGAAGCGATTCTTATGTGAGAGAATCTGGCAAATGGGCAGAAAGCAATAAACCCTCTGTGAATAAGACTGTATCCAAGGATAGGGGTCATTTATTTGGTATTTAAAAAACCAAATTAATTTTTAAAAATAATATGGTTGCTATGGCATTGTTGCACTGTTTATTGGCCTGCGATTTGTAGACTTTTTATGGGCTGTCAAAGTTAATCATCATTGCCACTCTGAGTATGACTACAATTACAGGATTTAATGATTAAGGATTTTGGACAAATGCAAATGAGTGGCACAGGCTATGCAGTGGAGCGTTGTCCTCACCACCCAAGAAAGTAAACTAGTAAAATCTGGTGAGAACTTACCCTTTTCCACTCATGGGTCACTGTTAGAAATCTCATAAAAAGTTAAGAGATAGTAGGAACTGCAGATGCTAGAGAATGTGAGATAAGAAGGTGTAGACCTGGATGAACACAGCAGGCCAAGCAGCATCAGAGGAGCCAGGAAGGCTGGCGTTTTGGGTCTAGACCCTTCTTCAGAAATGGGGGAAAGAAAGGGGGTTCTGAAATAAATAGGGAGAGAGGGGGAGGTGGATAGAAGATGGATAAAGGAGAAGATAGGTAGAGAGGATACAGACAGGTCAAAGAGGTGCGGGTAGAGCCAATAAAGTGAGTGGAGGTGGGGAGGTAGGGAGGAGATAGGACAATCCAGGGAGGACGAGCAGGTCAAGGGGGCGGGATGAGTTAAGTAGGTAGGAGATGAGCGTGGGGCTTGAGGTGGGAGGAAGGACAGGTTAGGGAGGCGGTGACGAGCTGGGCTGGTTTTGGGATGCAGTAGGGGGAGGGGAGATTTTGAAGCTTGTGAAGTCCACATTGATAACATTGGGCTGCAGGGTTCCCAAGCAGAATATGAGTTGCTGTTCCTGCAACCTTCAGGTGACATCGTTTTGGCACTGCAGGAGGCCTGGGATGGACATGTCATCTGAGGAATGGGAGGGGGAGTTGAAATGGTTCGCAACTGGGAGGTGCAATTGTCTAGTGCGAATCGAGTGTAAGTGTTCTGCAAAGCGGTCCCCAAGCCTCCACTTGGTTTCCCCAATGTAGAGGAGGCCATAACGGGAACAGCGGATGCAGTATACCACATTATCAGATGTGCAAGTGAACATCAGCTTGATGTGGAAAGTCTTCCTGGGGCCTGGGATGGGCATGAGGGGGGAGGTGTAGGGGAGTGTGGAGCGGACAAGGTAATCACGGAGAGAGTGGTCCCTCTAGAAAGCACATAAGGGTGGGGAGGGAAAAGTGTCCTTGATAGGGTCAGTTTGCAGATGGCGGAAGTGTCGGAGGATGACACATTTAATCCGGAGGTTGGTGGGGTGCTATGTGAGGATGAGAGGGATTCTGTTATGGTTCTTATTGCGGGTAGGGAGTGTGAGGGATGAGCTGTGGGAAATGCGGGAGACACGGTCAAGGGCGATCTCAACCACTGAAGGGGGGATGTTGTGGTCCTTGAAAAATGAGGCCATCTCAGATGTACAGGAGTGGAATGCCTCATCCTGGGAGCAGATGCGGTGGAGGCAAAGGAATTGGGAATAGGGGATGGCATTTTTGCAGGAAGGTGGGTTGGAGGAGGTGTATTCTAGGTAGCTGTGGGAGTCGGTGGGCTTGAAATGGATTCCCTCCATTTTTCCTTCCCCACCCTTACCTGCTTTCCATGCTTTCAAGCCCCACACCCATCTCCTGCCTACTAACCTCATCCCGCCCCCTTGACCTGTCCATCCTCCCTGGATTGACCTGTCTCCTCCCTGCCTCCCCACCTCCACTCACCTTTACTGCCTCCAATCCTGTCTCTTCGATCTGCCTGTCTCCTCTGCACCTATCTTCTCCTCTATCCATCTTCTATCCACCTCCCCCTCTCTCCCTATTTATTTCAGAACCCCCTTCCTTTCCCCCATTCCTAAAGAAGGGTCTAGGCCCAAAATATCAGCTTTTCTGTTCCTCTGATGCTGCTTGGCCTGCTTTGTTCATCCAGCTCTGTTATCTCACATTCTCCAACATGTGCAGTTCCTACTGTCTCTGACTAGATTTTAAGGTGCCTAATTGCTAAGCGATACATGGAATGCCTTCGTTGTGACATTTAAAGTTTTTTGAAAAAGTTCAGTTTTTACGATATTTTATCCTTTGCCTTTATTCCTGATTATGTCCGAATCTCTCTCTCTCAAGTTTATTACAAACAATTTATTGGAATGTCTTTCATTTCCTGGTTTGCCTTCTGTCAAAAGCCTTTGATAGAACTTGAACAGTTTACTTGAACAACTTGATGACATCACTACAGCTCCGTGCAAGGAACTCACATTAAAGAATGGTATATTTAATCAAAAGAGGTCAAGTTCCTGCTACAAAGCTCGGAGATTTCTCACCTTACTTTTTCCAGGTCATTGGCGAGGGCTCTTGCTTCACCAGTAACAGCATTATGTTTGGAACAGATTGCCGAAGTATACCATTGGACTATAGCTGTATGCCAGTTTTTTGTTGCAGTTGTGACAAATTGTTGTATTTGGGTGATGGCCTCACGTGAAAAAAACTACTACGTATTAAAATGGTACTAAAGCGAAACGTTGTCTTGCATTCCTTAAATTATGTAATGCTCTAAGTTAGCTTTAGAAATAGGCAGAGCCTACTTGTCAGGCATTGCAAAGTAGTAGATCACATCCATTAATTAAATCACTTATTTATTACAAAATTGAGGCAAATAAATTCTTATTTTGTGAATAAATTGATGAAAATCATAAAGATTGCAGTAGGAGTAAAATTTTACCCTTCTGTTTTAAAAGTGATAATTGATGCTGTGACAATGCCATTGGATTTAAATTTATAAGCTGTTGAAAAACACATTTGATCAGATTTTAATGATGACAGTTTATCCCATCTTTTGCCAGTAAATTTCTTTCATAGAAACCTCCTTTTGGTTTAGTGATGCCAGATTGTTCTTTTTAAAAAAGCTGAATGCCTTAGGAGGTTGGCTCATGTGCAAAATTATTTAACCTGACAAGTGCATGATCCAGCAATTATAGTAACTGCATATCATATAATCTGAACTGGATCCTTGTTGGTTTTACACATGGATTTGTCCAGTCCGTTTGAAGCAAGACAAGATTTTAGTGTTCAGGCATTGCTTCATTTGAAACATCAAACTACTTTGTTCTGCAGTAATGTAAACATATAAAGTGATGACTGCATTCATTTAAACATCTCAGTCAATGCAATCTCATTAATGTCCTAATTTTGATGTATATAAAACTGCAGTTTCTCTCTCTGTATCTTTTGGTATCCATTGAGGCATTTGTCGGTGGGACATATGCTTGTCAGAAGGTAACTGCTCCACCCTACCTCTGCTCTGATCTTCCCATTTAGCATAGCTGCTGTAATTGATCTTTCTAACTATCTCCCTGTCTGATACCTACCAATGTTAATCCAGTGGGCTTCCAGTGGATCGGCAATCACCACTCTTCTCCACATCTTCTTTACAAATGTTCATGGATGTGTTTTTCTTTTTGTGATATGACAATAACCAATAATTTTCTTTAATGAGTTGATGTTGATTGAGAAATATGTATTGATCCAAAGACATGCATCGGTCAGTGGATGAATACAGCTGCTACTCTGTTTATTGTTATTGATTAAATATCCAACCAAACATCCCCTTTGTGACAAGATCAGATCCACAAATGGACAGAGTAGAAGCTGGACTCTCCATTCATGATAGCTCTTGGACGGTAATCTTGTCCAGCTTTATCTGTAGTATGAACAGGGCAAATCCTGACCTGAATAGATCCATTTCCACACATTACAATAGATTTACATGTTTCGAACATCCTTCACTTTGTAGCTGCCTTTTATAGTAGTAACTGTCTATTTACTAGTGAACAAAGCTTCTGCCATCCATAATTTTTTATTGTGGACTTTTGCGTCAACATCATGAAAACCATTTGACCAGCCCAGACCATCACAATTCTGATGTGGTTCTCATCAACAAATGCACCTTAATCTATTCACCTACACCTCCCCCACTTTGTTCTCTTGTGAGCATCTTAACCTAGTTCTACTGGTTTACTTATTGTTTAAAATTTTTGTTTTGTACTGACCCCATAAGTATCGTAACACACTATCTCACTGAGATGTCTTCATTGTTATTCTTTCTCAACCTCTGCATCATGCAACTTTTCACCTTCAGTGATTTCATCTTTTTTGATTCATCCTGCTCTTTTTCCAGGATTCACTATCCTCTCTCCATTGCGTTCCTCCACTCATGTTCACCACCATTCTTCCACCTCACTTCTGTATGGCCTCACTGCTTCAATCATGTCATTCACGAATAAGACCCTCTCTGATCACTCTTTGCATTGAACCTCCTTGTTTTGTTGCTTCCTGTGTTAAAACCTGCTCTGATGTGGCTACTGAGCATTCTTTTATATGTAGCTGCTTTGCTTCTGTCCTGGCAGTTCTCAGACCAAGATCAAATCTATTACAGTAAGAAGTGACAAAATTATTTACAGTTAATTGCCAAGATTTGTTTAAATTTGTAATAAGCAGGTTTACTCTGGTCAAGGCATTGCCCTAAGGAATGAACCAGACGATGGCTGTCACCTGTTGTAAGTTTTTGCTGGCATAATATGTATGTATTTTTTCTGCCCTGAAGGACAAGACTCTGAATTCTAAAATGTAACATGCATGCTACTCTGGCATGAAAATAATGGAATTGCAATTCTGCAATATCTAAGAGCATCATCTTGGGCTTGGAAACGTCAGAGTGTTCTCCTTTAGAGAAGACTGGGAAGAGATTTGGTTAAGACATTCAAAATCATGAAGGATCTAGATCAAGTAATTAGAGGAGAAGCAATCCTATTGCCAGAAAGGTAGAGGATCGGAATACGCAAATTTTAAGTGATTGACAGAGCACCAAAATTTCCATTAAAGGAGAAAAATCTCTTCTACACTATAAGCAGTTATGGTCTGGGATAACAAAGTGTGAAGCTGGATGAACACAGCAGGCCAAGCAGCATCTCAGGAGCACAAAAGCTGATGTTTTGGGCTTAGACCCTGCCTTCAGGGAAGTGATGGCAGATTCAGTTGTGACTTTGAAGAATGAGTTAGCTTGATATCTGAAAGAGATAACAAAAATGATAGGACTAGAGAGTACATAAGTGAAACTAAATAAGTTGCACTTGCAGGGAGCCAGCATGAATTTGATGGACCAAATCACTCCCTCTGCTGTAGTTGTTCTGTGATTCTTTTATTAAAACACATTCCCTTCCACGTTCAAGCTTGTCATTTTGTATCTCGGAACATATTATTAAATTTGCTCAAATACACTGTGCTTTTAAAACATATTTAAGGTTAACTGTTTGATTTCAAATCCTTTCCCTAAAAAATAGTTAAAAGGCTGTGCTGTGACATTTCTCCCTCCCATCGTGAGCCCTCAAAGAGGTACACAACCTTACTTAACTGAACTGCTCTCAGTATGGGAGTGCAAGTGCTTGGATATCTGGTTTGTCTTGAATTGGTCGTGTTTAACTGCAGAGAGATGGATGCTGTTTCTATGTTCTATAATTTATGTTCACCTTTTCATAAGTCATTTGAGTAGGTAGTTGTGTGCAATGGGTGACTACCTCTATCGTCAATATGACAGAGAATTGAGTGACTTACCATGTATTCTGTGAAGATAAATGGCTTTAAGAGGCATATTTTTGTCCTTTCAGAAGAATGGCTTGTTCCAAGCCAATAAAGTAAACAGCTTCATGAGGATTTTTTTTTATAGTTGTAGCAATAGAAGTAGCATGACGGGGTGGAGTCAAGCTCCCACAAAACCAGGATTTCTGTTTAATTTTCAGCAGTTGCTGAGGTTTGAAGATAGATGTGGAAGCTATTAGGCCTCACTGTTACAGCTAAAAGCTTGGATTGTCATCTTGTTGCTAGAATTGCATGTGGGACAATCTATTTTACTGAATTTGCCTTCACCAAGGGTGTATTTATGAGATATCACTATACTGGAGCAGTTGCTGTTTAGTCGTTATTATTATTAGTCTTTTATTCTGTTAAATTTGCCAATAGAGTTAAGTTATTTCAATTCTTCTTTATTTTGTTTCTATTTTAACTATAGAGTAAGAATAAAGTGTGTTTTGCTTCAAGTTGGGGAGTTTAACCAATTGAATTGCATCTGGAACACAATGTCTTAAACTTGCCTTGAAAAATAAGAAAAAGTTGTGGTCGAGGCTAGCTGCTTAGTATATTATGAGGGGATTTGGTCTAGCCCATAATAAATTGGGGGCTCTTATCAGGATCAATATATTTAATGCCAGATTGGATTTCGGATAATTGGCCTCAAACAAAGTGAGTCATGAGTGTTGTGTTTTCTTTTCGGGTGTTGAATTCGATTGGTTTAAATAGGGTGTGTCTTGTATCGTAATGGCTGTTTAACTCACTAAGCGTTTCCCACGAGTGGAAGAAGTCACTTCCGAGTTTCATAGAAAGCAAACAAGCGAAGCTTTTGGAATTGACAGACAATTTGGAGTTTGGGTAACCATTGTTCATGTCAAAAGAGGAGGTAATTGCAGTAACAACTCGACATGTATGCTTGCCAGAAATGCCGTTGAATTCTTTGAAAATGGCTAAAATTCAAGGGCAACTGAAACAGTTTGAATTTGAGGCAAAAGGAAAAGGAGAAAAAGAAATGAAATGGTTTGAATTACCAGTGAAAGCAGAAGAAAAGCAGAAAGAGAGAATAGCTCGAGCAGACAATAAAAGGAAAGGAAGGCCCCAGCAGAAGAAAGGGAGAAAGAAGAATTTTTGAACTCTGGAGGTTGGAACTGAGAACTTGAAGTCAACTAAAAATGACGGAGGTGGGAGGAGAGATGAGGATATTGATGGAGAACCATCCCATTGTAGCCAAAGGCCTGGTGGGGATCTGTTTAAATATGTCCAAGCATTGCCTAAGTTCAATGAGAAGGACTAGAAGCCTTTTTCATTTATTTTGAGAAAATGGCTAAAAGATGAAATGGCCAGTGACTATGTGTGTATTGTTCATCCAACCAAAATTAGTAAGTGGAGATAGTGATGCAAATACCTCCTTGTCAGAGGACGTATCTGGGGACTATTATGAGATGGGGGAAAAAAATCTTAAGTGCGTTTCAACTAGTGCCAGAAACCTACAGACAACATTTTGGGAATCTAAGGAAGGAATCTGGTCAGACACACATAGATTTTGAAAGAATCAAACAAAATAACCTTGACAGCGGGATAAAAGTATTGAAAATAGATCACGGATGCTCTTAGAAGAATGATTATTTTCAAGGTGTTCAAAAATTCAATTGCTGAAGTAGTGAGAACTCATGGCAGAGCAGTAAGTTAAGACCGCAGGATTAGCAGCAGAAATGGTAGGTGATTATGAGTTCGTTCATAAATCAAAGCTTGGCTTCTGACATCAATTTCAGTCTGAAAGGGATAGAAACTGGCGGAAAGATAAATCATCAGATTGTGAGGTAAAGGGAGACTCATTGAAGATAGTAAAGTTGATTTACCACAGGGGCAAAAGGAAACCCATGAGGAGGAAAGAGGAGCAAAAAAAGCCCAGGTGTTTTATTGTAATGAAGCAGGCTATGTGAAATAGTAGTGCTAGTGGTTCAGAAAAAGCACTGGGAAGACAGATGTGGGAAAACTGGATAAGCCAGTGAGTTTTATTGAAGTGGTAAAGGAAGGCACAGTGGAAGCTAGAAAGCTGCAAAAGAATGCACAACTTTATCAGGGATTGGTTGAGAAGGAAGTGCCAGATCTCTTTCACATATTTACTTGTGTGGGTAAGGATCATTCATGAATGCTAGGAGGAACAGGTAAAGAAATTAAATTCTAAGAGATACAGGAGCAAGTCAATATTGGATGAAAATTGAGGAGCTATGTAATTTGGAAGGAGTGTTACCAGAAAAGGTGGTATTGTGTGGAATTCATGGTGAGAAGAGCAATGTATATAAAATGGGGTTTGAGAGTCCAGTGAAATAATGTGGAGGTGCTGGTGTTGGACTGGGGTGGGCAATGTCAGAAATCGCATGACACGAGGTTGTAGTCCAACAGGTTTATTTGAAAACACAAGCTTTTGGAGCCTCAGTCCTCCTGGTCTCAGTGAGAGGGGGAGTATAAGAGAATTTATAAGTAAAAGATCAAAGGTTCACACCATTGATGAAGATGTATTAAACAAACCTAAGATGCTGTTAAATCTTTAATCGGTTAGAAGATTTTACTTAATATGTATATGTAAATCCCCGAATTCCTTTCATGTAACGGCCCTGGGAGAACTAAACGTTTTATTACTGTAAAGAAGGACACAATTTATAGACAGTCAGTCAATGTAGCGTTTTATAAATTCCTACTTTAGAGATAAAACCTGTCTGACTCCAAACCAAAACACAAACAGATTCTAAACAAGGCGTCGCCCCTAACATGCATTGTCTGACTTAAAATATCACCTCTTTTCACTGATAAAACCTTTAGTTCTGTCAGGGCCATGACTTGAAAGGAATTTGGGGATTTGCATACACACATTAATCAATTTAAACCTTCTAACTGATTAAAGATTTAACAGCATCTTAGATTTGTTTAATACATTCTCATCAATGGTGTGATCCTTTGAGCTTTTACTTATAAATTCTGTGTCTGATACTACCTCTCTTACAAACTCCTAAAGAAGGAGTGAGGCTCTAAAAGCTTGTGTTTTGAAATAAACCTGTTGGACTATAACCTGGTGTTATGTGATTTCTGACCTAGTCCGGTGGAAAGTATAGTAGTGGTAGGAGTATCAGAGGAATCCACAGTTCCAGAAATACAGTTCATTGTTGGTAATGATAAAGGTAATCACAGGTGGGAGTGATGTTTACCATGTTTGAAAAGCCAGTGGAAAGACAGGTAACAAAGATGTTACAGGAAGTGTAACCTGGAATTTTTCCTGACTCTCTGGTCACAAGATTTCAAAGCCACAGGGGGAGGAATCAAGGAGTACAGATCATGGAAAATCATAGAATCTCTACAGTGTGGAAACAGGCCATTCACCCCCTGAGTCCACACCAACCCTCCGAACAGCATCCTACCCAAACCCACCCCTCTACCCTGTCCCTAACACCCCACATTTCACAAGGCTTCTCCACCTGACTTTCATATCCCTGGACACTATGTGTAATTTAACATGGCCAGTCCACCTAACCTGCACATTTTTGGACTGTAGGAAAAAACGGGAGCACCTGGAGTAGATCCATGCAGATACAGGGAGAATGTGCAAACTCTTAGCACAGTTGCTGGAGGCTGGAATCGAACCCATATTCCTGGCATTGAGAAGCAGCAGTGCTGACCACTGTGCCACTTTGCTGCCCATTCAACTTCCAGATAAAAAGTACAAGTTCAATTATCAAACTATGTTTGATCAAATGGTTGGAGAAAAAAACAAGAGCAGCTGGCGGACAAAGTGGATATTTTCAGTCCAGAGGAATTACAACAGAAACATGAAAAACTAAAGGAGTTTTATCAAAACGTACACACAGAAGAAGAATCTGAACAAATTCCAGAATATTACTATCTTAAAAGTGAAGTTTTGATGAGTAAATGGAGACCATTACGTATTCAGTTGGATGAAAAATGGGCAGAAGTTCATCGAGTTGTATTACTGGTGGGTTATAGAAAAGTGGTGTTGGAGGTAGCACATGAATTACCTGTCGGAAGAAGACCATGTGGGAGTAAGGAAAACTCAAGCCAAATTATGAAAACATTTTTTTGGGCCTGAAATGCATAGAGATGAATTTTGCTAGACATGCCATACATTTCCAGTAATTGGAAAACCTCAGGCAATGATAGAACTAGCACCCTTAATACCCATGCCCACATTTGAGGAATCTTTCATAAGAGTCTTGATTGATTGCCTATGACCCTGACAAAATATGGGAATAAACTGGGAAGTGCTACTCTGATTATGTATGAAGTAAATATTGGAAATGTGGTTCCAATTAAGCAACATCCTTATAGATTTAACCCTCTAAAGTTAACACAGGTTCAAAAAGAGATTGAAAGGATGCTCAAAGACAGAATAATCAAAGTGAGTTGCAGCGAATAGCGCTCAACCATAATAATGGTGCCAAAACCAGATGGTACCCAATGATTATGTGTGGAGTATTGCAAAGTCAGAAAGAATTTGACAACCTGAAAGCTGTGTTAACAACCGCCTCAGTGTTAGCCACATTTAATTACGCAAAGCCATTCCAGGTGGCTATCAATGTGACTGATGTATGTGTTGGTGCTATAATCTTGCAAGACAGCAGTGGGAAGATGGAAAGATGTATTGGGCATTCTTCCAAAAAGTTGAATATTCATCAACATTAATATTCTGCAATTGAGAAGAAGACCTTGAGTTTGGTGTTGGTGTTGCAACATTTCAACAATCATGTTGTTGGTAATGTATCTGAGACAATCGAGCATACTGATCATAATGCCATAAAGATATTGGAGAAATTTAAACATAAAAATTTCAGCCTTTTTACATGGAGCTTATTGCTGCAACCATTCAATTTTAAAATTCTACATGGGGAAGCATGAGCGAACTTAATTGCTGAAATTGTCATGACTGTGGTGAAGGAAGACGAAGGTGTTTGGTAGCAAAAGAAATGTAGTATTAAATATTTGCATACTTAGAGTAAACATAATGTATATGTACTGTGGTATACTAACAGCGTGAGACTAAAGGTTTTTAAAAATGAAACCATCTTTGATTGTTCATTTTTATGGGGGGGTGGTGTGACAATACCATGGCTTCAGAGCAGTTTAGTCGTTAAATAATCTTTTACTGTGTTAAATTTACCAGTAGAGTTGTTATTCCAATTCTTCCTTTAGTTTGTATTCTAATTATAGTGTAAGAATGAAGAGTGTTTTGCTTCAAGCCTGGTAGTTTTGACCAATTGAATTGCATATGGAACACAATGCCTTACACTGCCTTTAAAAATAAGCAAATCTTGTGGTCTGGGCTGTTGTCTTAATATATTATGAGGTTGTTGGTCTGGTCCATAACAATTCCCTCATGTAGGCAAGAATTGTCATTTACTGCATAGGGTATAGTTTTTCCTACTGCCTGAATCTCCCATATCCGATCTCCCAGCTACTGAATGCACACTCTACATTTTACTAAATAGCAGTTTCATTCAAAACCTTTGTTTTCTTTTGTAAAGTCCAAAGATCGTAAATTAAAATGTTTATTATGACTGTGACACTGTAGTCATCCTGTCATCTATTCTTGCTTTGGGACAATGTGTATTCTTAAAGATTGCTTTAGCTTCAAACAGTATTGGCCTCATAGTTGGGCATTAATTTGAAAATGTTTTTTGAAACTTAGTCAAAGTTATTTTCTTTCCGAAAGCCCACCCTGAAATGGCTTGTGTTTGTTCCAATTTTGTGGTGTTTCTAAAGCTATGCATAGCAACATAAAATTTTCATAATAGTATTGTCACAGAGGCAACTTGCTGTACACCTGTGACCAAAATTAACAGGTATCAATAGTACCTTTGATTGTTCCTTTAAGGACTGTTGGTAACATTTATTCTCTTTTCAATACTGAAGTTGTACTTTATTTTGGGGACAAATACTAAATTAAAGATTGCATCGCTGTAAATTTAGGTTTTCTCCCCAAGTGGCAACAATGTGGGAAAATTGATTTAAATACTAAGCAGTAAAATTTTTAGACTTGGGCACTACCATATTCACAGCAAGGTTCCACTATGCCATTTAGGCAACTCATGCATCAGATTAAGCAATTACACATTTACTTTTGGGACCTATTTCCAGAGATGCTCCTTGTATTCTTGTAGTTTCTTGCTAAAACTAACAAACAGTTTTAATTGAGAATGTTTCCAACCTATAGTTATGCTCCTGGCGGAAATCCACTCATCGTGAGTTAACAGCAGAAACATATCAAAATTACTAAGACTCTCAAAATTAAGTTTGGTGAGAACTTCAGAATACTTAGAGTTTAAACATGGCTTGGGGCATTTTTAATAATTTTGCTTGGAATGTGGTCATGTCAGAGTTTATACAGCAAATTAAGATGAATAGGTTACAGGATCTCAAATTTCAATGCACCAATGTTTTGTTTTTAAGCAACAGTACAGTTTTGTTTAGTCTTCCTTTTGTATCTCTCAGTTTTTTGTCCTAAAGGTGATGACATTGTAGCAGTGATACTCTGCAATTATTTCCCGTAAGTATCCATTTTTTCGTGTGTGAACTTGGTGAGTGTCTGGAAGCTATTTGAATCAAGACTTTACTGGCAATTTTCCATCTGTCTGTGCACATGGAGTTCCTCGTCAGGATCACTGGATAGTGATGAGAAGCAAAAAAACTAGCTCGATTTTGTTTTAGTTTTGAAGTTAACAGAGTCTTGGCACATCACAATTAGCTAAATACAATACAGTTCAGTCTTTTTAAATGCTAGCGCAATTGTTAGAAATAGCATTGAAAAAGTCTGTCATTTTAGATACTTTAAAATTGAGTTTTTATCATTGAAACCGTGACATTCTCTGCTGTTGTGCAATTTGCTGTCATCCTTGGTATATGTGGGACAGTGCTATATTGTTCACTGGGTTGGCCTTGGAAATCCACAACATTGGCTCCAAACTAAATGAAACCTAACGATATGAGGTCAAATAAAGCCAAGGAAGCCATCTATGGATGACCACTTAGTGGCAGGTGCATAAAACATACCCTGGGTGAGGGATTTATTTATCCATAACCAAAAGTGGCTCGGGACAACAGTTATTGACTGAGTTGGCTGGTGAGGGAATTAACAGATGGGACAAATCTATTTGACCTCACCCTCACTAATCTATCTGTTGCAGATACATTTATCCATGATGCTGTTGGTCAGAATGTCCATTTCACATCATTGTGGAGGTTAAGTCCTGTCTTCATATCAATAAAATATGCATTGTGTTCTGTGGGGTGAACACTGTGCTCAACAGGACTATATGCCAGGACCACTAGACAACCCTAAAAATGATGTGTCCATCTGATGAAACTGCAATATTTGCATATCAAACAGAAGAGCCAATCTATGATGTGACAGAGCTAAGCAATCCCACACTAGCAAATCACTTCTAAGGTCTGTAATCCTACTGCACCCATTTGTATAGGGTGGTTGTCAATCAAACAACAAATAGAAGTAAGATGTTCCACAGATATCCCCATCCTGAATGATACGGGAACCCAAAACATGAATGCAAATGATACAGCTGAATTATTTGCAGGCAACTTCAACCATAAATGAAGAATGGATAATGCATCTTTGGCCTCTCTTTATGGTCCTCTGGATCAGAGGTACCAGTCACTGACCAATTCAGTTCTCTCCCTTACAATATTAAGAAATGACCGCAGACCAGGACCCAAGGGTATGGGCCCTGAAAGCACTAATAGGACTTCAGACTTGTGCTGCAGAACTAGGCATTAACCTTGCTGAATTGTTCCTGTACGGTTGTACCATTGCTATCTACCCAGTAATGTATATATTTAATCAAATTGGTTGACCTCCAAGGCTGGTGAGTGGTACAGAGGCAGGGACATTATCACCTCATTAACTACATCAAGTCCAAATCCAACCTCACTGAATTGCACCAACTCACTTTCAAACTATCAATCTCAATCAAAGGTGCTGTCAAGCAGTACTTATTTAGTAATAACTTGCTCACTGAGTTATAATTTAGGCTCTGCCTGCACCAATTAGCTTCTCATCTCAATACAAACTGGTCCAAATGTAGACAAACGTGTGAAGTGAGAGCTTCGACATTAAGTCAGCATTTGATTGAGCATGGTGTCAAGGACTCCTTGCAAAATTGAAGTCTGGACATGTGGGAAAACCCCACTAGTAGGGAACTTACTTGCACAAAAGAAGATGGTTGTTTTTGTTGGAAGTCAATTATCTCAATTCCATTATATCACTGCAGGAGCTGTTTAAGTCACCTCTGAGACCAATTATCCTCAACTGCTTCAACAATGACTTTGTCTCCAAAATAAGGTCGAAAGTGAGGACATTTGCTGATGGTTCAGTATCATTCAAGACTCAGACTGAATCGAGATTGGATATTGTTGAGGCTTGGGCTGATGTGTACAGTGTGCTACAATAGTGTCAGGCAATGATTGTCGCCAGCAAGAGACCAAAACCTTCTCCCCTTGACTTTCAAAGGCAGTAACTATCCTGAACTCTCCTCCATTGACATTCTGTGGATACAATTGACCAGAAATTTAACTGAACCAGTCACCATGACTATGAGTCAGAGTCTGGGAATTCTGCAGCAATTAACTTACTTCCAAACTTGCCAAAGCTTGTCTCTATCGATAAAGCACAAGTCATGAGTGTTTGATAGAATGCACTTCACTTGCCTGCATATAACAATAATGATAAGGTCAATGTCAAGGATAAAACAACCTTCTTGATTGGCACCTGATTTATTTAGCAGGCTGAACAGTAATTTCTTCCACCACCAACATATTATGGCTGCTAAATGTAGCATGGTGGCTCGGTAGTTAGCTATGCTGCCTCACAGCACCAGGAACCCATGTTCAATTCCACCCTCGGGTGACTGCCTGTGTGAAGTTTGCAAATTCTCCCCATGTCTTTGTGGGTTTCCTCCGGGTGCTCTGGTTTCCTCCCACAGTTTAAAGATGTGCAGGCTAGCTGGATTGGCCATGCTAAATTGCTTGTTGTGTTCACAGAAGTGGAAATTAGGCGAATAGGTCTAGGTGGGATGCTCTGAGGGTTGGTGTGAACTTGTTGGGCCGAAGGGCCTGCTTCCACACTGTAGGGATTCTATGAAAAATCTCCAGGATGGATTGTGGCGACTCACTAAAGGTTCTTTAGCATGACCTTTTAAATGTGTCATATCTGCCGCCGAGAGGAACAGGTGTAACAGGTGCATGGGAACATCACCATCTATAAGATCCTCTCTAACACTCATAATATTCTTACTGAAAATATATCCCTTTTCTTATCTTGTTGCTTCCAAATGTCACACATGTAACAAATATTGGATGACGCTCGTTAGAAAAGCATCAGTGCCCAAAATCTGTATAGTGTATTTTTCAATGCGATGCTAGCGCTAAAAGGAATCAAGTGGAAGTCTTCGTTTTTGGCTGCTGATAACACACTCTAAGCAGTGAAAGCTGTTGGTAAATTATTTCCACTTTCAGACAGTTTGTTTTCTTGGCAAATTGGCCAAATCCCAGATGAAATTTTTGTTATATAACCTCCATGGAACCCGGATTCCTGTTTCTTTGCCAGAGGAATGTTGGCCATGCGAACTGTGGTTCTCAAACTTCATTTTTCCTCCTGGAGTTTCATCAACTTGTTAAGCCAGATGGGGAAGAGCAGGGAAGTATAACGAGAAGTTCAGCACTTTGCATTGGCTAGGGTGTTTTTGAATAGTTAACAAAATAGATTCACTGTTTGTGGTTTACTGTGTAAGTGACATATTGCTTTTTACATTTCAAAAACATCCGTACCCAGGTGTAGCGAAGAAATAGGTTACTTGATGCTAGAACAATGCGAAAAATCCCATTGTATGTGATGAGCATTTTTTCTCATATTGAAAATTTATGAAAAAGAGGATTAAAATTCAGTTAATGTCTTATCTGAGTATTAGGATTTCATTCTGATTCCCTGCTGAAGATCATGCTTAATTTTTTCCCATTAGAAAGCAGTGTTCTATCATTTATTAGTGATAATGGGAACTGCAGATACTGGAGAATCCAAGATAACAAAGTGTGGAGCTGGATGAACACAGCAGGCCAAGCAGCATCTCAGGAGCACAAAAGCTGACGTTTTGGGCCTGGACCCTTCATCAGAGAGCCTCTCTGATGAAGGGTCTAGGCCCGAAACGTCAGCTTTTGTGCTCCTGAGATGCTGCTCGGCCTGCTGTGTTCATCCAGCTCCACACTTTGTTATCTTCTATCCTTTATTCCTCATTTCAGGTGATTCCAAAGTGCAGATATGAAAAGACAGCTACTATCTTGGCAGAAGCAAGTGTTGGGAAGTTGTGTGGAACCTATAAAAATAACTTATTAAATGAATCTGGTTTAATATACAAAATCTTTAGAATCTGCTACCAGTGGCAAATGGTAATGGGAGATCAATTTAAATAATGAAAAGAATGTTTCATTGGAGGATATTTGTATTGCATGGCCGCTAATCCTCATTCCTAAAATAGTACTAATTTGATTAACTGCACTTAAGAATATTTACTTTGATTCCTCATTTGGAGTCAGGATGAATCAATATTGTAAAGAGCAGTTCTCCATTCTCCCAGAAAATATAAATGGTAATTAAAAGACTTAAGTTTATTCTGCACTCTGAAGTAGACTATGATTATATCTCTTACTTATTTTCCATCCATATTGAGAGAGAAATTACACAGTATCAGAGGTATGCAACAACAAAATATATATAGGTACACTATGTGTACACTTAAACTGTTAGTTTCCAGTTTATTAAGTTATTTTTAAAATTCTTATTTTTATAATTATGAAAGCGTTAAATGCATATCTGCTTCATATAAGATAACAAGGTGCAGAGCTGGATGAACACAGCAGGCCAAGCAGTATCGAAGGAGAAAGAAAGTTCACATTTTGGGTGTGGACCCTTCTTCAGAAATGGGGGAGGGGAAGGGGATTCTGAAATAAATAGAGAGGTGGGGAGGTAAATGGAAGATAAAGGAGCAGATAGGTGGAGAGGAGATAGACAGGTCAAAAAGGCGGGGATGGAGCCAGTAAATTGAGTGCAGGTGGGGAGTTAGGGTGGGGGTTGGTCAGTCAAGGGAAGGTGGACAGGTCAAGAAGGCGGGGATGAGGCTGGTAGGTAGGAGGTGGGGGTGGGGGTTGAGGTGGGAAGAGTGAATAGGTGAGAGAAAGGATGGACAGGTTAGGGAGATGGGGACGAGCTGGGCTGGTTTTGGGATGTGATCGGGGAGGGGAAATTTTGAAGCTTGTGAAGTCCACAATGATACCAATGGGCTGCAGGGTTCCCAAGTGAAATATGAGGTGCTGTTTCTGAAACCTTTGGGTGGCATTGTTGTGGCACTGCAGGAGGCTCAGGATCAACATGTTGCCCAAGGAGTGGGAGGGGGAGTTGAAATGGTTCGCGACTGGGAGGTACAGTCGTTTGTTGTGAACCAAGTGTAGGTGTTCCATGAAGCGGACCCCAAGCCTCCACTTGGTTTCCCCGATGTAGAGGAGGCCACAATGGGAACAGCGGATATTGTACACCACATTAGCAGATGTGCAGGTGAACATCTGCTTGATGTGGAAGGTTTTCTTGAGGCCTGGGATGGGGGTGAGGGGGAGGTGTAGGGGCAGATGTAGCACTTGCTGCGGTTGCAGAGAAAAATGCTGGGTGTGGTGGGGCTGGTGGGAAGTGTGGAGCAGACAAGGGAGTCACATAAGAGATGTGGTCGAAGGCGTTCTCGACACTGTGGAGGGGGAGTTACGGTCTCCGGCATTGACAGTTCCTACTATCTCTGCTAGGTGAAACTTGCTTTGTTTTTAAATGTCTTAATATCATCCTGGATTTATGACCTGGTTATCATTCCCATATGGTAGTTAGAGAGTGCATCTCTTAGAGGATATGCCCTTCTTATAAATGAGTCTTGCTAACAAACCAGAAAATGTTATTACTGACCAGTTTTACCAAATAATGTTGTGCTGAATTTTAAATCATTATTTTGCTGCAATTTTACAAAATGTGTAATTGAAACAAAAGTAACAAGAATAAAACTGCTTGGCAGGTGATGGAAATAATAATACTAAAGTTTGATTCCAATCACAGGTAATTTTTGTTTTCCTGACATAGACTGGGACTGGAGCTGTTATGCATGAAGGGGTTTATTGTAGCATTTCAAATAACTGGAGAGTTCTTACATAAAAGCTGATGGAATCTCCATGTATTGTTAGATATGATTTGATGCCTTTCTGGCCAGCTATTAACTGCTCAGCTACTGCTCATTTTATATTGGCAGGTATAAGCATTTATTTCAGTTTCTTTAAACTCTGCATATGTTTTGGTCAAAGTGAGGCACAATGTGCCCTGTCCTGTTTCAAATATGTCACACCTGTGTTCGAAGCCTAGTTTCCTCAAATGCTGCTTACTTAGTCTTACAATTCCTGGATATTTTCTCATCCCTAAACTAGGAATCCTTCTGTACCATACAAAGTCTTGCTGGTCAGCTGCTTCTTGGCTTATAAGCTCTTGCTGGTAGCTAGTTCAGGGAAACAAGTTACAACTTCCCCTTACACAAGGAGAAGGGCAATACTGAAGGAGGGAATAATGAGTCCAATTGGAAGTTTGGTAATCATAACGCTGTCATGGACAAGAAGAGATTTGAATAAATTATTGTTCTCCTTTTCTGTCTGTAAGCAGAGATGATTTTTAATTTCTCCTTCTGTTTCTTTTTGAAGTAAGCCATCTGTTTTAACACCAAACCTTTATCTGTGAAGTCCATTTAAAAAATGACAAGCTGCAGGAGCAAATAACACACTGCCCAAAGGCTGTCTTAGTTATGCCTGAAGTCTGGCTGTGATGATACCAGTTAAACTCTTAACAGATCTTCTTGATGTTTACAGAAATCTACTTCCTACCAGGTTGAGGCAGACGTTCAGAAAATTTACAACTAAACCTATTACAATTAAACCTATTAGAACCCAAGTTCTCGAGTTTCCCTATTCTCCTCCACGTTTAGAATCTCACTCATCTCCTGTGATTCCACATATAGGTGGCCTTGCTAATTGTTAAGGGGCTGTATTCTCTCCCTAGTTACTCTTTTGTCCTTAATGTATTAGTAGAATCCCTTTGGATTCTCCTTAATCTTTTCTGCCAAAGCTATCTCATGACCTGTTCTTGCCCTCCCTGATTTCCCTTGCGGATACTCCTACTGCCTTATGGCCTTGTAGGGATTTATGTGATCCCTAGAATGAGTACCCAGGACATATTCTCTTTCCCAGTATTCCCCAAGTCAGATATGCATTTCTTACGGACATAACAAACAAAACTGTCAGAGACTGGTTATAGTGAGTATAAAACATCCAAGAGCGAGAGGT
Source organism: Stegostoma tigrinum (assembly GCF_030684315.1). Lineage (NCBI taxonomy): Eukaryota > Metazoa > Chordata > Chondrichthyes > Orectolobiformes > Stegostomatidae > Stegostoma > Stegostoma tigrinum. The sequence goes on along the minus strand of NC_081364.1, from coordinate 31,760,036 downwards.
GACAAATTTGAAGTGATTTGCAAAAGAAGGAAATAAGATGCAAGAAATAAAAAAAATTTTGCAGAGCGAGTGGCACAGATCTGGAATACAGTACTTAGAAGTATGATGTGGCAGGTTCAGTCAAGCATTTCAATGAGCTTTTCTTCAAAGGCTAATTGCTTTGATCATGGGAATTCTGGATGAATCAGTTCCAAAAAGTAACAATTGCTTTTTATTCTTGTGGCCAGGACCATTGTTTCTATACATGCGATCAATAGTGAGTAGTTAGCTCCACTTCCCAAAACATGAGTTTCAGTAGCTCCCTCTGTTTCACATCTTGATAGAGATTCATCTCGTCTCCTTGCCTTTTCGTGCTTGTGGGCTGTTGGTCGGAATCCTCCTAGAAATAGTGGTCAGTTTTCAGAATTTGATTTGTGACAACTTTGTTTTAATCCAGTGAAAATATTTTTAATATTTAAATGAGAAAGCACAGTTTTTAAAACAATTCATGACTTCTCTTCATGTGTTCCAAACACGACAAAATTGTGAGTTTAATTTTTGAGGGCGTAGTTAAAGTAGAATAGATAAAATTAGCAAGGAATTTAGTTTCAGATGAGCAAACTTTGCATGGAAATCCCAGCCAAGTTGGTGGCACTGGCAAGTAGGCAGCATTCGGGCTCTGGGCCCGTCCACTCCAGACCAGCCACTTCTTCCCTTGTCCTTTTTGTCTTCTTTCCTTTCATTTTTCTTCTTTGTCTTCATATTGACAGTGACAGGGAAGGTGACACTGCAAAGGAGGGTGGCTGGAGCAGAAATCTTGGCCAGGAGGTGCCCTGGCCTGGCAGCGGAGCCAGGGACTCTGGTTGCAGCGTGCCTGGAATGGAGTTACCAGGTGTCAGCAGGGTGGTGGTTGAAGCATCAGTGGTGTGGACTATGCCGGGAGCAGGGACTTCAGGCATCATTGAGGTGGCAGCAGCAGTGGTGTCAGAGACCCATGGTGTGGTAGGCCTAGAGTGGAGACCCTTGGTGGTGGCAGCAGCTCCTGGCTGTGGTAGGCTGGAGCAAGGGTCTCCTGGCTATCTGTGGGGCTGCGGTGGCAGCACAGCCGGGGCCTCCTGGTTGCAGGGCGCATGTGGGGCCAGCACAGGTCCCAGCCTCGGGGGCCCATTGATGAGATGGGCCCAGTAATGAAGAGATGGTGCCTGAAGAGTGGCAACTGTGCTTGTGGAAGTGGCACAGGTGGTAGCGGGGTGGCATAGCGCAGGTTTTGTTGGTGGGTGCGCTCAGGACTCATGGCAGAGGTAATGGAACAAAGAGACTTCTTTCAGCTATAGATAATTGGGGAAAAGTGGGACTGTTTAGAGGAATGTCTTTTTACAATGTAGGGACGATTTGTTGAAGAAACAAATTCCGGACAGAATAGAAAAGAAAAACTGACCTTGATGAAAATAGAATCTATGGAAAACAATAATAACTTTCAAAGCACATTGATTGGATACAGTACTTCACAATCAGAAAATAGCATTTTTGATTCTCATTGTTTGTGGTTTTAAAAAAACTTTTTGGAACATTCAAATCCTAGGCCAGTGAAAATTGCCTTGAATATGCCATTCACCCAGTCAGAGGACAGCATGGGTTGAGAAGGGGCTGGCCATGAGATATTAGTTAAATAGGTGACTTTTTTATTGATCTATATTGATTTTGTATTTATAGTGGCAGTGAGCAGACAGTACCTACCTGTATTTCAGGAGTGTGTTTAATAATATGTAACAAATTGCATATGTAAATAAATTACCTTATATTGATACATGGCTTAATTAGGCAATTAAGATTAATAATATTTGGAGAGGTGTCAGTTTGGGAGCTAATTACAAACAAAATTTTGTTATTGACCTAAGTTGCTTATAATTATTAATGTTAAATTTAGTCCAAGACGTTTTAGTTGATTGATGCTAAGTTGGATATGTTGATCAATGATGGTAACTGATATGTAAAAATTAAAAGAAATCAGGATATCCTGTGCTAGTGGCCATGGGGTAGAGATTCTCACAATTAAATGTAATGTCATGAGATTTGATAGAGGAAGTAAAGATTTGGCTTGTTTTTATTCATTCATGGGATGAGGCATTGAGGCTGGGCCAGCATTTGTTGCTGATCCCCAATTGCCAGAGGACAGTTCAGAGTCACCCACATTGCTGTGGGTCTGGAGTCACATGTAGGCCAAACCAGGTAAGGAAGGCAGTTTTCTTCCCTGAAGGACATTAGAGAATCAGGTGGGTCTTTCTTCCCTGACAATTCACCATGGATTCATGGTCATCATTCGAGTCTTAATTCCAGATTTCTTCTTTGTTTAAATTGAATTCAAATTCCAACATCTGCCATGCTAGAATTTGGACATGAGTCCCCAGAACGCTACCTGGGCCTCTGAATTAACAGCCCAGTTGATAATAGTGTTAGGCCATCGCCTCCTCTTAACATTATATATTAACATGTTTGAGGTATTAGATAGATCAAGATCTAGAGTTCTTGATGGGTAGACCAGCAAAACAATTGTTTCAGTGTTTGAAGAAGCAAACTAATTTTTATGAGATATGGCCAAGGCTGTAGCTTACAAGTTTAAGGATGCCTTGCTGAAGTTGCATTTGGTGAAGCTCCATCTCCAATACAATGAACAATGTGAAATTAGTTGAGAGAGTCCAGAGGAGTTCTGAGGTTTTGACTGTTGCTCAGTAGGCACTGCAACGTGAAGAAAAATATTTACTTGGGGCACCACATTGGAGAAGAGGAGGGTGACTGGGAACTTGTTGGGGGCATAGAGAGAGGTCCTGTGCTTGGTAACTTTTTAGATCCAGGCAAATCCTGCAAGGCACAACATGCCAAAATATCATGGCACATTTTTAGCAAATGCACATGTAACTTCAGCAAAGCTTTCAAAAGAAATAGGAGATTCAAGTTAGTTCTCTTCAGCAATATCTAGCAATAATAGAACATTAGTCTAAGCAACAGGAAAGAAGTGGCATGTTTTAAATTAGAAGTAGATTACTTATTCTGGTTGTATGAAAATAAATGCATTTCTTTAAAGTACTAAAATAGATTTTACATAACATGAAATTTTAAAAGTACAAGTTACAAATCACAAAATGGTTGGATTGAGTTTGGTGTTCCCATGTGTTCTGTTGTGAATCATGTGGTTTTGATAGTCTGAATTGTTGAGAGTAGAGTTATTTCTATCTCGTTTTGAGCTGGCACAATATGCTCTTGATCTTTAACTTGGATTGTTTTAAATGTCTGTGGCTACAGCTACTAATAATACTTATGTATGAGTAGTTTAAAAATGAATCATTCTGAATCATATGTATGAAATGAATTACTATGCATTCCTAAGACTTAAGTCTCAGTGCTTGTATTAAGCGGTTTTAATGTACGTAGGTAACCTTTTCAGCTGTGTACAGCATTCTGTGTGGTCTTTATAAAGGGGAAATGAGTTACATATAAGTCTATGGGGCTTCATGCAGTATTGAATACTGGAGCTGTAATAGGCTTCACATTCAAAAGCAGGAAAGCAAGCTTAGATTAGAACCGCATGCCAGCAGTCGAGCTACCTTTAGCGCACCACATTTTTCATACTGACATCCAACCGTCTAGGAGAAATAACTCTACAATTTAAAAGGATAAGAAATTCGGTCTCTGAAAATTGCAAGTATCAAACAGTGTAAGTGTGAAATGAATGTTTTCCAAGTTTTTGGAACTTAACTTTCAACAAAGAAAGCTTTAAAAGGAAACACTTGAAATAAAATGTGCCTTTACTTCAGAAGGAGTAGTCTAAAATTTTTTACACTTATAGCAGCTTGGCTTTTCTTCATGACCGAAAACCAATTATGTTGCACACTAGCAATGTGCTTTGTTCATTCTACTGAAATTTAAAGTGCAGGCAGTTGTTGGTATACTGTAACACCTTTTTGCCTCAGGACAGTATTCATGCAGTGGCATATTACAAATTGGTGATAGTGATATTCAGATTTTAAACTAATGAGAATATTTTTGCTAAGCTTACACAGGCACATTAACAAACCAACTCCAAAAAACACGTTCAATATAGTGTGAGCCTTCCTACTCTACACCATATGATTCCACTTGCATCTGAATTACTTGTCTATTTGAATCTAGAATTAGGTTATGATGGGACTATTTCAATATGTTTACGTTAAGATTATTGACAGTCTTTTCCTCTTTCATGTAATTCGGCTTACTCTATTTTCAGAATGGCATTAAATAATTCTGTTTTGTTGCATTAAGAAGTCCATAACATCGTAAAGTCAGTTATCCTGCTAGAGTGAGTTAGACCTAAATAGTTCTGTCATAAAGTCCCATGAAGGGACTTCTGATGGGGAAGGAGAGTACACTTAAACTGTCGAGTTGGAAGTACAACAATACAATGAAACAAAGAATACAGATATTGGAGATACGAAACAAAAACAAATTGTTAGATAAACTCAGCAGGCCTGGCAGCATCAGTTGGGAGAAAGAGTTAACATTTTGAGTTGAGTGACTCTTCGTCAGAACTCGAAAGATACAGTGTAAAGTTCTGTACAACTCTGACTTTAAACACTTCTGCTACTTTGTCTAATTTGTGTTTTTGCAGTAATGAGTACCTGTTAAACACTTGAGCTTCTTTTTCTTATCACCCTGTTCAGAGATGTTATTACACATTTCTGGAGCAGGTGGGACTTGAGACAGAGCCTTCTCATTCAGAGGTAATGCAAGAGCCCTCACTCAAACTACTTCTTTAGCTGAAGAATTAAACATGGTTCTTACTCTGGAGAAAATTGGACCCAGAATTTTATATTCAGTATTGAATTATACTGACAATAGTACCTTACCAAAGTTGTTTTATCAGCGTCTTTGAAACTTATGGTCATTTATGACTTAGTGAATTAACAGGGCAAAAGAGGTGACAGAGATGTCTAGGTAGAAAATCAGTGATCAAAGGCCAAAGGGTCTTTTTGTAAGTGATATCTGAATCACAAGTATGATTCCAGTTTTACAGTCACTGCCTGAGATAACATAGTAATAGACAGCAGTGTTCAAGGTTCACAGGAGGGTAGTGGGCAAATTTGTCCATGAAAAATCAATCATTGGGGTAACCAGTCAGCGAAAGACCACCTGCCTGACAGAATTCGTGAGGAGCTGCTTCTCCAGTTAGAACCTGGTTCTCTCTCTCATTTGCTGCTGTGAAGTTCACAGGGCAAATGCAGAAGACCTACCTGCCTTTGGAGGCACAGCAATTGGAGTAAATAAGAGGGAAAATTATGTGAGAGCAGCACCAGGGAGGCCTTTTTGGCAAGTCTGAGAAGCCATCTGTAGGGAGTTCTATGTGCCAAGCCCAATGGTGCAGCAATGGAAGTATTGAGAAGATTGATTGGATAAAAATGCTCCAAGGATTGTTGGAGAGAGAAACAAGCTGTGGGTTTGGGGAAGTCTCAAGTTGATGGCAAAAGGGAAAGAGGCTGCAAGGCTCTTGGGGGACGGGCTTGGGAAGGAGAGGGCGCCAACATTGAGGGAAGAGAAGCAGGCTGTGGATGATGGAGAGGGGGAAACTGCAAATGAGAGAGAACAGTTCTAAACCTGTCAGCCAATTCAAAGCTGGAAAAAGTGACATTCGTAAATACCGAGATGAATTTCTTGTAAATGAAACGAGAAGCTCAAGCTTAAAGCTGCGTATGTTCGGTATCTGTAGGTAAATGTTGTTGTAATGGACACTGCATCAATTATTAATCTTTAATCTGAGAACAAGTTCTGAGATATACTTTTTAAAACATCTAGTATTAGCCTTGTAGTAATCTTCACTTTATGCATATGAAATGGAAATACAATTGCTGTGGTTTTATCAATCTGTGAAAGGTGTGTTTAGGATTGTAACCTTTTGTATTCTTTATTTTCTTGAAAGAAATCTTTTACTGAATTTGTGCCCATTGCCCCGAGTAAACTTAAAGACTGTGGTTCCGAAGAAAGTAATGTTTTTCTTGATTTGTGGCTTTCAATGTAATTATTGAGGCTATTGATGAATTCTTGTAATTCCTACTTCTGTGTGAGTATAGCTAACTGATATGTCAACACAAATAAAGAAGGTATTCAATCACTGAAAAAGGGAGCTAGTAAAATTGGAAAGGATCTCCTGAAAACCAAAAAGGTCTTAGGAAAATCTCACGGAGACCCTGAGGGGAGTCGAAATGTATGAATATATCCTTTCAAAATTACCAGTTAGATAACCATTGTTACCTCTCCTGCACTCCACTACATCTGCACCTCTTGCTTATATAACTGTGTTCAGCACACCTCAGAAAGAGCCTATGGATTACTCCGCCCAGCACTTGCCACTTTTCATTCAACACCAGCTTTTCCTGGTCCAGGTCCGACCCATCTCCTGCACCACCGCCCTCACCCCTTCTCTTCCCTCCCGCAACAGTGATAGCGTTCCCCTTATCCTCAACTACCATCTCACCAGCATCCACGTCCAGAAGATCATCAGACGCCATTTCTGCCACCTCTAGCAAGATGCCACCACCAGACACATATTCCCCTCCCCTCTCTTGTTTGCCTTCCGCAGGGACTGTTCCCTCCGGGACACTCTGGTCCATACTTCCTTCACCCCCAACACCTCCCCACAGCCCTCTGGCACCTTTCCCTGCTACCAGCAAAGGTGCAACACCTGCCTATTTACCTCCTCCCTCCCTACTATCCAAAGGCCCAAACATACCTTTCAAGTGAAGCAACATTTCACCTGCACTTCCAAGAATCTAGTCTACAGCTTCCACTGCTCACAATGTGATCTCCTGTATATTGGGGAAACAAAGCGTACACTTGGAGACCGCTTTGGAGAACATCTACGTTCTGCTCGCAAAAATGACCCTGAACTACCAGTTGCCTGCCACTTCAATGCACCGTCTTGCTCCCTGGCCAACATCTGTGTCTCTGGCTTGCCGTAGTGTTCCAGTGAAACCCAACGCAAGCTGGAGGAGAAACACCTTGTTTTCCGCTTAGGGACCCTACAGCCCTCCGGACTCAATATTGAGTTCCATAATTTTAGAGCCTAAACTAGAGCCCCCCACCCCACACACCAGGCTCTGTTACCACATAATCTGCCACTACACACCCCCTGTTGTTAATCACTAACAGTCCCCATGAACAACTATTCACCCTCCCAGCCTGATTGTTAGCAACTTCTTTGTCTGTCCAACTGACTTTTTCTCTCTTTGGGCTCTATCCTATTGTATACTCCCTCCCCCACCCACCTCCTTATTTTCTATAAACTGATGTTTTTCCAGCCACAATAAGTTCTGAGGAAGGGTAACTGGACCCAAAACATGAACTCTGTTTTCTCCTTCACAGATGCTGCCAGACCTGCTGAGCTTTTCCAGCAGCTTTGTTTTTGTACCAATGTTTCCTGCTCTTATATTCATTCTTCATCCTTTTCTCAACTTCCATTTATTGCTGTTTTCATTGACCTGGTTCCCTGTGGAATTAGCTGGAAGAGGTGACTTTGACACATGTTCACTTGTGACAAGTGAGCTATGTACCTGTTCTATAAGAGGTACTGTTGTTAAATCAGTGCTTTTCCCTTTTAGGTGGGCATTTAGAAAATGGTGCCAAGTCTCACCTGGTCTAGAAGTGTGTAATGACACCTCTGAACAGTTTGATTATGAAGTATTAATCTTGAGAAACTCCTCAGCCGTGCTCTACGATTGAGATGATTGGACTCAAACAACCACAGCTATCTTTGTACTAGTTCTTCCCCCAATTCCCATTGACCTCAACTTTTCTAAGGCTATTTTATGCTATACTTGGACAAATGCCACCTTGGTGTCAAAGGGTAGTCACTTTCATCTCCATGAAATTACGATTGACCCAGTATCTACAGTCTTTTGGGAATGAAAATTTTGCATTCCCAGTTCCCTTTGTGAAAAGTGCTTCCTAATTTTTGTCCCAGAACTGTCTTATGTTTATGGCTTCTTGTTCTGGATTTCCTCTCTGGAGTAAATAGTTTCTGTATATCTCTTCTATCGAGCTCATTAATCACGTTAAATATTTCGATATGGACATATCTCAATTTTCTGAACTTAAGTTCACTCTAAGTTCATGCAGTCTGTCACCATAATTTAACTTTTTAAACCGTGGTAGTATACTTTTGTAGATCTTTACTGCACACCTTCTAAAACTAATTTAACTTCTCTGAGGCTCAGTGCCCAAAGTTAAACCCGTTACTCTCCATAGGCTCTGCTCTGATGACTTTCTGCAGAAATTATTCCTGAATTCTTTACTCCTTTTCAACGTTTCATTTTTGATTATACACCTTATTGTTGGAGACTTTCCTGCGTGTAAATTGGCTAGATGTTTTCCTACATTATAATAATCATTGCATTTGAAAAGTACTTTTTTGGTTTTGCAACACTGTGATTTAATGAGTTTATGACTGAGCTGTTAAAGATCTGTCTTTCTATTTATAAATATTTTTCCCTTGACCCTACAGAAAGTTTATTGTAAAAGCAAATGTTGGTTCATTTCAACGTTTTAATTAGGGTTTGGATGATGTCAGCAGTGTTGATTTTTGTAGAGATATATGGAAGCAATAATGTCTTTAAATATGATTTTCAATTTTTAATAAGCTTGGAGATTGTAAGACAAATACGCAGATGCATGGGGGCGCTGCTGAAATTGAAACATTGTATCAAAAGTCTGACATTTAAAAACCCAGGCAATCATTTGTTTTGTTGTTAAGGCAACCATTTTGAAAATCAGCCAATTATTTTAAACCAGGTACTTAGAAACTTAAATTTAATTGGTTTTTACATCTGATGGTTTTGGCAACATACGACCAATCCTTTTGTAAGAAAATAGCACGTCATTGAGGATATAAAAGAAGAGGGTATTTGAAAATTGGTGTGAGAACAATTGTCATTTGTTAGAGTTAATGACCATCAGTCTTAAAGAGAAACCTACTGGCTCTTGGAGAATTCTGTAAGCTCTCAGAAAACTATCATCTGACCAAAGGTACAGCAACATTCTCAGCTAATATTCATGGCACAAGAATTCGACGGTGAATGGTGTTCCTGAAGGAAGAACAGTGGAGAAGGCACTGAACATTCAGGAAGACATACCCTGGCTGTACTTTTGAGACACTAAGTTTTAAGTTGTTTTTATTAATTTTGTTTATAGGAGTTGGACTTATATTTATTGAAACAGCATACCATTAGAGTATTAGAGGTAACAGAGTGTGGAACTGGATGAAAAAGCAGGCCAAGCAGCGTCAGAGGAGCAGGAAAGCTGATATTTTTGGCCTAGACCCTTCAGAAATGGGGAGGGGAAGGGGGTTCTGAGATAAACAGGGAGATGTACAGAAGATGGATAAAGGAGAAAATTGGTGGAGAGGAGACAGACTGGTCAAAGAAGCGGGCGTGGAGCCAGTAAAGGTGATTGTAGATGGGGAGTTAGGGAGGGGATAGGTCAGTCCAGGGAGGACGGACAGGTCAAGGGGGCGGGATGAGGCTAGCAGTAGAAGATGGGTGTGGGTCTTGAGGTGGGAGGATGGGATAGGTGGGAGGAAGGACAGGTTAGGGAGGTGAGGACAAGCTGGGAGTGAGGGACGAGGTGTAAGGGCTGGTGTGTAGCACTTCTGTGGTTGCAGGGAAAAGTGCTGGATGTGGTGGGGCTGGAGGGGACTGCAGAGCGGACACGGGAGTCAGGGAGAGAGTGGTCCCTCCCGAAAGCAGATAAGGGTAGGGAGGGAAAAATATCTTTGGTGCTGGGGTCGGATTGTAGATGTTAGAAGTGTCAGAGGATGATGCGTTGAATCTGGAGGTTGGTGCAGTGGTACGTGAGGATGAGGGGGAATTCTGTTTTGATTATTATTGCGGGGAGGGGGTGTGAGGGATGAGTTGCAGGAAATACAGGAGACACGGTTGAGGGCGTTGTTGACCACTGAGGTTGGGGGGGGTGGGGGGGATTGTTGCGGTCCATGAAAAACGAGGACATCTGAGATGTATGCAAGTGGAATGCCTCATCCTGGGAGCACGTGCGGCGGAGGCAAAGGAATTGGGAATAGGGGATGGCATTTTTGCAGGAAGGTGGGTGGGAGGTGGTGTGTTCTAGGTAGCTATTGGCCATCCCAGGCCCCAGGAAGATCTTCCACATCAAGCAGATGTTCACCTGCACATCTGCTAATGTGGTATACTGTATCCGCTGTTCCCACTGGTTTCCCCAATGTAGCGGAGGCCACAATGTGGACCACTTTGCGGAACATCTACGCTCGATTCGCACTAAACAACTGCACCTCCCAGTTGCGAACCATTTCAACTTCCACTCTCGTCCCTTAGATGACATGTCCATCCTGGACCTACTGCAGTGCCACAACGATGCCACCCGAAGGTTGCAGGAACAGCACCTCATATTTTGCTTGAGAAACGTGCAGCCCAATGGTATCAGTGTGGACTTCGCAAGCTTCAAATCTCCCTTCCCCCTATTGCATCCCAAAACCAGCCCAGCTTGTCCCCACCTCCCTAGCCTGTCCCTCCTCTCACCTATCCCCTCCTCCCACCTCAAGCCCCATTCTGATCTCCCACCTACTAGCCTCATTCCATCCCCTTGACCTGTCCGTCTTTACTGACTGAACTATCCCATCCCTAACTCCCCACCCCCACCTCTTTGACCTATCTGTCTCCTCTGCACCTATCTTCTCCTTTATCCATCTTTTATCCGCCTTCCCCTCACTTTCTATTGATTTCATAATGCCCTTCCCCTTCCCCATCTCTGAAGAAGGGTCCAGACCTGAAATGTCAGCCTTCCTGGCTCCTCTGATGCTGCTTAGCCTGCTGTGTTCATCCAGCTCGACACCTTGTTATCTCAGATTCTCCAGCATCTGCAGTTCCGACTATCTCTGAAACCATTAGAATATTGTTTTATTTGACAATAATTAGTAGTAAAGGGGGAAAATTGCCTGATTTGTTGTTAGTTCTGTAAATTTGTTCACTGTTAGAGTTTGATAAATGAATTGTTTTTGTTGATTATTGAGTGATTGTCAAGAATTCATTTCATTTAACCTCCCCTTTCTTAACAGAAACTCGGGGCAAGAGGCAGGTTATACCACTTTTCACACTTCCTTTAACAGATTATGAGGTTAGGCAAGCTTTACTAGGTGTTTCAGTTTTAGTTATCAGACTGTAGTCAACCACTGTTTCGTAACAATTCTAACTCTAAAAATTGATACCTTTGGATAAAATAAGAGAATAAGGACCTCTTTGCTTCTAGGTACTATTTTTCCCCTCCTTTCATTTGGGTGTTCTGTGTGGAATATTTGCCCTAGATCTCTCTCGTATTAGAATGATACTTGACAAAAGGTTGGATTAGAATTAAAAAATTACTTGACAATGTGTATGTTAGAAATAAGCTGCTTCTTAGGATTTGTGTTTTCATAGTAACATGCTATAAAAATATTTTTCTTACGTTTTTTGCTTTAAATAATAGTCAAATATTCATTCTGGTGATCTTTATTTAGTTTGTGTGGAAAACACGTCTAGACAATTTGCATTTTATAGGCATGCTTGTAGTTGGCAAGTTAGTCTGTCTCATGGGAAAGACTAAGTTCTAACAGCTAAATAGTTGTTTGAAAGAAAAAAATGATAATTTTTTTTATCTGTAGCCAGCGGGCATTGTATTCTAGCAAAGTTATTTCTTATAGCTATAGTGAATGGATGTAACTTGAAGAAGAAAATGCTTTGATTTTTAAATTGCAAACTGAATCCAGAAATTAGAGGCATACTGGGGGCATGTATCATCAGGTGACATCTCCCCCCCACCCCCCCCCCCCACCCCACAACACCCCAGCTGGTTCAGATATAATTTTGTTGATGTGATTGATTGTGTTTGTAACTAGTGTACAATTATTCAGTCAGTGTTTGCTCATTTCAAAACTTCACTGAGCAAATTGACGGAGAATTTGAGTTAACTTAAAATGACTTTGAGTTGCAAATTAAAAATTCTTAATAACCACCAAGATTTATCCTGATAGTTACATTTCTGTACCAACAGAAGTTGTGGTCATCCCACTGGACCACTAAGGTTGGCTTACTAGGCCTTATTAACGAAGCACTTAGTCATTCTGTTCGTGTGCCATGTAATCCAAACAGAACCAGAGGCTGATGACTATCTGGCAAGACTGGACAATGTTAGTATGCCCAAGTTTAAAACGAGGAAAATAATGTTCAGGAAGTTGTGTACAATTGTTACCTGATTTGCTCATTGCTCGGCTAGCAAGTGTCATATTGAATAAATGACTGTAAAGCCCTGAATTCTGACAGAACATGATAAAACAAATAAACCGATATAATCAAGAGATGGTCTTCTACCCTGAAGTTTGTGTCTGACAACCTGACTTTTCTGTATGGTATGCTTCCAACCATTTGAGCTCTAAAAACAATACATTTTTAATTCATCATGACCTGCCTATTTTGCTGGCATGGATGTGGCTCAACATTGTATAATGTTTTATAATACTCTCATGAAGCAGCTTGTGAATTTTATTGCATTAAATTCATAAATTTAGACTACTTAAATTCACATTGCCATACTAAATTGCTTTAAAACACTTCATTTTGATATTGACCAAACTCTGTCAGTGTCTTCCATTTGTTAAATGCAACATGCCTCTCAGAACTGGTTATGTATTTCACTCCCCTTTTAAATATTCCCTCTAGCTACTGTTGACTGTAGATAGCCAGCAGATGGCTGAACATTCATGCAGTTTAAAGGGGATTTTGCTTGTATGTTCTGTATCTAGTACAGTCCCAGTTGCTTCGCAGCTTAGGGGGATATTGTTCTTGTCAGGTTTGAAAATCTGTAATGAATCATCTCAACTGAAAATACTCTTTTTAAAACATTTTATACAAAGTTGGCTGATGTCTATACGCTCTTACTCCGTCCTGCAGACTGACTGATAGGTGTGCATCTATGTATGTGACAAATAATTCTGAGCTATACTGAAACAAAATTTTTATTGTAAAGCAAACAGAACCTACCATAAAAATAAATTGCTTTGTTGTTGCCTTCAAAATGCCAAATTTGGAGAAGTGAAGAACCTTTTAAATGAAATATTGAAAGATTGTACTGAGGAAGGAATCCTCAAAGCTCAGAATAATGTGATATATTTATTTCACATTTTATTGTATATGAAACTATTATGATAATAAGTACTGTATTCTGTCACTTTAAAAAAAATCATTCTTAAGAAAGTGCTGCACTTTTCTCATGCTTGCCCACATTTTTGTTGGTATCGTTTAAAGATGATCAATTAGCATATCCCAAAGTGCTTTCCAATTAAGGAAGTACTTTTGAAGTCACTGCTTTAACAGAGGGAAGGGCGGTAGCCAGTTTGTGAACTGCAAGTTCCTGCAAACAGCATTGAGCTACATGATCAGGCTATCTGTTTTAATTAAAGGGATCTGAAGGGTTTCTCTATTAGTTGAACAAATTACAAATAACTACTTCTTTTGAGGGTAAAAAACAAACTATTGCCTCATCCCTGGCTGTCATGAATGCGGTAAACTTCAGAACGCAGCAGTTAGCTTTTTGCCACACTTTTGCTGAAGGTAAAGGATCAAAACCATAGCAACATGATATTAAAATAGTGTATTGATCTACATATTAGGTATATACAGATTATATTAGGTATTTAAGGCATTTACTATGCAGCTGTAGCTTAATAATCTAGAAAAATTATATAGAAATACGTTATAGGAAGTCTTTGTATTTGTGCATAATCAAAATTTCACTTAAAAATTGAAGTCTCAAGGAACAATACAGTGAAACAAAGTTTTCAAGTACATTTTGAAACCATCATTCACATCTGTTTCAATTGCTTCAAGCATCTTGACAGCTGACATTTTGAGAACAGTTTAAGCAATCCACAATTAAAAATTTTGCTTTATATTCAGAGCATATCCCAATTGAAAATACATTTCATCTCAGGCTTAAGAGAATCTTAGTACAGATCGATCAAATATGATGTTATATACAGGGTGGGGGCTCACCGTACCACTCTGCGCTGAATCTCAACACAGTAGCGAGAGGACAGAGTCTAGCCTCTCGTCCATGAGAGATACAGTTGATGGGATGATGGTGGACAGCGCAGTCTGGAACTCTGTTCCTGTCAGGCAAGAATAGCGCTAGGTATTGATCCAGATTTCAGAAATCAGTTTGCTTGTCTTTGCTCTCTGTAAAAGGGAGAAATGGAATCCTCCAGTATGAAGTATCATATAAACATCCAATAAATAAATCCGTAAACATTATAAACTCTGAGCTTCAAAATTAATTACGAGGAATAAAGTCAACCTGGTTATATAAATGTAAACATAACCGTAACTAAAATTTGAAAGAACCTGCCAGTTTAATTGTTAATGGTAACTTACTGATGAAATTGTACTCATGCTGGAATAAAGACAACCACGAACCCATAATCATACGAGCCAGGATAGCGAACTACAGTGGGGGAGATGATGTCCAAGATTTTGTTGGACAGTACCTAGTTGTTGTTCTCCAAGATATTAGTTGGATTTTGGTAGGAAAGAGGGAGTGAGGAGTGATCTGGTACCTGATGTGACTTTGCCTCAACATGATGTTTTGTAAGATGTGGCAATGCTTATGTTAGCCCTCATAACCTAAGAAACTGTGCATGGATGTCATGGTATGAAAAATGCAACTGGCATTTATTATAGTTAAGTATTAAACTATATTTATTATAATTTAAGTACAAACATTACTTCTCTCTGAGACCATAAGTGTTTGGTTAATGTTATATTAAAGGATCATGTTTTGCTCATGTAACCCCAGAGTAATATGGAGTATAAGGAGGCACTGGCCTAGTGGTATTCTCACTGGACTGTTAAACCAGAGACCCAGGTAATGTTCTGGGGACCCAGGTTTGAATCTCACCACAGCAGATGATGGTATTTGAATTCAATAAAATAGAGAGTCTGGATTTAAGAGACTGATGATGACCATGAAACTATTGCTGTTTGTCAAAAGAACTCATCTGGTTCACTAATGTCTTTTAAGGAAGGGAACTGACATCCCCACCTTGCCTGTGGTAGACTCTTAACTGCTGCCTGTGATGGGCAATAAATGTTGGCCCAACCAGTGAGGACCTCAACCTGTAAATGAATTTTTTAAAAAAACATTTATATCCTCCAAAAACATGCTATAACGATGATGATGATATCATGAGCATATTTCTTACAAGTGTGTTGATGTATGTGAAACATGTTGCAACAGTGGGCCTATGGGCAAAAAGGACAAGGGTTCTAAAAAGATAGAGCAGAGGTTGGATGAAATGTCCCAAGTATTGCTGGGAGAGGGGTTAGGCTGACTTTTTTTGACCAGTGCTGAAACTTAGCTGTGGTTGTATCTGGTTAGTGTTGATTAATTTTGGAGGTCATGCATAGATCAGTGAATAATATTATATGGCTTGATGGAGTATATCAAATATTAAAGAGACAAGATTTTAAATCTAGTTTGAGAATATGAGGATTTATTTCAGAAGTTCAAATTATCTTTTATATCATTGCATTAAGAAGTTTCAATCCAATGAAATTTCCTGTGCTGTAAGTTCCTGAGCTTGTATATGACCCTGGACATAGCAGCTGTGATTTTAAAAAATCACCACTTGATAAACAAGTTCACTGAGTTTTATATATAAATCATAGGCCCTTGGATTTTATTCCAGTGATATTGTGCCTCTGGGAGTCACCAGGCTAATCTGGCATGAAGGTGTTTCTTCACCTGCCTGCAATGCACAACAAACATGTTAGCTGTTGGTTACTTTTGGAGTTTATTTATGTTTGACACAGTGAGAGGCCTGGAGTTTCTCATCCCTTTGCAGTATTTGCACAACCTTTCCATGCTAATAGCTGCCACCTTGACAAGTTAATAGAGTAAAGTTCCTCTGAAAGTTTGCCCTTGCCCATTTCAAATGGTGGATGTTATTGAGCAGATGTCATTAACAAATTGGTTACAGGTTCCCATTATACTCGTCGATGAAATTTACAGAGAGGATAATTGTCTTAAAAGCTTTGAAAGCACCTGAGAGACATTGACCCGCAGACCCTAGAATTGTGACTCAGAGAAACCAGCCCAAGATTTCATTGAATTCGGTAATGGTGGAATATTGAAAACTTGACATGTTAAGCAATAATATAAAATTAATAATGGAAAAAAATGAGTCCTGATTTTGTCATTCAGTTACTGTTTGTCAGCGTAGAGTCCACATTTATACACTCAGTTTGTTTGAGAATAGTGAAATTACATGTTTTACAGATGCAGACATGCAATTTTGCTGAAGTTGCTATGAATTTTTGCCTATGATACACAGGTAAAAATAGTCATAGAAATACAACACTTAAAACAAAATGGAACAGAGGATTTCATGAGTGTAATTCCAGTGCGCTGGAGCTGTGGCAAAATTAAAATAGGAGATAAACGTATCTGACACTTAGTTTTAATTGGTATATTGGTAATTGCTTTAGTGAAGCTAAGTTGCAGGATCCTCCAGTGAGAGCTGTTAAGAAAAACATGAATGAATTGTGCTTCTGACAAGCCTACAAGGTTTAATCGCAGCTTGCACTCCAGTGAGCTCAAGAGTTATGTGCCTTCTTTTTGGGTTACAGAAACAGGTGTTAGTGATATCATCTGTATGACCTAAGGAAGCAGTGACTTCAGGATGCACTCCCATACTTAGCTCGGTTGATAATTTACCCAGCCATATATCTGCTCTCCAAATCACCCTAGATAAGGGAATGAAAGCTTATTCAAGACAACGGTAATGGAGGAAATAAATGAACAGGCGAGGTTATAAGTAAATATGGAAAAAGCAAATAAAATAAAGAGCTAAGGGTGTCGTGCTAACATATAAAGAAATGTCGCAATGGACTTAAGACGAACTACATTTAGTGCAAAGTTAAAATAACTTGATTTTCCAAAACTACTAAATTTTGTCACAGCTTAAACTGTGACTTGGGTGTTTCAGGGCTGAGAATCAATTGTGGTGAAATGACCCAATTTGAGATAAGCTTTTGCAGATTAGTAAATTTGGGAATATTTATAATTGCTGTAAATAAATTAGCCTATGCTTGGCTGAAAAATGTTACAAGGAAGCAATACAGGATGTATAATGTAAATGTTAATAAACATATTTGGCAGTGGACATATTGTAAGGATATATAACAGCAGTAATATGTATTAGAGGGTAATACATATTGAGTATCCATAAACAAACAGACATTTTACTCAACATGCTACACTGATGAAAGATACAGAATCTGATGGAAGCTGGAAACATACAACAGCTCAAGGATCTGTAGAGAGGAAAACAATTCCCAGTTCATGCCAAAACCTTTCATCAGAACTAGAATATCGTACAAATATAACAGGTTTTATGTGAACCCAGATGCAGAAGAAAGTTTTGGGTGTATGGTGGCTTTTGGTGGTGGTAGTGGGGGAAGTGGAGAAAAACAAAATAAAGAGACAAATGAAAATCTCTGGAGAGAAAAGAGACATTTGTTCAAGTTTATCCTTCTTGGAAAGGAAGTGTTAGTGAAGTAAATACATCATCTTTGGAGAAAGAAACAGAGTTAAGACTATCCATTGTTGGTTGCAGCAATTTCTGTTTGTAGCACAGATAAATTGGCCCAGTCCTTCTAATATCTGAATAGCTGGTGACTGGACATACTCCACAAGATGCACATCAGGGCCCCTTAGAAATTCCATTGCAGTGACTGTGTGGGAATTGTATGGGAGATTTATGCTGGTGCTGGGCAAGTTATCCTGGTCTCATTAAATTTGCTCTTGATTTTGTTAACATTATTTTCTGGGCCTTCATAACAGAAAAGATGATGAAAAATTACGTTTGTGGCCTTTTGTATTGTTGTTACACAGGTGATTTCTTACATCAATGTAAATGAAGAATTTGATCTGAAGAATGTGAATATGTAGAAATATGATTGTTGAGTGGATCTTGGAAAATACTTGATGTAAATCAACAAGAAAATAGCTCTGCTTTCTTCTACTTATGTGCTTGAGCTTTTGCAGAAAAAAGATCATTTATTGGCAGGAGAGTAGGACACCTGTCTAGCAGATATGAATGTAGAAATTGCAAGACCGTTTAACAGTAGCATTCCTATTGAAAATTGATAGCATTGTGTGCAGTCCAAATTTAACTCTTCGGATGTGCAAGTCTTGACAAGAAATCATGAATGTTTGTTTTTAAAAAACAAATTTTCAAAATGTTAACTATTTGAATTAAAAGGATCATGAAGGAGAAATGTCTTTATGAAATCTGGAATGGAGATGAAGAGAATGACTGGATTATTTCAAGGATTATATTTCAGAGGTATCGTTGGTTTATACAAGTTGAATCCTGATGTATGTAATTTTATTCCAGCTTGGTATAAATGTTGAAGAATGTCAAATAAGTTATGCAAAGTAAGTCACAACATTACTGGACTTAAACTTGTTTATAAAGGGCTATTTTGGACCAAACTTATTTTGTCAATCATGTGAAACATATGCATTTTGTTCAAACTTACACATTTTAATTAAATAACTAAACGGCATTTGTATTTATACATAAATATTTAAATGCAGATTTTTAAGAGTTATTTCATTTGCTCTTTTAGAGAGTTATCGATGTTTGAGGCTGATATTATGGGTTTATGAAACCAGAATTCAATATTCACCAAGTTTCTAATATCAGTAACGTATAATAAGTTTTTAAAAAATTGTTAGGGCAGGTTAAAATATTTCGGATGGGCATGTAAAAGAGGATACTGTCTCTTTAAAAGAATTCCATAGTTAAGTAGGGTAGAGGTGAACTTTAGTCTGAAAATTGTAATCCTGATTTTGCTGACATAATGTTTCCTTTATAAAAGCTGAGGTTTTTAATATTGAGTAGTAAAACCATCATTATCAGATTGTACATGGAATCCAGTGTGGTTGTTAATCAAACCCATTTCAGCATCTGGTAAAACTTAGTTGGTATGGACTTGTTACAATTAGAGGTTTGCCATGTCAAAGACATCATTCACTCATTGCAACGACCCATGTTGTGCTGAACAAACACATGAGTTTTTAATACAAAACAATAGTCTAACAAAGTCTTTACCAGCACATTTGAAGGAAGGTAGTAGCCTGAGGCAAATCTGGCCTTAAGTCATGTTTTTATGATTCTGCTTTTTTGAAACTCTGGCCCACTATTGAGTAAAATTAAATATGCAAACAATTCTTTCAAATGGGACTATTTTGTAATGACTGTGTAAGCACATAGCATCAATCCAACATTAAGTTAAAATAAACACATAAACAGCAACTTCATGGTAACCTGTAAAAAGTGCAGATTGACTACAGAACAAACTATATTTGTGACTATAAAAAAATTAATTCATGGCAGTTAGATTTCACAAACAGCTCAAATTTGTTAAGAAGATTAACAATTCTAGTGAATGTCATTGATTAGTTTTAGTTAAACTGGAGTGAATAATAACTGCAGACTCTTCTAAGATTAGCCTTAATATAATACCAAAAACTATTATTATACTTACAAAAGGAAGCAGTTATTTTCTTGTGTGTTTATACAAATATAATTTTAAAATATAAAAAAAACCAGAGTTTGCAGAACTGAGTTTTATTAATTGTGTTGATGTCATAAGTATAGTGCTGAATAATGCAGCTACCAGTCTGGCAGTAATAAGAAGAAATGATATGAATAACTTAGAAGCAGTGATCTGTGCAAGCAGCATCAGTTATTTTTCTAATTGTGCCATTACTGTCTTCTATGATGGATTTAAGAAAATGTCACTGCATTTAAAGTGAGTGTTTGCTCTGTAAATAGTGACATCACTTTGAAAGCATTTACCTTCTTAACAGCACTATGAGTGTACCTTGACTAAATGGAGTGCAGTAGTTCAAGAAGGCAGCTCACAAACCCCTTCTCGGGTAATTGGGGTTGAGTAACAAATGCTTGCTTTGCAAGCAATGCCCATATTTCCATGAAAGAATACAAAAGCACTTTGTTTCACAATTTTTAAATGTTCCCATTCTGTATAACATGAATGGTTCTTTGAGAAACAAACTAATTACAAAATTTTGAAAATTGCATCACATTTTGTAAAGGTTTTTACATGCAGTTATAATTCTGTGTTCTGAAACTTGAATTATTTATGCATCAAGATGTTACATATGTTTTTAGTTTTTTTCATACTCTTATCTTAAACATTGCTTGTTTTGGGGTTTCACAATATAGAATTATGTCTTTAGTCACTACTTTCACAAAGTGGTGGTAGAGTGGTAATATTCTAGACATGAGTTCAGTTTCAAGAATGGCAGCTAGTGAATTAAAATCCAATTAATAAGTGTGGAATAGTAAGAATTAATAATTATCATAAAACTAACAATTTGTTAGGAAAGCCCATCTGGTTCACTAACGTATTTCAAAGCCAAACTTTGCTGGTCTGTCCTCCATGTGGCTCCAGACGCGTAACCATGTAGTTGTGCCTTAACTGCTCTTTGAAATACCCTAGCAAGCAACTGTTTTGTGTCTGTTTAAGATCAACTTGGCCCCAGGAAAAAGAAACAACACCTAATCAATCCAGTTTTCTTTCACCCCTCAATTTAAAGCTGTGCCCCCTCATGCTCACTGTCATCATCCTAGGAATGGAATTGTGGGAGATATAGCAGTTTGGATCGGAAACTGGCTTGCTGAAAGAAGACAGAGGGTGGTAGTTGATGGGAAATGTTCATCCTGGAGACTAGTTACTAGTGGTGTTCGGTCCACTGCTGTTTGTCATTTTTATAAATGACCTGGATGAGGGCGTAGAAGGATGGGTTAGTAAATTTGCAGACGACACTAAGGTCGGTGGAGTTGTGGATAGTGATGAAGGATGCTGTAGGTTACAGAGAGATATAGATAAGCTGCAGAGCTGGGCTGAGAGATGGCAAATGGAGTTTATGCAGACAAGTGTGAGGTGATGCACTTTGGTAGGAGTAACCGGAAGGCAAAGTACCAGGCTAATGGTAAGATTCTTAGCAGTGTAGATGAGCCGAGAGATCTCGGTGTCCATGTACACAGATCCTTGAAAGTTGCCACCCAGGTTGACAGGGCTGTTAAGAAGGCATACAGTGTTTTAGCTTTTATTAATAGAGGGATCAAGTTCCGGAACCAAGAGGTTATGGTGAAGCTGTACAAAACTCTGGTGCGGCCGCACTTGGAGTATTGTGTACAGTTCTGGTCACTGCATTATAAGAAGGATGTGGAATCTTTGGAAAGGGTGCGGAGGAGATTTACTAGGATGTTGCCTGCTATGGAGGGAAGGTCTTACGAGGAAAGGCTGAGGGATTTGAGGCTGTTTTCATTAGAGAGAAGAAGGTTGAGAGGTGACTTAATTGAAACATATAAAATAATAGGGTTAGTTAGGGTGGATAGGGAGAGCCTTTTTCCTATGATGGTGATGGCGAGCACAAAGGGGCACAGCTTTAAATTGAGGGGTGAAAGATATAGGACAGATGTCAGAGGTAGCTTCTTTACTCAGAGAGTAGTAAGGCAATGGAACGCTTTGCCTGCAACGGTAGTAGATTCGCCAACTTTAAGTACATTTAAGTCGTCATTGGACAAGCATATGGATGTACATGGAATAGTGTAGGTTAGATGGGCTTGAGATCGGTATGACAGGTCGGCACAACATCGAGGGCCGAAGGGCCTGTACTGTACTGTAATGTTCAATGTTCTATTTGTGCCAAAATTGGGAGAACTGTCTTGAGGATGAGTCACGCAATGGCCCATGACTTAGAGCAAATGTTCCAAATTCATCTCTAAGTATATCTGATCCCATCGGAAGAACAAACCAAACAGACTGGCATATAGTCACAAAGAAATAGCACCGGAAGACCTCAATATCGATTCTGAAATCCAGGAAACCGAAATCAAACATAGTCATGGAAACATCCTGCTGATTGCCACTTACTTCCTTTCCTTAGGTGATGACTCTGTACTCCTTCATGTTGAATGCCATCTGGAAGAAAGTACTGAGGGTAAAAAGGACAGAATATACTCGGGGTGAGGGACTTTAACATGCATCTCCAGGAGTCAGTCAATATAGCACCACTCCTGACCAAGCTGGCTGAGTTCTGGAGCATATATCTGCTGGATAGGGCCAGAAGCAGGTGTTGAGAGAACGAACAATGTGAAGAAAGCTACTGGATTTCATCCTCACCAATCTACCTTTCACGGACATGTCTGTCCATGATAATGTTGTTGAAAGTGATCACCGCATTGAGCTCATGGAAATAAAATCTCATCTGCTCACAGAGAATATTTTCATGTTATGTAATGCTGTCACCATGCTAAATAGGACAGACTCAAAACAGAACTAGTAGTTTAGAATTGAGCATGCATAGGGTTTTATACATTATTGCCAGCAGAAAAAAATGTGTTCAACTGTAATATGAAAACTCAGAGCCTGGCATATTCCCTCACTCTGCCAATATATCAAGCTAGGGGTCAACTCTGGTTAAACAAGGCGTGTAGGATTTCATGCCAAGAGTAGCACTGACTAATTGTAGAAAGAATGAGGACAGATAAAATTATTAACATATTTTTTGTGACTTGAAGTCATGAATTTAAAATGGTGTCAGCAATAGTTATCATAGTTTACACCTGCATATAATTTTAGGCATGAGACCCCATTTTTGTCATGGTAGTCACAACTCTGTTGAGCAATAGAATAACTTTCACATTAAGGCATGATGCTCTGTTTGGAAGATGCTCAGACACTTAATATCACTGAGTGGAACACAAAAGGGGAAATGTGGAGGTGTGAAGATACATTATAGTGACAGAATTTGCCTGATTTTCCTTCCAGTGAAATTTAATTAGGAAATTTAATTAGGCTTTGTTAAGTGACTGGTATTCCTCAACCAAATTTTTCTTCTGTGCTTCATCTAGGCAATTATTGATATCCAAGTTATAAACTCGAAAGCTTACCCTCATGATACATTTCTCTTCTGGAGCCTTGGTTTGAACCACAGCTGGCTTTTTGAGATATGTCTGTCCATTTGGTATAGCGTCTTAACCAATGCAAGCTTGAGTTACCCCCTATCAGTTTTCGGTGCTGGAAACTCTGAACACTGTTGATTACTGAGCTACTTACCTAAGATTGTCTACCAGTGGACACTAATTGACAAACTTACTTGAAAAGACTGCATGGAGAGTGGTGTGGTGACACATTGATGCAGTGCTGAGGTTTGCATTTACAGCATGTTGTTGGAATAACATAAAATAACCTTTTGAACCAGGGGCACTTAAAATCCTGTACAACATTACAGGTATCTGTCTCATTAATCAGAAAATCTAAGATTTAAAACAAATCAGCAAAGGCCAAATAAGAGCTTTACTGCATTTTATACCACATTTCAGTTCAAACTGAAAATTTGATTAATCAACTTAAATGCAATGCAGTTATGAGCTAATACTGCACAATTAACTCATCCTTTCCTCGTTTCAAGTTCTTGGGAGAGCAGTTGCATTCGTTGGTTTAGTGCTTTGTGTTATTTGAATGATTATTTGCTGAAGGACTGGCTGTACAATTAATGAATTTCATATTAAAGTCTCTGAATCATATAGCAATTTCTGATATTCTGAGTGTTGTGTGTTATCATAAATTATTAAACAATCTGTGCCATTTCTCCCTTTGATTAGTAGAGATGGCAGATAACCTCTTTGTGAGTGTCGAGAAATTATTGTATTTGTGCAGCAAATAAGGATTAAGTTAATTATAGAAAGTTGAAACTGATGGTTAATAGCTTAACAAACCCATTAACTGGGAGATTCATGATCCTGCAATGCCATTCAATCTACCAGCCCCAAAAGGGAATATTTGAACAGTGATGTCTCATTCTTAGACGTTGGGCGTTGTTTTCAGAGATCTTCCCAATTTGTTTGTACATTTCCTTTCTCTCTTTATCCCATAATCTAACATTTCTTCTTTTATGTCACTTCCTATATCCAATTTGATTATGATAGTTCCTGAATTCCTTCTCCATTATTGCCCAATTGCCCTGTTCCATGGAATTCTGGATGACTGTTCATTCTGCACTGTTTTTCCTCCATAAGTTATTGGATACATGCACATTTTCCAGTGGTATACATGGGTCTGCAAAGGTCAATCTTAATTGAGTGTAGTAATCAGCATCTACTGTAAGGATGTCACCAGGATTTGATCAGAGAGTAAAGAAACAACTTGGAAATAGGTTTGGCATTGTGGTGCTGCCAGTAGCCTCTGTAGTAATGTAGGTCATGTAATGTGTAAACAATTACAGTAGTATAGTAAACTTCATATTATTTACTCAACAAGACTCTACAAGTTAGACTAGAGAGACAGGTATCACAATCCACTTCAAGCATGAAGGAACGATGATGGTGGTGGATCCCTGCCACAACATTGTGAGCTGCAGTGAACAGTACTATTTCCAGTAAGTTTTTTTCATTTTCATTGAACCTCTACAGTGTGGAAACAGGCCCTTTGGCCCAAGAAATCCACACCAACCCTTAGAGCATCCCACCCAGACCCATCTCCCCATAACTTCCCTAATCTAGGCATCCCTGAACACGACAGGCATTTTTATTTAGCATGGCTAATCCATTTAGCCTGCGCATCTTTGTACTGTGTGAGGAAACCAGAATACCCAGAGGAAACCCACTCAGACATGGGGCGAATCTGCAAACTCCACATAGACAGTCCCCTGAGGGTGGCGTCGAACCTGGGTCCCTCGCGCTTTGAGGTAGCAATACTAACCACTGAGCCACCATGCTGCCCCACAATATTCAAGCATTGACAGCTGTTAAGAGTAGATGTGCATCACCTAAGTCCTCTGTGAAATAAGAACAAGATGTCAAAAACAAAAGTGAGCACTGCTTGCCTCAGACAGTCCAAGTCAACAGCTGAAGAAATTGCCTTTCTTCCATTTTCAAAGAAAAAATGTTTGGGGAGAATTCTGAAGTTTTGTTTGTGGGAGATGATGTCCTAAATCAGATTAGATTCCCTACAGTGTGGAAACAGGCCCTTTGGCCCAACAAGTCCACACCACCCCTTGGAGCATCCCATCCAGATCCATCCCCCTATAACCCACATACCCCTGAACACTACGGACAATTTAGCATGGCCAATCCACCTAGCCTGCACACCCTTGGACTGTGGAAGGAAACTGGAGCACCCGGAGAGAACCCTCACAGACACGGGGGGAATGTGCAAACTCCACACAGGCAGTTGCCCGAGACTGGAATGGAACCCGGGTCCCTGTTGCTGTGAGGCTACGGTGCTAACCACTGAGCCACCATTATGTCTTCAATGTAAATTAGAAAATAATTATGATGGAAAGAAGACATGAAGGTTGTAGAGGTGGAAGGATGTTTAATATGGGTCTGAAAGAATTGAGACTTCACTGAGTACTTAGGGCAGTTACCTTGCATTATTAAGGAGGTTAGAGCAGGCTGCTTAGAAAATCATAATGTGATCAGGTAGACCAGCATGACTTTGTGACAGAGAAATCAAGTTTAACTAATGGATGTCAGGAGGATGTTTCCTTATGTGGGGAGAGGAGAATTATGGGACATAGCTTAAGAATAAGAAATTTCCCTTTAACTTCAAATATGGATGATTATTTTCCTCTGAGGGTTATTGGTGTGTGAAATTCTCTCCCCAGAAGGTAGAAGTCGTGTCTTTAAATTTAGTCAAGGCTGAGTTGTCAGTTTTTGATCACATCATGATCCAGCTGATGGTACTGTTAAATTTGTCAGATCCCAGAATGAAAGTTGGCTTGTTCGATCATTTAAAAGCAATTGTTTATTGATTTAGAGGCCATTCACTAAAAAATAGCCACTCAAAGCTACCAAGTTTCTCTGTCAGCAAAACAAGTTTATTTTACAGAAGAGAAAAGTAAGCAAACCAAGCTGGACATTTTTGAACACGCAACAAAATAGAGTTTTCACCCTATTTCTCAAAGTTGTACATTTACAGAAAATCGGGTGCCAAGAAATTACCCACAGTTTCAGTTCTTCTTAACTTATTCTGTCCATTTCTTTCCCGTGAGCTGTGAAGTCATCTTACATGAATATGCTCAAAATGGAAAGCTTCAACGTTCTCTAATTAGAAGTTAGCTTGCACGTTCTTGTTTCATATTCACTCACCTTAGTATCTGAAACTAGTCATTTATTTAAAATAATAAAATCAGCAATTGTCAATTTGATTCATTCTACCTAATACCATAAAACAGTTGGAGGCAATGGATACTGCAAATTTTACAGGACCTAACAACATTCCAGCAGTAGTGTTGAACACTTGTACTCAAGAGTCTAGGCCCAAAACATCAGCCTTCCTGCTCCTCTGATGCTGCTTGGCCAACTGAGTATCCAGCTCTACATATTGTTATCTGAGATTCTCCAGCATCTGCAGTTCCTACTATCTCTGCTCCAGAACTTGTTGCACCCTGAGCCAGTTATTCCACTGTGTGTACAGCACTGGCATCTACTGCTAAAGTAGAAGGTTACTTCGGTATGTTCTATATGAGCCAAGCAGGATCTGTCTGACTCGGCATGTTACCGCCATGTCAGTCTGCTCTCGATCATCAGTAAGGTGTTGGAAAGTATCCTCAACAGTGCCATCAAGCAGCAGCTGCTCAGCAATAACCTGCTCAGAGGTGCCCAGTTTAGGTTCCGCCATTGCTTCTCAGCTCCTGAGCTCATTATAACCTTGGTTCAAATATGGGCAAAAGAGCTCAATTCCAGAGGTGAGGTGAAAGGCATCAAGGAGCCCAAGTAAAACTGGAAGCATTGGGAATTGGGGTAAATTTTCTGCTGGTTAGAGTCATACCTGACACACAGGAGGATGATTGTAGTTGTTGGAGGCCAGTCTTCTCATCTCCAGAACATTTCTACAGGAATTTCTCAGCGTATCATCCTCGGCCCAAACATCTCCAACTGCTTCATCGACAACTTTCCCCTATCAGCAGGTCAGAAGTGGGGATATTCGTCAATAATTACAAAATGTTCAGCACTGTTCGCAACTCCTCAGATCCTGGAGCACAGTCCATATTCAAAACAATAAGAGCTGGACAATATCCAGGCTTGGTCTGACAAGTAGCAACTATCATTCATGCCATATAAATGCCAGCAATGACCATATCCAACAAGAGACAATCTCCCTAATTATCATTCAGTGGTGTTGTTCTCACTGAAATCTCCCACTGTCAACATTCTGAGGTTACCATAAACCAGAAACCCAACTACACTAACCACATAAATACAGTGGTTACAAGAGCAGATCAGAGCATAGGAATACTTAGGCAACAAACTCACTCACTGACTCCCCAAAGCTTGTCCATAAGTTAGGAGTACTCCCCACTTGCCAGGATGAGTGCAGCTCCAAAAACACTCAAGAAGCTTGACACCATCCAGGACACACATGCCTGCATGATTGGCACTGCATCCACTCACTCCATCAGAGATGCTCAGTAGCAGCAGTGTGTGCAAGGTGTACTGCAGAAATTTGCTGAAGATCTTTATCCTTAGATAGCACTTGCCAAACCTGCGGCCACTTCAGTCCATAGGACAAGGGCAGCAGATAAGATGGAAACACCACTGTTTGCAAGTTCGCCTCCGAGCCAGTCACCATCCTGATTTGGAAATATATTGCCATTTCTTCACTGTGACTGAGTTAAAATCCTGTAGTTCCCTCCCCAAGAGCATTGTGGGTCTACTTTTGGTACATGGATTAGTGCAGTTCAAGAATGCAGCTCACCACCAGCTTCTCAAGGCCAACTGGGGATGAACAACAAATGCTGGCCCAACCAGCAAAGCCCACATCCAACTCGTGAATTTAAAAAAAAAACTCATTTGGCTGCCATATGATCTAGGACAGGGACCAATGTAATAATGGTTGCATTTTACTTTGTGAATATAGAATGTATGGTTGATTTCAATTATCTTCGATATGTTTTGTAAACTATTTCAAATTGCAATCAATGTAATATTTGGGATCAAATTATGAATGAAAGAAATGAAGCCCGTGTAACATTTTATTTCCACAACTAATATACCTGAAATCAACCATCAATATCTACATTTATAGGAAAATATGCTTTTATTCATTAGAATTGTAGATTGTTGGAATTAATACATTAAATGTTATTTTACCCATAGTTAATGTCACCCAGACCTAGGCTTGAAAAACTTTAAAATGGGAGTTCAAGCAGGAGCAATGTTTATCTTGAGTTTATTGCTAAAGAAGTAACCTGTAACACATGTTGGTAAATAAAAGAAAAATTCTGAAACCTTTTTCTATCTTAGCTTTTGTCTTATATGCAAACTTATTTGTGTCTTGATTTTGTGGTAAGACATAGTCCATTGTAGAAATGCATCATAATAATGAAACATAGAACTGTGGATGTTGGAGATCCGAAACAAACACATTCAGAAATTTCTGAAGAAACTCAGCAGCTCTGGTAGTATTGGTGATAAAAGGGTCACTCTACTTGAAACTTGGCTTTTAGAATCAACTGGCTTTATGTGAGCATTTCTGCTACTACACAGTTACATTTTCAGAGTTAATCAATAAAATGGGGAATGGGCATGGAATGCTCATGAAATGCATTAAATTGACATTCAGGTTTTCATTATAGTGTAATATCTGATTGAGCCCAAATCTTTATGCTGCCCACTAATGGGCACATGGTGAACAGATGATGTAAAAAAAATTACAGTGCATGCTGTGTTCCAAACTATTTTGTATCCTCTACCATTTAACTACAAATTACAGATATGTTGCCCATTGTCCAACCTACAACAGTAAAGCCTGTTGGGACAGCTCTTAGCTACAGAAGCATTCATTGGACTTTTGCCTACCGATTGGATTCCTGGCTTTGAGATCACTTTTATTTCCTTTTGATTTAATAAGATGTCTTGCTGTCAATAAGCCTTATCACTTAATTTATTGTATTATTGTGGGAGCACTGAGGAGAGGGAAAGGAACTTCACCAACCAGCTCAGGAGCAGCTAGCATCTGTCAGCATTCTTTGTAGCTGATTCTACCAATTCAGTGCATGTACAAAAACACATTCTATTCTGAAGGGCAGCACATCAGAGAACTGCTCAGATCTCTGCTGCCTGCTGTTCCAGGGCTTTCTGCTGGCTGGGCTAGACACTGGCTTTGCCAGTGACTGTGAAGGTTTTACAGTTATTAGCTTCTTTGCCACTAGCTCATTCTAGCCTTCTACATGTGTCATCAGTCATGTCCTATAAAGTACAAAACAGTTATGTTAAGCAGGCTATGTTTTGGCAGGGTGCACCAGTACTTTCCCTGGAGATGAGGAGGTTTAGGAATAGTTTCATTGACATGCTGCAAATAATAAAGGCCTTTTCAAAGGATAATTGGGAAAGATATTCACATTTAGTCGGAAATAGAGTAAGGACATGTAATCTTCAAGTTCAAAGTAGGCTACTTAAAATCTAGGAAAACATTGTTCATGCAATGAATAAGCATAGAATGGTATTGAAGGAGATCATTTGGCCCATTGTTCCTGTGCCAGTTATTCTTTAGAACTTTTCAACTAATTCTGGTCAGCGTTCTGTGCTTTGTAGCCCTGATTCCTCTCACCCTCCGCACCCCCCACCCCCCTCCAGGTATTGGTTTGACCAGTGAAGCAATGCATTTGAGCCATCAAAATCCTAACAATACATACTTCCTTATGTCACCTCTGGTTCTTCTGCCAATCAATGTGGACCTGTGTTACCTAATTACTGACCCTTCTGCTATCAAAAACAGTTTCTCCTTCTTTACTCTTGTTAAAATCATTGAGTTTGTTGCTCCATGGCTAATCCTCTATGTTAATGCTTTCTCCTTACACCCTTGATGCCTTTAGTATCTAAATATATATCTGTCTCTTTCTTGAAAATATTCTGTGACTTGAGCTCCACAGACTTTAGTTGTAAATGTTCTCAAAGGTTCACTACCCTTTGAGTGATGGAACCTTTGCTCATGTCAGCCCTAAATGACATATACCATATCCTGAAATTGTGTCCCCTGATTCGAAACTCCTGAGTCAGGAAAAGCGTCCTCCCTGTAGCTAGTTTGTCTAATCTTGTTAAAATTGTGTGCATTTCAATAAGCTTCCCTCTGATTCTTCTAAAAATTAGTGAATATAGGCCCAATTGAACGAGTCTCCCTTTGAGGGCCATCCCACCATTGCCATTATTATCCTGATGAATCTCTGCTGCACTCCCTATAGGTTCTAGACCAATGGGTAACACTCTTTTATCTACACTGTTCCAATTAGTTCCAACATGCATTATCTGATTTTAATCAATTTCATTCAAAAATCACAACAACTGTACCTAAATTATCTCATTTAAAGGTATGAAAAGAGTAGGGTAATAAATAAAATGCTAAAATAAAAAATCCTATTTGAATAGAAACAGCAGTGTATAACTTAGATAGTGATGGTTTGCAGAACCGTGTGGTACAGAGGATTCTGCGTATCCTGTCACTTGAATCACAAGAAGTTAGTGTGCAGGTGCAGCAAGTAATTAGGAAGATAAATTGAATGTGTTAGTTAATGGCAAGGGGAATTGAATATAAATTTGTGAAGTTTTGCTGCAGTTGTACATGGTGTTAATGAAACCACATCTGGAGTATTGTGTACAGTTTTGGCCTCCTTCTCTAAGAAAAAACAAACTTTATTCAACTCATACATGGGATGAAGAAGTGACCTTATGTGGAAAGCTTGTTTAGATTGGATGTGTGTCTGTTGGAATTTCAAACGATCAGAAGTGAGCTTATTGAAACATACAAGATCCTGAGGGAATTTAACAGGGTGAATGCTGAGAGGAACTTTGTTTTTCCTTGTGTTAGAAACTAGAACTGGGGTCTCTGTTTAAAAATAAGGGGGTCCTGTTTAAAATCGAAATGAAGAGAAATAATTTCTCTGACATTCATTAGTTTGAAGAATTCTCATCCTCAGAGTGGTGGGAAGGGTCAATGAATATTTTTAAGACTGACATTGACTCCCATGTCAATGAAGAATCTTAGGGGACAAAGGATAGCCAGGAAAAGGAAAGTTGAATGGTCAGTCAGATTAGCCACAATCTTATCAAGTAGCATTTCAGGTTCAAGGGTTTGACTGACTTAATCTTCGACCTAAATCATGGTGTTTATTCCATGCACTTCATCTGATGTTATAGCTGAAGTATATGCTTGCCAGTTTACAACTTTACTCTATAGCTACCTTTGCTGTATTTGAAATGGGAGTCTGTGTCTGAAATAGGAAATGTGCTAGTCTTCTTTTTCAAAATTACCAAAAAAGACTCCCCTCTTTTGCAGCATCCATAGACTGAATTATTTTATGTAAGAGTTTACAAACCAACACCAGTAAATTGGTGCAAAGTCAATAGCTGCTATGACTTGTTCTGAACTAGTGCTGTTTTTAGGTTTATATTAGCCTGTCTCTCAATCTCTTCCTCCTCAATGTTCTCAACTTCTATGGTACCATTATTTTCAGATACAAAGATTGCTAGAGTTACAGATGGTGAGGAGGATTGCCAGAGGATACAGTAGGTTATAGGTCAGTTGAAGGCATAGGGAGAAAAATGGCAAATAGAGTTTGATCTGGACAAATGTGAGTTGATGCATTTTGGAAGGTCAAGTACAGGTGGAAATTATATAGTGAATGGTAGAACCCTTAGGAGTATTGACGTGCAGAGGAATTCGGGTGCGCAGGTCCACAGATCACTGAAGGGGTGCAGGGCATGCTTGCCTTCATTGGAACAGGCATTGAGCATGAGGACATACAAACTGTGCTGCAGCTTTATAGAACTTTAGTGAGGCCACACCTGGAGTATTGCATACATTTCTCGTCACCACACTATTGAATGATGTAGATGTTTTAGAGAGGGTACAGGAAAGTTTTTTTACCAGGATGTTACCTGGTATGGGAGATTTTAACTAAGATGAAAGATTGGATAGACTGGGATAGCAAGATCTGCACATGCTGGAGTCAGAGATAGCAAAATGTGGAGCTGGTGGAACACAGCAGGCCAGGAACAGGAAAGCTGATGTTTCAGGTCAAGACACTTCTTCATGATGTCTGGAGAAGAAGAAAGTTTTCACTGGAACGTAGGACTTTGAAGGGTGACCTGATAGAAGTTTATGATATTGTGAATGGCATGGAGAAAGTGGAAAGTATCAGGTCTTTTCTCTAGGGTGGAGGGTTCAGTTACTAGGGGCCACAATTTCAAGATGTGAGGGTGGGGGACGGGTGTGAAGTTTAAATGAGCTGTGCAAAGCAAGTTTTTCACATAAAGGGTAATGAGAGCCCAGAATGCATTGCCAGAAGAGGTAGTGGAAGCAGGCATAATAGCAGCATTCAAGAAGCGCCTGGATAAATTCATGAATAGAAATGGAATAGAGAGATACAGATCCTATAAGTGAAGCGAGTTTGGCATGGAAAGGCAAAATGTGTCCGCGCAGCCTTGGAGGGGCATAGAGCCTGTTCCTGTGCTATATTGTCCTTTGTTCTTTGTTCAGCATTTCGGACATCACTTAATTTTTATTGTTGTGTATATTTTGTTTGCATTTTTTTCAGTGAGTCACATTCTTGTTTTGTATTCTCCCACTGCTTTTGCAGTGGAAACTTCCACTGTTTTTCTTTCAATTACCAGATTAAAATTATGGAACTCCATTCTAACAGCATTAATAGTGTGAAGCTGGATGAACACAGCAGGCCAAGCAGCATCAGAGGAGCAGGAAAGCTTGACATTTCGGGTCAGGACCCTTCTTCAGAATTTCAGATTTTCTGTAGAAAGGTCCCGACCTGAAACATCAATCTTTCCTGCTCTTCTGATGCTGCTTGGCCTGCTGTGTTCATCCAGCTTCACACTGTGTAATCTCGGATTCTCCAGCATTGGCAGTTCCTACTATCTCAGCATTGTTGGTGCACGTAGGTATACAACAGTTCAGAAAGGCAGCTCACCACCGCCTACTCCAAGGCAATTTGGGGCGGGCAATAGATTCTTCGCAGTAATGCCCATGAACAAATAAACAAAAGTAAACTTGAGATGCTGCAATATATTTTTCCACTAGTGTGCTCCCGAACAAATCCATTTGTTTTGTGTTTCCCGGCTTCTGAGCATATACTGCAGCAACAGTATTCTAAAGCTAATGAACAGTACATTTTAAGGTGCCCTAAATTTGGTCAAAATATTAGAGGAATAGGAACATAATATAATAAATTAACTGATGCTTAATTTC
Organism: Stegostoma tigrinum; assembly: GCF_030684315.1. NCBI lineage: Eukaryota > Metazoa > Chordata > Chondrichthyes > Orectolobiformes > Stegostomatidae > Stegostoma > Stegostoma tigrinum. Next base: position 31,726,671 of record NC_081364.1, on the reverse strand, counting down.
AAGATATTTAAAGCCATTGAACATTGTTGTCTGAAAGGGAGAGGCTTTTAAACATAGTTCCCCTGCAGCAAACAAAATATACAAATAAAATACATTTCACAATATCTTCTTGGTTTCATAACTGACATGGTCAGAATGCTGTTAGCAATGGTAAGGTAAGTATGTGAGTAAATATTTGATGTTCAGAATGCATCTTAACACACCAGTATATCTAAAGTGTTTTTTTGTAACTAATTCACTTGTAGTTTGTGTGCTTAAAAATAGCAACTTATTACCATTGAAGAAATAGGAAGCACATGTATAAAATATATGGTAAATAGATTAAAAGCGTAAGTAGCATAATTATTAAGGACATCTAAAAACAAACCAATGCATTAGTAATTAGCAGAACCTGTCAATAAAAGTAAAAGAGACCTCTGTTAGCTATCAAGCGCAGGAGCAGTTGGTCAATGGGAGAGTTTTGGATGGGAGACTTCCAGCAATATTTTTGGATGAGTTAAAGTTTGCATAATATGAACAAAGGGAGCTTCGCTGGGAGAGATTTGGCAGTGTGGTGTCTGGAAATGTCAAAAGCATGTCAAGAGGTTCAGCAGAAAAACTGCAGAAGCAAAAGCAAAAATGCTAGATGTAGGGCTCGAATTAAGTTGTCTCTGTAATGGAGAAGAGACACATATATAGTCTGAATATAGTCTGATTTTAAATGTCAGTGTTTGGGATAGAAATGGAGCACTGTAGCAGTGTCATCCCTGATCCAACATAATTTTGTGACCTCTATGTTGAGCACTGACGTCTTGGGGCCAGTTTCAATAAGGACACAGTACTAGCCTAACTGTTGTTCTGTGAGATCGTAACATGGTGTCATTGTGGAGCTGAGATGGAGTATTGAAGAACAGTAGAGAAGCGCAGCTACTGACAGAGACACACGAGAATGTTCAGAGCTATAAAGACATTGAAAAGGAACAAAGAAGAAAGACAGCTAAAACACTGGGTAAGTCACAACATTCGTCAACGCTGATCGAAATAAAAAAATCTTATGAAACAACTGGCAGTTTTCCATGCACGATGGCAAAATTATGAAATTGCAGCAGAGCTATGTTTCAAAAAAAAGAGCAACTGCAAGTAGCTACACACTTAACGTGGAAGGAGAGACTGTTTCAGAGTATATTACTACCTATGTCTCTGAAGAGCAGAAAAACTAGGCTGTAGGAATTTCTGAAAACCCTGAAGGCACACCTTGAAACCCAAATGAATGAATTTTATGAACAGCACATGTTCAATATTAAGGCCCAATGTGAAGAAAAATTTACAGTGATGAATATATGACTACATTAACAAAGCTCACAGAATCTGCAACTTTGTGCAACTAAAAGATAATACGATTAAAGGTAGGACTATATTAGGCATAGATGACCTGCAGTGAGAGCACATCCAACGGGAGAGGAGAGATTTAGTCTTGAGAAAGTGATCAACAAGTTTAAAAGCACTAACGTTGTAAATCAACTAAAAGAGCATAGCCATTGAAGAGCAGACCAAGCTTTGCATTAGGCTACAAGGGCAAAACAATCACAAAGGGCAGAGAACATCACAAAAATGGGAAGGGAAGAGCAGTAACTCCAAAGCAGTAACCAATAGATCGAAATGCAGTGTAATGTTTTGTTGGATTCATCAGCTATTTAGTAAATTTGTACTAATTTATTACCAAGGGCATGTGGTCATATTGGAGCACTCAACAAGAAACAGCATTCAAACAAATAGCATTTGCAGCAATAATGCTGAATATACGATTGCTGTCCAGAGAAAAAGCATCACCTACATGAACAGCTAACAGCAATGCAAACCTGTTCACATTAAGAAATTGGCACAATTAAATGTAGTCTGCAATGCATTTGCAGAGACTGACTATAATGAATTGCTAATGCTTGAGAACATTTATATGAATAATGTACAACTTGGGTAAATCAACGTGGAAATTATAATTCATTGAATTCGTTTTTGCTTTTTGCACAACATGGGGAATGTTGGGATAAAAATGCAGTACTGATTTAAGTGTCTTCTGGCTTGACATAGTCATGTGACCTCTAATGTTTGACACTGACTTGGGGTATCCATCTTGCAGGCACTTTCAATAAGGAGACATGTATAGGCCAGAATGTTGTCATGTCATTCTGTAATAGCCAAAGCCTGGAGAAAAAAAACTGGCAGCTGCCTGAAAATTCTGAATTTCTGAATATTACATCATATGGACAATCTCTCACCAGACTCCTACATGGCTCTGGAAAAAACACAGTTGCTGATTCATGCAAAGTTCTTCCTGAAACCCCACTGACCATTGTATGCCTCAAAGATCAGTTTTACGCACATCTTAAAATTTGGTATCATAATCTACACTCGAGATATTAATGTTAAAAAGAACAACATCTAATAATATTGCAGTCAGAATCTTAACCAAAAACTATCCACTGGTTGCAGTCATACAAAGAAAGATGATTGTTAGAGGTCAATCATTTCAGCCCCAGGGTATCACTTCTGAGGTTCTTCAGAGCACTGATGGAGACTCAGCCCCTTTTAGGTGGTTCATCAAAAACATCCCTCCAACTTCTGTTCAGAAGTAAGGATGTTCACTCAGGATTACACAGTTCGCATTCAGGTTTGCAAACCCTCAGATGCTGAAGCAATTTCTGCCTGCGTGCAATAAGAGCTGAATTATATTGAGGTCTAGGCTGAGAGGTGACCAGGCATATTTTGTAGGAAATGACCATCTCCAGCAAGAGAGAATCCAACCATCTCCTCTTGACATTCAAACACATTGCCACTGTTAATCCTCAATGTCAACATCTGGGAGTAGATGTTACCATCGACTAGAAATTGAACTGGACCAACCATTATCATGCTCTTAAGCTTTCCCGTGAGATTGATGAGGGTTTTCTTCCACTTCGGAATTGTAGGTCCTCGAGTGACTAAGTGGTAGAACACTGGATTTGCAAAGCCTGCCATAGTTGACTCAAATGGTGCTCAAAGAGATTGCCAGGTGGACTGCTCATGAATCAACAATTATGCTTTTTCCAGAGCCATGTAGGAGCCTGGTAAGAGATTGTCCGTACGATGCAATATTCAGAAATTCAGAATTTTCAGGCAGTTATTTTTCCAGGCTTTGGCTATTATAGAATGACAAGACAACATTCCGGCCTATACATGTCTCCTTACTGCAAGTGCCTGCAAGATAGATACCCCAAGTCAGTGCTCCTTCTGCTTTTTGTGCTCATCCTCAACCTGGGCCTGTTGGATATGTTGAAGACCATTAGCACCTTCTCTGGTTTGGCCTTGGGCGACATATTCGTAGGAGTCAATTGGAATATTGCCTTTTTGGGGAAAGCATTTTGCAATGTTTGTGAGGCATCAGGCCAGCCATACAAACAATGACTTCAGAGCAGGTCAGAGGCACAAAGCACAAGTCAGAAATTTGATGATATATTCTCCACCTGTCTAGATCTGTGCAGTTCCTGGAACGCTTAGCGCTATTTGAGTCAAAGTAGCCTGCTTATTGGTACCCCGTTCACCACTTTAAACATTTACTTCCTCTGTCACCAGTACATGGTGGCCAGTGTGTATCATGTACAAGTTGCAGCGGCTTGTTAGAGCTCGTGCAGTAGCACTTTACAAATGTACAGACTTTGCCAATCAGAAGAACAAGGGTAGAAACGGCATGGAAACACCACCACCTGCAAGTACTCCCTCAAGCCATTATTTTAACTTGAACCTTTACCACTATATCTTCACTATCATGGGCCCACAATCCTGAAATTCCCTTGAATTGCACTGTGGATCTACCTATAACCATATGGGCTGCAGTTTTTCAAAAAGGTGCTTCACTACCACCTTCTCAAGGGCATTTAAGGAAGGACAATCAATTGTGGTCATGCTAGCAACTCCCAAGAGCAAAAAAAGGGCTCCTACAAAGTACTTTTAAATATTTATGATGATGTGATATGAGAAGAGCGTCAGTGTATTTTGTCTAACTACATCAAGTGTGGAAAATTTCAGGAACAAATCGTAAGACACTTCTTGGGGAAAAAAAAATGAGAACAATAAATGCTAGAATTCTGAAATTGAAACTGTAAATACCAAAAGTAACTTGGTCACTCCCTTGTCGTGATATCTTGCAAACCTTCCTGAAGATTTCTAACGGAGGTGTGCAGCTAAAAACACTCAGCTGATCAGGCAGCATCTGTGGATATGGAAGCACATTGATGTTTCAGATAATTGACTGCTCATCAGAGTGTCATCTCAATAGATGAGTGCACTTAAATTAGTTTCATATCCTAATAACCTAGGTCCACTGTACCGACAAATGTTCATATAAGCTGACATAAAATTACTGACTGTAAATGCTTGGATTTAAGTAAAGATCTACCTACCACCAAAATGTGATGGTATAAACTAAATCCACTGTAATGTACTAACTCAAACCATAATGAACTATTTTCCATCTCATCTTTCTCAACCAGGCAAGAATTATACTTTGGTCTTGAAGGTAATATAATGGAACAAGAGAATGCAAAGCAAAAAAAAAGGCACTTTTAGGTACATCGGATTGACAGCACATACTAAAATACCAGCATTAAGTGCCCATTAAACAGGCCTGTCAAATTCAAGTTCTTTACTCATCTTTATCTGTCTGTCTCCTATTGCCCATTACCTAATGCACAGAAAACCTTAATAATACTTCTAAAACTGTTGTAAGTATGTCTAATTAATTTCACCATACTTGTGGAAGCATTAGCAGCAGGAAAACGTAAACTTGGCTAGAATCCATTCCAAGTGATTCAACTGTAAAGGGTCCCTGAATACTAACACCAACCAATGCTTCAGAGTGATCAAACAGAGTTGCACTGATTGATGAATGAGCCTCATCAGTTACTGTAGATTAAATGCTGATGTTCAGAGCTTCTCACACAAATGTTTAATGCAGTCTGGTAATGGATTTAGGAAGAGGTATGACTTTACATTTTTGGAGTGTTAAGATTTCCGTGCCATTGCAAAAATGTGACAGCCAGTTACTGCAACTTTTACCATGCTTTGCTGCAGAGAACTGTAATTATAACTGATTGATGGCTTCCTTTTCTTTACGTGCAATGTGAGATTAAGTCATTTTGCTTGTAGGTTAGTATCAGATTTTTTTAAGATGTGAAATTTAAATACGCACTTGCTTCCAATTGGACATCATTCCTGACAAATGTCATCAATTATTGTTTTAATTGTGTGCAGCATGAATCTGCCATAATGCATTGATTTGGTGTGTTTAGTTTAAAATATGTAAACTGATAGGCAACTGGAATGTATAGAAACAACCGTGGATTTGCACTGCTCCTCATTATGTGGGTATGTGGCTTAAATTAAGAAGGTGATCAACTCTACTGGAAATTTACATTACTTTTCAATGAATTCGGTCTCGGGATGTCAGGAAAAAGTACCGGATCTGAGTTTTTTTGAACTCCTTACTTGAATTTCACGATGTTGCTATAATGTTGTTTAGCTTAAGCTTTAATTGTATTGCAAATATTTTTTGTCCATCTAGCATCATCAAAAATGTAGATTTTAAAATAATCTCAATTCTTATTAAGTCTTTTAAACAAATTATCAATTAAAGGCAGAAAACAGGGAGTTAGAAAAGATGTTAAAGTTGACCTGAATAAATAAACTGAAATAAAAAAGCTTCTCTGTTTATGATGTGTATTGAAAAAGAAGTTCAACCTAAACCATGTAATATATCCTGCCTCCTATTTAAAGGGGTCAAAACTAAACCTCCAAAATAAAGTACAAGTACCTATAGCTGTCATATTATTCAAATATACTTAATGTTTTGTCCTGCTAATGTGTCTGGGTAACATAATGCAAAGAAAACACAACTGTAGCTCATCTGTTTTCTTAAGGAATATCATATGGACTAAATTTACTTAACACTTCCTGTTAATTGACCTCAGTCCACACTTTACATAACTTTAGAAATCTTTTGGAAATAAGTTCCAAATTTAAAATATTTTATGCATGCAGATAATTTGTGAGAATAATTTATTTGATATTTAAAATAATGACTGTAATGCGGATTGTGCAGTCTTAGCATTAATGTGTCAGCCCTGAGATAAGTGCAAGTTTTTTTTCGTTTTGATTGCCTGTTTTACTTAGGAATATTTCCTTCATATTCCTGTTTGAGATCAATGAGAATCTATTTTCCACCTGCTGTGCTCAAAACATCGAGACTGTTCCAAAGCATCTTCACCTTACTCTTTCTGTTTTCCAAGTCTCCTTAAAGTTCTATTGAATTTTATTGTTTTTTTATCGTGCACCATTGTTTCCCTAATTATAACACTCACTTTTAAAAATGTTTCAAATCAAAGCAATTTTAAACTTGCTTGGTTAATCAACTGAGATAAAACTATCTGCAATATTCATTTAAAATTTAGATTATTTAAAAACTGGATTGATTTCAAAATGGGTTGTCATTGAGATTTTTCTGAGGTGATCTTGGTATTTTGATTGAATACTGTTTTTCTGTAACCTTATTGTCATTTCATTACCTGGCAGTTGCAAGAATCATGGTTTTGTAAAGGTTCATGACTATTATCCCTGTACAAGTGAATTGTAGAGTAGCTACACAATTCATGGGGTCAGATGATATGAAGACTGAAAGAACAAAGCTGGATGGCAGGCTAAGCACCAAGATTTTGTGTAACAAGCTATCATCACTTCACCACTTGCTATTTCACATAATACGGTCGCTCTCACTCCACATGGAGGTGTCAGTAGCCGTGGAACAGCCATGAGTTGGTTTGACCTTCTGGGCAGTGAAGTCACCATTGTTTACAAAGGCAATTGCCAGTTTTTTTAAAATACCACCTAATGTTCCTGCAGTAATAGGCTGTCAGTTGAGAAATGTAAGATATAACTTGACTCGTGTCATTTCACTGTTAGGCAATCTCCCCCGAGGAATCTGGAGAAATGGTTACCAGTATAGAAAATCAGGAGGAAGAACAAAGCCAAATGACCTCATGCTACAAACACCCTAACAAGCATCTCTTCCAAAATGCTGCTACACTAGAATTAACATAATGCTGTAGGCTCTCAGGTCCAATGGAATTGAACATTTAACCTGGGACACTTTTTTGAAGAGGGTTAACAAAACCAGAGTTTTAAGAAAAGGCGTTCTCTAGTGCACATGTAAACATTAAAATCGAAGATTGCCTGCAGTTTACCTTTTTATGCTGCAGCTTCGGCATGTGAAAGAAGAGAATGAGAAACCTCCATCGATCTGTTCTCGCGCATGCTGCCAGTTTGCTGATGTCTGGGACTATCCATCCCACTTTACAACCTAAAAAATAATGTACTTGCTCCCTTGAACATGTTCCATCATTCAAGCCAATCATGATTGATCTTTTACGTTAGTGCCACATTCCCACCATATCCATATTCCTTGATGTCTTTACTATCTAGAAATTGATGAGTCTTTGTATTAAATATAATGACCGAGCTTCTACAGTCCTCTGGGACAGAGAATTTCAAATACTCACCACTCTGTGAGTGAACAACTTATTCCTCATTCTCATCCCTTGGTCTAAACCCCTTAATGATGGGAAACATACTGCCTGCATCCAGTCTGTTGATACCTGTATCAATTTTGCAGTGGTATACCAATTTAAAAAAAAACTAAATAAGTAATTAGCTAATTTCTTATTCTCTCGTTTAGGAAAATGCAGGCTGAATTTCTTCGATCTCTCCTCTTGGACACTCCTCCCCGTAAAGTTAGTTTGTTTAACCTTGTTAAACTGCATTCCCTCTATACTTCTATATGAAGTACATCCTTCATTAAGTAAGGAAACTGAACATAATACTCTGGGTATCATCAAGACTCTGAATAACTACAGCAAGCCATCTTTACACCTGTACTCACATTCTTTAGCAATAAAAGCCAATATATGATTCACCTTCCAATTGCTTTTTTCACCTGAATGTTAGCTTTCAGTGGCACATGAACAGGGACACCCTGGTCCCTTTGAACATCAACACTTCCCAATCTCTCTCCAATTTAGAAATACTCTACATTTTTCTCTTTCCTACCAAAATGAATAACTTCATATTTTTCATTTCATTGTGCATCAGCACAGTTTATGCCCTCTCTCGTAGTTTTTCTAAAGTCCCGTGATGCCGTTTGAATCTTCCTCACAGCTAACTTTGTGTGATCAACAGGCATGTAAATCTACGTTTGTTCCGTGCATCTACATCATTGAAGTAGATTGTGTGTAGCTGGGACACCAGCATTGATTCTTGCAGTACCCTGTTAGTCGCAGCCTGTAAAGCTGAGGATGGTATGTTCCCCCTTCTGTTTTCCTTTCACTGACCAATTCTCAATTCCTGCTGGTATATTTTCCCCAATTCAGTGTTCTCTAATAATGGTTACTCCTTCATTGATAGGAATCAAATCAACAGCTTTCTGAAAATCCAAATACACCTTAACTATTCTGCTGCCCAAGTTATCACTTACTGCTGCTTTTGGAGTAATACAGAGGAACATATTACACAAATGGATGATTTTGGAGAGAACTTTGTTTTCTTGTCTTCCCTTTCTGTAGTTAACTGTTGGATCACACTAATGTCACCGAAAACACCAGGGTATGATCTGGTGTCAGGTATAATTTTTAAAAGTGCATGGCCTCTCCAGCAGAGCTAGGGAAATTGAGCAGAACCAAGAAAGATTTCACAGAATATTATGGCTGAGATGGGGCTGCTTGTGGGGAAACAACTCCATGCCCTATTGCTCCATGATATTCAATGTTACGACTCTAGTAAACAGTAGTTTTTGTGACTTGTTGCCATTATTTGTCGATTATTGTGCAAGTCGATTCAAGACATTTTATTATAAGAAAGTTTTTAATCTGCACACAAAAAGTTCAAGACTGCTTCCTTGACATGTTTCATTCTTTACATTTTAAAAAAAATAGTTCTTAGTCTCGTTTTGTGTTCTAGATAAAATTTCGCAGTAACAGTTAAGCTTTAAGTTCTGTCAGTGTTGAATTTGCAGGATGTGGTATAAATTTAATTTCCTTGTGACTGTTTGATTTCTTTGGTTTGACACTGAAATGATACTTGGCAACGTGTTACTATATCTGCCACAAGGTTTAAAACAGGATGGGGTAGTTATTTTTACTTCTTGCGTGTCTGAGGATAAAAGAACCAAAATCGCTATGGCTTTTTATTAAAAAATAAACTCTTCCTGCTACTTTGTTTTTCACAGCCGCAAACTCTTCCATCCATGCAACTGTGGTATCAAATAAACCAGGCATGCCGTAATTGGCACCAACAACAAAGACACACACTTGTAGCCTCCAGGCAGTTTAAAATCCAGACTCTTCTTTTCACTTCCTCTTAAGCAACAGATGCAATGGTGATTTTTTTTTTGTGTTAATATTTTATTTAAACTAATAATTTCAAAATGTGTAAGTGTAGTTTCATTTGCTTTACTTTTATATTTGAAGCACAAATACTCACATTTCAGACCAGTATTGCCAAAAAGTATCAATAATGCTCTCCTTTGATGTTATTTATTTTTGCAATGGTACCTTATAAATTTAAACAGACCCAACGCTCACATCTATCTGGCTCTTTAACTTTTGCAGTAAGTTCCTGAATTGTGGTTTCTAGGACTGGAAATGAGTCCTGGATCTTTTGTTGGTTGAAGGTATGTGTTTAGTTAGTAACCATCAATTATTTTGTGGCAGGGTGAACACATCTTTTGTGTAAGATGTGTTAATTATTTTTTTGAAGGAGCTAATAGTCTGTGATCCACTTATAGTTCTTAAAGGGCAATCCATTTGTAGCACTTCTTTTAAAAGATAAGATACACAATTAATAAATCAAAAAAAATTACAAGATGTCATTTGTAGCTTGTGAAAATTGCTGTAAAAACTTGGAATAAAAGCAGAGAAACCTGAACTTGTTTTTGTTTCAAAAGCTGTGAGAAATGATAGGGCAATTTCGTATTTCATGTGTAATCTCAACTCTATCATTGCAGGCAGGTGAGCAGAAAACAAGCACTCCGACAAAGTAGGGAGATTCAAAGTGAACGCCATCTCCATACTTGCCTCGAGAATGAGGTTTTAAGTGATTTGTTGAATATAGCAGATTGTGGAGACACGGGAATTCCACCTTTAAAAGAAAGATATTGCCTTTTCAATTAAGGTGAAGGTGCCACGGTCAGCTTGCCCATTCTCAGAAGTACTAAATTATAAAAGCCAGGGGCTGAAGCGACCCCATCGCTGCATCCTGAAATATGTCACAGTCCTGATTCTCAATAATGCCCTGCTGCCCTGACCATTGCCCAACTTTGCTGCGTCCTGGAACAAAGTGTGCTGGCAGCTCTTTCACTCCTTGTTCCCTCTCAATGTTTGCAGCTCAGACTTCATTTAAGCAACTTAAAGTTACTCGAGCTGCAGACATACCCACAGTTCTGACTCAAGACCTGCCCTACCATGTCTGTCTAATCTTATTTACCTAATAAGTTTATTAGTAACTAATTAGGTAACTTAATAGGAATTCACAGTTTTGCAGATTGGAGACAAGCAAAAACACTCAGCAACAAATGGAGGTAAAACAAAAAGGATAAAAGTTCTTCCTCCACTCTGCAGCTAACTCCTACTGGCACCACATTCCTGATTTCACTCTGTTTACAAAGTGCTCCTGTTACTAAAAGTCAGTGTTTCACACTCTGTGGAGCAAGTACTGTCTACTCTACCAAAACTTTATGACTCACACTGAAACTGTACCAGCTTGCTTGTTCTTTAGTCATAGCTTATGTTTATTTAGAGCCTTTCATGGACAAAAATGTCACAAAGTGCTTTGAAGGAGTGTTGTAAAGCAAAGCACGACAACAAGTGACAGAGATTAGGTCAAATTACCCTAAACTTGGTCAAAGAAGTAGGCTTCAAGGACTGTCTTGAGGAAGGAAAGCAAGATAGCAGTGTAGGGTGTAATTTCCAGAGTTTACAGCCTAGGGGCAGCCTTCGATGACCAAGTACTTAAAATTGGCTTGCTGAAGAGCACAGAATCAGGCAAGCAAATATATCACAAAGGATCGGTGGAGATTTCTGAATTAGACAGGTGTAAGATCATGGTGCGATTTGAAAACAAGAGTAAGAAGTTTAAAATTCTTTGCTTGGAAATCCATGTTGTTCAGCCAGCACATACATAATGTATGAGACATCAGTGCAGTTTATACCATTGGCAGCAGCATTTCGATGATTGTAAGTTACACAGAGCCCAAGGTATGAAACTGCAATAAATGTGAATAGTCAAATACAGAGGTGACAACTGGGCAAAGCCAGCAGTGTTATGGAGGTGGAATTAGGTGATCTCAGTGATAATACAAAGGTGTGGTCAGAAGCTATTGGGTAAGATGTGACAAGCATGGCTGCTAGCATAATCTTAGACAGCGGCCTGGAAGAATAGAAAGGAAAGACAGGTTGGGCTGAGGACCAAGCTTCTTAATGGAGAAAGTTTCTCATGCTAGATCTGATCTGATGGTCTAGCAGTTGTTAAGTCGAGAGAGGCTGTGATCAGAGATAGCTGGGTTTTCTCAGTGTACATGTGAAAACTAACACCTTTCTTTGGAGTAATGTTACTGCAAGGAGCCATGAAGCTGAGAAATTGAAGAAGTCAAAGGACAGATTTTTGGTGAACGCTTAAGGTGTGAGTAGGAAGCAACAACACTGCAAGTGATTCTCTGGGTCTAATTAAATCGATAAGAATGAAACCAGATGAGAGACTTCATACCCAGCCAGGCAACAATTCAGACACATTGGAGGAGGAGGTGCTAAACCACTTTGTGAACTGCAGGCAGGTAGAGAGGATGAAGGCAAAAGGTTTGCCTCAGCTGCATTGAATAAGTACCATTTTCAACATCATACGAAAGGTAAAAGCCTGATTAGGGTGATTCAAACATGGCATATTAGGCAAGTTGAAAATGGATTTGGGAGGCAACTGTGCATTCAGGGATTTTAAAAAGGAAAGGAATCATTGAATCCTACAGTGTGGGAGTAGACTATCCAGTCCATCAACTACAAACTGACCCTCTGAAGACCATTCAGTCCCCCATCCTTTCCTATCACTGTATTTCTCATGGCTAATCCACTCAGCCTGGACGCTATGAGCAATTTAATGTGGCCAATCCACCTAACCTGCGGACTGTGGGAGGAAACCAGAGTGTCTGGAGGAAACCCATGCAGATGTAGGGAAAACGTGCAAACACCATGCAGACAATCACCTGAGAATGGAATTGAACTTACATCTCTGCCATTGTGAGGCGGCAGTGCTAACCACCAAGTCACTATGCCTCCCGGGTTGGTGCTGTAGTTTGCTAGAACATTGGGGTCAGGGGTTGATTTTTTTTGAGCAGGGTATGTTAATACAAATTTAAAGAGAGCAACTTCACTTAATGAGAGAAATCCATTAACTATCTCGTGCTCCTAGGGATCAGGAGAGTAAGTTGCATGGTCAGTGATTTACTGGGAATAGAGCGAAGAGAGCTGCAGCTGTTGGCCAAAGGAGCTCTGGAAAGGCTTAAAGGGGAATAAGAGGGAGATTAAAGAAAGGTGTGAGTTCAGGAGAGAGGAAGTACTAGAGGACATTGGGCCAGATGGGCTAGTGGAAAGGCAGAGGCAGCTTCTCAGATTGTTAAATCTTAGTGTGAAAAATATCCATGATCTCCTTTCATTTACGGTTGGAGTTGAAGGGACAGTGTTTTAAGAAAACACTTTTTAAGCAGAAAAAAAGTTTGGTTTGCATTTCGTACCCAGTGACTCTTGTTCAGAAGTGACCCTTCTGCTCTGGAGAAGATCTGAGGGTTGGTGTGCCCTTGTTGGGCTAAAGGGCCTATTTCCACACTGAAGGGATTCTATGATCTAAGATGTAAGAGTCACTGCACTTTAAATGTTAGCTCTGCTTCCTATCCACAGAAGCTGCCAAACCTATGATTTTTTTCTAGCTGTTTCTGTTTCTGATTTCCAGCATCTGCAATTCTTTGGTTATTTGTAAAATAAATCTGATGTTAACTTTGCATTTAGGATAGATCTTGGAATGCTGTGTAGCTTTGACAGGCGGGAACGATGCAATAACTTTTTAAATATTCCAACAAGGTTTGGCAGTGAACAGCTAAACCAGTTCTCCATTATTTCCTTTTAAGGTTGCATCCCTTAGACTATGGAAGATCACATACAAATAATTTCTAATTGGGTACCATGAGACAGAATTTTCATATGCTTCGTTTGGAATGTGCTTTGAGATATCCTATGAGTTAATTACACTGGAGTGAAATAATTTGGTATGTTAGCAAACATGAAGCCAGTTGGCACAGTAAGGCTTAACTAATTGTGAAATAGGTGAATGGCCAATTAATGTTCTTTTTGATGATCTTTCTATAAGGAGAAATCTTGATCAAGAGAACAAGACAAGGTGCTATAATACAAACTAAGTGCTGACAATGTTCAGCACGTCTAGAATATCTTTGGAGAGAGAAACAGAGTTAACAAGTTGTGAAATAATAATAATTGGATATTCTGTTTTTGTGATGTTGATTTGAGGGATAAATGTTGACCATGACATAAAGAACCTTCTCAAAACTCGCTACCAAGGATAACATACCGCTCTTCCTGAAAATAGTACCATGGCATCTTTTATGTCCACCTGTGTGGACAGATCGAGCCTCCGTTTATCACCTTATGATAAAGGTTCCACATCATTAGGTATTACATTCAGGGCCAGCGTAGATTTTTGTACTCAAATCCTGCGGTGGGACGACTTTTTACTAGTTAATGTGAATTAGCATCTTACCTCCAATTTAATTTGCAACTTGAAGTACTCCGAATCATAGTTCTTCGCAATCTTAGCTTGCTGTATTTATATTGAATGGCAGTAATTTAGTTCATTGCTTAGGTTTCTATTTTGTAGATATGCAGTTACTTTTGTGTGCTGACTTTGTCACTGTTGTGCAACATTCTCAATTGATTGTGTTTCCTGAGATATGTGTCACACTGGAAAATGTACATAAACCATGCACAGGATCAATAATGTTTTCTGTACCTGACAATGAACTCTCGACAGCAAGCCAAACCTTCGAATAAGAAGAAACTAATGATTAAAAAATATGTTTGGAGGACTTCCAACTAATAAATCATGTTATGTCCACTACAGATTCATGGATATATAACAGTTAATAAATTAAGCTACAATTTGTGCATGGTTTTTTTTGGTCAGGAAGAACCATTTAAGCATTTTTTGGTCTGTTGTGGATATAGCCCAAAAATATAATGGTGATAGCTGACTCAAAAAGAATGGGCCACTTACAATTGGGCCTATTGATATTTTTCCACAATTTAGAATATGACACTCATTGAGTGTTTAGGCCTGAGTGTAGAAGAGTTTAGTTAGCACCTTAAAAACACTTCTTCATTACAAGTAGATCAGGATAATAAAATTATGTTAAAGTTTGAAAGTGGTCATGAGGCAGAATCTAAACCCAATATAAATTAAATTCTTGAACTTGTATGCCATTCTTTAGGGGCCACAGTGCATGACTAAAACCCATAAATCTTCAGAAAAAAGTCAGTGTAGCATCAATTGCATCTAACTTTTACAAAGAGGAAAGAATTCATCAATGCACTCTACTGTATTGAGCTTGGAAATGTAAACTGTTTTATCAATAATTTAGAACGTGTCCCATTCTATTTTTAAAAATAAGCTTCAAGTGATACTTCTTTTAAATTTTGTAAGTAAATAGTTTATACTTGGTAAATTTTACTTTATGATGTAATCCACAGAGAGGAATTTGTTAAGTGTGTACAAGAAAATTTTCTTTTTCAGTATGTGGATGAATAAATAGCAATATCTTGAAAATTGTCCATATTACAGAGGGGAAGGTGTTGGATATCTTAAAATGGATAAATCCACAGGAACTGATCACGGGGATTTTAGAACTTTGGAAGCTGGGGAAGTGATCGCTATGCTCCTTGTTGAGACATTTGTTTCATCGATAGCTGTAAGTGACGTGCTGGAAGACTGGGAATGTGGCTAATGTGGTGCCGTTATTTAAGAAAGATGGTAAGGAAAAGCCAGGGAAATATAAACAGGTGAGCCTGACATTAGTGATGCGTAAGTTGTTGGAAGGGATTCTGAGGGACAGGATTTACATGTATTTGGAAAGGCAAGGACTGCTTAGGGATAGTCAACATGGCTTTGTGCATGGGAAATCATGAATCACTACCATGACTAAATTTTTTGAAGAAGTGAC
This sequence comes from Stegostoma tigrinum, assembly GCF_030684315.1. Classification (NCBI taxonomy): domain Eukaryota; kingdom Metazoa; phylum Chordata; class Chondrichthyes; order Orectolobiformes; family Stegostomatidae; genus Stegostoma; species Stegostoma tigrinum. The sequence goes on along the minus strand of NC_081364.1, from coordinate 31,711,340 downwards.
AAAGACGATTAATGAAGCCATATGGGTGGACCTTGTCTCCATGGTTTTCAGCAAGGCATGGAACAAGGTTTCGCATGGTAGACTGGTGGGCAAGGTTAGGTCGCATTGAATCCTGGAAGAACTAGCCATTTGGCTAGAAAATTGGCTTGAAGGTAGGAGACAGAGGGTGGTGGAGGATTCTTTTTCAGACTGGAGGCCTGTGACCAGTGGTGTGCTGCAAGGATGGGTGCTGGGCCCACTGCTTTTTTTTTTGCTTTTCATATAAGAAAGATTTGGATGTGAATTTAGGAGGTATGGTTAATATGTTTTCACATAACAGCAAAATAGGTGGTGTAATGGACAGTGAAGAAGAGTATCTTGGAGCACAACAGAACTGTGATCAGATGGACCAATGGGCTGAGGAGTGGCAGATGGAGTTTAATTTCGATAAATGTGAGGTGCTGCATTTTGTTAAGGCAAGTCAGGGCAGGACTTGATGTTTAATGGTAGGGTCTTAGGGAGTTTTGCTGAACAAAGAGACCTTGGGATGCAGCTTTAAAATTCCTTCAAGGCGTACTCACAGATAGATAGGGTAGTGAAGAAGGTGTTTGGTACACCTGCATTTATTAGTCAGTGCACTGAGTATAGGAGTTAGGATGTCACGTTGTGGCTGTACAGGACATTGCTTAGGCCACTTTGGGAATACTGCATTCAATTCTGGTCTCCCTACTATTGGAGAGATGTTGTGAAACTTGAAAAGGTTCAGAAAAGATTTACAAGGATGTTGCCAGGGTGCAAGGGTTTGAACTACAGGGAGAGGCAAGACAAGGCCTACGCTGGCCCGAAACCCCACCTCTTCCTCCGTTATATTGATGACTGTATCGGCATCACCTCATGCTCCCACGAGGACCTCGAACAGTTCATCTACTTCACCAACACCTTCCACCCCAACCTCAAGTTCACCTGGATCATCTCTGATACCTTTCTCTCCGTTTCCATCTCTGGCAACTACCTAGAAACCAATATCCATTCCAAGCTCACGGTCTCCCACAGCTACCTAGAATACACCTCCTCCTGCCCACCTTAGTGCAAAAATGCCATCCCCTATTCCCAATTCCTTCGCCTCCACCACATATGCTTCCACGATGAGGCATTTCAGTCCAGTACATCTCAGATGCCCTTGTTTTCTCAAGGACCGCACCTTTTCCCACCCCCCACCCTCAGTAGTTGAGAACACCAACAACCGTGTCTCCCGCATTTCCCACAACTCATCCCTCGCACCCCCTCCCCGCAGTAACAACCAAAACGGAATACCCCTCATCCTCATGTACCACCCCACCAACCTCCGGATTCGATGCATCATCCTCCGACACTTCCGCCATCTGCAATCCGACCCCACCACCAAAGACATATTTCCCTCCCCACCCTTGTCCGCTTTCCAGAGCAACCACTCTCCCCATGACTCCCTTGTCCATTCCACATTCCCCACCAGCCCCACCACCCCCAACACTTTTCCCTGCAACCCAGGAAATGCTACACCTGCCCCTACACCTATCCCAGGCCCCACGAAGACTTTCCACATCAAACATATGTTCACTTGCACATCAGCTAACATGGTGTACTGCATCTGCTGTTCCCGTTGTGGCCGCCTCCATATCAGGGAATCCAAGTGGAGGCTTGGGGACTGCTTTGTGGAACACCTACACTCAGTTCGCAGTAAACAACTGCACCTCCAGTCGCAAAACATTTCAACTCCCCCTCCCATTCCTTAGACAACATGCCCATCCTGGGCCTCCTCCAGTGTCACAACGATGCCACCCGAAGGTTGCAGGAACAGCACCTCATATTTCGCCTGGGAACCCTGCAGCCCAATGGTATCAATGTGGACTTCACAAGCTTCAAAATCTCCTCTCCCCCAACTGCATCCCAAAACCAGCCCAGCTTGTCCTGGCCTCCCTGGCCTGTCCTTCCTCCCATTTATCCCCTTCTCCCACCTTGAGCCCCACCCCCCACCCCCTTGACCTGTCTGCCCTCCCTGGACTGACCAATCCCCTCCCTAACTCTCCACCTACACTCACTTTTACTGGCTCCGTCCCCGCCTCCTTGACCTGTCTGTTTTCTCTCCACCTATCATCTCCTCTTTTCATCTTCTATCTGCCTCCCCCTCTCTCCCTATTTATTTCAGAACCCCCTTCCCCTCCCACATTTCTGAAGAAGAATCTAGGCCCACATTGTCAGCTTTCCTGCTCCTCTGTTGCTGCTTAGCCCGTTGTGTTCATCCAGCTCTACACCTTGTTATCTCAGAGGCTGAATAGGCTGGGACTACCTTTCCTAGGGCACGGAGGCTGAGGGGTGACATTATAGAGGTTTATGAAATCATGAGGGACGTGGATAGCATGAATAACCATGGTCTTTTCCCTAGGGTAGGCGAGTCCAAAACTAGAGGGCATAGGGTTAAGATGAGAGGGGAAAGTTTTAAAAAGGACCTAAGGGCCAATGTTTTCATGCAGAAGGTGGTGCATTTATGGAATGAGCTGCCAGAAGAAGTGGTGGAGGCTGGTACAATTACAGCATTTAAAAGGCATCTGGATGGGTTTGTGAATAGGAAGGGTTTAGGGGGACATGGGCCAAATAGGACTAGATTAATTTAGAATATCTGGCTGGCATGGACAAGTGGAATGAGGGTCTATTTCTTTGCTGTACAACTCTATGACACTGACACAGAACCAACAACATAATACAATTGGGCATACAAAGAAAGCAGACTTCTTGCTCCAACAAATATATTTGGTAATTTATTGACAGCTGTGCTGAATGTGAATGCAATTTGACAGAAAAATCTATTCCTTTTGGTTTTGAAGGTTTGTCAATGTCTGGCATATTATAAATATCAACAATGACAAAACTTTTCTTTAGACATTGAGAGTGGAAAGATTATGATGTTTATGAAGAGAATTCCAGAGCTTTCGACCTATGCAGCTCAAAGCTTGGCCGCCAATGATGGAGCAATTAAAATCAGGGTACTCAAGGCTAGAATTGGATGTTTTAAACAGTTCCTTTCAATTTAAGATAAAACAGAGAATGGTAGATGGTATGAAGGTATGTTGAACTCTTCCTGGTCATTAACTCATGTGACCTAGTTGCCATGGGTACAGGTGCCCATGTCAAAACCTGTTCAGTCAGGTCTGAGCTTTAACACGCTTAAAAGAAGAGAGCAGCTCAGACTGAAGCATTTGAGGAAGTCGACTGAGAACAGATGGTGCTGAGCCATGAAGAAGAATTTTTTTTTTGGTTTGGATGGATCCAACATTCAAGGACACAAGGATCTTGAAATTTAGAGACCACAGAATGACAAGAGAGGCTGTTACAGTGGGTTGTCCATTTGATTATGTGCAAAGTGTTGCATACTAGGACTTGGAGAAGGTCTTTGTCAAAGCAGGGAGAAGCATCCAGTTTACATCAGGTGGGTTTGAACTTTAAATTCACTGTGGACATGCAGTGTTAAATTTTCAATCTGTAAACACAACATGGGGCTTTCCACTGTTTGAAGAATTTATGGGAGGGTTACCTTTTCTGTAGTTCAGAGTATTGGTTGCTTCCGAAACAACAGTAATGGGCAGTCAACGATGCGTGGACCCAAACAAAGAGGCATGAAGCAAACAACCTGATCTTTCATAACAAAGTGTGGAGCTGGATGAACACAGCAGGCCAAGCAGCATCTCAGGAGCGCAAAAGCTGACGTTTCGGGCCTAGACCCTTCATCAGAAAAGGGGCCTAGGCCCGAAACATCAGCTTTTGTGCTCCTGAGATGCTGCTTGGCCTGCTGTGTTCATCCAGCTCCACACTTTGTTCTCTTGGATTCTCCAGCATCTGCAGTTCCCATTATCTCTGAACCTGATTTTTCAATTTGTTACAGAATGGATGGCATTGCACTGTCAAGGGCAACGGTAAAAGACAGTGCAATGCTCGCACATTATGATGTGTCCAAAAAGATTTTGTTGCCAGGAGTGGAGAATTACACCATAAGAAGAGACTGGTTTGGCCAGTGTTGTTTTCAGTTAATACATAAGCTTAGGGAGATTTGATTGAGGTGCTCAAGGTGATGACAAACCTGGTTTGAGTGGGTGTTTCCCATAGTAAAGGGCTAAATCACTAGAGGACAGATTGAGAATCTGAAACTTGGTCATAACAGGTAGTAGAGACAGAAAATATGTTTAGATATGCATCTGAAGTACTTTAGGGATATGAGTGAACAGCTGAAAGATGAGATTATGCTGGATGATTTATTTATCAGTAGGCACAGGCATGATTTTTTTTCTGTGCTGTAAATACTTCTACAACTTGTAAATATTCTAAATATCTGAAGATAAAAAATATGCAGGGATGGGGAAAGGGGGCTGACAGTATGTGAATTAATCCTTAGGAGGGTCAGCACGGATGTGGTGAGCCTTGATCGTCCACCCTCTGTCCTAAAGTGTTTCCGTAATGTTTGGCCTGCATTTATTTGATTTTGTTTTTGCCACATGTACCTAGGTACAGCGAAAAGTTTTGTTTTGTGTGCAGTACAGGCAGATCATTACATATAAAAATTGTGGGGTGATAGAACAGAGTGAGGACTACAGAAAAGGTGCACAAAAAGCCGGATCAACATCAGATTTGAAATTTGACAGGTCCATTCAAAAGTCTAATCACAGCAGGGAAGAAGCTGTTGTTGAACTTGTTAGTGCGTGTGTTTGAGCTTTTGTATTTTTCTGCCTGGCGGTAGAGTTTGGAAGACGTTATAACTGAGGTGGGAGGAGTTTTTGATGATGATGGTTGCCCTTCAGCGGCATTGAGAAATATAGTTGGAGTCACTGGATGGAAGGTTGACTTGCATGATGGCCTGACTTGTGTTCACAAACCATGATGCATCCAGGTAGAATTTTTTTCTGTGGTGCAACTTCAAAAGTCGGTGAGGGTCCTTACATATTTGACTTGTGTTGAGAAGTAGGAAATCTTGTGATTTTCCTCTTTGAGTGAGTCTCTGTCAAAGTAATACCTGTTTGTAAATGTTATCAGTTATGCGGTATCATGAGGAATAAGACCAGGAATAGACCACTAAGATATTCAACCTCCTTCACTATTCAACTAGATCATCACTGAACTTCTACCTCAATGCCATTTTCCCACACTATCCCCTATGTTCAATGACGGAGCCTCCCTGGGTCTCTACTGGGATCATAACACATGAACAAGGGTTTCAACAGCAGATGAGTAGAGCCAGGGGCAGAGTTCAGCTGACATTATGGATGTAGAAATGGGCATGCTTAGAGTTTGCGCAGGTATGCGATCGGAAGCTCATCTTGGGATTAAGTGTGAGGCTGGAGTCTCAGTTTTGTTCATCCTTAGATGGTTACCAGGGTGAAGGATGGAATCAGTACTGAGGGAACAGAGGTTTTAGTATAAAACTAAGACAATGGTTTCTGTCTTTCCAATCGTTAGCCAGAGGAAATTTCTGCGAATCCAGTAGTGGATGTCTGGCAAGCAGCCTGATTAGTTCAGTAGAATTGGAGAAATGAAGAGAGATGTGAGTAAAAATGGGTGGTGACAACGTACATATGAAAACGGATACTTTTTTCTGTGAGGTCTCATTTGAATTGCTTAATGTTTCAAAGAATAATGATTCAAAATTTCTGAGGAATTTGGGGAATATTGTGTGTATATATGACAAACTCATTTCAGTTCAAAGTCGGCACACTCATTTTGACAGTCTGAGGAAGTTGCTGTAACATTCATAAAATGTGCTGTGTTTAATAACTTTGTTGATTATTTAGGTCACAGGGTAAACAAAAATAAGTTACATCGTACCAAGATTAAAGTTCAAGTGATAAGAAATCTATTGCACCCTAAGAATACTCCTGAGCTCAGATCGTCTTTGGGTTCACTGAATTCGTTCAGTAAGTTCATTAACGATTTGAGCAACATTATTGTGTACATTCAACATTCCATTTTTGAGTAAGTGTGATCCGTGGTTTTGAACAGTGGAGTGGTCAAATCAAAGCATTTAAGTTTTGCAAATTGCAAAATTGGAAGATAGCATAATGCATGTACATTATGAAGTGTCCAAATAGATTAAGTTAACGTGATGCTTCTCCATGCAGAGTAACTGCTGTAATCATCATGCCTTGGATAAAATTGAAGAGAGGCTAATTATATTTACCTGATGAATTCAGTGCTAGTGAGCAAAATTAGACTTAGGACATAAAACATTGTCTTTGATGTTTGCATTAAAATGATTTTACAAATACCTGTCATAGTTTCATGACTGAAACTGATCATAAGCCACATGACAGCTATTTTGAATCCAGAAGCTTCAATTCCCATATTAACTGAAGTCCAAATTCAGAGCTGAGTTTTGGTTTTGTCTGCTTATAGGTATCACATTAAGCACAGGCCCTGGTAGGTCATTGTAATGCGCGTGCGATGTCTACCATCCCCATCCAATGTAGAACCCAACAGGGAAGATGGATTTTCTTTTCAAATGTAGATAATTTGCCAGTCACTACAGATGATATTGGTAGAACAAGTCACGAGAAAGCCCAGGTTGTAATGTTGTACGACAATAATGCAACAAGTGGCAAACTGCAATCACTGGATTTAGAAATTATACCATTTCTTTTTATTTGTAAGAATGAGTTCTTAGTTGATAAAAGTTGTATTTTGTGGTGAGCCAGAGTTGTGATTCTGGGAAGACACAGATCAGAGTTGCTACATGATCTTCATGATCACCATTTAGGGATGAGTTTGAATAGGAATGTGGTGAGAAGCTATCTTTGGTGGTCAGATAGATATGAACATAGTCTATAGTGGTTCACTGAGTTTTCCATGTTAAGGAATTGGAAAAAAAAGCCATTAGTGCTACCTTTGCAAGCATAGAAAATGCCAGTTGGAGTGTGGCAGAGGCTGCAAATTGATATTATAGAATTTAAATATTGGTTATGATAAATATTGAAGTGAAATGAAGTTTTTCTGATGAGTTGAACAACACAAACATAACTTTAGAGTTGGATTCAGTTTGATAGTTGCTCATGGGTTTCCAGAGTAGGTGGTGTCAGACAATGAACTTAAGTTTTGTTCTGAAGACATTTAAAATTTAATGAAAACAAACAGGGTATGTCTCAAGGGCTCCATTGTATAACTCTGCTTTGAATGCAACATCAAAGGACAGTCATATAAATGTTACCAGGAGAGTCAGAAAAATGCTGACCTCTTGCATATTTCGTCATAATGTTTGGTAGTGGAAACTTTGGCTTTGAATGCAATGACCTCCTTCAGAGGTCCATGAAGAAGAAGCAATTTGAGAAAATCAAAAGCAACTAATGTGTTGGTTAATTGAGATATGCAGAGAGTTTCAATAGTTAATCCAAAAAAATTTGTTACTGAAATCTTTTTTGGGTCTGAATCAGACTTAGACAATTCTGATGAACTAGGACGTTGAAGTGAACTAGAACATTGAAGTGAAAGTTAAGAGCAAAATCAGTTATTGCTATTGAGAAAACTTCTCAGGCTCAGGCAAGGTGGGTCAAGATCCATCCCAAAGTTCTGAAAGTCTGAGTCAAGAAAGGAAGCATCCTTTTAGGAATAGAAACTCATTGTATAGTTAGAAAATAGGAGATTTATGTAAATTGTATCGAATTTTGAACATTGTGAACATATTCATGAAGGAGAGAGTAGTGTAATAACACACTCTTCATGCCATTTGTATGTGTATATATATACCAGAATAAATTTCTTTTATTCAGTCTTGACCCTTTATATGCTACACGCTGTTTCACCTTGCCCTGCAAGGATGTATGTCACAGATACCTTAGAAGAATAGCATCAAGTTTGGAAATAAAAGAGAGCCAAGGATATAGCTTGCGGAACGCCGGAGGTAATTATTGAGGAATGGGAAGTGAAGCAATCACAGTTGATAATCTAGCTATGATTAGATAGATGAGAATGGAACCAAGCGAGTCTAACAGTTGCTGGGCAACATAGGATTTCTTTAACTTCATAATGTTTGAAAATTGCACGAACTGTCTCTGAGGTTGGGTGTATTACAGTGAACATAGAACAGTACAGGCCCTTTGGCCCACAATGTTGTGCCAAACTTTCACTCTAATCCTAAAGTCTATCTAACCTCCACCCTTACCTTATACTATCATCCCTATGCCTATCTAATAGCCATATAAATGCCCCTAATGAGGCCAACTCCACTATCCTCTCCAGCAATGCATTCCATGCCCCGACCACTCTGAGTGTAGATCCTACCTCTGACGTCTACCCCATATCTACCTCCACTCACTTTAAAACTATGTCCCCTCATAATAGCTACCTCCACCCTAAGAAAACGTCTCTGGCTGTCCATTCTATCTATACATCTCTGATCATTTTGTACACCTTTATCAAGTCACATATCATCCTTCATCATTCTAAAGAGAAAAGCCCTCGCTTTCTCAACCTTTCCTCGTAAGACCTTCCCTCCATTCCAGGCAACATCCTGGTAAATCTCCTCAACCTTTTCCAATGCCTCCACATCTTTCATGTAACGAGGCGACCAGAACTGGACACAATACTCCAGATGTGGCCGAACCAGGCTTTTGTATAGCTGGAGCATAACTTCACAGCTCTTGAATTCGATCCCTCTATTAATGAAAGCTGACACACCATACACCTTCTTAACAACTCTCTCCACCTGGGTGGCAGCTTTCGGGTAACTGTGAACATGAACTCCAAGATCCCTCTGCTCCTCCACACTGCCAAGAATCTTCTCCTTAACCCTGTATTCTGCTTTCAAGTTTGTCCTTCCAAAATGAATCACCACACACTTTTCAGGGTTAAACTCCATCTGCCACTTCTCAGCCCAGCTCTGCATCCTATCAATGTCCCTTTATAACTTAAAACAGCCCTCCGCACTTACTGCAATGCGACCCACCTTCATATCATCAGCGAACATGCTAATCCACCCTTCCACTCCTTCATCCAAATCATTTACAAAAATCACAAATAGAAGAGGACCCAGGTCAGATTCCTGTGGTACACCAGTATATCTACTGTTGCTTCACAAAAGGTTATTACATTCAAGTAACTGGGGAGGTCTGTTTCTTGCGTGTTTTGTATTCTTCTAGGCTTTAAAATGGCTGAGTTTTTAAAAAAAAACCTGGAGTTAATTATCAGAACCATGAGGTAAAAGTGATCTTTTAACTTTTTTGTTAAAAAGATCATGATGGATATTGGCTATAGTTTGTGTACCTTAAACAGCCCCCGCCTGGCAAATTTAAGTCAACATTGCTTCACCCCAAAAATATAAAGAGGATTAAAGCTGGGCACCTTGACTTTGTATTTAATTAGTTTCATATATTGACTTTGCCTGTTCAAAAGAAACCAGTTCTGAATGTCTATTTCAATTCATCAGCTTTTATTAAATGTATTCCATATGAATGGAGTGTATTTTTGAGTCCTTTGGGAATCAGAATTCATCCTGTAAACTGTCAAGTGTGCTGGAGTCATAATCACTAGTTGAACAAATTTTATATTTGGAGATCTCCTGTGTATATTCCATTTATACCACTCAGGGATTGAAGAAACTAAAATAGTTTTGATTTCCAAGTTTTCCTGTTTCAGTGTTTTACTCCAGATGTTTGTTGGGTTATGGTCGAGTGGTAATTGGATAAGACTGCATCAAAAATAAGTTCTAATGAAACCAGTGGAAGTGGTATTTATTTTGTTACTGTTAATCATTATTGAACAATGGACCATTTATTGTGCCATTTACCTGAATATCTGAAATTACTTTAGAAAGAAGATACAGTTCACAACTGGTAAATCAAAATCCTTTCTTAAATCAGTACCATGAATTTAATAACCCAAGATTTTTTTTATGTGAAGTATCTAGAAATATTGACACATTCTTGAGTTTCCTGTTGTCAGGTAACTAAAGGAACAGTGAAGTTGCAAAACAAAGAGTCCTAACACCATGCTGCAAGAAAACAAAATGCCTCAACACATGCAGAATGATATGGAGAACGAGTAAAACTTCAATAGAAACCTGCCCTTGTGGGTATCCTGGCATCCTTTTGATGATCTTCTGCCCCAGAGCCCAGGGTGCCTAGTTGGAAACTTGTTATCAATCATTCCTTTTTAACTTTTCTGTATGGCCTGGATTTTGAGACCAGAAAAGTGGCAAGATGATCAACGCTTGAGCTCAGTAAATCAGACAGCTCCATCTGGTTCCACCCACGTGTAATGAAACACAGAGAAAAAAACAGGAAGGTACTGTCGAATCTGCTGTGCGCTTTCATAAGCTTTGCTCCATCAGAAATTAGCCAATAGCTTTGGCACTAAAATACATGATGATTGCGAAGTTGCAGCACTTATCCACTAAACACAGCAGAAAATAATTCAGGTTGCAGTCTTCAAGTGTTCTTAATTTTTTAAAAAACTAATAATAAGTCTTAATTATTCTGTTACTAAAAATGTAACTTTACTAATGTGAACCTTATTCCCTCTGAATGCATGTGGATGTTAAATATAATCCTGAACAATATCTTCTGAAAGCTGTTTCTGTGCATGGCCACATAAGAACACAGAAGGCACCTTGCAGTTGTCACCTTTAAATGATTGCAGAAAAATTTGTGAAGTACCATACAATGAAATGAGCAGCCGTGCACAGTGAGACGTTAGTGTGCTCAAGACTGCTGCTGGGTAAGTGGTGTGGAGCTGTGGTGCATTTGAGCAGGTTGTAAGTGAGAGATGGATGTTGCCATGGATAGGAGATGTTCTGTGGAGGTACAGTTACTAACCTTAGCCACTCGTGAAGTCATTAGACTTATTGGTGCACTGCCACCAGGTCCTTGGATATAGAGGAGAATGATCCCTATCCCTATCCATTCATTCAGAGACTGGTTCTTTTTTATGAATTCATTTTTGGCATATGGCCATCGCTGCCTGGGCCAGCATTTATAGTCTATCCCTAATTGTCCCTGAGGAGTTGGTGGTGAGCTACTTTCTTAAGCGGCTACAGTCCTTCAGGAGTGGATACACCCACTGTGCGGTTAGACAGGAGGCTCCAAGATTTCAACTCCATGATTGTATTTGGAATGCTGTGTACAGTGTTGGTCTTATCACTTGAGGAAGGATATAATTTCATTAGAGGCAGTTCAGAGAAGGTTCAGTCGATCAGTTGTTGGAATCAAGAGATTACCTCATAAGGACAGATTAACCAGTTGGACTTAGACCTATTGAAGTTGAGAATCGTGCGCAGTCATCTGATTGGAACAGATCAGATTCGAATGGAAGTTAATAGACCTGATTCCCGAGTGATATTTCCCTTTGCAGAGGAAGTTTGGAACTCGGGGACATATTTAATAATTGGAGGTGCCCGTTGAAGGTGGAGATAATGAGAAATATGTTCTTTGAGAGCCTTTGGTCTGTGGCGTTCTCCTCTCCAGAAAGCACTAGAGACTGTGTCATTAAGTATCTAACTCAGCCTTGAATATATTCAGTCTTCAAGAGAGTCGGAGGCTGTAGCAGGAAGAAAGGAAATTGGAGTTAAGACCAAGATCAGATCAACTATACTCTAATTGAATGGCAGAGAAGTTTCAAAAAGTCTAAGGGCCTACTCCTTCTCTTAAATCTTGTCATCTTATGTTTGTAAGTGTGTCCTGGCTCACCATGGGAACATGGGAAAGTTGCTGTTCTCTTATCTGTGCCATCACTGAGGCCTCCAGTGCCACAATTCTAAATGGGTGACACTATCTTTGCCTTTTATTGCATTACATTAACTACTTGTATTTATAAAGCAATCCTGAGACAGTAGCGTGTTGCAAGATGCTTCACAGAGGTATTATAAAGCAAAATATGAGACTGGGGTGCATTAGGAATTGCTGAACAAAAGCTAGGTCAAAATGAAAAGCCTCATGGAACATCTTACAGGGGAACAACAAGGTAAAGGAGTGGAGACATTTAGGAATAGAATGGTAGAATTTAGGGCCTAGGCAGGTGAAAGTATAAACCCCATTTCTCTCCGCCCCCCGCCCCCACATTCTCAAATGATTAAAATCAGGGATGTTTAAGGGACTGGAACCTCAGTAAGGTGTTGGACAAGGTTCTTCATGGTAGACTGGTTAGCAAGGTTAGATCACACACAGTAGCGGGAGAACTAGCTATTTGGATACAGAACTGGCTCAAAGATAACAGACAGAAGGTGGTGTTGGAGGGTTGTTTTTCAGACTTGAGGGCTGTGACCAGGTGTGTTATAAGGATTAGTACTGTGTCCACTGCTTTTTGTCATTTATATAAATGATTTGGATGTGAGCGCAGGAGGTACGGTAAGTAAGTTTGCAGATGACACGAAAATTAGAGGTGTAGTGGACTGTGAAGAAGGTTACCTCAGAGTACGACAGGATCTTGGTCACATGGGCCAGTGGAGTGGCAGATGGGAGGGTTTATACATTTAACGGTAAAGTCTTGGGCAACGTTGCTGAATAAAGAGATCTTGGATTGAAGGTTCTTAGTTCCTTCAAAGTGGAGTCACAGGTAGATAGGATAGGGAAGGCAGCATTTTTGTTAGAATCCCTACAGTGTGAAAAAGGCCCTTTGGCCTAACAAGTCCAAACTGACCCTTGGAGCATCCCACCCAGACCCATCCCCCTATAACCCACCTAGTCTACACATCCCCTGAATGCTACAGGCAATTTAGCATGGCCGATCCACTTAGCCTCCACATCTTTGGACTGTGGGATGAAACTGGAGCACCCAGAGGAAACCCACAGACCAAAGATATGCAGGCTAGGTGGATTGGCCATATTAAATTACTCATAGTATTCAGGGGATGTGTGGACTAGGTGGGTTATAGAGGGATGGGTCTGGGTGGGATGCTCTGAGTGTTGATGTGGACTTGTTGGGCCGAAGGGCCTGTTCCCACGCTATGGGGATTCTATGATCTATTTTTACTTGTTGCTTTTGTTTTGATGAAATAATGTGACAGATCATTCCTGAGCTCTTGTACAATAGTCTAAATGTTAGCTTTTTCATCTGTAGCTTACAGAGATTGTGATCAAATATTCTACAAGTATTCCAGATATTTAGGAGGATTTGTCCTGCTATGTGTTCCTCTTGCTGTCTTTTCCAGTTTTAATAGCCAAAAAGTGACGAGTACAAGTTGACGCTTTCTTGGTTTCACCGTGAAAAGTTTTCAAGCATGAGTCGTAAACGTGCTGCATTTCATTTTTCAGAGTTTAAATGTTTGTAAAGATTTTTGTTGTGCTTCTCCTTGCAAAGAATTTTCAACAACTACTATGTTGCCTACAAATAAATAGGCAAAAGGAAAATTGACAAAGATTGGAATGAATTACAGGTGGAATCTGACTCTTCCCCAAAGAAATTTCTGGTTACAAGGAGAATAATCACAGCTCCACTGTGCAGTTTAACGCAGTATATTTTGCACTTTATTCATCCTAAATCTGTGTAGAAGTTAACATAATGCTAAAGTTTAAAAGTTTTACTCTGTTTTCATACAACACATATGTGTCTGATACCTGCTTGTATTCTTGTATTCACTCTTCCCCGGTCGAAACCAACTTGTCTGAAGATTAGGAATAAGAGCAAAGATATGGGAAACCAACTTCATACTGTAGCACTCTGAGAAAGAAATCATGTATTGAATAGCAAGAAATAATCAAAACAAAATTGATTTGACTGAAATTTGCTTCCCAAATGACATTACAGACAAAACATAATTGTTTTAATATTATAATATTGCTTGCCAATACAACATGCCAATCTGTGCACGGATCATACAGAAAAAGATGACTGTGGATTCATCTTTGGGAAAAGATCCAGTTGTGGAGTAGAGAGTTTTGATCCAAAGTTTCTTTAATATTTTAGCAAGGATATAAGATGGTTTAGGGGCATGTTGACACAAATAGCAAGATAACTTGGGACTTAGGGCAGTGGTGCTGTCATACAAAGCTGCATGAACTCATCTGGATAAGAACATATCAAACCGCTAAGTCCAGGTTCATTGTTGTGCTCCAGTTTCAAAAGCATTCAGATAGCCTATTGGTATCACTGGTACTTTTTCCTATTTGCATATACATGCGCATATGCATGTGAGATTCCTTCATTTGGTAAGGAGTGAGTTGCAGGCCAGGTTAGAACCTAGGTATTACTAACAGCTTTTTGCACACCCCAGCAAACAATCAGTTCCAACTTGGTAGTTCCGCTATAATGTCATTGCGTACCGTTTTTCTGATCGCTATCCTGTTTTAACAGAATGACAGCAACAAGTTATGCAAGGCTTTTGTATCTTAACTCCTCTTAAAACATGCTGAAATTTTAGAATCAATATGTTAACCAGATTTTGTTTACAGAACTTAACATAGCCACTAACATCTGCAAATCCATTTTGAGATGTTGAATGCTAGATCATGAGTACTAAAACTTCTCCGAATCTGAATATCTTTTTAACTACTTTGTGACTGTTCTTAATGAAGGCGTAACCAAGTATTTTCAGTTATTAATTAAGTAATCTTTGACTTCAAATAAATCTTAATTTGAATCTTTGAATTTTATTCCTTTTCCTGTCTGCTACTTATACTGATTCTGAAAGATGTATTTTAATTGCTGGTGCAAAAGCAGGAATGGCCAACATGCCAAATGTTGACTATGTGAGGCCCAGGTGTTTTTTTTTAAACTCTGGAGCAGTGGATTCTTGCCCAGACGTTGGGGAAGTGGCAGCTGGACGGGCTGAAAGGGAAGGCAATGAGGTTATCTTGGGAGGGCTTACAGGAGTGCTTCATGATAAGTAATAAGTCCTATTAATTTCAAATGGTATCAACAGAATACCTCTGTTAAGACCTTAAAAGCATTAAGAACATATGCACTACTGGTCCCAATTGTCTTCTCGTTTTCTTCATCTGACAGGAAAGCTGGAGCAGTTTAACACAATATGGAGCTGGAGGAACACAGCAGGCCAGGCAGCATCAGAGGAGCAGGAAAGTTGATGTTTCGGGATCCTAAAGAAGAGTCCTGACCCAAAATGTCACTTGCCTGCTCCTCTGCTGCCTGGCCTGCTATGTTCCTCCAGCTCCACACTGTTATCCCGAATTCCAACATTTGCAGTTCTTGCAATCAGCTGGAGCAGTTTGCGTCCTTTGGCAAGTTTTGGCTGCCATCTGATGATGTCAACATTTGGAGAAGGGTTTGGTTGATTTTTTTCCTGCACTCCAAGAAATGCAGGGAAAAGAAAAGTAAGGTTCAGGGAGGACCGATGTTAGGTCACTTAGTTAATTTTATCTGCCCACGAGTTTTGTTTTCCCTCATGGCAGACAGGTTTAAAATCACCCCAATTGAGTTTTTTTTCCATTGGGTCCATAACTGGAATGAGTCCACAGTGCACAACATTCCATTGTTTCGCATTTTTAATCTTTGAATCTTTGTTCAGTCAGTCTGCACTTCAGATGCTTGAGGTGAGTTATGCTTATTAAGTCAACCAGTGCACTTGCCAGATTTCTGACTAGTACTTGTTCATCTGGTACAAAAAGAGTCTTGTGCTTTGTGTGAAAGCTCTTACGCTGAGAATTTCAGCAATAGCTATTTAACATTGTGTTAAGTTCCTACTTTCATTACCATACATGCTGTTTGATGTTCTCTGTCTTGATGGTTTGCATCATTCTTTTTGTTCTTTCTTTGAGTTGATCTGGAGTCCTTTGATTCTGCCCTGACCCTCGACTTGCTTCGGAACTCTTCTCAGCTGTTTTCATCAAGCTTCTTTACCACAGTTTTATATTTACTTGTGCTTCACTGCTGGCTCACTGTTTGATTTTGTACTTTCGCTAGGTGTCCTGGTTTCCTTTCTTTACTTTCCTGTTATTTTTATTGCACTAACTTGATTGACTGGAAGTGAAAGAGTTTAAATACCAATAAGATTTGAAGTGAGATAAATACGTGAAAGACTAAACAGAAATGCACTACTGTATAGACAATTAAACAAAAAAACAAGATGAGTGGATGTAAGATGGTTGATTCACAGAAGAATTGTTGCAAAACCATGTCAAGTATGTGTGAAATACCCAACATGGTCCATTAACATCTATTTTAATAGAAAGAAATGCAGATGCTATAAATCAAAAACAAAAGCAGAAATTGGTGGAAAAGTTCAGCAGGTCTGTCAGCATCTGGGGAGTTTTGCTAATCCTGAGGAAAGGTCCCTCGACACAAAACATTAACTCTGATTTCTCTCCATGGTTGCTGCCAGACCTGCTGAGCTTTTCTAGCAATTTCTCTTTTTGTTCAACATCTATTTTAATGTTCAGCAGGTTGGCCTATGTCACTTATTTTGTCTTCAGCATTATTTTGGATACTGACAATCAAAGGCCAGTTGTTTTGTTTGTCTATGGTATGACCTGCTGCATTTTTGTGCTGAAGTAATGAAAAAGCATGGTGTCCTTCAGTAGCGTTCTGAAGTCATGAGCATCTTAAACACAACTTTGGCAAATTGATGATGTTGTGACTCGTCAACTGTCTGAGCAGCATTTCATGTCACTAATTTATGTTGCCCCTCATGGGTAACTTAATAAAGGTATGTGTTCACCCTAAGGTTCCTGACATAAGCTGTCAGCGATGTGTAAAAAGAGGGGCTCAAAGCATTTCCAGTTATAATTAAAATAATGACCTTCAAAAAAAGGTTGTTTGATCTGTCAAGCATTACATGCTCATTTACTGGCACTTGTGTCATTCAAATTTGACATAGCACCTTTTGGTGCAATTCTGAATGTTCAGGTCATGCTGCATCTGCATTCAGATTGCTTCAGGATCTGAGGAGTCAGAAATATTGTTGAACACTGTGCAATCATCAACAAACATCCTTATTTAAATCATCACAATAATGGGAAGACCATAGATGAAGCAGCTGAAATGTTTTGACCTTGGGAACTACCCTGACAAAACCACGCAGTGCTCTCCAGAACTGAGATGATTTGCCTCCAGCAACTATAATGATTATTCTTTGGACTAGGTACGACTCCAACCAGTGTGATTCTCAGTTTTTGACTCCTCCCATTTCCTACAGACTAAGGGGGTGGCCATGGGCACCCGCATGGGCCCTAGCTATGCCTGCCTCTTTGTAGGTTACGTGGAACAGTCCCTCTTCCGCACCTACACAGGCCCCAAACCCCACCTCTTCCTCCGGTACATTGATGACTTTATCAGCGCCGCCTCTTGCTCCCCAGAGGAGCTCGAACAGTTCATCCACTTCACCAACATCTTCCACCCCAACCTTCAGTTCACCTGCGCCATCTCCAGCACATCCCTCACCTTCCTGGACCTCTCAGTCTCCATCTCAGGCAACCAGCTTGTAACTGATGTCCATTTCAAGCCCACTGACTCCCACAGCTACCTAGAATACACCTCCTCCCACCCACCCTCCTGCAAAAATTCCATCCCCTATTCCCAATTCCTCTGCCTCCGCCGCATCTGCTCCCACGATACGACATTCCACTCCCGCATGTCCCAGATGTCCAAGTTCTTCAAGGACCGCAACTTTCCCCCCACAGTGATCGAGAACGCCCTTGACCGCGTCTCCCGCATTTCCCGCAACACATCCCTCACACCCCGCCCCCGCCACAACCGCCCAAAGAGGATCCCCTCGTTCGCACACACCACCCCACCAACCTCCGGATACAACGCATGATCCTCCGACACTTCTGCCATCTACAATCCGACCCCACCACCCAAGACATTTTTCCATCCCCACCCCTGTCTGCTTTCCGGAGAGACCACTCTCTCCGTGATTCCCTTGTTCGCTCCACACTGCCCTCCAACCCCACCACACCCGGCACCTTCCCCTGCAACCGCAGGAAATGCTACACTTGCCCCCACACCTCCTCCCTCACCCCTATCCCAGGTCCCAAGATGACATTCCACATTAAGCAGAGGTTCACCTGCACATCTGCCAATGTGGTATACTGCATCCACTGTACCCGGTGTGGCTCCCTCTACATTGGGGAAACCAAGCGGAGGCTTGGGGACCGCTTTGCAGAACACCTCCGCTCGGTTCACAACAAACAACTGCACCTCCCAGTCGCCAACCATTTCCACTCCCCCTCCCATTCTTTAGATGACATGTCCATCATGGGCCTCCTGCACTGCCACAATGATGCCACCTGAAGGTTGCAGGAACAGCAACTCATATTCCGCTTGGGAACCCTGCAGCCTAATGGTATCAATGTGATCTTCACCAGCTTCAAAATCTCCCCTTCCCCAACTGCATCCCTAAACCAGCCCAGTTCGTCCCCTCCCCCCACCGCACCACACAAGCAGCCCAGCTCTTCCCCTCCACCCACTGCATCCCAAAACCAGTCCAACCTGTCTCTGCCTCCCTAACCTGTTCTTCCTCTCACTCATCCCTTCCTCCCACCCCAAGCCGCACCCCCATCTCCCTACTAACCTCATCCCACATCCTTGACCTGTCCATCTTCCCTGGACTGACCTATCCCCTCCCTACCTCCCCACCTAAACTCTCGCCACCTATCTGAGCTTCTCTCCATCTTCGGTCCGCCTCCCCCTCTCTCCCTATTTATTCCAGAACCCTCACCCCATCCCCCTCTCTGATGAAGGGTCTAGGCCCGAAACGTCAGCTTTTGTGCTCCTAAGATGCTGCTTGGCCTGCTGTGTTCATCCAGCCTCACATTTTATTATCTTGGATTCTCCAGCATCTGCAGTTCCCATTATCTCTGATTCTCAGTTTTGACTGTTTTGCTAGGGCTGCACGATGCTATTCTTACTCAAATGCAGCCTTGATTTCAAAGGCAGTGACTCTCGCCTTTCTCCTCTTGAATTTGGCTCCTTTACCCACATCTGGAACAAAGCTGTATTGAGGCCAGAAACTGACTGGCTCTGACGTAATGTAAGCTGTGCATCAGGGAGCACGTTACTATTGAGTAGGTGCTGCACTGCTCATGGAATGTTCTCCCACTTGATTGATTGTTAGCACTGCTGGGTGCTAATTAGTGGGATTGGATTTATCCTTCTTTTTGAACACGGGGATTATCGGGAACTTGTCCACATTGCCACATGGATGCCAGTTTTGTAGCTCTACTAGAACAGCTAGATGAGGGATACAGCTCGTTCTAAAGCACAGGGCTTCAATAGGATTGCTGGACTGGCATCAGGGCCCATTGTCTCAGCAGTATTCAGTGCCTTCAACAATTTCCTGATCCAATGTGAAGTGAATGAAATTGCCTATCATCTGTGATGCTTGGGACTCCAGGAGGAGACCAAGGTGGATCATCCAATGAGTCTAAAAACGTTTGCAAATGCTTCATGTGCAGCACAGTGGCTCAGTGGTTAGCACTGCAGCCTCACAGCGCCAGGGACCCGGGTTCGATTCCAGCCTCAGGCAACTGCCTGTGCGGAGTTTGCACATTCTCTCCGTGTCTGCGTGGGTTTCCTCCAGGTGCTCCGGTTTCCTCCCACAGTCCAAAGATGTGCAGGCTAGGTGGATCGGCCATGCTAAATTGCCCGTAGTGTTCAGGGGTGTGTGGGTGATAGAGGGATGGGTCTGGGTGGGTTGCTTCAAGGGGCGGTGTGGACTTGTTGGGCCGAAGGGCCTGTTTCCACACTGTAGGGAATCTAATCTAATCTAATCCCCAGGATGGGAATATTTGTGGGTCTCCTTCAGTAAGTGGTTTAATTGTCCAGTGCTGCTCATAATTGGATGTGACAGGATTACAGAGCCAAGCATGACCCTATGATACAGAGATAGCCGGAACTGCCGATGCTGGAGAATCTGAGATAACACGGTGTGAAGCTGGATGAACACAGCAGGCCGAGCAGCATCAGAGGAGCAGGAAAGCTTGATGTTTCGGGTTGGGACCCAGGATCACTCTTGGCTCTGTAATCCTGTCACATCCAATCATGAACAGCACTGGATAATTAAAGCACTTAGTGAAGGAGACCCACAAATATTGCCATCCTGGGGATTGCAGCACATGAAGCATTTGCAACCATTTTTAGCTCTTCAGAAGGGTCCTGACCCAAAACGTCAAGCTTTCATACTCCTCTGATGCTGCTTGGCCTGCTATGTTCATCGAGCTTCACACGGTGTTAGCTCAGTGATCCATTGGTGGTGGCATTGTGCCACCCGCTAACCTGATTTTTCTGTGAGCGTGAATGACAGCAAGTGGGAATGCAGGTGCAGCATATAATATGAAAGCCAAATGAAATCTTGGCATATACTGCATAAGGACTGGATTATACAAGTAAAGAAGAACTGTTACAATTGTATGAAATGCTTGGGGGAGCATGTTCGCATGCGTATGTGTGCGTCCATGTGCGCGTGTGAGAGGGAGATGGGGATGATGCGCGCATGTGTGAAAGGCCGTGCGTGCATTTGTGTGTGAGAGAGAGAGAAAGAGAGAGAGGTGTGTGTGTGTGTGAGAGAGGAAGAGAGAGAGGTGTGTGTGTGTGTGAGAGAGGAAGAGAGAGAGGTGTGTGTGTGTGAGAGAGAGGAAGAGAGAGGGTGAGTGTGTGTGAGAGAGAGGAAGAGAGAGGGTGTGTGTGTGTGAGAGAGAGGAAGAGAGAGGGTGTGTGTGTGTGCAAGAGAGGAAGAGGGACAGTGTGTGTGCGCGAGAGAGGAAGAGAGGGTGTGTGCGTGAGCGAGAGAGGAAGAGAGGGTGTGTGCGTGTGAGCGAGAGAGGGTGAGAGAGGGTGTGTGCGTGTGAGCGAGAGAGGGTGTGTGCGTGTGAGCGAGAGGGTGAGACGGTGTGTGCATGTGAGCGAGAGAGGGTGTGTGCGTGTGAGCGAGAGAGGGTGAGAGAGGGTGTGTGCGTGTGAGCGAGAGAGGGTGTGTGCGTGTGAGCGAGAGGGTGAGACGGTGTGTGCATGTGAGCGAGAGAGGGTGTGTGCGTGTGAGCGAGAGAGGGTGAGAGAGGGTGTGTGCGTGTGAGCGAGAGAGGGTGAGAGGGTGTGTGCGCGTGAGCGAGAGAGGGTGAGGGGGGTGTGTGCGTGGGAGCGAGAGAGGGTGTGTGCGTGTGAGCGAGAGGGTGCGTGCGTGTGAGCGAGAGAGGGTGAGAGAGGGTGTGTGCGTGTGAGCAAGACAGGGTGAGAGGGGGTGTGTGTGCGTGAGCGAGACAGGGGGTGTGTGTGCGTGTGAGCGAGAGAGGGTGAGAGAGGGTGTGTGCGTGTGAGCGAGACACGGTGAGAGGGGGTGTGTGCGTGTGAGCGAGACAGGGGGTGTGTGTGCGTGTGAGCGAGACAGGGGGTGTGTGTGCATGTGAGCGAGACAGGGGGTGTGTGTGCATGTGAGCGAGACAGGGGGTGTGTGTGCATGTGAGCGAGACAGGGGGTGTGTGTGCATGTGAGCGAGACAGGGGGTGTGTGTGCATGTGAGCGAGACAGGGGGTGTGTGTGCATGTGAGCGAGACAGGGGGTGTGTGTGCGTGAGCGAGAGAGGGTGTGTGTGCGTGAGCGAGAGAGGGGGTGTGTGTGCGTGAGTGAGAGAGGGTGTGTGTGCGTGAGTGAGAGAGGGTGTGTGCGCGTGAGCGAGAGAGGGTGAGAGGGGGTGTGTGCGTGTGAGCGAGAGGGGGTGTGAGCGCGTGAGCGAGAGAGTGTGAGAGAGGGTGTGTGCGCGTGAGCGAGAGAGGGTGAGAGGGGGTGTGTGCGTGTGAGCGAGAGGGGGTGTGAGCGCGTGAGCGAGAGAGGGTGAGAGAGGGTGTGTGCGCGTGATCGAGAGAGCGGGTGTGTGCGCGTGAGCGAGAGAGGGTGAGAGGGGGTGTGCTCGTGAGCGAGAGAGGGTGAGAGGGGGTGTGTGCGCGTGAGCGAGAGAGGGTGAGAGGGGGTGTGTGCGCGTGAGCGAGAGAGGATGAGGGGGGTGTGTGCGCGTGAGCGAGAGAGGGTGAGAGGGGGTGTGTGCGCGTGAGCGAGAGAGGGGGTGTGTGCGTGTGAGCGAGAGAGGGGGTGTGTGCGTGTGAGCGAGAGGGGGGGTGTGTGCGTGTGAGCGAGAGGGGGGGTGTGAGCGAGAGAGGGGGTGTGTGCGTGTGAGCGAGAGAGGGGGTGTGTGCGTGTGAGCGAGAGAGGGGGTGTGTGCGTGTGAGCGAGAGAGGGGGTGTGTGCGTGTGAGCGAGAGAGGGGTGTGTGCGTGTGAGCGAGAGAGGGGGTGTGTGCGCGTGAGCGAGAGAGGGGGTGTGTGCGTGTGAGCGAGAGAGGGGGTGTGTGCGCGCGTGAGCGAGAGAGGGGGTGTGTGCGCGTGAGCGAGAGGAGGGGTGTGTGCGTGTGAGCGAGAGAGGGGGTGTGTGCGTGTGAGCGAGAGAGGGGGTGTGTGTGCGTGAGCGAGAGAGAGTGAGAGAGGGTGTGTGCGTGTGAGCGAGAGAGGGGGTGTGTGCGTGTGAGCGAGATGGGGGGTGTGTGCGCGTGAGCGAGAGAGGGTGTGTGCGCGTGTGAGCGAGACGGGTGTGTGCGTGTGAGCGAGAGAGGGGGTGTGTGCGTGTGAGCGAGAGAGGGTGAGAGGGGGTGTGTGCATGTGAGAGAGGGGGTGTGTGTGCGTGAGCGAGACAGGGGGTGTGTGTGCGTGTGAGCGAGACAGGGGGTGTGTGTGCGTGTGAGCGAGAGAGGGTGTGTGCGTGTGAGCGAGACACGGTGAGAGGGGGTGTGTGCGTGTGAGCGAGACAGGGGGTGTGTGTGCCTGTGAGCGAGACAGGGGGTGTGTGTGCCTGTGAGCGAGACAGGGGGTGTGTGTGCATGTGAGCGAGACAGGGGGTGTGTGTGCATGTGAGCGAGACAGGGGGTGTGTGTGCATGTGAGCGAGACAGGGGGTGTGTGTGCATGTGAGCGAGACAGGGGGTGTGTGTGCATGTGAGCGAGAGAGGGTGTGTGTGCGTGAGCGAGAGAGGGGGTGTGTGTGCGTGAGCGAGAGAGGGGGTGTGTGTGCGTGAGTGAGAGAGGGTGTGTGCGCGTGAGCGAGAGAGGGTGAGAGGGGGTGTGTGCGCGTGAGAGGGGGTGTGTGCGCGTGAGAGGGGGTGTGTGCGCGTGAGATGGTGAAAGGGGGTGTGTGTGCGTGTGAGCGAGGGTGTGTGTGCGTGTGAGCGAGAGAGGGGGTGTGTGCGTGTGAGCGAGTAAGGGGGTGTGTGCGTGTGAGCGAGAGAGGGGGTGTGTGCGTGTGAGCGAGTAAGGGGGTGTGTGCGTGTGAGCGAGAGAGGGGGTGTGTGCGTGTGACCGAGAGAGGGGGTGTGTGCGTGTGAGCGAGAGATGGGGTGTGTGCGTGTGAGCGAGAGATGGGGTGTGTGCGTGTGAGCGAGAGAGGGGGTGTGTGCGTGTGAGCGAGAGAGGGGCTGTGTGCGTGTGAGCGAGAGAGGGGGTGTGTGCGTGTGAGCGAGAGGGGGGGTGTGTGCGTGTGAGCGAGAGAGGGGGTGTGTGCGTGTGAGCGAGAGAGGGGGTGTGTGTGCGTGAGCGAGAGAGAGTGAGAGAGGGTGTGTGCGTGTGAGCGAGAGAGGGGGTGTGTGCGTGTGAGCGAGAGAGGGGGTGTGTGCGTGTGAGCGAGAGAGGGGGTGTGTGCGTGTGAGCGAGAGGGGGTGTGTGCGTGTGAGCGAGAGAGGGGGTGTGTGCGTGTGAGCGAGAGAGGGTGAGAGGGGGTGTGTGCATGTGAGAGAGGGGGTGTGTGCGCGTGAGCGAGAGAGGGTGAGAGGGGGTGTGTGTGCGTGAGCGAGACAGGGGGTGTGTGTGCGTGTGAGCGAGACAGGGGGTGTGTGTGCGTGTGAGCGAGAGAGGGTGAGAGAGGGTGTGTGCGTGTGAGCGAGACACGGTGAGAGGGGGTGTGTGCGTGTGAGCGAGACAGGGGGTGTGTGTGCCTGTGAGCGAGACAGGGGGTGTGTGTGCATGTGAGCGAGACAGGGGGTGTGTGTGCATGTGAGCGAGACAGGGGGTGTGTGTGCATGTGAGCGAGAGAGGGGGTGTGTGTGCGTGAGCGAGAGAGGGGGTGTGTGTGCGTGAGCGAGAGAGGGGGTGTGTGTGCGTGAGTGAGAGAGGGTGTGTGCGCGTGAGCGAGAGAGGGTGAGAGGTGGTGTGTGCGCGTGAGAGGGTGAGAGGGGGTGTGTGCGCGTGAGAGGGTGAGAGGGGGTGTGTGCGCGTGAGATGGTGAAAGGGGGTGTGTGTGCGTGTGAGCGAGGGTGTGTGTGCGTGTGAGCGAGAGAGGGGGTGTGTGCGTGTGAGCGAGAGAGGGGGTGTGTGCGTGTGAGCGAGTGAGGGGGTGTGTGCGTGTGAGCGAGTAAGGGGGTGTGTGCGTGTGAGCGAGAGAGGGGGTGTGTGCGTGTGAGCGAGAGAGGGGGTGTGTGCGTGTGAGCGAGAGATGGGGTGTGTGCGTGTGAGCGAGAGAGGGGCTGTGTGCGTGTGAGCGAGAGAGGGGGTGTGTGCGTGTGAGCGAGAGGAGGGGTGTGTGCGTGTGAGCGAGAGAGGGGGTGTGTGCGTGTGAGCGAGAGAGGGGGTGTGTGCGTGTGAGCGAGAGATGGGGTGTGTGCGTGTGAGCGAGAGAGGGGCTGTGTGCGTGTGAGCGAGAGAGGGGGTGTGTGCGTGTGAGCGAGAGGAGGGGTGAGTGCGTGTGAGCGAGAGAAGGGGTGTGTGTGCGTGAGCGAGACAGGGTGAGAGGGGGTGTGTGCGTGTGAGCGAGAGAAGGGGTGTGTGTGCGTGAGCGAGACAGGGTGAGAGGGGGTGTGTGCATGTGAGCGAGAGAGGGTGAGAGGGGGTGTGTGCGTGTGAGAGAGGGGGTGTGTGCTTGTGAGCGAGCGAGGGTGAGAGAGGGAGTGTGCGTGTGAGCGAGAGAGGGCGAGAGGGGGTGTGTGCGTGTGACCGAGAGAGGGCGAGAGGGGGTGTGTGCGTGTGAGCGAGAGAGGGGGTGTGTGCGTGTGAGCGAGAGAGGGGGTGTGTGCGCGTGAGCGAGAGAGGGTGAGAGGGGGTGTGTGCGCGTTAGAGTGGGGGTGTGTGCGTGTGAGCGAGAGAGGGTGTGTGCGTGTGAGTGAGAGGGGGTGTGTGCGTGCGAGAGAGGGGGTGTGTGCGTGCGAGAGAGGGGGTGTGTGCGAGTGAGCGAGAGAGGGTGAGAGCGGGTGTGTGCGCGTGAGCGAGAGAGGGGGTGTGTGTGCGTGAGTGAGAGAGGGTGTGTGCGCGTGAGCGAGAGAGGGTGAGAGGTGGTGTGTGCGCGTGAGAGGGTGAGAGGGGGTGTGTGCGCGTGAGAGGGTGAGAGGGGGTGTGTGCGCGTGAGATGGTGAAAGGGGGTGTGTGTGCGTGTGAGCGAGGGTGTGTGTGCGTGTGAGCGAGAGAGGGGGTGTGTGCGTGTGAGCGAGAGAGGGGGTGTGTGCGTGTGAGCGAGTGAGGGGGTGTGTGCGTGTGAGCGAGTAAGGGGGTGTGTGCGTGTGAGCGAGAAAGGGGGTGTGTGCGTGTGAGCGAGAGAGGGTGTGTGTGCGTGTGAGCGAGAGAGGGGGTGTGTGCGTGTGAGCGAGAGATGGGGTGTGTGCGTGTGAGCGAGAGAGGGGCTGTGTGCGTGTGAGCGAGAGAGGGGGTGTGTGCGTGTGAGCGAGAGGAGGGGTGTGTGCGTGTGAGCGAGAGAGGGGGTGTGTGCGTGTGAGCGAGAGAGGGGGTGTGTGCGTGTGAGCGAGAGATGGGGTGTGTGCGTGTGAGCGAGAGAGGGGCTGTGTGCGTGTGAGCGAGAGAGGGGGTGTGTGCGTGTGAGCGAGAGGAGGGGTGTGTGCGTGTGAGCGAGAGAAGGGGTGTGTGTGCGTGAGCGAGACAGGGTGAGAGGGGGTGTGTGCGTGTGAGCGAGAGAAGGGGTGTGTGTGCGTGAGCGAGACAGGGTGAGAGGGGGTGTGTGCATGTGAGCGAGAGAGGGTGAGAGGGGGTGTGTGCGTGTGAGAGAGGGGGTGTGTGCTTGTGAGCGAGCGAGGGTGAGAGAGGGAGTGTGCGTGTGAGCGAGAGAGGGCGAGAGGGGGTGTGTGCGTGTGACCGAGAGAGGGCGAGAGGGGGTGTGTGCGTGTGAGCGAGAGAGGGGGTGTGTGCGTGTGAGCGAGAGAGGGGGTGTGTGCGCGTGAGCGAGAGAGGGTGAGAGGGGGTGTGTGCGCGTTAGAGTGGGGGTGTGTGCGTGTGAGCGAGAGAGGGTGTGTGCGTGTGAGTGAGAGGGGGTGTGTGCGTGCGAGAGAGGGGGTGTGTGCGAGTGAGCGAGAGAGGGTGAGAGCGGGTGTGTGCGCGTGAGCGAGAGAGGGGGTGTGTGCGCGTGAGCGAGAGAGGGGGTGTGTGCGCGTGAGCGAGAGAGGGGGTGTGTGCGCGTGAGCTAGACAGGGGGTGTGTGCGCGTGAGCTAGACAGGGGGTGTGTGCGCTGTGAGCGAGAGAGGGGGTGTGTGCGCGTGAGTGAGAGGGGGTGTGTGCCTGTGAGCGAGAGATGGGGTGTGTGTGCGTGAGCGAGACAGGGTGAGAGGGGGTGTGTGCATGTGAGCGAGAGAGGGTGAGAGGGGGTGTGTGCGTGTGAGAGAGGGGGTGTGTGCGTGTGAGCGAGCGAGGGTGAGAGAGGGAGTGTGCGTGTGAGCGAGAGAGGGCGAGAGGGGGTGTGTGCCTGTGAGCGAGAGAGGGGGTGTGTGCGTGTGAGAGGGTGAGAGGGGGTGAGTGCGTGTGAGCGAGAGAGGGGGTGTGAGCGTGAGAGCGAGAGAGGGTGAGAGGGGGTGTGTGCGCGTGAGAGTGGGGGTGTGTGCGTGTGAGCGAGAGAGGGTGTGTGCGTGTGAGTGAGAGAGGGGGTGTGTGCGTGTGAGTGAGAGAGGGGGTGTGTGCGTGTGAGCGAGAGAGGGTGAGAGGGGGTGTGTGCGTGTGAGCGAGAGAGGGTGAGAGAGGATGTGTGCGTGTGAGCGAGAGAGGGTGAGAGGGGGTGTGTGCGCGTGAGAGTGGGGGTGTGAGCGAGAGAGGCTGAGAGAGGGTGTGTGCGTGTGAGTGAGAGAGGGGGTGTGTGCGTGTGAGCGAGAGAGGGTGTGTGCGTGTGAGCGAGAGAGGGTGAGAGGGGGTGTGTGCCTGTGAGCGAGAGAGGGGGTGTGTGTGCGTGTGAGCGAGAGAGGGTGAGAGGGGGTGTGTGTGTGTGTGTGTGAGCGAGAGAGGGGGCGTGTGCGTGTGTGAGCGAGAGAGGGGGCGTGTGCGTGTGTGAGCGAGAGAGGGGGCGTGTGCGTGTGTGAGCGAGAGAGTGTGCGTGTGTGAGCGAGAGAGGGGGCGTGTGCGCGTGTGAGCGAGGGGGCGTGTGCGCGTGTGAGCGAGAGAGGGGGCGCGTGCGCGTGTGAGCGAGAGAGGGGGCGCGTGCGCGTGTGAGCGAGAGAGGGGGCGCGTGCGCGTGTGAGCGAGAGAGGGGGCGCGTGCGCGTGTGAGCGAGAGAGGGGGCGCGTGCGCGTGTGAGCGAGAGAGGGTGAGAGGGGGTCTGTGCGCGTGTGAGCGAGAGAGGGTGAGAGGGGGCGCGTGAGCGAGAGAGGGTGAGAGGGGGCGCGTGCGCGTGTGAGCGAGAGAGGGGGCGCGTGCGCGTGTGAGCGAGAGAGGGTGAGAGGGGGTCTGTGCGCGTGTGAGCGAGAGAGGGTGAGAGGGGGTCTGTGCGCGTGTGAGCGAGAGAGGGGGTGTGTGCGCGTGTGAGCGAGAGAGGGGGTGTGTCCGTGTGAGCAAGAGAGGGGGTGTGCGCGCGTGAGCGAGAGAGGGTGAGTGGGGGCGCGTGAGCGAGAGAGGGTGAGTGGGGGCGCGTGAGCGAGAGAGGGTGAGTGGGGGCGCGTGAGCGAGAGAGGGTGAGTGGGGGCGCGTGAGCGAGAGAGGGTGAGAGGGGACGCGTGCGCGTGTGAGCGAGAGAGGGGGCGCGTGCGCGTGTGAGCGAGAGAGGGTGAGAGGGGGTCTGTGCGCGTGTGAGCGAGAGAGGGGGTGTGTGCGCATGTGAGCGAGAGAGGGGGTGTGTGCGCATGTGAGCGAGAGAGGGGGTGTGTGCGCGTGTGAGCGAGAGAGGGGGTGTGTGCGCGTGTGAGCGAGAGAGGGGGTGTGTGCGTGTGAGCGAGAGAGGGTGAGAGGGGGTGTGTGCGTGTGAGCGAGAGAGGGTGAGAGAGGGTGTGTGCGTGTGAGCGAGAGAGGGTGTGTGCGTGTGAGCGAGAGAGGGTGAGAGGGGGTGTGTGCGTGTGAGCGAGAGGGTGAGAGGGGGTGTGTGCGTGTGAGCGAGAGAGGGTGAGAGGGGGTGTGTGCGTGTGAGCGAGAGAGGGTGAGAGGGGGTGAGTGCGTGTGAGCGAGAGAGGGTGAGAGAGGGTGTGTCCGTGTGAGCGAGAGAGGGTGAGAGGGGGTGTGTGTGCCTGTGAGCGAGAGAGGGGGTGTGTGTGCGTGTGAGCGAGAGAGGGTGAGAGGGGGTGTGTGCGTGTGAGCGAGAGAGGGTGAGTGAGGGTGTGTGCGTGTGAGCGAGAGAGGGTGTGTCCGTGTGAGCGAGAGAGGGTGAGAGGGGGTGTGTGCGTGTGAGCGAGAGAGGGTGAGAGGGGGTGTGTGCGTGTGAGAGAGTGGGTGTGTGCGTGTGAGCGAGAGAGGGTGAGAGGGGGTGTGTGTGCGTGTGAGCGAGAGAGGGGATGTGTGTGTGTGAGCGAGACAGGGTGAGAGGGGGTGTGTGTGTGTGTGTGAGCGAGAGAGGGTGCGTGTGCGTGTGTGAGCGAGAGAGGGGGCGTGTGCGCGTGTGAGCGAGAGAGGGGGCGTGTGCGCGTGTGAGCTAGAGAGGGGGCGCGTGCGCGTGTGAGCGAGAGAGGGGGCGCGTGCGCGTGTGAGCGAGAGAGGGGGCGCGTGCGCGTGTGAGCGAGTGAGGGGGCGCGTGCGCGTGTGAGCGAGTGAGGGGGCGCGTGCGCGTGTGAGCTAGAGAGGGGGCGCGTGCGCGTGTGAGCGAGAGAGGGTGAGAGGGGGCGCGTGCGCGTGAGCAAAAGAGGGTGAGAGGGGGCGCGGGCGCGTGCGCGTGTGAGCGAGAGAGGGTGAGAGGGGGCGCGTGCGCGTGTGAGCGAGAGAGGGGGCGCGTGCGCGTGAGCAAAAGAGGGTGAGAGGGGGCGCGGGCGCGTGCGCGTGTGAGCGAGAGAGGGTGAGAGGGGGCGCGTGCGCGTGTGAGCGAGAGAGGGGGCGCGTGCGCGTGTGAGCGAGAGGGGGGCGCGTGCGCGTGTGAGCGAGAGAGGGTGAGAGGGGGTGTGTGCGCGTGTGAGCGAGAGAGGGGGTGTGTGCGCGTGTGAGCGAGAGAGGGGGTGTGTGCGCGTGTGAGCGAGAGAGGGGGTGTGTGCGCGCGTGTGAGCGAGAGAGGGGGTGTGTGCGCGTGTGAGCGAGTTAGGGTGAGAGGGGGTGTGTGCGCGTGAGCGAGAGAGGGTGAGAGGGGGTGTGTGCGCGTGTGAGCGAGAGAGGGTGAGAGGGGGTGTGTGCGCGTGTGAGCGAGAGAGGGTGAGAGGGGGTGTGTGCGCGTGTGAGCGAGAGAGGGGGTGTGTGCGCGTGTGAGCGAGAGAGGGTGAGAGAGGATGTGTGCGTGTGAGCGAGAGAGAGTGAGAGGGGGTGTGTGCGTGTGAGCGAGAGAGAGTGAGAGGGGGTGTGTGCGTGTGAGCAAGACAGGGGGTGTGTGTGCGTGTGAGCGAGAGGGGGGTGTGTGCGTGTGAGCGAGAGGGGGGTGTGTGCGTGTGAGCGAGAGAGGGGGTGTGTGTGCGTGTGAGCGAGAGAAGGGGTGTGTGCGTGTGAGCGAGAGAGGGGGTGTGTGCGTGTGAGCGAGAGAGGGGGTGTGTGCGTGTGAGCGAGAGAGGGGGTGTGTGCGTGTGAGCGAGAGACGGTGAGAGGGGGTGTGTGCGTGTGAGCGAGAGACGGTGAGAGGGGGTGTGTGCGTGTGAGCGAGAGAGGGTGAGAGGGGGTGTGTGCGTGTGAGCGAGAGAGGGTGAGAGGGGGTGTGTGCGTGTGAGCGAGAGAGGGTGAGAGGGGGTGTGTGCGTGTGAGCGAGAGAGGGTGAGAGAGGGTGTGTGCGTGTGAGCGAGAGAGGGTGAGAGGGGGTGTGTGCGTGTGAGCGAGAGACGGTGAGAGGGGGTGTGTGCGTGTGAGCGAGAGAGGGTGAGAGGGGGTGTGTGCGTGTGAGCGAGAGAGGGGGTGTGTGTGCGTGTGAGCGAGAGAGGGGATGTGTGTGTGAGCGAGACAGGGTGAGAGGGGGCGTGTGCGTGTGTGAGCGAGAGAGGGGGCGTGTGCATGTGTGAGCGAGAGAGGGGGCGTGTGCGCGTGTGAGCGAGAGAGGGGGCGTGTGAGCGAGGGGGCGCGTGCGAGTGTGAGCGAGAGAGGGGGCGCGTGCGCGTGTGAGCGAGAGAGGGGGCGCGTGCGCGTGTGAGCGAGAGAGGGGGCGCGTGCGCGTGTGAGTGAGAGAGGGGGTGTGTGCGCGTGTGAGCGAGAGAGGGTGAGAGGGGGTGTGTGTGCCTGTGAGCGAGAGAGGGGGTGTGTGTGCGTGTGAGCGAGAGAGGTTGAGAGGGGGTGTGTGTGCGTGTGAGCGAGAGAGGGGATGTGTGTGTGTGAGCGAGACAGGGTGAGAGGGGGTGTGTGTGTGTGTGAGCGAGAGAGGAGGCGTGTGCGTGTGTGAGCGAGAGAGGGGGCGTGTGCGTGTGTGAGCGAGAGAGTGGGCGTGTGCGTGTGTGAGCGAGAGAGGGGGCGTGTGCGCGTGTGAGCGAGGTGGCGTGTGCGCGTGTGAGCGAGAGAGGGGGCGTGTGCGCGTGTGAGCGAGAGAGGGGACGTGTGCTCGTGTGAGCGAGAGAGGGGACGTGTGCTCGTGTGAGCGAGAGAGGGGGCGCGTGCGCGTGTGAGCGAGAGAGGGGGCGCGTGCGCGTGTGAGCTAGAGAGGGGGCGCGTGCGCGTGAGCGAGAGAGGGTGAGAGGGGGCGCGTGCGCGTGTGAGCGAGAGAGGGGGCGCGTGCGCGTGTGAGCGAGAGAGGGGGCGCGTGCGCGTGTGAGCGAGAGAGGGGGCGCGTGCGCGTGTGAGCGAGAGAGGGGGTGTGTGCGTGTGAGCGAGAGAGGGGGTGTGTCCGTGTGAGCGAGAGAGGGGGTGTGCGTGTGTGAGCGAGAGAGGGTGAGTGGGGGCACGTGAGCGAGAGAGGGTGAGTGGGGGCGCGTGAGCGAGAGAGGTTGAGTGGGGGCGCGTGAGCGAGAGAGGGGGTGTGTCCGTGTGAGCGAGAGAGGGGGTGTGCGTGTGTGAGCGAGAGAGGGTGAGTGGGGGCACGTGAGCGAGAGAGGGTGAGTGGGGGCGCGTGAGCGAGAGAGGTTGAGTGGGGGCGCGTGAGCGAGAGAGGTTGAGTGGGGGCGCGTGAGCGAGAGAGGGTGAGTGGGGGCGCGTGAGCGAGAGAGGTTGTGTGGGGGCGCGTGAGCGAGAGAGGGTGAGAGGGGATGCGTGCGCGTGTGAGCGAGAGAGGGGGCGCGTGCGCGTGTGAGCGAGAGAGGGTGAGAGGGGGTGTGTGCGCGTGTGAGCGAGAGAGGGGGTGTGTGCGCGTGTGAGCGAGAGAGGGGGTGTGTGCGCGTGTGAGCGAGAGAGGGGGTGTGTGCGCGTGTGAGCGAGAGAGGGTGAGAGGGGGCGCGTGAGCGAGAGAGGGGGCGCGTGCGCGTGTGAGCGAGAGAGGGGGCGCGTGCGCGTGTGAGCGAGAGAGGGGGTGTGTGCGCGTGTGAGCGAGAGAGGGGGTGTGTGCGCGTGTGAGCGAGAGAGGGGGTGTGTGCGCGTGTGAGTGAGAGAGGGGGCGTGTGCGCGTGTGAGTGAGAGAGGGTGTGAGAGGGTGTGTGCGTGTGAGCGAGAGAGGGTGTGAGAGGGTGTGTGCGTGTGAGCGAGAGAGGGTGAGAGGGGGTGTGTGCGTGTGAGCGAGAGAGGGTGAGAGGGGGTGTGTGCGTGTGAGCGAGAGAGGGTGAGAGAGGGTGTGTCCGTGTGAGCGAGAGAGGGTGAGATGGGGTGTGTGTGCCTGTGAGCGAGAGAGGGGGTGTGTGTGCGTGTGAGCGAGAGAGGGTGAGAGGGGGTGTGTGCGTGTGAGCGAGAGAGGGTGAGAGGGGGTGTGTGCGTGTGAGAGAGGGGGTGTGTGCTTGTGAGCGAGCGAGGGTGAGAGAGGGAGTGTGCGTGTGAGCGAGAGGGGGTGTGTGCCTGTGAGCGAGAGAGGGGGTGTGTGCGTGTGAGAGGGTGAGAGGGGGTGAGTGCGTGTGAGCGAGAGAGGGTGAGAGGGGGTGTGTGCGTGTGAGCGAGAGAGGGTGAGAGGGGGTGTGTGCGCGTGAGCGAGAGAGGGTGAGAGGGGGTGTGTGCGCGTATGAGCAAGAGAGGGTGAGAGGGGGTGTGTGCGCGTGTGAGCGAGAGATGGGGTGTGTGCGCGTGTGAGCGAGAGAGGGTGAGAGAGGATGTGTGCGTGTGAGCGAGAGAGAGTGAGAGGGAGTGTGTGCGTGTGAGCGAGACAGGGGGTGTGTGCGTGTGAGCGAGAGTGGGGTGTGTGCGTGTGAGCGAGAGTGGGGTGTGTGCGTGTGAGCGAGAGGGGGGTGTGTGCGTGTGAGCGAGAGAGGGGGTGTGTGTGCGTGTGAGCGAGAGAAGTGGTGTGTGCGTGTGAGCGAGAGAGGGGGTGTGTGCGTGTGAGCGAGAGTGGGGGTGTGTGCGTGTGAGCGAGAGAGTGTGAGGAGGGGTGTGTGCGCGAGTGTGAGGAGGGGTGTGTGCGCGTGAGCGAGAGAGGGGGTGTGTGTGCGTGTGAGCGAGAGAGGGGGTGTGTGTGCGTGTGAGCGAGAGAAGGGGTGTGTGCGTGTGAGCGAGAGAAGGGGTGTGTGCGTGTGAGCGAGAGAGGGGGTGTGTGCGTGTGAGCGAGAGACGGTGAGAGGGGGTGTGTGCGTGTGCGCGAGAGAGGGGATGTGTGTGTGAGCGAGACAGGGTGAGAGGGGGCGTGTGCGTGTGTGAGCGAGAGAGGGGGCGTGTGCGTGTGTGAGCGAGAGAGGGGGCGTGTGCGCGTGTGAGCGAGAGAGGGGGCGTGTGCGCGTGTGCGCGAGAGAGGGGGCGCGTGCGCGTGTGAGCGAGAGAGGGGGCGCGTGCGCGTGTGAGCGAGAGAGGGGGCGCGTGCTCGTGTGAGCGAGAGAGGGGGCGCGTGCGCGTGTGAGCGAGAGAGGGGGCGCGTGCGCGAGAGAGGGGGCGCGTGCGCGTGTGAGCGAGAGAGGTGGCGCGTGCGCGTGAGCGAGAGAGGGTGAGAGGGGGCGCGTGCGCGTGTGAGCGAGAGAGGGGGTGTGTGTGCGTGTGAGCGAGAGAGGGTGAGAGGGGGTGTGTGCGTGTGAGCGAGAGACGGTGAGAGGGGGTGTGTGCGTGTGAGCGAGAGAGGGTGAGAGGGGGTGTGTGCGTGTGAGCGAGAGAGGGTGAGAGGGGGTGTGTGCGTGTGAGCGAGAGAGGGTGAGTGAGGGTGTGTGCGTGTGAGCGAGAGAGGGTGTGTCCGTGTGAGCGAGAGAGGGTGAGAGGGGGTGTGTGTGCCTGTGAGCGAGAGAGGGGGTGTGTGTGCGTGTGAGCGAGAGAGGTTGAGAGGGGGTGTGTGTGCCTGTGAGCGAGAGAGGGGATGTGTGTGTGTGAGCGAGACAGGGTGAGAGGGGGTGTGTGCGTGTGTGAGCGAGAGAGGGGGCCTGTGCGTGTGTGAGCGAGAGAGTGGGCGTGTGCGTGTGTGAGCGAGAGAGGGGGTGTGTGCGTGTGTGAGCGAGAGAGGGGGCGTGTGCGCGTGTGAGCGAGGTGGCGTGTGCGCGTGTGAGCGAGAGAGGGGGCGTGTGCGCGTGTGAGCGAGAGAGGGGGCGTGTGCGCGTGTGAGCGAGAGAGGGGGCGCGTGCGCGTGTGAGCGAGAGAGGGGGCGCGTGCGCGTGTGAGCTAGAGAGGGGGCGCGTGCGCGTGTGAGCGAGAGAGGGGGCGCGTGCGCGTGTGAGCGAGAGGGGGGGCGCGTGCGCATGTGAGCGAGAGAGGGGGCGCGTGCGCGTGTGAGCGAGAGAGGGTGAGAGGGGGAGTGTGCGCGTGTGAGCGAGAGAGGGTGAGTGTGCGCGTGTGAGCGAGAGAGGGTGAGTGGGGGCGCGTGAGCGAGAGAGGGTGAGTGGGGGCGCGTGCGCGTGTGAGCGAGAGAGGGGGTGTGTGTGCGTGTGAGCGAGAGAGGGTGAGAGGGGGTGTGTGCGTGTGAGCGAGAGAGGGTGAGAGGGGGTGTGTGCGTGTGAGAGAGGGGGTGTGTGCTTGTGAGCGAGCGAGGGTGAGAGAGGGAGTGTGCGTGTGAGCGAGAGGTGGTGTGTGCCTGTGAGCGAGAGAGGGGGTGTGTGCGTGTGAGAGGGTGAGAGGGGGTGAGTGCTTGTGAGCGAGAGAGGGGGTGTGAGCGTGTGAGCGAGAGAGGGGGTGTGTGCGTGTGAGCGAGAGAGGGTGAGAGGGGGTGTGTGCGCGTGAGAGTGGGGGTGTGTGCGTGTGAGAGTGGGGGTGTGTGCGCGTGAGCGAGAGAGGGTGAGAGAGGGTGTGTGCGTGTGAGCGAGAGAGGGGGTGTGTGCGTGTGAGCGAGAGAGCGAGAGAGGGCGTGTGTGCACTGTGAGCGAGAGAGGGTGTGTGCGTGTGAGAGGGTGAGAGGGGGTGTGTGCGTGTGAGAGGGTGAGAGGGGGTGTGTGCGCGTGAGAGGGTGAGAGGGGGTGTGTGCGCGTGAGAGGGTGAGAGGGGGTGTGTGCGCGTGAGAGGGTGAGAGGGGGTGTGTGCGCGTGAGAGGGTGAGAGGGGGTGTGTGCGCGTGAGAGGGTGAGAGGGGGTGTGTGCGCGTGAGATGGTGAGAGGGGGTGTGTGTGCGTGTGAGCGAGGGTGTGTGTGCGCGTGTGAGCGAGAGAGGGGGTGTGTGCGTGTGAGAGGGTGAGAGGGGGTGTGTGCGTGTGAGAGGGTGAGAGGGGGTGTGTGCGTGTGAGAGGGTGAGAGAGGGTGTGTGCGTGTGAGAGGGTGAGAGGGGGTGAGTGCGTGTGAGCGAGAGAGGGGGTGTGAGCGTGTGAGCGAGAGAGGGGGTGTGAGCGTGTGAGCGAGAGAGGGGGTGTGTGCGTGTGAGCGAGAGAGGGGGTGTGTGCGCGTGAGCTAGACAGGGGGTGTGTGCGCGTGAGCTAGACAGCGGGTGTGTGCGCGTGAGCAAGAGAGGGTGAGAGGGGGTGTGTGCCTGTGAGCGAGAGATGGGGTGTGTGTGCGTGAGCGAGACAGGGTGAGAGGGGGTGTGTGCATGTGAGCGAGAGAGTGTGAGAGGGGGTGTGTGCCTGTGAGAGAGGGGGTGTGTGCGTGTGAGCGAGCGAGGGTGAAAGAGGGAGTGTGCGTGTGAGCGAGAGAGGGCGAGAGGGGGTGTGTGCCTGTGACCGAGAGAGGGGGTGTGTGCGTGTGAGAGGGTGAGAGGGGGTGTGTGCGGGTGAGAGGGGGTGAGTGCGTGTGAGCGAGAGAGGGGGTGTGAGCGTGTGAGCGAGAGAGGGGGTGTGTGCGTGTGAGCGAGAGAGGGTGAGAGTGGGGGTGTGTGCGCGTGAGAGTGGGGGTGTGTGCGCGTGAGAGTGGGGGTGTGTGCGCGTGAGCGAGAGAGGGGGTGTGTGCGTGTGAGTGAGAGAGCGAGAGAGGGCGTGTGTGCACTGTGAGCGAGAGAGGGTGTGTGCGTGTGAGAGGGTGAGAGGGGGTGTGTGCGGGTGAGAGGGGCTGTGTGCGCGTGAGAGGGTGAGAGGGGGTGTGTGCGCGTGAGAGGGTGAGAGGGGGTGTGTGCGCGTGAGATGATGAAAGGGGGTGTGTGTGCGTGTGAGCGAGGGTGTGTGTGCGTGTGAGCGAGAGAGGGGGTGTGTGCGTGTGAGCGAGAGAGGGGGTGTGTGCGTGTGAGCGAGAAAGGGGGTGTGTGCGTGTGAGCGAGAGAGGGGGTGTGTGCGTGTGACCGAGAGAGGGGCTGTGTGCGTGTGAGCGAGAGATGGGGTGTGTGCGTGTGAGCGAGAGAGGGGCTGTGTGCGTGTGAGCGAGAGAGGGGCTGTGTGCGTGTGAGCGAGAGAGGGGGTGTGTGCGTGTGAGCGAGAGGAGGGGTGTGTGCGTGTGAGCGAGAGAGGGTGTGTGCGTGTGAGCGAGAGAGGGTGTGTGCGTGTGAGCGAGAGGGGGTGTGTGTGCGTGTGAGCGAGAGGGGGTGTGTGCGTGTGAGCGATCGAGGGTGAGAGAGGGAGTGTGCGTGTGAGCGAGAGAGGGCGAGAGGGGGTGTGTGCGTGTGAGCGAGAGAGGGGGTGTGTGTGCGTGACCGAGAGAGGGTGAGAGGGGGTGTGTGCGTGTGAGCGAGAGAGGGGGTGTGTGCGCGTGAGCGAGAGAGGGTGAGAGGGGGTGTGTGCGCGTTAGAGTGGGGGTGTGTGCGTGTGAGCGAGAGAGGGTGTGTGCGTGTGAGTGAGAGGGGGTGTGTGCGTGCGAGAGACGGGGTGTGTGCGCGTGAGCGAGAGAGGGTGAGAGGGGGTGTGTGCGCGTTAGAGTGGGGGTGTGTGCGTGTGAGCGAGAGAGGGTGTGTGCGTGTGAGTGAGAGGGGGTGTGTGCGTGCGAGAGACGGGGTGTGTGCGAGTGAGCGAGAGAGGGTGAGAGCGGGTGTGTGCGTGTGAGTGAGAGAGGGGGTGTGTGCGCGTGAGCGAGAGAGGAAGAGTGTGTGTGTGCGCGAGAGAGGAACAGTGTGTGTGTGCGCAAGAAAGGAAGAGTTTGTGTGTGTGTGTGTGTGAGCGAGAGAGGAAGAGTGTGTGTGTGCGTGTGCGCGCGAGAGAGGAAGAGTGTGTGTGTGCGTGTGCGCGCGAGAGAGGAAGAGTGTGTGTGTGTGCGCGCGAGAGAGGAAGAGTGTGTGTGTGTGCGCGCGAGAGAGGAAGAGTGTGTGTGTGTGCGCGCGAGAGAGGAAGAGTGTGTGTGTGTGCGCGCGAGAGAGGAAGAGTGTGTGTGTGAGCGAGAGAGGAAGAGTGTGTGTGTGTGAGCGAGAGAGGAAGAGTGTGTGTGTGTGTGAGCGAGAGAGGAAGAGTGTGTGTGTGTGTGAGCGAGAGAGGAAGAGTGTGTGTGTGTGTGAGCGAGAGAGGAAGAGTGTGTGTGTGTGTGAGCGAGAGAGGAAGAGTGTGTGTGTGTGAGCGAGAGAGGAAGAGTGTGTGTGTGTGAGCGAGAGAGGAAGAGTGTGTGTGTGTGAGCGAGAGAGGAAGAGTGTGTGTGTGTGCGTGAGCGAGAGAGGAAGAGTGTGTGTGTGCGCGCGCGAGAGAGGAAGAGTGTGTGTGTGTGCGCGCGAGAGAGGAAGAGTGTGAGTGTGTGTGTGCGCGCGAGAGAGGAAGATTGTGTGTGTGTGTGCGCGCGAGAGAGGAAGAGTGTGTGTGTGTGCGCAAGAAAGGAAGAGTTTGTGTGTGTGTGTGTGCGAGCGAGAGAGGAAGAGTGTGTGCGTGTGCGTGTGCGCGCGAGAGAGGAAGAGTGTGTGTGTGAGCGAGAAAGGAAGAGTTTGTGTGTGTGAGCGAGAGAGGAAGAGTGTGTGTGTGTGCGCGAGAGAGGAAGAGTGTGTGTGTGCGCGAGAGAGGAAGGAAGAGTTTGTGTGTGCGTGAGCGAGAGAGGAAGAGTGTGTGTGTGCGTGAGCGAGAGAGGAAGAGTGTGTGTGTGCGTGAGCGAGAGAGGAAGAGTGTGTGTGTGTGCGCGCGAGAGAGGAAGATTGTGTGTGTGTGTGCGCGCGAGAGAGGAAGAGTGTGTGTGTGCGCAAGAAAGGAAGAGTTTGTGTGTGTGTGTGTGCGAGCGAGAGAGGAAGAGTGTGTGCGTGTGCGTGTGCGCGCGAGAGAGGAAGAGTGTGTGTGTGAGCGAGAAAGGAAGAGTTTGTGTGTGTGAGCGAGAGAGGAAGAGTGTGTGTGTGTGCGCGAGAGAGGAAGAGTGTGTGTGTGCGCGAGAGAGGAAGGAAGAGTTTGTGTGTGCGTGAGCGAGAGAGGAAGAGTGTGTGTGTGCGTGAGCGAGAGAGGAAGAGTGTGTGTGTGCGTGAGCGAGAGAGGAAGAGTGTGTGTGTGTGCGTGAGCGAGAGAGGAAGAGTGTGTGTGTGTGCGCGCGCGAGAGAGGAAGAGTGTGTGTGTGTGCGCGCGAGAGAGGAAGAGTGTGTGTGTGTGTGCGCGAGCGAGAGAGGAAGAGTGTGTGTGTGTGCGTGTGCGCGCGAGAGAGGAAGAGTGTGTGTGTGAGCGAGAAAGGAAGAGTTTGTGTGTGTGAGCGAGAGAGGAAGAGTGTGTGTGTGTGAGCGAGAGAGGAAGAGTGTGTGTGTGTGAGCGAGAGAGGAAGAGTGTGTGTGTGAGCGAGAGAGGAAGAGTGTGTGTGTGAGCGAGAGAGGAAGAGTGTGTGTGTGTGAGCGAGAGAGGAAGAGTGTGTGTGTGTGAGCGAGAGAGGAAGAGTGTGTGTGTGTGAGCGAGAGAGGAAGAGTGTGTGTGTGCGCGAGAGAGGAAGGAAGAGTATGTGTGTGCGTGAGCGAGAGAGGAAGAGTGTGTGTGTGCGTGAGCGAGAGAGGAAGAGTGTGTGTGTGCGTGAGCGAGAGAGGAAGAGTGTGTGTGTGTGAGCGAGAGAGGAAGAGTGTGTGTGTGTGTGTGTGTGTGTGTGAGCGAGAGGAAGAGTGTGTGTGTGTGTGTGAGCGAGAGAGGAAGAGTGTGTGTGTGTGTGTGCGCGAGAGAGGAAGAGTGTGTGTGTGTGTGTGCGCGAGAGAGGAAGAGTGTGTGTGTGCGCGAGAGAGGAAGAGTGTGTGTGTGTGAGCGAGAGAGGAAGAGTGTGTGTGTGCGTGAGCGAGAGAGGAAGAGTGTGTGTGTGCGTGAGCGAGAGAGGAAGAGTGTGTGTGTGTGAGCGAGAGAGGAAGAGTGTGTGTGTGTGTGTGTGTGTGTGAGCGAGAGGAAGAGTGTGT
Source organism: Stegostoma tigrinum (assembly GCF_030684315.1). Classification (NCBI taxonomy): domain Eukaryota; kingdom Metazoa; phylum Chordata; class Chondrichthyes; order Orectolobiformes; family Stegostomatidae; genus Stegostoma; species Stegostoma tigrinum. The sequence continues at coordinate 31,672,486 of NC_081364.1, read as the reverse complement.
GTGTGTGTGTGTGAGCGAGAGGGGAAGAGTGTGTGTGTGTGTGTGCGCGAGAGAGGAAGAGTGTGTCTGTGCGCGAGAGAGGAAGAGTGTGTGTGTGTGAGCGAGAGAGGAAGAGTGTGTGTGTGTGTGTGAGCGAGAGAGGAAGTGTGTGTGTGTGTGTGCGAGCGAGAGAGGAAGAGTGTGAGTGTGTGTGTGCGCGCGAGAGAGGAAGAGTGTGTGTGTGTGTGCGCGCGAGAGAGGAAGAGTGTGTGTGTGTGAGCGAGAGAGGAAGAGTGTGTGTGTGTGTGAGCGAGAGAGGAAGAGTGTGTGTGTGTGTGAGCGAGAGAGGAAGAGTGTGTGTGTGTGTGAGCGAGAGAGGAAGAGTGTGTGTGTGCGCGCGCGCGCGAGAGGAAGAGTGTGTGTGTGTGTGCGCGCGCGCGCGAGAGGAAGAGTGTGTGTGTGTGTGCGCGCGCGCGCGAGAGGAAGAGTGTGTGTGTGTGCGCGCGCGCGCGAGAGGAAGAGTGTGTGTGTGTGCGCGCGCGCGAGAGAGGAAGAGTGTGTGTGTGTGTGCGCGCGCGCGCGAGAGAGGAAGAGTGTGTGTGTGCGCGCGAGAGAGGAAGGAAGAGTTTGTGTGTGCGTGAGCGAGAGAGGAAGAGTGTGTGTGTGCGTGAGCGAGAGAGGAAGAGTGTGTGTGTGCGTGAGCGAGAGAGGAAGAGTGTGTGTGTGTGAGCGAGAGAGGAAGAGTGTGTGTGTGTGTGTGTGTGTGTGAGCGAGAGGAAGAGTGTGTGTGTGTGTGAGCGAGAGAGGAAGTGTGTGTGTGTGTGAGCGAGAGAGGAAGAGTGTGAGTGTGTGTGTGCGCGCGAGAGAGGAAGAGTGTGTGTGTGTGTGCGCGCGAGAGAGGAAGAGTGTGTGTGTGTGAGCGAGAGAGGAAGAGTGTGTGTGTGTGTGAGCGAGAGAGGAAGAGTGTGTGTGTGTGTGAGCGAGAGAGGAAGAGTGTGTGTGTGCGCGCGCGCGCGAGAGGAAGAGTGTGTGTGTGTGTGCGCGCGCGCGCGAGAGGAAGTGTGTGTGTGTGTGTGTGCGCGCGCGCGAGAGAGGAAGAGTGTGTGTGTGTGCGCGCGCGCGCGAGAGAGGAAGAGTGTGTGTGTGTGTGTGTGCGCGCGCACCAGAGAGGAAGAGTGTGTGCGTGAGCGAGAGAGGAAGGAAGAGTTTGTGTGTGCGTGAGCGAGAGAGGAAGAGTGTGTGTGTGCGTGAGCGAGAGAGGAAGAGTGTGTGTGTGCGTGAGCGAGAGAGGAAGAGTGTGTGTGTGTGAGCGAGAGAGGAAGAGTGTGTGTGTGTGTGTGTGTGTGTGAGCGAGAGGAAGAGTGTGTGTGTGTGTGTGTGTGTGTGAGCGAGAGAGGAAGTGTGTGTGTGTGTGTGTGAGCGAGAGAGGAAGTGTGTGTGTGTGTGTGTGAACGAGAGAGGAAGAGTGTGTGTGTGTGTGTGCGCGAGAGAGGAAGAGTGTGTGTGTGTGTGTGCGCGAGAGAGGAAGAGTGTGTGTGTGCACAAGAGAGGAAGAGTGTGTGTGTGTGAGCGAGAGAGGAAGAGTGTGTGTGTGTGTGTGAGCGAGAGAGGAAGTGTGTGTGTGCGAGCGAGAGAGGAAGAGTGTGAGTGTGTGTGTGCGCGCGAGAGAGGAAGAGTGTGTGTGTGTGTGCGCGCGAGAGAGGAAGAGTGTGTGTGTGTGAGCGAGAGAGGAAGAGTGTGTGTGTGTGTGAGCGAGAGAGGAAGAGTGTGTGTGTGTGTGAGCGAGAGAGGAAGAGTGTGTGTGTGTGAGTGAGAGAGGAAGAGTGTGCGCGAGAGAGGAAGAGTGTGTGTGTGTGTGTGTGAGCGTGAGAGGAAGAGTGTGTGTGTGTGAGCGAGAGAGGAAGAGTGTGTGTGTGTGAGTGAGAGAGGAAGAGTGTGCGCGAGAGAGGAAGAGTGTGTGTGTGTGTGTGTGTGAGCGAGAGAGGAAGAGTGTGTGTGTGTGTGAGCGAGAGAGGAAGAGTGTGTGTGTGTGCGCGAGAGAGGAAGAGTGTGTGTGTGTGCGCGAGAGAGGAAGAGTGTGTGTGTGTGCGCGCGAGAGAGGAAGAGTGTGTGTGTGTGCGCGAGAGTGGAAGAGTGTGTGTGTGTGCGCGAGAGAGGAAGAGTGTGTGTGTGTGCGCGAGAGAGGAAGAGTTGTGTGTGTGTGAGCGAGAGAGGAAGAGTGTGTGTGTGTGTGAGCGAGAGAGGAAGAGTGTGTGTGTGTGTGAGCGAGAGAGGAAGAGTGTGTGTGTGTGTGAGCGAGAGAGGAAGAGTGTGTGTGTGTGAGCGAGAGAGGAAGAGTGTGTGTGTGTGTGAGCGAGAGAGGAAGAGTGTGTGTGTGTGTGAGCGAGAGAGGAAGAGTGTGTGTGTGTGTGAGCGAGAGAGGAAGAGTGTGTGTGTGTGTGAGCGAGAGAGGAAGAGAGTGTGTGTGTGTGTGAGCGAGAGAGGAAGAGTGTGTGTGTGTGTGAGCGAGAGAGGAAGAGTGTGTGTGTGTGTGTGAGCGAGAGAGGAAGAGTGTGTGTGTGTGTGAGCGAGAGAGGAAGAGTGTGTGTGTGTGTGTGAGCGAGAGAGGAAGAGTGTGTGTGTGTGTGTGAGCGAGAGAGGAAGAGTGTGTGTGTGTGAGCGAGAGAGGAAGAGTGTGTGTGTGTGAGCGAGAGAGGAAGAGTGTGTGTGTGTGAGCGAGAGAGGAAGAGTGTGTGTGTGTGAGCGAGAGAGGAAGAGTGTGTGTGTGTGAGCGAGAGAGGAAGAGTGTGTGTGTGTGAGCGAGAGAGGAAGAGTGTGTGTGTGTGAGCGAGAGAGGAAGAGTGTGTGTGTGTGAGCGAGAGAGGAAGAGTGTGTGTGTGTGAGCGAGAGAGGAAGAGTGTGTGTGTGTGAGCGAGAGAGGAAGCGTGTGTGTGTGTGAGCGAGAGAGGAAGAGTGTGTGTGTGTGAGCGAGAGAGGAAGAGTGTGTGTGTGTGAGCGAGAGAGGAAGAGTGTGTGTGTGTGAGCGAGAGAGGAAGAGTGTGTGTGTGTGAGCGAGAGAGGAAGAGTGTGTGTGTGTGAGCGAGAGAGGAAGAGTGTGTGTGTGTGAGCGAGAGAGGAAGAGTGTGTGTGTGTGAGCGAGAGAGGAAGAGTGTGTGTGTGTGAGCGAGAGAGGAAGAGTGTGTGTGTGTGAGCGAGAGAGGAAGAGTGTGTGTGTGTGAGCGAGAGAGGAAGAGTGTGTGTGTGTGTGTGAGCGAGAGAGGAAGAGTGTGCGTGTGTGAGCGAGAGCGGAAGAGTGTGCGCGAGAGAGGAAGAGTGTGTGTGTGTGAGCGAGAGAGGAAGAGTGTGTGTGTGTGAGCGAGAGAGGAAGAGTGTGTGTGTGTGAGCGAGAGAGGAAGAGTGTGTGTGTGTGAGCGAGAGAGGAAGAGTGTGTGTGTGTGTGAGCGAGAGAGGAAGAGTGTGTGTGTGTGTGAGCGAGAGAGGAAGAGTGTGTGTGTGTGTGAGCGAGAGAGGAAGAGTGTGTGTGTGTGTGTGTGAGCGAGAGAGGAAGAGTGTGTGTGTGTGTGTGAGCGAGAGAGGAAGAGTGTGTGTGTGTGTGTGTGAGCGAGAGAGGAAGAGTGTGTGTGTGTGTGTGTGAGCGAGAGAGGAAGAGTGTGTGTGTGTGTGTGAGCGAGAGAGGAAGAGTGTGTGTGTGTGAGCGAGAGCGGAAGAGTGTGCGCGAGAGAGGAAGAGTGTGTGTGTGTGTGTGCGCGAGAGAGGAAGAGTGTGTGTGTGCGCAAGAGAGGAAGAGTGTGTGTGTGTGAGCGAGAGAGGAAGTGTGTGTGTGTGTGTGTGCGAGCGAGAGAGGAAGAGTGTGAGTGTGTGTGTGCGCGCGAGAGAGGAAGAGTGTGTGTGCGCGCGAGAGAGGAAGAGTGTGTGTGTGTGTGTGTGAGCGAGAGAGGAAGAGTGTGTGTGTGTGTGTGAGCGAGAGAGGAAGAGTGTGTGTGTGTGTGAGCGAGAGAGGAAGAGTGTGTGTGTGTGTGAGCGAGAGAGGAAGAGTGTGTGTGTGTGTGAGCGAGAGAGGAAGAGTGTGTGTGTGTGTGAGCGAGAGAGGAAGAGTGTGTGTGTGTGTGAGCGAGAGAGGAAGAGTGTGTGTGTGTGTGTGAGCGAGAGAGGAAGAGTGTGTGTGTGTGTGTGAGCGAGAGAGGAAGAGTGTGTGTGTGTGTGTGAGCGAGAGAGGAAGAGTGTGTGTGTGTGTGTGAGCGAGAGAGGAAGAGTGTGTGTGTGTGTGTGAGCGAGAGAGGAAGAGTGTGTGTGTGTGAGCGAGAGAGGAAGAGTGTGTGTGTGTGAGCGAGAGAGGAAGAGTGTGTGTGTGTGAGCGAGAGAGGAAGAGTGTGTGTGTGTGAGCGAGAGAGGAAGAGTGTGTGTGTGTGTGAGCGTGAGAGGAAGAGTGTGTGTGTGTGAGCGAGAGAGGAAGAGTGTGTGTGTGTGAGTGAGAGAGGAAGAGTGTGCGCGAGAGAGGAAGAGTGTGTGTGTGTGTGTGTGAGCGAGAGAGGAAGAGTGTGTGTGTGTGAGTGAGAGAGGAAGAGTGTGCGCGAGAGAGGAAGAGTGTGTGTGTGTGTGTGTGAGCGAGAGAGGAAGAGTGTGTGTGTGTGAGCGAGAGAGGAAGAGTGTGTGTGTGTGTGTGCGAGCGAGAGAGGAAGAGTGTGTGTGTGTGTGCGCGCGAGAGAGGAAGAGTGTGTGTGCGCGCGAGAGAGGAAGAGTGTGTGTGTGTGTGTGAGCGAGAGAGGAAGAGTGTGTGTGTGTGTGTGAGCGAGAGAGGAAGAGTGTGTGTGTGTGTGAGCGAGAGAGGAAGAGTGTGTGTGTGTGTGAGCGAGAGAGGAAGAGTGTGTGTGTGTGTGAGCGAGAGAGGAAGAGTGTGTGTGTGTGTGAGCGAGAGAGGAAGAGTGTGTGTGTGTGTGTGAGCGAGAGAGGAAGAGTGTGTGTGTGTGTGTGAGCGAGAGAGGAAGAGTGTGTGTGTGTGTGTGAGCGAGAGAGGAAGAGTGTGTGTGTGTGTGTGAGCGAGAGAGGAAGAGTGTGTGTGTGTGTGTGAGCGAGAGAGGAAGAGTGTGTGTGTGTGTGTGAGCGAGAGAGGAAGAGTGTGTGTGTGTGTGTGAGCGAGAGAGGAAGAGTGTGTGTGTGTGAGCGAGAGAGGAAGAGTGTGTGTGTGTGAGCGAGAGAGGAAGAGTGTGTGTGTGTGAGCGAGAGAGGAAGAGTGTGTGTGTGTGAGCGAGAGAGGAAGAGTGTGTGTGTGTGAGCGAGAGAGGAAGAGTGTGTGTGTGTGTGAGCGTGAGAGGAAGAGTGTGTGTGTGTGAGCGAGAGAGGAAGAGTGTGTGTGTGTGAGTGAGAGAGGAAGAGTGTGCGCGAGAGAGGAAGAGTGTGTGTGTGTGTGTGTGAGCGAGAGAGGAAGAGTGTGTGTGTGTGAGCGAGAGAGGAAGAGTGTGTGTGTGTGCGCGAGAGAGGAAGAGTGTGTGTGTGTGTGTGTGTGTGAGCGAGAGAGGAAGAGTGTGTGTGTGTGTGCGCGAGAGAGGAAGAGTGTGTGTGTGTGTGCGCGAGAGAGGAAGAGTGTGTGTGTGTGCGCGAGAGAGGAAGAGTGTGTGTGTGTGCGCGCGCGCGAGAGAGGAAGAGTGTGTGTGTGCGCGCGAGAGAGGAACAGTGTGTGTGTGCGCAAGAAAGGAAGAGTTTGTGTGTGTGTGTGCGCGAGCGAGAGAGGAAGAGTGTGTGTGTGTGCGTGTGCGCGCGAGAGAGGAAGAGTGTGTGTGTGAGCGAGAAAGGAAGAGTGTGTGTGTGTGTGTGTGAGCGAGAGAGGAAGAGTGTGTGTGTGTGAGCGAGAGAGGAAGAGTGTGTGTGTGTGAGCGAGAGAGGAAGAGTGTGTGTGTGTGAGCGAGAGAGGAAGAGTGTGTGTGTGTGAGCGAGAGAGGAAGAGTGTGTGTGTGTGAGCGAGAGAGGAAGAGTGTGTGTGTGTGAGCGAGAGAGGAAGAGTGTGTGTGTGTGAGCGAGAGAGGAAGAGTGTGTGTGTGTGAGCGAGAGAGGAAGAGTGTGTGTGTGTGTGTGAGCGAGAGAGGAAGAGTGTGTGTGTGTGTGTGTGTGAGCGAGAGAGGAAGAGTGTGTGTGTGTGTGCGCGCGCGAGAGGAAGAGTGTGTGTGTGTGTGCGCGCGCGAGAGGAAGAGTTTGTGTGTGCGTGAGCGAGAGAGGAAGAGTGTGTGTGTGCGTGAGCGAGAGAGGAAGAGTGTGTGTGTGCGTGAGCGAGAGAGGAAGTGTGTGTGTGTGTGAGCGAGAGAGGAAGAGTGTGTGTGTGTGTGTGTGTGTGAGCGAGAGGAAGAGCGTGTGTGTGTGTGTGTGAGCGAGAGAGGAAGAGCGTGTGTGTGTGTGCGCGCGAGAGAGGAAGAGTGTGTGTGTGAGCGAGAAAGGAAGAGTTTGTGTGTGTGAGCGAGAGAGGAAGAGTGTGTGTGTGCGTGAGCGAGAGAGGAAGAGTGTGTGTGTGTGAGCGAGAGAGGAAGAGTGTGTGTGTGCGTGAGCGAGAGAGGAAGTGTGTGTGTGTGTGAGCGAGAGAGGAAGAGTGTGTGTGTGTGTGTGTGTGTGAGCGAGAGGAAGAGCGTGTGTGTGTGTGTGTGAGCGAGAGAGGAAGAGCGTGTGTGTGTGTGCGCGCGAGAGAGGAAGAGTGTGTGTGTGAGCGAGAAAGGAAGAGTTTGTGTGTGTGAGCGAGAGAGGAAGAGTGTGTGTGTGCGTGAGCGAGAGAGGAAGAGTGTGTGTGTGTGAGCGAGAGAGGAAGAGTGCGTGTGTGTGAGCGAGAGAGGAAGAGGGTGTGTGTGTGAGCGAGAGAGGAAGAGTGTGTGTGAGTGTGCACGCGAGAGAGGAAGAGTGTGTGTGAGTGTGCGCGCGAGAGAGGAAGAGTGTGTGTGAGTGTGCACGCGAGAGAGGAAGAGTGTGTGTGTGTGCGCGCGCGCGCGAGAGAGGAAGAGTGTGTGTGAGTGTGCGCGCGAGAGAGGAAGAGTGTGTGTGCGCGCGCGCGCGCGAGAGAGGAAGAGTGTGTGTGTGCGCGAGAGAGGAAGGAAGAGTTTGTGTGTGCGTGAGCGAGAGAGGAAGAGTGTGTGTGTGTGCGTGTGCGCGCGAGAGAGGAAGAGTGTGTGTGAGCGAGAAAGGAAGAGTTTGTCTGTGTGAGCGAGAGAGGAAGAGTGTGTGTGTGTGAGCGAGAGAGGAAGAGTGTGTGTGTGTGAGCGAGAGAGGAAGAGTGTGTGTGTGTGAGCGAGAGAGGAAGAGTGTGTGTGTGTGAGCGAGAGAGGAAGAGTGTGTGTGTGTGAGCGAGAGAGGAAGAGTGTGTGTGTGTGAGCGAGAGAGGAAGAGTGTGTGTGTGTGAGCGAGAGAGGAAGAGTGTGTGTGTGTGAGCGAGAGAGGAAGAGTGTGTGTGTGTGAGCGAGAGAGGAAGAGTGTGCGTGTGTGAGCGAGAGCGCAAGAGTGTGCGCGAGAGAGGAAGAGTGTGTGTGTGTGAGCGAGAGAGGAAGAGTGTGTGTGTGTGAGCGAGAGAGGAAGAGTGTGTGTGTGTGAGCGAGAGAGGAAGAGTGTGTGTGTGTGAGCGAGAGAGGAAGAGTGTGTGTGTGTGTGAGCGAGAGAGGAAGAGTGTGTGTGTGTGTGAGCGAGAGAGGAAGAGTGTGTGTGTGTGTGAGCGAGAGAGGAAGAGTGTGTGTGTGTGTGAGCGAGAGAGGAAGAGTGTGTGTGTGTGTGTGTGAGCGAGAGAGGAAGAGTGTGTGTGTGTGTGTGAGCGAGAGAGGAAGAGTGTGTGTGTGTGTGTGTGAGCGAGAGAGGAAGAGTGTGTGTGTGTGTGTGAGCGAGAGAGGAAGAGTGTGTGTGTGTGTGTGCGCGAGAGAGGAAGAGTGTGTGTGTGCGCAAGAGAGGAAGAGTGTGTGTGTGTGAGCGAGAGAGGAAGTGTGTGTGTGTGTGTGTGCGAGCGAGAGAGGAAGAGTGTGAGTGTGTGTGTGCGCGCGAGAGAGGAAGAGTGTGTGTGCGCGCGAGAGAGGAAGAGTGTGTGTGTGTGTGAGCGAGAGAGGAAGAGTGTGTGTGTGTGTGAGCGAGAGAGGAAGAGTGTGTGAGTGTGTGAGCGAGAGAGGAAGAGTGTGTGTGTGTGTGTGTGAGCGAGAGAGGAAGAGTGTGTGTGTGTGTGTGAGCGAGAGAGGAAGAGTGTGTGTGTGTGTGTGTGAGCGAGAGAGGAAGAGTGTGTGTGTGTGTGTGAGCGAGAGAGGAAGAGTGTGTGTGTGTGAGCGAGAGCGGAAGAGTGTGCGCGAGAGAGGAAGAGTGTGTGTGTGTGTGTGCGCGAGAGAGGAAGAGTGTGTGTGTGCGCAAGAGAGGAAGAGTGTGTGTGTGTGAGCGAGAGAGGAAGTGTGTGTGTGTGTGTGTGCGAGCGAGAGAGGAAGAGTGTGAGTGTGTGTGTGCGCGCGAGAGAGGAAGAGTGTGTGTGCGCGCGAGAGAGGAAGAGTGTGTGTGTGTGTGTGAGCGAGAGAGGAAGAGTGTGTGTGTGTGTGTGAGCGAGAGAGGAAGAGTGTGTGTGTGTGTGTGAGCGAGAGAGGAAGAGTGTGTGTGTGTGTGAGCGAGAGAGGAAGAGTGTGTGTGTGTGTGAGCGAGAGAGGAAGAGTGTGTGTGTGTGTGAGCGAGAGAGGAAGAGTGTGTGTGTGTGTGTGAGCGAGAGAGGAAGAGTGTGTGTGTGTGTGTGAGCGAGAGAGGAAGAGTGTGTGTGTGTGTGTGAGCGAGAGAGGAAGAGTGTGTGTGTGTGTGTGAGCGAGAGAGGAAGAGTGTGTGTGTGTGTGTGAGCGAGAGAGGAAGAGTGTGTGTGTGTGTGTGAGCGAGAGAGGAAGAGTGTGTGTGTGTGTGTGAGCGAGAGAGGAAGAGTGTGTGTGTGTGTGTGAGCGAGAGAGGAAGAGTGTGTGTGTGTGTGTGAGCGAGAGAGGAAGAGTGTGTGTGTGTGAGCGAGAGAGGAAGAGTGTGTGTGTGTGAGCGAGAGAGGAAGAGTGTGTGTGTGTGAGCGAGAGAGGAAGAGTGTGTGTGTGTGAGCGAGAGAGGAAGAGTGTGTGTGTGTGAGCGAGAGAGGAAGAGTGTGTGTGTGTGAGCGAGAGAGGAAGAGTGTGTGTGTGTGCGCGCGCGCGCGAGAGAGGAAGAGTGTGTGTGAGTGTGCGCGCGAGAGAGGAAGAGTGTGTGTGCGCGCGCGCGCGCGAGAGAGGAAGAGTGTGTGTGTGCGCGAGAGAGGAAGGAAGAGTTTGTGTGTGCGTGAGCGAGAGAGGAAGAGTGTGTGTGTGTGCGCGCGCGCGAGCGAGAGGAAGTGTGTGTGTGTGTGCGCGCGCGCGCGAGTGAGGAAGAGTGTGTGTGTGTGTGCGCGCGCGCGAGAGAGGAAGAGTGTGTGTGTGTGCGCGAGAGAGGAAGAGTGTGTGTGTGTGTGTGTGTGTGTGAGCGAGAGGAAGAGTGTGTGTGTGCGCAAGAGAGGAAGAGTGTGTGTGTGTGAGCGAGAGAGGAAGTGTGTGTGTGTGTGTGTGCGAGCGAGAGAGGAAGAGTGTGAGTGTGTGTGTGCGCGCGAGAGAGGAAGAGTGTGTGTGCGCGCGAGAGAGGAAGAGTGTGTGTGTGTGTGTGAGCGAGAGAGGAAGAGTGTGTGTGTGTGTGTGAGCGAGAGAGGAAGAGTGTGTGTGTGTGTGAGCGAGAGAGGAAGAGTGTGTGTGTGTGTGAGCGAGAGAGGAAGAGTGTGTGTGTGTGTGAGCGAGAGAGGAAGAGTGTGTGTGTGTGTGTGAGCGAGAGAGGAAGAGTGTGTGTGTGTGTGTGAGCGAGAGAGGAAGAGTGTGTGTGTGTGTGTGAGCGAGAGAGGAAGAGTGTGTGTGTGTGTGTGAGCGAGAGAGGAAGAGTGTGTGTGTGTGTGTGAGCGAGAGAGGAAGAGTGTGTGTGTGTGTGTGAGCGAGAGAGGAAGAGTGTGTGTGTGTGTGTGAGCGAGAGAGGAAGAGTGTGTGTGTGTGTGTGAGCGAGAGAGGAAGAGTGTGTGTGTGTGAGCGAGAGAGGAAGAGTGTGTGTGTGTGAGCGAGAGAGGAAGAGTGTGTGTGTGTGAGCGAGAGAGGAAGAGTGTGTGTGTGTGAGCGAGAGAGGAAGAGTGTGTGTGTGTGAGCGAGAGAGGAAGAGTGTGTGTGTGTGAGCGAGAGAGGAAGAGTGTGTGTGTGTGCGCGCGCGCGCGAGAGAGGAAGAGTGTGTGTGAGTGTGCGCGCGAGAGAGGAAGAGTGTGTGTGCGCGCGCGCGCGCGAGAGAGGAAGAGTGTGTGTGTGCGCGAGAGAGGAAGGAAGAGTTTGTGTGTGCGTGAGCGAGAGAGGAAGAGTGTGTGTGTGTGCGCGCGCGCGAGCGAGAGGAAGAGTGTGTGTGTGTGCGCGCGCGCGCGAGTGAGGAAGAGTGTGTGTGTGTGTGCGCGCGCGCGAGAGAGGAAGAGTGTGTGTGTGTGCGCGAGAGAGGAAGAGTGTGTGTGTGTGTGTGTGTGTGAGCGAGAGGAAGAGTGTGTGTGTGTGTGTGTGTGAGCGAGAGAGGAAGAGTGTGTGTGTGTGTGTGTGTGAGCGAGAGAGGAAGTGTGTGTGTGTGTGTGTGTGAGCGAGAGAGGAAGAGTGTGTGTGTGTGCGCGAGAGAGGAAGAGTGTGTGTGTGTGTGCGCGAGAGAGGAAGAGTGTGTGTGTGTGTGCGCGAGAGAGGAAGAGTGTGTGTGTGTGTGTGTGCGCGAGAGAGGAAGAGTGTGTGTGTGCGCAAGAGAGGAAGAGTGTGTGTGTGTGAGCGAGAGAGGAAGAGTGTGTGAGCGAGAGAGGAAGTGTGTATGTGTGTGTGCGAGCGAGAGAGGAAGAGTGTG